>NC_044978.1:131322245-132699461 GCF_008728515.1 Papio anubis | reverse complement strand
GGGGAAGAAGAGGGTGAGGTAGATGGGGAAGAAGAGGGGGAGGTAGATGGGGAAGAAGAGGGTGAGGAAGATGGGGAAGAAGAGGGTGAAGAGGGTGGGGAAGAAAAGAGTGAGGAGAATGAGGAAAAAGGGCGCGGGTGGGGGGAAGGTGAGGAAGAAGGCAGTGAGTGGGGAAGAAGAGGGTGAGGAGGGTGGGGAAGAAGAGGGTGAGGAGGGTGGGGAAGAAGAGGGTGAGGAGGGTGAGAAAAAGGACAGTGGTGGAGGGGAGGTGAGAAAGAAGGCAGTGAGTGGAGAAGAGGAAGATGAGGAGGGTGAGGAAAAGGACAGTGCGGGGGCGGGGGAGGTGAGAAAGAAGGCAGTGAGTGGGGAAGAAGAGGGTGAGGAGGGTGGGGAAGAAGAGGGTGAAGGGGTGGGGAAAAGGACAGTGCGTGGAGGGGAGGTGAGGAAGAAGGCAGTGAGTGGGGAAGAAGGGGGTAAGAAGATGGGCAGAAGGTGGGGCATAACACAGTGCGGGGGAGGGGCAGGAGGGAGGGAGAAGATGGTGGCAAGGAAAGGTGTGAAAACAGATAATGGGGAAGGCAGGAAAGCAGATGGTGTTGGGGGAAGCCCGGGAAGACGAAAGTGAGCAGGGTGGGATAGATGGCACACGCTTTAACCAAGATAAGAGGGGGCCTTGGCCCTGGGCCCCATGCTTTAGAGAGACTTGCTTTTTTTCAGCCCTCCTCAAGCTTTAGTACTTCCCACAGGCCAAAGATTCTGTAGAACCTTCTAGAACACACACCAGGACACTGGGAACTCTGAGATTTCCTACCCAAATGACTCCAAAACTGCTTCCAGGGGTGTCCTGCTGAGAGACAACCTTGCCACCAGGGTATGTGTCGCCAGGTATGTGGGATGGCCAAGGGGGTGTTGGGTGGACACACAGGTACAGAGCTTGGATATGCAAGCTGCCCTATCCACACATATGCTCCCCAGGTCCCCAAAAGGGTAGAATGGAGCCAGCTTGCCCGTTCCTCCACTGCCTGGAGAGGAATGTGGAGGAATCTAAGAGGTGATCAAATGCCAGCTATGGAGAGAGATGCAGAGGTAAGCGAAGACATATGTACTAGCATTTGTAGAAGGGCCTGGATGGGGGTGAGGAGCACACGGAAAACGGGCTGAGGCCATCTACGCAGTTCCTGAAGAAGCACCTCGGGCAGCCACTGACACTCCCAGCCCAGCTCTACAGGGCGTGGGTACATGGGTGGGCTGGGAACAGGGTGTCTGTCCAACAGGCTGGTGTTGACGGCCCAGGAGACGTCAGGGTAGCAACAGGAGGAATCTGGTGCAGTATGAGCGCACGGCCGTCAGCTGATAGTGGGGAGCCAGTCAAGTGCCGCAAAAGCAGGGGGCGGGGCCGCGGCCGACGTCATTCCCGCGGCCGCGCGTCACCGCCACTTGCCGCATCCGCAAGATCTCTCTGGACCAGCTCGGGTGCAGGGCCTCTGCGGGATCCCTCCTAGACCTCTGCGGCTTCTCCTCTAACATGGCCGACTCGGAAAACCAGGGGCCTGCGGAGCCTAGCCAGGCGGCGGCAGCGGCGGAGGCAGCGGCGGAGGAGGTAATGGCGGAAGGCGGTGCGCAGGGTGGAGACTGTGACAGCGCGGCTGGTGACCCTGACAGCGCGGCTGGTCAGATGGCTGAGGAGCCCCAGACCCCTGCAGAGAATGCCCCAAAGCCGAAAAATGACTTTATCGAGAGCCTGCCTAATTCGGTGAAATGCCGAGTCCTGGCCCTCAAAAAGCTGCAGAAGCGATGCGATAAGATAGAAGCCAAATTTGATAAGGAATTTCAGGCTCTGGAAAAAAAGTATAATGACATCTATAAGCCCCTACTCGCCAAGATCCAAGAGCTCACCGGCGAGATGGAGGGGTGTGCATGGACCTTGGAGGGGGAGGAGGAGGAGGAAGAGGAGTACGAGGATGACGAGGAGGAGGGGGAAGAGGAGGAGGAGGAGGAGGCTGCAGCAGAGGCTGCCGCGGGGGCCAAACATGACGATGCCCACGCCGAGATGCCTGATGACGCCAAGAAGTAAGGGGGGAAGAGATGGATGAAGAGAAAGCCCACGAAGAAAACAGCTTGGTTTTGTTTTTCCCAGAATATTGGTGGACTTAAAAAGGCTCAGGTTTTTGACCAAAATACAATGTGAATTTATTCTGACATTCCTAAAATAGATTAAATTGAAGCAATTAGATCCTGGCCAGCTCGATTCAAATTTTTCATTTTGAACATAATAAATATATCAAAAGGTGTTAAAGAAAACCGAATTAAACCCAAAATTATGTTTTCATGGTCTCTTCTATGAGGATTGAGGTTTACAAAGGATGTTAGTAGATGCGAAGTAAAGAACGTCACTTTGAAACCCATTCATAACACAGCATACGCTACACATGGAACACCCAGGCCATGACTGAACACGTTTTCAGTGCTTAATTCTTAAATTTCTTTACTCATGACATTTCGCTGTGCAGAGAAGGCAGACCCCAAGAAAAACGTCATCTTTGAGACTTTGCTTTTGTAACGCAGACATCAGCTTTACACTTCACAGGAGATTGATGGCACTGAGGAAGACTGCAATGGAGATCATGACACTACTGTTAATAAGGCCAGGAAAACTGCCATTTCAAGTTCTGAAAAATGTTTGAGTATTTGAATTTAGAGAATAACATGGTTCCAAGAAGGAGGGTGTAAAACCTGTAAAATACTGTCAACATATGTATTCATTAGTTACAATCTCATGTTTCTTTTCTTAGTAGTGTCTATTTACAAAGACGTAAAAAATACCCCAAATATGTTTAAGTATTAAATCACTTTACCTAGTGTTTTAGAAATATTAATTTACTTGAAGAGATGTAGAATGTAGCAAATTCTGTAAAGCATGTGTATCCAGTGTTATGTACTTTGATCCTTGTGACGTCTTTCTGTCATGTAGCTTTTAGGGTGTAGCTGTGAAAATCATCAGAACTCTTCACTGAAGCTAATGTTTGGAAAAAATATATACTTGAAGAACCAATCCAAGTGTGTGCCCCTACCCCCAGCTCAGAAGTAGAAAGGATTTAAGTTTGCTTGTATTAGCTGTGCCTTCATTATTTTGCTATGTAAATGTGACATATTATAAAATGGTGCATAATCAAATTTTACTGCTTGAGGACGAGGACAGACGCATACAGTAAGGATTTTTAGGAAGAATATATTTAATGTAAAGACTCTTAGCTTCTGTGTGGGTTTTGAATTATGTGTGAGCCAGTGATCTATAAAGAAACATAAGCTTAAAGATGTTTACCACTGTGGTGTTAATAAAACAGTATTTTCAAAAAAAATATATAAAAGACTCGGTACTCTGACTGCCTGTATTCAAATCCCAGCTCTGCCTCCTATTAGTAATGTACCTTAGGCAACTCAGCTAATACTCTCAGTGCTCAATTTCTCCTCATCTACAAAAGGGAATAGGAATAGTCCCTTCCTCATGGGTTACTATGAAGAGCAAATGGATTAATACATATAACGCCTATAGAATAGCATCCAAACCATGGTAAGCGCTGAATAATTCTTAGCTATTATTATTACATGAAAGATAAAGACAGTGATTGGAAATTCAATCCTCCTTCTCTCCTGTTACAAAATGGGAGAAATGGACATCACTACATCAATGCCTTCCCATGTTTATGGTTCCTTATTATGAGAGAAGAATGTGGCCTTTAATTCAGAAACACAGGAAATTAAACTATCTTGTTTTGATTTCCTCAACATAATATCAAGTTTTTATTATCTCCCAGAAAGGATAGAAGACTTCAATATAACATTAAAAATATACAAAAAAGGCTATTTCAACTTTGTTTGCTTCATTCTGAATGAAGCAGAAAGTTTTTTTAAAAAACTGGACTCCAAAAAAATTAAAAAATCAGATGCCATTTGCTTCATTTTCCCTGCAGGGTTAAAATTACAAAGAAGCAAAATTAAACTGCTTTATCCTAGGGAATGGAAGGCAGCACTGACCTGTTGCTAATAACAACAGATTGTTGAGTACAAACAACCTTAAGGTAATGTTAATCTTCCTTGTGATCAGGCCAACCAAAAGAGAAAATCAGAATAGTATATTACATACGAAGTTCTGATTATCTTAATCATATGATTATCTTAATAGAGAAAAAATCTAATAAAATTTAATATTCATTTCTTATATCCAGGAATGAGATTATCATTTTACTATTTTTCTGGGTACAGTAAAAAGCAAAAATGATTGAAACACAGATAAGAGGTATAAGTATTGGGAAATGTTTTTTACGTATAGAAAACCCAAGAGAATCAACTGAAAAACAATTCAATTTAATAAGTTTGATGAATTGACCAGTTATCAGATAAATACACAAAAACCCATAACCATTTATAGGCACTAATAATGATCAAAATACATGGGAAAGGCTAAAACCTCTAATAAGAAATGTGTATAACCTATGTAAAAATAAAAAACAAATAAATGTAACATAAGCCTTTGGATGTAAGATTGAATATCACAAAAGTATCAGTTCTTCCCAAATTAACTTTTATCACAATTCTAATCAAAACTCAAACTGGATCTGGAACCTAATATAATTACCATAATGCTCACCTTAAGAACAGCTAAGAAAACCTTTAGCAATTTGGAAACAGTTTAGATTTTTACCTCTGACTACAGACTAATTGAAGAAAATATACTAAATATTTATCAATTACATCAATTACTGGACAGGGAATGGCTCGGATAAGAGTGATATAAGACCAAAAGAAGTAACAGACATGACAACACAAAAATTAAGAAATCACAGAGTTAAAGACACACACTACATTTTCAAAAGCAAAAACAGAATAAAACCTACAATAGATATAGATGGCAAAGGGTTAGTAGTCTTAAACATAATGAAGAGTTCCTATGAATCATATGAAAATTATTAAGTCCTACTAGAGAAATACATAAAGGACATCAGCAGAGTCTCTAAAAAGAGGAAAGACTGCAAACCCTGACTGAGGCAGAAAGAACTCACCTAGTACTGCGTGTTCCTGAACCTGCAGCACTAGGTGAGCTGGGGCTCTGGCAGAGTCTAGAGACAAGTGTTCCTAGCTCTGTGCTCTGGCCAGCAATCCTTTTGTTTATGATAACACTTTAGCTATGGGGTTTTCTAGCTACCGGCTGTACCACTGTTGGCCACTTCTCTAAGGATACAGGGATGTTTGTGATGTCAAGCGATTTCTGCCATTTCCTAACTAGGCTAATCTTTACACTCTTTCCTAGACTGCTTATTTGATAGCTTCTCTGGCAACCCTAAAACCTGCATCTAGCAGGATACCCTTGCTTCAAGGTAGGTCAAACACTATCATTCATAAACCATTTTCAACCTATTATAGGCCAAAATTAGTCAACAAAGCAAAAATTAACTGGCAGAAAGAAAGAAAGGCAGCATGCAATACACAACCAACTCTCTGAGTATTACACAGAAAACTGGCATGCCGATGCTTACTGTGAAAAATTGCATGGCAGCTCTCTCTACCTGAGAATGTACACTCAATGCATACACATAGACACATTTACACATATACACACACATACACACTTTTTTTTTTTATTAAGGTGAAATTCACATAACAAAATTAACCATTTTAAAGGGAACAATTCAGTGGCATTTGTACATTCACAATGCTGTGCAACCACCACCTTCTAGTTAATTCATTTTTTAAACAAAATATTTTAGAGGTAAACAGCAGTAAAATAGATCAGTACTGTGTAGAGTATGTAAAGTAGCCTATGTGTGAAAGAAATGCAACATTTTGTAAGTGAGATTAAATTTCTTTTTAGTTTTTTCTTTTTTTTTTTAAAGAATACACACCATTTTTCTAAGAACTGGGTGAAATGGTGATAATGACATATAAGGGAGTATAATTCATTAGCAAAATAAATTTATCAAAAATACCTATCAACAAATTCAAATGTTATACATTTTAATTCCATTTCACCCCTGAGACCTTATCATTAAAAAGCAATTTTAAAGGCACAAAATCCTTTATACACAAAAGATACTTGACATAGTCTTATTAAAAATGGTGGTGGGGGGAAGAGAAAAAAGAGGAATAAAAAATAACATACAAACAAGTCAAATATTAAACAGTGAAGAAACAGAAAAATACACATTCACATAGCAGACCATGCAGTCATTATTAAGGGTGTTCATAAGGACTTTGTAACAGCATTTTAAATATAAGCATTGTCTTCACCTAAGTTTAAAAATTCAGACACTCCATTTCATATGTATATAGTTATGTTTTTAGATATTCCAATTTTTCTTTTTAAAAACATTACCTAGTTGGCCTGAAATGAAAAACAGCAAAGTCTTCAAAGTCATTTTTCTTCCTAGGGGGAAAGGGGGATGGGAACTCTCAAGCCCCAGCCTTAGCCCCTGAGAGGTCAGATGCTGATGCTCATGGAGCGCGGTCTGACTCAAACCACCTGGCTTTGAATCCTGGCTCTGGTTTAGAATCCTGGACTTCTAGCTCTGCAACCTTGAACAAGAGACTTATGCCTATCTGTGCCTCAGTTTCCTCATCAGTAAATGGGAAGGCTTACATGTCAAATATTTCAAATAATGTCTGATGCATGGTAAGCACTCAAGAAGTGTTACTGGCATTTTAATTCTGCTGTTCCTGTAATAGTCCAATGCAAATACAATGCAGATCTTAAAGACTGCATCCCTCAGAAACTATCCTGAAAGATCAACTGAAGTCTGCCAGCAGTCCTGAAGATCTTAAGGAGCAAGAAGTGTTTGTCATGCATGAGTTTTATTCTCAGCTTCTCACTATAGAATCTAGATGCCCTCTGAAGCACTTACCTTAAGTTTGGCATTTCTCATTATGTGATCCTTTTACTCTACTCTCCGCCCCCCCACTGCCCCCCCAGCCCCATGTGTGTGTCATCTGTCTTTTTTAATATGGGGAAAATGGGAAGACAGCAATTGCATTTAATCTGATTGCATCAAATTGAGTAAATGTTAGGGAATCTAGAACAATGTGTGGGTTTTTCACTAATGGTAATAACACCATGTTATAGACCATAAGAAATGCTTAACCACGAGTAGTCATGTGATACAGTATTATCCAGATGTGACTACCAGCTGGTGGCAAGATTTGTCTATGATGCAGCCACCAGTAATTAGCCACAGATGTTCTTTTACCTGGATGCCTACAACTCATTTGACTGTATAGGTTCTGTCCAAGGATAGAAAGCATTTTAAAACCAAATGAAATGGAATAAATTATGAATATGGAATTGGTATTCCTCTGGCATTTTCCCCTGGGGCAGCAATGCTAGCAAATATCTTACTGTTAACAAAAACAGCCTCAATGCCAGCAGTATCTGTGTATACAACTCCCTAAAAGTACAGTAGGTATTCTTCTTACAGTTCTTTCATTTTCTTAGTCATAAAACGTAGGACTGCCAATGACTAGATTATGGCATATAACCAAGGAAATAATGACTATAATGATCAACTTTTTATAACTTCATACAGCCTTTCTTACCAGGACCTCAATGTACTTTGTTGGTAAGACTTCTATTTTGTGCAGCATAAAATGAAAAGAAAAAAAATTCATTCATGTCTTTTTCTGGTGGTCCCTAACCAAAACAGCTATAGTAAAGAGTACAGCAGTAACCATGAATGGGACTGGTGTCCTTATAAGAGTCACAAGAGAGCTTGCTTTCCATCCCTGCTCTCCACCATGCTAGGATACAACAAGAAGTCAGCAGTCTGCAACATGGAAGAAGGCCCTCGCCAGAACCTAACCATGCTGGCAGCCTAATCTTTGACTTCCAGTCTCCAGAACGTGACAAATACATTTGTGCTGTTTATAAGTCATCCAGTTTATGCTACTTTTTTACAGCAGCCCAAACGAAGACAAACAGGTAACTGTGACAGCAACAGGGTTTCCTGCCTGTCACTGAGTGACACAGACATGTACAGCAGTGCCTAAAGCAGCATGGATGAGTTCACAGTGTACTCAATGAGTACTCTGAAAAACCAAAATCTAAATTTCTACCTAGTACAGAAGCTGTTCCATACATCATGAACATAGTATAATGCAATCAAAATTTCTCTGTCTGAACTGACAACTCAGATTTTTCCATCCCTTTACAGAGCACCTTTCATATTTATGTCCTCTTCTCTACTTTCTAGTATCCAAATCTTAGTAGGCTTCCAAACTTAGCTCTATCCCGTATCTGTCCTCCCAGATGCATCTGTCCAAGCTGATTTCTCTGAACGCCTTCAGATTCAACCACCCAATTTAGTCTTCATATTCCATTTATGGTTGCATCTGAGAACAGCTTATCACCCTAAACAAACTGTGTTATATTTTACTATTCCTGCACAGTTTCTCCCACAACTGTTGAGTCAATTCAACTGTTGATTCAAAGAAATGTCTTTTGAATAAGGAGAAAGACAGGGAGAGAGAAGCAAAGAAACAGAAAGAGAGAAAAATTCAGACTTAGAAACAGAGCAAAAAAGACAGAGACAAAAATATGCTAAGAGAAATAACTTGACAAAGATATGAAAAGGAGTAAAAAGTTCTGGCAACTGCCTCAACTGCAGACTACATCGCCAATTGCCTATTCCTGCACTAGGTCATTCATTTCCCCAGCCACTGTATCATACTCACAGAGCACTATGATGACCCACCAAAGGATGAGGACATTGTGAATGTTCCCCTTCCTCAGGATGCTTGCCTATCCCACTGTTAGCTTCTAACGAATGATGCACACATTATCTTGTCTGAAACCTAATGCAAAAGCTAAGACATTGTTTGAAAGACTAAAGGCTATATATGTATCTACATATGTACTTGCACACATGTGCAATGTTTAAAGCAATCCCCAAAACAAGAAGGGAAGAGAAATCAACTGGGCTAACAAATCTGCTTTATGATCTGCCATAAATTTTCCCAATTCTAAAAACATTATCTGACTATATGGAATAAAAAGCCTGTTCTTACTAAGGAAATAAACAACCTGAAAATAAATTATTTACTGTTAACAAAAGTACCAATGTTATATAGATAAAGGAAACTGCTTTTAGCCCCAAGAGATTCTTATCAAGGGTTTTGATTGCAACATTCTTACTTGAATCAAAACTAGCCTCTATATTAGGTTTCTAGAGCCAAGATAATTTCATCAACTGAAGCCATTTTTGTTGGGTGTCTAGGTGGCTTCTGCATCATTTCACTCAACTCTGATACTAAAGCTCACTTTCCCCAAAGCTGAGGCTTCTTGGATAGTCTGCAAGGTTTACATGGCAAAAAAAAAAAAAGGTTACTGAATGCTCTATGAGATCATACTAGCTTCGAGTTGTTTTTTAAAAACATCAAGGATGGGCTGCGTGCAGTGGCTCATGCCTGTAATCCCAGCACTTTGGGAGCCTGAGGCAGGCAGATCAGCCCAGGTCAGGAGTCCGAAACCAGGCTGGCCAACATGGCGAAACCCTGTCTCTACTAAAAACACAAAAATTAGCAGGGCATGGTGGTACACGCCTGTAATCCTAGCTACGGGGGAGGCTGAGGCAGAAGAATCACTTGAACCCAGGAGGTGAAGGTTGCAGCGAGCCAAGATTGCACCACTGTACTCCAGCCTTGGAGACAGAGTGAGACTCCGTCTCAAAAAACAAAAAAGTCAAGGATAGAAGTCTGTCAATGATGAGGTCTTGGTTTGTTGTCTGGGCTGGAGTGCAGAGGCATGATCATGGCTCACTACAGCCTCCACTTCCCAAGCTCAAGTGATCCTCCCACCTTAGCCTCCTGAGTAGCTGGAAGTACAGATATGCACTACCACACATCTGGCTAATTTTCTTTTTTTTTTTTTTTGTATTTTTTTTAGAGACTTGGTTTTGCTATCTTGCCCATGCTGGTCTTGAACTTCTGAGCTCAAGCAATTCACCCACCTTGGCTTCCCAAAGTTCTGGGATTACAGGCATGAGCCACTGCACCCAGCCCATCCCTATTTTCAAAAGGAAAGATTGTGGAAGAAAACCAAGATAGATCACTTGGATAGACTGAATTTAATAGGATCTCCAATTGCATCTTCCCAAGTATTTAGAGGAAGAAGCCAGTAAAAGTCCAGAGTGAGTTTTACTTAACTTTCCTGCATGCGTACAAACAGCATCTAGTTTCTCCACATCTGTATCTTTTTTCATAGCTTAAATGAAACCTTGCTTTCCTCTCTAAAGGCTTCCAAAGAAAGACTGTCATTCTCTCACCTTTCCCACCCCCTACCTGCCCTTTCCTTAAGCCAAAAAGTTTCAATGCTAGCCTATGGGCGAATTATGCTCACATCCTCAAGAGTCTGCATTTTATTCTAACTTATATAGCTCCTCCAAGAAATTACATTTTCCTTGTCCTTGTTTTTCATTTCACCACTTCTTTCTTGTTGATTCTTGCTGTAAGCAACCTCAAATTCAATGGTGATTGAGGCTCACATAACTAATTAAAAAATATCCATATAAGACTTCTTTATTGAGATACATAAATTTTATGCTCTAAACACAATCACCTGGGTATCACACAGACATATCAATATCAATATATTCAAAATGGAACTTGTTCCCTTGAACCTGCTTTATAGACTCTGTTTTCTATTAGTTAGTGTTTGAATTAGAAACTTCAGCATTATTATCAATATATGCCTCTCTCATACCATCCATATATAATCAGACACTAGCTCCTATTTGGTTATATAACCAACTCTGTTTCCCACTGCCTTTGTTCTGGCTGTTACCATCCTTTACCTGAGCTACCTCAAAAGCCTCCTAATGGGTATCCCTGCACATGGTCTATTTCCACATGACCCCCAAAGTAATCTTTCTAAAATAGAAACCAACCATGTTCTACTCCAAGCGCCATTCAAGGCCTTGATAACCTCCACTCTGATGCTACTACATCAGAGTACATCTCCCTTCATCCGTACACCAGTCCCCACTCCACAAGTATCCAACATTCTCTATCATGTGTCAAACTGGAAAGTCGCGACTCACTTGGTGCCTAAAATGTTTCCTCCAACTTGCATTCTTTAATGTCTGATAAAAGCGTTGTAACCTCTTACTCTAGTACCGTGGCACCTGGGCTAAAACTTCTATCACATACACTGGATGCTATCGCAATTATTTCCATACATTGACCCTTCTCAACTAATCCCAAGCTTCTAAGGATGGAAGTTATTCACCCTCTATACCCAGCAATATGGCTGACACACAGTAGTCACTCAGTGTTTGTAAAGTAAATTGATTTCATGCAGATTAGCATAATTTAATATAAAAGTAAGCAAAAATGAGCATCTTCTCTCCTCTAAAGAGTTAACTCAGAGATTATGAATCATCCTGAAAAATCAAATGTACTTGAATTTGTTGTTATGATCCAGAGAGAATAACTTAATTTAAAACCTCTACGACAAATCATTCAGCGGTAAAATAGCAGTGATAGTAAGCATCTTTATAAAATTCATTTATTCAACACATATTTTTTGAGTACTTTTGTGCCAGGCACTCTGTTAGATACTAGAAACTCTGTGCTAGACTCTGGCAGTTCATTCATTCCAAAGTATTTTCCTGTAAATTATCTCATTTCATTCTCACAAACATCCCATGAAGTAGAGAGGACAGTGATTATAATCTCCATTGGGCAGATGAGAAAACTGAATCCAAACAGTTTATGTAACTTGCTCAGAGTCAAAGCCAAAAACATGCAGATCTAGAACTAAAACAGTTATCTCCTGAATCTAGTCCTGGTGCTTGCTCTGCTATTAAAAATTATTTAGGCCGGGCACGGTGGCTCACACCTGTAATCCCAGAACTTTGGGAGGCCGAGGTGGGTGGATCACGAGGTCAGGAGTTCAAGACCAGCCTGGCCAAGATGGTGAAACCCCATCTCTACTAAAAATATAAAAAATTAGACGGGCGTGGTGGTGCATGCCTCTAATCCCAGCCACTCCAGACGCTGAGGCAGAGAATTGCTTAAACCTGGAGGGGCAGAGGCTGCAGTGAGCCGAGATCATGCCACTGCACTCCAGCCTGGGTCCGCCCAAAAAAAAAAAGAAAAATTATTTAAAATCTGTAAATTCTTGCCCTATCACCCTTACCTCCCCTCTGAAGAAGGTATTAACGTTAAAAAGTAATTTTTATTTTGGTCTTAAATGTCAAACTGCAGAAATATGAAGTAGCAGCATCTGCAACAGTCCAAGGCCAGGACTAACCTGTTATCCTTGCACACAGTCACATTATCTCCCCCAGGTATCAGCTTCTTCTGTTCAATCACTCCATAGCTTTCTCGGCAGATCTATATTTAAGGGGGAAAAAAGAAATATTTCAATTTTGTTGACCATTCATCTTTGTAGAACTCAAATGACTGAGAGAGGCTTTAGAAACAAATGTAGTTCCATGACTATTACAGAAAATTAGTGGGAGAATAATGAGAACTTGAGTCAGAAAACATTAGCACGTTAAAAAACATCTTTTGTTTTAGGACATGGAGTTGCCAATAAATGCACTCAAGGAGAAAATGACACGAACTCAAGAATATGTGTCAAGAGTAGGAAGGATTATTTCTTCAATAATTTTCCTAAGTGCATAGATTAATTATTCATTCATTTATTCAACATACTCACTGAACTCCTATAACACTCAAGACACTATGACTAAAATAATTTGATTCAAAGAAGTCCCTGACGTTTTTCTGTGATTTGAAGAAGAACTAATGTTAATTATCACTCTACAGATGGTAAGAGAGACAGCCACAATCCTAAGTAAACTGTGGAAATTCTTACCGTGAAGTTGAGGCAGAAAGTCTCCTCCACATCCTCCCCAGGGTAATCTAAAAGCTCTTGGAGACTCCTAATCATAGAATGACAGAAAAGGAAAAGTGGAAAGTCAGATACTGCTGCAACAGTGTTTCTACTTCAGTTACACATCCAGATCATTTCCAAGGAAAAACTATGAAAGGAGATTCTGGAATAAACATAAATCCAGATGGACAGAAAATCATGTACCTACACCTTGAAGATAATTATGGCACTAGATCTATAAAACATTCATTAATTATTCTCTCTTCTTACTGACAAATCTTATTAGACTTGAAAAGAAATTCAGATGGATTTTTAACCTAACATACTTGTGTCCTCTTAACTCTGAAGTAGTTTGCAAGTGTGTGTGTAGATATATAAATGAGGAGATGGTATTGCAGGGGCCTCCAGCCAGCTTCACTGGCTTATGCATTAGTAAAATAATCCTTCCATCATAAAAAAAAAAAAAAAAAAAAAAAAAAAAAAAAGGCACAAAGTCACCACATCCACTTAGGAATTTTAATGGCTTACTTATTAATGCAGAAGTCTCTATTTGGTAAAGACCAGGGGTGCCCAATCTTTTGGCTTCCCTGAGCCATGTTGGAAGAAGAAGAATTGCCTTCTTCTTAAAATACACTCACACTAATTTTTTTTTAAGAGATGGAGAAAGGAAAAGAAGCTGTATTTGAGAGGTTATGCATTGCACAGGCATATAAAGCTGATACTTTGCATGCCAAATGTGTCCATAAAAATATACTGTCTCTGTGTAATTCAGCATAAAACACTGCTAACTGTCCTTAACAACAACATAATTTTAAAAGATTGATTTCAGACACTCCAAAAATTCACCAGCCAAGAAAACTATCATAGTTGTTCACCTTCTCCCTAATGTTAATCAGCGAAATGAGTTTCTTTTTAAATATTTTTTTCTTTCTTGAGACTGAAGAGACAAAAATAAGTCTGGTTTTGTTATTAGTACACAGATAAAATATATATTAAAGAAAACACATCTTTACTTTTTTCTTCACCCAGTTAGAAAGGCTTTTATTATTATTATTATTATTATTTTAAAGTTCTGGGATACATGTGCAGAATGTGCAGGTTTGTTACATAGGTATATATGTGCTATGGTGGTTTGCTGTACCTATCAACCTGTCATCTAGGTTTTAAGCCCCACATGTATTAGGTATTTGTACTAATGCTTTCCTTCCCCTTCCCCCCCACCCCCTGACAGGCCCCGGTGTGTGATGTTCCCCTCCATGTATCCACGTGTTCTCATTGTTCAACTCCCACTTATAAGTGAGAACATGTGGTGTTTGGCTTTCTGTTCCTGTGTTAGTTTGCTAAGAATGATAGCTTCCAGCTTCATCCATGTCCCTGCAAAGGACATGAACTCATTCATTTTTATGGCTGCATAGTATTCCATGGTGTGTATGTGCCACATTTTCTTTATCCAGTCTATTATTGATGGGCATTTGGGTTGGTTCCAAGTCTTTGCTATTGTAAATAGTGCTGCAATAAACATACATGTGTGCATGTGTCTTTATAGTAGAATGATTTATAATCCTTTGGATATATACCCAGTAATGGGACAGCAGGGTAAAATGGTATTTCTGGTTCTAGATCCTTGTGGAATCACCACACTGTCTTCCACAATGGTTGAACTAATTTACACTCCCACCAACAGTGTATTCCTGTTTCTTCAGAGCCTTGCCAGCATCTGTTGTTTCCTGACTTTTTAATAATCGCCAATCTGACTGGCATGACAGGGTATCTCATTGTGGTTTTGATTTGCATTTCTCTAATGACCAGTGATGATGAGCTTTTTTTCATGTGTTTGTTGGCCACATAAATGTCTTCTTTTGAGAAGCATCTGTTCATATCCTTTGCCCACTTATTGATGGGTTTTTTTTTTTTTCTTGTAAATTTGTTTAAGTTCCTTGTAGATTCTGTATATCAGACCTTTGTCAGATGGATAGATTGCAAACATTTTCCCCATTCTGTAGGTTTTCTGTTCCCTCTGCTGATAGTTTTTTTTGCTGTGCAGCTCTTTAGTTCGATTAGATCCCATTTGTCAATTTTGGCTTTTGTTGCCCTTGCTTTTGGTGTTTTAGACATGAAATCTTTGCCCATGCCTATGTCCTGAATGGTATTGCCTAGGTTTTCTTCTAGGGTTTTTATGGTTTTGGGTTTTTTACATTTAAGTCTTTAATTCATCTTGAGCTAATTTTTGTATAAGGTGTAAGGAAGGGGTCCAGTTTCTGTTTTCTGCATATGGCTAGCCAGTTTTCCTAGCACCATTTATTAAATAGGGAATCCTTCCCTCATTGTTTGTTTTTTCACGTTTGTCGAAAATCAGATGATTGTATATGTGTGGTGTTATTTCTGAGGTCTCTGTTCTGTGCCATTGGTCTATATATCTGTTTTGGTACCAGCACCATGTTGTTTTGGTTACTACAGCCTTGTAGTATAGTTTGAAGTCAGGTAGCGTAATACCTCCCGCTTTGCTCTTTTTGCTTAGGACTGTCTTGGCTCTACAGGCTCTTTTTTGGTTCCATATGAAATTTAAAGTAGTTTTTTCTAATTCTGAAAGGAAAGTCAATGGTAGTTTGATGGGAATAGTATTGAATCTATAAATTTATAGTACTATAAATTACTTTGGGAAGTATCGCCATTAAAATAGAATAATTCAAATGTTTCTAATATAAAGAGAAATATTTAAGGTAATGGATATCCCAGTTACATTGGTTTGAACTTTACAAATTATATAACGTATTATATTATCACATGTATCCCCAAAATATGTATATCTATTATGCCTCACCAACAAAAAAAAGTATAATTAAAGAAAGAAGATACAGTATTTTCAGGGTGTAAAACCCAAGGACATGGAAGGCCAACTTTTCCAATCCATGGGTTCTTCTAGGGCCCCTGCAGGACTTGTGCATATGTGGATTTTGGTATCTGCAAGGTGTCCTGGAACTAATGCCCCTTGGATATCAAGAGACAACTGTACCAATAACACAGGCAATGTTTCAAGCAAGTAGCTGTACAGCTACATCTTAGACAAAACACATATAATAGGGTTTAACCATAGGATGCAATAAACTCAGATTTGTACAGATAGTATTTTCAACCTTTAATCCTCATGCCAGAGATAGCCACAACAGTTTCAGATACCAATCGCCTTTTAGCTTTGTACCTTCCTTCAGTGGGTGACAACTCCTTTAAGTCTTCCAAGCCAGGCTTTACATTGAGTAACTTCTTGTAGAGAGCCAATGGGAAGTGGAGATCAACCACAGTGGAGTTGTAGATAGCTAGTCCACAGGTTATGCCAATCAAGTGAAACCAGTTGTGCTCTACAAAACACTTTTTAGGACATATACAAATGTGTTAAAAAGAAATGCAATGTTTGTGGCCTTCAAACATTCTACCGTTTCCCTCAAAATATTTTCAAAATAAAAAAATAAAGGTCTCATTAATATTTAGTTACCTTCTGTAGCAAAGAAACACACTGACAAAAGTTGTTATCCCTTAAAGACGCAATGTAGACAGAGTTAAGCATTTGCACCTAGTGATACAGAGAACAGCTCATAGTCATCTAGAGCAGGGCTGTCCAACAGAACTTTCAGTCACAATAGAAACATTCTATTCTGTCAATCTCATATGGTAGCCACTGGCTACATGTGTCTACTAGGCACAGGAAATGTGGCTAGTACAATGGAGCAAATGAATCTTTGTTGTTACTTAATTTTAAATAAATAATATATAAATAACCACATGTGGCTAGTGCCTAGTGGCTACCTTTTGGTATGGTGCAGATCTAGGAAGAAAACTCTCATAGAAAAAAATGTAAATGACAGTCTGATTGAAATTAAAATGCCTTTAAAAACTTAGCTCTCCTACTGAAGTTTCAAAAATAAACTGTGCATGCATATGTATGTGTGTGTGATACTATATTATCATTGTTATTAAAATCAGACATATTTGATTATTGACCTTCCACGTGTCACAAAACCAATTTATCACACTGTTTCTTTTTACCCTTCTCAGATAACAAGACTTGGATCTTACCCACTAGAAATGGAAATGGGACTGATGGCTCACAAAATGCACTATGAGGTCTTGGCAACAAGTATAAATGAAGACGGGATAAACATTTTAATTACTTATAAACATTTTGAATTATTATCCTTGCTATGTTCCCCTTTGCAAAGTCAGAAATTAGGGGATTGGTCTGACAACAAAAAGAAAGTTTAATCCATCTGTTTAATTGTGACACCACTTACTTACCGTATCTGAAAACCACAAGAGATTTGAATCTTGATAGTAGGTAAACATTCCATAGATGGGATTCAAAAGTTCTTTTAACAGTAAAAGAAAAAATTCCTTTGTAACACCACCAGCATCCACTGCTTCTTCACCATCAAAGATTACCTTAAAGTAATGGAACAGAATTAATGCTTCAGGGAAATCTATGACAAATTGTATCTCTTTTCAGCAGACCATTTTCTAAACTCAGGACAAACGAAGGAAAGTATAACAAAGAATATACACTGATGCAATGAAAACTGCAAGGTGTGTCTGTTGATTATTGCTGGTAAAGTTTTAACAAGGTACTTATAGATACACAAAATTTTTACTAGGTGCTTCAAGGGATACAAAGGAAGTCAGAAATTTACCACCTGTCCTTAGAAAGTCTACCATCTATTGGCTGGGCATGGTGGCTCACATCTGTAATCCTAGCACTTTGGGAGGCCAAGGCAGGCAGATCACCTGAGGTCAGGAGTTCGAGACCAGCCTGGCCAACATGGTGAAACCCTGTCTCTACTAAAAATACACAAATGAGCCTGGCGTGGTGGCGGGCACCTGTAATCCACTACTCCGGAAGTTGAGACAGGAGAGTCGCTTGAATCTGGGAGGCAGAGGTTGCAATAAGCCGAGATTGTGCCACTGCACTCCAGCCTGGGCAACAAAGAGTGAAATTCCGACCAAAAAAAAAAAAACTCTACCATCTGCTTAAGGGCAGAAAGACAGACATAAAAGCAGAGAATACTTTTTATTTTTAAAGAGTCAAATATATAATGAGAGGTAAATATTCTGGCACATAGAAAAAAATGATTTTTCATTTAAGTTGAATAAAAGAACACTTTCTGGGAGAAATCACTCTCAATAGGGTTCCTGAAGTAACTGCTGCATGTAGAAGGGAAGAGGGTATTGTAATCAGACACAGACATGGGCTCTGTGAGGGAGTGGAAGTAGGCATGCTGGATACATAATGGTTATTAACAGTAACAACTACAGCAAATCAACAAATGACATGGAGTTTACTACATGCCAGCTCTTAAACTCTATTAACCTAATCCTCAGAACAGCCTTATGCGTAGAGTCCTATTATCCCCATTTCAGAGATAATGACTCAGGCACAGAGCTAAAAACAGCATTCAAAAAGCTTACACTTGTGGCTGTCTTCAAGATTGCCTAGAGCAGGACAAGAGTAAAAGTGGGACAGAGACTAGGACCTGGATTACACAGATGCCAGCAGAATACTGCTACAAAGCAAGAACTGCCTCACCTGAATTACCTATTGAAAACAGGGCAAAAAGAAAAGCTGTATCAAAAATATAACACAGAAGTTCTGGGGAGAACAACCAGGCAGATTGATGTGACTGATGCTACTGATTAGGAATTTTGGAAAGGGTAAATTATCAAGCATTATTTACCCTTTATGGAGATGATCAGTTCATTTCATGCCTATTACATTTCTGAAAGTGGAACTTATAAAAAGATTAGCAATAAGGATATGGAAGTTGTCTGAGGGAAAAGATGAATGACTTTAAACAATTTCAAATAATTCACTAAGTATTTCTAGAATACCTACTGTGTACCAAGCATTATGCCAAGCCCTGGAAATATGCATGATCTATGGAGAGAGAAATTCTTTTTCATTTAATAATTTGCAGGTACTAGGTGTGCCTCTCATAATAGGCCAATAGCTTCCCAGATGATTTTACTACCTTTCCATTTTCCTATTTTACCTTCTTTCTCTTAAATCTTTGATATCCACAATCTTCCTAAATGATAGCTTAATCGTTGTAATTAGTCAAAGCTTTCGTTTTTGTTGATGTTTGCTTGTTTTTGATAGAGCTGGAACTGGTACACCAAAGACAGCAGAAGAAGACAAAGAAAGCACTCTAATCTTTCAAATAATCCACTGGCATTTTTATCCAATGTTACACTGAGATGTTCTGTTTGGTGATTTGACAAAAGAAGGTGATTCAATTCTTGTAAAATGAATGAAAGAATGGCTACACCCCACAATTTTAGTAAGATCATTGCTGCTTAATCAACACTGTTTGAAGAAAACTTGCGAAGGTATTTAGAGGAATATCCTGAAGGAACTCACTTTGAGAGGCTTTTTCAAATCAATATCAGAATGAATGCTCAGCTCTCTTAGGGCATCTCCAACAAGGTTGTTCCTGCGAACGTGAAGGACCAGGAAGGGGCTTCTGGCCAGCAGAGGCTCCAGGGTGAGAAGCATGAAGACATTCTGCAGGTTGGCTCCATTGACTGCCACCTGGAATGGCACAGTCAAGAACACAGTTACTCAGAGCACACGTGTGAGTTGGGAGAGCAGTCAGCTGTGCTTCTGGACTTGGGGGCACTGACTGCACCTCCATTTGGTTATTTTTTTCCCTCTTAACTTCCACAGATTTTCTAAGTTACTTATGTTTACGCAGCACACAAGTCTTTCTAATCTGGACTCACAGAAACTAACTACAGTTTATGAATCATATGATCTATAACCAGGTCCAGGAAAGTGACTTAAACCAGTTGATTAATACTAAAATAGTATCATGCTTATAGAAACATGGTAGAAAGTGGGTAAAAACCACAACTTTCAAAATGGCAGGAAAAGAAAGCTAATAACCACTTGTTAAAGAGTTATTCTTTGAAAAATTTCATTTCTCTTGAAAACCTCTAAACTGTCAATATAACAGATACAGCAATATGAAAACAAACACATATATAGATAGATGCAGTCAGAGCTGGAAAAAGACAGACAGGCAGACAGTCAGACAGTCAGAGAGATGGAGAGGGAAAGATAAATGAAGTTATATATCTGTATCTACCAACAGTAGGAATTGGAGGATTTGAGCTGCTAATTCACAAATGTTTTTGTGGCTTGTCAAAATCAATTATACTTTATAATAAAAATGTGTATTTAAAATAAATTATTAAATAAATCTCTATAACAAGTTTTTATTCAACGAAGAATTCCCAAGTTCCATTTAATTCTCTCTCTCTGTCAGGAGTCAGCAAACTAAGGCCTCACATATCAAATCCAGCCTGCTGCCTGTTTTTGCACAGCTCTCGAGCTAACAATGGTTTCTACTTTTTTTTTTTTTTCCTGAGACGGAATCGTGCTCTGTCACCCAGGCTGGAGTGCAGTAGCATAATCTCGGCTCACTGAAACCTCCACATCCTGAGTTCAAGTGATTCTCTTGTCTCAGCCTCCCGAATAGCTGAGATTACAGGTGGGCACCACCACGCCCAACTAAGTTTTGTATTTTGGATAGAGACAGGGTTTTACCATGTTGGCCAGGCTGGTCTTGAACCTGACCTCAAGTGATAAGTCTGCCTCGGCCTCCCAAAGTGCTAGGATTATAGGTGTGGGCTGCGCCTGGCACGGTTTCTACATTTGTGTAATGGGTGAAGAAAATCAAACGAAGAATAATCTTTCACCACATGTAAAAATTATATAATATGCAAATTTCAACATACATAAAGTTTTGCTGGAATATAGCCATGCTCATTCATTTATATATTGTCTATCACTGCTTTTATGCTAAAATAGAGTTGAATAGTTGTAACAGAGACCATAAGGTCCCCAAAGCTTAAAACATTTACTAAGTCGTCCTTTTGCCAATCTCTAATCTACATAAATGTGTATCCACCTATGTGTGTTATATTCAACACAAATTACTGAAAAGTTTCAAACAGCTTTAAGAATGATAATGGAATTTCAACCAAATATGTCTTCTCCTATTAGAAAAAATTACAACTGAATGTCCAGAAAGGGAGAAACACATTAAAAAGAGGAAATAATTTCTAAAATATAATACCTGCATCTGTAGTTCAGCATCTGTCTGTAACATTTTGGTCTTGGCTTGGGCATCAAAGATGAAAGGGTAGGAACAAAGTGTTACAGTATCCTAGAATAAAGCACATTACTGACAGTATTATACTATTCCACAGAAAGTATAGCTGGAAAAATATAAAAGCAAATTTAAAAAGGATCATTTACCTGTATTATTGATGGTCTAGCCTTCTGTGTAAAAAAAAATAAAAAGTCTCTTACTTAAATTGTAAAACCTGAATTTTAATCCCTCCAAAAGTAAAATATAGTAAAACCTGAATTTTAATCCCTCCAAAAGTAAAATATAAACAACAAAACACAGAACCAACCTGACTACTGGCCATAGAACTAACACCATTTGAATGGCTGACTAAATTTTAAGGGAAAAGATGTTTTGATGGCCACAGAATGAGAAAAAAGAGCAAAAGCAATTAAAAAATATTTTTTATGACCTTTAAAGGGCATGTCACTAACTCTCCACAATTCACAGCATTAACAGAATTCTCTTTTATAAGAAATCTAATTCCAAAACAGGAGCTTTATAACCTTGACTTCACAGGTTAATTTTTGTTGGGTAAAGTGGACAATACAAATTACATTTTATTTGTTAAATGATGTTGCATCTTCCTACACACACACACACACACACACAGAGAGACACACAGGCTGCTACTCTTAGGAGAAACCAAGTATTTGGAAAGAATTTCAGGTGCTTCTAAAAATGACTTTATCTAGTAAACTGTTGCTGACTCAGCACTTAGACTAGTACTCGGCCTACAGAATGCATTCCATCGATATGTGAATGCACCTGTGAATAAACTTTGGAGGGGAGTAATGGTAAAAATCCACAACCACAATGAAGGACATCTAGGAGATGAGTTATAGTTTCACTTTTTGTTAAGTTGTGTAACAAACATTAACTTAATATTAACTTCATAGAAACAAAAAAAAAATCAACAATATAGGTCACGTTGATCTGTAGCAAGAATTACCAAACACAAAACCATGGGTGTATTCTCAGAGATCTGGGAGTACTCTATATATTTCTTAATGATATCCTAAACAAAATTAGTAAAACACATTAAGTTATATTTGTTTGAATAACTGCATTGGCATCATGTTATTATTTAATTGTCCAGGTGTAGTGAGAAAAGAGAGAAGCAGTCTTGGCAGGTGGATGCTGCATCTGCACCTAAGAAAAGGCCAATGCGGTCCTGGCTTGCTGCACACACATGGTTTAACAGCAGTTGAAGGAGAAAAGAGAGGTGAGTCATCCCAGCCAGATGGGCAGTGGAACTCAAGCACCAGGGCCTGACAGCACGCAGGCCACATCCACAATGCAACTGGGGTTTAGGTTCAGTAAGATATGTTTGATCATCACATAAAATCAATGAGGCTAACTGCATTTTATTGCTGTTAAAGTTTTGCTTATACTTAATTTATAAATTTGGTTTGGTTTTATAACTGTACTATATCAGGACCATATGAATAAGCAGCATGTGCCTCCTTTTGTCCTTATGGATATTTAAATACAATAATTTAAAAGCAATTTTAATTAAAATCTACCCTGTTAACCCTTTATAACTAGGTTCTTCCAGGGATCTTGGCACATTTCTCTAGACAGAGAAACACTAATAGAAGAAACAATTCCAGTCCAGTGAGATCAGGTATGAAATCCTGCATATATCATCCAGACCAATCTTACTCACTCTCATGCCTACATATCCAATTACTTTGAAGTTAGAAATCAAAATGACTAGAAACAAAAAAACAAAACCACACCATAAAACAGCACTATACAAAAAGCGAAATCATCTTCTAGTCTAGGTACCTACAAAAGATATAAGCATCCTGGGAAAGAAAGCAGGCTTAAAACTGGTGCCAATATTCAGAATTTCCTCATCTGTTTCTCAGAAAAGATTAGTTTACGCAAAGCATTATCTGCCTATTCTCAAGGGAAAAGAAAGATCTTGAACGTGTGTTGGTCTATAAAGCAAGATAAAGATTTTAGATACTTCAAATATAAAAGTGACTGTGGAAGAAGTGATAACACAAAACAGTTCTGGCATTACAGAGTCCGAGCCTACTTAGTATTTTTAAGTACATACTGGCATTTTAGTTGGTGTAATGCAGTTATTTCAGACATCAATCAGCAGTTTTTTCTGTATTCCTTGGCTCTTTCCAGTCCCACTCCTGTTCTCTGACTCTCTCTCCCCACCCTGTAATCCCCACCCCGAGCCTCTCTGCACCCCTTAAATATCCACCTTCTGCAGCTCGTAGTCCCTCTCAGCATCCCTCACCTTACTCCTTCCCACACCCCAGAGTTGAAGGAACCCAGTTTTGGAAGCAGGTTGATCTCTCCACTGGAGAAAGGGAGGAGTTAAATTGAGGGCAGGGTCACCATTCTCTCCATTGAGAGGGATGGCTGGAAAGAAATCCAAAACTGCCTCAGTTAGGAGCCACAGCCAAAGCCAGAGAGACACTGCCCAGAGCTGGTGGTCTAGAGAAGGTCTCAGGTGAGCCAGCAAGGCAGGCAGGAAGATACGGAAGCCTTACAAAACAGAAGTGACAGCTCTAAGGAAGGCAAAGGATGGAAGGGTATTCAGTCAAAAGAAGCTGCGAATCTGTAACAAACATCTGCTTATACATCCACAGACTTTTCATAAGTCTGTAAGTTTTTGTATTTCATATATAATAATTTAATTTCATTTTTATTCTGTGAATGCTGAATATTTTAGAAATCGTACTCACACTTGTATTTCCGTATTATATGAAATAAATCTGCATGATTTTGTGCCACTATTGCTATTCATAACCTAGAAGGATGCATATGAACTGATAAGATACATGATTATCTCCTGAGAGGCTACTTGTCTTGGACTATCCATTCCTCAAAAATGAGTTTCACAGACTTAAAACTAGTAAAGTACTAGTGGACCATATTTCAAGTCTCCCTGCCTGAAACAGGGCTGCACTGTGACCTAAGCTCATTTCTAAAGCATATGAAATAGAAGCAACGAATAAGTAAATGGAATAGAACAGAAAAATTGGGAATATCGTTTTTTTAAAATATGAAGTCAATATTTCCTAAATGTGGCTGCAAGTGGGGCAGGAGGCACTACACGCACAGGTGCAGTGCTGGAGAAGAAATACAGCCTCCTCTGCCTCAGGGCCTGTCTTGTCTCACACGTGCACAATACTCATAACTGGAGACAAAACACTGCCTGGCTTTGTCTCCTTTAACACATACAGCAAGATGTCGAGCTTTATCTAGCTTTTATTTTTGAAGGATTAACATTGTGGCACTGACTTTCCCCACTTGTGCTGCCCTCTAGAGGAGCCCACCACTCACTCACTCTGTGCTATTTGGTTTTTAAGTGCAGATAAGGCAAGTTGCTGATTGAAGTAAAGGAACCACTACCACCTCTTCTTTAAAAGGAGTAAAAATCAGCCACTTTAGAATGTTCCTTCTGC
The DNA here is from genome assembly GCF_008728515.1 of Papio anubis. Taxonomy (NCBI): domain Eukaryota; kingdom Metazoa; phylum Chordata; class Mammalia; order Primates; family Cercopithecidae; genus Papio; species Papio anubis. The sequence continues at coordinate 132,674,967 of NC_044978.1, read as the reverse complement.
ACACATGTGTTAGATCCCTTTGGGAATTTTTCACTGCTGCTTCTGGGCTAAACACTCTGCAAAGGTAGACACCATATCCATACATGTTTCCACTCCCAGTGATTAGCAGGCAGACAGCACATATTAGGTGCTCAAGAAGTGCTTAGTGAAAAATAGTTATTGAGGGCTTATTATATGCTAAGTACTCTGCTAAGTAAGGTCTTTCCATGCTTTCTCACATTTAATTTCCACAATCTGTTATAATTCTTATTCACAAAAGAGGATGCTGGGCCTATAGAAATCAGGTAATTTGTCTAAGGCCACGGCCATTAGACCAGAGTTGGGAACTGAACCCAGGTCTTTTTGGCTGGAGCATGTGCTCAACAATATGCTACACAGCCTCAGCTAGTAACAAGCTAAAAATTCCAACACACCAAAAAAAATCCATTTATTATTTAAAAGTAGTTAAAATAAACAAAAATAACATATGAAATAGCTTTAGTATTTTAAGTTAAAATCCAAAATATCAAGAAATTTAAAATTCAATTTCTAATATCATTGTACCTCATACACTAGAAAAAATTCCACAAAAATCACAAAAGGTCATAGACTAATTTCATGTAATTTTCCATATTTCTTTAATAACTATTACAGTCATTGAAAAGATGAGCATCTGTTATTCAAGATCTGATATTTGTTTATCAAATGTTAAGAGAAAGGAAGTTTAAAATATTGTAAAAGTTACTTAATTATCTCTACTCAGAGACTACTGTCATAATAATCTAGATTTTAACATGAGCAACTTCTTCAGGGTAAAAAAGAACTACAATTTGTTAGACTTATTTTATTCAGCATTAAGTCACAGAAAGGGTAGATTAGAAATCAGAAGAATTGACTTTTATTGCTAATGAAATTGGTGGAAAAATTGTTTAAGTTCCATTTCCTCATCTAGAAACAAAGCAGTTGGCCTAAATAATTCATCAGGCTTATTTTACCACTCATAATGTTATTATTCGGTGAATAATTATTCATAAATTGATAAAACAGAAGGGCTTATTTTTTAATAATTCCTAAATTTGAAAGTGAAAACAGAGTTCATTACTAGCCTTCATGTTAAATTTCCCAAGTCAACCCATTTAGAACACTCTAATTCATTTATATTAAAAAGTATTTTCTTGGCCAGGCACAGTGGCTTACCCCTGTAATCCCAGCACTTTGGGATGCCAAGGCTGGTGAATCACTTGAGCTCTTGAGTTCAAGACCAGCCTGGGAAACATCCCAAAAACCCCATCTCTACAAAAAATACAAAAAGTAGCCAGGCGTGATGGCACACACCTGCAGTCCCAGCTACTCGGGAGGCTGAGGTGGGAGAATGGCTTGAGCCTGGGAAGCAGAGGTTGCAGTGAGCAGAGATGGTGCCACTGCACTCCAGCCTGGGTGATAAAGCCAGACCTTGTCTCAAAAAAAAAGTATTTTGTTTTCTCAGGGTAATCATAAAATCTTATTTAAAAATAAAACATTGTACGCATTTTTTAAGTCTCTAGAGAAAAAAATACAACATTGTGTCTAGCATTCATCATCCATTATTTGACAAAGAAAACAGTCCTGCTTGTTCAGTTAGATCAGCCTATTGAAATGCCTTGCTTTTGGAGACAACTGCTGACTTCCAAAAACCCCACAGGAAAAATATTGCCCTAATATTGGTGATGAACCTGCTACACTGGCAAGGACTCACCTCAAATCTGCTACCCACAAAATACAATAACCAAATTATCATTCTGTTTTCTGACCTAACTCAAATTTGCACATACTCCACAGACGGGAGATCCTAAAGAGCCTTGCATATATCCCAAGCCAGTGTGCTATCAAAAGGAGCAGTTCCTGCCATGCCAGTGGTTGCAGGCAGGAATCCACAGGTCCCTGAATGACATATCTAAAATATAGTGAGACAGCTCTGGATCAGGGATGTGTGACACTTTCACACACATAATTCTCAATCAGAAGGGGCCTACGGGGTCCAGGTAGCTGACACATGATGACTAAGTAGGCTGTCAGAAAATGATAATTACCAAATGATCCTTCCTCAATGGCAGGGATAAATTAAGCTGCAGTGGGAATTGTGGCATATACATAAGCCTCATCTAAAGAGTCACTCTTGAACTCTGGCCACTTGGTGTCATATGGGAAAGACAGGTCATATTGCCAGATCTTCCAAGTTTCAAGGAAAGCTAAAAATTCATATTTGTATGTGTCTTGGGTTTTTTTAAAATTAGGGTTTAAAAAAACCTAACATAATAGGTACCATCGTAAGCATTTTTAAGTGTACAGTTCAGCAGTGTTAAGTATATTCACACTGGTGTACAACTGGATCTCCAAACTTTCTTATCTTGCAAAACTGAAACTATACTCATTAAATAGCAACTCTCTGTTTTCCCCTGCCTCCAGCCCCTAGCAATCACCATTCTACTTTCTGTTTCTGTAAATTTGACTACTTTAGATATTCTGATTTTTAAAAGGTGGCAACTTTTAATGTGTAACATTCTGGGTGACTACTCATTTATGACTCCTTATAACACTGACGATTACTTAAAGCACTTCCAAGTTTCTAGAATGCAAAAGGCCAGCTGGATGAAGAATAGGTGAGACACTGACATCAAAGTCAAAGACATATTATAGAGCTCACACGTGCTCTTCTTATAAAAAGACTAAAGCTTTAAAATATGCTTTATGAATTCTTACCATCCCTGCTTGATGCAAGAACCACATGAGGTAGTCTTCCTGAATGTCCACGAGACTGGAAATCTCAGGAATGTAAAATGTATCATATTCCACATGCTTCACTTTAAGATTTACCTAATGAAGAACAAAATACAGACAACTAAAACATGGCTTCGCAAAGAACATCTCACTAGGATATTTTACCCTACCATCTAATTACCCCCTCCCCACTAGCACCTCCTATGCTCACCTTATATAACTTCTCCAAGAGTTTGAGAGCTGCTGTAATATAATTGTTAAACAGTACGGGAATTAAGAATGTCTTTCTTCCCCTCAGTAGATAAAGGACTGCACCTTTATAGAGGTTTACCAGCTTCATGAAATATTTCGGGCATACCTGAGACCACCAGTTATCTTTAGAAAGAAAGAAAAGACATATTTCAACATGTAATCTTGGGCAACTATTTATGTCTTCTGCCTGCCAGTTAAAAATTGCTTTGTCTAGAAGATAAACATTAGTCTAAAATGCATTTTCCCAAAACTGACTTTAAAAAGAATCCATTAAAACATTTTTGGAGAGAACAGCAGCTGTACAAGAATCCCTGGAGTTCTGGTTTTTTTTTAAAGCTTGGTCTGATTTTTTACAAAGACTCAATCTGAAGGTTAACTCACAAGTCCAATTCCAGACTACATGTGGACAAGAAACACATATTTTGGGCAGGAGTGATGCCCACTGTATTAATCCAAAAAGTATTCTTATGTCCTAGCGCTTTCAACCACCACTAAATCCTGAAGCAGAAATGCAAAGGATGACACACCCTAGAAGCAGCAACAATACAGCAACCATTCCCTTCCCTTTAAGAGGTATCATTAGTTGAAAAACTGCCATTTTTATTTCTCCCCAAATAATGCTTTCTCATAACCAGACAAGAAAATCATAGCACTGGCTTATATTTCATTGGAAATAAACTCAGCCATACTGAAATATTTAAAGAATGAAATAATATGTCTGAGATTTCCTTTAAAAATACTCCAACAAAAAATAAAAAGGTGGTGAGGGCAAGAGACAGATGAAATAAAATGGGCAAAATACTGACCACTGCTGAATTTGTGTGGTGACTACCTGTAGCATACTCTCTACTTTGGGGTATTCTTTTAAATATCAATAATTAGAAGTTAAAAATAAATTAAGTGTGAAATTGAATAATTATGTTCTCTTTGTAATGGCCAGTCTGGAAAAATAAAAATGAAAAAACTCTAAAACTTGAAAGTCAGGTAAGATTCCTTCTAATATTGCCACCTCTCTGTTTCACATCAACTAGAACACCTGAGAAAATGTTCCCCAAAAGGCTTTTGATCTTAAAAAAAATTAAGTACTAACATTTACTAATGCTTTCATTATTATTTCCGTTTTTATCTCTTCTACAAAGGTGGAGACAATATATAAAAGCCAGTATTCCACCTTCAGGAACACAGTCTCTTTATTCGCGGGGAGACCACACTCAAGTAACATCCCAGTCCATCTGGAACACAGAAGTTACTGAGCTGCAATGACACCTAACAAAATTTACCCGGGGGGGAAAAAGTAAAAAGCCAGGTGATAGACTTCCTGCACTTGATTAATAAAAACAATTTCAGGCGCTACTCCCATGAAAGACACTCTCCAAATCACTGAGGAACGGAAGGTTTTTATCTCAGCAAAGTGTCCGGAGCCTGCAAAAATCAGTGTGGACTCAACTGTCCTAAAAAAGAAAAACAAAACAAACATTTGGTAAGTCCACACTAGGTCATTTTCTTTCTCTTCTTTTTTGGAGACCTCTGTATCACCAAAACCGCTCACACTTCACTCCCACCCCCTAAATTAGACATAGGAGAAACAGAGACCAATGTACACGAATATTGAGGCCCTATTTATTATAAGCAAATGTGGTAGAAAAAATTAGTTTCAAATTAAATACATTAGGTTTGTGAATATTATAAAATCAAGATTATTCTGGCATGAGTCATTTCAAATAATCTAAATAATGGTTTTATTTTCAACTTGAAAATAGGGTTAGCTAAAAATTAACAGCAAAGCAAAAAAGGTTTTAAGTGTTAAGGATATTAAATGGCAACAAATAGATTCTTGGATCTCAATCCACTGGAGCCAGGAGTCACACCAACAAAACAAATGAGCATAAAACCACTGATATCGAGGTTAGCAAATTTACCTAGTACTTTGCTGGGGTTTGTATCCAGCCGCAGAATGGCCATAGCCAAGGGAATAGTCAATGTTATATAATACTTGGAATCCTGGAGTAGGGGAAACTCAGGTAGTATTAAATAGATTCTCATGGCTTCAACATCTGGTGGTGAGCTTGACAACTGGGGAATCAGGCAACTTTCAAAACTGTTCAAAATCTGTATGAGAGAAAAGAGTAATGAGAAATTCAAACAAACCTGAGATCTAGTTAACTTATCTCTAAGTTCATAACCTATTTGATAGACTCTCAACTCTCATTCATTCACTACGCACTGAGAACCTACTATGAGCCCTACACTGGTCTACGCTCTCAGTACACATCCATGAAAAGAAAAGCCAAGGATCCCTGCCAGTGCAAACTGTATATTCTAGAGGGGCACTGCCTTGGAAAGGCTTAAGCCAAAAGAAAACAAAAGGTAGGTCTAATTCCCAAAGTAAATACTTTACAAAATTAAGATTTGGAGACTTTCACTTTCTCATCTTACTCTTTTTCGCTTGAAATTGAATTCATCAATACAAAAATGCATTTTTAAGAATGGACTTTACAAATATAAGAAACATACCTGTTCTAGAATCATGGAGTGCTGAGAGTTCATTAACTTCTCAAATAACACCCTAGTTGAGTTCAGGTCAATCCCAGGGATTTTGGGACTCGTTTTAAAATGTTCATCAATTCTAAACAAACAAAATAAAAAAAGTATTTAATAAAAGAAAAAGCAAACACTCTGATAGGAATTATAAACAAGTAAACAAAATACTATGTTCTTACTAATCAGATTTAAATTTGACCTGGCAGATAAGATCCACAAAAATACCACATTTTGCATAAATCTCAAAATAATAAACCCAAAATAAAGAATATTATCATTTCACAAAGAATAAACCACACTGGAATTCCTTTTACAAGAATTTTCAAATTTTTAAATCTGTTTTCCTTCAAGTCAAAGTACAAGGACTGTCATGTCAATTTAAGGCTATCTTGAAGTTTATAAACAAAGAATTATTTCCCTGATTTCGTATTGTGTTTTTTGGTTTTCTTTTCTGTATTTGTGGCTCATTGAACTAGATGTAGATGCTGTTGCTTGGGGCAAATAACATCCCCTGTGCAAACTGGTGCACTCATTAACAAACGACAGTAGAACCTCCTTGTTGAAAACCTTTCTTACCAAAGTATTTAAAATAAAAATGATCTAGAGTAAATGCAAAGTTAATGACTCTCATCGTTAACACAAAGGATACAATTACATTCACCCAAGGACTAATTTCATTGCTACTATTTTTAACTTTCTAGCAACTAAATCTTTTTTTAACCTTAAATAAAATCTTAGCATTTTTGAGACTTAGAGAATATCTCATATATCCCGCTCTTGAACCTACCACATCTGTTAATTTACAAAAGAGCTATCTATTTGCAAAGCAGCCTTCTGTTTTTGAGTAAAGGACACATTCGGATGATTTGAATACGCTCTGACTGCAATGTTATAATTTTTGAAAACAAAAAAGAGTTTCTAACATTTTAAAAAATCGTAATTATATGTATTGAAACCCCTATGGTCACATGAAGATAAATTGCTTGTACTTTGTTTGTTGGGTCTTTCGTTGTTGTTGTTATTATTTTTAAAATAAATCTGCCCAAAATATACAAATGAATTCTGGTTTCCAGTATGTAATTTTCCATATGCTCACAGATACTTTTTGTTATGCTGTTGAGAAAACAAAAACAAAATGTTTTGTCTACATATATTTATTGCTTTGTAAAACTGGTCTTCATTTTGATCGTTTTCCTGTGATGCATCCTATGTAAACTACAGGAGGAGACTTTCTGAAATGTCAGTTTGAAAAAAAATAAAAGGCTTTCTCCACAACTCTATATGAAATCTGTGATACTAAGGGTGAACAACCTAACAAGTCTGGCCAAGAGCCCTTCCCAAATGTCATGAAAGCTATCCATCTAGAACAAGGTTTCTCAACCTTGGTACTATTGACTTTTGGGGCCAGAGGATTCTTTGCTGGGCAGGTGGGAATGAAGGATGTTTAGCAGCATCCCTGGGTTCTACCCACTGGATGCCAATAGCAAGTCCCTCCCCATTGCACCAACCAAAAACGTCACCAGAAACTGCCAAATGTCCTTTGGGGAACAAAATCAACCTGGCTGAGAACCCCTGTTCCGGAAGGCCAACATCAGCATAATCCAGAATATCTTTCCCTGGAGGAAAAAACTAATTACTAAATATGAAATGAATTGTGTGAGCTCATTCCAGCTGCCTTAATTATAAAAGTAAATGACTTTATAATCTCTAAATGTAACCAAAGAGAGTTTCTGAAGTGACCTCCTGCAACCCAGTTAGGGACCCATTTACAGTGAGGGGGCGATGATGGTTGAATTTAGGAGTCAACATGACTAGATTAAGGAATACCCAGGTAGCTGTTAAAGTATTATTTCTGGGTATGTCTGGGTCAGTTTTCTGTAAGAGATGGGCATTGAATTAGTGACTAAGCAAAGAAAATCCATCCTCATCCAGTGTGGGTAGGTACTACCCAGTCAGCTGAAAGCCCAGACAGAACAAAAAGGCAGGACAAAGACAAATTCTTTCTCTCTTTCTCTTCTGGAACTAGGACATCCTTCTTCTCCTGCCCTTGTACATCAGAACTCCAGGTTCTGTGGTCTTTGCACTCCAATACTTACACCAGGAGCCCCCACCCATTTCTCAGGCCTTCAGCCTCAGACTGAGAGTTACACCATCAGCTTCCCTGGTTCTCAGGCCTTTGGACTTGTACTAAGCCATGATGCTGGCTCGCCTGGTTCTCCAGATTACAGATGCCTATGGCAGGATCTCTCAACCTCCATAATCAGGTGAACCAATTCCCGTAGTAAATCCCCTCTCTCTCTCTCTCTCTCTCTCTAGATAGACAGATACATCCATCTATCTATTTATCTCTCTCCTATTTGTTCCATTTCTCTGAAGAATCTTGACTAACACAGGGATCGAGGGGTAGGGGTGGGATTCACACACAGAAATGAAGTCTAATTCATCTTGAGATCTCATTAGCCTGCTCACTGGCAGAAAAGGACTGAGAAATAATTAGGACTTGGGATCACCAAAGATCCAAACCCATGGTAAGACCCTTTTGCTGCATCAAGTTCCTGAGGGAGATATTTGCAGAAGGGGTAAGACAAAGAAAATAAACATTCTATTTACTACTGGGGAGTTCAACCTCAAATATAATTCTCTGGTGAGCTGGGCTGGACCTAAATCCAAGGAGCCCATGAAGCCTCCTTAGAATTACTCCCTAAATTCACTCCTTTTGAGAGAAAAAAATTAAAAATAATAATAAAAATTTTAAAACTATGGGAAAGCAAACCAAAGAAATCAAGAAGATTATATGAGGAACTAAGAATTTAAAATTATGACACATCTTAGAATACTCTGAAAATCTTACTGAAAGAGAGACAGTCTCTCTTGGTAATCTGCTTTTCTGCCATTCAGGTATGAATCAGCATTGCTCTTCCTCATAATGGTAATGAGATGTCCTCTCATTACCATTATTAGGCATTCCAATTTTTGTGCAAAGCATCAGCTTACCCATTAAATTAAGGCCAGCCACCATCAAAGAGAAGAAGAGTCTTTCACAGCCTTTGCCGAGTAAGTATTTGCATCACATGTGGGGTTTTAATAAACTTTTTTTAAAAAGAGGGGGCCTCACTATGTTGTCCAGGCTGGAGTTTAGTGGCTATTCACAGGCATCATCATAGCATCCTAAAGCCCCAAACTCCTAAACTCAAGCAGTCTTCCTGTGTCAGCCTTCCAAGTAGCTGAGACTACAGATACACATGAGACTTTTTAAAGGCTCTAAGTCACTTACTTTTTTTCAAGAAAACTTCCATTCCAACAGGCTGCAGAAGATAATATCTGAACAACACCACTGCTCAAAAAAAAGAAGGGTGGGGGAAGCCTTTAATAATTACAAATAAATGGTTATTTAAGCATCAACAATAAAGTAATCATTTACTCTAGGATTTAATTAATAGCAGTTCTTTCTTAGTCAGCTGAAGCTTTCGAAAATGTGCATTTGCTTTAGAAAAACAGGATGTCACATCTCAAAAGGAAGAAGAACTTAAGTTTTCCATGTTAGGAAAATAAGCTCCTGAAAGAACACCTCTTGTCCCAAGAATGTTCTTGAACATTTTCCTACCACCAAGCATCTAAGAAGTGCCCTATCTAAACTCCAAAGAGAAACACAGAATAAAACCAAAAAAGAGAAGCCAAGCTGTTACTTCCCAAACACAGAAATTATCTTTGCAAATTAATACTTGAAAAATTACTTCTATTTTGCCGCATATCTGAGATGGAAATTAAAAAATAAGCGAAACAAGCACTTATTCCCATTACCTTCTATTATACAGGCTCTGGGGAAACAGCTAATTCTGAGGACCCAAAATGAAACTGGACATCAGGAATCCTGGGCCTTTCCATTCAGTGCAAGGAAAAGGGAAAGAATAACACAAATATATGCCTGGGGAGGGGATTACAGTAGTTTCTGTTAACCACATAATTAGATCAGGAAAGATCTTTAAAGATCATTTCTTCCATCCATTCATTTTATAAATAAGAAAACAGACAACTAATGGTAAAATGTCACAGTTGCCCTTGCTGGACCCCAGCTAGCCCTCATCTCCTCTCCCCTGCTACCCTTCCAGCCTGAGCTCCTTGGCAGAGCCATCCTATGGTGAGGGATTCTGAAGACTGCCACAGAGCTGCTCTAGGGTGTTCCTAATGCTCTCTTGCTCAAAAAATTACTAGCTCAAGTGCCTCAAAGTTTAGAGTCCTGGTCATTTGGCCCACTACAATCTATGTCATAATGCAGGAACCATTATGTACGTTTCTGGGGATAATCACAACTTAGTGCACAGAGCTTGATTTACTCTTCCCAAGAATCAGACTTTGCAGAAAAAAGTGGAGAGGCTGAGGAAAGCCAATGAAAATGTGTAAAAATGTGCAAAGGAAAATTATCCTTTAAATTTAATAAAAGGTCTCAATCCTACTTATTTTTTTTTTTTTCTACCTGACTCTGAATTACCATCTCAATCATTTTGAATAGGAAATTGCTAGAAATTATTAAGATTAGGTAATATAACAGCTGTCTCAGATTTGGGATGTTTTGGAACATGCATACACTAAAACCCATGGGAGTTACACAACCAGAACGCTAAGCTCTCTTAGCAGAATCACCAACTCAGGCCTTCATCAGTCGGGATTTTTAAGATATTACAATGAACTAGGCAGGTTGAGGCATATACTGTGTGTAAGAATTGGGGATCCACCCATTATGTTATTTGGGGCTAAGAAGATCAACCCTGAAATAGTAACCAAAAAAAAAAAAAACAAACAAAAAAAACCCACAATTCCCTAAAATGCAAAACCCCATTTACATTCACAGTATCAATATGCAAGTAGGGAAAATCACACTAAGCTAAGAAGTTAAGACATACTTTGTAGAAAAAAAAAAAAAAAATGAAGACAAGCAGCCACATACTTGATTGTATTTGCATTGTTGTGTTCTGAGAGTTTTTGTCTCCAAACCGCTATGGTTTCATCATTTATTAAACTGGTATAATGTGCTTGGTTCATAGTCCTGAAGTCAACAGCAGGAGAAGAATTCTGGAGAATTAAATGTAACAGTAAAAAGAAGAAATTACGTAGCATGGATCTTGTCTCCTCTCCTTTCTCCCACATATTCTCCATTTTATGTTTCACTTATGATCTAAATGTTGTGGTGTGCCGCCCAGATCCCCTCCACCCTTCAGAATGGAGGCTCCTGACAGATCCCAGCTGGGCTGCTGTCCAGGACTCGGCGTTGACTGTTGCTTCACTATCACATCCAATGGCAGGTAGAGGCATGGTGCAAAAGTCCAGTCCCCGGCCGGGCGCGGTGGCTCAAGCCTGTAATCCCAGCACTTTGGGAGGCCGAGAGGAGCGGATCACGAGGTCAGGAGATCGAGACCATCCTGGCTAACACGGTGAAACCCCGTCTCTACTAAATATACAAGAAAATTAGCCGGGCGAGGTGGCGGGCGCCTGTAGTCCCAGCTACTCGGGAGGCTGAGGCAGGAGAATGGCGGGAACCCAGGGGGGCGGAGCTTGCAGTGAGCCGAGATCGCGCTACTGCACTCCAGCCTGGGGCACAGAGCAAGACTCCGTCTCAAAAAAAAAAAAAAAAAAAAAAAAGTCCAGTCCCCTTGCCTCAACTCAGGACTGGCTGAAGGACCTCACAACTTCAGTGCTCCTCAAGGGACTGGCTGAGGCCCCTGTTACAACCGATCTGCATTTCAGCCCCTCCCTCTGCCCAATCCCGCCTCCTTCATCCCTCAGTAGATGTTCCTCTAGAGGGCACTCTCCCAAAAACCTTTGAGTCTCGGGTCTGTTTTCCGGAGAAACCAACTCAGTACAACTTTCCCAGCCCTCTTTCCCCTTTGCTTTGAATCACTGTAACAGCAGGTTTTTAAGGTATTAGTCACCTGCCATAAATGTCCTCCAAACTTCAACAAAATGTATTACAAAAGAGTCAGAGTTCAGTTATAATCTATATGACAAATAACCTATAAAAACAATGACTCTTAATTTCTTGCTTCAAGTATATAGCTATTATAAGAAAAATGGCAGAAAAAGATGTCAATAATGTATGTCCTTGAAAATTCCAAATGCTGCCCAACACTGTGCATCTTTTATTCAGTGAGATTAAAGAAAAAAAAATAAGCACTTTCCTTTTCTAAAATTGCTTGTTTTCAACTTATTTTCCCCAAACCTTGTTCTTGATCGAGAACTAAGAAAAAGTTGATGGTGCTTTATACTCCTTGTCTCCAGTTAAGAGGAAAAAGGTAATATTAAAGCACTCATTCATCAGCTCATGAGATCATTTTTTTCTCCTTTGTACCTACACATAAAAACAAAACTTTCAAAGTAAATTTTCTTGGTTACTTTCCCATAGCTTCAAGTTAAGGTATCATTATGGGAGGAAGGAGTAGAGCATGTAATAAAACAGATGCCTGACAAAGTTTGTGATCATCTGGTTATTGATAACTATTCTACTAAAATGTCCACAGATATCTATGGAGAGAACAAAAATCATCTTGAAGTACATACAAGGAAGTCATAATCCAAAGCAGATGCTGGAGTACACACACAGATTACCATTGTTGTTGTGTAAATTTTATTTATTTCCTCCATTCAAAGGGGCAGCTGAACATCAATTCTAACACAAACCTACCAGAAAATACAGACTTGGAACTAGTTTCTCAATCCTCATCATATGTCCAATAAACCAGAGATGCCTTGGGTGACGCACAAGTTCAGAATCACTTAAAGAACCAAGAAAAAATATCATTCTTCCTGTCTTTAATACATACAGGCAAAAAAGGAAAAATTGCTCTTAGGTCAGTGTTTCTCAACTTTGGCTGGACTTTGGATCACCATGGGAATATTCGATAATCCTGATGACCAAGTCATACTCCAGACCAATTAAATCAGAATCTCTAGAGGCATCAGTATTTTGTAGAGCTCCCAGGTGATTCCAGTAGGCAGCCAAGGTTAAGAATCACTGTTTCAGGAAAAAGATTATGAGATAGACACACACACACACACACACACACACACACACACAATTGTAACAATCCCAACCACATTCTCTCTTCAACTCTATCCAGGGAACAAAATGAAAGGAAAAGGAGATGCTATGGTTTACATTCACTAAATTCCCAAGACCTAGAATCAGTGCAGCAAAGGGGTATCTGACTATAACTCCTTCCCTCCCTTCTTTCACCTAAGGCCTGGCAGTAATGAATGAGTCAGCCTTTTATAAAAATAGAGGCTGTGGCCGGGCGTGGTGGATCACGCCTGTAATCCTAGCACTTTAGGAGGCTGAGAAGGGCAGATCACTTGAGGTCAGGAGTTCAAAACCAGCCTGGCCAACATAGTAAAACCCGTCTCTACTGAAAATACAAAAAAATTACCCAGGCGTGGTGGTGGACGCCTGTAATCCCAGCTACTCGGGAGGCTGAGGCAGGAGAATCGCTTGAACCCAGGAGGCGGAGGTTGCAGTGAGCCAGGATGATGGCATTGCACCCCAGTCTGGGTGACAGAGTGAGACTCTGTCTCAAAAACAAAACAAAACAAAACAACAAAAAACATAGAGGCTGTAACTATACAGGTGCTTTTTCTTGGTTCTTTAAGTGATATGGTAACAGGGTAAATATATGATTTGATTGGCCTCTGTATCTAAATAATCATCTCTGGTTAATAGTTTAAGTAAATGTGTATAGGTTTCAGTTTCTCTCAACTCGTCAAAGTCATTCTCTGTCCAGCTTTTTAAGAGTAACATCTTCTTAAGTAATGTTTACTTTCCTTTTTTTTTTTTTTTGTGATCTTATGCTATGGGTACCTCTCCCTCTTTCCAGTTGTTTAAAGTTTAACCTGTCCTGTCTCTCTAATAGTATGCTACTTCACTTCCTTCTCATCAGCGTGTTGTTTTCCAGGCCCAACAGTGTTAATTACAATAATAAAAATCAGTTACATATATCAGATACTGTATTTATAAAAGAAAACTAAGTTTCATGTTAAATTTCACAGGAAAACTAAAGTTGGATACTATTACTCAAGTCAGTTACTAGGGGAAATAAATACTTAAAACTCTACTACCTATTGACAAAAACTGATTATCTTCCACAAAGTCAGTGCCTTTTGTATTTTGTTATATTGATATCTTGAAGAAACAAAGAATAACCTCAGCTTTCCTCAGGATTTCTCTCTAACACACACTCTGAGGCTGGGTCTGAGGCCTTAGCAGCAGTTCCAAATCACGCCAGATGGCAGCACTAAGCCACCTTCTTCAGGCACCTGACCTGGAAAATAGCTCATCATCAGCTTTAGCTGTCCAGCCTACAGCCTCAGGCTCCACCAGGACCTTTTCCAACAGAATCATAGAACCAGAGTGACTACAAGGCAAAAACTTTGTGTACTTAAAGATAGCTAAGTATCAAACTAATAGAGAAAGTTTCCAAGACTGAAAGAGCCCCTGGTTTCCATAGTTGTTCATTTTCTTCCTGGTCAATTCTGACTCCTTTATCATCACTAACAGCCCCTTCCTTGCTCCTCCAGGAGAGCATAAGCATCCATGCACCACTCAGAGCTGGTCCTGTTGAAATGCTTGCTGAATAAAAGCAGGAAGGGTGGGGAAGGAAAAGAGAAGACAGGAAAGAAAACACAGGGGAAGGAGTGCAGCACTGACAACAAATCTGTGCAGCTGTTTTCAGACTGAATTCCCCCAGCAAGGAAGAGTGGAAGGAATTCGAACCCTGTCACAGAGTCCTGGATCCACACTCTACCTTCAAGCAGAAAGACAATGTCACACTGTCTTTATCCACTACAGTGATGCGGGAGACAATAGGAGGGAAATTTTGGTGTCACGTCATGAGCAGATTATAAATAACAAAATACATCTGAAAATTGTGGTATCTCTTACATATATATATATACACACTCAATCACATCAAACAAAGAAACCCACCAAGTTCTCAAATACCTAGCATTTGTTGCCACTTAACCGGGAAGAAAAGAAATGGAAAATCAAATAATGCCAAAGTAAGTACAAACTCCCTAGGCATCCTTTACAGTGTTTCTGGAACAAGTACAAATATAAATAAATAATTTCAAATTATAAATTAGAACTCCATAGTACCAGGAGAACTGTTGGCACTTCAAGGGAGCCAAATGGAGACAACTTCTTCCAGATTTAGTTTGTTTATTTTAGAAATAACATAAGATTGGTAGAAACAAAGAGTAACATTGCTCTTTATGTTGCAATTACTTGTTAAAACAAATATTGGTTCACCATTATTCCTCCCTGGAAATAAGAGTCACAAGAAAAATTTTACCTCATATTTGGAGCAAAGTACAAAAGTTTGGTCTCCTCCAGAGAAGATCTGCTTAACGATATGATATTTAAAGCGATCTGTCAAAAAAAATTCCGAAAGCATATTTTTCAATAATTGAAGTTTCTCCTCGATCCCCTTTTCTACTGTTGCAGAATACGCTTCAGAGTGGGTACCTATCCATTTTAATTGTGTCACAGAAGTAAGAAATCTTCTCCCCTGGCTCACTGCCTAGGACTGTTTCTACTTCAATTAAAAATAAATATATAAAATGGTATCCTCCACTCTAACTCTTCTTCTGCCCCTCCCCAACTGTCAGCGAATCCTGACCTCGTTTCTCTTTTTCATTCTAACTCTGGCATGCCACTGACCTGAAATCTGAAATGGGCACTATTCTTTACGGTAACAAATAATTTAGCATGTGAGTGTGGTGGACCCACGCCCCTTCAGGATGAATCTTGCCGTGCAAGGACCTCCATTTCCTGCTCCCTGCTTCACCTCCCATTACACTGTGTCCATGGCGACAGTCTCCTACTACCACGTTGCCTTTATTTCTAATACACCACACTATTTCACATCTTGGTGCCTCCTCCCTCTGCTGTCCCTGGCACACGGGATTCTCCATGAATGTGCCCACCAGGAGCATAACCTGAATGTGCTTCTGGAGCTGCACCTTGGTGGTGCTCACACCAACTCCCTCACAGTCCTCTATACCTGGCTAACACTAAATCATCCTTCGAGGCACAGCTCAAACTTCCTCTAACCACAATACTCCTCTATGCCTTCCTCTGTGCTCCCACATTACCAAGAGGGTTCCTAAAACCATGTCATTTACATAACTGACATTTACCTGCTTATGTTATAAAATCATTTTGGCAAACATCCAAGCACAAATTTAGGACCATGGAAGTCAGGTTATAACTCAACTTCAAAAATTTGTGGTTTCAAAATAACCAAAAAATACCTGAGTTGGTAAACTTCCTAAATAAATGTATTCCACGTGTGAGTACAATGTCTTGGAGAAAAGAATTTACAACAGAGAAGAGGACACAAAGCCAGTCTTTTGCTTTTGGGAACATCATCCAAACAAAATCTTGTTTATTTATATTTTAAGCTGCACTACATTTCAGATGCTCATATATTCATTCCAAAAACGTCTACTGAGTGACAAGTTCATGCCAGGTCCTGTGCTATATGCTAGGTTTACAAAAAGGAAAAGAGTTTGTCTGTGTCCTTGAGTTTCTTATAATCCAGTACTAAAATTTATGATGGTTACTGTTTCAAACAAATTCCTGATCAAGCCATAAGTGTGTCACTTTATCGACTTCAAAATCAAAATTAATTACTAAATTACACTTCCTTTTAATGATTCTCTAGCTCCATTTCAGCCTCAGATTTATTATTTCAAGGTGAAGCAGTCATTCAATATTAATGACTGCCTTACTTTGATTTCCAGTGAAACCAAGACTGTTATTTAATTATTTTTTAAGGGAAGAAAAAAAATGGCATAAAAAGAAATCACATCGTGTTATGTACCAAAACACAAATAGCAAAGTAGAGGTAACATAGTACACAGGATTTAGAATGACCTAGGTTTAAATCCTGCCTCCAGAATCTATGTGATCTTGGGCAAATTACTTGACCTCCTTAAGACTTCGTTCCTTATCTCTAACATGGGGATAACAACCACTAACTAGTTCTTAGGCTATTTTGAGTGCTTTGCATAGTAATGAAACATCATTAAGCATTCAGTACATGCAAACTATCATTATTAGCAACAACAATAAAATGTACACACCACCACCAAGGTCTGTGAAAACAAAGTAACTGGTAGAGTTTGAATGTATGTTCTGGTCAAAACTCATGTTGAATTACAGTAATCCCCAATGTTGGAGGTGGGGCATGGTGGGATGTGTTTAGATCATGCGATCGGATCCCTCATGAATGGCTTGGGCCCTCCCTTTGCTGAGAAGTGAGCTCTTGCTCTGAGTTCACATGAGATCTGGTGGTGTAAAATGTATGGCACCTCCCCTCCACTCTTTCTCTTGCTCCTGCTTCTGCCATGTGAAGTGTCTGCTCTTTCTTCGCCTTCTGCCATGATTGAAAGATTCCTGAGGACTCCCCAGAAGCCAAGCAGATGCCTGTATCATGCTCCCTGTAGAGCCTGCAGAACCGTGAGCCAATTAAAACTCTTTTCTTCATAAATCACCCAGTCTCAGGTGCTCTTTATAGCAATGCAAGAACGGCCTAACACAACAGTATTTCCTGCCTTATTTATTCTCTACGATCCCAACTATAAAGTTTCATGCATAGTAAGTATTGAAATTATTAATTGATGTTTAAAAATACCTTATCTTCATTCCCTCCAAAAGACCTCAAAGTAAGTAACAGATACATATTCTGTAAACAACTGCTTTCATCACTTAAAATACCATTAAATTCCAGAGACGATCATTCTTACCAGCTCGGGCTGAAAGCTGGCCACTGTGGGCGGCCCAGTAACCCTTGACAGGAGATGGGCACTTGACATTACAAGTGTGCCCAGTTCCTAATTGACCTCTTGCTCCACAACCAAATGCATAGATGAGTCCGGAAGAAGGCACGAAGGCTAGGGTATGTTGTCTGTGAAAAAATAATTTAACTCATCAGCATAGTTTCTACTAATGTGGATGTACACTCTGACTCTGACTTTTAACTTCCACATGTGCACAGCACAGGGTGCTCCTATAGAGCCTTCCCCATGTTAACACGTGATTCTTCTTGCAGCAGCTGCTCTCCATACTACTATCCTTCTCTAATACTCTATATCATGAGGAGGGCGGCAAGTCAGCAAAGAGCTAAATGATCTGCTGCATGTGGCCTCTGAGATGAACGGAGAGAAGCAGGGTAGACTCAGGCAAAAATTTCCAAGAAGTTCTTTGGGACTCTCTTATTTTCCTTTCTTTATCCCTTCCCCACATCCTGCTACTCTTTATCCCAAAAGAAGCCTAATGTCTCCATGTTGCTCTGTTTATCTAAAACCCTTCCTTGCCACACTCTACCAAGGTCTTTCTCCACATTTCACCACAGGCATGCATGCAGTTAAGATCTCTTAAAATGACAGTCACTAGGTATAATCACATTCTTCATCACTACAAGATAAGACCCATTTCTGGGTCCAAGTGAATACAAGGAAGCTTTGAGGAGCACTCACCTGCCACAAGCAATCTGAGTTACTTCACTACCCATCAGTTCTAGAACTCTTCTAGGATTAACCTCATCATTCATGGAGTCATGTCCAAGTTGCCCACAGGAACCAGCGCCAAAAGTAAACACACCTCCACTCTAACAAAGAACAAACACCATATGACTTCACTGTATCCTTAAGGGTACACCTCTAAAACCTATATACAAAATGCCTATCACAACAATGTGCACAAGAGCACTACATTCACTTGACACTTCACCAAAATCACTTTGTAAGGATGTTCATTAAATAGAAAAATAATAAAAAGGGAATTTCAGACTGCATCTTTATGGAACAAAGATAGCACTGCTCAAAGGAATGTGTGCCTTCTGTAAATTTTAAAAATTGTTTAAAAGTACAATGATATGTTAGGAAGCAAAATTTATTTTTTTTTTAATTTTTTATTTCTGATTTTTATTTATTTATTTTTTATTATTATTATACTTTAAGTTCTAGGGTACATGTGCATAACGTGCAGGTTTGTTACATATGTATACTTGTGCCACGTTGCTGTGCTGCACCCATCAACTCGTCAGCACCCATCAACTCGTCATTTACACCAGGTATAACTCCCAATGCAACCCCCTCCCCCCTCCCCCCTCCCCATGATAGGCCCCGGTGTGTGATGTTCCCCTTCCCGAGTCCAAGTGATCTCATTGTTCAGTTCCCACCTATGAGTGAGAACATGCGGTGTTTGGTTTTCTGTTCTTGTGATAGTTAGGAAGCAAAATTTTAAAAAAGGAGAAACAAGGAGCTAGGATAAATGAGATGATTTTACATATCATTCACATATAAGAAATTAAGTGCTCCTACAAATTCCTCGGTAAGTAAGCTGTTTTTTTTAACAGCTGTATTTAAATAATTTAAATAAATGTTAAGGCATTTTATGAAAGTGAACCTACAATAATATTTGCTCAGTATAAAAATACATTTTCATTCTCTCTAGAATATATTTAGAAGCAAAAGAAACACGATTATTTTAAAACATTAAATTGCTGTTTCTTTTTTATATATTTAAATGACTTGTTTTAAAGGAACATAGGATATATATACACACATGTATCTACTGTCCTATATTTTAAAGTTATTTATATTGAACTATTCTTAAATGTTACTAAGACACTCTACAAGATTACCAAAGAGGATAACAGAGACATATAAAAAAAGTAGTCTTTTTCTATTCCTTTGGAAAACAACAAACATAAAAGAGAGCATTCGAGTTCAAGCCACAATACTGTAATCACACACCATCACTACACTAAAATAATCAAGCAATTCTAATCACCCATCTTATCCCCAGCACCAAAGAATACTCTGAGCTCCTTACCTTTGTGAGAACTGCTGTGTGTTCTTCTCCACAACTAATATAGACAACTTTTTGTGTGCGTAAGAGTTTTACATGGCATGGAGACTCTCGATCTAGAATAAATTAAATATCAGAATATCACTACCATTTGACTTTGAGATGAAATACACACAACTATCTTGGCATGAATTTTGGATTCCTGGATTCCTGACACATGTTGTTTCCTGCCTGCATCTGTACTTGGATACCCAACAGACTTCTCAGTTTTAATTTACCAAAAACCTACCTCATGGTTTCCCTACACTCTCCAACCCTGCCCACTCTCCAGCTCACTTTACCACACACACATAGTTTTCCCCGTTTCAGAAACAGTCATTTTGCCCCTCCAGCTGTTTCTTTATTTCAAACCACACATCCAGCAGTGAACAAAACCAACTGGCCTCCTCTTCAAAATACATTTAAAATCTGACTTTACTCCCAAAACCTCCACGCTGGTCTTCCAGCTTCCCCCTTGACCCACTACAGCCAAAGCCTAAGTGGATCACACCTCTCCTCCAAACCCTCAGGGTCTTCCCCTCTCACTGAGAAAACCAGCTAAATCCTCACCCTGCCCCTCAGGGCCCTGCATAACTAGGTCTACACGACCTCTCTGACCTGCAGCTGTGCTACTCTTCCCCTTCTCTCCAACTACATCTCTTCCCACATGAGCACCTTTGCACACCCGGTTCCCTCTGACAGAAATGTTTTTCACCCAGACATCTACATGTCCCATTTCCCACCTGATTTCCTACAGGTTCTGCTCAAACATTTTCTTATCAGAGGGGCCCTTTGTAACCACCTTGTGTAAAGCAGGAAGCTGCACTCTCAAACCCTGTGTATTTACTGGTTTTGTTGCACCTCCACTCACTAGAATACAGTCTCCACTAAGACAAGGATGTTCTCTATTCTGTTCACTGTTGCTCCCTTAGTATCTCACATGGGGCTAGCACATAGTAGATCCTTAAGAAGCATGTGTTAAATGAATGTGCTTTTAAACTAAATATATACATATGAAGGGTTTACCTACCTTTTTCATCACTGAGCCCCAGCTGCCCTGCATTATTCATCCCCCAGCCAAAAACAGCTCCTGAGAGAGACAGGGCAAAGCTGTGAGCCCCTCCGGCAGCCACCTGAGCCAGTGGGATCCCCTCCAGGGACCTCACCCTCTGCGGGCTGGCTTGAGAGGGGAACTCCTTCCCTAAGCCAAGCTGCCCATGGCTGTTCTTTCCCCAGGTGAAGAACTGGCCATCTGAAATAACAGGATAACTGGTATTACCATAAAATGATACAAGCTCCACACACAAAAATAATCAAGTTATTCGGGTCATTTGCCAGTTGCCCCCCAACACCAAACCCACCCGAGAGCAAAGAACAGAGACACTTCATGCTGTCAGACTGCCAAAACCCAAACTCCCAAGTGATAACAGAGAGGTAAGCTGAGTCTTACTGCCCTTCAAAGGCTATTAAAATTTATACACAGAAAATATTAAATGTATAAGTAAATTCAATTTCAAACAGGCCAATTACCAGGCTTAAGCAAGATCAACTAGTTCTGACCATACTAAGACTATGAGACCCAAGACTTCAGGAGGTCCAGCTATGACCACTTGGTCTGCTCTGCAGATAATCAAGCAGGACACAGAAGTGCAGATTTATTTAGGTTTCTCCAACTCCTTTTTCATTTATTTGGGAGCTTGATAGTGGAATGTAGCTTGAGAGTTGGCTGTCGCTAAGAAAAATCAATCTTCTCCATGCTCAGAACACCTAGGTATGGTCCTGCCCCCTGCTCATCTTCCCCTGTGAAAGTTGGAGCAGCAGTGATGACCACCTACTTCATCATCCACACCCTGAGAAAAGGATGAGCTATGCAAAGCCCATCTGAGAACTGTCACTGTCCAACAGCAATGCATAGACCCTAACCAGTTAATTCAAAGTTTTGAGTTAGATAATATCACACAAAAAGACAAAGAGAAAGTTTTCAAAATTAACATAGCATTAGCATATGTTTAATATTACTTTACCAGCCGCAAGAGCCAAGCAATGCCAGTTGCCACAGGAAACTTGTAATATTGTTTGCTGGTTCAGCTTTTGTATTAACCTAAAACAGAAAAGGCTTTCTTTTTCAGATAGATATTCACACACAAACACAATTATCAGAAATATTCCCAACTAAATAAAATATCAATAATAAATAACATCATCTTGCCTAAAAGTCTTTTTAAGGCTGGGCACAGTGGCTCACACCTGTAATCTCAGCACTTTGGGAGGCCGAGACGAACACCTGAGGTCAGGAGTTTGAGACCAGCCTGGCCAATATGGTGAAACCCCATCTCTACTAAAAATACCAAAAAAAATAGCCAGGCATTGTGGCACATGCCTGTAATCCCAGCTACTCGGTAGGCTGAGGCAGGAAAATTGCTTAAACCTGGGAGGCAGAAGTTGCAGTGAGCCAAGATTGCACCACTGCACTCCAGCCTGAGCAACAAAGCGAGACTCTGTCCCCCGTCCCACCCCCTCAAAAAAAAACTCTTTTTAAAATCAAATATATAATCTTACATGATATAATTCTATTAGGTCTTTCATCAGCCTCCTGTCTCTTAGGTAGTTACTGTTTAAAACAACAACAACAAAAAAACACTTTTGCATTTAGACCCATTGCCACAATCCTCCATTATTTCTCACCTTGTCTTCTTCAGTTCAGGGCCAAATGGAAAGAGCTACAGAAGAAAGATCCTAAGAATATGGTTGGTGTCTATGTGGCTTTCAAAATAACAGAAATGCCACCATCCAAAATAAGTGAAATGTCAATTTCACTTCTGGGTATATACATACAATATGGTACACACACACAACAGAATATTAATCAGCCTTAAAAGGGAAGGAAGGTCTGACATGTGCTTTTAACATGGATGAACCTAGAGGACATTATGCTAAATGAAATGAGCCAGTCACAAAAAGCTGAAACTGTATGATTCCACTTATATGAAGTATCTATTGTAGTCAAATTCATAGAAATCAATTTTGCAACATAAAAAAGTTCTAGAGGCCGGGCGCGGTGGCTCATCACTGTAATCTCACCATTTTGGGAGGCCAAGGCGAAAGAATCGCTTGAAGCCAGGAATTCAAGATCAGCCTGGGCAACAAATCAAGACCCTGTTTCTACGGAAACTATCAAAAGCAGCTGGGTGCGGTGCCATGAGCCTGCATTCCTAGCTACTTGGAAGCCTGAGGTGGGAGGATCATCTGAGTCCAGGAGTTCGAGGCAGTGAGCTGTGATCACACCACCACACTCCAGCCTGGACTACAGACAGAGTGAGACCCTGTCTCAAAAAAAAAAAAAAAGGTAAGACAAAAGAAAGTTCTAGGGATTGGTTATACAACAACGTGAACATATTTAACACTATTGAGCTACACATTTAAAAACAGATAAGATGGTAAATTTTATGTTATGTGTATTTTACCACAATTAAGAAAAATAATAAGAGCCATGCCTCCAAAACCCAAAATTCCTAGGATGGTAAAGAGAAGGGTCACATGATTTCTTTTCAAATCTTACTCCCCTGCTTGTTCATGTGAAAGAGAGAGAACAGCACCTATTTTAGAGTTGTGGCGAGAATTAAATGAAAAATTCCAGTTAAAGTGCTTGGCACTACCCAAGAAAGTTGGGCACCCTGGGAATACCTCCTGCTCTCTATTTTAATAGTTGACAAGTTGTCACGTTCATCTTCCCTAAGTGTATTGTGCCATGGAAACTAAGGGGTCGGATGGATACCCCTTGGAAGAGGGGTATCTTTGAAGATAGATATCCTCTGGGGGAGAGGACAGAGGATTATTTAGATCGACACTTAGATAATGCTTTTGTTCATGTTTTATTTTCTCAGATATAAAAATTTAAAATAGAGTTCACAAACACATTTAGTGTTTAGTACCAAATATAAATGAACTTTTTTTATTCTTATAATTGCAGATTCATGTGCAATTGTAAGAAATAATATAGAGAAATCCCTTATATACTTTGTCCAGTTTCCCCTAATTATAACATTTTGCAAAATTACGTATAATATTATACCCAGGATATTGAAGATATTAACATTAATACAATCTACCAATCACATTCATATTTCTCCAGTTTTACTTGTACTCATTTCTGGGTATTAGTTTTATCGTGTAAGTGTATCCACTCTGCCACAGTCATGATACCAAACAGTTCCAACACCATGAGAATTCCTCATATTAAACTTTTATAACCACTCCTCCCCTTCCCCTGTTCCTAACCCCTGGCAGCCACTAATCTATCCTCCATTGAGAAAATGTTATTTTTTTAAATGCTATATAAATGAAATCGTACACTAGGTAATCTTTTGGGATTGGCTTTTTTCACTCAGACTAATTCCCTGGATATTCACCCAAGTTGTGTTAATCAATAGTTTATAGAACAGCACTATTTTCTAAAATTGAAAAATGCATTACTGCCTAAGAGACCAATGTTTCTCAGGTTGCTATATAGCAACAACCCTTTTTCCTATCAAGTTTACACTCAAATTCCCCATCACCATTACTCTTGTCACTATCAGTTGTAGAAAAGAAACAGGTCAAAAGAACAAAGATAGATAATAGAGAAATTGTACCCTTGAGGTAGGGAAGAGGGGGTTCACATAGTGCAAGCACATACTGTATTTTACCTTCTTGTCTCCTTCCATCCTCCCCACAACTCTATAAGGTACACAGTAAGTAATTCCATTTTTAAGTTAGGAAACTGAGGCTTAGAAAAGTTAAACAACCTGCCCAAGGTCATTCACCTTAGAAGTAAAAGAGCCAGTATTAGAATCCAAGGCTTGTTTGACATCAAAGCTATGTTACTTTCCACAATACAAAGGTATAAATTAATGAATTTATTTCAGTTAACTTATAATAAAAAACTATATACAAAGTCTTGGAAGTCATCCATAATTTGAACATAACTAATGAATATTAAGCTACTACTGTAGCACAGATTACTTCATTTTTAAAAATGAAATGCCATTAAAAACCTTAATTGTGTTTTGGTCATCAACAAATGAAATATTTTTGCCATTAATGTTATGAACATTTTCCCTAATATTACACACAACATAACGTCTAGCACTTCTTTTTTCTTACTGCCACTCTTCCTCTCCCCACAAAATTAAATTAATTTTTGGAAGAAATGAATCTAAGACACTACCTGTCCTAAATCAGGAAATGAATCAAATCACTCTTACCTCCATGTTCTTATTTAACACAACTTTTGATTAAAGAGACAAAAATCTAAGAAGGGCAAGAAAGAAGAGGAAGAAGAATATGCTGCCCTTTAAAGGGGACAATAATTAGGCAGAGGAGGAGAGGCCACTTATTAAATTTGTGCTGAGCAATGTATGTGACAGGCACTCCTAGCAATGGTGATGCTAAAATAAATCATCCAATTATCCTGCCATTAATAGCTCACATCTTTGTAGTAAAAACAGATATTAAATCAACAATTACAAAGAATGTGTTCCACAGTAGTGGTATATGAAACATTTGTAGCATAAAGGAGTAAGAATTAAATAAAAGAAATAAAATGGCAGCTCTTTGATCATTAAGAACCTTCAACAAACTGAGACACCACCACTAAAAAGTCCATCTGAAAGTAACTACAATATTTGGGATGTTCTCTTAGTGGCAACTATTAGATACTTAGCTAAATCATCTAAGGTTCAGATTTAAGTAAATCTTTGAGAGACTCAAAACCTACTGTATTGATACTTTTACATTAAAGAATCTATGTATATCTGGTATTTTAGCTGTTTGGAATGCTTAAGGTGATTTGGCCTATCATTAGAGTAACAGGTCAGCCTTGTAATTCTATTTTAAAGAACTTACTTGAGTAATTCAGACTTGCAATTTTCAGTCGAAAGTTAATAAGCCTAAAATGTGAAAGATGACTTTTTTATTCAAACATTTATCAATTGCCAGGCGCTCAGCGAGCAACCAGGCTACTAGAATAAATAAAGTACAGTTCCCAACTGACTCACATTTTTGAACCAGAGACAGACACTTCTATAAATAATTGCAACTTTTGTGACAAGTGTTTTAATAGTATAAGGCACAGGAGTGGCACAAAGGAAATAGCAATTAAATGAAGAAAACAGAAGAAAAACAAGGAGTCTAACAAATCAACAGCAGGAAATAGTATTTAAAACGACTGACATTTGAAAACCTTCTTACCTGGGCACTGCCACAGAATCCTCAGTAGTCATGAGTCCTAGCTGACCATCACTCCCTGCACCCCAAGAAAACAGCTGGCCTCGGTCACTGAGGGCCAGACTGTGGGACTCGCCACATGCCACATGAATGATATGCTGATCTGCCAGAGCTCCAATTTGTTCTGAAAGAGACAAATTGGAGGAAGAAAATGTACAACCCAGAAACAGGAATAATACTGCTGCCATTACACAGGATTATCTTCCTGGGCAGTTTTATTTTTTAACAAGAACCACTTAATCTGAATATTTATAGAGATTATAAATTTCACATATTTCTAAACTCTATCGATTTACATTTGGAGACCCTGGGTAACATACATAACTATAGTAGCACACACATCCCAGATGTTCCCTGAACCTATACAGCCATGAGCCTGGTGTTTCTCTATCCAAGCAGAAGCCTGTACTATTTGGAGATGTTCCATCCAAGAGGCCTAAATGTTGAGTGGAAATGAAACATTCCTAAAACTAGCGGGAGTGAGCGAAACCCTGCCTGGAACAATGAGACCCTCTCCCCCCACACACAAACACACCCAGAATTCTAAACAGCTTTCTCCCCTCAGTTCTGGAACCCAGCTTGTATGTATACAGTGAGGAAATACAAGGATTTCTCTCTGGGAAAACTGGCCCAAAAGACAAGACCCACAGATAGTGACATTTGTGTGTTCCTCAATGAAATGTCCAGCTTCCCATCAGTCAACAAGAATCACCCACACACACACAGCTCCACTCACATTTTAGCACCTCACCCTTAAATGTAAAAGGCCAGACAAGGATCACCCTATGTGTGAGGAAAACTTAAACATGAAAAGTAAACAGCAACATAAACAGAAGGAAATGAACTCTGAAAAAACAGATCATGCAGGGAGCAAAGTTTCTTAAAAGTCTTTTGAGAAATCAAAGAAGATATTTCCACTCATGAACTAGAAAGAGAGTGCCAAAGGAAAGCATTATTCAAAAAACAAACAAACAGAAATATCTTGGAAACCAAAAATGTGGTACCATAAATTTAAAAAACAAAAAGAAAAACCTTCAAAAGCAGGATTGAACGTTAGAAATGAAGAAATTTTCTAGGAAATAGAAGAAAAAAGCAGAGAAAATCAGAAGAGGAAAAAAGAAATTAGAGGATTGTTTCAAGAGGTCAAATATCCAGAAAGAGAATGGAGAAATCACAAGATAAAAATATTTCCAAAAAAAAAAAAAATCACAAGAAAATTTCACACTGAAAGGATCTATTAAGTGCCCAGAATAATGATCAACAAAATATCTACTGTAGAACCCTTCATCTTGAAATTTCAGAATAACAAGAAAGAGTCTAAAAGTTTCTAGAAAAGAACATGTTTATATACAATAGAACAGGGATCAGAATGGCATCATAATTCTCAGAAGCAACACCAAAAACTGTAAGACAATGGAGCGATGCCCTCACAGTTCTGAAGGAAAGTAACATTCAAGCAAGAATTCAATACCCAACCAACTGTGAATGAAATGTGAGGCAAGGGGAGCAAAAGGGAAGTTTTGGAGCATGTAAAGCTCTCAAAATATTTTACCTCCCATACTGGTTTTCTCAGAAAGCTACTGGAAGATATGCCTCCAAAACAAGAACTCAGGATTTAGGAACCAGGAATCTTACAAAGACAGGAAGGAGGTGAGAAACCCTTCTAGACAGCTGTGTAGCATGCCTACAAAGCAAAGGTGGAGGGATGTCTCCAAGGTGAAAAAGAAAATGCTATTAGAGCATTATGAGTTTTATAATTCTACCAGAGATAGAGAGGTTACTGTGGGGAAAAAAAAAAAATTAAAGTCATTAACTTCAGGAAAAACAAAATGATTTATGAGAAAGAAAAGTAATCATGGTACATGCAATCATAATAACAGAACAAAAATACTTTCCATAGTTAATAATTGTCAAATTTTATTTAAAAGATTAACTATTTGGGGAAGGACAAGTGTCTGGTGGTGAAGAAGAGGAAAGGGTGGGTAGAGAATATAACAGAACTCTAATCTTTGCCAGTGTGAAGTTTCCAGATTATGTCCAATATTGAAAAAAATCAAGAAATAATATTATAAGCATGTTATGTAGAAACATAAAGGTAAGCAGCAAAAAAAAAAAAAAAAAAAAAAAGCTAAAGAGTTGAAATGACAGGGAGTGAGATTCAAGATAAGGACAGGTGAGGCAGGGAACTGTTATTTAACCTAAACACAGTTTGCATAAATATATTCCTTCAAAACAATAACACTTTTTTAACTGAAAATATGCTCATGCCAGAGAAATTACCATAATAAACAGAAAGATTCTGTAATTCCTGTTGTTCCCATTGTCCATCTTCTTTAACTTCTGCTCACTACTTACTTCCCAACTCAGCCTTGCACCAGGCACAAAGAATAGTCCTATCTTTACCTTGCAAAAATGTAAAGAATGCTATCAAAGGAGCCCAGGTGGCTCAGACTCCACTCTAACCAAATTTCCACCTCATACCAATTCCAAGACTTGGAAGGCTTTTTCTGTTCTCTAGGCCTGGGACCTAGCCTGATGCCTTATTCATGACTGAGGCCTGTCTCTTGGTACCTAACCTTCCTGCTACCTTAACTGTCTGAATGTTAGTATATAGCCTAACACAACACTAATAAGTTTCCCCACTATCCTGACACTGTGGCTCTGATCCGTCTGCCGTTTTCTTTCCCTCAATCTCTCAACAGCATCCCTCTCTTGATCCTGTCTTTACTACAGCTGAGTAGCCTCAAAAGGGAACATCTGGATTCCAATGACCATTGACTCCCAGTCACGTCAATCTCTAGGCAAACCAATTCCTGTCCCATCACTCACCAACCCCACCTGGGCTCCTTTGATAGCATTCCTAACATTTTTGCAAGGTAAAGGACTATTCTTTGTGCCTGGTGCAAGGCTGAGCTGGGAAGTAAGTAGTGAGCAGAGGTTAAAGAAGATGGACAATGGGAACAACAGGAAATCCAGCTACCCTCACCACAACAATAAAACCTGTAGCCACAAAGGCAGAAATACTGTTCAGCAACCAAATGTTGATGGAGAACCAAACCACTGGTTACACAAGTCTAACTTATTCTATTTCTTCTAGCCAGAAAACTGTGCTCGTCTAATTCAGGCTGGAGATCCGTCACTGTGGAACTCTAATCCCTCTTCTAGAATCTACCCCCAGGTCAGCCCAGTGTGCTGATGAATGCCTCATTCACTCCTCTCTCTGAATACACCCCTGCCCCACTTGGGAACATTCAGGCTGCAGTGCCCTCTGATTCATTTTCACATGCAGTCTCTTCTGATTCATTCCGTCAAGACTATACACTATATTTTGCAGATCATGATGGAACCTCAACCCACACATTAAAATAACTAAACACACTGAAGAAGCATTTGGTATTTCTTGAGGATAAAAGTATACTTTCTCTCTGAACCTTTCACAGCAACATTTTAAAGTCTTTAGTAATGTTTTCAGTTCTGAACAAGTCATGGTAGGTAGGGCAGCACAGTGGCCAATGTGGAGCGCTGCTTACAGCAAGTCAGCAGTTCAGCTGGACTTGCATTATTAGGGTTAGTTCTACTTAGCTCTTGAGCCCATCATAATTTTTTAATGTTTTTTGAGTTAATGGTAAATTTGTCATTTAACCACCAAAAGATCGTAACTGAGAAGGATGATATGAGTCTAGGGGGTAAATGGATGATGCAGATTCTTAAGCCTTGCAACAACCCTGTGAGGCAAGGGTACCACAGCTGTCCTCAGCTCAGAAAGAGGATGTAATTTGGCCAAGGCTCACAACTAATGATTGGTGGAACTAGGATGGACACCAGGTCTGTCTGACTTCAAAACCCATTATACTTAACTAAGCTATATTGTCTTTCCTCATGGAAAAGAATTACATAGATTTTAAATTGGTAAAAGTAACCTATAAAGTGAATACCCTACTTATGGATAATGGCAAACTAACTTTTCCCTCATCGTCTGTTCATATGAGAAACACATCCCGTGGCTTACAGATAATAATATCAGCAGCTGGGTAGAAAGGACAGTAGTTCTCCCTTATCTGAGGTTTTGCTTTCCAGAGTTTCAGTTACCTGCGATCAGTGCAGTGCAAATATATTAAGTGGAATTTTCCAGAAATAAGCAATTCATAAGTTTTAAACTGCACACCATTCTGAGTCCTGTGATGAAATCTCTCACTGTCCTGCTCTGCCTGGGACATGAATCATCCCTTTGTCCAGCATATCCATGCTGTATATGCCCCCTGCCTGTTAGTCCCTTAGTAGCTGCCTCTGTTATCAGATTGCAAAAGCGTAGTATATACAGCTTTTGGTACTATCCAAGGTTTCAGGTATCTAGTGGGGGTCTTGAAACACATCCCCTGCAGATAAGGAGGGACTACTATATACAGTATATACAAAATTAGTGATTAAAAGTTGGCACTAAGTTTTTAACTAATAAAACTATAATAAAATAAATGTAAGCACTTTGTAGTACAAAGAGGGTTAAACTTTCACCACTTAAATGTCTCCTTTCTGCTTTTCCCCAAATCGTCAACTCTACAATTATACTTTTCTTTAGTAGCAGAAAACAAGACAGAGACACACTGCAGGAAACCCAGCTCTTCGCCCTACCATTCTACACATTCTAAGTCCTCACATTCACCGTAACTCTTGATTTCCTGTTAGCACTGAACTCTTACTCTCCTGCACATCTTTCCTCCTGCTGCTACACTCTGCTCTCCTGACTACTTTTTCTCCAAAGTACTATCAACCCAGTCTGTGGGGTCCAGCAGACTTTTACTGAAAGTCTGGGTGATGGAGATACACTGTATCTCGGCAAACCACTCAAAACAAAATATTATACATCCAAGCTCCTCTGCAGTTCCCAACACAGAAGATGGCCTGGTATCTAATTTTCATCCTAGAGTCTCCCCGCCTCCCACAATATGACTAAGCTCTTTCCCTCATTTTCTTTCTGTATCTGAAAGGTCCTTTTCCAAAGCCATATTCCAATTTCTTTCTTAATTAATTACTTTGGTCTAAACATTTTGGGGTATCTGGACTATTTCCATAAGAGGTATTCTATCTTGCTTCTGAGCCAAAGCACTGAAACCAGAGTCTGCTTTAAAAAAATTTTAATTATCATAGAATAAACTTGACCTTTTTTTGGTGTATAAGTCTATGAATTCAAACACATGTAACTACCACCACAATCAAGATACAGAACAGTCCCATCACCCCAAAAATGGTCTTCATGCTATTCCTTATAGTCACACCCTCTCCTCATCCTTAACGCCTGACAACCAACAATCTGTTTTCTCTCACTATAGTTTTGGGTTTTTTATACAGTCATGTAAATGGAATCATATAGTGTCTAACCCTTTGAAACTGGATTGTTTTACTCATTGCCTCTGAGATTCAACTAAGTGGTTGCATGTATCAACAGTTTGTTCCTTTTACTGGTGAGGAGTATTCCACTGTATAATGGATGAACTACAGAGCACTGTTCCCAGGTTTTAGTGATTATAAATAGAGATGCAATGAACATCATATACAGCTTATAATATGACAGTAAGTTTTCCTAACACTGGAGTAAATACCCAGGTATGAGATTGCTAGATCATATGGCAAATATATGTTTATTTAAAAAAACAAAACAAAACAAAACCCTGCCAAATCATTTTCCAGAAAGGCTGCACCATTTTGCATTAACACCAGCAATTAATGAGAGTTCCAGTTGCTCTGCATCATTGTCAACACTTGCTATTATCAGTACTTAATTTTACCCATTCTAACAAGTATAATGGTAGTTCATCATGGTTTTAATTTGCATTTCCCTTGTGGCTAAAGATGTCAAACATATTTTCATGTGCTTATTTGCCATTTATCCTTTTTGGATAAATGTCTGTTAGAAGTTCTTGCCAATTTTTAAAATTAAATGTTTATTTCACTATTGTTGAGTTGTTTTTAAATATATTCTGGATACAAATCCTTTGTCGGATACATGATTTGCAAATAATTTCTCCCAGCTTGTAGACTGTCTTTTCATTCTCTTAACACGCTCACAGATGAGTCTACTTTAACAACTTTTTCCTTTATGGATTATGTTTTTGGTGTCATGTCTAAGAACTCTCTGCCTAACCTCAGGTTATGAAGAATTTCTCCTCTGCTTTCTTCAGAAAGCTTTATTGTCTCACATTTTACATTGAGATCTGTGATTCATTTTGAGTTGTTTTAAAAAGGTATGAGATTCAGATCAAGGTTCTTTTTTTTTTTAAGATATAAATCTCCAAGTGTTCCACTACCCTTTGCTAAAAACAACTAACAAAATCCTTTCTATATGGAATCTCTTTTACATTTCTATCAAAAGTCAATTAACGGTATTTGTGTGGATATATTTCTGGGCTTTATTCTGTTCCATTGGACTGCGTCTACACCTCCAGTACCACATATTCTGGATTACTATACCTCTATAGTAAGTCTTAAAATCAGACAATTCCTTCAACTTTATTCTTATTTTTCGAAATTGTTTCAGGTATTCTAGATCCTTTACCTTCCCATACAAGCTTTATAATTGGCTTGTCTATATCTACAAAAAAAAAAAAAAGAATACTACTGAATTTTAGCTGAAATTGTCTTAAATCTATAAGTCAACTTGAGAAGAACTGAAATATTTACTATAATTCCTTAAAGGTCTTAATCCATGAACACAATACGTCTCTCCAGTTACAGAGGTCTTTGATTTCTTCTACCAGACTTTTGTAGTTTTCAGTATATAGATCTTATATATGTTTTGTTACAGTTATGCCTAAGTATTTTATTTGTTTGGAACAATTATAAATTGTATTTTTTATTCCAGTTTCCAATTACATATTGTTAATATATAGAAATAGTTGACTTTTGTGTACTGACCTTGAATCATACAAATTTAACGAATGGTTTTTTAATTTTCAATATAGACACTGTAATTTTTAATAGAAATAATTTTTTTCTGAGAATAGAGACAGGTTTTTTCTTCCTTCCCAATTTGTTTGCTTCCTCCCATCACCACCCCCGCTCCTTATTCTTTCCTTATTATACTGGCTAGAACTTCTAGTATGATGTTAAATAGCAGTAGTGAGAGTGGACATCCTTGCCATGTTCAATGGTCTGAATGTTTGAATCCCCCAAAATGTATGCTGAAATCACCCCCAAGGTGATAGTGCTAGGTAGTGCAGCCTTTTGGGAAGTGACAAGGTCATGAGGGCAAAGCCCTCATGGTTGAGATTAGTGTCCTTATAAAAGAGACGATAGAGAGCTAGCTAGCCCCTTTCACTATATGAGGATAGAGCTAAAAGGGTGCCATCTATGAGGATGACAGTGCTCAGCAGACACCAAATCGGTTGGCACATTGGCCTTGAACTTTCCAGCCTCCAGAACTGTAAGAATACATGTTTGTTCTTTATAAGCCAACAAGTTTGTGGTATTTTTGTTATAGCACCCCAAATGAACTGAAAGAATGCAATCTTTCAACACTGTTTGACATAGCTATAAGATTTGCTGGTAGATGTTCTTCATCAGGTTGAAAAAGTTTCCTTCTACTTCTAGTGTGTTCCTCATGAGAGTTCTTACCATAAATGGTTGCTGCATAATGTCAAATTCTGTTTTCGGTATCAATTGACATAACCATGTGAGTTTCTTCTTTAGATTGTTTTTCCTATTGTTTAAAGGAGATTTTATTTAATCAGTGTTATTTCTTATTTAAATGCTTGATAACATTTGGCAGAGAAACCATGTGAGTCTAGAGACTTTTTTTTTTTTTTTTTTTTTGAGACAGAGTCTCGCTCTGCTGCCCAGGCTGGAGTGCAGTGGTGTGATCTCGACTCACTGCAACCTCCACCTCTTGGGTTCAAGCAATTCTCCTGCCTCAGCCTCCCGAGTAGCGAGATTACAGGCATGCACCACCATGCCCAAGTTAATTTTTTGTATTTTTAGTACACATAGAGTTTCACTAAAAATACAATGTGTTGGCCAGCCTGGTCTTGAACTCCTGGCCTCAAGTGACCTGCCCACCTTGGCCTCCCAAAGTGCTGGGATTACAGGCATGAGCACTGTGCCCAGCCAAGGGGAACTTCTTTTTAAGGCTTTAAACCATGAATTCCATTCCTTATAGTTATAGATAACCTATTTAGACTATCTATTGTATGTTGGGTGAGTTTTTGATAGTCTGTGGTTTTGGAAGAATTGTCCATTTGATCCAAGCTGTTAAATTTATATTGAGAGAATGTTGTCAGGTTCCATTACAAAGCTTTTAATGTCTGCAGGGCCTGCAGGGTAATAATATCCTCTGTTTCACTGATACTGGTAACTTACCAGTTAAAATTTTCTTTTTTTCTCTTTGACCTTCTTGCTAAAGGTTTATCATTTTATTGATCCTTTCAAAGAGCTAGCTTTTGGTTCCATTGATTTTCTCTATTGTTCTTCTATTTTCAATAACACTGATTTCTACTTTCATCGTTATAATTTTTCCTTGCACTTACCTTTCGTTTATTATGCTCTTAATATTTTTCTCACTTCATAACTGAAGGCTTAAATTATTGATTGAATACTTTTATTTATAAATAAGCTTTTAGCACCATAAAGTTCTCTCTAAGCACTGCTTTAAGCTACATCCCACAAATTTTGATATACCATATTTTCATTTTCGTTCAGTTCAAAATATTTTCAAATTTCCCTTGAGACTTCCTTTTTGACCCATTGATTATTTATAAGGCTGCTGCTTAATTTTAATCTAAGAGTTTGAAGACTTTTCTATTTTTCTGTTATTAATTTCTAGTTGAATTACAGCATAGTGAGAGAACATACTTTTAATTATTGCATTCCTTTAAATTTTGTTCAGGTTTGTGTTATGACTCAAAATATGGTCCATCTTGGTGAATGTTCTATAGGCAGTTGAAAAAAGTGTGTATTCTGCTGTTGGATAGAATGTTCGATAAGTATCAATCATATCTAGTCCATTTGATGGTGCACTTCTATATCCTTGCTGATGTTCTATCTATTAGTTCTATTTATTACCAAAAAAAAAGAGTAAAAAGCCTCCAAATATAATTTTAGATTTGTCTATTTTTCCTTTTATTTCTGTAAGTCTTTATTTCAACTATTTTGAAGCTCAGTTGTTAGGTATACACACATTTGGGATTCCTATGTTTTCTTGGTGAACTGACCTTATTTACTTATTTTTTTCCTTTAAGTTCCAGGATACATGTGCAGAACAGGCAGGTTTGTTACACAGGTATACATGTGCCATGGTGGTTTGCTGCACCTATCAACCCATCACTTGTTTTAAGCCCCACATGTATTGTCCTGATGCTCTCCCTCCCCTCGCTCCCCACCAAAAGGCCCCAGTGTGTGTTGTTCCCCTCCCTGTGTCCATGTGTTCTCATTGTTCAACTCCCACTTAGGACTGAGAACATGTGGTGTTTGATTATCTGTTCCTGTGTTAGTTTGCTGAGAATGATGGCTTCCAGCTTCATCAATGTCCTAGCAAAGGACATGATCTCATTTTTTTTTACGGCTGCATAGGATTCCATGGTGTATATGCACCACATTTTCTTTTTCCAGTCTATCATTGATGTGCATTTGGGTTGGTTCCATGTCTTTGCTGTTGTAAATAGTGCTGCAATAAACATACGTGTCTATCTGTCTTTATAGTAAAATGATTTGTATTCCTTTGGTATATACCCAGTAATGGAATTGCTGGGTCAAATGATATTTCTGGTTCTAGATCCTTGAGAAATCACCATACTATCTTCCACAATAATTGAACTAATTTACACTCCCACCAACAGTGTAAAAGCATTTCTATTTCTCTGCAGCCGCGCCAGCATCTATTGCTTCTCAACTTTTCAGTAATCGCCATTCTGACTGGCATGAGATGGTATCTCATCGTGGTTTTGATCTGCATTTCTCTGATGATCAGCGATGTTGAGCTTTTTTTTATATGTTTGTTGGCTGCATAAATATCTTCCGTATTGAATTGTCTGTTCATATCCTTTGCCCACTTTTTGATGGGGTTGTTTTTTCTTGTAAATTTGTTTAAGTTCCTTGTAGATTCTGGATATTATACCTTTGTCAGATGAGTAGACTGCAAATATTTTCTTCCATTTTGTAGGTTGCCTGTTCACTCATGACTTTCTTTTGCTGTACAGAAGCTCTTTAGTTTAATTAGATCCCATTTGTCAATTTTGGCTTTTGTTGCAATTGCTTTTGGCATTTTTGTCATGAAGTCCTTCCCCATGCCTATATCCTGAATGGTACTGCCTGGGTTTTCTTCTAGTGTTTTTATGGTTTGGGGTTATACATTTAAGTCTTTAATTCATCTTGAGTTAATTTTTGTATAAGGTGTAGGGAAGGTTTCCAGTTTCAGTTTACTGTATATGCTAGCCAGTTTTCCCAGCACCATTTATTAAATAGAAAATCCTTTCCCCATTGCTTGTTTTTGTCAGGTTTGTCAAAGATCATATGGTTGTAGATGTGTGGTGTTATTTCTGAGGTCGTTATTCTGTTCCATCGGTCTATAAGTCTGTTTTGGTACTAGTACCATGCTGTTTTGGTTAATGTAGCCTGGTAGTATAGTTTGAAGTCAGGTAGCATGATGCCTCCAGCTTTGTTCTTTCTGCTTAGGATTGCCTTGACTATGTGGGCTCTCTTTTGGTTCCATATGGATTTTAAAGTAGTTTTTCTAAATCTGTGAAGAATTTTAATGATAGTTTGATGGGAATAGCACTGAATCTATAAATTACTTTGGGCAGTATGACCATTTTCATGATACTGATTCTTCCTATCCATAAGGATGGAATGTTTTTCCATTTGTTTGTGTTCTCTCTTATTTCGTAGATAAGTGGTTTGTAGTTCTCCTTGAAGAGGTCCTTTATGTCCCTTGTTAGCTGTATTCCTAGGTATTTTATTCTTTTTGTAACAACTGTGAATGGGAGTTCATTCATTATTTGGCTCTCTGCTTTTCCACTGCTGTTGTATAGGAATGCTTGTGATTTTTGCACATTGATTTTGTACCCTGAGACTTTGCCCAAGTTGCTTATCGGTTTAAGGAGTTTTTGGGTTGAGATGATGGGGTTTTCTAAATATAGTATCATGTCGTCTGCAAACAAAGACAATTTGACTTCCTCTCTTCTTATTTGAATACCCTTTATTTCTTTCTCTTGATTGATTGCCCTGACCAGAACTTCCAATACTATGTTAAATAGGAGTAGTGAAAGACGGCATCCTTGTCTTGTGCCAGTTTTCAAAGGGAATGCTTCCAGCTTCTGCCCATTCAGTATGATACTAGCTGTGGGTTTGTGATAAATAGCTCTTATTATTTTGAGATATGTTCCATCAATATCTAGTTTATTGAGAGTTTTTAACATGAAGGGATGTTGAATTTTATCAAAGGCTTTTTCTGCATCTATTGAGATAATCGTGTGGTTTTATCATTGGTTCTGTTTATGTGATGGATTACATTTATTGATTTGCATATGGTGAACCAGCCTTGCATCCCAGGATG
Organism: Papio anubis; assembly: GCF_008728515.1. Lineage (NCBI taxonomy): Eukaryota > Metazoa > Chordata > Mammalia > Primates > Cercopithecidae > Papio > Papio anubis. The sequence goes on along the minus strand of NC_044978.1, from coordinate 132,637,732 downwards.
AAGCCGACTTGATCGTGGTGGATAATCTTTTTGATGTGCTGCTGGATTCGGTTTGCCATGATTTTATTGAGAATTTTCACATTGATGTTCATCAGGGATACCAGCCTGAAATTTTCTTTATTTGTTGTGTCTCTGCCAGGTTTTGGTATCAGGATGATGCTAGCCTCATAAAATTAGTTAGGGAGGAGTCCCTCCTTTTCAATTGTTTAGAACAGCTTCTGAAGGAATGATACCAGCTCCTCTTTGTACCTCTGGTAGAATTCAGCTGTGAATCTCTCTGGTCTTGGACTTTCTTTGGTTAGTAGGGTATTTATTACTGATTCAATTTCAGAACTTGTTATTGGTCTATTCAGGGATTCAACTTCTTCCTGCTTTAGTCTTGGGAGGGTGTATGCATCCAGGAATCTGTCCATTTCTTCTAGATTTTCTAGTTTATTTGCAGAGGTGTTAACAGTATTCTCTGATAGTAGTTTGTATTTCTGTGGGATCAGTGGTGATACCTCCTTTATCATTTTTAGTGTCTATTTGATTCTTCTCTCCTTTCTTCTTTATTAGTCTAGCTAGTGGTCAATTTTATTAATTTTTTCAAAAAACCAGCTCCTGGATTCAGTGACTTTTTTGAAGGATTTTTCAAGCCTCTATCTCCTTCAGTTCTGCTCTGATCTTAGTTATTTCTTGTCTCCTGCTAGCTTTTGGATTTGTTTGCTCTTGCTTCTCTAGCTCTTTTTGTTGTGATGTTAGGGTGTTGACTTGAGATCTTTCTAGCTTTCTGATATGGGCATTTAGTGCTATAAATTTCCCTCTTAACACTGCCTTCTTTACCTGTATCCCAGAGATTTTGGTATATTGCTTCTTTGTTCTCATTGATTTCAAATAACTTCTTGATTTCTGCCTTAATTTCATTATTTACCCAGGAGTCATTCAGGATCAGGTTGTTCAATTTCCATATAGTTGTGTGGCTTTTTGTTTCTTTGTTTTTGAGATGGCGTCTTGCTCTGTCGCCCAGGCTGGAGTGCAGTGGTGCAATCTCGGCTCACTGCAATCTCTGCCTCCCGGGTTCAAGCAATTCTCCTGCCTCAGCCTCCTGAGTAGCTGGGACTACAGGCACACACAGCCACACCTGGCTAATTTTTGTATTTGAGTAGAGACGGGGTTTCACTGTGTTGCCCAGGCTGGTCACGAACTCCTGAGCTCAGGAAATCCACCCACCTCAGCCTCACAAAGTGCTGGGATTATAGGCGTGAGCCACTGCACCTGGCCAGTTGTGTGGTTTTGAGTGAGTTTCTTAATTCTAATTTCTAATTTGATTGCACTGTGGTCTGACAGACTGTTCGGATTTCAGTTATTTTGCATTTGCTGAGGTGTGTTTTACTTCCAATTATGTGGTCGATTTTAGAGTAAGTGCCATGTGGCACTGAGAAGAATGTATACTATGTTGTTTTGGGGTGGAGAGTTCTGTAGATATCTATTAGGTCCACTTGATCCAGAGCTCAGTTCAAGTCCTGAATATCCTTGTTAATTTTCTGTCTCGTTGATCTAACATTGACAGTAGGGTGTTAAATTCTCCCACTATTACTGTGTGGGAGTCTAAGTCTCTTTGTAGGTCTCTAAGAACTTGTTTCATGAATCTGGGTGCTTCCATACTGGGTGCATATATCTTCTTGTTGAATTGATCCCTTTACCATTATGTAATGCCCTTTGTCTTTTTTGATCTTGGTTGGTTCAAAGTCTGTTCTGTCAGAGACTAGGATTGCAACCCCTGCTTTTTTCCACTTTCCATTTGCTGGATATGTTTTCTTTCTTCCTTTTATTTTGAGCCTATGTGTGTCTTTGCACATGAGATGGGTCTCTTGAATACAGCATACCAATGGGTCTTGACTCTATCCAATTTGCCAGTCTATGTCTTTTAATTGGGGCATTTAGCCCATTTACATTTAAGGTTAATATTGTTATATGTGAATTTGATCCTGTCACCATGATGGCAGCTGGTTATTTTGCACACTAATTGATGCCATTTCTTCATAGTGTCATTAGTCTTTATATTTTCATGTGCTTTGCAGTGGCTGGTACTAGATTTTCCTTTCCACATTTAGTGCTTCCTTCAGGAGCTCTTGTAAGGCAGGCCTAGTGGTGATGAATTCCCTCAGCATTTGCTTATCTGAAAAGGATTTTATTTCTCCTTAGCTTATGAATCTTAATTTGGCCAGATACGAAATTCTGGGTTGAAAACTGTTTTCTTCAAAAATTTTGAATATTGACCCCCACTCTCTTCTGGCTTGTAGGGTTTCTGCTTAGAGGTCTGCTGTTAGTCTAGTGGGCTTCCCTTTGTAGGTGATGTGGCCTTTCTCACTGGCTGCCCTTAACATTTTTTCCTTCATTTTGACTTTGGTGAATCTGATGATTACGTGTCTTGGAGCTGATCTTCTCATAGAGTATCTTAGTGGAGTTCTCTATATTTCCTAATTTGAATGTTGTTCTGTCTTGCTAGGTTAGGAAAGTTCTCCTGGATAATATCCTGAAGTGTGTTTTCCAACTTGGTTCCATTCTCCCTGTCTCTTTCAGGTACTCCAACCAGTCTTAGGTTCGGTCTTTTTACATATCCCATATTTCTTGGAGGTTTTGTTCATTCCTTTTCATTCTTTTTTTTCTAATCTTGTCTGCCTGCCTTATTTCAGCAAGAGAGTCTTCCATCTCTGATATTCTTTCTTCTGCTTGACCCAGTCTGCTACTGATACTTGTGTATGCTTATGAAGTTCTCGCACTGCATTTTTCAGCTCCATCAGGTCATTTATGTTCCTCTTTAAACTGGCTATTCTAGTTAGCAACTCTCTAATCTTTTATCAAGGTTCTTAGTTTCTTTGCATTGGGTTAGAACATGCTTCTTTACCTCAGTGAAGTTTGTTGTTACCCACCTTCTGAAGCCTATTTTTGTCAATTCATCCATCTCACCCTCCGTACAGTTCCACACCCTTGCTGGAGAGGTGTTGTGATCATTTAGAGAAGAGGCACTCTGCCTTTTGGGTTTTCAGCGTTTTTTCATTGATTCTTTCTCATCCTCATGAGCTTGTCTAGTTTTGATCTTTGAGCCTGCTGACCCTTGGATGAGGCTTTTGTGGGGACATTTTTGTTGAAGCTGTTGTTGCTGCTTTCTGTTTGTTGGTTTTTCTTTCAATAGTCAGATCCCTCTTCTGCAGGGCTGCTGCGGTTTGCTGGGAGTTCACTTCAGGCCCTATTCATCTGGTTCACTCCCGCATCTGGAAATGTTACTTGAGGAGACTAGAGAAGAGTGGAGATGCGTGCCTGCTCCTTCCTCTGGGATCTCTGACCTCGAGGGGCACTGACCTGATGCCAGTAGGGATGCTCCTGTATAGGATGTCTGACAACCCCTGTTGTGGGGGGTGGGGTCTCACCCAGTTGGGTGGCACTGGAAGCAGGGCGCATTTAACAAAGCACTTTGGCTATCCCTTGGTGGAGAGGGTGTGCTGTGCTGGGGGAAAACTCACTCATCTGGGCTACCCAGATTCCTCAGTGCTCGCAGGAGGAAAGACTAAGTCTGCTGGTCCACAGAGACTATGGCCACCCCTCCCGCTAGGGGTTCAGGCCCAGGGAGATCAGAGTTCTGTCCCTTAGCCCCTGGTTGGAGATGGAGTTCCTGCAAGAAGGCTCTGAAGCTGCAGTGTTGGCTGCTGCCCCTCCGGCAAGGAGTTCAGGTGGCTTAGACAGCAGGCAGCCACAGCAGTGGTGATGGCTGCCCCTTCCCCTGGGGATTTGGATAGCTTAGGCCAATTCTAGCCCAGTGAGAATCTGCACAGCTCAGTGGTTTTTGACCCAAGGCCCCAGTGGCATGGGCTCACAAGTGGGATCTCCTGATCTGTGGGTCGCTCAGTTCCATGGAAAAAGCACAGTTTCCAAGGCTGGGTAGCACACTCACTAACCACCTGGGTAGCACACTCACTAACGGTTGCCAGTGCAGGATTGATACACTGTTTTGGATCTTTTCCATGGGAGTCTCCAATCGCTGCTGCTTCTAGTCAACCATCTTGGCCCCGTCCCCCTTGAATTGACCATTTAATCATTATGTAACATTTCTCTGTATTCCTGGTCATTTTCTTTGCCTGCCTTAAGCTTTACTCACTAAACGTTAATTCTGATTAACGTTTGCATAATATATGTTTTGTATTCTTTTACTTTTAATAATCTTCCTATATCGTTATTTTTGAAGTCAATTTCTTATGCACAGTAATTTGCTGGGGTTTTTTAGAGTCTAATAGGATAATCTCTGTATTTCAGTTGTTTAGTTTAGACTATTTCTATTCAATATAATCATTGCTATATTTGGATTTTTACCTACTTTGTTATTGTTTTATTTCCTGTTTCTCACTGATCTACTTCCTCTCTCTTGCCTTCTTTTGTGTTAAATAATTTTAGTATTCCATTTTAATGTATCTATTGTTTTCTACTATATTACTTTGTATAGTTTTTTAAGTGACTGTTCCAGGAATTACAATATCAATAATTATCTTTTCAGAGCTTACTTAGAATCAGCATTTTACAATGCAAAATATATTACAAAGAAGAAACTCTACCATCATATAGGTTACTTTACCATCCCTCCTTTAAGTTACAGTAATCTTAAATACGCTTTGAACCATAAAATATACTTTAAAGAACTCAAGAGTCTATTATATCCCCAGAGAAATCTGCTATTTCTGTTGCTCTTCTTCATTCCTGATGTGCCACTATTCCTTCTGATATCATTTCCCTTGTCTGAAAAACTTCCTTTTGTTATTATTTAGTACAGGCCTGCTAGTTGAATTCTCTGACTTTTCCTTCACCTAAAACTGCCTTTGTTTCACCTTCATTTATAAAGGCTATTTTTGCTGGATACAGAATTCTAAGTTTGCAATTATCTTCTTTCTATGCTCTGCTATGCCACTTCCTTATGGCCTCCAGGGTTTCTGGTGTGAAATCCACGGTCTTCTGAGTTATTGTTTCCTTATATGTAATGTGTTTTTTTCTCTGGGCTTTCAAGTATTTTCTTTGTCTTAATTTTTAGAAGTTTGATTATGATGTGTCTGAATGCAGGTTTCTTTGGGTTTGTTTTGCTTGGGTTCACTAAGCTTCTAGAATTTGTAGGTTTATGTCTTCTGCCAACTTGGAAACTTTCCATTTTATTATTTTTGCACTACATCCTTTGTCCTCTCCAGCCAGGACTCTAAAGACATGAATATTAGACTTTTTGTTCTTGTTCCACAGGTCCCTGAAACTCTGTTCATTTGTTTTCCCATCTTTATTATCTCTGTCATTCAGACTGCATAAATTCTACTGATCTATCTTCAACTTCATTGATTCTTTCCTCTGCCAGCTCTGTTCTGCTATTGAGGCCATGCAGTGAGCTTCTCATTTTAGTTATGGTATTTGGTTCTTCTTCACATCATCAATTTCTTGCCTGAGAACTTTGTTTCTCCATTTGTTTCACAAGTATTTGCGTAAGCTTGTTCAAATATTTGTATACTAGATGCTTTAAAGTTTGTCAGATAATTCCAACATCTAGATTATCCCACATTGGCATCCATTGTCTCTTCCCATGCAAGTTGAAATTTTCCTGGTTTTTCCTATGCTGAGTAATTTTGGATTGTACCATGAACATTTTGGATATTACATTACAAGATTCTGGGTCTTCTGGGGAATGTTAACAATTTTTAGTTTTCAAAAGCTTTACACTGCTTTTCAGATGTGTGCCCTGTGTACACACCACAGAGCGGCCAGTCTGAGTGGTTATCCATCTCTTAGTTCAGCTCTCAAGATCATTTATATGCTAAGTAGAATAATTCCACGCAGGCAGAACACAGAGGTGAGCCAAAGAGTTCATGGATAACCATATGGAGTTGCTTTCATGGGCTCTCTGTGATCTCCCAAATACTTCCACGTTTCTTGGGGTTCCTTTTTAGTCCTCTAGCCTAGGGACTTTTGCAGCTGCACCTGCCTCTAGGGCCAAATGGCAGGAGGATAAGAGGGGAAAAAGTGGTAAACTCACTGCCAGCTTAGTGGTGCTTCAAATTCTGATCTTCTTTCCCAATCTGCCTGCCACTGTTTGTTTTTCAGAGTTATTAAATAGTCGCTCCAGGCATTCTGTCCGGGTTTTATAGTTGCATACAGTCGAAGACAGGAAGGCATGTACTTATCCATCCTTCCCAGAACTAGAAACTCAGGACCAGATTTTTAAAATAAGACTTTTTTCTCCCTGCTTTGTGTCCTTTTAAATATCAGAGAAAGTCCAAAATCTGTCTTTGTTCAATATGGCTAAATGAAAAAATAAAAGGCACAGCTCTCCCATGAATGTTTCAAAAACTGAATATGAGTTTAATCTTTCTAAATAGTAAAGGGCTAGATTCCTGGAAGTGGAAAGCATCCATGAGCATCTAATGTTTCATTTAAGTTATCTGAACATATCAAACACTCACTTGCTTAATACCAAGTATTACTGACCAGCTTTAAACAATCATTAAGCCAAATCTTTTCAACCAAAAAAATTAGAGAGAAAGATTCGTTATGATAAGAGTTTAGAGTAGTATTTCTTCTTTTTTCTTTTTTTTTTTTTTCTTTTTTTTTTTTTTGAGACAGAGTCTTACTCTGTCACCCAGGCCCTGGAGTGCATTGGCACAATCTCGGCTCACAGTAACCTCTGCCTCCTGGGTTCAAGCGATTCTCCTGCCTCAGCCTCTCAAGTAGCTGGGACTACAGGCATGCACTGCAACGCCTGACTAATTTTTGTATCTTTAGTAGAGGTGGGGTTTCACCATGTTGGCCAGGCTCATCTCGAACTGACCTCAAGTGATCTGCCTGCCTCAGCTTCCCAAAGTGCTGGGATTACTGTAGCCACCACACCTGGCCCAGAGTAGTATTTTTCAGTTCAGAGACAGGTGACTTTAACCTTGGCCCTTAATGTATACACACAAAACTCCAAAACAAATTACTGTGAAAAATGTTTGAGTATATTTTCTTCTTAAAGCCATAAATCTAAATTTACTATGTATGCTTTCAGATGCAATAAGCTAGATATACTGATGAAGTCAATAATAACATATGGAGCCCTGTCACAGGGAATGGGAGGGGAGAAGACTTTGTAGTTTTGAGTCACTAGCATTCCACTAGTGGGAATAAGATCAGCTGCTGTGACTCAGTTATTTTCAGGAACTCAAATTGCCAACCATGGCATAATCTAATGCTTTAAAGAGATTTTTAATAAAGAATAAAAATTAGAAAACCACATATGGGTTCTGATAGAGGAAATCGTAAAAACAGAGAGGTCCCCTGCAATGGTGCTACAGTAGTATATATAATTTTGTTATAGTTAAATGCATAAATCCTCCAGGTAATAATTTAAGACTCCTCTAAGAGGACTGAAATCATAAATCTCAGGTGCAAAATACTAATAGTCCCTTTGAAGTCCAGCTCACATACTATCATGAATGCTTTATCCTTCACAGATCTTTCCTTTTCTGTAAAACTACAGCACCAGCTTCTGTACAACCACAGCCTGCTTGGGTACATACAAGAACTAGAGTGTAAGCTCCAGGAAGGCAGTTTCATATACCCTAATGCAAGCATATAACATTAAAGAAACACCAGAAAACACCTGTTGACTATAAAATATCTGTAATAATCAAAATCAAAATCAGTAAAGTCAGGCTTTAAAATCTCTCAAATGACTACCAAAAAAGTCACAGACAAATTCCAGTGCTATAATTCATATCAAAGAAGGGGGGAACACAAACTGTTTCATTTTTAAATCACTGGGGAAGCTCACAGACATTTCAAAGCATCATCATTCTTTACGGGAGAAATGGAGAATAATGGATAAACTAAAACATTTTCCAAGGGTACAATATCAGAGAAGTAACAGAAACAAGACAGGTCCATTTAGAAAATAAATTAATCTGTGCTAGATCCACTAACATAAACAGAAGATTTATTCTCACTCAGAATAAAAATCTACCCCTCCCAATTTTCATCACATGCTATACTTAGCCACTTGTACTATTCTGCCTACTTAGAGCTCAAATATTTTAACTTTGGCCTCCTTGGAAGGCAGTCAATACCCATAGACTGACCTAAAAAAGAATAAAAAGCTCTCTATACTAAGTCACAAAATACACACCGAGAAGCTGACATAGTTTAACTGTAAAATCACAACAAAACACTTACCACTCCAATTCTTTACAAAAAGAGGCTATGTAAAAAATCTCTATATTTGACTTTGCATTTAAACTGTTGGTAACAAATATAAAAACTGTCCTTGATTAAATCAAAATATATAGAGATGAGTTTATTAGCCTTTCAAAAAAATAAAGAACTGGAAATTAAAGTTATAATACAAATCCAATCTATTTCTCCCAAAAAAGTTACACCCAATATTAGCATAGTATCTATCAGTACAAACTTTAAGGCTGGCATTTTTATAACATATCACCAGTCTTAGAATTTTGAATGTCCTTTGATCCAGCAGTTGTATTTCTACAAATATATCTTAAAGAAATAATGTACATGCATTGTTATTAACAGGAAAAAAATTAGAAACTAGGATTATATCCTATAAAATGAAATATGTAGTCATTAAAAAGGTTGACATCGATCAGTATGAATATGACCATCACAGAAAAATAATTATGAGATAGTAAGTGGAAAAGTAGGTTATAAAGTGGTATTTTCTCATATGACCTCATTTTTAAAATTACATTACTGTTTAAAAAAATACTGGAAAGATATAAACCAAAGTAATACCAATGTTGTTTTTGCTCAGGGTGGTAGAATTAAAGAGAATTTTTTATTTGCTTATTTTAGTTTACAGGTATTTAAATTGTGAGTAATAAACATGTATGTATTACTTTTGTAATATGGAATTACTTTTAAGTTTTGTTTTTGTTTTTTGTTTTGTTTTGTTTTGTTTTTGAGGCAGAGTCTCACTCTGTTGCCGAGACTGGAGTACAGTGGCACAATCTCGGCTCACTGCAACCTCCACCTCCCAGGTTCAAGCGAGTCTCGTGCCTCAGTCCCCCAAGTGGTTGGGATTACTGGCACATGCCACCATGTGGCTAATTTTCATATTTTTAGTAAAGACGGGTTTCACCATGTTGGCCAGGCTGATCTCAAATTCCTGGCCACAAGCAATGCAATGCCTTGGTCTCCTGAAGTGCTGGGATTACAGCTGTGAGACACCATGCCCAGCCTTATTTTTAAGGTTTTTGAAAGGACTTCTTACCACTTCCCTCCCCTATTCACAATTTTTTCAACTATTCAGACCACATTCACTCAATGTGATTTAGTAAGAGGTCATTCCCAAGCCTGCAGATTGTTTTTTACTATTTTAAACTGTATGCTATTTTACTAACAATATCACTATAGATTATAATGCAAGACAAGATGCTTCCAGAGGGGCTTGCTAAAGATAGTTAATCCCACTCAATTTTGACAGCAAATGTGAAACATTTGATAATATGATAACATTTTATCACAGCAGGCAAAACATCCCTGCATTTGGATCCATCTACTTTACCTCTGAAATTGCAGTCTTCTGCCGATTTTTCTTTTTTTATTATTATACTTTATGTTCTAGGGTACATGTGCACAGCGTGCAGGTTTGTAACATATGTACACGTGTGCCATGTTGGTGCGCTGCACCCATTAACTCGTCATTTACATTAGGTATATCTCCTAATGCTATACCTTCCCCAGCCTCCCACCCCACAACAGGCCCCAGTGTGTGAGGTTCCCTCCCTGTGCCCATGTGTTCTCATCTTCAGTTAATTTTTGTATAAGGTGTAAGGAAGGGGTCCAGTTTCAGCTTTCTACTTATGGCTAGCCAGTTTTCCCAGCACCATTTATTAAATAGGGATTCTTTTCCCCATTTCTTGTTTTTGTCAGGTTTGTCAAAGATCAGATAGTTGTAGATGTGTGGTATTATTTCTGAGGGCTCTGTTTCATTGGTCTATATCTCTGTTTTGGTACCAGTACCATCCAGTTTGAGTTACCGTAGTCTTGTATTATAGTTTGAAGTCAGGTAGCATGATGCCTCCAGCTTTGTTCTTTTGACTTAGGATTGGCTTGGCCATGCGGGCTCTTTTTTGGTTCCATATGAACTTTAAAGTAGTTTTTTCCAATTCTATGAAGAAAGTCACTGGTAGCTTAATGGGGATGGCATTGAATCTATAAATTACTTTGGGCAGTATGGTTCTTCCTATCCATGATATTGATTCTTCCTGTCCATGAGCATGGAATGTTCTTCCATTTGTTTGTGTCCTCTTGTATTTCATTGAGCAGTGGTTTGCAGTTCTCCTTGAAGAGGTCCACACCCCTTGTAAGTTGGATTCCTAGGTATTTTATTCTCTTCGAAGCAATTGTGAATGGGAGTTCATTCATAATTTGGCTCTCTGTTTGTCTGTTATTGGTATATAAGAATGCTTGTGATTTTTGCACATTGATTTTGTATCCTGAGACTTTGCTGAGGTTGCTTATCAGCTTAAGGAGATTTTGGGCTGAGATGATGGGGTTTTCTAAATATACAATCATGTCATCGGCAAACAGGGACAATCTGACTTCTTCCTTTCCTAACTGAATGCCCTTTATTTCTTTCCCTTGCCTGATTGCCCTGGCCAGAACTTCAAACACTATGTTGAATAGGAGTGGTGAGAGAGGGCATCCCTGTCTTGTGCCAGTTTTCAAAGGGAATGCTTCCAGTTTTTGCCCATTCAGTATGATATTGGCTGTGGGTTTAGTCATAAACAGCTCTTATTATTTTGAGATACGTCTCATCAAAACCGAATTTATTCAGAGCTTTTAGCATGAAGTGCTGTTGAATTTTGTCAAAGGCCTTTTCTGCATCTATCGAGGTAATCATGTGGTTTTTGTCTTTGGTTCTGTTTATATGCTGGATTATGTTTATTGATTTGTGTATGTTGAACCAGCCTTGCATCCCAGGGATGAAGCCCACTTGATCATGGTGGATAAGCTTTTGATGTGCTGCTGGATTCGGTTTGCCAGGATTTTATTGGAGCATTTTTGCATCAATGTTCATCAGGATATTGGTCTAAAATTCTCTTTTTTTGTTGTGTTCTGTCAGGCCTGTATCAGGGATGATGTTGGCCTCATAAAATGAGTTAGAGGATTCCTTTTCATTGGGATTGGAATAGCTTCAGAAGGAATGGTAACTACCCTCCCTTGTACCTCTGGTAGAATTCAGCTGTGAATCCATCTGGTCCTGGACTTTTTGCTGGTAGGCTATTAATTATTGCTTCAATTTCAGAGCCTACTATTGGTCTATATTCAGGGATTCAACTTTCCTGGTTTAGTCTTGGAGAGTGTGTCCAGAAATGTATCCATTTCTTCTAGATTTTCTGTAGTTTCTTTTCTGCATAGAGGTGTTTATAGTATTCTCTTGATGGTAGTTTGTATTTCTGGGGGTCGTGGTGATATCCCCTTTTTATCATGTTTTATTAAGGCCTGTTTGATTCTTCTCTTTCTTCTTTTATTGTCTTAAGTAGCAGTCTATCAATTTTTTGTTGATCTTTCTAAAAATCAGCTCCTGGATTCATTGATTTTTTTGAAGGGTTTTTGTGTCTCTATCTCCTTCAGTTCTGCCTCTGATCTTAGTTATTTCTTTTGCCTTCTGCTAGCTTTTGAATGTGTTTGCTCTTGCTTCTCTAGTTCTTTTAAATTGTGATGTTAGGATGTCAATTTTAGATCTTTCCTGCTTTCTCTTGTGGGCATTCAGTGCTATAAATTTCCCTCTATACACTGCTTTAAATGTGTCCCAGAGATTCTTGGTAATTTTGCACTTATTCTGTTGGTTTCCTAGCATCTTTATTTCTGCCTTCTTTTCATTATGTACCCAGTAGTCATTCAGGAGCAGGTTGTTCAGTTTCCTTGTAGTTGAGTGGTTTTGATTGAGTTTCTTAGTCCTGAGTTCTAGTTTGATTGAACGGTGGTCTGAGGCAGTTTGTTATAATTTCTGTTCTTTTACATTTGCTGAGGATTGCTTTAACTTCCAACTATGTGGTCAATTTTGGAATAAGTGCGATGTGGTGCTGAGAAGAATGTATATTCCGTTGATTTGGGGTGGAGAGTTCTGAAGATGTATATTAGGTCTGCTTGGTGCAGAGTTGAGTTCAATTCCTGGATATCCTTGTTAACTTTCTGTCTTGTTGATCTGTCTAATGTTGACAGTGGGGTGTTAAAGTTTCCCATTATTATTGTGTGGGAGTCTAAGTCTCTTTGTAAGTCTCTAAGGACTTGCTTTATGAATCTGGATGCTCCTGTATTGGGTGCATATATATTTAGGATAGTTAGCTCTTCTTGTTGAATTGATCCCTTTACCATTATGTAATGGCCTGCTTTGTCTCTTTTGATCTTTGATGGTTTAAAGTCTGTTTTATCAGAGACTAGGATTGCAACCCCTGCCTTTTTTCACTTTCCATTTGCTTGGTAGATCTTCCTCCATCCCTTTATTTTGAGCCTATGTGTGTCTCTGCATGTGAGATGGGTCTCCTGAATACAGCAAACTGATGGGTCTTGACTCTTATATCCAATTTGCCAGTCTGTGTCTTTTAATTGGACCATTTAGCCCATTTACATTTAAGGTTAATATTGTTATGTGTGAACTTGATCCTGTCATTATGATGTTAGCTGGTTATTTTGCTCTTTAGTTGATGCAGTTTCTTCCTATCATCAATGGTCTTTACATTTTGGCATGTTTTTGCAATGGCTGCTACCGGTTGTTCCTTTCCATGTTTAGTGCTTCCTTCAGGATCTCTTGTAGGGCAGGTCTGGTGGTGACAAAATCTCTCAGCATTTGCTTGTCTGTAAAGGATTTTATTTCTCCTTCACTTGTGAAACTTAGTTTGGCTGGATATGAAATTCTGAGTTGAAAAATTCTTTTCTTTAAGAATGTTGAATATTGGCCCCCACTCTCTTCTAGCTTGGAGAGTTTCTGCCAAGAGATCTGCTGTTAGTCTGATGGGCTTCCCTTCGTGGGTAACCTGACCTTTCTCTCTGGCTGCCCTTAACATTTTTTGCTTCATTTCAACTTTGGTGAATCTGACAATTATGTGTCTTGGGGTTGCTCTTCTCGAGGAGTATCTTTGTGGCATTCTCTGTATTTCCTGAATTTGAATGCTGGTCTGCCTTGCTAGGTTAGGGAAGTTCTCCTGGATAATATCCTGCAGAGTGTTTTCCAACTTAGTTCCATTTTCCTCGTCACTTTCAGGCACACCAATCAGACGTAGATTTGGTCTTTTCACATAATCCCATATTTCTTCGAGGCTTTGTTGATTTCTTTTTACTCTTTTTTCTCTAAACTTCTCTTCTCACTTCATTTCATTCATTTGATCTTCAATCACTGATATTCTTTCTTCCAGTTGATCGAGTTGGTTACTGAAGCTTGTGCATTTGTCATGTAGTTCTCATGTCATGGTTTTCATCTCTATCAGGTCGTTTATGCACTTCTCTGCATTGGTTATTCTAGTTATCCAATTGTCAAATCTTTTTTCAAGGTTTTTAGTTTGTTTGCGCTGGGTTCGTAGTTCCTCCTTTGGCTCTGAGAAGTTCGATCGACTGAAGCCTTCTTCTTTCAACTCGTCAAAGTCATTCTTTGTCCAGCTTTGTTCCATTGCTGGTGAGGAGCTGCGTTCCTTTGGAGGGGGAGAGACGCTCTGATTTTTTGAATTTCCAGCTCTTCTGCACTGCTTTTTCCCCATCTTTGTGGTTTTATCTACCTTTGGTTTTTGATGATGGTGACGTACAGATGGGGTTTTGGTGTGGATGTCCTTTCTGTTTGTTAGTTTTCCTTCTAACAGTCAGGACCCTCAGCTGCAGGTCTGTTGGAGTTTGCTTGAGGTCCACTCCAGACCCTTTTTGTCCGGGTATCAGCAGCGGAGGCTGCAGAAGAGAGAATATTGCTGAACAGCAAGTGTTGCTGTCTGACTGCTGCTCTGGAAACTTCATCTCAGAGTTGCACCCGGCCATGTGAGGTGTCAGTCTGCACCTAGTGGGGGATGTCTCCCAGTTAGGCTACTCGGAGGTCAGGGACCCACTTGAGCAGGCAGTCTGTCCGTTGTCATATCTCAACCTCTGTGCTGGGAGAATCACTACTCTCTTCAAAGCTGTCAGACAGGGACATTTACATCTGCAGAGGTTTCTGCTGCTTTTTGTTTAGCTATGCCCTGTTCCCAGAGGTGGAGTCTAGAGAGGCAGGGAGGCCTTCTTGAGCTGCGGTGGGCTCCACCCAGTTCAAGCTTTCAGGCTGCTTTGTTTACCTACTTAAGCTGCAGCAATGGTGGGCGCCCCTCCCCCAGCCTCGCTGCCACTTTGCAGTTAGATCTCAGACTGCTGTGCTGGCAATGAGGGAGGCTCCGTGGGCGTGGGACCCTCCAAGCCAGGTGCAGAATATAATCTCCTAGTGTGCCATTTGCTAAGACCCTTGGTAAAGTGCAGTATTAGGGAAGGAGTGACCCAATTTTCCAGGTGCTGTATGCCACAGTTTCCCTTGGCTAGGAAAAGGAATTCCCTTCCTCCCTGTGCTTCCCAGGTGAGGCAATGCCTCGCCCTGCTTCGGCTCTCGCTCGTTGGGCTGCACCCACTGTCCTGCACCGACTGTTCAACATGCCCCAGTGAGATGAACCCGGTACCTCAGTTGGAAATGCAGAAATCACCCGTCTTCTGTGTCGCTTACACTGGGAGCTGGAGGCTGGAGCTGTTCCTATTTGGCCATCTTGGGTGCCCCCTCCCAATTTTTCTCTTAAAAATATATGTATATATAAGAACTCCAATTAGAAAAGAGAGAGTCAGATTGGATGAATGTGTGAGGCACAACTATATGCAGCCTTTAAAAAAAAAACCCACTGTAAATAAAAGGCAGAAAAATTACAAGGTGAGAAAAAGATTACCATGCTAACACTAATCAAGAGAAAGCTAAAGTTATTCATATCAGGCAAGGCAGATTTCAAAACATTGAATATTACTAGGGACAAAGAGCAACATTTCTTGATGTTAAAAGGATCAACTCATTAAGACCTAACAACCTTAAATGTGTAAGTCCTAACTACAGAGCTTAAAAATTCATGTAGCAAAAACTTAGAGCCAAAAGAAGAAATAAATCAACAATAGTAATCAAAAATTTTAATACTACTCGCTCAATAATCGCTTACAAATCAAAATCAATTTGTAAGCAGATACAAAATTAGTAAGGTAGGAAGACATGAACAACACACTATCATCCAACGTTAACTAATTGACATTTATAAAAACACTCCAGCCATGAACAGCACAACGCACATTCTTTTTGATTGTTGATGCACTTAGAACATTCACTAAGACAGATCATATTTTGGGCCATAAAACAAATCTCAGTAAGTTTTTTTTTTTTTTTTTTGAGACGGAGTTTTGCATTTGTTGCCTAAGCTGAAGTGCAATGGCACGATCTCGGCTCACTGCAACCTCCGCCTCCCAGGTTCAAGCGATTCTCCTGCCTCAGCCTCCCAAGTAGCTGGGATTACAGGCGCGTGCCACCACGCCTGGCTAATTTTTTGTATTTTTAGTAGAAACAGGGTTTCACTATGTCAGCCATGCTGGTCTAAGACTCCTGATCTCAGGTGATCTGCCCACCTCAGCCTCCCAAAGTGCTGGGATTACAGGCGTGAGCCATCACTCCCAGCCAGTAAATTTAAGAGGACTGAAATCATACAAAATATGTACACTTGTCCCTCAGTATTTGTGGGGGATTGGTTCCAGGACCCCCCACAGATAACCAAAATCCACAGATGCTCAAATTCCTTGTATAAAATGTCACAGGCCGGGCGCGGTGGCTCAAGCCTGTAATCCCAGCACTTTGGGAGGCCGAGACGGGCGGATCACAAGGTCAGGAGATCGAGACCATCCTGGCTAACACGGTGAAACCCCGTCTCTACTAAAAAATACAAAAAAAAAAAAAAAAACTAGCCGGGCGCAGTGGCGGGCGCCTGTAGTCCCAGCTACTCGGGAGGCTGAGGCAGGAGAATGGCGTGAACCCGGGAGGCGGAGCTTGCAGTGAGCTGAGATCCGGCCACTGCACTCCAGCCTGGGCGGCAGAGCGAGACTCCGTCTCAAAAAAAAAAATAATAAAATAAAATAAAATAAAATAAAATAAAATGTCACAGTACTTGCCTATAACCTACACACATCTTCCTATATACTTCAAATAATCTCTAAATTACTTATAATACCTAATATAATATAAATGCTATACAAATAACTATAGTATATTGTTTTTAAAATCTGTATTATTTTTACTGTTGTAATTTTTTTTCCTAAATATTTCCAATCTGTGGTTGCTTGAATCCATGGATGCAGAACTTGTGGATCTGGAGGGCTAACTGTACTCTGATGAAAGAAAAATTAAACTAGAAATAATTAAACGAAAGCAGCAAAAACTGCCACATAGTTATATATTAAACTACGTACTTCTCATAACCAATGTGTCAAATAAGAAATCATACTGGAATTATTACGAAGTATTTTAAACTAAATAAAAACAAAAACACATGGAATTAAAGTTTGTAGGATACAGTTAAAATGATAACAGGATATTTTAGCATAAACTGCTTTTTAGAATAAAAGAAAAGTTATAAATCAATGATTTAGGTTTTCACACTAAGAAACTAGAAAAAATACAGTAAATTAAACACAAAGTGAATGGAAGAAAATAATTAAAATAACAGCAAAAATCACTGAAACAGCAAACAAAACAAAAAGAAAGAATACGAAAAATCATTGAAACCAAAAACTTATTCTTTAAGACGATTAATAAAATTTATTAACCTCTAGCCAGTCTAATCAGGAAATGAAGATACAAGTGATATATCAGAAAAATAGATCTTACAGACACTAAGAGGATAAGGGAATATTGTAACAATTTTATGTCAACAAATTTGACAACTTAGATGAAGTGGACAAACCCCTCAAAAGACATGAACTAAGAAAGCTCACCTAAGAAGGAAAAGATAAATAGTCCTATATCTTTTAAAGAAATTGAAATTATAATATAAAATGTCTCCACAAATAATCATTTTACAATGTATATGTATATCAAAATATCACCTTATATACCTTGAACATACCATTTTTGTCAATTATACCTCAATAAAGCTGAAAAAACAAATAATAAAGTAAAATAAAATATCCCCACAAAGAAAGCTCTAGGGCCAGATGGCTTCAACAATGACTCTACCATCCATTTAAGGAAGAAATAATGATCTAAAATAAGTCTATAAGTAATAAAAACATGGAGCCAGGCACGGTGGTGCACACCTATAGTCCCAGCTTCTTGGAAGGTTGGGGTGGGAGGATCGCTGGATCCCAGGAGTTCAAGAGCAGCCTTGGACTTTTGAGAGATCTTGTCTCAAAAAAAAAGAAAGAAAAGAAAAGAAAAGAAGGAAAAGGGAAAAAAAGAAAGAATATAAATTAACATAAACAAACTATTCTAAAAAACATAAGGAACACTTCTCACCTCATTTCATGAGGCCAGCATTACCCTAATAATAAAACCAAAGACATTACAAGAAAACCAATAAGCCTCATGAACAGAGATGCACAAATCCTTGTCAAAATTTAAGAAATCAAAAACAGTAATATATAAAAATTACCAAGTGAGATTTATTCCAGGAATGAAAGGTTAGCTTAATACTCAAACATAATCAATGCAATTTACCATCTTAATAGACTGAAAATAAAAAGCCACACAATCACAGAAAAGGTTTGGAAATAAAATTTGAAAAAAAACACTAATTTTTTATTTTAAAAAAATCACTAAATATCAGGAAACTTCCTCAACTTGATAAAGGACACCCATGAAAACTCTACTATTTTAACATTACACTTAATGGTAAAAGATGAAGGCTTCACATTCATCAGGAACAAGGTGAGGATGTACACTTTTGCCACTTCTATTCATTACTATACCAGTGAAATAAGGCAAGTGAGTGAAATAAGCCAAGTGAAATAAGGCAAGAAAATGAAATAATAGGCACACAGCTTGATTTATAGACATTATGAAAATTCTAAGACTATACAGAAAAAAAGCAACTAGAGCTAATAAGAGAGTTTAACAAAGTAATTCAAGATCAATATACAGAAATCAACTATATTTCTAAATACTAACAAAATACTAGAAATTATATTGTTTAAAAATACCATGTATAACATAAAAATATGAAATATTTAAAAATGAAATATGTGTAAGACCTGTATACTGAGAAGTAAAAAATATTGCTGAGAAAAATTAAAGAAGACCTAAAATATAGAGACACACCATGTTCATGAATCAAAAGATTCAACACTGTCAAAATGTAAATTCTCCCCAAATTGATCTACAGATTCAGTGCAATCCTAATGAAAATCCCGGTAGCTTTTCTTCCAAAATTGAAAAGCTGTTCATACACTTATATGCAAAATCAAAAGACCAGGAATGGCCAAAATAAATTCTGAAAAATAAAAACAAAGGTGTAGAATTTATACTATCTGCAACTACATACTTCCAAGATTTACTATAAAGCTATAGTAATCGACACAGTGTAATACTAAGGAAACACATGTAGATGAACAGAATACAGGGTCCACAAAAAGACAAGCACACACAGCCAACTGTCTTCCATAGGTTCCAGGATACTGCAAGGGAGCAGGGGGAAATACAGTCTTTTCAATAATGATGCTGAAAATTGGGTATCTATATGCAAAAAAATGAACCTTGACCATTATATCACCTACATATAAAATTTTAATTTGAAATGGATCATAGGCCTAAATGTAAGAGCTAAACTATAAAATTTCAAGAAGAAAACTTAGGAAAACAATCATTATGACTGAGTTAGGTAAAATTCTTAGGACACAAAAAGCATAAATTGTGAAAGTAAAAATTGAAAATTGGATTTCACCAAAATTAAACTTTTGATCTTCAAAAGACACTGTTAAGAAAATGAAAAGGAAAACCACTGATTGGAAGGAAATATTTGTAAAACATCTTTCTGATAAAACATCTGTATACTGACCATAGAAAGAACACTGTAAGACAAGCAATTTGGTTTTCTTTAAAGGACAAATATTTGAACATCTACTCTGCAAAAAGATAAGATATCCAAATGGCAAAAATAAGCACAAGAAAAGCTGGTCAAGTTCATTAGTCATTAAGGAAGTGTATATTAAAATGACAATGAGATTCCACTACATACCAACTTGGATGGCTAAAATTTAAAAGACTGACAATACCAAATGATGGTGAGGAGCAACTAGAACTCTCATCAATTACTGGTAGTTTCTTATAAAGTTGAACATACACTTACCAAATGAACCAGCAATTCACTCCTAGGAGTTTATTCATGAAAAAATGAAAACATATGTCTACACAAAGACTTGTAATTGAATGTTCATAATGGTTTTACTCAAAACAACCAAAAACTGGGGAAAATACTCAAATGTCCATGAACTGGTTAATTTATCCATAACATGGGAATACCACCCAGTAATAAAACACAAAAACCTATTGACATGTGCATCAATGTGGATCAATCTCAAGAGCATTATTCTAAGCCAGACACAAAAGACTACATAATCTGTGATTCCATTTATACAAAGTTCCAGATAAGTCAAAACTATAGTGACAAAAAGCAGGGGGAACAAAACAGTTGGTGGGGACATAAAATTGTCTATAAAGGGAAATGACAAGTATTGGGGGTGATGGAAATGCTATCATGATTGTGGTAGTGGTTACCTGATTCAATGACTGTCAAAACTCATTAAATTGTACACTTAAAATTGGTGAATCCTACTGCATGTAAATTATCTAAATAAAGTTGATTTTAAAATAATTAAGCACATACACACCAAAAAATATATGATTTATCATATACAAGATTATTTATAAATACTAGGGGTGAAAAGATAAATAATATGTGTTTCTGCACCCATGCTCCCTTGACTGACAACGAAAACAAGACATACGTACTGATGGTCAACGTTTATCACAATAGTGTAATAAAAGAAACCTGCAGGCTTGAACAGTAGCCCACGTGAGGGACAACGAACCAAGACTGCGAGTGGGAGACAGAGAGAGTTAGGAAAGGCTTCTTGGAAGAGGTAATATCCAAGATGTGCCTTGAGTGATAATGAGCTATTCATTCATTCTTCCAAAGTGACTCAAAGGCTATAACAGATGACAGATTTAAAAATTACAGTATAGTGAGGTAAATCCAGTGACAAAATTGTGCATAGCACATTATGGGAGGACAGAGGATGAGTAATCAAACCAGCCTAAGTGGGCCCAAAGACAGCTTCCCAGAGGCAACGCCCAGAGTGGAGTCTTTGAAGCAGTGATTCACAACAAAAAATGAGCATCAGAATCCCTTGCGAAACTTCTTCTGAACAAACATGACTAATTTGAGTCCATCCTAGCCACGTGCATCAGAAAACTTCAGGATGACCAGAAATCTGAAGTTGCCCAGGTGAATCCGATGTTAAGTTTCATCATTACATAAGAAACTAGCTTATACAAAGAGCACCCACTATATCAATAATAAGAATAATAGCCAGGACTTACTGACTGCTTTCTACATGTCAGGCACTGTTTTAACAGCTTTATACGTTTTATCTCAATTAATCCCCACAATAACCCTATGAGATAGGCACTCTTATAAACAGATCTGCGTTTTTGTTTTTGTTTTTTGAGATGGAGTCTCGCTCTGTCACCAGGCTGGAGTGCAGTGACACAACTTCGGCTTACTAGAAACTCTACATTCCGGGTTCAAGCAATTCTCCAGCCTCAGCGTCCCGAGTAGCTGGGATTACAGGCACGTGCCCCCACACCCAGCTAATTTTTGTATTTTTAGTAGAAACGGGGTTTCACCATGTTGGCCAGGATGGTCTCAAACTCCTGACCTCGTGATCCGCCCACCTCAGCCTCCCAAAGTGCTGAGATTACAGGCGTGAGCTACCATACCCGGCCAAACAGATGTGCATTTTAAAAAGATCTCTCAGGCCCTCATACACTTCTTGTGAGAATTTAAAATGGTGCAATCACTTTAGAGAATAATCTGAAGGTTCCTTCAAAGGCTAAACACAGAGTTACCATATAACACAACAATCCCACTCCTAGGAATATACCTAGGAGAAATGAAAACATGCATCCACACAAAAAATTGTGTAAAAAGGCTCACGGCAGCACTGTTTATAATAGCCCAAAACCTAAACCACCCAAATGTCTATCAATTGATAAAAGTATAAACAAAATGTGGTATATCCATAGAATGGAATACTATTTGGGAATAAGAAAGAATTAAGTACTGAGACATGCTACAACATGGATGGACCTGGAAAATGCTAAATAAAGAAGCTAGTCACAGAAGACCACATATCGTATCATCTCATTTACATGAAATGTTCAAAATAAGCAAATCTGTAGAAACAGAAAGTAGATTAATGGTTGTCCAGTGCTGAAGGGGAAAGGTAAGTGACTGCTAATGGGTATGGATGGTTTCTTTTTGAAGAGATGAAAATGTTCTAAAATTGATTGTGGTGATGATTATACAAGTCCATGAATATACTAAAAACCATTGAATTGTACATGTTAAGTGGGTAAATCATGCGGTATGCAAATTGTATCTCAATCACTGTTATTATAACAAAGATGTCTCAGAGTGGAGGATGGGTCCAAACTTGAGTGCACAGGCTGTCATGGCCATGCAAGTACAATTATCTACTGCAGATATAGTCATATTACTTCTAATTTCAGAATACTTACAGTTTTAGGGTTATAAAAGAAACTTTATACATATTTAGGTAAGGGAACTAACACACTGTAGGATGTCAATATTCAACATATTTGTGTCCCTAGCACCACTGGCATAATTCCAACCAATTTCACAAATCAGACAAACCTGCTGCAGTAATACAGGCAGAATTTCTAGGGGTGACCTTTCTTTCTCCTCAGCTTCACACATATAAGACATGCAGATCATTACAGGCCATCAAGCAAATGCCTAACAGCAAAAACTGTGTGATCCTGTCTAGAAATGAATTCCACATACCAGACACAGGAAGGGAAAATAATTCTATAAAATAGAGTTTGGGCTTGATTTCATTTGTTTAAAAAAAAAAAAAAAAAATAGATTCTATACTCCCTAATTAGAAAGTTTCTGTTTCACAATATAATCATTCATTTATTCAAAAAATACTTACTGAGGCCAGGCACGGTGGCTCACACCTGTAATCCCAGCACTTTGGGAGGCCGAGGTGGGTAGATCACCTGAGGTCAGGAGTTTGAGATCAGCCTGGCCAACATGGCAAAACCCTGTCTCTACTAAAAGTACAAAAGTTAGCCTGGCATGGTGGCAGGCACCTGTAATCCCAGATACTCAGTAGGCTGAGGCAGCAGAATCGCTTGAACCCAGCAGGTGAAGGTGGCAGTGAGCTAAGATTGTACCACTGTACTCCAGCCTGGGTGACAGAGCAAGACTCCGACTCAAAAAAAAAAAAAAAAAATACCTTGCTAAAAGCTGCACTCACTATGTGCCACACAATGTTCTGGGTGTTAAGGATACAAAACAATGCCCTTATTCTCATGGAGCTTAAACAAACAAAAGAGGTAGGAGAGGTACTGATTGTGATTGACTGAATAATATCAGATAGGGATGAATGCCCAAAGCAAGGAAGGGGGATACAGTGCTGGGAAGGGTAGGAAACACAGGGTAGTAAATTTGTGCCATGTGAGCAGAGACCTGAAAGAATAAAGGCTTCAGGCATATAGAAACCAGAGGAACATAGGTCCCACATAGTTCCCACGTTACAGAATAGCAGGGCAAACACTCTGAGGAGGCATCAATGAAGCCAGAGGAACAGAGTATGCCAGGGAAGAGCCATAAGAGATGAGCTGAGAAAGCAAGATTTGGGGGAGACGGATAATATGATTACTCTGTGGAGAGAGGGATTAAGGGAGGAAACAGGCACAACAATTAGAAATTACTGCAATGATCCAGGTGAGATATGATGGTAACTTGGACCAGAGAGGCAAGAGAAGGGGTAGGAAGAGGTATCAGATCCTGAATATACATTCTCAAGACAGATCCCTACGTAGATAGGGGCTTTCTTGAAAAACTGGATGTGGAATGTGAGAGAAGAAGACAAGATAAATTAGGAATGACTCCAAGGTTTTTGGCCTGAAGAATGGAAAGGCCATTTACAGAGATGAAGAAAACAGGGTAAGAAACAGGTTTAAGGGAAAAAAATCAGTGTGGCTTTGAATATATTAGGTTTAAGGTAGCAATTACATATCCAAGTGGAGAATTTAAGTGAATACCAAGTATGAAATTCAGTAGTTGAGGCTGAAAATAATTTGTGAGTCAATAGTAT
This sequence comes from Papio anubis, assembly GCF_008728515.1. NCBI lineage: Eukaryota > Metazoa > Chordata > Mammalia > Primates > Cercopithecidae > Papio > Papio anubis. Next base: position 132,614,308 of record NC_044978.1, on the reverse strand, counting down.
AAAGATGCTACTTAAAACTTTATCTTGTGACCCGTTATATTTATTCAGTCTATTCCCTAGAGGATGAGTAGGCTGTTTCCGTTATTTTGTCATTAACAGCATTGCTGCAATAAGCATACTTAGAAACATTTCCTTATGCTATATATTAACATTTCTATTTGCATAAGCTTCCTAAAAATGGAACTGTACATTCAAAAGGTATGAACATTTTATATTTTACTAAAAACAGCCAGCTGATTGTATTACAACAAGATTGTAGCAGCTCACACCGGCTCAATCAGCACAACCCATTTTCCCACACGAGTGATCACTAGGTATTATTCTTTTAAAAATTTCTTGCCAATCAAATGGATGATGAAAAAGTGGTATCTCATTTTAATTCCCATTTCCCTGAACATATTTGCATAAATTCATTGGCCATTTGCAAGCACTCCTTTGTAAAATGTCCATTTTATTACAGGATTGCTTATCTTTTTCTTATCAAATTAAAGGCACTCTAGCATATTAGAAATAGGAAATCTTTGTCTGGCAATATGTGGCAGTTATTTCTCCCAGTCTATCACTCACCTTTTGGCTTCGTTATGGGATGCCTTATGCCACAGGAAGTTTTAAATTTTCATGCAAACCTGCCAATCATTTCTTTTATGGCTCAGGACCACCTGTCTCACACTGAGACCCTCATGGTTGTAAACACATTCCTCTAATTTTTTTTCCTATTATTTTTATAGTTTTATTTTTTACATTCATGTCTTTCATACATCTGGAATTTACTTTAGAATATGGAGAGAGGCAGGTAGTCTAGTTCTGTATGCCAGGTGAACAGCCACTTATACCAACACCATTTATTAAGTAAACCATCATTTCCCACTGAAATGCCCTGTTATCATATGCCTGACTGACCTGGGCAGCCATGCAGGCTTGACCAGAAATAAATTCTGCATAAAAGCCTGACTAAAAATAAGTCAAAGTGCCCTAGTACTTTATATAAATATGCAAATTACACACAGCAGTGACATATAAAATTCAGAGTCAAGAATGCTCTAAGGGAAGGAGAACAACAGAAAATGTGAAAAGAATTCAAGACATGGTTCCTTGTTGGCCTGTGGCTCTACCTCGCCAGGATGACCAGCCACAAGAAGGAACACAGAGCAAACAAACTAAAAACAGGAAAGGATGAATAAATTCTGATGTCTCTGGCTCCCTCCGGTCTTTCCTGTCACACAATTTTATGGGTTAATTCCATCCACAGGCACTACAGCTCTGGCTGGACACACAAGGTCAGTCTAAGAAGGTCTCCAGACACCTCTGTTTGGCTGGAACAGGTGTGACCTGCCAAAGCTGATGGTTCATTTAAACTAAACAAACTCAAAAACAGTGTTAGTTGTTTTCTGACCCAAAATATCTAAATCAAGACAGTTAAATGGTAATTCATAAAGTGGTTTAACAAAAGGGTGGCAGTAAGGAGATGAAACAAGACTTTGTTTCGTTTTTCTTGAGTTCACAAAATGCTGAGGAAAAGGAATTCTGTGGGTACAGAGGTCCTGCCCAACCTTAGGTGGAATGTACTGGTACCTTCCCTCCACTCAACCTATGTCCAGTGACTTGGGGTAAGAGATCCCTCTTTCTTCACCAGGCACTGACCCACCCCTTCCCACTCCTACTCACATTTTATCAGTTCAGAAATACAAAAACCAGCTATTTACAAATCCTTGACCAAAGATGAGTCCACTCTATATGAAAGAATAGCACAGGCTTTATGACAAGTTAGAAGCATAAAGAAGGAAGGAGAAAGGCAGCTAGTCAATCTGAACTATACCCTCTGCGATCAGTGGAAAGCCTCTAATAGCCAGAATGACTATATGCCCATTCACCACTAATATCTCTACAGTGCAAATACTAAAGGCATTCCCCAGTGCTTTTCTACTTTAAAAACTACCCTTAGGGAGTCACGAAGAACAGAAAGATGAATAAAGCACAGACTGCACTCATAAAGACATTGCAATAAACTTCCAGTTTCTCATTCATGGCTAACCTGGTTTAATGTATCCCTGTTATATAGCACCTCAAAGAAAATAAAAACATTCCATAATTAGTTCAGTTCCTTCTTCATCTGAAGGGAAAGGAGAATGTAACTTGTCCTTCCTGGTGAGCTCAGCACAACTGTTACCTCCATTTTCCTATCGTTCCTTTCTCTCCAGCTTTTTCTCAACATCCTTGCTTCCAGCTGGTCCTGGAGGAGACCCAGCATCCACTGCCTGCCTGCTGCCTCCACTTCCTTGAGGGAAACCAGGGGACTTGCTGCCTAAGGGCATAATGGTCCTCACTTTGCTGTGCTCCCTATTTTTTTTTTCTTTTTTTTTTTTTCAGATGGAGTCTCACTCTGTCGCCTAGGCTGGAGTGCAGTGGTGCGACCTTGGCTCACTGCAAGCTCTGCCTCCCAGGTTCACTTCACTCTCCTGCCTCAGCCTCCCGAGTAGCTTGGATTACAGGTGCCTGCCACCACATCCAGCTAATTTTTTGTATCTTTAGCACAGACAGGGTTTCACCGTGTTAGTCAGGATGGTCTCAATTTCCTGACCTGGTGATCCGCCCACCTCAGCCTCCCAAAGTGTTGGGCTTACAGGCGTGAGCCACCGTGCCCGGCCTCCCTATTTTGACTTTGTACCCAAACAGCCTCTGTGTATATGCAGAATATAGAACTTGCTGTCTCAATCAGTACAATCTATTAAGTTTCATCATGATCAGCACAGTTCATATGGCATGAGGCCAATTCCAAACCAATAAATGAAAGACTCCTTTAATGTGATAAACCGATTAATCACAAATCTATTTGAAGTGGAAAATGTTGGGGGCTTTTTTGTTTTTTGTTGTTTGTTTGTTTTTGTTGTTGTTAAGGGCTCTCTGCAAGCTCTTATTAGTATGACTTTGAAAAGAAGAAAATGAGATAGAGCCTTATAATCCTCTTTCTAGCAATATGAACAACTCCCAAAAAGACTCAACAGGCTGAGATGCTGTTGTGACTTGTCCTCAGGGAAAGTCCGCAATTTTTTTTTTTGGAGACAGGGTCTCACTACATTGCACAGGCTGGCCTCCAACTCCTGGGATGCTGGGCCTATAGGCATTTCAATAGTGAAGAGTATTAAAGGAGAAAAATATGAGAGAAAATAACACTTTCAACATAACAGGCCAATTCTGGCACCCAAAAAAGCATGGCATAGTGTCAAGGCTGACCTTGGCTGGTAAAGCACTTGGGGAATATATGCAGGCTTTAAATGAGGCCCGGAAAAATCTTACACCCACACCAGTGGGCCAGAGATTTGGCAGGAAGAATAAGTCTCTACATCACTACAAAATTCCACTCCAGAGCAGAAAGATGGGAAACACACGGGGCAACTGTGCTACTGACTTAGCCTATCCTAGAAATACCTCTTCTCATGTGAGATGATAAATTTTACTCATTGTTCATGACACAGCTTAGCACTCTGTTGTTACTTGAAACTGAAAGCATAGGGACTGATACAGTACCACTAAAAAAAAAATAAAAAAAAAAAAAAAACAGAGATCATGATGTAGGTTTAGACTCCAGAATGATCTCTTCTTAGGCAACTGAGGGATGCAGAAGGGAAAATCACTTGCATTCTTTCAGGCCATTTCTATCTCTGTCCAAAGATTCACTCCCATCACAGCTAACTGGAAGTCTGAAGTAACTGCCCAAAGATTTCAGCTGGGCTAGGAGCCAGTGGATTGTACTCTATTTACTAAGCCTATGGCAAGATTACACTACCCAGCTAACTGTTGCCAAACCACTACAAGACTTTCAGGAGCACCACAAAGTAGTCCCTGTTGTACCACAGTGTCCACAGCGACCTAATTTGATTCCCTTATCCTTGCCATTTTGGATGAGAATGCTGGAAGTAACGGTAACAACTGCATAGAGAGAAGATGCATGTATGCATGTCCATATGTATATAATCAGTTTTATAGTGTACCCAACATATGAAGGTACTTTTCATGGGAACAATAAAGAACTGCAAAAATTGAAAATAAAGAAAATAGACTTATCCTTTAAAACTTAAAATAAAAATGGACATAATATAAAACTTTCCCTTAACAACCCTAACTTATAACATCTGCCTCAGCTGAATGTCCGTATCATTCATCAGATCCTGTAGTATTAAGGGAATCTATAAAAGTGATCAACACAATTTACAGATGTACAGATGTATATGTTTGTATACATCTATAAACTGTATGTATTTGTAATGAATTTATTAATTTGTTAATATGCTGGAATAGCAGGATCAAAACAATTGCAATGAAAAGTGTTAACACAAATAACTACTACTGCTACTACAAATAATGATAATAGCTAGTGCCTGCTTCAGCAGCATATACACTAAAATTGGAATGAAATAGAGATAAGCAATTATTTTTTCAAATTAAAAATAAAAATAAATGATAATAGCTAGTCCTGAGTGTTTACTATAAGCCAAGCATTCTTCCAAGTTTCTGATATGCAATGCATTAAATCTTCACAACCCTAATAGGTGGATATTATTATCCACATTTACAACTAAGGAAACTGAGACATGTAGAGTTTAAGCAACTTTCTCTAAGTCACACAGCTAGTCCACGCTCTTATTCATTATACTGCCTCCATGATTAGCTAACACTCTAAATTAAAATTATTCACAATCATGATTTCAGTTGTTCTAAGTCAATTAAAAATTATAATAGAAATTTCAATGCACATTTTAATAATGAGTAAAAAAATGACTGCAAGTCTGCAAGGAAATGAGACCATATATCTGTTAGAGGGTTATCAAAGATTTCAACATTACATGCTATCAAATGGCATTCACTCAAAAAGACTTACAAAGAATTCCAGTAGCCCTTGAAGAGATATAAAATATCAGCTGACCAGATATACCCCATTCAGGCTGATAAACTACAACATTCTACCTACCCTAGATCTATAAAGATCATAGATCACCAAGCTAGATGAAATCATCAAAACTGCCAAACTAAAAAATTGCTATTGTAACACAAAAATTCAGAATTAAAGGGTGGATTTACTAAAAATCACTGAACATCCCTAGAACCCTGAAACCATCTCCAAAGCTGCCCCTTCTCCAAAATGTTACAATTCACTCCTCCAACAAGCTCACAAACTTAAGATAAATGTGAACCTTATAATGTGTGTAGGTATAGAATATGACATTTGTTAGAATTCAGAATTCAGTACTGTTGGTGATCTATCTCTTCACTGCAGGACAACACTTATTTTGACACACACAGGACGTGTATCACCTGCTTGACACCTGCTGAACTGCATGATATAACCTTTTTGGGTATATCTTATATTCTCACCTAGTCTACAAATGCCCAAAGGGTGGGATCTGCATTAATTTGTTGTGTTCTAAGAGTATCTGAAACAAATGAGGAATCTAGAAGTTTAGTAACTCAGTAAATATCTGCTGAATCAGTGACTGAATAAGAAGTAAATAATTCAAGAAAATAAAAAAATAAAGAACAAGAGGCAAATAGCAAGACAAAATACATTAACCTGAAATATGAATTATCATGTGTGCTTTTTATTTGGTGCTCAAAAGAGCTTAAAAAGGCAGCTGACAAATAGTAGTCTAATGATTTTCAAGATAAAAAGGGAGTTGTTTCTTAGTACCTTTTACCAAAGTACCTTGATCATATTCGTATTTCAACAGTAAATTAAGGAATACAAGCTTCTGGGTGGGTACGTTTAAATAATTTTTGTTTCTTTAATAAAAGTACTGAGTGGAAATTAAATGTAAACAAGTTTGACAATAAAATCTTATCAGCCATTCTCAATCAGCCTGAGGTTACAAAAATGTCTGTGAACAAAATTCTAGGATTATTAAACCCAAACTGTCAGTACTCAAGCAAGACTCAAACTGAACTCCCTTTTCTTTTCTCCTTTACATATACCTTGGATAATAATACTGACCTACTTTACAGGGCTATCATGAGGATTAATCAGCTTAAAAATGCTAAGCACATCAGAGATAAAGAGAGCTTATATACGTATCGTTAACCACTTTTATAATTAACAAATTAAGATTCTTGTTTCATGAAGCAAACCATTTTGTTACTTACTTAAAGGTAATACTGCAGGTTTTTAAAAGTCACAGATACCTCACACTAATGAGTATGCTCATTAATAAGTATACATTTTCTAAAACACTCAAGTAGCTTTATAGAATGTAGGCTGAGTATCAAAGATAGAAAAAAAAAAAACTCCGATTAATTATCCCAGAATAAAATTATTAAATGACAGTTTCTCCTGATCCTCAGACCTTTGAACTAGAAAGTCATCTACCCAGCTATCAGAGGCAAGATGTCCTACTAGTTTTGATTATAACCATTATCACCAAAATCAGAAAGGGGTGCACAGCCTCCTGAACCACCTGCCATTCCTAATAAGGAATAGATGGGGCCCTAAGAAGGGCAATGTTGAGATCTGAACACTTCCTATGGCACATTCTGCCTTTTATATCAGTTATGCCCATAGAAACATGCACTTCAATAACAGGAAGTCATTACAGGGTCCCTTCCACTTCCTTTCAGTTCAGCTGGTTTGCTTTTCAGCAAGAGCTGATTAACATGACAGAGTTATTGCGCCCTTCAGATGCCTGAGAGCAACCTGAGAAGTTGGTTGAAAGCCTTACTTCTACCACGGTTAGAAGCAACCACAGTTTGGGAATTGAAGATTTTGGACTTTCTGCTCTATAAACCTCATTTATCAAACAGCAGGAGAGCTGTTACATATGGTGATAGGCATTATGGAAATGCTTAGACTGAATACAAAATGCGAATGTGAATTGGATTAAATTACCTGCAAGAGGGAAACCAACTCAGGAGGAAGTAAAAGGAACCAATCATAGAGATGAATCAAATAGACGTGCACAGAAATGTTAGAGCTTGCTTATAAATTGTTACCCTTGGGCTTATAAATTGCTACCCTTGGGCTTATAAATAAGATTTCCTGGTATGTCTACAGAGAATTGTACAATTTAGCAGAGTCAAATTAGATTACACTAAATAACTGCCCCTACCACGGTTCTTGTCTATTAAAGATAGGGAAAGAGATTAGAAGACACTTATGTAAGTTCAGATATCCCTAATAACACAGAGATTAGCTTACCCTAAAATCCCAATATTAGAAATCAGAGTATGTGTAAGGAAAGGGGAACCATTCATTTAGCTGAAGAGTACTGTTTACAATGTGGCTGGGTAGGAGTATCAGAGGTATGGTAAATTAAGATATTTATTGAATTTTTTTCTATGGACAACCAGTCTCTAGTTTAATAAAAGAGCTCAAGATTTAATGTCCACTTAGTCACTTTACTTGTAAAAAATAACATTCAGGGAAAAAAAAGCTCATGTTTTGTTTGCTTGCTTTATTCAAAAAAAAAAAAAAAAAAAAGTGGGGGAAGGCACACAAGACTTCCTAAAATGCCAGCTCTGTAACTTTGTCTTAGAAAATTATAAATAAATTCATGGACAAAAACCGTAAGGAAATTAGTAATAACCCTATGATGCCTCCAATCACAAAAATTCTGCCTGCTTTGTGGGGCAGGAATGAGTTATATGTCAGAATAAAGGTGAGAATGAAGGACAGAAAAGTCATGTGAGAGAGGAATGTGCAAAAGACTTATAATCCAATACTTTTTTTTAAAGTTGGACATTGAGTTTAGATGGGGCTTAATAAACTGCATCTGAAAAATGCTTCTGAGAATCACAGGCCTCTTTGCCCTTGGCCAAATCACAAATGAGTCATGGACACACCTAAGCTAGAACGCTGTGTGCTGCCTGACACACTGGGAAAATATCTGGGGCCTGAATAACCAGGAGTTTCAGAATTTGATGTGTCTTTGAAATGCCTCCTTCTTACCACATACACACACACACACACACACACAGTTGGTCACATAAGGGTATTACTAATGTGAGAAGTAGAGAAATGAGAGTACAAATAAACCACAGTAGTCTCAGGGTCAGCAACAGCAATAGTTAACTGTTACATATTCTCAAGAAGGAAAAAAAGGATCTGCAAACCCTTAGAATCACTGAGAAGTGCTTTATATCACTGCTCTGGCATATCTACAGAATGCATCCCAAAAAAAATGAACTGATGTGCCTTGCAGCTGAACCACTTAGAGACAGAGTGTATAATATGGCATACGATGACTAGCAGGACACAAGCAAGGCACGCACTAGAAGACTTGTACAGGTGCATCTCCTACACCACTACCTTCTTTCAACTTTCCTTCCCCTTGGCAAGGTCAGAATATGTGGCTCCCAGGGTTGTCTGCATTTTAACAGGGAACAAAGTTTCAAGGCAATAAAATAAATCCTCCTCCAGACTAGTGCTAGATGACCACATCCATGCTGGTGGACGCCCTGCTAGGACTAGAAATATTAACAAGTCCAATCAGCAGAGTAAGTGTTGATGGACTGGCATTACTCCATTCACAGTCAGTACTGCAAAGCAAGAAAAAGAAACTTAAGTTTGCCACTTGGGTTCCAAACTCTGTAAGCTCCTTGGAGGTAGGCCACCATGGAATTAACTCCTTCAACTCACTTCTTCACACGTTCAAAGCCTTAGAGGGAACAGTCATACACTCACTTTTTAAAATCCTTCATATTTCAAAGTCAACTGATCTGGGCAACTTGATCTGGGCCAAGATGAAATCACAGACCTGCCCAGAGCCCCCCCAAAAAATTATCTTTTAAGGAAGGGGCCTTCCATCATGCTCCCTCCCCAAAAACCACAGAAGCTGCTTGGCGGTAGCATTCCTGTGGGCCAAGACCAACAGATACCTCTAACAAAGTAAGCCTGCCACGGACTTCCCTTCCATGTCTAGCAGCTCTCCAGGTCACGGTTCTCAATAAGCAAACACAGAAAACAAGTTCATTCTCTTCTTCCCACTCATTAAAAACCAACCCAAATCGTATCCGTATTTAGAACACACCTACCAATGAAAAAGTTAAATGAAGAGAGGGAGGCACCCACCCACATAATCTTTCCATTCAAAGAGGCACTATTCCAAGCTGCTATGGAGTTTATAATTAACAGACAAGCTTAACCAACAACAGAAATTTCTGGAATCTCTTGTAATTTACACTAGAGTCTGCCTTATTCCAAATTTAGATCACAAGCATGGGCTGGATTCTGAGGCTGAATCCCAAAGCCTTCTTGGCACACCTCTAGCTTGGGTTTCTTGCAGTCACTCAGCCCTGCTGGGGAGGGCGTCTGCAGGATGACTGAGGGCCAACTGACCCAGTATGCAGACAGACGCAGAGCAGCTGCTTTGCCAGAGCTCACTCACATCCAGAGGCCCAGCAACACCTACCATTAGCTCCCTGGAGCTGCATCAGGAGGCTGTGCTGGAGAAATGTCTGGTTGCACTCAGATATATTCATTATGATGCCTTCTACAGATCTTTGCTATCACTGTTCTGTGAGGTTTTTGCTTCCTTTCCCACCTGCTACCCCAGGGTGAACCCTCTCACCCAGGTTCCAAGACCAAGGTGTGCAGTGAGGCGTATCTGAGCACCTGACTGCAGTGAGGCTGCCTGACAGAAGACCAAGCCACAGAGAAGACAGATAAAGAGGGTGGAAAGAGGGTGGCCATCACCGACTACTGTCATGGGCATATGAACCAGAGCAACTCTATCTTAAACAGGAGCTGGGTAAAACGAGGCTGAAACCTACTAGGCTGTATTCTCAGATGGGTAAGGCATTCTTTTTTTTTTTTTTTTTGAGATGGAATTTCACTCTGTCCCCCAGGATGGAGTACAGTGGTGTGACCTCAGCTCACTGCAACCTCTGCCTCCCAGGTTCAAGCGATTCTCCTCCCTCAGCCTCCTGAGTAACTGGGATTACAGGCACACGCCACTATGCCCGGCTAATTTTTGTACTTTCAGTAGAGATGGGTTTCACCATGTTGGTCAGGCTGGTCTCGGACTCCTGACCTCGTGATCCACCCGGCTTGGCCTCCCAAAGTGTGGGGATTACAGGCGTGAGCCACTGCATCTGGCCCAGGTAAGGCATTCCAAGTCACAGGACGAGATAGGAGGTCAGCACAAAATACAGGTCATAAAGACCTCCTGACAAAACAGGTTACAGTAGAGGAGCCAGCCAAAAACCCCACTAAAACCAAAATGGCCACAAGAGTGAGCTCTGGTTGTCCTCATTGCTACACTCCCACCAGGGCATGACAGTTTACAAATGCCATGGCAACATCAGGAAGTTACCCTATATGGTCTAAAAAGGGGAAGCACGAATAATCCACACCTTGTTTAGCATATCATCAAGAAATAACCATAAAAATGCGCAATCAGCAGCCCTCAGGGCTCTGTCTATGGAGTAGCCATTCTTTTATTCCTTTACTTTCTTAATAAACTTGCTTTCATTTTGCACTGCGGATTCGCCCTGAAGTCTTTCTTGAGAGATCCAAGAACCCTCTCTTGGGGTGTGGATCAGAACCTCTTTCCTGTAACGTATTTCTGTCTGTAGCACTCCTAGCAGTTGTGTTGTGTCTTTTTTATCATGTGAATCCACTTCATCAAGAACTATCAGATTAGAACAGGAAGTCTACTCCTTTTACAGGAAAGGGAACTGTGACTCAGAAATAGGAAGAAACTTGCCCAGGGCCACACAACTATTTCCTGTTAGATAAAAAAACTAGATCCCAGTTCTCAAACTCCCAGCTTAGGCTTCTTTCCCTGTACCTCCAGAGACAGTATCAGCCTTTACACAGGATGGTAAAACTGCACGGTAGCATAATTTCTGAGGCATGACATAAAACTGCCAGACACTGCATTCAATATTCACACAGATTACTCTACCTATGAAAGAATATTTTAATCCCCATTTTTACTTATTTATTTATTTTGGGGTTTTTTGTTATTGTTGCTTTTTGTTTTATTTTGAGACAGAGTCTTGCTCTGTTGCCCAGGCTGGAGTGCAATTATGCAATCACAGCGCACCGCAGTTTCAGTCTCCAGGGCTCAAGCGACCTTCCAATCTCAACCTCCCAAGTAGCAGGAACAACAGGTACACATGCCCAGTTAATTTTTTTTTTTTTTCGTATCTCTATGTTGCCCAGACTGGTCCCCAACTCCTTGGCAAGCAATCCTCTGGCCTTGGCCTCCTAAAGTGATGGGATTACAGGTGTGTGCCACCACGCCCAGACTATAATCCCCATTTTAGATTACAGATGTAATGCCTCCATTGGTTTTATCTGATTTCAAACTTCACCATAATCTTGCTGTCTCTATGGGAGGACTAGAAAGATCTCTTCCCAGTTCCCAAAATACTCCCTTCAAAGGCTGGCTAGGGTGGTACAAGTCCTTCAAAGATCACTGGAGTGAAGTTCCTAAACCCTGGCTGAATGTAGACATTCCCATAGGAAAGAGCATACTGTTGGGCCGTGACCTGCCATTAATCCCTCCGAATGCATTACTTGTTAGATGCTGGCTCTAGCCTAGGGAAACAGAGGACACATTTAGGAGCTTAATGTGAGATACCAGTGAGTTTTAACAGGAGGAAAAGAAAGAAGACTTGGTTTTTAATCTGTGCCAGTATGAAGAACCATTTGTAAAAGTCAAGCTTCTTCCTGCCCTCTCCATGGTATTTGTATATGATACCTTTGTATTCTATTAATTGGTAAAATACATAATAAATAGGATTTACTAATTTCTGAATTAGCGGCATTTTCAACTGAATTTTCGTTTTAGTAAACAACAGAATCATTTGAAAACCTACAGTATTGAGTGCACTGTACATGGAAGGGTGTTCGTCTGTAGATGACTCTACAAACCCCTTCCTTGAAATCCCAAGATTTCAGGGTCCACAAGTTAAGAAACCCCTGGCTAGAACATGGGACATTGCCCCCAGATGAGCAGGCCTGGTGCATGTCTCATAGCAGGCTTCCTGAAGGAACCTGGTGGCAAAGAATGAGGAAGTGGAAGCCCATCAACCACACTCCACATCCTTCACAATTGTGCCTAAGCCCCACAGCCCTCTTTCCAATGGGCGACATAAAAATTAACGATTATAAATTTACACTGACATTTGGGCAGGGAAACTATGGAACACTGTCACTTACTATAAGGGAATAATACATGTGAGAGAAGAGGAAGACGGTGTCACAGAAAAAAATCAATTCATATTGATGCCAAATAAAAGGGTAAAATCATCTCGATAAAACTGCAAGTTATTCTTTAATGAAGCTTCAGTGTCTGGAATGATCTGTATTGAATGAAAAGGACAGCAGGTAACAGAAAAAGGAGCAAACACCTATGCTAGTGTGACAAATATGTGGTCACAATTTAAGACCCTATCTTAAAATTTCTCACCAAAAGAAGACTCATTTACACATCATCACTACTAAGAGGATCTTATAAATCCATGATACACATATACTGAAAGTCATACTTAGATTCTTTAAAAGTAAAAATAGGGCCAGGAATGGTGGCTCACACCTGTAATCCCAGCACTTTGGGAGGCCAAGGCAGGCAGATTGCTTGAGCTCAAGAGTTTGAGACCAGCCTGGACAACATGGCAAAACTCCATCTCTACTAAAACAAAAATTTAAAAATTAGCAGGTGTGTTGGCACATGCCTGTAGTTCTAGCTAATCAGGAGACTAAGAATGGGAGGATATCTGCAGCCCAGGAGGCGGAGGTTGCAGTGACTCAAGATGGTACCACTGCACTCCAGCCTGATTCTGTCTCAAAAAAAAATGTAAAAATAGGAGGAAAAAAATAAAATCAACAAACTTAAAATATGTGCAGCACTTGTTACAAATCAATTAAAAGCACTGAAATTTAAGGAAACGAATTAGCCCCCTACCTTTCCAGCTTATCCTCTTCTATTACCCGCTCTTACCAGTCTCACCACACTACTCAACATGCCCTGAACAAGTATTGCACCTTTATATCCACATCACTGGGTAACAGGTGTGCAATAACCTGAGTGATGCTGCCACATTCATTCATACACCCAAGTGCACATTCATGCACACACACACACACAACAAAGTTCTACTCAATGCCCAAAGACAGAACCAATCTCCCCTTCCCTACACCTCTGGTGTATTCTTCAACTTACATAATACAGACTTGCATGACAGCATTTGCCATGGGGATCACTGCAGCCACATCATCACCATATCTCATTCATCCCTCCACTCATAACACCAATCACATTGCTTAGCACAAAACATATAATCAAAGCATGTTGCAGAAACAAAGGAATGAATATAGGTAATCAGGAAGTAAAGCTGCTGATAGTGATTGTGTGAGGATTACCTGATCAAAAACTGTCATAATTCTCAGCATTAAATTACTGGGGGACATGGTTTGGCTGTGTCCCCAGCCAAATCTCATCTTGAATTCCCACGTGTTACAGGAAGGACCCAGTGGGAGGTAAGTGAATCATGGGGGCAGGTCTTTCCTGTGCTGTTCTCATGATAGTGAATGAGTCTCATGAGATCCGATGGTTTTAAAAATGGGAGTCTCCCAGCACAAGGTCTCTTCTCTTGTCTGCTGCCATGTGAAATATGCCTTTTACCTTCTGCCATGATTGTGAGGCCTCCCCAGCCACATGGAACTGTAAATCCAATAAACCTCTTTCTTTTGTAAACTGCCCAGTCTTGGGTTTGTCTTATCAGCGTGTGAAAACCAACTAATACAATGGGCAAAATCTATTTTATTCTAACCCTGAACTAACTAGTCATCCTCCCCTCCCCGGGTAACTGACATTACATAAGTTCTCTAATAAGATGAAAAATAAAAAGTCTTGTGGTGGCGCATGCCTGTAATCCCTGCTAGTCAGGTGGCTGAGGCATGAAAATCACCTGAACCTGGGAGATGGAGGTTGCAGTGAGCCAAGATCTGGCCACTGCACTCAACCCTAGGTGACAGAGCAAGACCCTATCTCAAAAAAAAAAAAAAAAAAAGAAAAGTCTGTTTTTCCATCCAAAGGCTTGAATTAGACACAAGGGTTCCAAACAGGAGGGAATCCCTGCACTGTTCAAAAGAGCTTCCCTGAAACCTAACACTTGGTGGAGAAAGGTCCAACCAGGCCCTCTGCCATTGTGTCCTCCAACTTTCCATTCTCACCAATAATCAAGACAGACAAGGTGCACTCACCTGGCTTGTTTCCTTCCCTCTCATGGCCCAGCTGCCCCTTGGTGTTCAAACCACATGTGTAAACTTCCCCATCTTCCAGCAGGAACACAGAGTGGTTTCCCCCACAGGCCACCTCCTTGACACTTCTGTCAGATATGAACCCACACACCTGGGGCTCAGCCACAATTCCCTGCAGGTTGGTGCTGATACCAGGTTGGCCCAGAGACCAATATCCCCAACATAACATTGTTCTTATCTTTCAGGGAATCATGTAGCCTAGGAGAGAGTTAAAAAAAAATTATTTTTAATTAAAAAGAAATAGGTCATAGAAAATCAAGTAATGAATGTAACCAATTTAAAAAATAACCCTCCCCTTAATATTCTTCAGATATCTTACATCTCAAAATAAAACATATTAATACTGTTGAAAGCAGTTATGTTAAAATGATGCTACTTTGTATTTTAATAAGAGTTTAAAAAACAGTTTAAATAAATTGTGTTTGTTTAAATGAACGAGTGAACAGACAGAATATGGTTTTCAGATCACTGCTAAAGAATCCTGAGTACTGGAGATGAGCTGAAACAATCTTGGCAAACCATTAAGTTAGTAACAGTTTTGAAAACACTCTCAAGACTTCACCTTATCCTTTCTCAATGCTTCATTCCTTTGAATTTTCTGCTTATTTTAATGTTTTAAAAAATTTTGAACCAATTAACTCCTTTACATACCCTAATATTAGATTGGTTAGTAGGATTTCACCACTTGAAGTGAAGATGAAAAATGGAAGAAAAAAAAAAAATGTTATCTTCTCTGCCATTCCCTTTTACCCTTGGTTCCAGATCTGAGTCAAGCCTCACTTCCTACCTGAGAGACTCTGGGATTGTTACAGTGACAGTCAGCCTGCATCCCTCTGACATGTCTACTATACTGCCTAACTGGTAGCTTTCTCTTTATATCTTTATAACTTAACTCCCCAAAAAAGATTTTAATCTCCTTCAACAGAGACCACAGTATAACACAGACCTCTTCTATTTAGCAGGTAATCAACTTCTGCCTGATTACTGACACTAGCCTAAAGTTTCATTACCTTTTAACAATTAATGTTTCCCTTTCATACAAACAAACAAAAAATCTCATCTCTCGCTACCAATTCACACCACAAGGATGGCCAGGTAACAACAAGTGTTGGCAATAATGTGGGGCTGTTAGAACCACCCTACACTGGCTTGTAAAAATGTCTGGCAGTTCCTGAAAAGAATAAACATAAAGATACCATATGATCCAGCAATTTCATCCTAGTTATAAACCCAAGAGAACTGCAAGACTACGTCCACACAAAAACTTATAAAGGAATGTCCACAACAGCGTTATACACAGTATCAAAAGGAAATAACCAAAATGTTCATCAACTGGTGAATGGTTAAATAAAACATGGTATATCTATACAATGGGATATTATTTGGCTGCACTATGGATGAACAGTGAATATATTATGCTAAGAAAAAGAAGCAAGTCACAAAAGTCCACAAATTATATGATTCTGTTTACATGAAATGTATAGAACAGGCAATAGAAAATAGACTAGAAAATAGACTAGGACTGGAGGGAAAGAGGAGAATTGAGAGTGACTGTACCTGTCCTTTTGGAAGGTGGCAAAATGTTCTAAATTTAGGTTGTGGTGATGGTTTTAAAGCATGGTAAATATACTAAAAACCCCTAAATGTTATACTTTAAATAGGTAAATTTTAGGCCAGGCGTGGTGGCTCATGCCTGTAATCCCAGCACTTTGGGAGGCCAAGACGGGCGGATGACCTGAGGTTGGGAGTTCCAGACCAGCCTGACCAACATGGAGAGACCCTGTTTCTACTAAAAATACAAAATCAGCCAGGCATGGTGGCACATGCCTGTAATTCCAGCTACTCAGGAGGCTGAGGCAGGAGAATTGCTTGAACCCAGGAGGCAGAAGTTGCAGTGAGCTGAGGTCGTGCCATTGCACTTCAGCCTGGGCAACAAGAGCAAAATTCTGTCTCAAAAAAAAAAAAAAAGTAAATTTTATGGTATGTGAATTATATCTCAACAAAGATTTTTTAATTGTCTTTAAACCTCCTTTCTCTTGCTACATGTCTACTGCCTCTGCGGGTCCACATCAGCCGATAAGGCTTTCTTGAGTTTAATTGTGAGAATTGTCATTACCAACATAATAGCCACAAAAGTATTTTTTCTACAACAGAAAGGAGGAGGGAACAACCCCTAGAGTTTAATATGGGAGAGGTATCAATTATTTCAATATTTTATTTTTGCTTACAAAGACATAAGAGGGGAAGTTTTATCTAATGCTTTGATCAGAAATGAAATATTGTAACTTCAAAAGTTCTGACTACTGGTAAAGTTGGAAATCTTAAGTGGATGGATCTTCTGTTTAGGAAAATACTTCATGCACCTCTCTGGTTTTGAAAGAAAGGTCCAAGATTTAGAGACGAAAGGAGATGGGGGAAATCCCAAGCATGCCTTATAAAATAGTAGCTGCTCCTATTTAAGATATCAAATTAACAGGGTGCGATTGGCTAGTCATGGTGGCTCACGCCTGTAATCCCAACACTTTGGGAGGCCAAGGCAGATGGATCACCTGAGGTCAGGAGTTCGAGATCAGCCTGACCAACATGGTGAAACCCCATCTTTACTAAAAATACAAAAATTAGTCGGGCGTGGTGGCAGGCACCTATAATCCTAGCTACTCGGAAGGCTGAAGCACGAGAATCACTTGAACCCAGGAGGGAGAGGTTGCAGTGAGCCAAGATGGCGCCATTGCACTCCAGCCTGGGCAACAAGAGTGAAACTCCACCTCAAAAAAAAAAAAAAAAAAAAAAAAGACAAAAAAGAGAAAGCGATTGAAGCCTATAATATGGCTGCAAGTCTGGAACCTGGCCAGTAAACAGTAGATTCTCTGTGGCAGAGAACAGCAGATGGATTTTGAGAACAGTGGTGTCTAACACTCAGTTTGAAGTTGTTGCCTGTTCTGTAACTACTTTTGAGAATCCCAAACCTTCTATCAAAGTTAAGACACAATAGCCTTACAATAACTGTATTTTGCCAAGCATGAATAAAAAGAACCTTGAAAATAAGCCCTCAGTACCCCTCCAGAAGACTGACAACTAAGCAAGAGTTTTGGATGAGCCATAAGAGAACCTAAATGCTCTTCTTCCCCTTGGAAATTCTTAGAAATTTGAGGAAGACACTAAATCTCTAATCAGTATCACCTTGGGCTTGAATCACTTTATCTGGATATTAAAGAAAATAGTGACCAGGCACAGGGGCTCACATCTGTGATCCCAACACTTTGGGAGGCCAAGGTGAGAGGACAGCTTAAGCCAGGAGTTTGAAACCAGCCTGGGCAACACAGTGAGACCTTATCTCTACCAAAAAATAAATAAAATCAGCCAAGTGTGGTAGCACACACCTGTAGTCCCAGCTACCTGGGGGGCTGGGATGAGAGGATCATTCGAGCCTAGGAGGTCAAGGCTTCAGTGAGCCGTGATTGCACCACCGCACTCCAGCCTGAGCAATAGAGCGAGACCCATCTTAAAAACAAACAAGTAATGCAAAAGATTGGTCTTAAGGACATTCAGATTACATTTCAGTTTCCAAATATACTTTCTTTTTTTTTTTTTTTTTTTGAGACCAAGTCTCACTCTGTCTCCCAGGCTGGAGTGCAGTGGGACAATCTCAGCTCACTGCAATCTCTGCCTCACAGGTTCAAGCAATTCTCCTGCCTCAGCCTCTGAATTAGCTGAGATTACAGGCATGTGCCACCACACCCAGCTATTTTTTTGGCATTTTAGTAGAGACAGGGTTTCGCCATATTGGCCAGGCTGGTCTTGAACTCCTGACCTCAAGTAATCAGCCCACCTTGGCCTCCCAAAGTGCTGGGATTACAGGTGTAAGCCACCGAGCCCAGCTGGTTTCCAAATACACATTTTAATTATAATTCTGAATATTCTTTTCTAATCATACTTCTTAAACATGCTACTTTCTCCATACTGAGAATTACTGTTCTAGGTCCTACAGGTCAAAATATCAGGATTTCAAAACAAGATTGCAGACTTCAAAGGTGTCTTGCCTAATCTTTTCACTGGTACATTCATTTCATTGTAATGAAAAGGGGATGGATTCTAATGGAAATAGTGAAGACTTACTTTGAATTATAATACTAGGAGAACACATCAAAGCTGCATGTATCAGACAATCTACAGGAGAGAACTGTCAACATAGGAAGGAGACAGCTAATTGGCTATTCTGTGCAAAGTCAGCTTTTAAAATGACAAACTCCTTTCTCCCAAGGTAAAAGCATGCCCAAATGGTTACAAATTAAAGATTACAACACAGAGGAAGCTCATACTTTCAACCTCTCTTGACAACAATTACAGTACTTTGGCTTTAACTCAATGACCTTAATTTGTATATAACAATTTTAAAACTGCCTTATTGTAATCCTGAGGTATGCTTTGAACTCTTGAGGCTTTCAGGAAAGGCATGAAAAGGCCCAAAATAAAATATAAAACTGAATCTCAATTTGCTGTCTTAACCAGAAAGTTCTCTTCTTCCCAAGATTTGTATTCCTTGTCTAGACTCTACACTAAAAATGTATTAAGATTAAATGTTATTATTTGAGTTAACTACAAAGATTGTGGGGAGGGAAGTAGAAATAAAATGAAAAACTGGCAGGGTAGTGGTGGTGGTGGTTGGTGGTGGTCTAATGACACACATTTAAATAGACCAGCAAGCTCACATAATCTAGAAATAAGTTATTTTTCCCAACTTGCTCAACTGCTATTAACCACATCAATGGATTTTTTCATTTTTAGTATTTCATAAATTTGTCTTATCTCTCCTACCTGTCTAGTGTTCTTAAGTTCAATAAGGTTGTGATGTGCCTTACACAGAAAAAAAAAATGTGTATTAGGTAAGTTTCTTTCATGCATGAGTTACAGTGTTGGCTGTGAGTTCAATCTTAATGAATCAACAAGTGGGTACGTCCAAAAATGGAACAGGAAATCTGCAGATCTGTATGTGAGGCCTCCCCTGGAGACAGCTAAAGTAATATCCAGAGTGCATAATGAAGCTATAGATACGATGGAAAAGCAAGTAAATCTGTGGATTCATGAGAAGACAACCAATAAAAAGCAAAAATCACAGTAGATAGCACTGATTGGAGGCTGAAAGCCAAAAACACTGTCACATTACACAGGGTCAAGAAAATGTTAAACCTTTCTCAACTAGTGTTTTATTACCAAGAAATACTGTGTATAATTATTAGTAAGATATATTAAATAGGCTGTCTAGACAGAAACACACATAAAACAAGGCTATGCGTCAGTTGGCTGATAAAAATCTCTTGACCAGAGCCTGCAGGAACCTAACCCTTTATTTCCTCAGAAACAATGGCTCTGTATTCACTAATATGGTATTCACCATGACTTTACAGAACCTAACTATATATAGAGTATAACAAGTCCCTTCTTTGTTTACTTAAGCTTATTTATTTATGCTTGTTTGAATCAGGTTTCTTTCACTTGCAATAGAAAGAAACTCCTGACTGATAATATTAATAATGACATTATTAATAATAACAGCAGATAAGACCTAATTTGAGCTTACTCTGGATCTGGTACTTTTCTATATGCTTCACAGATGTTAGCTCATTTCTTCTTCTATGAGACAGGCACTGCCATTATCTCTAATCTACAGATGAAGAAAGTGAAACAAACAAAAAAAAGATGAAGTAAAGGAAAAGAAAGAGACACTATGCTATTCTGTAGAGTAAGGAGCTTAGAAAGTAGATAACCAAAAGGCCAGACTTCGCAATGTGTCTGCACCACTCTCCAGAGAAACAGGGACCCTGATCAGTCAATCTGGCTATGTGATCCAGTAAGTAATTATTTCCTAAAAGTGGATGGGTGGATCAGATTCCATAACAGTTGTTAAATTCACCCAACCAACTGCCTTGCTTAGCAAGCAACCCTAAATAACTTGGTTTATAGGGCAGATTCTACTACAGGGATACAATACTGTGACCAGGTAACCAAAGCATCTCAGTCTTACTAGGATTTTTAATTCTCATTATTAATTTGGTGTCCTGGGTCTATCAGCTTTTTGTAGTTAATCTGGCATGAGTCAGTCCTTGAAAGTCATCTGAGTTCCGGGTGCTTTGGCCAAGCACAATCCTGTGTAAACAGCCTGAAGTATGGCCTCATCCCTGACTGACTAGTAAAAACAATTTATGAAAAAAGATAATAAAAAGGACTACTGTTGAAAACTTCAAAAATTCTTCCCAACTGAGTTACAGTAATGGAATCTTCAATTTGTCAAATGAAAACTGCCTATCAAGAGAATTAAACAGCAACCACAAATAAGATGTATACCTGTGAATAAACTATCAATCATAATTATAAATATGGTCTGGGTCATCACAATGCTCTGCTGGAACTAAAGAAGAAGGCAACTAAAACCATCTAACTTTCAGGAGAGAAGTTCAACGCACTGGAGAGAAGCCAGCCACTAGCACAGCTTTCACTTCAAAGTACATTCCAGTTGGACCCCTAAATCTTATAGCTGCTGATGTTCATGACTTTAAAGGTCTAGTTTCAGCAACGGTCTACATCACTGGGCATTTTGATCTCCAAGGTCCTTACACCCATTTTTCCTCATTCACTCTGTTGCTTGCTCCTGGAAGAGCAGAATCTTTTATTTTCCTTCAAAATACATAATTATGATTCGCTGCAAAATATAGGACTACACTTCCCTCAGCACCTACACCAGCCCCACTTGGCTGCATTTCCTGCCTCTTATTTCCCCATGACAAAACAAAAGGACCACTTTTGAAGGACAACTTTCTCTCAATGTCAACCTGGTACTTTCCTGAGACCTTCTCATCTATTCTTGGTAAGAGATTCAAGATAATCTTAGCAGAGCTTAACAGTCAAAAGAACTAAAATCCAAGCCCTACATTAACCACATGTTAGCTGTGAAACCTGGGGAAAGATGTTTACCCACCTTAAGCTCCAAAATCAGGAGGTGGTGCTAGAGTGCTATGAGGATTAATGAGAAAATGCACGTAAAAAGGGCTTAGCATAGTGCCTGGCATGTAGTAATAAGTGACCAGTAAATGTCAGCTGCTTTAAGCAATATTACTCCTTCTCCTAGTGCTTTTCTTTGAGACCTCAGCAGACAGGACAATTCCCAAGAGGCTGGGGTTATGACTCCTGTCTTCCTCACTGCAATTAGCACTAGCTGCATTCTGCCAAATCTGCACTACAGCAAAGCAGCATCACCACCATCTGCCACAACTTTCATGAAAGGGATTTGAGGTTGATAGGAGGAAGTTTTTTTGTGTGCATTTGCTTTTAAATTCTGGAGAGGGCATGAGTGGAGGGCAGTGGGGAGATAAATCTCTTTTAACTAGCTCTAGTGAGTTGAATGCTAAAAGACAACCTTCAATTCCTAAACTTTGTCTTATAATAAGACTGTGCGACTATGCACACAGCAGCCTAACAACTCATTCTTATTCCTTTGTTTGAAAGGCACTGAGACCTAAATAACACTCAGGCAGGACTTCTAATCTCATTTAAAATAGGGATAAGCTTCCTTTCAAGTAAGCTTAGAAGCAATTACCTGAATGTTGTATATATGTAGAGGGTCTCTTTCAACAGCAGGAAAAGACAATGTCCAAAATCATCAGTGCTTGGCAGATACCCCCCAAATTCAGGCTTTAAATAAATTTAGGGCCAAAATTAAAATGCAGAATTAACTCTGGTAACAAAGAAGGTTCATTTTAATGACTTGCCTTATTATCAAAAATGTTCCTACCAAAGGGAGAAATGGCATAGAAGGCAAAGAGAAGTTTTCAACAACATGAATCTACTTCTTGCTGTTTTCTCTCTCCTCCACTTTAGCTGGACTTTGGTCCTCTGACCCCCTCAGCCAACACAGGAAACATTCCTACCCTTCCCCCGATCATCCCCTCAAAGGTGGTGCCTTCTTCACTACCTGGTGCTAGGCTTTGTGAAGCTGGAAGAATGACTTCTCTGCTGTCTGCTTAAGCTGTGGGCTGCCTTCAAAAGACACCAACCAGACTCGCAAGAATTGAAAACTCTAACAACACTAAGTCAAGGATATACAACAGCCAGGGCCCTCATAGACAGCTGGTGGGAATATAAACTGGCATAACCACTTGGCAAAACAAGTTGGCATTCTCTAGTGAAGAGGAAGATGTGGATACCTCCCCACACAGTAATTTCACTCCTGGGCATATGACCAGCATTGTCCAACTTATTAAGCATCTATGGTGCTCCTGTATTGTACTAATAAATGGAGATACAAAGATGAGTCAAATCTGGAAACTTAGAACTTTCTGCGATAATGGAAATGCTATATAATTGCACTGTCCACTATGGTAGCCAGTAGGTATCTGTGGCTATTGAGTACTTGAAATGTGACTAATACAAGTGAATAACTGAAATTTTAATATTTTATTTTAATAAATTTTAATGTTAGTAGCCCTAAGTGACTGTGACTATCTTACAGTCCAATGCAGTGAGAAACTCATGAACATATGCACCAAGATATATGTATAAGAATGTTCATTCCAGCATTATTTGAAATAGAAAAAAAGCAAAAAACAAATATCCATCAACAGATAACAGAAAACAGATACAGTGCGGCACATGCATAAAATAGAACACTGTAGAGCAGTAAAAAATAAACTCCATCTATAAGCATCATTGTAACTAAATCTTAAGAAGTGTTGAGTCACAGAAGAATTCAGAGTATGATGCATTTTTACAAAGTTCAAACACAACTATAACAAATATATTATTTGGAGATTAAGAATCATCAGTGGTAACAAAGCTATGAAGAAAAGCCAATCACAAACACAAAATACAGGGTAATGATTGTGGAGGCAGTAGGAATAGAGGGAACAATCTGGAAGGAGCACAAAGGGAGACATTTCAATAGCATGGCTGATGTTCTGCTTCTGTCCTTTTATTGTTGTTTCTTAACATATATGGCATGCATTATTTTATGCTTACAAACACTTCACAAAAGAAAAAAAAATGGAAAGCGCTATTGAGGCAGTCTGGCTGCTTCTCATACCTCCTCCACTAACACCCTGTCCATGCGCAGACTGGGAGTTTCTCCATGAAGGAATCAGGTTTTACTCATCTTTGTGCCTTCCATTCTCAGCAGAGTATAGGAGCACAGTAGAGGCTTGATAAATGTCTAGTGAACTGAACCCCATTCTTAGAAAACCAGAATTTCCACCATCTCAACTTGTTACCCCTTTTATTTTCCAGATAATTTTAAAGGTTCCCCACCCTGAGTAATAATAAAAACAGTTCACTTACACAGAAACACATGTCTCTGCTACCCACAAGTACTATTTCTAAATGGACTAAATGTCTAAAGAGGACAGAGTTGTATTAGCAAATTTACCATCTTATTAAAAGTCCATTTGGTCTAACCTCTAAGCAAGAGACTTACATTCCTAAATTCATTTTAATGGCAGCTAAGGCCTTCAGAGGCCAAGTAACTTTGGTCCTCTAAGAATTAAGTGCTTGAAGCAGAGACCAGACACCAGATATCCTACTTCTTGGGCTCACCTTGTTCTCTTCACTATGTTAGAGCAAGCAGGAAGGCACTGAGATTTGCTTAGGCCTCTCTCTAGGTAGCTATCTTAGCCTGAGTTGATGACAGTATTAAACAGGATAATGTATGTAAAGGACTCCATTAACAAGATGAAAAAACTGAGGTCCAGAAAAATTAAGTAACTCACCACAGGTCACACACTTGGCATTGGACTAGAAGCCAGAAATATTCCACACCCTGCGGTTCTGCAAGTTAAAGAAATAATAAATAACATTAGTATGGAACTCGGTTAAGTGTCTTCATGTTATTGTAAACAAAAAGACAGGAGTTAACCTCTGAAAATAAGTATATCTTTAAATTACTCAATCTTAAATATTCCCCATGCATTGTATCTCAAGACAGGAGTTTGGTTAAATACTAGTAAGATAACCTCTAACCAGTTATAAAGATATCAATCACCTCTAAAAGTGAACTAGAGATATAGATATCACCTTCTAAAAATTCCTGACATTTGATAGGGAGTAGTAAAAATAGAATTACTTTAAAATCTCTCATTTTTGTTAGAGAAAGTTTTGGAAAATAATTTAATTTTGTCTATTTTATTTTTCTATGTATCACACATAGCTGCTTGTTTTGCCACAACTGTTATGAAGACTGTCTCCTTTCATTTCTTTTTTTTTTTTTTTTTTTTTTTGAGATAGAGTCTGGCTCTTTCACCCAGGCTGGAGTGCATTGGCCACTCTGGGCTCACTACAACCTCCGCCTCCCAAGTTCAAGCAATTATCCTGCCTCAGCCTCCCAAGTAGCTGGAATTACAGGCACCTGCCACCACGCCCAGCTAATTTTTGTATTTTTAGTAGAGACGGGGTCTCACCATGTTGGTCAGGCTGGTCTCCAACTCCTGACCTCAAGTGATCCACCCGTCTCAAGCCTCCCAACGTGCTGGGATTACAGGGGTGAGCCACTGCACCCGGTCTTTCCCTTTCATTACCACATCCTCCATCATGCAAAATGAGAAGAGATCATCTCAGAGAGGTACCTAAAGTATCTCAAAAGAAAAAGTCCTGCATGATTTTAAGATATTTTTGTCAAGCACTTTAGGAGGCCCAGGTGGGTGGACAGCCTGAGTCCAGGAGTTGGAGATTGGCCTGGGCAACATGGCAAAATGTTTCGTCTTTTGGCGAAATCAAAAACTACAAAAAATTAGCTGAGCGTGGTGGTGCACGCCTGTGGTCCCAGCTGCTTGGGAGGCTAAGGTGGGGGCGGGTTCGCTTGAGCCTGGGAGGCGGAGGTTGCAGTGAGTCGAGATCGCACCACTGCACTCCAGCCTGTGCAACAGAGCGAGCCTCCCATCTTGGAAAAAAAAAAAAAAAGATATTGTCGTAACTTTATTTCTACCTCTCTATGCAGAAAATCCCATTCAATCTGGAGAATATTACTTTTATTTATAAAACTGAAGCATGACTATCTTGTGTCTCCAGTAGGGGTACTACTACTGTCATTAAGTATAAAAAAAGTTTTTAATTGGTCACGAAAATCTTAATAAATTTAAATTTGGTCCTCAGAATGAAATGCTATAACGAATGGCTTCAACCACACAATATGGAACATTCTGAAATCCCTGTTATTTTTTTCAAAAAGTGAACTCCAGCTAATGACTGAACAAGTAGAACTGGATGCTAGTGCTAATGTGCTAATTTTGTTTTTCATGCCAAAGAAGTTCTGTCAAAGAGGTTTCTAACCTGTCCTCCTTGTTTCCTGCATTATACTTTTTACAGAAAGTTCCTAACCTTGAAGGGGGTACAACCATGATGTAGAATATGTAATTCAACTATTTTGCTCTGGAATATGCAATGTACTTTGCTTTTCTGATTTATAAGGCTACTCCCTCCTCTCCCAGGGTAAAGGAAAGTACAAAAGGAGAGAGCTTCACAGTACTCTGCCGACTAAAACATGATACCCTCTCTATCACTGCATTTAAAACTCATTTTATTTTTTTATTTCTCTCAAGTCTGGAGTTGAAAAATCAGCTCACTTGATCTTATCAAATCATCAAATAAAAGGTTCTAGAAATAGCTTCCTATTTGTGGAAAGCGCCAGAAGACACATAAAAATGGAAGAGAGCTCTTGAATCGTCTTTCCCAAAGCATTCTGTGCGTGATGAATGCAAGCAAAATCCTGGAAGGCTTTTCTCTGAATTTAAGGTACTTCTTAATGGGGCTGATTTGAAAGCTAATGTAAAATGCAATCAGAAAGCAGCCAGAAACAGTGACACACCAACAGCAAAGTTCTAATACTTATTCCCTGGAGTTCACGCTGCATACACATATTCCGTGCACAGTCGCATTAAACACTGACTCTACAGGCTCACCTGTTTCAGATTACACATGCTCCTCTCGGTCTGGTTGTCCTGGTTTGCCCACTCCACACATTCACAAATGACTCAAGTCTCACCTGCCCCCGGCCGTCCCAGCTCCTGACACCCCCGCGCCGGTTCGCACCGACGTGTCGGCGCACACACACACACCCGTACACACGTGTCCGCACACACCCTCGCCCCCGGCCCCGCCCAGGAGGCGGACCCCGGAGAGGCGAGCCGGCCCGGCCTCCGCGAAGTGGGTGGTGCCGGGCCCCGCAGCCCTGCCGGCGCTGTCATCGCGGATGCCGTGCACCGCGTCCTCAGCGCAAACTCCTCGCGGCCGCCGAGGTTCCCCAAAATGCCAGGGCCTCGCCAGCTCCCATTTCAATTGAAAGCGTCCGCGCTCCTCACTGCACGGAGGTCCCTGGAACCCCAGAATTTAAATAAGGGCAGGGGTCAAGCATGGAGACTATCCTCCTTTTGACTTTCTGCGTCGCAATTCCTCCCGGGCGGCAGGGCGGCAGGGCGGCCGAGCGCGGGCGGGAGGCGCTCCCATTTTGAAGGCTTGTCTCGCCTTTCCCGGCGCGGGGCTCTCTGGCGGGAGGGCGAGCCCACTAGAACGCCAGGGAGGCGCACGCAGGGTCCTAAGGGCGCCGTGCCCCAACCTCCCCGCTCCCCAGCCCCAGGTCATCGCTGGAAGTGCCTGCAGCCGCTGCCGCCGGAGCCACGGGAGGAGCCGCAGCCGCCCCTCTGGGAGCCGCGCGCTGACGGCAGTGCCAGGCGGAACGCGGCCCCGGGCGACTGAAGCTCCGCCGTACCCTCCTCCCTGGAACCCCGGCCCCCGCCCTGCGCACCTCGGCAGCAGCCGAACCGCAGCTTGGGACTCCGACTGTCACAGCCCCTCTCGCCCGGCTCGGGGTTTCTCCGTTTTCGGCGTCACAATAATAAGGAAGTTTCCCCGCAAGCCTGCGGGCGGCGGAATGCGCTAGGTGAATGACTTCGCACCAGGCCAATGGGCGCCGCTCTGGGGAGGACCCGCACCAATGGCGGCCGCCGTGGCGCGGGCTGGAGGCGGGGCGGCGAGGTCCGAGGGCGGGAGGAGGGGAGAGGCCCAGGCCCCAGAGCCAGGCGCAGGCGGCCCGAGATGACAGGACTCTAGGGCCCGGCGCGGGGCAGCGGCACGGGTGTGTCAGCCGAGATCGGACTGCATGACATAGAGCGTTGGCGCTGAAAAAGATTGCTTTTCACTGGCGGGAAAGCGAACGGGACCGATCAGCGGTTGCCTTTTCAGGTTCTGGGCTCTGGTTTTTATTATTTATGCAGAGGTGACCGAAAGCCTTGGGCAGTGGGGGGAAGAAAGCTAGAGGGTGACAACTGAGGGAGAGTGCGCTAGTCTTCTGCTTTACTCCCCTTCGTAGGACTGTAGGAAGCGCGGCGCCGGCCGGCGGCGCTGCGCGGTGGGAGAGGCGGGGAAGGAGGTCCGCGGCAGCCGCTGGCGCCCTTCTGAAGAGGTGGGGATCGAAGACCGGCGCGGGGCTGCGGAAGAAAGGCGGGCTTGGGGGAGGCTGGAGGGTGGACGCGGGGGGAGCATAGCAAGAAGAGTCTCTGAGCACCAGTTCTTAAAATCTTGTAGTCTGAAAGACACCGATACCCAGTAACGGATTTTTTTAAAGTTTGTCCTCTTCCACTTTTCCCTAGCGCGCCGAATCCCAGAGCTTCCTCCTCCTCAAGGTCACTAGTGTTTTTATACTTGCCCTAGACCTGATCTGATCCACAGCTAATCTTTTGCAGAAAACCTCAGAAAGGTGACTTCATGTGTCTGCCCCCTTTAAATGTGAAATGCAGAACACTGGCACAGTACCGCTTGAATCCAAAGGAATAACTCTCCTAGTGGAAGAATTTCCATAACCTGGCATTTGAACCAGGAAGGCCTTTTGAGGACAGATTATTTCTAAGGACATTCAAATCACCTCAGGTCTGCAATCCCTTGTCCTGAGAACCTAACAGACCAAGTAGAAAAGAAAGTTTCAAGGAGTGGTATATCCTGGGGATGAGACGTTGTTGGCTGACTGACAGTGTTGAGCCCTGTGTGAAATAATGGAAATTGTCCAGTACACTGAGACAAGAAAGCTAAAAAAGCAGAATCTAAGTTATCACATCATCTGAGAAAAAATACAAACCTTTGAAATTTGGATCACACTGGACACCTTTAGAAACACTGGGAATGGCCAGGCATGGTGGCTCATGCCTGTAATCTCAGCACCTTGGGAGGCCAAAGCGGGTGGATTACTTGAGGTCAGGAGTTCGAGACCAGCCTGGCCAACATGGTGAAACCTTGTCTCTACAAAAAAAAATACCAAAATTAGCCGGGCATGGTGGTGTGCGCCTGTAGTCCCAGCTACTCGGGAGGCTGAGGCAGGAGAATCGCTGGAACCTGGAAGGCAGAGGTTGCAGTAAACTGAAATTGAGCTACTGTACTTACTCCAACCTGGGCGACAGAGTGAAACCTTGTCTCAAAAAGAAAAAAGAAACACTGGGGACAAGAGTAACACAATTCACCTATATTCCAGATACGTGGCAGTTTCACAAAAGTTTAGTCTATTACAAAGATGCAATCCCAATTTAGAGATGCTGTTGGCAAAAAACTGGTGAAATGCCCAAAGAGGAGTCTGGTAGGAAGAGGAAGGAGTCCGGTACTTGCAAAGGAGAAAGTGAGAGATCCTATTGTTATGTGTCACATATGAGGTTTGTAATCAATCAGTGTTTGGGTTGGTATGTCTGGCCTGTGGCTCAAGTCTTTTTCTTTTTCTTTTTTTTTTTTTTTTTTTTTTTTTTGATACGGAGTCTCGCACTGTCTTCTGGGATGGAGTGCAATGGCGCGATCTCTGCTCACTGCAACATCCACCTTTTGGGCTTAAGCAATTCCCCTGCCTCAGCCTCCCGAGTAGCTGGGATTACGGGCACCCACCACCACACCCAGCTCATTTTTGTATTTTTAATAGAGGCAGGAATTCACCATGTTGGCCAGGCCGGTTTACTCCTGACCTCAAATGATCCGCCCACCTCGGCCTCCCAAAGTGCTGGGATTACAGGCGTGTGCCACCGCGCCGGCCGGCTCAAGTGTGTTTCATATGAAATTTCATCTTGAGGAAAAGGATGGTTATCAAGGACTCAAGCCTAGACCATGGGGTAGGAGCGATGTATAAATAACAAGTTAGGATACTGTAAGCTGCTTTTACCAAATAAATAGCCAAACCCTGGGAACTTACATAGAACTTACATAGAACAGTAAAGATACCGCAGTACTTCAATTTATTTTTTTTTCACTGGGCCAACGTATAATGGCAATTTCCTTAGCAAATATGTCCCGCTTCAAAATGGCTTTAAATGGCTCCAGTATCAACAATAGCCTTAACAGCAGATATGTAAACTTTTGAAGAGGTCATGGTTTACTTTTTCTTTCCATTTCTATAGCCCTGTCTTCCATCCATTTCGTTCTGCATTCTCATATATTCTCTAACAAACATACTATATACTGAGCACCTACAATAATGTCAGCTCCCGTGAATACATTGGTAAGCAAAACAGTACAGTCTTTGTTGCCATGAAAGGGGAGACAAACATTAACCAAATAATTGTACCAAGGAATGTATACTTGCTAACCTATATAAATTTTATAAAAGAAAAACATTCATGTTAAAAATAAAAGGCTTAATAAATTCTAGGCTCATGCCTGTAATCCCAGAGCTTTGGGTTACAGGCTGAGGCAAGAGGATCGCTTGAGGCCAGGAGTGAGACCAGACTGGGCAACATAGTGAGACCCTGTCTTTCCAAAAAAATAGACATGGTGGGGCATGCCTGTAGTCCTAGCTACTTGGGAGACTGAGGTGAGAGAATAGCTTAAGCATAGGAATTTGAGGTTACATTGAACTTTGATGGCACCATTGGACTCCAGCCTGGATAACAGAGGAGACTCCAAATACACACACACACAGACTCCTAGACTCAAGCAATCCTGCTGCCTTAGCCTCCCGAGGAGCAAGGATTAAACTAACTATAACTTTTGACAGGGACCATGTGGTTCAGCTCTATCACTGGTTAGACGAGGTATGCCTGGTGGCAAGGGGATGGTGCCCAGGGTTGCTGTACTTCTACCTGAACACATGCTGATTTCCTCCATTAGTTACCATTCACTTCTTAAAATACTTAATGTCTATTTTGAAAGGAAACAGTTTTTCAGTAGAATGGCAATACTCTTTAATGATAATTGTTTTCCTTTCTTCCCTGTGTTTAATTTACTTGCCTTGCAGAAAAATATTTACTTGGTAAACTTTGAAAGAGACAGTCAGATTTCTGATATCTTGGATGAAATCTGTGGAAAAAAACAGGACATCCTATCTCTCAGATACACCATCGAAGAATAAATATCTTTAGGAGGGAAAAGCACTGACTATTTGACAAGTAAAAAGTATGTGTACCTTGTATGGTTATGTAATGACAAAGGTGTTTCTTGGTCCCCCACATCCAAAAGTACTTATTTTCTCAGTGTAGTCAGTACTTAATGGAAAAATCAGTCTGTACATACCCAGACTAAACTTATTAAAAACTGTCCTGTAACACACAGCATTGATTTATTAATATTAAACAACTTAGAAGAAAAACATCATGGTAAATCAGTATTACCATCAACTAATCTTTTAATATTATTGAATATGTTCCACCTGTAGTACTGCTAGACAAGAAGCATCATTCCTGACTACAAAGAGCTTACAGCCATTATGATTATTTCTCTATCTTCCTTGAAACTATTCATGGTTTGCATTTTTTGCTTATCAAGCCATTTGGATGAAGCGTAAGAACCTTACCTTAATTATGAGAAACTCATTGTTTTCATATAAATTAAAATGTATTGATGATAACAGGATTGCATGGTTGAACATTTTCTAAGAAAACTTTTAAGTTGAGCATTAGCTGGTCTCTGAAGATTTCATCCAATAATGCCTTTAGGAAGTGAAATATTTCATGAAGCTTCCTCTTTTTAAAAGGTCCCTTAATATGTGCTCTTAGAAATGACATCCAACATGTCGCTATGACTGGACTGGCAAAATAAGTGCTGGGGCGAATGCAGCAAAGATCACGTTTGTCATCAGGTAGCTGCATAGAGTGCATGCATGTAACTGCCAAAAATCAGGCAGCTGTTTCACCCTTCTAGAGGCAAAGAAACATAGTCTTCCAAAATTTACTTGTGTAAAACCAAAATGAAATCATAAATGTGGAAAAAATCTCCTTCCTTTGAAGTTATACTATATCTGGGTCAAAGGAAATTTAAGGAATTTTATTGTTTCCTAGAAAAGCTAAAGGAAACCTGTGGAATTTCAAGAGGGCATGCCTATAACAATATTAGACAGCTTTATAGGTTGGCCATAAAAATCTGGAAACAGCAAATATACCTAATAAATGCTTTGTTGTTATTACATAATATGTTTAGTGACATTATATGATATGTTCAGTGACATTACATGATATGTGAAATGTGTTGTCCTTGTAACAATGCTCATGTTACAAAGCATGGTGCATTGATACAACATTTTCCCCAATCCAAGCAAAATGTGTTGCCTCAGTTGATTTCTCCTGATTTCTCCTGAATAAACCTGTACCTTTAGCATACCGCAGAAGAAGTAAGTAATCAGGGAGTTCAATGTGTAAAATCAATATATACTATAATATAATTTACTTAAGTCTGTAAAAAATAAAATAACATTGTCTGTGTTTCCAGACTTTATGGCTACCTTTTTATAAAGGTAAACTAGTATTTAACTTTCTATTGACCTTCAGCATTTTATTTTCAGCCTACATGTAGGTAAAACTCCAGTGAAATCTGCCATTGTATTTACTTTCAAGTTGTGGATTAACAGATTATTCTTATCACAGATACTGTAAATACTGTCATTGATTCTGTTTCCCTCTTTCTGTTGGCTCTCGAAAGCCTAGCGCAAAATGTGTGGCCCATCTGTACAGAATCTTATTGCTTGCATTTTTAGAAGTAACCTCAAGATTCATTTTTAACTTTCTTATATCATTTTTCCCATTGTATTCATTTCCTTACCTACTTAAAAAAAATAAAAAGCGGCCGGGCGCGGTGGCTCAAGCCTGTAATCCCAGCACTTTGGGAGGCCGAGACGGGCGGATCACAAGGTCAGGAGATCGAGACCAGCCTGGCTAAATACGGTGAAACCCCGTCTCTACTAAAAAATACAAAAAACTAGCCGGGCGAGGTGGCGGGCGCCTGTAGTCCCAGCTACTCGGGAGGCTGAGGC
Source organism: Papio anubis (assembly GCF_008728515.1). Taxonomy (NCBI): domain Eukaryota; kingdom Metazoa; phylum Chordata; class Mammalia; order Primates; family Cercopithecidae; genus Papio; species Papio anubis. Next base: position 132,581,813 of record NC_044978.1, on the reverse strand, counting down.
AGGAGAATGGCGTAGACCCGGGAGGCGGAGCTTGCAGTGAGCTGAGATGCGGCCACTGCACTCCAGCCTGGGCGACAGAGCGAGACAACGTCTCAAAAAAAAAAAATAAATAAAATAAAAAAATAAAAAGCAACTTGTTTTTCTCTTCACAAATGTAAAATATATTTGCGATATGAAATGTGTTAAATACATATAAGAGAAAAGAAGAAAGTGAAATGATCTGTCCTTTTCACTGACCACATTTAGTTCTTGATAGTTTGCCATTTCCTAATGCATATATATACATTTTAAAAAGTGGCTTATTCGACCAGGCATGGTGGCTCATGCCTGTAATCCCAGCACTTTGGGAGGCCAAGGCGGGTGAATCACCTGAGGTTGGGAGTTTGAGACCAGCCTGGCCAACATGGCAGAAACCCCATCTCTACTAAAAATACAAAATTAGCTGGGCATGGTGGCTCATGCCTGTAATCCCAGCTACTCAGGAGGCTGAGGCAAGAGAATCACTTGAACCCGGGAGGTGGAGGTAGCGGTGAACCGAGATCACACCGTTGCACTCCAGCCTAGGCAACAAGAGCGAAACTCTATCTCAAAAAAAAAAACAAAGAAAAAGAAAAAAAAGCGGTTTATTCTACACATAATATTTGTCATTCATCTCTCCGAATTTAACAGCATCTATTGAACATCTTTAATAGAATCATATACTATTCTGCAACATCATTTTAAACAATTGCATGGTATACACAAAACGGATATACTGTCATTTAACCAATTTCCCCCTGTTGAATGTTTAAATTGTTTTCAATTCTTTACCGTTATAAACAATTGTGCAACATAGCTAAACACAGTGAATATATCTAAATATTTGGCCTCACCCTTGATTATATCAGTAAGATAAATTCCTAAAAGTGGAATTGCTAGGTCAGATAGAATGCAGACTCTTAAGGTTTTGTAGTTTGCCAAGTTTCCCTAACAAAAGATGGTACCAGCCAAACACACACACAATATCTGAGTGGCTTCTCTCTAGCCCCCTTACCAGTAATTTTTTTAAAACCTTTCTTATTAATTTTGTAAGTCATTTTGAGGCTTTACTGATATACGTGAAATATAAACAAAAAAGTTAAAATCTTCTAGTTAAGTAAAAAGCAATCTGTACACATCTGAACATTAGCTTAGGTAACATGTTTTTATATATTCATATCAAAAATCACCGAAATGCCTAAAAATTTATGATTAGGGTTGTTGTTCCTTTGCCAAAATTGTGTTTGGTATCGTATATTTCCCCCACCCCTTCCACATACCTGCCAAAAATAAAGGTTCCAGAAAGGAAGTTCTATACAAACTCAAATTGTTGTTCACCATTTTCATCTTTAGTACACATGCACACGCCAATAAAAGTGAGTCACTATTTCACCAAGTTCCATAGCAAAAAAAAAAAAAAAAAGAAGAAGCAAGGTATCAAAATTTGTCTCATCAGCAATAGAATGATAGCCAGAGAAGACATTTTATTGTCCATTTTTCAAAAAGAAAACTGTCATGATTTATACGATCCTTCATGGTCCAGTCACCTTCACTATCAGTTGCTTCATCAATGTGCCCCATGCTTTATATAGGAAAACCACCTACTAACCAACTATGAGATGGACATGTACTTTGAGTTCTTTTGTAACCTGCTATGGTTGAATGTTTGTGTCCCCACTAAATCCGTATGTTGAAATCCTAACCGCCAGGGTGATGGTATTTGGAGGTTTGGGACTTTTGTAGGTGATTACATCATGAGGGTTGAGCCCTTGTAACTAGAATTAGTGCCCACATAAAAGAGACCCTATAGAGGTAGCTAGCCCCTTCCACCATGTGAGGACACGGTGAGAAGGCACGATCTGTGAACCAGCAAGAGGTCCTTACCCAATATCAAATCTGCTGGTGCCTTAATCTTGAACTTCTCACCCTCCAGAACTATGAGAAATAAATTTCGGTTTATAAGATATCCAGTCTATGGTATTTTGTTATAGTAGCCTTAACATACAAAGACACAACCTTTATGGGTGGAATGTGCTATTCCATTCAAGTTATCGCCCAGATCCCTCTTGAATTAACTGGGTAACATTTCAAGATAGGTCTCTTAGTCCTTTTTGTGCTGCTATACTAGAATACCACAGATGGAGTAATTTATGATGAACAGAAAGTTACTGGCTCACAGTCTGGAGGCTAGAAAATTCATTATCAAGGTGTTGGCATCTGGCAAAGGCCTTCTTGCTGTGTTAACAAATGGCAAAAAGGTAAAGAGAGAGGAACTCTGTGTCCTCATGTGTTGGAAGAGCAAAAAACCAAAGAGACACAAGCTCACCCTTTTTAAATGGCCTTAATCCCCCACTGTGACAACTAAGCCCTCGTGGCCTAATCACATCTCTAAGATCCTACCTCTTAATACTGTTACAATGGCAATTTAATTTCAACATGAGCTTTGGAGGGGACAAACATTCAAACCATAGCGGTAGGTACATAACTGTCAGCATATAATCAATTTAAATGACTTGCCCATTACATGGAATAGAACATACACCCCGGGCCATGTTAGCTGTGTTCTAATTAACTGTGCTGATGTTTCTGAGGGTAAATGGCTTAGAATGTGTAGTCAGTTAAATAGTTTCTTTCCAAATTCATGTCTACCTGGAATCTCAGAATGTGCACTTATTTGGAAATAGGGTTGTTGCAGATGTCATTGGTTAAGATGAGTAATGCATCTACAAGCCAAAGAACACCAAGCCATCACCAGAAGTAAGGAGAGAGGCACAGAATAGATTCTCCCTCAGAGCTTCCAGAAGAAACCAATATTGCTGACACCTTGATTTCAAACTTCTAGCCTTCAGGATTGTGAGATAATAAATTCCTATTGTGTTAAACCACCCAGTTTGTGGTTCCTTGATATAATAGCCCTAGCAAATTAATATAAAAGGTAAATATGATGCTTAAAAAAGCATCAATTATAGGATTCAATGTAGTGTAGCTATGGCATCTGTCACCAGGTTAATTGCCAGAATTGACTGACTACTCTGGCATCCTCCTAGTCCAGAGTTCCCTTCCTCTGAGAGCTCCATGTGTGTTCTTCCCAAAGTGTCAACTCAATCAAAAAGAATGACATTTCCAATCTGACAAAGTCTATTTTTAGTCAAGGTATGTGGGGAGCTGTACTCCCTGGCTAGAGCTTTCCAATAAGCACTGAAATCCCTTTGCAAGCAAATGTAGGTTAGCCAAATCTGTTTTACAAAGCGCCCCTCTCCACCTATGATTTTGTTAGAATATCAGTCAAATCATAGCTCCATATCAGTTTCACCAAAAGCATGTAAATTTATAAGATTAAACTTATATAAGCCTTGACCTTGATGAAGTCCTAGTCATTTCAAAGGCAAGACTTTATATTTTCTTTGATATTACATCAGAGCAGGTACTCTTTCTAATTTATCATAGTAGAAGCTGAAAAACAATTACATTTCTTTTACTTTTTTTTTTTTTTTTTGGGTGGGGTGCGGGGAAGAAGTCTCACTCTATCACCAGGCTGGAGTACAGTGGTGCGATCTCGGCTCACTGCAACCTCCACCTCCTGGGTTCAAGCCATTCTCCTGTCTCAGCCTTCCACGTAGGTGGAATTACAGGTGCTCACCACCATGCCTGGCTATTTTTTGTATTTTTAGTACAGACAGGGTTTTACCATGTTGGCCAGGATGATCTCAATCTCCTCGATCTCCTGACCTCGTGATCCGCCAGCCTCAGCCTTCCCAAGTGCTGAGATTACAGGTGTGAGCCACCGTGCCCAGCCTACTTTCTTATTGAAATATTACTTATACCATAAAGCAAGACTCTGAATGTTCAGGTAAAACTTCATGTTGTAAGGAATTTTAAACTTTCCCTCTGGAAGTTCTATAATTGAGTCTGCTGAAATAAGTTGACAATAAACAAATTAACAGGAGAAGGCATACAAATTTATTAATGTATACATGTGCACAAGAGGCACACAAAATACGAGACTCAAGGAAGAGCCAGATGGTTGAAGTTTAAATACCCTCTTCATAGGAGAGAGGGAAGTGGGGGATGTAGGCAATTTGAGAGAAACAGTAAATGATTTTTAGGGAAAATTAATGGTTCCAAAGGACAGATAGTAGCCTGGGACAAAGTTTTTCTGTGCTCTAAGGAAGGTGGCAGCAAATTACAGGAAGGAGAGGGGCAGAACTGCACTCTGAAGAAAGGTTGGCCTATTATATAAATAAAGTCTCTCAGGTTAAAAAAAAGTTTCAAGCCGGGCTTGGTGGCTCACGCCTGTAATCCCAGCACTTTGGGAGGCTGAGGTGGGCAGATCACGAGGTCAGGAGATCGAGACCACCCTGGCTAACACAGTGAAACCCCATCTCTACTAAAAAATATATAAAATTAGCTGGGCATGGTGGCAGGCGCCTGTAGTTTCAGCTACTCAGGAGGCTGAGGCAGGAGAATGGCGTGAACCTGGGAGGCAGAGCTTACAGTGAGCCAAGATTGTGCCACTTCACTCCAGCCTGGGCAACAGAGCAAGACTCCATCTCTAAAAAAAAAAAAAAAAATTTGAGCAGCCTCCAGAAGAATAAGAATAGCTTGTCTGGGCATGGTGATGACTTTTAATCTTCACTCGTGACTAATCTTGACTGGTTGTTTGATGTAATTCCTAGGGAGAGAGTTTAAGACAGTTGCATTTCTTTTAGAAGAACTTCCCTCAGCCAAATATGGAAACTTCAGAGAAAACTCGTCTCTGCACATTGGAAGGGAAGATGGGGAGCAGCAGGTCTGAGAGAGAGAGACCTTGGTTCTGAAGTTTATTTCTGAGGCCTTTCGATCTCTTTTGTTCAAAGCACTCAGCATGCCAAAGCATCATATTTTGGGATATTTGTTTTCTAAGCCCCAACATTGTCTATGGAGAGGACCCATGAAAATTAATCATACCCATAGGAAATTCATCAAGTGCAGACCTAGTCCATTTCTCTCTATATCAAAAAGAAATCGTGACATTAAAAAAACATTTTTTATAGCTTCAATGTTATACTGTAAAACAAAATGAAAACTATTCATTTTAATCTGTACAGAAATAGAAAACCAGTTATCTAAGTAAATTGCTTAGGGGATAAATTCTGATCCCAGGTCAGCCTTTGAAACATCCAATGAACTTGGCTATGCATAATCTAATAGGCATTGAGAAAGATGTCTTTAGTGTACGGGGATGACATCAAATTTAACTATAGAAACATTTCAGTTAGACATCAAGTGGGCAACTCTTGATGATTTCACTGAAGAAAAACTAATTGCTGCTAATTAGAAGCTACCGTTTTTATGTCTCAACTAGTCTTTGTAAAGAGATTACCAGTGATATTATTTATTGAGTTATTTTAATATCCATTTTGTGAAGATATTAGTATTTGTCATATTCAGAAAAATTCTATAAGAAACATAGATGAAATATTCTGTAAAACACTGAAATAAAATCTTTTAAGGAATATATTTTCAGACCAGGGGCAGTGGCTCATGCCTGTAATCCCAGCACTTTGGGAGGCCAAGGCAGGCCGATCACTTGGGTCCAGGAGTTTAAGACCAGTGTGGGCAACATGCTGAGACCCCATCTCTATTCTTTTTTTAAAAAATTTTTTTAAAAAGAGGGCCTGGCACAGTGGCCCACACCTGTAACCCCAACACTTTAGGAGGCCGAGGCAGGCAGATCACCTGAAGTCAGGAGTTCGAGACCAGCCTGGCCAACATTGCAAAACCCTGTCTCTACTAAAAATACAAAAAATAATAATAAATAAATAAAAAATTAGCTGGGCATGGTCGCAGGCACCTGTAATCCCACCTACTCGGGAGGCTGAGGCAGGAGAATCGCTTGAACCCAGAAGGCAGTTGCAGTGAGCCAAGATCATGCCATTGCACTCCAGCCTGGACAACAAGAGAGAACCTCTGTCTCAAAAAAAATAAATTAATAATAATAATAAATAAAAAGAGAAGAAAGAGAAAGGAAGGAAGGAAGGAAGGAAGAAAGAAAGAAAGAGAGAAAGAAAAAGAAAGAAAGAAAGAATTTTCAGCAAATAAAATAACTCTCAACACAATAGGTTCTGCAGCCTCTTTACAAGCTGGCTCTAGAAACAGAAGAATCCCTGAAATGGGTCTAGTAAGGGAAAAGAGAAGCAGGAATTATCAGTACCAAGCTGCAGCAAAAGAATGGGGAGTTTTCATGTGTTAATTTTTCTATTTTCTCTTTCTCTCTTCCCTTCCTCCTTTGCCCTCCAATGTCCCATGCCATTAGAGCACCATACTTAACTTTCTTTTTTGATCATCTATCCCCTTCAGGAATCTGATTAAAGTTATACATTTTCTCTTCAGAAGATGATGCATATACTCATACAATTATGAACACTATTCTAGGAGTATTCATGGATTCTCTGCATTTAGGGATGGACCTAATACACTCCTCTTCCCTCATTGTGAGCCTCTGCCTCAACCTCTTACCAAATCTTTCAATAAAAGAATCTGATAAACTCATTCATACCCAAATACAATAAGGCTTAATATTTGGCCATCCTTTCATAGAAGAGAATTATAATTGAAGTGACATCATCTGTAACTGAAGGATATAAGCATGACTGTACTATGTGGGAGCAGCCTTTACCCCCTAATGACTCCTTCCTTAAGACCGAAAATCAAACCCTCATATGAGGTTAACTTGATTTTGGGTGCCTACTCTTGAACTCAATTCAGAGTATATAGAATTGAATTCATCTTTCCCCCAGAAAATTAATTCCACTTCCTTTTTTTTTTTTTTTTTTTTTTTTAATTGAGACAGTCTCCCTCTTTTGCCTAGACTGGAGTGCAGTGGTGTGACCTCAGCTCACTGCAACCTCTACCTCCTGGGTTCAAGCGATTCTCCTGCCTCAGCCTCCCGAGAAGCTGGGGATCACAGGTGCCCACCACCACTCCTGGCTAATTTTTGTATTTTTAGTAGAGACAGGGTTTCATCCTGTTGGCCAGGCTGGTCTTGAACTTCTGACCTCAAGCGAGGCACCCGCTTCAGCCTCAAAGTGCTGGGATTACAGGTGTGAGCCACCGCTCCTGGACTAATTCCACTTTCATTGCCTTCATAATCCAGATTCAGAATCTTGAAATTATCTTGATCCTTCACTCTTCTCCTCTCATGCAATCATCAAACACTGTAGTTTTTTCTTTATGTCTTTCACATCCATCCCTTCCTCTATTTATTGGTTTCCTATTGCTGCTGTAACAAATGACTCCAAACTTAGTGGCCTAAAACAACACAAAATTTATTCTCTTACAGATCCTGGAGGCTAGAAGTCTGAAATGAGTCTTATCGGGCTAACATCAACGTATTGACAAGGCTGGCTTCCCTCTGGAGACTCCAGGAGATAATCCACTCCTTGCCTTTTCCAGCTTTTAGAAGCCTCCCATATTTAACAGTTCATAGCTTTATATTACCTTCTCCTAACTTCGACTCTCCTGATTCTTTCGTGTGAAGACCCTCGTGATTACATTGGGTTGACCATGTTAATCCAGGATAGTCTCCTTATCTCAACCTCTTTAATCATATTTGCATTTAAAAAAACATATGCACAGGTTCTGGGGATTAGGACACAGATATCTTGGCAGAGGGGGGATGCATTATTCAGCCCACTGTACTCTATAATATCACCTCTTCCTCAACCCTACTTCTGGTCCTTATCTGTACCACTGAACTAGTTCAACATTTCCTAAACTGGTTTTCCTGACCCCAGCCTCTCTCCCAATTCCCCATCCATTCTACATACCAAAAACAAATATTCATTAAAACTTAGTTATTCGTGCTATTCCCCATACCCATTCCAAGGCCCTGAACCTAGTTTACTTTAGCCTGGCATTGGTCACTCTTTTGTTTGTTTATTTGTTTGTTTTTTCAGATGGAGCCTCACTCTATCACCCAGGTTGGAGTGCAGTGACACCATCTCAGCCCACTGCAACCTCTGCCTCCCAGGCTCAAGCAATTCTTCTGCCTCAGCCTCCCAAGTAGCTGGGATTATAGGCGTGTGCCACCACAACTGGCTAATTTTCATATATATATATATATATGTATACACACACACACTTTTTTTTTTTTTTTTTTTTTTAGTAGAGACAGGGTTTCACCATGTTGGCCAAGCTGGTCTCGAACTCCTGACTTTAGGGATCCACCCATCTTGGCCTCCCAAAGTGCTGGGATTATAGGCATGAGCCACTGTGCCCAGCCCATTCTTAACAAACTAATCTCCACACTGTCCCACAACCTATATAAACCAACTATTTGTTCAGCTCATACCCCCTTTTGCCTCCAAAATTCTCCCATTATGCTAAAGTTTACATAAGTCCCTCCTCTTCCATGACTTCATCTCAGCAGTTCCGAGTCACAATATTTCTACTTTCTTTTATTTCCTACAGCATTTTTTGTTGGGGTGATGCCTCTAGCATTTATCACATGCTACTGGGTATAGATCCTGTCTCCACCTCTTTCCCACTATATGATCTTAGACAAGTCATTTCCCTTTCCCATGCCTCTTTTTTCTTGTCTATAAAACTGACAATATTTATGCCCTAATTATAGGATTATGATGAGGGTTCAAAGAGATAACAAAGCTTTTAAGATACTTAGCATGTAGTGTTACCTCCTCCTCTTTTTCTTCTTATTTGCTTTTAATATATGACCTAAATCCGTTGTTATATTAAAAATTCCTTGAAGATCCCGACCATTTCTTTTTTCTTTCTTTCTTTCTTTCTTTTTTTTTTTTTTTTTTTTTTGGTGGAGTCTTGCTCTGTTGCCCAGGCTGGAGTGCGGTAGCGTGATCTTAGCTCACTGCAGCTTCCACCCCCTGGATTCAAGCAATTCTCCTGCCTCAGTCTCCTGAGTAGCTGGGACTACAGGCGCTCCCTGCCAAGCCCAGCTAATTTTTGTATTTTTAGTAGAGATGGGATTTCACCATGTTGGCCAGGCTGGTCTTGAACTCCTGACCTCAAGTGATCCGCTTGCCTAGGCCTCCCAAAGTGCCAGAATTACAGGCATGAGCAACCATGCTCAGCCAATTACAACCACTTCTTATACATTATGCCACATACATTGGAGGCTCAATAGATACATCTTTATCACTATTGTGGTGGTGATGATAATTATGATAATGTAAAGGGACAATTTGATATTATTTTCACAACACTGATATGGTCCTTGACATTTCTGTTTCTCATTCTTATTACATAAGTGAATACCTCCTTTTCTCTTAAACTGTTTACACTCCTATTAACTGTGTAGAGAGATTCATGTTTAATTCATTGTGGAAACACCTAAAGACAATGCTTAGCAAACAGCTGGGCTTCATCACATATTGGCTGAAGGAATGAATCTTCTAGTGTTATAGAATCTGTCTGTCACATCACCTCCTTTACCCACGATTGATAATCTGAAAAATGAAGAGATTGTATTTAATTATCTCTAAAGTCATTTGAAGCTCTAAAGTTCACTCTTAATAGAATTCTGTGAATAAGGCCAGAAACTAATTTGACCAAGAAATAACCCTTTCTTACCTTTTGAATTGTTTCCTCAAACGGTACTGTCATTTGATATCACCATTCTATGGTGCCAATTTATAACGTAAATCTGTTTATGGAGAGAGAAAAGCAAATTTTTCCACTAATTGCTAAATATAAATTAAGTCAACCACTATTCAGTAGCTATTATTTGCAACTACCTTTGGTATTACAAGCCTATTTTATATATATATATATACACACACACACACATATATATACACACACATATATACACATATATATACATAGTATAAGATATCTTTTGTTCTCATGCAAAAAAGTTTAGTCAAATATATATGTGGCACTTATATAAAATTCATTTGATTGAAGGTAATATAATAAAATGTGCTTTTAAAGACAAATGTATAATTAAGGTTGAAAATGTGAAAGTGTAGTTAATATGGTCTTTGGCCGGAAATAGCTAAGTCCCTGTTCTACGTCAGTAACTTCTCCCCTTAAGGTCCACAAGGAAAATACATGCACAGAGAATTAAGCAAATAAAAAAACACTTGCTATTAGATAAGGCTTTAATGCCAAACCTCCATGTGGTACTTGGGGTACTTGTTTGGAACTTGGATAAGAAGTACCTTTGCCTAAACCTCATTAGTCTAAAGGAACTTGAACCAAAACAGAGGCCTATTTTCTCTACATCTGCCCCATAGCTCAAATCCACGACTTAGATCTTGCTATTTTAATGTCCACTACAGTTGCATCCCCTACCACAAGACTCTACTCGAAGCATGGCCTCAATAGTGTCCTTTAACTGTACCAATCTGTAGCCGCAGCTCCTCCTCCTCAGAGGAGAGAAGAAATTGCCATGGCCAAAAACTGGGGGGAGAAAAGATAAATTCCTCCCTTATAGCATATAGCAAAATAAATTCCAGATAAATTTGAGAAATAACAACAAAAGTTTCAGAAAAAACTGAGTAAGTACAAAATTTTGTGGAGGGGAAGGAGTCTGTAAGCATGATACCATGAAACAAAATGGAAAAGATTAGCGGGCTTTATTATATGAAACTTAAAGCAGAAAATTAAACTCTATAAAAAGGTTAAAAGGCAACATCCAACTGGGAAAATATCTGTACTAAGAGCATTTTAAAATAAATTTGAAGAAATGATCCAAAAAAATAGAAGAGACCTTGATTAGGTAACCACTACCACCTCCCCACCCTGACTGACACACACACACACACACGCACACACACATTAATGGGGAAACCTATCCAGCATTTTCTGGGAATTCTTCCCTGAAGAGAAAACATTTAAGTCAAAACCTTAAGGATGTGAGGAGTTGCCAGGTGGGATAAGAGCATCCCTAGGAGAGGGAACAGCATGTGTGAAAGTTCTGAGGCTAGGAAGAGCTTGTCATGTCAAGGCACTGAAAGGACTGCAGGATTGCCAGCATGACTGGAGCAGTGGGCAGAAAGGGTGGCAGGAGGTACATTTAGAGAAAAGGGCAGGGACATGTCATGCAGACTCTTCTGGGGACCTTGATTTTATTGGACATTCAATGAGGGGCCACTGGAAGGTTTTATACAGATCACCGGCACCTGGAAAGACGGCACAGGTGGAAGGGGAGCAGTAGTACAATTAGAAAGACCAGTCAGGAGGTTATGGAGGATATTGAAGGAATCTGCGCTAGAATGGTAGCAGCTTGGGTTCAGATGATGGCTGTAGAGATGAAGAGAAGTAGATGGAGTCAAGAGCTAATTTGAAGGTAAAAGAGGAAACAGCTAGGAGTAGAGGGTTGGGAGTGGGAAAATCAAATAAAAGTCCTAGATTGCTGGCTTGAGCAGCTAGTTAAGGTAATACTGTCCTTTATTAAGGTCAAAATGATTGAGGAAGGAAAAAGTTAGAATAGAAATCAAGATCATCCTCTAAAAGTATAAGGTACTTGAGGGAGTATCTATGTTTAATTTTGCTTACCACCATCTACCCAGCATCTAGCATACTGCCTAAAAAAATAGGCAGTATTTGTTGAATTAATGAATACAGATTGAACCAGGTTTGATGATAGTCCTATAACATCTTAACCACTGAGTTCTTACAACAATAGAGGATTTGGTTAATTGAAATGAAATAAGAAATGAATGTGGAATAAAGTTCTAAGATTCCCATTTCAAATTCATGCATCAGTTGGTAGTGATGAGTTAGTATCTTCTACAAATATGAGCATTCTTTAAAGCAAATGATGTTTTTACTGAATGTCTAATGTAAAAATATTGCTGATGCTGTACAAGGTACTTCAGGAAGGAAAAAGTCCCAAGAACTTCACTATAGATGATGGCTCTTTGTTATTGCTGAAGCTCTTTAATTCTATTATTGTAGAGCATTGACTCTTAAAAGCACTGCAGCCTTGTAGCACTGACTTTTATTTTAGATAGGGGAGCAAAAGAGAGCAAGTGACATCATCTCTGTGTCAGCTGTTGATGCTTGTCAGCTTTGACAGGCTGAGGAGGAGCTCTAGAATGACACTGAGACCAAATCAGTATTCAGCTTTTAAACTCTTAGGGAACATGGTTTTTAGCATAATCACATTAACATGCTATTTGTATATCCCAACTCTACTAGAATATGGATTATTCATTATGTGAAAAGAAAAAATCCTATAGAGGAGGATACAGAAGTGTATCTTCACTGGTATTCTGCCAAAAGATACTTTTCAATAGGTAATTGGCATTTAGTATCTTTACTATTTCAATAAAGGCTTTTCAAAAATTGGCACTCTCATTGAAAATCGGATTTGATAGAGGAGACCTCAAGCTCGGTTAAATATGTCCAGAGCTGAAGCTGTATATCTGTCTACATGAGTTCTAAAATAAACAGTCTATAATAGCCAAGCAAAGTTTTTTTTAATATTCTGAAAGTATTAAATATAATTATTAATTCCATATGACCCAGCAATTCTACTCCTGGGTATTTACCCAAAAGAACTGAAAGCAAGGTCTCAAAGAGATCTTTGTAGACCCATGTTCACAGCAGCATTATTCACAATAGCCAAAAGGTGGAAGCAACTTGTGTCCATCAGTTGTTGAATAGATAAACAAAAGGTGGTATATGCATACAATGGAATATTATTCGGCCTTCGAAAGGTAGTATCAGACACACGCTACCACACGGATGAACCTTGAGGACATTATGCTAAAGCAAAATAAAAGTCACAAAAAGATAAATATTGTATGATTCCACTACTATAACATACCTAAAGCAGTCAAATTTATGAAGACAGAAAGTAGAATGATTATCAGGGCCTGGAGGAAGAGGAAATAGAGAGTGGTTGTTTAATGAGCACAGAGTTTCCATTTTGCAGGTGAAAGAATTCTGGAGATAGATGGTGGTGATGTTTGCACAACAATATGAATGCACTTAATGCCATTTAACTGTATACTTTAAAATGGTTAAGATGGTAAATTTTATGTTATATGTATTTTACCACAATTAAAAATAATAATAACCATTAACTTTAAGTAGAAATGGTGAGCAATATGACAATAATCTGGTATTATAAGACATTAGATAGGACATATATACACATATATATACACATAGTATAAGATATCTTTTGTTCTCCTTCCTTTACTTTCCAGATCCCTAATACTTTGGAAAGATGGAATGTGCATAAAGCTGCAACCTCTGCGCACTGCCACAGGACTTCCCCTATCCTTGCCCCTTCTTCCTATCACTCCCTCTGCAGTTAGGAATGTGGTGGGATTTTTACATCCCAGGATGCAGTGGGCCACTTTAATTCTTCCTAGATTCTGCCCAGTTGCTTTCAGGGAGCTGCAATTTTCAAATGGCTATAGATTGATTTTGGGGGCGGAGGAGGTAGAGGTAGATGGGGATAGGGAAACCTGTGATCTGGCTGCCTCAGAAAATAGTGCCTGCACATTTCAGACACGGCAGAGAGGGAGAAAGAAGGGTTTTAGTTCTACTTTCAATTAGGAAGGATCATTCCGTTTCTGGCAGTAAAATTTGAATGGTCTGTCAACTGTGTTTATTTTTCAGTTGTATTTTGTTGCTTTATGAATGATGGAAATGCTTTTTAGATCCTAGCAACAGACTGACAAATCTTACCATTTTTGGAGGGGGAATTTGGCATTTTCACGTTTTCTGGACCATCACAGGTCTTTTCATTGACAGCTAGGAAAGGCTGTCAGGGCTGTGAAGCAGGTGCTGTTTTAAATCATTATCTTTTTCTTTACTCTTTCTGCTGACTTGTTTTGGAAAGGGCAGATTAAGGTGTGGGAATCTCCTTTGGGACTGTCAATGAATCTGTAGTGAAGATTTGCCTTTTCTAAGATTCATTCTCAGAGAAATTTAGCAGTACATTTCAAACCAATGCACAGATGACAGGGTGAAAGGAAGCTCTGAACTGTTTAGGTCACCATCCTATCATCTATCCCAGAATTCCAGAAGTCAAAGTAGGCAAACAGTCCATGCTTCATGGGTCCCTAGTGACACTGATTTGTAGGAGTGTAAATAAATGGTTATATTGTGCATATTTCTAATTTCAGATTTTAAATGTTCAGTTAAAATGTCATCTAATCAAGAGATTGAGCTATATAATGACTGGAATAGTGGCTGGATTCTAAACCTGATGAGCTTTATGTCCCATGTGCACACAAAGAATGTTTTTTAATGACTGATGAGTAAGCTAAATTTTTGTTTTCTTCTCCAAGTGGCTATGGATTTTCTTTTTCTCAGTGAACACTGATCTTAATACATTCAGATGTTAAAACCCAGCTGTTTCTCTTTGTGAACAAAAAGAGTCTTAATTAGTTTTTAAAACATATACATGCCTTTCACTCTAGAAAAGTGCAACACTCAACAAATGACATTTTAATTAAAATCCAGTGATTCCTGTTCTTTTTCTCCTTGTATTGTTTTGCTCCATAGTTTCTGTATCTGATACACAAGGGAGAAGTATCTCCAAAATATAACTTTTCAGATAAGAGAATCAGTTAACCAATTTTTAAAGAATTTATGAATTTTAAGTTTATGATTAAGATTTCCCCATTTATGTAACTTTAATTATAGACTTCATGAAAGAAAAGACTGCAATTTTATTATTATTATTTTGAGACAGAGTCTTGCTCTGTTGCCAGGCTAGAGTGCAATGGTGCAATCTCCATTGCTCACTGCAATCTCCGCCTCCCGAGTTCAAGCAATTCTCCTGCCTCAGCCTCCCGAGTAGCTGGGACTACAGGCGCACACCACCACATCCGGCTAATTTTTTATATTTTAGTAGAGACAGGGTTTCACCGTGTTAGCCAGGATGGTCTCGATCTCCTGACCTCGTGATACACCCGCTTTGGCCTCCCAAAGTGCTGGGATTACAGGCGTGAGCCACCACGCTCAGCCAAAAGACTGCAATATATCAATTTTACATATTGATAAATTGTTTTTTGGTTAGAAGGTGGCCTAAGGCCATATGCATGTTTTGTTTTTGTTTTTTTGAGGCAGAGTTTTGCTGTGTCACCCAGGCTGGAGTGCAGTGACAATCACAGCTCACTGCAGCCTGAAACTCCTGGGCTCACACGATCCTCCTGCCTCAGCTGCCCAAGTAGCTGGGACTACAGGTGGGTGCCACCACACCTGGCTAATTAAAAGAATACACTTTTTTGGAGATGAGGTCTCACTTTGTTGTCTGGACTGGTCTTCAACTCCTGGCCTTAAGTGATCTTCCCACCTTTGCCTCCCAAAGTGTTGGGATAACAGCCATGAGCCACTGTGCCCAGCAAGGTTGGTTTCTTCTGAGACCTCTCTGCTTAGCTTGTATGTGGCCCTCTTCTCCCTGTCACTTCACTTGGTCTTCCTTCCATGCATGTCTGTGTCCTAATTTCCTTATCTTATAAAGACATCAGTCATATTGGATTAGGGCCCACTCTGATGACCTTACTTTAACTTAATTACCTCTTGGAAGACCCCCTCTCCAAATATAGTCACATTCTGAAGCACCAGGGGTTAAGACTGCAACATGTGAATTTTAGGGGGACAAAGTTCAGCCCATAACACCAACTCACAGACTTGCTATGTTTTCTCATTTGATTGAGATGGAGTAAAGTAGTCTTAGGTGATAACTGTTTTTATACAGACAAAATACATATAAGCTATATTCAAACTAGACTCAGACTATACCACAAATATAGGTTGTTTGGAGACTCCCAAATGGCTATTGGTAAGGATGGCAGATTTTTGGACCAACAAATCTCACAAGCCTAAGGGTGTCAAAGGCCTATCAGAAATAATGGGGTTCCAGCTATAATGGATATTAAACACATGCATGTGTAAAGACTCTGAATAGAGATACCTAAGACTTTGCACCTGGGCTCTCTAGTTTGCATACCAAATCTGTCCTTCCAGGATCTGGGGGAATAAAGAAAGAGTGAATGAGGGTTCAGAAGAAACTTTTGAATATATTTTCAAACCAAGACTAGTTTCTTCTTATGCTACTTAGCTTAGGGCCATGGACGTTCGAAGTCTAAAAAGGTTACCATTGCCCTAAAACATGGATCATCCCACTTACCTTTAGGGACATTCCTGTTACTAATTTATATATTATCTGTTTATTCCCACAGATTACTTGTTTACTAGTTATGATACTTAATTTCCCTAAGGACCATTTTTCTCATGTCTAAACTAGGGATGAGCCAGGTGCCCTGGCACATACACATATAGTCTCAGTCACTTGAGAGACTGAGGCAGGAGGATCACTTGAGCCTAGAAGCTCAAAGTTGTAGTGCACTGTGATGGCACCTGGGACTGACCACTGTACTCCAGCCTGAACAACACAGTGAGACCCCATCTCTAAAAAAATAAAATAGGAGGCTGGGCGCAGTGGCTAACACCTGTAATCCCAGCACTTTGGGAGGTCGAGGCAGTTGGATCACAAGGTCAGGAGATCGAGACCAACCTGGCTAACATGGTGAAACCACATCTCTACTAAAAAAATACAAAACAAAATTAGCTGGGGTTGGTGGCGGGCACCTGTAGTCGCAGCTATTCGGGAGGCTGAGGCAGGAGAATGGCATGAACCTGGGAGGCGGAGCTTGCAGTGCACTCCAGCCCAGGCAACAGAGCGAGACTCTGTCTCAAAATAAATAAATAAATAAATAAATAAATAACAGGAATAATAATAGTACTTACCTCACAAGTTTGATGTGAGAATTAAATAAGATGACGCCATTAAATGTCTGGCACGAAGTGAGTATACAACAAAATATTAACTAACATAAGCTAAACTCCATGAAGGCAGGAGCCATATCTGAATTAATCACTACTGTGTACCCGCTTCCTGGGAGACAAGAGATACTCAATAAAGGTGTTTAGTGGATGAAAGAATTAACCACAATCTGATGTTGGGATCATTGAAACAAAAACAGGGGAAGGCAGGACAGATAGAGAGTGTACTATATTTTTTAATTGGTTTTTTTAATGTAAGAAAGTTGTCATTGCATTTTTGAAACATTTGTATAAGACAGTAACCCTCTGACTAAGATTGTTTCATTACTGAGAAAATTAATTTTTCTTTCACAAGTTCATGAACACTTCTCTCAAGTCCGCACTTGTCAGGGTTGTTTTTCAGAATGTATGTTTCTTATTTTTTGTTGAGAAAAATGAAAATAATGGTATACTGTCCCACTTTGAATAATTTGAAACCTGAAATGAATTACTTCTATATCCACTCCTCATACCATGCATGCCAGTGAAACATTTTAGGAATGCCAATGACTTGAAGAAAAATGAAATAAGCCATCGTGGTTCTCAACCACACCTGCTCAGTCCTTGTCTTTGCTTCCTTTCTCCTACCTATCTGCCACCCTGGAAGGGTGTGGTATAGAGACTAAAATGCTAAAAAACAAAAATAAGAGGAAGTGGGCACTGCACTGGACATAGACATGTTCCCACCCGCCTGGAATTAAATTAGGGAGAAGCATGACAACTGATAGCAAAACCAAAGGGAACTTCCACCTCTCACCTCACCACATACTCCTGGATGCATGTGCAGCCCTATGTGAGCAGGAGCTGGCCAATTCCAAAGAACAGGCAACCTGGAGCACTGGGGAGGCTGCCTGGCTTACACACATTGAAATCCTCCCAGCCAAATCCTTAGGGAAGGGGAAGCCGATGTGCATGACCTGGAGGGCTGAGGATCAAGGTTCAGGGCACACACAGTGACTTTCATGGATACATGGATATACGGCTACAAACAAATGGGGGCAAATTAATAAGAATAACTTCAAAGGAGTATACTTAGGGAGAAAAGTTAAATGATACAAACCACATATATTGGAAGTAACAAATAGAGGTGGAGCAACATGGCTGAATGGAAGCCTCCAGTGATCATCCTCCCTGCAGGAATACCAAAATGAACAGCTATCCAAGTAAGAAAGTACCTTCATAAGAACCAAAAATCAAGTGAACAATCACAGTACCTGGGTTTAACAGCATATAAGGAAAGAGGCACTGAAGTGGGTAGGAAAGATAGTCTTGAATTATAGATGCCACCCCTCTCCCATCCCCAGGTAGCAGCTTCATAGTGTGGAGACTGAATCTGTGTGCTTAGGGGAAGGAGAGGGCAGTGATTGTGGGACTTTCCATTGGAACTCAGTGCTGCCTATCACAGCAGAAAGCAACCCAGGGAAGAACTCAGTCAGCACACATGGAGAGAGCATTCTGACCAACTCTAGCCAGATGGGAATTGTGCATCCCAGTGGTCGGAACTTGAGTTCCAGCTAGCCCCACCACCACAGGCTAAAGTGCTCTGAGGTCTTAAATATCTTTGAAAGGCAGTCTAGGTCAGAAGGACTGTAATTCCTGGGCGGGTCCTGGTGCTGTGGTGGGCTCAGAACCAGTGGACTTGGGGTGCATGTGACCTAGTGAGACACCAGCTGGGGTGGCCAAGGGAGTGTTTACATCACTCCTCCTCCAACGATAGGCAGCACAGCTCATAGCTTTAAGAGAAACTCCTTCTTTCTGCTTGAGGAGAGGAGAAGGGAGAGTAGATAGGACTTTGTCTTGCAACTTGGGTACCAGCTCAGCCA
This sequence comes from Papio anubis, assembly GCF_008728515.1. Taxonomy (NCBI): domain Eukaryota; kingdom Metazoa; phylum Chordata; class Mammalia; order Primates; family Cercopithecidae; genus Papio; species Papio anubis. The sequence goes on along the minus strand of NC_044978.1, from coordinate 132,563,160 downwards.
CAGTAGAAGAGGGCACCAGGAAAAGTCCTGAGGCTCCCATTCCAGGCACTAGCTCCCAGATGGCACTTCTAGACACACCCTGGGCCAAAAGAGAACCCACTGCCTTGAAGGAAAGGGTCCTCCAAGCAGGATTCATCACCTGCTGACTAAAGAGCCCTTGGTCCTTGAATAAACATCAGTGGTACCCACGCAAGTCTCACCATGGGCCTCCAGTGAGACCCAGTGTCATGCTGGCTCCAGGAGATTTCTAACTATGGTGGCTGCAGGGAGAGATTCCTTCTTCTTGAGAAAAGAAAAAAAGAAGAGTGAGAAGGACTTCATCTTGCAGCTTAGGTGCCAGCTTAGTCACAGTAGAATACAGCACCATGTAGATTCCTAAAGTTCCCAACTCCAGGTCCTGGCTCATGCATGACATTTCTGGATCCACCCCAAGCCAGAGAGGAGCTTGCTGCCATGAAGAGAAGGACAGAAGCCTGGCAGGACTCACCACCTGCTAACTGAAGAGCCCTTGGGCCCTGAGTGAACATAGGCAGTGGCTTAGTCTTGCTTTGGCTATGCAGGCTCTTTATTTGTTCCATATGAATTTCAGGATTTTTTTTCTAGTTCTATGAAGAATGATGATGATATTTTGACAGTAATTGCATTGAATCTGTAGATTGCTTTTGGCAGTATGGTCATTTTCACAAAATTGAGTCTACTCATCCATGAGCATGGGATTTTTTTCCATTTGTTTGTGTTACCTGTTATTTCTTTCAGTAGTGTTTTGTAGTTTTCCTTGTAGAGATCTTTCACCTCTTTGTTTAAATGTATCCCTAAGTATTTTAATTTTTTCAGCTGTTGTAAAAAGGATTGAGTTCTTGATTTGAACCGACCTCAGTTTGATTACTGTTGGTGTACAGAAGTGCTGCTGATTTGTGCACATTGCTTTTGTATCCTGAGACTTTACTGAATCCATTTATCAGATCTAGGAACTGTATGGATGAATCTTTAGGGTTTTCTAGGTATGCAATTATATCATCAGTGAACAGTGACAATATGACTTCCTCTTTTCCAATTTGGATGTCCTTTATTTCTTTCTCTCATCTGATTGCTCTGGCTAGGACTTCTAGTACTATGTTAAATAGAAGTGTTGAAAGTGGGCATCCTTGTCTTGTCTCAGTTCTTAGGTAGGATGCTTTCAGCTTTTCCCCATTCAGTTTGATGCTGGCAGTGGGTTTGTCATATGCAGTTTTTATTACTTTGAAGTAAGTCCCTTCTAGGCCTATTTTGTTGAGGGTTTTTATCATACAGTCATGCTGGATTTTATCAAATGCTTTTTCTGCATCTATTGACATGATCATATGGCTTTTATTTTTAGTTCTGTTTATTTGATGTATCACATTTATTGACTTGCATATGTTAAACTATCCCTGCATTCCAGATATGAAATCCACTTGATCGTGATATATTATCATTTTGATGTGCTATTGGATTCAATTAGCTGGTATTTTGTTGAGTATTTTGTATCTATGTTTTTTTTTTGTTATGTCCTTTCCTAGTTTTGGCATTAGGGTGATGCTGGCTGGCTTCACAGAATGATTTACGAAGGGTTCCCTCTTTCTCTATCTTTTGGAATAGTTTCAGTGGGATTGGTACCAGTTCTTTGAATGCCTGATATAATTCAGCTATAAAGCCATCTGGTCCTGAACTTTTTTTGTTTGTTTGTTTGTTTTTTGGAGACAGGGTCTCACTCTGTCACCCAGGCTGGAGTGCAGTGATGTAATCTCAGCTCACTGCAACCTCTGTCTCCAAGGTTCAGGTTATTCTCTCACCTCAGCCTCCAGGGTAGCTGGGACTACAAGTGCACACCACCATGCCTGGCTAATTTTTATATTTTTTGGTAGAGACGGGGTTTCACCACATTGGCCAGGCTGGTTTCAGACTCCCGACCACAAGTGATCTGCTCGCCTTGGCCTCCCAAAGTACTAGGATTACAGGTGTGAGCCACTATGCCTGGCCATTTTCTCGTTGGCATTTAAAAGAAATTACTGATTCAATCTTGCTGCTTCTTATTGGTTTGTTCAGGGTTTCTATTTCTTCTTGGTTTAATCTAGATTTTCTAGTTTGTGCGTGTAAAGGTATTCATGATAGCCTTGAATGAACTTTTGTATTTCTGTGGTATCAGTTGTAATATCTCCAGTTTCATTTCTAACTGAACTTCTTTTGATCTTCTCTGTCTTCTTTTGGTTTTTGTTTGTTTGTTTGTTTTTATTTTTATTTTTTGAGACAGAGTCTTGCTTGGTTGCCCAGGCTGGAGTGCAATGGCGCGATCTCGGCTCACTGCAAGCTCCACCTCCCGGGTTCACACCATTCTCCTGCCTCAGCCTCCCAAGTAGCTGGGACTACAGGCACCTGCCACCACGCCCGGCTAATTTTTTTGTATTTTTAGTAGAGATGGGGTTTCACTGTGTTAGCCAGGGTGGTCTCGATCTCCTGACCTCGTGATCTGCCCACATCAGCCTCCCAAAGTGCTGGGATTACAGGCGTGAGCCACCGCGCCCGGCCGATCTTCTCTCTTTTCTTAATCTCACTAATGGTCTATCAATTTTGTTTATCCTTTCAGAAAATCAATCTTTTGTTCCGCTTATCTTTTGTATTGTTTTTTGTTTGTTTCAATTTCATTTAGTTCTGTTCTGATCTTTGTTGTTTCTTTTCTTCTGCTGGGTTTGGGTTTAGTTTATTCTTGTTTCTCTAGTTCCTAGAGGTATGACATTAGGTTGTCTATTTGTGCTGTTTCAGACAGAATTTTTAAATAAGTAAATGAATGCATAATCAACATAGTAGAAGAAAAATCACAGACTTTGAGCTGGATGTGGTGGTTCATGCCTATAATCCCAGCATTTGGGAGGTCAAGGCGGGCAGATCACTTGAGGTCAGGAGTTCAAGACCAGCCTGGCCAACATGGTGAAACCCCATCGCTACTAAAAATACAAAAGTTAACCGGTGGCAGTTAACCTGTAATCTCAGCAACTGGGAGGCTGAGGCAGATGCAGGAGAATCACTTGAACCTGGGAGACAGAGGTTACAGCAAACACCACTGTACTCCAGCCTGGGTGACACAGCAAGACTCCATCGAAAAGAAAAGAAAAGAAAAGAAAAGAAAAGAAAAGAAAAGAAAAGAAAAGAAAAGAGAAAATAACAGGGAAGGGGAGGGGAGGGGAGGGGAAGGGAGGGGAGTGGGGAGGGGAGGGGTGTGGGGAGGGGAGGAGAATGGGGAAGGGAGGGGATGGGAATGGGGAAGGGAGGGGAGGGGAATTATGGACTTTTTGGATATAAAAGTTCAAATCCCAGCTCTGCACCTAAGGCAGCTGTGCCTCAGTTTTCTTACTTATTAAATGGTAATTATAATACATCCCCTAAAGATTGTGTTAAGGATTAAATGAGCTAATATCTTAAAAGGGTCTATCATAGTTCCTGGCATAGGACTCTGAATTATTAGTTCCCTTTCTTCTTTTCCTTCCATTGACTACATTAATAAGACATATGGTTTAAACTAAAGTATGAAGGAATTAATTTATATAAAGGAACAAATTTCCTGACAGCATACATTTTCCAATATTAAAATTGGTATATAATAAAAACAATGAGCAGGTAAACTAAGGAATTTGGGGCTTAAGGAATTTCTCATTTCCTTCAGTAGAGATGCATTTTTCAGAGGCAGTCCATAGGTGGGAGAGAAGTAAGTGAAGGCTTATTGGAATGAGGGGAGAATAGAAAAGGAGTCTCATGAATAGGACTTTCCATTTTAAAAAGCTTAGCTCGTGTCTAGAAGCATGACCTCTCATGTTCCAGTGTGTGATTTATAAGCTGTAAGAGTGGAAAGAGAATGGGCTAGGGAGGCAAGCAGGCAGGAGTTTGCATCCTGGCCATGTGTGACCTTGGACATATTATTTAACTTCTTCGAGCCTCACTTTACCCCATTTATAAGTTGAAGATAATACTTCCCTGCAAGTTTGTAATGAATTACTTGAGATAACATAGCCTTAGTGCATCATGCCCAGTAAACAAGGTTTCTATAAATCTCAGCTGTCCTTCCCACACTCTTCAGGGTGTCTTTCCTTATTTCTGTGCTACACCCAGGTGCTGTAATCTCTCAGCTGGTTTCCTCAGCTCTTGTAAAGGTATTTTTTTATGAACAGATAGTTGTTCAAATTGATGTTTCTGTGAGGGAATAAGGCTGGTCCATCCTATTCTTCTATCTTGCTAGCATCACTGCTAATAAAAGAAAACCTTAGCTGTCCTAATAGCATCTGGACAGCTAAGGAAAACAAAATCAACTCCAGCAATAGTTTATGAGTTTATAATATGGAACATAGTCCATATGAAAACTTTTTTTTTCTGAGGCAGGATCTCACTCTGTCACCTAGGCTGGAGTGCAGTGGCCCAATCACGGCTCACTGCATTCTCAACCTCCTGGGCTCACCCTCAGCATCCCTAGTAGCTGGGACCATAGTCAAGTGTCACCGCACTTGGCTAATCTTTGTATTTTTTGTAGCAATGGGTTTTTGCTGTGTTGCCCATGCTGGTCTCAAACTCCTGGACTCAAGCGATCTACCTAACTTGGCCTCCCAAGGTGCTAGGATTATAGTTGTGAGCTAGAGTTGGACTTTATTCTTAATATAATGAGACTACGCAGAATGATTTTTCAGTCATTCAATGAAATTATCAGTTCTATTTCTATATTTATATACATATATACACTTGTATACACACACCCATGCATATATCAGTGCTGGCAATATAAAGAATTATCCACCAAAAATATTGGTGACAGAGGTTGTTTTAGGAATCTAGATGATTCATGAAAACCTGAGTTAATACAAGGTAGCAGGGATGAAGAAGAGACCCATATAAGTGAAATTTAGGAGGTAGATTTGACTGTATTTATGACTACTTACTGAGTCCATGCTATGAGCCAGGCTAACTACTAAGGAAATAGAAAAGAAAAAATAGCTCTTAACATTAAGTAACTTCTAGTCCAGTGATGGATACCAACAGTTAAACCAACTACAAGTTAATAGGGAAATCATTATGATAGAGGTATAATCAGGTGCTATGGTTGCCTAGCAAAGATGTGATTAACTCAAACTAGGGAAAGAAAGTTAAAGGAATTGAAGGATAAGGTGGAAATGGGAGAGGAAAGTAGAGGTGGGTACTTTCCAGATGAAGTGAATCTGAAAGGGATACATGGAGGAAGGAGGAGATGTATGGTTATTTTGCAGAACTGCAAATAGCTTGCTATATGTGAATATAAGGTACATGAGACCATGTGGTGATAAATAAGGTGAAGAAACTAAGATAAGAATAGAAAAAATTCCAGCACTTTGGGAGGCCAAGGCAAGAGAATTGTTTGAGGACAGGATTTTTAGACCAGCCTGGGCAACAGAATGAGACTTTGACACTCTTTAAAAAAAAAAAAAGGAAAGGGCTTCGTGCCATGGAGAGGAATTTGAAATTAGTTTGAAAGCTGTAGGACACCACTGAAGAATCACGGCAGGCAGGCAACAGAATCTTATTAGTGTCTGAGGAAGATGGCTGTGGTGGTAGAGTAGAAGACAGATTGCAGAAAGGTAAGTAAGCCAGGTCAGTAATGATATTAGGACTGAGTGCAAGTAAGGGATTAATTAAAGGCTATGATGAAGAAGTAGAATTTATAGGACTTGTGACTGATCTGATGGGGAGGTTTTAGAAAAAGGAAGTAGCTGTTACCACAGTGATTATTTTCACATAATAGGCTCTCATAAATGTTAATAGAATGTAACTAAATTGCTTTTTTCTTTAAATGGGTTTCTTTCAACCAACGAATTCTTTCAAAATAAGAGTATTTGTTTCTGTTAATGCTGCTAAAGAGTGTGGTTTTAGAGCTATTCGGGTTTACTTCCATTTTATTCACGTCTTAATCTATTATTGCAAATGTTTGGACAAAGCTTTTGGACAGCTAAACAGGTAATAATATTCAGAATGATTGCTTTGCACAAAGACACTTGGGGTTTAGCAGCTCCTGGGCACCTCCTATGTAACACAGTTGCCCTACCCAGGATGCTTCATTTTTCACTGACGGATATTGGAGAATGGCAAGATGTTTGATAAGTCTAGGATGATTTTATGTATCATGCCAAAGAGTTATAGTCTGGAAACATCAACAAAGCAAAAATAACTGTGAGTCCTTTGTCATACTTTTACAGCTTCCAGCATCATCAATTTCAAAGCTTCTTTAACTCTTCTTCTGACCCCTCTCCCCAAATCCAACCCAATTATCGATTGGAGACCCCCATGCCTATTATATATCTAATTGGTCAATCCAGTCTATTCTCTCATCTAGATAACCTTACCAGCTTCTCACTGGAGCTTAACGGGTCACCAATTTCATATAGAGTAACATTCACTATAATTCTCTCTCCTCATTCTCATCATATCAAACTTAACCAAAAATAGAATATTCCTGCTCAATCTCTGCTAATAGGATTTATCTGCATCCTTACTTCAGCAACCATTGTCATACAAAGTAGTAAGTAAATTTTAATTTATTTCAGGTTATATAAAAAGTCTTCATATCCACTGGAAATATTTCAATAGAATATGCCAATATCGTTTTCAATAAATATACAAAATACCTTTTTAAAAGAACCTTTTGTATCAAACCTACCAGTTAATGATAATTAGCCATAAAAACATACAACCTAATTCCATTAGTTTAATCAAATTTTCACTTGTAGCATACCCAACAGCCACTTGTAAACAAAATTTCTCCATGTTAAACAAATCAAATGTTTTTAAGATATTTCAAACTACCCCATAATAACTTGCAAAACTTCCATGCTGTCATACTCCACTACATTCAAATTAACTCACTTAATTAAATTTTTGATTCCACACTCTAAAAATGTTGGTTTATACCATATAATTTCTTTCCTTTTATGCGGGGGGTGGGGGACGAAGTCTCGCTCTGTCACCAGGCTGGAGTGCAGTGGCTCTATCTCAGCTCACTGTAACCTCCGCCTCCCAGGTTCAAGCAGTTCTCCTGCCTCAGCCTCCTGAGTAGCTGGGACTACAGGCACCATGACCATGCCCACCTGATTTTTGTATTTTTAGTAGAGACAGGGTTTCGCCATGTTGGCCAAGATGGTCTCGACTTCTTGACCCTCATGATCTGCCTGCCTTGGCCTCCCAAAGTGCTGGGATTACAGGCATGAGCCACTGCGCGGCCACCATATAATTTCTATACTAAAGTTCACCTGTCTGATGATTGTTTTATTTAGTTTAGTTCTAGATGTAATCCTATGTTTGACTCTCCATAAACATTAGCATGAGTAAGCCTGGAAATTAACACTCTACCTGAAAATCATCATCCAAAATAACAAAAGCAGCAGCACATTTTAGTATACTTGCTATACTTATTCCGAGGCCAATAAATAGAACATAAGCCCCACACCTCAATCACCATAATTCTGACTCTACCCATGGAGCTAGGACTTATCTGTTTGCCAGTTAAATGCCAGCATATCCTATTTACCTCTTCATATCCTCCTCTTAACATGTCAAAAATTTTCCCATTCTCAACCAATTCTTCCCATGATTAGCTCTGCCTATCTTCCATTAGTAAAGCCCTTAACTTTACTTGGCAGCTGAGAAGCTTTAATCAAATTCAACTGGGAAAAATTGTAGGCTACCTATGCCTCAGTTGTTCACAAAGACTAAATAGCAGTCATTATTGTTTAAAGCCCAACTCTGATTAACCTCAATCATTTTGTTTACCTCATCTTCACAGTTAATTCATTCTTCATTGAAAATTACGGGCCTGCTACCAAGACACAGCCTCTTGTCACTGAATTTATAATTGGTATTGCCAGGATACCCTTTTTTTTTTTTTTTTTTTTTTTTTTTAAAGACAGAGTCTCCCTCTGTCGCCCAGGCTGGAGTGCAGTGGTGCAATCTCGGCTCACTGCAACCTCCACCTCCTGGGTTCAAGGATTCTCCTGCCTCAGCCTCCCGAGTAGCTGGGACTACTGGCACATGCCATGACACCCAGCTAATTTTTGTATTTTTAGTAGAGTCAGGGTTTCACCATGTTGGCCAGGATGGTCTCGATCTCTTGACCTCATAATCCGCCCACCTCGGCCTCGCAAATTGCTGGGATTACAGGTGTGAGCCATCGCACCCAGCTGATACCATTTTAAATCCTTAGGAGATGTTTGCCATTAATAAGGTTTCTGCCCAACAGTCTTATTTTTGAAGAATTTATTAAGCACCACATTGCCATTTTAACAACTTCATTATTACCCCCTTACCAAATATTTCTCCTAAATAGGAATCTGTTAGTGAATGCTAATTGCATTTCTAACACCATAGATTTATTAAAGGCAAGGATCCTAAGGTTCTCCTGTTTTCCTTCTTAATTGTTTTCATGAATTTTAGCCTTTACTAACCCCAAAACAATTTTCATTCTCTTTTCTCATGTCATTCTTTTAACAGTCAGTATCCTTGAGAAAAATATTATTGTCAAATGTGACAAGTTTATGCTGAGTATTTTTAGTTACTTCATTTACTCTGTTTCAACAACTCTGTTGTTTACAAGCAACAGAGACCCTTTCAAGTTAGCTCATATGGATGAATAAGCAGACTAGGAATTCATGGAAGTTCAAGAATTGAGGCTGGATATTGGTTTTGGATTCAAAATTATTCTAGAAATCTTAGATGCAAGAGTTCAAGAATCTTTCCTCACAAACTCTGCTGTTAGTGTCAATCAGCTCTATTCTGTGTGTCTACTATTCTGTGCTAATAAACTTCTTCTGTTTACTTATGATTTCTATTTCCCTATAATTATATTACCCATGGTCCATTATGGCCTCCCAGTCCTGGGTTCTGTCTCATAGATTTTCAGCTACACCATCCACCAGTAACAAATTCACTTTTGTTCCTTAGGTCCAATTCATGAGAAAAATTCATTTGATCAAATTAATTTTTTGAATCTGGCCTTAGAGGGTAAAGATTACTGTCTCACCTGAAGATAAGCTGTTCCTGAGACAGATGGTTAATCCAGTCCAATAAATGTGGTTGGAGGGTAGGGAAAGAGGGAAGATATCACCACATACCAAATATGGCTTCTGAAACAACAGGGCCCATTAGTAGGTCAGTTTCCCTTGGCGGAAGTTATGGACAGGGCAAGCACACAAAAAAGGTGGCCAGTAGTTACAGATGAGACAAAATGTAACCCTATTCTTTGTTTAATGGTTACCTCAACTTCATCACATTTTATTATGCTGTTGTGCATTAAGTAATGAAATTGTTTAAGAGAAGAATGTAACAACTATAAATTCGTTAAAAGATTAATTACAGCATCTATGAAAAATCCATAACTAACATCATCCTTAAAGTGCCCATCAATGGTGGACTGGATAAAGAAAATGTGAGCCAAGCGTGGTGGCCCACACATGTAACCCAAACACTTTGGGAGGCCGAGGTGGGTAGATCACTTGAGGTCAGGAATTCAAGACCAGCCTGGGTAACCTAGTGAAACTCCGTCTCTACTAAAATACAAAAATTAGCCACGAATGGTGGCACGTGCCTGTAATCCCAGCTACTAGGGAGGCTGAGTATGGGAAACAAATTCACCCAAACAAACCCGAAGAATGGACTCAGAGACACACAGAGCTGAGGAAAACGAGACTTTTAATGGTGGTCTTGCAAGATGGGGTTTCTGCTAGGTAGGCACACCTGGGGCAGTCATGGCAGGTAATTTATCTCCTACCACACAAGTCCATCCCCCAGTTCCTCAGTGGTCAAGTCTTATGGGGTTATAATCTTCCCAGATGTCGCCCAAGTTTCATTATCCCCTTATAAAGTCATACGCAATTCACCTTCCCCGCTAAAGTTTCGATTCCCCAATAAGGAAACTTTCTTCTCTTTTATGGGCTGACCCCTCCTCCTGTTCGTGTATCCTGACTTTCTAGGTGCATGAGCCATGCACTTGATCACATCCGCAGGCTGGCTGCCAGTACTTAGATTTCTATCATGCCTTGAAAATGGACCATTTAAAATGTTTTCTCACACTGAGGCAGGATAATCGCTTGAACCTAGGAGGCGGAGGTTTCAGTGAATCGAGATTGTGACTTTGCGCTCCAGTCTGGGTGACAGAGCGAGACTCTGTCTCAAAAGAGAAAAAAAAGAAAAGAAAAGAAAATGTGGTACATATACACCATGAAATACTACACAGCCGTAAAAGAGAATGAAATCATGTCCTCTGCATCAACATGGATGCAACTGGAGGCCATTATCCTATTTGAATTAGTGCAGAAACAGAAAATCAAATACCACATGCTCTCATTTATACATGGGAAATAAACAACGGGTTCACATGGACATCAAGATGAAAATAATGTCTATGTGGGGACTCCTTACAGGGGAAAGCAGGAAGACCAAGGGCTGAAAAACTACCTATTGGGTACTGTGTTCACTATTTGAGTGATAGGTTCCAGCACGCATTATGTAGTATACCCATGAGCAAACCTGTATATATACTCCGCGAATCTAAAATGCCGTTTTATAAAAAAAAAAGATACTGTTAAGTAAAAAAAACCTAAGGCATATATGAGATTTATAATATAATGCAAGTTAGTAAAATCAAACACTCACCCCCCCCCCCCCAAAAATGGTGCTAGGACAAATTGCATCCACATGCAAAAGAATAAGTTTTTATTTCTACTTTATATCATCTAAAAAATTTCACTGACAATGACTCTAAGAACTAAATGTAAGAGATAAAAATATGAAACTGTTAAAAGAAAATATAGGCATAAATATTTGTGAACTTGGATTAGGCAATAAGTTCTTAGATATGACACCAAAAGCACAAGCAACTAAAGAAAATAAGAGAAAAACTGTACTGCAAAGGATACCATTAAGAAAGTGAAAAGATGGGCCGGCGCGGTGGCTCACGCCTGTAATCCCAGCACTTTCGGAGGCTGATGCGGGCAGATCGTGAGGTCAGGAGATCAAGACCATCCTGGCTAACATGGTGAAACCCTGTCTCTACTAAAAAATACAAAAAACTAGCCAGGCATGGTGGCGGGCGCCTGTTGTACCAGTTACTTGGGAGGCTGAGGCAGGAGAATTGCTTGAACCAGCACGGTGGAGGTTGCTGTGAGCTGAGATGGCACCACTGCACTCCAGCCTGGGCGACAGAGTGAGAATCTGTCTCAAAAAAAAAAGAAAAGAAAAGATGACCCACAGAATGAGAGAAAATGCTTGCAAATCATATATCTGATAATGGAATTGTATCCAGAATATATAGAACTCAGTAATAATTCTTAGAACTCAATAATACAAAGGCAATCCAATTGAAAACTGTCAAAAAAAACTGAACAGCCATTTCTCCAAAGAGGATAAACAAATGGTCAATAAACAGATGAAAAAAAGATGCTCAACATCATTGGCTCTCAGGGAAATGCAAATCAAAAGTACATGGAGATACCATATCATACACACTGAGATGACTATAATCAAAGAGACAAGATAATAACAAGTCCTTGCAAAAATGTGGAAAAATTTAAAATCCTCATATACTGCTGGTAGAGATAAAATGATGCAGTTGCTTTGGAAAACAATCTGGAATTTTCTTAAAACATTAAACACAGAGTTATATGACCACCAATTCTAACCCTAGGTATATATTCAGGGGAAATAAAAGTGAAATAAAAATGTACATATATACAAAAATTTGTTCACAAATGTTCATAACAACATTATTCATAATAGGCAAACATTGGAAACAACCCAAATGTCTATCAACTCATGAATGGATGAATAAAATACGGTATACCCACACAGTGGGATATTATTTGGCAATAAAAAGGGATGAAATACTGATACATGCTAAAACATGTATGAAACTTTAAAACATTATGCTAAATGTGGCTGGGCACAGTGGCTCTTACCTGTAATCCCAGCACTTTGGGAGGCTGAGGCAGGCAGATCATTTGAGGCCAGGAGTTCGACACCAGCCTGGCTAACATAATGAAACCCAAACTCTACTAAAACTACAAAAATTGGCCAGAAATGGTGGTGCACTACTATAGTCCCAGCTGCTCTGGAGGCTTGAATCCTAGGGGTGCAGGTTGCAGTCAGCCAAGATCATGCCACTGCATTCCAGCCTGGGTGACAGAGCGAGACTCTGTCTTAAAAGCAAACAAACAAACAAAAAAATTATGCTAAATGAAAGAAGCCAGTCACAAAAGATCACATATTGTCTGATTTCACGTATAGAAAATATCCAGAACAGGCAAATTAGTAGAAAGAAAGTAGATTCATGGTTGCCTAGGGCTGCGAGTGCGATGGGATTGGAGAAATGGGGAGTAAGTGCTAATAGGTATGGGATTTCTTTCTGAGATAATGAAAATGTTCCAAAAGGAATCTTAGTGATTGTGAAACTCTGAATATACTAAAAACCATTACCTTTCACGTTTTAAGTGGGTGAATTATATGGTATATGAGTTTATCCTAATAAAGCTGTTATTAAAACAAATTTGTAAGTATATATTTCTTTGATATTTGTTACAATAACGCAGTGATTAGCTACTTGTTATACTTTCTATCCAGAGAATTGTAAGACAATTCTTATACCAATACTCCAGCAAAGAATAAAAATTAAGAACTGGAATTTAGTCGCCAGAGTAGTGACATTTTATCTGATAAGGTCAACTAGTTTAATAAAGTTGCTTACCATTTCATTATTAAACATAATATTGTCTTAAACATTGCATTATATTATAAATTATAGTGTATTACGTAAGTTTGGGATGAAAGAAAGAAAAAAAGGTAAAGGAAGTACTGAAACATGGTTTCTTCAGTGTCTGTTGTGGAATTTCAATTATAGACCAAGAAACAGTTTTTAAAAATCGCCCTAGCCTAGGAACTATGTCACATGTTCTAGGGGAATATGACATATTACTGAAGAATAATAATTCAGGGAGCCTATTATTTTAATAATAACAAGGTCCAAAACTTATTTCTGAGACTCTATGACAGAGACTACTTAAATACATTAGATTCATCTGGGATTAACAATACCCAGTGAGTTTCAATTTGCATAGTGCACAAAAACAAAAATAAAAACAATCATCTGCACAATTAAGCTATATGATTTCATTAAAACAGGTTACACAATACATGAAAGGACTAGATTACTAGGCTCCAGGCTTCAAGCCTGTAGTCCCAGCTTCCCCGGGCGTTCTGAAGCGGGATAATCAGTTAACCCAGGAGGTCGAGGCTGCAGTGAGCCATAACGGCACCACTGCACTCCAGCCTGGACAACAGAGCAAGACCAAGAAGGAAGGCAGGAAGGCAGGAAAGCAGGAAGGGAGGAAGGCAGGAAGGCAGGAAGGCAGGAAGGCAGGAAAGCAGGAAGGGAGGAAGGAAGGGAGGGAAGGAGGGAGGGAGGGAGGGAGACAAAGGACTAGAAAAAGTACATAAAAGAATCATTAAACACTACTAGATTTGGTAGTCAATAATAATCAAGTTCTCCTTTTTCCTGGCATAGGGATAGCACTATCCTACCCCACTGAAGTTAGATACAGCCTTATAACATTTTTTGACCAATAGAGGTGCAGTGTTAAATGATGTGTGTACTTTCTTCAGTTCTTTTCCTTCTGCCAAGGTAACCAGCAATATCCTAGCTGGTGGAACCTCTGTTAGACTGTGCCCCTCAGTACAGACAACATGGAGTAGAGACCCCAATCATTCTGTGATTGACGTGGATTACACCAATCCATATGAATTTACAGTATCTCTAGTTCAAAAATTGTGAAATACTGGAAATTTCAAGTAATTCAACCTAATAGCATAAACACAAAATATACTTGTTCTTTTAAGCCACTAAGATTTAGGGATTGTTTTTACTGTAGTATACCTAATCTATACTATTAATAAGTGATTTTTTCCCTAAAGAGCAATGAAGTCTATTCTAAAATACTTGGTTGAGATTCCCATTTATACCACTATTAAGGAGGATGGAACTATAAAGAGCACTTGAATAATTACATCTTCATAGTAGGATAATTTTATACTGGATTTTAGTTTAGAATTGTTCCTGAAGAATATTTTTCTTTAGTTCAGATTTAAAACCTCTCTATAGCTGAGTTCTCTTCAAGCATATGAAAAGAGAAAATAGATATTTTTCTTGGAGCCATCATTACTTTAAAATGAAACCAGGTGTGGTGGTGCACACCTTTACCCCCGGCTATTTGGGAGGCTGAGATAGGAGGATCCTTTGAGCTCAGGAGTTTGAGACCAGCCTGGGCAACATAGCGAGACCCTGTCTCTAAAAAAGAAAAAAAAAACTTCTCATACATAATTCCCTAATCATTAAGAATTCTCAAAATGCTGATGTGGTAGGATCACACAAGCCCAAGAGGGTGAGGCTGCAGTGAGCCATGACTGTGCCACTGCACTTCGGCCTGGGTGACAGAGCAAGACCCTATCTTAGGAAAAAAAAAAAAAGGAATTTTCAAAAGGAATGATTTCCTTAAATAATTAAACAAATTTAAATATATGTTGTAAAGTCTCATAAGGAATGTATGATACCTCCCTTTAAGTCTTTGTAAAGTTGGTGGAATAACCAAAATTTTTTAATTTTATTTTATTTAGAAAAAAATTTTATTTTTAATTTCTGTGGGCACATGGTAGGTGCATATATTTATGGATGGGGTACATGAGATATTTTGATACAGGCATGTAATGTTAAACAAAAACATTTTATACCAAGCCAGGGGACTGGAAGAGTAGTGATATGGACAGGCCTGTGTCCCCCTCTACCATTCATATGTTGAAGTCCTAACCCCCCGGTGCCTCAGAGTGTGACTGTATTTGGAGATAGAATTTTTTTATTATTATTATTATACTTTAAGTTCTAGGATACATGTGCACAACATGCAGGTTTGTTACACAGGTATACATGCACCACGTTGCTTTGCTGTACCTATCAACTCGTCATTTACATTGGTTATTTCTCCTAATGCTATCCCTCCCCGAGACTCCCACCCCCTGACAGGGCCCGGTGTGTGATGTTCCCCTCCCTGTGTCCACGTGTTCTCATTGTTCAATTCTCACACGAGTGAGAACACGCAATGTTTGATTTTCTGTCCCTGTGATAGTTTGCTGAGAATGATGGTTTCCAGCTTCATCCATGTACCCGCAAAGGACATGAACTCATTCTTTTTATGGCTGCATAGTATTCCATGGTGTATATGTGCCACATTTTCTTAATCCAGTCTATCATTGATGGACATTTGGGTTGGTTCCAAGTCTTCGCTATTGTGAATAGTGCCCAATAAACATACATGTGCATGTGTCTTTATAGTGGCATGATTTATAAACCTTTGAGTATATACCCAGTAATGGGATAGCTGGTTCAAATGGCGTTTCTACTTCTAGATCCTTTAGGAATCACCACACTGTCATCCACAATGGTTGAACTAATTTACACTCCCACCAACAGTGTAAAAGTGTTCCTATTTCTTCACATCCTCTCCAGCACCACTTGTTTCCTGACGTTTTAATGATTGCCATTCTAACTGGCATGAGATGGTATCTCATTGTGGTTTTGATTTGCATTTCTCTAATGACCAGTGATGATGAGCTTTTTTTCATATGTTTGTTGGCTGCATAAATTTCTTCTTTTGAGAAGTGTCTGTTCATATCCTTTGCCTACTGTTTGATGGGGTTGTTTGGTTTTTCTTGTAAATTTGTTTAAGTTCTTTGTAGATTCTGGATATTAGCCCTTTGTCAGATGGGTAGATTGCAAAAATTTTCTCCCATTCTGTAGGTTGCCTGTTAACTCTGATGATAGTTTCTTTTGCTGTGCAGAAGCTCTTTAGTTTAATCACATCCCATATGTCTCTTTTGGCTTCTTTGCCATTGCTTTTGGTGTTTTAGTCATGAAGGTTTTGCCCATGTCTATGTCCTGAATGGTATTGCCTAGGTTTTCTTCTAGGGTTTTTATGGTTTTAGGTCTTACATTTAAGTCTTTAATCCATCTTGAGTTAATTTTTGTATAAGGGATAAGGAAGGGATCCAATTTCAGCTTTCTGCATATGGCTGGCTAGTTTTCCCAACACCATTTATTAAATAGGGAATCCTTTCCTCATTTCTTGTTTCTGTCAGGTTTGTCAAAGATCAGACGGTTGTAGATATGTGGTGTTATTTCTGAGGCCCCTGTTCTGTTCCATTGGTCTATATATCTGTTTTGGTACCAGTACCATGCTGTTTTGGTTACTGTAGCCTTGTAGTATAGTTTAAAGTCAGATCGCATGATGCCTCCAGCTTTGTTCTTTTGGCTTTGGATTGTCTTGGCTATGTGGGCTCCTTTTTGATTCCATATGAACTTTAAAGTAGTTTTTTTCCAATTCTGTGAAGAAAGTCAGTGGTAGCTTGATGGGGATGGCATTGAATCTATAAATTACCTTGGGCAGTATGGCCATTTTCACTATATTGATTCTTCCTATCCATGAGCATGAAATATTCTTCCATTTGTTTGTGTCCTCTTTTATTTTGTTGAGCAGTGGTTTGTAGTTCTCCTTGAAGAGGTCCTTCATATCCCTTGTAAGTTGGATTCCTAGGTATTTCATTCTCTTTGTAGCAATTGTGAATGGGAGTTCACTCATGATTTGGCTTGTCTGTTCTTGGTGTATAGGAATGCTTGTGATTTTTGCACATTGATTTTGTATCTTGAGACTTTGCTGAACTCGCTTATCAGCTTAAGGAGATTTTGGGCTGAGACGAGGGGGTTTTCTAAATATACAATCATGTCATTTGCAAACAGGGACAATTTGACTTTCTCTTTTCCTAATTGAATACCCTTTATTTCTTTCTCTTGCCTGATTGCCCTGGTCAGAACTTCCAACACTATGTTGAATAGGAGTGGTGAGACAGCGCATCCTTCTCTTTGCCGGTTTTCAAAGGGAATGCCTCCAGTTTTTGCCCATTCAGTATGATATTGGCTGTGGGTTTGTCATAAACAGCTCTTATTATTTTGAGATACACTCCATCAATACCTAGTTTATTGAGAGTTTTTAGCATGAATGGCTGTTGGATTTTGTCAAAGGCCTTTTCTGCATCTATTGAGATAATTGTGTGGTTTTTGTCATTGGTTCTGTTTATGTGATGGATTATGTTTATTGATTTGCGTACATTGAACCAGCCTTGCATCCCAGGGATGAAGCCCACTTGATCATGGTGGATAAGCTTCTTGATGTGCTGCTGGATTTGGTTTCCCAGTATTTTATTGAGGATTTTTGCATCGATGTTCATCAGGGATATTGGTCTAAAATTCTCTTTTTTTGTTGTGTCTCTGCCAGGCTTTGATATCAGGATGATGCTGGCCTCATAAAATGAGTTAGGGAGGATTCCCTTTTTTCCTATTGATTGGAATAGTTTCAGAAGGAATGCTACCAGCACCTCCTTGTACCTCTGGTAGAATTCAGCTGTGAATCCACCTGGTTCTGGACTTGTTTTGGTTGTTAGGCTATTAATTATTGCCTCAATTTAAGAACCTGTTATTGGTCTATTCAGAGATTCAACTTCTTCCTGGTTTAGTCTTGGGAGGATGTATGTGTCCAGGAATGTATCCATTTCTTCTAGATTTTCTAGTTTATTTGCATAGAGATGTTTATAGTATTCTCTGATGGTAGTTTGTATTTCTGTGGGGTCGGTGGTGATATCCCCTTTATCATTTTTTATTGCATCTTTATTTGATTCTTCTCTCTTTTCTTCTTTATTAAGCTTGCTAGTGGTCTATCTATTTTGTTGATTTTTTCAAAAAGGCAGCTTCTGAATTGATATTTTGAAGGGTATTTGGGTCTCTGTCTCCTACAGTTCTGCTCTGATCTTAGTTATTTCTTGCCTTCTGCTAGCTTTTGAATTTGTTTGCTCTTGCTTCTCTAGTTATTTTAATTGTGATGTTAGGGTGTCGATTTTAGATCTTTCCTGCTTTCTCCTGTGGGCATTTAGTGCTATAAATTTCCCTCCACACACTGCTTTAAATGTGTCCCAGAGATTCTGGTACATTGTGTCTTTGTTCTCATTGGTTTCAAAGAACATCTTTATTTCTGCCTTCATTTTGTTATTTACCCAGTAGTCTTTCAGGAGCAGGTTGTTCAGTTTCCATGCAGTTGTGCCGTTTTGAGTGAGTTTCTTAATCCTGAGTTCTAATTTGATTGCACTGTGGTCTGAGAGACAGTTTGTTGTGCTTTCCATTCTTTTACATTTGCTGAGGAGTGTTTTATTTCCAATTATGTGGTCAATTTTAAAATAAGTGTGATGTGGTGCTGAGAAGAATATATATTCTGTTGATTTGGGGTGGAGAGTTCTGTAAATGTCTATTAGGTCTGCTTGGTACAGAGCTAAGTTCAAGTCCTGGATGTCCTTGTTAACCTTCTGTCTCGTTGATTTGTCTAATATTGACAGTGGGGTGTTAAAGTCTCTATTATTATTGTGTGGGAGTCTAAGTCTCTTGGTAGGTCTCTCAAGACTTGCTTTATGAATCTGGTAGCTCCTGTATTGGGTGCATATATATTTAGGATAGTTAGCTCTTCTTGTTGAATTGATCCCTTTACTATTATGTAATGGCCTTCTTTGTCTCTTTTGATCTTTGTTGGTTTAAAGTCTGTTTTATCAGAGACTAGGGTTGCAACCCCTGCTCTTTTTTTGCTTTCCATTTGCTTGGTAGATCTTCCTCCATCCCTTTATTTTGAGCCTATGTGTGTCTCTGCACATGAGATAGGTGTCCTGAATACAGCACACTGATGGGTCATGACTCTTTATCCAATTTGCCAGTCTGTGTCTTAATTGGGGCATTTAGCCCATTTACATTTAAGGTTAATATTATTATGTGTGAACTTGATCCTGTCATTATGATGTTAGCTGGTTATTTTGCTCATTAATTGATGCAGTTTCTTCCTGGCATCAATGGTCTTTACATTTTGGCATGTTTATGCAATGGCTGGTACTGGTTGTTCCTTTCCACGTTTAGTGCTTCCTTCAGGAGCTCTTGTAAGGCAGGCCTGATTGTGACAAAATCTCTCAGCCTTTGCTTGTCTGTAAAGGATTTTATTTCTCCTTCACTTATGAAGCTTAGTTTGGCTGGATATGAAATTCTGGGTTGAAAATTCTTTCCTTTAAGAAGGTTGAATATTGGCTCCCGCTCTCTTCTGGCTTGTATAGTTTCTGCCAAGACATCTTCTGTTAGTTTGATGGGCTTTCCTTGTGGGTAACCCAACCTTTCTCTCTGGCTGCCCTTAACATTTTTTCCTTCATTTCAACCTTGGTGAATCTGACAATTATGTGTCTTAGGATTGCTCTTCTCGAGGAGTATCTTTGTGGTGTTCTCTGTATTTCTTGAATTTGAATGTTGGCCTGCCTTGCTAGGTTAGGGAAGTTCTCCTGGATAATATCCTGAAGAATGTTTTCTAACTTGGTTCCATTCTCCCTGTCCTTTCCAGTACACCAATCAAATATAGATTTGGTCTTTTCACATAGTCCCATATTTCTTGGATGCTTTGTTCATTTCTTTTTACTCTTTTTTTCTCTAAACTTGTCCTCTCACTTTATTTCATTAATTTGATCTTCAATCACTGATATCCCTTCTTCCACTTGATCAAATCGGCTATTGAAGCTTGTGCATGCGTCACGATGTTCTCACACTGTGATTTTCAGCTCCATCAGGTCATTTAAGGTCTTCTCTACACTGTTTATTCTAGTTGGCCATTCATCTGCCCTTTTTTCAAGGTTTTTAACTTCCTTGTGATGGGTTAGAACATGCTCCTTTAGCTTGGAGAAGTTTGTTATTACTGACCTTCTGAAGCCTATTTCTGTCAACTCATTAAAGTTATTCTCTGTCCAGTTTTGTTCTGCTGCTGGCGAGGAACTGCAATCCTTTGGAGGAAAGGAGGTGCTCTGGTTTTTAGAATTTTCAACTTTTCTGCTCTGGTTTCTCCCCAGAGAAGAGAAAAACCACCATTTTTGTGGTTTTATCTTCCTTTGGTCTTTGATGTTGGTGACCTACAGATAGGGTTTTGGTGTGGATGTCCTTTTGTGGATGTTGATGCTATTCCTTTCTGTTTGTTAGTTTTCCTTCTGACAGTCAGGGCTCCCAGCTGCAGGTCTGTTAGAGTTTTTCTGGAGGTTCACTCCAGACCTGTTTGCCTGGGTATCACCAGCAGAGGCTGCAGAACAGCAAATATTGCAGAACAGCGAATATTGCTGCCTGATCCTTCCTCTGGAAGCTTCGTCCCAGAGGGGCACCCAACTGTATGAGGTGTCTGTCGTCCCCTACTGGGAGGTGTCTCCCAGTCAGGCTACACGGGGATTAGGGACCCACTTGAGGAGGCAGTCTGTCCAGTCTCAGAGCTCGAACGTTATGCCACTGCTCTCTTCAGAGCTGTCAATAGGGACGTTTAAGTCTGCAGAAGTTGTCTTCTGCCTTTTGTTCAGCTATACCTTGCCCACAGAGGTGGAGTCTATAGAAGCAGTAGGCTTTGCTGAGCTGTGGTGGGCTCCACCCAGTTCAAGCTTCCTGGCCACTTTGTTTACCTACTCAAGCCTCAGCAATGGCAGATGCCACTCTCCCCACCAGGCTGCAGCCTCACAGGTTGATTTTAGACTGCTGTGCTAGCAGTGAGCAAGGCTCTGTGGGCATGGGACGCACTGAGCCAGGCATGGGAGGGAATCTTCTGGTCTACTGGTTGCTAAGACCATGGGAAAAGCACAGTATTTGGTTGAGAGTGTACCGTTTTTCCAGGTACAGTCTGTCCCACCTTCCCTTGGCTAGGAAAGGGAAATCCCTTGACATTTTGCGCTTCCCAGATGAGGTGACGCCCCTCTCTGCTTTGGCTCACCCTCTGTGGGCTGCACAACCAGTCCCAATGAGATGAACCAGGTACCTCTGTTGGAAATGCAGAAATCATCCATCTTCTGTGTCGATCTTGCTGGGGGCTGCAGACCGGAGCTGTTCCAATTCGGCCATATTGGAAGCAACTGGAGATAGCACTTTTAAAGAGGTATGAAATGAAAGTAAAATGAGGTTATGGTGGTGAATCCTGATTCAATATGACTGACGTCCTTATAAAAAGAGGAAATTGGGACACAGACATGTTCAGAGAGATGACCATGTGAAGTCGACAGAGAGACAGCCATCTATAAGCCAAGGAGAGAGGCCTTAGAAGAAACCAACCCTGCCAACACGTTGATACCTAGCCTCAAGAATTGTCAGAAAACAAATGTCTGTTGTTCAAGCCATCCAGTCTGTGGTACTTTGTTATGGCAGCCCTAGCAAACTAAGAGGCAGCTATCACCACCATACTCCATGGTGTATAGTGTCATCTGAAAGAGCATCACAGTGTGAAAGAGTTCTTTAGTAGCTGAATCTAGTGAGGGAAGGAAATGCACTCTGAACTGCATGGTTCCTTTACTATGATGCAAAACCATTTGAAAGAATAGTTCAAGAACCTCTCATTTATTGTGTTAAATTTCTAACTCCAGAAAACAAGTAAATATCTATCGAATCACCTGTACCATTTCAATATAGTTCTCCCTTAAAGAATATCTGAGTTGAACAAAGAGGCTGAGAGTCAGGACTCACAGCTTTAACACCAACATAAACCTATTCTTTGATTGTAAAGTATGACTAATAACATGGGACATTATCTTCCTGTCAGAGGGTTTTTGACTAGTGATCTAACTGTGAGCCAAATGCACAGTGTTGCAGAAACAACAGTTCTGCTGCTATTCGAGCTTCGTTCCCAAGGAGCTGCTAAATGCAGATCTCCCATTTACTTAAGGCTTTAATATTCAGGGCTATGGATTTCAGAGCTTAACATCTTGTTTTTATACATAATTTTGCAGCTAAAGCACTAAAAATGTCAGAAAACCACCATTTTAAAGTCTTTTGATTTTTATTTGTAATCTCTAAGAAGGCCAAATGTCAGAGCTAAACAATTTCTACTTAGAACACAGAGGAACACTTGGTCTCTCTTTTGTTTAGCCTTCAATATAACCTCATCCCTGTATGCTACTTATTAATTACATAGAGGAAAACAGTAATTTACAGTAGTGACAACTTAAAGGGACCACTTTAACAAAATGATCAGGGTTAGCATAACCAGTAATAATTTTTGGTAGGATACACTAAAAGTGACATAGTGTTACTTCTGTGGTATCCTGGCAAAAAATGTATAACTTGAAAAAAATGTATAACCTGAATCTAATCATGAAGAAATATCAGACACATCCAAATTGAGGAAGAGACTTGCTGCAAGTAAACTTCCCATAAAGCCTCAAAATGTCAAGGTCATGAAAAACAAAAAAAGACCAGTGAACTGTTCCAGATTACAAGAGATGAATGAGACGTGATGACTAAAAGCCATGTCTCATCCTGGATTGGATCTTGGACCAGAAATCCTTTTCCTTTTGCTATAAAAATACATTAGTGGAACAAATGGTGAAATTTAAATTCATAAATTATACAATAATATTGTATGAATATTAATTTTCTGATTTTGATAATTGTCCTGTGGTGATGTAAGAGAATATATTTTGTTTTGGTTTTGGTTTTATTTTGAAGTGTTGAAGTGTAAATGAACCTCATGTCTGCAAGTTACTGTCCGTTTTTAAAAATCTAGCTACAGAAAGCTACTAATTTAAGAAATCCAGGTGAAAGTATATAAGCATTATTGGTTATATTTTTTATAACTTTAGTGTGTGTTTTAAAAATATATAATCCCAGGCAAAGAAGAATTTAGAAGACAGATGTGATAGAGTACTCCTTCTAGCACCTCTACCCTAACTTATATTACTCAAAATTATAATCAGATTGGGAAATAGTTTATATGTTTTAAATTTCTCTAAATTGAAAAAAGAATTTATTGTGCTTTTCTTTTCACAGGTAGCTAAATTTCAAGCAGATTCCTTGACTGTGTAATATTTTTTTCCATTGGCAAGTTAAGAGGAACAACATTTGGTACTAAACATATTCCATTCATGTTACAAGTGTTTATTAAACATACACTATGTGCCAGTCACTGTGCTAGATTTAGGGATAAATAAATAAAATACACATGGTATGTGACCTAGAGGATCTTCTAGATTAGTACAGGAGACAGACATATAAATGAATACTTGTAAAGAGGTAATAAATGTTATAATAAGAGTTAGTGTGTGAGTGTGCACGTGTTGGGGCAGGGAGTAGTTTACTATTGTATACAAGAGATTGATGGTCAATTCCCATGAAGCAGGGAAAGGGAAGGAGTTAGAAAAATCTTCATAAAAGAGACTGTGTTTGAATTGAGTCTTAAAAGCTGAGTCCTGGTTTAGATGGACAATGGAGTAAAGATATTCTGGGCAGATGAAATGGCGTGAACAAAAGACATGGAGCTATGAAACAGGCTATTATGGGGACAGCAAATAATTCAGAATGGCTGAATTCAAGACGAGAAGTGGTCACAGTGAGAGAAGATGCTAGAGACAAGCTAAGACCAGTTTCTGGAGGGCCTCATAAGCCATTGTGCCAGAAGCTTTTGTACAAACCCAAGGAAATCATGTGGGAGCTCTTGGCCACTTGAGTGCATTGGTGAATAGCTAATTTGTTAAACTATCACATGCAAAGCAAGGTACATTGAGGTAGGTCATCCTACTCCAATAAGATGATTTGTGTTTATTGTAATAAGGGAATTGAACCAAGAATGGGATGCTCTTCCATCTTTCTATCTTATGTTACAACATAAGAAACATTTGCATTCTTTCTACTCTGTAATATTTCTGTAAAAGATTTCAGGAGTGCTGTGGTTTGAATATGTCCTCCAAATTTCTTGTATTGGAAACTTAACTGCCAAATTCATATGTTGATTGGAGGTGGGGCCTTTGTGAGGTAATTGGAATTAGATAAGGTCATTCGTGTGGGACCCCCATGGTGGGACTGGTGGCTTTATAAGAAGAGGAAGAGAGACCTCAGCTGACACACTTGCTCCTGTCCTCCTGCCATTGGATGCTCTTCCTCATGTGACTGGATGTGGGAGGTGAAAAGATGAAGTCCATCATGACTTCCGACCTGGGCCCAGGTGACACAGAGGATGGTGGTATCATTTACTAAGTTCAATAACGAGGAAGGAGAGTTTGCTGGGGAAAGTGTAGGTGAGTGGATAGTAAGTTTAAGAAGATCATTCTGATATAGTCACCTTATATAACATTTTTCAGTTTATGAATTCTCTAAGTTGGTGACTAAAGTACTTTTCAGTAGGATCTTTACATTAAACGAAAATGTCCCCAATGACTAGACCAAACTCAAACTACTGAAATATTTAGTTGTATTTTCCATTGCAATGAAATCAAGAAGAAAGCAGGGAAGAGTGGGAATCCCAGGGCAGTACCCCAGCTGCTGGCAGGCCAGGTGTAAGTTCAAGGTTGGGCTCTGAGTCAGCCAAAGATGCCTGACAGGCTTAGAAAACTAGGAAAAGCAGACTTCCAAAAACTTGGAATTCTGACCATAGTTTCAATAAAAATACTCAGGACTCAATTTACTTTCATCTAGTCATGATTCTGGTAAAAATTATCCTATTTTTTTCATATGCAATAACTCTTGTGTAAGCTACGTAACTGGAGAGTCAAATCAAGTTAAAGTTGTCAAATTCCTGACTCTCTTCAACTATGGAAAACACAGCTTTCTAAAATAAAAGAACTTTTAAAATAGCCCCATCTTCCTCATCTGAATACAAAAAAAGACTTCTTTTGGAGATTCATTTCCTTTTTCACTATGGACTATTTGATTGCTACAATCTGAACAGTTATTGAAAACACACAAAGTAAAACACCTATTGATTATTATTTTGGGAATTACTTCAGTTGTTTTTGAAGGCACCATAATGCACTAGTTTAAAAACGAAAAATAAAAAAGTCATATAGGATCACACATTTCAAAACTGTAAGCTTGCTGTCTTAATTTTTTATTTTTTTCTGAGAGCACGAGGCTTTTAAAATCATGTTAATACCATGAAAAATTCCATTCATAACTTTCTTTTTGTTTTTTTGTTTTTTGAGACGGAGTCTCGCTCTGTCGCCCAGGCTGGAGTGCAGTGGCCGGATCTCAGCTCACTGCAAGCTCCGCCTCCCGTGTTCCCGCCATTCTCCTGCCTCAGCCTCCCAAGTAGCTGGGGCTACAGGCGCCCGCCACCTCGCCAGGCTAGTTTTTTGTATTTTTTAGTAGAGACGGGGTTTCATCGGGTTAGCCAGGATGATCTCGATCTCCTGACCTCGTGATCCGCCCGTCTCGGCCTCCCAAAGTGCTGGAATTACAGGCTTGAGCCACCGCGCGCGGCCATAACTTTCATTTAATAAATTGGAAAAGGAAATGGTAGACTTTTGGAGAAAAAAAAAGCTTTGCAATATGAGATCCTTTTAGTCACAGGAACTGACTAAGTAGAGGGAAGAGGACTGGAAAGTTTTTTCTAGAAAGAAAAAAATACTGTTAGACTCATAGAAGATGCTACTGAGTGCTTATAGTGTTTAAGATCATTCTAGAGCAGGATTCCTCAGCCTGGTCACTATTGAAGTTTTGGGCCAGGTAATTCTTTGTTGTGAGGGGCTGTCCTGTACATGGTAAGTGCTTGGTGGCATTCCCGGCCTCTGCCCAGGAGTACCACCCCAGTTGTAACCATCTTAAAAATGTGTCCACACATTGCCAAATATTCCTGGGGTCCAAAATCATTCCAGTTCAAAAACCAGTGTTCTGGAGTCTTGCTGCTAAAAGTGTTGTCTGCAATTCAGCAGCAGCATCCGGAAGCTGTTAAGAAAAGAGGATTTCAAGCCTCCTATTCAGTATGATCCTAGTCATAATGAGTCAGAATTTGCATTTTAACAAGATTCCCAGGTGATTCATATGCATATTCAAGTTTGAAAAGCACTGTCAGATGATATGGATCATATTTATCCATTAGCAGGAGGGTAGTGGAGAAGAAGGAGGAATAGGAGGTGGAAAGAGGGAGGAAGGGAGTGAAAAAAGATGGAAGCTAAGAAACCTGGTTGATATTGGAGACACATAGCACTTTAAAACCAAGCATAAATAACTTTGCTTTTTGTGAAATTTTGAACAAAGTTGCCAGTGAGAACGTTAAAGAAGAGACTTTTATTATTGGGATTTTAAAGGGAAAAGTATTAGAAAATTAGAGATAAAGAAGTTAGGACTATATACGAAGTTAGTCACAAGTTTAAATCACCGAGGCCTAGATTAGAATCGTGACTATTAAAATCAAAGTGCTGAAAGCCAGAAGACTTACGAAGAAACAAATTGTAAGAAATGGTGAACAGCCAGATGTGAAAGAGAAATTACAAAGGCTTTTGGCATGCTGTTTCTCACACGGTCACCTTCTAAACTAGTCTGCATCATGCCAAGGAAAACCTCGAGAAAGGGAAGGGGATAGTAGTATAAGTAGC
Organism: Papio anubis; assembly: GCF_008728515.1. NCBI lineage: Eukaryota > Metazoa > Chordata > Mammalia > Primates > Cercopithecidae > Papio > Papio anubis. The sequence continues at coordinate 132,536,652 of NC_044978.1, read as the reverse complement.
ATTGAATTACTCACATAGGTCTCAGGTGACATCGTTTTGCCTCCTTTAATCCCTTCAATTTTATTTATAAAATCAGAATTTTCCATGGTATGATGGTTAATAATGCGTCAACTTGATTGGATTGAAGGATGCAGAGCATTGTTCCTGGGTGTGTCTGTGAGGGTGTTGCCAAAGGAGATAAACATTTGAGCCAGTGGACTGGGAGAGGCAGACCCACCCTCAGTGTGGGTGGGCACCATCCAGTCACCTGCCAGCATGGGTAGAATAAAGCAGGCAGAAGAAGGTGGAATGAGCAGACCTGCTGAGTTTTCTGGCCTTCATCTTTCTCCCATGCTGGATGCTTCCTGCCCTTGAACATCAGACCCCAAATCTTTCGGCTTTTGGACTCTTGGTTTGGGACTCAGACTGGCTTCCTTGCTCTTCAGCTTGCAGACGGCCTATTGTGGGACTTCACCTTGTGATCATGAGAGTCAATTCTCCTAATAAACTCCCTTTCATATATTCATCTATCCTATTAGTTCTGTCCCTCTAGAGAATCTTAATACATATGGTATTAGTACAAGAGGTAAATTATCTTGTCTCTTCCTCAAGCTCTCCCTTGAACCCTTGCAAAAAGAAAGTTCACCACATTGTTTTCCTAAATATTACAACTCTATGTCCAGAGGATGATTGTCTTCCTGAGTACTTCTTAGTATTTCTACTCTTCATTCTTTTTAGTAATTCTGATCAGGACCTTTTATTTTCTATTATAACGGGCCAATGTGATGGTTAATTTTATGTGACATCTTGACTGAGCTGAAGGATGCCTGGTTAGCTGGTAACACATTATTTGTGTTTGTGTCTGCGAGGGTGTTTCTGGACGAGTTTAAGATTTTAATTTATGGGTTGAGTAAAGAAGATCTGCCCTCACTTATGTGAATGGACATCATCTAATCCTATGAAAGCCTGAATTGAACAAAAAGGTGGAGGAAGGGTGCATTTGCTTCTCATTTGAGCTGGGACGGCCATATATACTCCCCTGCCCTCAGACACTGGTGCTCTGGGTTCTAGAGTCTTCGAGCTCCGATCTGGACCTACACTGTTGGTTCCTCTGGTTCTCAGGTCTTTGGATTCGGACTGAGTTACATCACCAGGTTTCTTCTGCTGGTTTTCCAGCTTGCAGAGGACAGATTATGGGACTTCTAGGCCTCCATAATTGTGTAAGTTAATTCCTGTAATAAATTTCCTGTTTTATAAATATATCTATATAGATATCTCTTATTGGACTGTTTCAGGCCATTATTCTTTATGTAAATCACTATTCTAAATGATTTACATATTTTATTTAATGATCACATCTACACTCTGGGGTAGTCCACCACTCAGGGTTCAGTGCAGGAAAAAGAAATTATTCTAGGAATTTCCAGTACATAGGAATTTTAATATACAGAAGTATGTGTTTATAAATTCATTGAAATGGCTGGTAGAGCAGAAACAGAAGGCTGCTTCTGGGGTTTTGGTGTAAAGCTAATGCCCTTATAGCTGTGACCCAGAAGAAACTGTTACTGCAACCACTGCTGTGGCTGCCACAGCTGCCCTGTGCTAAGAAGACACTGCCCCTTGCATCTAGAGAGTGCAGCATTCATCTAACCCATACAAATCCTGTGTCTGTCAGGACCTGCGTGTCAACTCTCCCTGCTGCAGGAAGCTCACCTCTGCCTCCCTTTGAAATTTCAGGTGTGTGTATCTAACTGGCAGAGTCTATTTCATAGCCGGAACCCTATCTATAAGGGAGTCTGGAAAATGTACTTGCTCGTTTTCCAACTTCTTCAAGTAGGAGGGTTGAGAGAGCAATAGCTCATCTTCAGATGGAGGTTGAGAGAGCAACGGCCACCACAGATTTCAAGCTGAGTTGGACAGAACTGCAATTTTTTCTTGATTTCATTTGTTCTAAATAGACAAATTAATATCATGTGGAGTTGCTTATCTGGATATTTTCTTGTGATATATTTATAGTTTTAGCGACCTCTTTTCTTATTTTTAAAGTTTATATTTCAAAATATGTATGAATAGGATATTTTAAAGAACAAAATAGTGGTGATGACTCCCATTAAGAAATACTATTGGCTGCACATGGTGGCTCATGCCTGTAATCCCAGAACTCTGGGAGGACAAGGAGGGAGGACAGGTTGAGGCCAGTTCAACTAACCCAGACAACATAGCACAACCCCTGTCTCTACAAAAAAATTTTAAAAAATACTGTTTGTGCCAGGCATGGTGGGTCATGCCTATAATCCCAGCACTTTGGGAGGCTGAGGAGGGCGGACCACCTGAGGTCAGGAGTTCAAGACCAGCCTGGCCAACATGGTGAAACCCCATCTCCATTAAAAATACAAAAAAATTAGCCAGGCATGATGTGGTGGCACACACCTGTGGTCCCAGCTGCTTGGGAAACTGAGGCCAGGAGAATCGCTTGAACCTGGAAGGTAGAGGTTGCAGTGAGCTGAAATTGCACCACTGCACTCCAGCCTGGGCAACAGAGCTAGACTCTGTCTCAAAAAGAATAAAAACAAAAAATAAAATACTATTCCTCTTTCCATATATTCATATCTTAATTATGTTGAACTTTTAGGCTTAAGATCAAACCTGGCCATTTTCGTGATCAGTTCTGAAATCTTATAGTTATACACAGAAGGCATTTAAAATGTATATTAATATGCAGCCCTACAATATCTACTTAAGTCCATATTATTCACTCTTGCCTGAGCTGTAGCATAGCATTGATGGCTCATCGTACTCATCTCTGCCTAGCAAATTTTAGATTCTACTTGCAAAGTTAAAATTGTTTTTGTGGATTAAAAAACGATGAAAGGAGATAAAATGGGTGTCTCCTGAGGTCTCAATAAATAATTTGTTACGGCTATAAGACCTATACTGACACTCCCCTAAGCCCTCCTTAGGCCTTTGGCACAGCCTTTTTGTGAGCCTCATATAAAGTATAAGTTCAACAAATGTTGAATGAATACACAGAAGAACGCATTATATGTAAACCTGAATTTTTTATTTACCTTTATCCTGTGCTGTTTACTTCACTTAAGATTATAAATACTTTGAAAATAGGGATAGCATGTTTTATTTATTTATTTATTTATTTTTGGAGATGGAGTCTCACTCTGTCACCGAGGCTGGAGTGCAGTGGCACCATCTCGGCTCACTGCAACCTCCACCTCCCTGGTTCAAGCAATTCTCTTGCTTCAGCCTCCTGAGTAGCTGGGATTACAGGTACCGCCACCACACCCAGCTAATGTTTTGTACTTTTAGTAGAGACAGGGTTTCACTATGTTGGCCAGGCCAAGATGGTCTTGAACTCCTCAGGTGATCCGCCTGCCTCAGCCTCCCAAAGTGCTGGATTACAGGCGTGAGCCAGAATAGCATCTTATATGCTTTTATACCCCTCCTTTTCACCTCCTAATATGATCTGAGAACACAGGAAGTGATCAATATTTACTGAACCGAATCAATAGTTTTGAAATAAAGTATTTTATCAATTATGAACTGGTAACGTTTATATTTTAAAACTACTTTATTAAATAAAAAATTTTAAATAGAGAAACATTTAAAGAACAATTCAGCAATATTTCAACCAGCTAAAAAGAACCAACTTTTTTTTTTTTTTGAGACATGGTCTCTCTGTCTCTCTCTATTGCCCAGGCTGGAGTGCAGTGGTGTGATCTCAGCTCACTGCAACCTCTGCTACACAGTTTCAAGTGATTCTCCTGGCTCAGCCTCCCAAGTAACTGGGATTACTGGTGCCTGCCACCATGCCTAGCTAATTTTTGCATTTTTAGTAGAGACGGGGTTTCACCATCTTGGCCAGGCTGGTCTTGAACTCCTGACCTCGTGATCCACTTGCCTCAGCCTCCAAAAGTGCTGGGATTGTGGGTGTGAGCCACTGTGCCTGGCCTATTTTTTTATTTTTTAGAGATAGGGTCTTGCTATGTCACCCAGGCTAGAGTGCAGTGGTGCCGTCATACCTTACTGTAACCTTGAACTCCTGGGCCCAAGTGATCCTCCTTCCTCAGCCTCCTGAATAACTAGTACTGCAGGCACTGCCACAGCCAGATAACTTTTTTATTTTTTGTAGAAATGGAGTCTTGCTAAGTTGCTCAGTCTGGTCTTGAACTCCTGGCCTCAAGCAATCCTCCTGCCTTGTGCAGGATTACAGGTGTAAGTAACAGCACTCAGCCAACATTTTGGTTGTTATTTGTTTTTTGCCCCTATGCCGAAGTTCTTGGTTTAAAAGTATAATCTTTGTGCATACATTTTTGTGTCCTGCTTGTTTTTCACTTATTATAATTGTTTCTGTTATTATGAGTTTTTATTTTTAAATCTGAATAATGGTGCATGCCTGCCACATAGTGGGCATTCAATAAATCAATAAGTTGATACTTTATTCATTTATTCATAAACATTAAGAATTACATTTTTAAAATATTTACTATTTTGATAGATGAGAAATGGAAACTTCTTTGATTTTTTAAAAAATTAAGATCACTTTTATTTATCGAAGAGCAAAATAGTATATTAACAAAATGTTAGCTAATAGAGAAATAACACCAGAAGAAGTCTCGTGCACGTGATTATCAGCTAAGTAACTGGTTGAAGTCAGGATATAAATCACTGGATAATTTTTCGTGGAAAGACAGAATAAATTGATGAGGCCCTTAACAAAGAAATGGAAATGAAACCTTGCCCTTTGGAGAAAGAGCACTCTGTAATTCCTATAGCCACCACCTTTCGTCAAAGAGAAACAGGGTTGTGACAATGGTGCCATGAGCCTGGACCTAGAACCCTCTTCAGCTTGTCTCTTGCTTGACTTTGCAGAGCATACTGGGCATGACATAGAGGCCAGAGACTAATTTGACAATGGGAAGGTTAAAAACTTCATATCCTGGACCCACTCTTTGATCTTGAGCCATCAGTTCCACAGTTTCTCTTGGCCTTTCATGTCTAAAAAAAATGCCCACGTATTACTGTTACCACCTTGAGAGACGTGGCTGCTGCCATCAGTAGGTGAAAGGTTGTTTTGCTGTCTGAGATGGAAAGTTCCTAGCCAACACCTTATTTTCTGGCTGTATAAGACAGGCACCTAAAAAGTGAAGGGATGGGAGGATAGGCAGTCCAGCAGGTGACCATTTAGAACTTCATGCTATAAATGGTTTTGGATTTCCAAAGATGAAACGAGTCTCCCCAGCACAGGGCAGTTGCAGGTCACACCCCCAGGGCCTGACTGGTTTTATCAATCTGGCTGTTCAGAGTCAGTGCAAAGGACGTCCTCACCACCTGAATAGCACATATACACAGATGGTGATGATTCTGATATACAAGAAATTGTCATGAAATTACAGTCTCGCTTTTGCATAGCAACCTTTCACTTTTGGATCTGAAGGGCAAGATGCTTGTTGCCCACTGGACCAATCACTCTTGCTATTTAGGCCACAACAGTGCAGAAATGACTGGATGGAGTCGCACATCGCCTTGGTGCTGTTGTCCCAGTGGTAATGGCAGATGCCATCCGTCAGGCCCTCAGCTACCTATACATTCAGCTTCTGTTCGTAAACAAAGTGCAGGATGGCCAAAGTCACCTTAGCAAGGAGGATAATTAGCAGCAGAATGAACAAGGACGTAAGCAGACACCTGTTTTTCTTGACAGAGCCTACGCAGCCCAGGAAGGCAACCACTGTGATAATGGAGCCCACGATGAGAGGACAAGCTCATTGCACAGCGTGAGGGAGGGGAGCTTATGGAAGAGCACTCCCAAGCTGTTGTGGGTCAGCGGGTACATCCCCTAAAAGTGCAGCAGCCACAGAACCGAAAGAGCAAGTTGGGCCGTGCGCAGTGGCTCACGCCTGTAATCCCAGGACTTTGGGAGGCTGAGGTGGCAGGATCGCTTGAGACCAGCCTGGGCAACATAGTGAGACCCTGAGTCTACAAAAAAATTTTTTTTAATTAGCTGGGTGTGGTGGTGCCTGTGCATGCCTGTGGTCCCAGCTACTTGGGAGGCTGAGGTGGGAGATTGCTTGAGCCCAGAAGTTCAAGCTGCAGTGAGCTATGATGGAGCCACTGCACTCCAGCCTGGGAGATAGAGCAAGATCCTGTCTCAAAAAAAAGAAAAAAAAAAGAAAGAAAGAAAGAACGAGAGAAAGAGAGAAAGAAAAAGAAAAACAGGACATACTTCCACAATTTCAAGCTTCTCGTGCCCATGCTGGGATATTCTGGCCCTTTTTCAGGCACTAGTCCTCAGCCCTTCAGAGAGAATTTGTGATTATCCTTCAGATGGCCAAGACAAGGCTGGTAACATTCATGTCTAGGGTTATTTCAAAACTTATTTGATGTTTGAAACTAGCATTACAACTTTACTATTGAGGATAATTTTTTTTAATGTGTTTATTGATCAACTGTATTTTCTTTTTTGTGAATTTTTCTTTTCAAATATTTTGTCCATTTATCTATTGTAAACTTGATTTTAATAAACTCATTATAATTAAAATTTATTAGTAAGACTTTTATGATTTTTGTTTTTAAAATAAGTGTTGGGCTGGGCACAGTGGCTCATGCCTGTAATCCTAGCACTTTGGGAGGCCAACGTGGGTGAATTGCTTGAGCTCAGGAGTTCCAGACCAGCCTGGGCAACGTGAAACACCAGCTCTATAAAAAATACAAAAGTTAGCTGGGCGTGGTGGCGTGCACCTGTGGTCCCAGCTACCCAGAGGCTGAAGTGCCAGGATTGCTTGAGCCTGGGAGGTCAAGGTTGCAGTGAGCCATGGCTGCACCACTGTACTCCATCCTGGGTGACACAGAGAGAATCTATCTCAAGAAAATAAAATAAAAATAAAAAATAAGTGTCATCAAATTAAGAAACAATTGACAAAACGAAAGTAAATCTTTGTAATCACAGAGAGAAAAAATCAAGCAGAGGTAAATGTTAATTCAAATAGTAAATGATGCCATCTAGTGGAAAATTTACTTTGACTCATTTCTTTTTTTTTTTTTTTTTTTTTTTTTTTTTTTTTTTTTTTTTGAGACTGAGTCTCGCGCTGTCGCCCAGGCTGGAGTGCAGTGGCCGGATCTCAGCTCACTGCAAGCTCCGCCTCCCGGGTTCACGCCATTCTCCGGCCTCAGCCTCCCGAGTAGCTGGGACTACAGGCGCTGCCACCTCGCCCGGCCTATTTTTTGTATTTCTTAGTAGAGACGGGGTTTCACCGTGTTAGCCAGGATGGTCTCGATCTCCTGACCTCGTGATCCGCCCATCTCGGCCTCCCAAAGTGCTGGGATTACAGGCTTGAGCCACCGCGCCCGGCCTGACTCATTTCTTTGGATTACAGGTTCATAAATTTCAATCCCCCCAAATTTGGAATTGATGGGCTTTGTTAAAATACATAGTCCAGCCCCTCTTCTGCCTAGAGATTTCTAACTTCATATGTGTGATAATCCAATAATTGTTTCAATAGTATCCATATTGGAAATTAGAAAAATTCCATTTCAGTTAAAAAGAGTGTCCCAGAAGTACCTTGTGCTTTCCCTTTTCATCAGAATGTTTACTAGTTTCACCATAATAAATAATTTTATTGCTAACAACGTTCTTTAGATGTGTTAGCCCCTGTACTGTTTTACTTGAATTGTTTTATTTAGTCTGTTCAAACACCATAAGTTACATACTATTGTTATTGTATTTCACAAGTGAGAAGGTTGAGGGGGAGAACTTAAGTAGCTTCTCCAAGGTCACACAGGTATACTGTATCTGAGCTCAGAAACCATCAGGTTATTGTGCACAGGCCTATGTGACAGGAAAGGTCATAGCCATGTGAACAGTGAAAAGGGACTAACTTTTAAAAGCCCAGTTCCAGTCCCATGATCCTATACTATCATCTACATTTAGCTTAGTATACTACGGGCAGAAATGAATCGTATTACTAAGGGCTATTTAGGGACAATTTGCTTTGATATGTTGCAACTTAATACGCACATGGTGACAGTCATACATTCAGATGTTCCTTAAATATTGGTTGTTGATTTCTGGTGTTATAAATTTGAGGATGTTTTCAATACTTTGCTGTTACTCTCTATTCTTCCCCTAAATAAAGTAAACGGAATTGCCTCAAACGCTCTATGTGCAGGCAAACTGAAACTAATTTATTTATAACTGGTTAGAAAACCCAGTTGATAGAGATCTGTCAGCCAAGCTAGTTGAGGCATGTCAGCCAAGCTAGCTGAGGCTTAAGCGTGGGTGCCTTCCCCTACCCAACAAGGGCCAAGGGTTGGGCCCACTCAGTGCTGGCAGAAGTCAAGTGCTGTTTCTCCTTAAGCAGAAATTTATCTTTCCTACAGTTCACCCCTTCCCTTGAGCCCAAAGTATCAACTGACTTCAACTGAAAATTAATTCCTGCTACTGCCCTAGTCGGAAATAGTGTGAAGGTGACATAGGAACTTTACAGTAGTTTCCCTTGAGGGTAAGTCCTGGTAACTGCCCTATTCTCTAGTCCGTTAGTGACTGGGGGAGTAAGTCCTGATAACTGCCCTATTCTCTAGTCCCTTAGTGACTCTAATAACCGACTATGAAAGATTTCTTTGTGGGGGAAGGAAGGTGTGGCAACCGGAGACTTTCATTATCTCTTAAATATCTATCCAGTAGAAGTGTTTCCTTTTTGGTATCCTATAAACTACATTAACCTTAGAAAATCTCCTGAGCATTAGTGAACAAAGAACATCAAAAAATTAACTTTTTTTTAAAAAAACAGGATGGCCCAAAAAACAAATAGACAAAAAATTAGGATGAACGCATAAACATTTCTCAATTTATTTTTACATTGGAGTGGGAGAGAAATTTGAAAATATAAACATATTTTCATATTCTTTCCTTCCAGCCCCAGGAACTCAAAGTGTGAAATGATAATGCCCAGAGATGCAAAAAAAAGTTCAGGTTGATATTCAGCAGAACGGAGGGAAAAAATAGATGACTAACAAGAAACTTTGAGTCTTCGGACATGGAAAAACTAGATGAAATAAAAATAAAAATAGACAACATTAATGGAGCACTAATTTGTGCCAGGTACTTTTCTAAATGTTCTTCGAATGCACAATCACATTTATCCCCTACCTTGACAGAACAAGGTAGGTACAATTATTAATCTTATACAGATAAGTAAAATGAGCAGTTAAGTCACTTGCCGAAGTAATCCGGCTACTAAACTGTGGACAGGAAACCAAGCTGTCAGGCCCCAGAGCCCAAGTTCCCATCTACTACACTGTAAGAAAGAGATCTAACATGCATCACTTCCTCGGAGAGTCCGAGAGTCGGAAGCAAACCTGGGATACAAATTCACTGAATGGATCACCCATTTGACTAACAGACATCTGCCTGTTACACAGTTATTTAGGCCCTTTGCGGCCTCCAAGCTCATTGATAGAAGTAAATTAGTTGTGCTTTATTACGCAAATACTTCACAATGACTGGGTCTCAGGAAGGAAGAATTTATATATTTTGGAGGGTCAGAGGCCTAGACCATTCCTTCCAGGTTCTCACTTTTTCAAATGAGACAGAAAGAAGTCAACAAGATTACAGAAACCAATGGTATAGTAAAGACGTACATGAAACAAATGAACGCTTTCAATACATCCATGGCAATACATTCAATACAATACATGACAGTGTGTTTGAAACTTCACTTGGAGGTAACCACGTAGGTCCAAGCCTAACTCCCTACAACTCTGAGATCTGGCCACTGGCTTCCTAGCATCTCTGCCACAGGCCCCGGTGAAAGCCCAGACACCTCGACTTAAACACTGATTTAGTTTGTAGTCTGGTAAGGCGGCGGGGCACCCACTAGAGGCCTCAGCCCTGGGGCTGTCCTACGGCCTGCAGATGACGTCCGTGGGAAAAGCAGTCGGAGCAGGAGCACCCTCGGAACCAAAGCGCCCGCCCCGCCTACTCACCGGCAGCGTTTCCCAGAGCACCAGGGGGCGGGGCCTCGTCGGCTGGCTTGGACTACCGCGGAGCGAGGAGCTCGGCCCCGGCTGGCGGAGGCGCAGTGAGGCCTGGTCTCCGGCTGCCAGACCATGCTGAGCGCAGCACGCGGCAGGCTCGCCTCAGCGCTGCGGCAAACTAGCGCAGCGCGGTCCGCGGTCGCCTGTAGGTGTCTGCACGCGTCGGGCTCGCGGCCTTTGGCCGACCGGAGCAACAAGACGGAGGAGCCGCCCCGCGCCTTCGATCCGGCGCTGCTGGAGTTCCTGGTGTGCCCGCTCTCCAAGAAGCCGCTCAGGTGACTCGCTGGTCTTGGCCCTTCCTTCGCAGCCTCCCGGTGGGCGGAAAGGGAGTGGTGGACCGCGGCCTGTCTCAGCCACTGGGGACTTGTAGGTCGGTCAATACTCTCCGCTGCCATATTCTGGACTCTGTCCCCGCCGGTGCATGCACCTCCCGCTGCGGCGGGCAGAACGGGGGAGACCGGAGGCCAGGGGAGCCGCGTCCCACATCTCCCAGAGCACATAGCCAGCCTGCCGGAATGGCTCGAAGCGTTTTAGGCTTCGCGACCGGCTGCTCTTTGCAATCACCCGGGGACCGTTTTAAAAATGCCGATTCCCCTGCAGCCTCCAAGACGGGCAGACTTGGAATGCTCGGGGGATGGGACCTGAACATTTGTATTTTTTTTTTCCTTTTAAGAGACAGGGTGCCCCCCTACGTTGCCCAGACTGGCCTAGAACTCCCACCTCAGCCTCCTCAGGAGTCGGGAGACAGGCGCCGCCCCCACGCCCAGCTTACTTGTGTTCTTAAATGGTCTCTAAAACCAGGTTCTTGAATTACTGCGATTCAGGACAAGTCCAAAGCCATCCGGTTTTTAAGCCAAGATAATGAAAAGTATTTTACCCTCCAGATTCTTGTGAAAGTGTCTTGTACAACTGGTGCCTGACAATCTTAAGCAATTCAGCTGTGTATGCTGCCTGGTGGCTCTTAGTTGTGGCCTAGCAGATTTCTTAGAAGCCTCTTTAACCTAGTTTTTGGGAAGACAGCTCTACAGTTTCCAAGCTCCCAAAAATGGAATATTGACAACACTAACGCTAGTATTACAAATCGCATAAACGAAACACCAAAACGTTGTCAGTGGTTATCTTTGAGTGGCAGATTGCTAGCAATTTTTCATATTTCTTTTTTCCCATAATAAACATATTCAGTTTTCTCAAACCTTGAAATTATTTGATTTGCGTTTATAACTAGCTCACTGCAGACTTACTGCTTTCCAAAGTTTTCTCATTTCTGCCCTCTCACCTTTTCCAGTGATTTCCTTCTAATGGATTAGTTAAGTTTTTCTACTTAGCATTTATTCTAAAACGAAGAAGTTGATTTTTCTCTAGTGTTTATTCCAGTAGTAAATTAACAGGGATGATTTGGGGCTTGACCAAAGTAATGAAGGAATATTTGGATAAGAGAGGGGGATCTTTTCTGACTAGTATGAAAAAAAAAATTAAGGAATAACTTGTGAATAAGGTGAAAAAGAGAATATGAGAGAAACTGACTAAAATGGGAATCATTATAGATTCTAAGAGAATTTTTCTAAGATAAAAGGTTGAATTGGCTATCGTTGCTTTTAGTTAAAGAAGACTATTCTGGGATTAACTCCATACCAAGAATTGGATAAATGGTGGTATTTGTTGAAAATCAGGCTCTTCAATTATTTTATTTTTCCACAACTCATTTTGTTCTTTTTTTTTTTCCACCCCAGATATGAAGCATCAACAAATGAATTGATTAATGAAGAGTTGGGAATAGCTTATCCAATCATTGATGGGATTCCTAATATGATACCACAGGCAGCTAGGATGACGCATCAAAGTAAGAAGCAGGAAGAAGTGGAGCAGCGCTAGTTCATAATTAAAAAAACATAAAACGCAACAGCCAACTTTTCTTAGTACCATATACCTTTTAAAACACAGTGGCAGGTAATAAGTGGAAGAGAAGAATGTTTCTGTCTCTTCCTACATTGACTGTTCTTATTCCACTGGTTTCTTTAACAGGACTGTTCTACTCAGCCTCTGTGGAAGAAAACTTCCCACAGGGCTGCACTAGCACAGCCAGCCTTTGCTTTTACAGCCTGCTCTTGCCTATTACCATACCAGTGTATGTATTCTTCCACCTTTGGACTTGGATGGGTATTAAACTCTTCAGGCATAATTGATGCAACTAGAGTCAATATGCTGTATACATTAATGGTAGTTCTTGGGCATCTATCTCTGAAAGCTCAAATGAATGGAATTGAGTTTGTGGGAAAGAGGCTTTGCTTTGCGCATATCAGGCTTAGGACTGTGGGAGGCTTAAGTTGCAGGTGCTTCTTTTATTGTGCTCTTGTTCTGCCCTTGTTTTTTGAAGGCTCTGACTTATAACTGCTGTATCAGAAGAAACATTTTGACAGTGTCTTGTTGGAGATAAACATCCCTAATTGACATGTGATGACTATTTCTTATTCCATTCATCTAAGAGTCATTGAAATTTTGTTTTGCTTGTTTGTTTAGCTTCAAGGTCTTTGGTAAAGTCACATGTTAGGGATGACTGAAATAATTCCAAAGGAGTGATGTTGGAATAGTCCCTGTAAGGGAGAGAAATGCATTTGAACGAATGTGATACAAAACCATATAATGAAATAGAAATTTCATGTACTTACAAAAATTGAGTTTGTAAAATTACCTTCATTTCTTTGACATTAAATGCTTATATTAGCAATAAAGATGTTGACACTTTCCCATACAAAATAAACCAGTTTGTAATCATTTGTTTTGTTTATTTGTTTGGTCACAGAAGTGTTATTGATACTAAGGGAAGTTGTAAAACTGCACTGAATGTAGCTGTGTTTAGAGAGGTACTTAATGCCTAAAATAGAATCATTTCCTAGGAAAGTAGGGGATGGGAAGACTTGCAAGTAGTGGATTGTGCCCTGTTGAGCTTAGAGCCATATTTTGAGCCACATTTCAGTTTATTTTCCCAGGACGCTGAATAACACCACTAAGGGCATGAGCATCGACACATTAATAGCCTCTGATTTTCCAGAACTTTCAGTAAGACTAATTGAGCATAGTATAATACTTCTGAAGTATAGTGTGTTTCAGTAGTTAACCCAGAGAAACCTAAGAACCGAATACAAACTTTATTTTTATTGGAATCTTATGTTAACAGAAACCTGAAACAGTGATTCTTCTGCATCAAAAAATTAAGACATGTTAGATGTGTTTTCTTTTGAATTAATTCAGGGTATACTGTAGTATAAATGACATGTTAAAATTACCCTATGGCAACATACAGATAACCTGGAAGACTACAGGTTCCCAGGTATTTCCTGAAGAGTTGTTCTTTTCAGTTAACCCTAAATCTCACACTTAACCAAGTCAGGGAAAAGGAAACAATTCTGAAAAGTACATACTCTATCTCAAGAAGTCAACTTCAATTTCAGCTTTTGGGGAAGTTGAGCGTTTGACCATTTTAGGAAACACTGACACGCATGCCCTTGGGGAGTTTAGTATTTAACACCATCCTCTCACTAATATAATTTATGTAGCTATCAGTCGTTATAGTATAAACATACACCAGGTACAATTATAAACATAGTGCTGTGTCTTCAATCTTATAACCCTAAGGAGTAGGTAATATTAGCACCATTTTACAGATAAGGAAACAAGCACAGAGAGATTAAGTGACTTACCCAAGGTAACATAGCTAATAATTGGATTGAAATGTAAACCATCTAGCCATCTGCTTCAGTCTTAACTACCATGCCATGTGCCACTTTATTTTGTATTATTTGGTCCTTTCTATTTATAAGAACAACAAGAATCAAAATGCTTAGTTTCTAATTTTTATTCAAGACTGGACTAGGTGGCCATCCCCCTGCTTTTTTTTTTTTTTTTTTTTGAGACAGGATTTCACTCTTTTGCCCAGGCTGGAGTGCAGTGGCATGGTACGATCATGGCTCACTGCAGCCTCCACCTCCTGAGTCAAGTGATTCTCCCACCTCAGCCTCCCAAGTAGCTGGGACTACAGTCACCTGCCACCATACCCGGCTAATTTTTTTTGTATTTTTTTGTAGACATGGGGTTTCACCATGTTGTCCAGGCTGGTCTCAACTCCTGGGCTCAAGCGATCTACCCGCCTCGGTCTCCCAAAGTGCTGGGATTACAGGAGTGAGCCACTACACCCAGCCAGTGTCCTTCTTATTGCTTAAGGCACTGTACACTTTATTCTAGCACTTAACCTTGTGCTGCAATTGTGTGGTTTTTGTCTCCTGTCTATACAGTAAATGCTGAACATTTTAAATCTAATGTTTAGCACAGAGCAGGCAGTAAGTGCCTCCTGAATGAACACATGGCTCTGAGAAGCCTTATAACTTCAGCCAAGTTTCTTAGCATTCTGGGCCTCATTTTTAGGGCTAAAAAGTCCTTACCCTTGTTTCATAAAATGGTGAGGATCAAATAAAATTTTATATGTGAGGGTACTTTGTAAAGAACTAAGTGATACTTCTAGAGACCATGTGAGGAACTTTGTGAACCCATTCGCCAGTGAAACAAGCCTAACTATTGAAAATTATAAACAAAACAACCATTTAAAGAATCTGGAAATTGTCCTAAGGGCATACAGCTCATTAAATGAAGAAACATTCAAGGAAACCTACTGAAACTTAATAAGAACAGCAAGTTTTTGTCATCTGACCCAGCAACCATTTCTTTTTGCTCCCTTTCAGCTCGGCAATGGCCACTCCAGGAGGGTGCAGTCAGGAACACAGGGCTTGCTCTTCCCCCAGCTCCTAGTTGAGGGTTATGGTACCTCCCAGGAGGCACAGGCCATCAGCATAGTAAAGGTAATTATGTAATTATAAAAGACAGTATAAATGCGTATTTCGTCATTCTTATTTATAGGGCAATTACAGAAAAAAACCATGTATACGCAAGATGCATTGTATATGGGAGCCTGTAACATAGATAACATATTTAGTATTAACATCACAAAGGAAATGGAGGTAAGCAAAGCTGTATTTGCAGTATGAAAATGATACCAGATAGTAACTTGAATTCATAGAAATACACGAAGAGAACCACAAGAGGTAAATAATATTAATGTAATGAATGCTATAAATATATACTTGCTCTCCTTTTCTCAGTTTAAGAGACATTAGATTATATAAAGTAATTATAACTAAGTGTTGAGTTTGTAACATACAGATGTGATTACGTAACAATGGCACAGCAAGAGGGAAAAAGGAATTGCGCACTTGATACGTGGCTAGGTCAAATAATGCTTCTATATCTTACCGACACTTTTTTGTTGTTGTTGTCATTGTTGTTTGAGATGGAGTCTCACTCTCACCCAGGCTGGAGTGCAGTGGCACGATGTCTGCTCACTGCAACCTCCGCCTCCTGGGTTCAAGTGATTCTCCTGCCTCAGCCTCCCCAGTAGCTGCGATTACAGGGGTGCAACCACCACACCTGGCTAATTTTTGTATTTTTAGTAGAGATGAGGTTTCACCATGTTGGCCAGGCTGGTCCTGAACTCCCGACCTCAAGTGATCCACCCTCCTCTGCCTCCCAAAGTGCTGGGATTACAGGAGTGAGCCACCATGCCCAGCCTCTTATTGACATTCTTATGAACAGATCAGCAGTTTTAAAAGACCTCTTAAGCCTTCATACACTGCTGGTGAGAATTTAAAATGTTGCAGCTTCTTTGGAAAACGGCAAGACCACAAAAGGTCAAATGTAGAGTTGCCACATGACCCAGCAATTTCACTCCCAGGTATATACTCAAGAGAAGTGAGAACTTAAGTACTCACGATAGTTTGTATGCAAATGTTCATAGCAGCATCATTTAGAATAGCCAAAAAGCAGAAACAACCCAAACGTCCATAAACTGATGAATGGATAGATAAAATGTAATATGAATATAATGAAATAATATTTGGCAATATAAAGTAATAAAGTAGTGATACATGCTAGACTATGGATGAACCTTGCAAACATTATGCTAAGTCGTAGAAGCCAGTTATGAAAGGTCACATAGTCTAATTTCATTTATTTGAAATGTCCATAATAGTCAATCTCTAGAGACAGACAGTAGATTAGTAGCTGCATAGAACTGGGGAAGAAGGGGGAGATTGTGCAGTTTTGGCTAAAGGATACAAGGTTTCTCTTTGGGGTGATAAAAATATTATAAAATGGACTATGGTGGCACTTTGGGAGGCCAAGGTGGGAGGATCGCTTGAGCCCAGGAGTTCGAGACCAGCCTGGGCAACATAGGGAGACCCTGTCTCTACAAAAATTAAAAACAAATAAAAAAAATTAGCTGGGCATGGTGGTGTGTGCCTGTGGTCCCAGCTACTCAGGAGGCTGAGGTGGGAGGATCCAGCCCAGGAGGTCAAGGATGCGGTGAGCCATGATCATGCCACCGCATTCCAGCCTGGGCAACCCAGCAAGACCTTGTCTCAAAAAAAAAAAAAAAAACCAACAAAACCCAAACAGAAAAATTGACTGTGGTGATGCTTGCACAATTCTGTGAAGATACTAAAAACCATTGAGTTATACACTATATATGGTTGAGTTACATGCTGTGTGAATTCTATCTCAATAAAGTTGTTAGAGGAAAATTTAAAAAGCAGTATCTCAGTGTCCAGCCTAAGGCTCAGTGGTTCCAGGTCACTTGCTGGAGGTCAGATGCTGGTTAGAGGCATGGCCAAAAGTGAATGCAGGTCTTACGCCTTCTAAATTTTGTCCACCCATTGTGCTACTTCTAGTGACCCTATGAAATATGACACCCTGTATTGGGAATTCAACAGGTTTCTAGTGTTCCTTCCCAAGCTTCTCACTAGCAGATCATCCTGGCTTCATATCTGTTCATAGGGACACAAGCTGACTATTATGTACCTCATGCTGCACGCCAGGGCTTTGACCCCACCACTTCCATCTGTTACACTGTAAACTCACCATGAGGAACACTGTCTTATTCCTACATTAGTGAAACTCTTCCCCACTCCTCCTCCTCAATAACTCACTGACTTCACAATGTCAGGGTACCTATTGCTTCCTAAAAGACTCTTCACAAGATTCTCTTTGTAAGTGTCCTCAACTGCATCCCTGACAAATCATCTTTAACCACCTGTTAATGAGATCCTTCCCACCAGCTCTAAATGAGAAATTCCCATCCTGAGGGAGCAAAACCTGGCCTATTATGTGACATACTCTCCTCCTTTATTTGCTGCCAATCCTGCAAAGGAGGGGATTGGTTTTGTTTTGTTTTGTTTTGTTTTGTTTTTGAGACATAGGCTTGCTCCCGGGTTCACGCCATTCTCCTGTCTCAGCCTCCCAAGTAGCTGGGACTACAGGCCCCCGCCACCACACGGGTATTTTTTGTAGAGACGGGATTTCACCGATTAGGCAGGATGGTCTAGATCTCCTGACCTTGTGATCCGCCCGGCTTGGCCTCCCAAAGTGCTGGGATTACAGGCGTGAGCCACCGTGCCCGGCCCAAAGAAGGGAATTTTAAGGAGGCCCCTCTGAACTTGAGACTGCATCTGTAAGGTGAAAATTACGATACCTACTTCCAGACCAAGGGAGAGTTTTAAGTTAGGTAGAGAATGTGAGACTATCTAGGAGAGCCAAGAGCCACAGTAGATTCTCCCTACTATGTGTAGTGGTAGAGAAAGCCTGTCCACTATTCCAAGTTTTGTCCCTCTTAGTGAAATGCTCCATTTGGAGGCGATTGTTGTCTTCTGCATTTGCCACTAGATGGCACTTTTGGTTAACTCGTGGGACCAATGGCCACTGAGCCCTCAGAAGGAAGCAGAAAGAGAACTGCACTGGTGAGATGCAGAGCTAGGTAGCATCCAGCAGAATGCCATGAGAGCCGAAGTGAATCCTGAAAAATGAATAGGAATAACCAAGACAGAGGAGGAGGCAGAATTGAAGAGAGGAGGTGACGAAGAGGGAGAGAGAGTGGTGCAATGGGAAGAGGGTTCCAGGCAAAAGAAAAAGCATGTGTGAAAACACAGAGAAGAGACTGGCCCATTCAGGAAACTGAAATAGAATCATGGGCTGCTTAATGATGTTTCCATTAACAACAGACCACATATACAACCCATAAGATTATATGAGGAGCTAAAAATTCCTGTCACCTAGTAGCATCATAGCTGCCATAATGTTGTAAAGCAATTGCTTTATTTTTTAAATAAATGTAGTGTAGCCTAAGTGTACAGTGTTTATAAAGTCTACAGTGGTATAATGTCCTAGGCCTTCACATTCACTCACCACTCACTCACTGACTCACTCAGAGCAACTTTCAGTCCTGCAAGCTCCATTCATGCTAAGTACCATTTTTTAAAATCTTTTATATCATATTTTTACTGTACCTTTTCTATTTTTAGATATACAAATATCGACCATTGTGTTACAATTGCCTACATTGTTCAGTACAGTACACATGCTGTACAGGTTTGTAACATCATGCAAATATCACAGAGTGTACTTACAAACACAGCGTGTAAGTGTACTCTGTGATGTTTACACAGTAACAAAATCTCCCAAACAGTGGGAGATGAGGCTGGAGCTGTACACTGGGCACATCAAGAAGGATTTGGGAGCTGTAATAATAGTGTCAGTGAAATCGGAATTTATTACCTGACTTTTAAATTATTTGGATTTGTGCAGCTGATAAACACTATCGTTGTTTTTCCCATGAAAAAGGAAAAAGAAAAAAAAGCACGTGCAGCATTCCAGAGGGTTTGTGTGTTACGGATCCCTGCTGTGGCAAGTGTTCATACTTACAGTACAGTAACCACTGGTCACATGTAGATATTGAGTACTAGAAATGTGACTGTGACTGAGAACCTTTTAAATGTATTGAATTTTTATTAAAGAGCCAATACAGCACGGCACAGTTCTAGACTGTTTTTCCCACTGCTGCCAATGAATGTGTTCACTTTTCAAAATTCTTCAAAGACTAAGCCTTATGTACAGAGGAGTCCAATTTATTGGACAGTGCAGATATAGATTTCCAGCTTCACAGCAAGCTCTGCTGGACAGTGTTGGTCTAGATACAGGGAGACCAATTGAGAGGCTAATGAAGTGATGGGACAAGAGATGATTTTTTTTTTTTTTTTTGAGACTGAGTCTTGTTCTGTCGCCCAGGCTGGAGTGCAATGGCACAATCTCGGCTCACTGCAACCTCCGCCTCTCGAGTTCAAGCAATTCTTCTGCCTCAGCTCCCCGAGTAGCTGGGATTACAGGCACCCACCACCATACCCAGCTAATTATTGTATTTTTGGTAGAGACAGGGTTTCACCATGTTGGCCACACTGGTCTCGAACTCCTGACCTCAGGTGACCCACCCGCCTCGATGTCCCAAAGTGCTGGGATTACAGGTGTGAGCCACTGTGCCCAGCCAGTAGATGATGATCTTGAACTTTGAGCACTGGCAGCAGTGGGGTTACAGAGATGTTAAAACTAAAATTATTAGAACTTGACTTGAATGTGGGATGTGGTAAAAAAAAGAGGGAGAAATGGAAGATGACCGTAGGCTTCTTCTTGAAGATATTGGTGGGATCACTCCAAGCTGTGAAATATAGAAAAACATTTTTGGACTAAAAAATGACAATTTTCTCCTTGCAAATGTTGAGATTAAAGAGCCAAGGGGCATATAGGTAGTGACATAGACTACACAGAAAAATGGCTATGGTGCTAGAATATATGAATTCCTGTAGGTCAGAGGTATAGCTCCAGGTATCACAGGCAGACCTCATCTGTCAGCTTAAAGAGGAGACACTTTAGCCGTGGGCCCAGTAATAACTGAAGCCATAGACTTGATCAGGAGTCCAGGGGTTGGGGGTGTAAGGATACAAAGAAAATGGAAAATAAGCCAAGAAAAGGAGAGCAGTAATCAAAGGCTTCAAATGTGGTAGAAATGATTTAAGATGGAAATAACAAGTTTCTGTTGATATTTGCAACAAAAAAAGTCATCTGTGGCTTTTACTGGAGCAGTCTGAGTGGGAGAAGTGGGGGACTGGAGGGCAGATCACAGTGTCACAGAGATATTAAGGCTGGAATTTCCTAATTGTAGATTTTTAGGAAAAAGCATAGGAAGAAGGGAAAGGGGGATATATAATGGAAGAGGGAAATTCTAAAATGTATTATCTTAATGGCAGAAATGTGGATATGGAAGAGCCTGTGGTGAAGCAATTGAAGATTAAAAGACATAAGAAAGCTGGCTGGGCATACTGGCTTACGCCTGTAATCCCAGCACTTTGGGAGGCCAAAGTTGGTGGATCACCTGAGGCCAGGAGTTGAGACCAGCTTGGGCAACATGGCCAAACCCCGTCTCTACCAAAAATATAAAAATTAGCTGGGTGTGGTGTGCATACCTGTAATTCCAGCTACTTGGGAGGCTGAGGCATGAGAATCCCTTGAACCCAGGAAGCAAAGGTTGTGGGGAGGCAGAGGTTGTGGTGGGCCAGCATCGCACTATAGCATTCCAGCCTGGGCAATAGAGCGAGGCTCTGTCTCAAAAAAAGAAAAAAAAAAAACAAAAAAAAACAAAATAGGAAAGCATGGAGAAATGATGGAGGTCTTAGAGATGGAAAGGAATGCAATCAGAGCACAAATAGAGCACAAGACACCTCTCCTCAGAGACAGGGAGGGAGAAAGAAACAAAGGGTGTTGGAAGTGGGTTTACAGATAGCTAGCAAATAGGAAATTCCAGGCCAGGCGCGGTGGCTCACGCCTGTAATCCCAGCACTTTGGGAGGCCAAGGCGGGTGGATCACGAGGTCAGGAGATTGAGACCATCCTGGCTAACACGGTGAAACCCCATCTCTACTAAAACTACAAAAAAATAGCCGGGCGTGGTGGTGGTCGCCTGTCGTCCCAGCTACTCAGGAGGCTGACAGGAGAATCGCTTGAACCCAGGAGGCAGAGGTTGCAGTGAGCTGAGATCATGCCACTGCGCTCCAGCCTGGGCGACAGAGTGAGATTCCATCTCAAAAAAAAAAAAAAAGAGGAAATTCCAGAGGTAGATCCCACTCTATCAAGTTAGGTCTAATCGGTGGACATCACACACCAGGTACAACTATTACTCTTTCTTCTATAACAAACACAATTTAGCACACATTTAAAAATACATATTAAATAAGATAGATTTTATTCTATCCCATTTTCTCTCTGCTTGAGAATATAAATACCACTTCATAACAGAGGAAAACATTTACTCACTGGTGTTGTTTGAGTTTGTATCTTGTCTTATTATTAATTTGTTTTATTGTATTAGCAAATGAAAGACACTGTTCATTTTCTACCTATTGTGAGCTATCCTTCAAATACTTTCAGGTTGTGTGTTTTATAAGTTGGCCTTGAATATCTTATTTTATTAATCATAATTAGACTCTTGTACCCTCTTAACAGACCATTGTCTTTAACCAGTTTCAAAAAATTATTCCTCTCTTGTTTCTCCCGTACTGTGAGCATCTCTTACAAAACTATTAGCCAGGGTAACTCCTTAAAAGGTCATCCTTGTGATTTAGGGACTGAGGCAAATTCTTTCAACTCAAAGTTGCCCTAAATTCTGTCCCCAGGCAAACAGCTTGCCATCTTGGCACACACACACACAATGAAATACATGTTCATTTATGTACTCAAAAAGTATACAGTGACAGATTTCCCAAGGCATATTAGAATTTAATAGTTGCTGCTTGTACTAGAACTGTTTCTTTAGAATAGCTCCTCGATTTCTTTCTCCATTGGATGCAATTCTAGGGGAACTGCCAATCATCTTTACCTTTCCTGGCCATGGAATGGGTATGAGACTCAAGGTAGGCAAATAAGAAAGATCATCTCTCTTTGGAATTTAAAAACAGTTTTATTGAGATATAAGAGGCATACAATAAATTACACACATTTACAGTGTGTAATTCGACAAATTATGGGATATGTATATACCTGTGAAACCATTCTCACCATTGAAATAATGAACATGTCCATCATCCCATAAAGGTTCCTTGTGCCATTCTGTAATCCTTACCTCCTGTCCCTCCCCACCCCCATCCCCTTTCCCAGGCAACCACTTATCTGCTTTCTGTCACTATACTTTAGCTTGCAATGTCTGGCATTTTATATAAATGAATCATACAGGATATAGTCATTGTTAGCTTCTTTCACTCAGTATAATTATTTTGAGATTCCTGCATGATGTTGTGTCAACAGTCCATTCCTTTTTATTGCTGAATATTATTCTATAGTATGGACAGACCACAAATTATTTATGTATTCACCTATTGATGGACATTTGAGTTGTTTTCCATTTCTGGCTATTAAAAATAAAGCTGCTATGAACATTTGTATGTAATCCTTACATGGCCATACACTTTTATTTCTCTTGGGTAAATTCCTAAGAGTAGAGTAGCAGGATCATATGGTAGATATTTCTTTTTAAGAAACTACCTAGGCCGGGCGCGGTGGCTCAAGCCTGTAATCCCAGCACTTTGGGAGGCCGAGGCGGGTGGATCACGAGGTCAAGAGATCGAGACTATCCTGGCTAACATGGTGAAACCCCGTCTCTACTAAAAAAAATACAAAAAACTAGCCGGGCATGGTGGCGGGCGCCTGTAGTCTCAGCTACTTGGGAGGCTGAGGCGGGAGAATGGCGTGAACCCAGGAGGCGGAGCTTGCAGTGAGCCGAGATCACGCCACTGCACTCCAGCCTGGGAGACACAGCGAGACTCCGTCTCAAAAAAATAAATAAATAAAAAAAAAAAATAAAAGAAACTACCTAACAGTTTTCCAAAGTGGTCAAACCATTTAAATTCCCACCAACCGTGTATAAGAGACGGGCGGATCACGAGGTCAGGAGATCGAGACCATCCTGGCTAACACGGTGAAACCCCGTCTCTACTAAAAAGACAAAAAACTAGCCGGGCGAGGTGGCGGGCGCCTGTAGTCCCAGCTACTCGGGAGGCTGAGGCAGGAGAATGGCGTGAACCCGGGAGGCGGAGCTTGCAGTGAGCTGAGATCCGGCCACTGCACTCCAGCCTGGGTGACAGAGCGAGACTCCGTCTCAAAAAAAAAAAAAAAAAAAGAGTTCTAGTTCTTCCACATCCTTATCAACACTTGGTATGTCTATTTAATTTTAGCCATGGTAATAGGGGTGATGTGGTACCTTACTTGGGTTTTGATTTGCAGTTCCATAATGATAAATGTTGTTGAGCTTATTTGCCATCGATATATCTTCTTGTATCTGTTCAAATCTTTGCCCATTTTAAAATTGAATTTTTGAATGTTGAGAGTTCTTTACATATCATGGGTAGGATGTAAGTCCATTTTGTGCTGCTATAACAGAATACCTGAGACTATGTAATTTATAAAGAACAGGAATTTATCTCACAGTCTGGTGACTGGGAAACCCAAGATCAAGACACAGCAGATTTATTCTCTGGTTCAAGCTGGCACCCTTGTTGCTGTGTCTTCAGAGTAGGAGAATTGTGTTCCTCATGTGGCTGATGCAAAACTCCTTACATGGGGTCAGAGCAATAGTAGGTAATACTGTTCTATGTGAAGAATAAAGGAGGAAACAAAAGGGTTCCAGTCAGTTGGAAAGATTCCCTTTAAAAAGCCTCCTCAGGAGGTTTGTGTGGGGCTGTGTCCCTGTCCACCCCAAAGTCCCCTTGGATCACCCGAAGAGGGATTGGGAGCTGGAGCAGTGAGCAGAATGAATACCTCACATGACCAGAGTGGCTGCTCCAGTAATAGAGAACCCCTTTTGAGGTATAGTAATGCATGGACGGACTTAGAGCTTGCTATTGGTGGAGTTCCCTGGGCCAAACAGCAAATTAAAGATAACTTGTGAGAAGTCAAAGCTTGGGTTCACAGTTGTATAAGCTGTCACCTGGAATGCCTTACAAACTGTGAGGTGGCTGTATGAACAGTTAGACCTCATCTATTAGCTTAAAGAGGAGATATTTCAGCCGCAGGCCCAGCAGCTCTACTGGTTATTGGGCCAGTTCGATGGTTTTATTCATTAACTGAAGTGCACCCAAAACAAAGATCTAGCCAATCAAGTCTCTGTGTGCCTGGAGGGACTGGGCAGTTTGACCCCTAAGTTTGAAGATTCAACAGTCCTGCTCTTTGAAGCAGACACAACTGCTCTGCATGACTATCACCACATTTGGGTTTCTCAAGACAATTCAAATTCCTTAGCACTTCATGCCTCATGCTCTTCCAAGGAGCCATAACTCATCAAATATCAGGCCTTTCCTGGAGAAGAAAGGCTATATCCTAATGCCAGAGCAGAAGTCAGCATCCAGCATCACAGATGTCCCTCTAAGTGAATGGCTCCTTGGAAGCAACCATACCAGTGGTCTTCAGGAACAACCCCCCAGGACTGGCTCACCAAAAAGCAGACCTTGGAGAATAGACTTCTAGAGCCTGCACTTTCTTCAGTAATGTCTCAGGCAACCTAAAGGGCTTTCAAAACTTGCTCCTCAAGAGTCAGCAACAAGAAGTTCCTGAAAAAGCAAGTTACCCAAAGTGACAGCATTTTACTACCAGTTCCTTCTTCATTTAATTGAAAAGGTGGAAGATCCAGAGCTTTCTGATCAAGATGCGATGGATCTGGCTGGCTGGCTGGTGATTCCCCAGGAATCCCATAAGCTGGAGAAGCCTGAGAATGGCAGTTGTGAAACCAGTGATAAGTTTACATTCTTGTTCCAGTCCTACAATATGAATGACTGGCTTGTCAAAACCAACTCCTATATCAACTGTTGGGGCAACCAGCCCAGCAGTGTAGAGATTTTGAAAAACCTGGGTAATGTGAAGTGCCTGAATGACTACTTGGAGGCCAAGAAACTGTTGTCTATCCTCAGCATCATTTCTGAGGATTGACTTGTCCAGAACCATCAGGACCCATATAAAGTAAAGGACATATGCAAAGTCAATGAGCCCTGCAAAAGTTTTTCAGAGTGTATGATGAGAATTGAGAAGGAAGCTCTGTGTAAGTGGCTTCTAAAGAAAGATGGACAAAAAAATGGGATGCCTGTGGAACCCAAACCTGAACCTGAGAAGCATCGATTCTCTGAATATGTGACCCTGTCCTTCAAGAAAAGAACAAGCTAAGGCATCAAAGGCAATGGCTCCTTCTAGAATTGCTGATTCCAAGTCATAAACAACAGTCCCTTGTCAGAGTGGCTCATTGGGCCCCCACATAAGGAAGGAAGTCCCAAGGAAGTGCCTAGTACTGAGGACAGGGCTGGCCAACAAAAGCTTAAAAGCCCCACAATCACTTCCTGGTGTCCCTTTAATACAGCTGACTGGGTCCTGCCAGGAAAGAAGATGGGCACCCTCAGCCAGTGATCGTCTGGAGAAGACAAGTGGCTACTTCAGAAGAAGGGCCAGGAAGTATTACTTAATCCACCCCTACAGGAGAAACATAACTTCCCCCAAGACCATGATGGCTACCCTACAGTTTGTGATCTCTTTGCCTGTATGAAACTTAGAAGTCGAGAAAGAGAAGTGATTATATCAAACTCCTCTACAGATGTAAAGGAACAGACAAGAGTTCAGCAGCTTTTCTGCAGATTATTACACATCCATGAGCTGAGTGACTGTGGCTTGCCAAATCATTGTATTTCTGGGTCTGACCAGTTAGCTTAGTCCCTTTCCTGCCTAAATTTGAACTAGTGAAGCAAAATACATCATTGGATTATGAGTTACCATTTAAACAAAAAAGGCTGAGGTGACTCAGTTCTTTCCTTTTGACAGAAGTATTAATTCACTCCATTCTAGAAATGTAGCACCTTGGTGGAGTTTTTCACAAGCCTCCCAGGCTCCTTAGATTGGGTTATTACTAAAAGTACATTAAAACACCATCGTTTTAAAAAGGAAGTATTTCTGTAATTGAAGTGTATTCTAAAGCTAGCAAACTTCCCTTTTAATTGCCCCTTAGCTGCTTCTCTTGCTGTGTTTTCTTTTATTAGAGGCTGAAATAATTTTTCTGTTTAATATATATTTTGCACAAAAAATTAATCCTGCCAGTAGTACCAAAACATGTACTAATAATCCTGGTAATTTTTGACATTAATTACCAAACATTTTAGCCTACGTTAGTTTTACATTATTTTTCTTCTTCACTTCAAAGAAACTGAGTTACTGCAATTTTTTTCTTTATTCCTTTTTTCTAAATCAAGCTTGTCCAACTCATGGCCCACAGGCCCCAGGATGTCTTTGAATGCAGCCCAACACAAATTTGTAAATTTTCTTAAAACATTATGAGTTTTTTTATTTTTTGCAATTTTTTTTAGCTCATCAATTATTATTAGTGTATTTTATGTGTGGCCCAAGATAATTCTTCTTCCTATGTGGCCCAGGGAAGCCAAAAGATTGGACATCCCTGCTCTAAATGTTTATTAGAGTATCCAGTGAGCTCTTTTGGAAGGGCTCTGTATTAAGACCATTTTTCAAGGTAGTTTTAGACTCTTTTCAAAATACTCTATAAATCTATGTAGGGTTTAAAAAAGCCCCAGTGCCAACTAAGAGCAAATAGAAAGACACGTTGGAAACGTAGTGTAGTACTTGAACCACTCACTATCCTAGGGATTATTGGTGTATCCTCTGTAAATGGAAGCTGAGCTTGACCCCTGGTACTTTTAACTAGGGATAAAGTTGTCCTCTCACTGTAAGCACAGCATACCTGTACCTCCAAAAGTACAATGCAGTGACATTTTAGTAAACAGGCTGCTTACAATACTTGTACCTTGGGATGTTCATTGAAGCTTTATGAAAACTACTGATGTTTTCTCAGTATCTTTAAACTCATGTCCATGCTTTAAAAAGTCTGCAAGAGAGAACTGGGTTTTATGTTTTAAAATTCTCTTAAGACATCTTCACCACTTTCCTGACTTTGAAACTATGAAGTTTCTCAACTGCCTGTGTTATTGGAAGTACTTTTGGGAAAATGTCATGGTCTCACAATGTCACTGTCATACAGTTTCACTAAAGTTCTTTGAACCACAGCTGAAAAAGAGCTTTGTATTATTCCTTAAGCCCCACCCAGGTATCATTTAGAACTATAATAATAATAAAGATGATGGGTAAGAACAACTTAAGGACGGCTGGGCACGGTGGCTCATGCCTGTAATCCCAGCACTTTGGGAGGCTGAGGTGGCAGATCACCTGAGGTGGGGCGTTCAAGCCCAGCCTGACCAACATGGAGAAACCCCATCTCTACTAAAAATACAAAATTAGCTGGGCATGGGGGCACATGCCTGTAATCCCAGCTACTCGGGAGGCTGAGGTAGGAGAATTGCTTGAACCCAGGAGGCAGAGGTTGCGATGAGCCGAGATAGCACCATAGCACTCCAGCCTGGGCAAAAAGAGCGAAACTCTGTCTCAAACAAACAAACAAACAAAACCTAAGGAGTCTTTTTTTTTTTTTTTTTTGAGACTGAGTCTGGCTCTGTCGCCCAGGCTGGAGTGCGGTGGCCGGATCTCAGCTCACTGCAAGCTCCGCCTCCCGGGTTCACGCCATTCTCCGGCCTCAGCCTCCCGAGTAGCTGGGACCACAGGCGCCCGCCACTTCGCCCGGCTAGTTTTTTGTATTTTTTAGTAGAGACGGGGTTTCACCGTGTTAGCCAGGATGGTCTCGATCTCCTGACCTCGTGATCCGCCCGTCTCGGCCTCCCAAAGTGCTGGGATTACAGGCTTGAGCCACCGCGCCCGGCCAAAAAACTTAAGGAGTCTTTCCAGTATCTTAGGTTGCGGCTAACTTTGTAGTTTCTTTTTGGGGCCTAACACACTCTATTTTACATTATCAAAGTGTAATTTACATTTATCACTATGTTAATGAGTATGTACAAAATTCTTTTGCTTGGATGCATTTTGTACCTAACTCTGTTAAAAGCATAACAGCCATTTAAATAAAAAAGCTTCCTCAGAAGCTTCTCCCAATGACTGTCACCACTGCCACCTGTCCCTACCTTGAAGAGAGGCTGGGAAATGCATGATTTTAAAAGACTCAGAACAATGCCACTTCTACCATATAGGGAATCTGTACTGAAAGAAGGGGAGAACAGATATTGGGTAGATAATTCCAAGTTTTAAAAAAACTTCTAAGCTAAAGAGTCTCCCTTCAGGCCAAGTCATGCAAACATTGTGTGAGAGACACAGCTTAATCTATATTATAATTGATATATCTTACATGCAATGATAGCAATTCCAAAAGAGCTAGTAAACACATTGACTAGTGAATAAGACTTATAATTTTTCAGTTATTTTATTTTTGAAAAATATTTTCCCAAAGAGGTAAGGAATATGATGTAGACATAGGGGTTTCCAAGGGAGAGAATACAGTCACGGGTTCTTAGTTTCTGTTTCTGGTTAGGCCAGTAAAGCCTCTTCTTCATCCCTCTTTCCCACTTCTCATTAGAGATAGAAACGAAAAACTATGGCTTCAGGCTGCTAAAAGCCTAAAACAAAGTAGAGAAACAACAACAACAACAACAACAAGAACAAAATAAGGCTGTTGGACAAGCTTGCTGGTCAGCCAAATCCTCTGTTGTTGTTGATGGCTACTTGAAGCGCTTCTTCCACTGTTTCCATTGTAGAATATTTAGGGAGGAAGAGGACACTGAAACATGTCAGTGCTCTCATAGGGTCTCTTTCATTCCAACTTTCAGGACAGCAAAATGTTATTTTCATATTCTTTAAATCTTTCGTTTGTAGTCTGTCAGTTCCTGTAAGAAATACTAAAAAGAAGAATAAAACGAGGCAATCTGTTTTACATGGAGACCAGAATCTCTTTACAGAGAAAAAAATTATTCACAAAACTTTATTGTGAGCCCATGTGCAGTGTCCTACATTTGACAGTGCATTGGGGATTGTATTAGAACAATGTCTGACACATAGTCACTGTCCTCAAGCAGCTTAAAGTCTGACTGGGAATATTAGATTCTTGTGAAGAAAAAGACACATAATAGCAAGAGAAAAGCTGTAAGGTATAAGACAGCCCAAGGAGGTGTCATGGAGTTAAGTGCCTCCCGAGTCAATGCTGTGCTTGAGAATAAGGAGAGAGAGCCAGGCTGGGATGACTGAGGGAATTTCCAAGAGTTCAGAATTATGCCAGATCTTTAAGGATGGAAAGGTTTAGAAAAGCAACAAGGAGGTAGGTGAGGTTCAAGGCAGGAGAAGGAACTTCAGAGAAAGGCCTGGAGGTGGGAAGGTGCAAGGTGAGCTCAGGAGTGTTCAGACAATGGGATTATTTGGTTGGAACAAAAATTTCCTCTAAGAGTTAAGACTGGAAAGGTAGGTTGGGCTTCTATTAAGTCTGAATATCTTCTAACATACATGTTATCCACAAAAATAAAAATAGAAGATAAATGTTTCTCAAAAGTAAGGAAATAGAAAATGAGAAAGTCATTAAGCCTAAAGATACAAATAAAATAGCTGTGTACAGTAAGAGCAAATACAGTATTAACAATATAGGAACAGTAAAAATTAGCCAAATAAAATATCTTAGTTAATCCCATAAAGGCTGAATAAGTGAATGATGACAGGGGTACAGAAAGAAGGCTTGATATTTAGCTTGGATGAAGAAACAAAAACTTTAAAAGCAATAAAAAGGGATGAAATCACAGGGGAAAAGATTGCTTATATAATTAACATTTGTTTTTTGATGTTGGGACACAGAGGATGTTCAATTGGACTAGGCGTAGCTCTGACACTATGATTTGCTGCAAATTGTACCTATCAGAAAGGAAATTTTTAGCCCATTAAAAAGACATACGATTACAGACCTATTCCTTGATATAATACTTACCAAGGAATTTTTTCTTTTCTTCCAGCGTCAGTTTGTGGAAAGCCTTCCAAAACATCACTATGGTGGGATGTGAACTGTTATATCCTGGTTCATAACGTGCATTCTAGAGAAAATACAAAAAAAAAAAAAAGTTATTGAGGAAATAGGAAGGAAAATTGAATTTAATCAACTTAGACTTTATGATGTACCTTTTCAAATGTTTTCCAATCATAATCTGTATGTCCAACAATCACATCCTTCAGTTCTTCGGGGTGGAATAATTTGATAATGTCTTCGTCACACATTTTGTAAAATCCTCTCCGAAATTCTTCATAAACCGCCTTCACAGAGTCATTGAAAATGTAATCGATATACTTAGAAACATAGTCTCTCCTTTAATAAAACAAAAAGTTATTTCAACACTTACTGCAATATCCTGAACGAAATGGTGAGGGGCTAAAAATAAAAGCTAGAATACCTAACAGTTTTTGAGTATTCACCTTGTGCCATGGACTGTCATAGTTACTAGAGATTATCTAATGTAATTTTTTTTTTTTTGAGATGGAGTCTCGCACTGTCACCCGGGCTGGAGTGGAGTGGCGTGATCTCAGCTCATTGCAATCTCCACCTCCTGGGTTCAAGAGATTCTCCTGCCTCAGCCTCCGAAATAGCTGGGATTACATGTGCCCACCACCACGCCCAGCTAATTTTTTTGTATTTTTAGTAAAGATGAGGTTTCACCATTTGGCCAGGCTGCTCTCGAACTCCTGACCTTGTGATTTGCCTGCTTCGGCCTCCCAAAGTGCTGGGATTACAGACGTTAGCTGGCCCTAATGTAATTTTTATAACAACTCCATCATAGGCTGCTTATAACATATATAACTTAAATGTGAAAACACAGATTAAAGTCAAAGAAGGGAAAAAAATATTCTATGCAAACACCAACCAAAATGAATCTGGTGTAGCTATACTAAAATTAGAAAAACATGACTAGGATAGAAAAGTACATTTACTAATGACAACCAGGTCATATACCAGGAAGGTAAAACAATTCAAAAATTTGTTATGTGCTTAGTAATAACTTAACAAAACTTAAAGAAACAGTCATATCTACATGTATAGTATAGATGCTAATATACCTCTCCTGCTAACAGAAAAGCAGACAAAAAATTTTTAAGGACAGAGAAGATTCAAATACAATAAATGATCCAAGAAACCTATTTAGAATACTGCAACAAGATCTCTACATAGAAAACTACATAACATTTTTTCAAGAGTGACTAAAGACGAGCTAAACAAATGGAGATTCTATATTCATGGATTAAAGACTCTTTATTTTAAGATGTCAATTTTTCCCCAAAATTGATCTACAGGTTCAGTACAATCAGAGTTTCAAAAATTGAAAAAATAAAACCTGATCCATACATTGTATCTTACTAAAAAATCAATTAAAGTGGATCACAGATCTAAATGTGAGAAATAAAATGATAAGCTTCTAGAAGAAAATACAGGGGAATATATTCATAGCCCTAGGATAGGGAAGTAGTCATAAAATAGAAAACAGAAAAACACTAAGCATTAAGGAAAATATTGATAAAGTGGACTACATTACAATTACAAAGTTTGGCTAATCAAAAGACACATTTAAAAACTGAAAACACAAGCCACAGTATGTAAGAAGATATTTGCAGTACGTATAACCAACAAAAGACTTACATCTAGAACTCTCACAAACTGACAAGAAAATAAAAAGCAACAGAAAAATAGACTAAAGATGAGGAATAATTATTTCTGAAAAGAGGATATCCAAATAGCCAATAAGCATATAAAGTGCTTAGCATTAGTAATCAGAGAAATGCAAATTAAAACCACAATGAAATACTACTATATACCCACCAGAATGGCTAATTTTAAAAAGACTAGTAATACTATTAGAGTGGACATAGAGCAATTAGAACTGTCGTACCCTACTGATGAAAGTCTGCCTCCATTTTTTATGTTTGCTTACTGACAGCTTTCAAGTACCACTCTTCCTCCTTTTCCCCTTTTGCCTCCAAATCTGCACAGCACAGGCTCGCTCCCTGGGTACCCACTGACGGCTGTGTGGCTTAAATTTCCCCACGCATGCTCTGGGTTGCATGAGAACCCTAACCCTGGCCCCATGCCGTAACTACCATAAAAACTAAAGCCACCTGCCTCTCTCTTCACTTAAGCCAAACAGATCAGCTTGGATGCCTGTCCAGCTCTCCCCAGAAAGCCCCATTATGTACTAAACATTTTCATACTCTCTGGCACACATATGGCATCATCCATATCAATATCCAAATGAATTTCAGGAGGACTGATCCTGCTCTGCATGGAGCAAGGGGAAACCACAAGGCACCAAGCACTTCTCCCAGTTACATACTAACAAATGCCTGCACATAAACAGAACACATGTACAAGAATGTTCACAACAGCATTATTCATAATAGTCCAAAACTTGAAATACACTATGTTGGTCAAAAATACTACAGATAGGCCGGGTGTGGTGGCTCATGCCTGTAATCCCAGCACTTTGGGAGGCCAAGGCGGGTGGATCACAAGGTCAGGAGATCGAGACCATCCTGGCTAACATGATGAAACCCCGACTCTACTAAAATACAAAAAATTAGCTGGGCGTGGTGGCGAGCGCCTGTAGTCCCAGCTACTTGGGAGGCAGGAGAATCGCTTGAACCCAGGAGACGGAAGTGAGGCGAGATCGTACCACTGAACTCCAGCCTGGGTGACAGAGCAAGGCTCCATCTCAAAAAAAAAAAAACTACAGATAAACTGTGATGTATTCACACAATACACAACTATACAGCTGGAAATGTTATATTTCTTGATCTGGCAGTAATTACATAGGCATGTTTGCTTTGTAAAATTCACTAAACTGTACATTTATGACTTGTGCAATTTTCTGTTATATAGGTTATATTTCAATACAAAGTTAAAAAAAAAAAAAGATTTAAGAAATCGTGGAAAAAGATGTGATGTAGGCCAGCATGCTTCCTAGAGATCTCTGACCAACTATCAAGGGAAGGTTCTATAATCCCAAACTCCATGGCTTTAAATGGCATTCCATAAGATGTTGGGAAGTCAAAATATCATAGTAACCTTTTCAACAAATACTTACTATGTGCCTGCAATGTACCAGGCACCACTGTAGACTACTCTAGGTACCGAATATACAGTAGTGAATAATACAGACCAAGTCCCTGCCGCATTCACTATCATGGGAAAAACAATGAGAAATAAATAAGCAAATAAACCCCAAAGGAAGGTGATGTGTGATATGAAAAGAAAAAGTAAAGCAGAGTGAGTGGATAAAGAGGGACAGATGTTGGTGCTGTAATTTTGGACAGGAAGAAATAGAAAGGTCTCTCTGGGAAAGCCATTTCCATTTCTTACCACAATATAGACTCCATGATATATGTCAAAACACATACAACACACACCAACTTCTCTGCCTCAGCAAAAAATGATTAATGATAATGAAAAATTAAAGAGCTAAAAGGAATTTTTAGAGCTCAGTGAAATAAAAATAGTAAATATACAAACCAACTATTTCATTTTTTGTACC
Organism: Papio anubis; assembly: GCF_008728515.1. Taxonomy (NCBI): domain Eukaryota; kingdom Metazoa; phylum Chordata; class Mammalia; order Primates; family Cercopithecidae; genus Papio; species Papio anubis. Next base: position 132,503,222 of record NC_044978.1, on the reverse strand, counting down.
TACTTGTTAGTCTGGTTGACAATTATGCTACTTCCATTAGGAATTAAGTTTGTGTCGTTTCTGTCCCAGTGTACCTGTAACCACAAATGAACTCTCATAATATCTCCAACATAATTCTGAATAATCTATCATCAACAAAAACTCTTTGGAGCATACTTTTTAACAAGAATGTGTTAAAATGTATATTTTTATCATAAAAGCAAGGAATATACAAACAAAAAATTACACCCTATCATACTGAATAAAAATAAATTTTTTCAAAGCTTGAATTATCTTATTTTAACTGATCAAATTAAACAAATTAATTGGAAAATTGCTACATCTCAGTATTCACTTCATACAGCATAGACCCAGTATGGTAGATTTACAAAAATGGCCACGAATTCTTCCCATCCTACTTCTCCTGCCCCTTTGCCTAGTGGCTTTGCAACACTTCCAATCAAGTGGGGAGGCTATCTCTTCAGCCACTGAATCTGGCCATGGCCATGTGACTAAAGTTTAGCCAACAGGATCTGAAAGAAGCAGAAGCATGTGTGGTGGGGTTTGCTATCATTTCCTCTCTGTAATCCTAAGGCCACCATGTAAGAATAAAGACTGCAGTCTTGCTTCAAAAGCCACAGCTAGCCTATTGGAGAATGAGAGACCACAGAGAACAGAGACAAGCTGTTTCAGCTGATACCCTATAACCCAACCAGCCTGCCAATGACTGGGCATGTGAGTGACACCGCTGTAGACCATCCAGCCCAGCCAAGTCGGCCCAGTTCAGAAACCCACAAAATTGTATTTGTTCTTTTAGGGCACTAGGTTTTAAGGTTGGCTATTACATAGTAAAATCTAACTGACGCACCTAGATCATGATGAAGAACAATACCTTTTTCACTAATTTATTTCCAGTTTTTTTTTTTAAGTGAAAGTAGACATGTTTAGTTAAATATGTAAAGGGTTAATCAGATTAAAACTAATCTGTTATCTGCTTTTGTTACTCACATTAAAATGGATGTAAAATACTTCTTCAAAGTTATCACCTTCGTCATCCAGAAGTGTTTGCAAATTCCTAAGGAAAAAAATAATCTTGCTTTTAAAAACGTAATAACCATGACCACTAGACACAGCATCTAAAATAAATGTCAAATGTATAGCTATTCTGAAGGTAGGAGGTCAGATATAGTTCACAGCACTTCTTTCTCCATGTACTGATAATCTAAACAGGGCCAGACCTCAACTAAACATGTCAAATTTAGGAAGCTTGTCTGCAATTCTGCAGGCTGCCTGCCTGCTTCACAGCTCTCTTCCCTTTACCCTAAATTCCCTACCTAATGATTGTAGGTTTCTATTTAGAAAAGGATTCTAACGTTCACTGACAGTGGAACTCATTCAAACTGGCGTAACCTTTATTGAATCTTTTGAACTTTACTTACAGAATAGGTCTCATATTAAATTTCAGGTATCAGTAACTCTGAGGTGGGTCAAAGGACCTTCTCTGCACCTCTTGTCCCAATATCATCAAGCTTAAGAAATACCTGAAATTAGACTACCTTAATAGTTTCAGGGCATTTGTGAGAATAGAGGTCACATCAAAATGGACAGTAACCAATTTTTAAATATTTCCATCCTATCATCCTATGATGCTTTATACATGCTTTTGAAATAACATGATGTCTCACTGTATTTGCTCATTCACTCAAATATTTATTCAACAAACATTTAAGTAACCCCTACCGTAGCAGGCATAGGGGATGTAAAGTTGAGACTAAGATATTACTGCCAATAAACTCTGGGACTTGAAGGTGAGGTATGCTGATGGGAGTCTCACCTACAATACAGTGAGGTATGTGCAGCCAGAGAACTATGGAAATCACATAGGCTTAAAAGAGCACAGTTACATTTTTCTGAAGGCATACATGACATTGGGAAAGGCCTCTGGGATAAGGTAGAATCTGAACTGATTTTTTTCCCCACTGGATTTTTAGATTACTGTATTGTGAAGTAACGGACCATGTTTTATTCATTGTGGGTTGTTTTTTGGGGGAAGGAGGTGAATTGTTCTCCAGCTGTGATCCTGTGAAATTGAACAAGTTATGTGCTTCTAAAATACAATGGTGGGCCAGGTGCAGTGGCTCACGCCTGTAATCCCAGCAATTTGGGAGGCCAAGGTGGGTGGATCACTTGAGGTAAAGAATTTGAGACCAGCCTGGCCAACATGGTGAAACCTCATCTCTACTAAAAATACAAAAATTAGCCAGGCATGGTGGCACGTGCCTGTAATTCCAGTTACTCAGGAGACTGAGGGACGAGAATCACTTGAACCTGGGAGGCGGAGGTTGCAGTGAGCCCAGATCCCACCACTGCACTCCAGCCTGGGCCACAGAGTGGGAGACTCTGTCTCAAAATAAATAAATAAAATAAAATTCAATGGTAGAACAGGCATAGGATAGACATTCCCATTTCAAAAGGGAGTAACAGAAAGAAGAAAGGGGTAAGAGGTCCCAATTAAGTCCAAAACTCAAAACGGCATGCAACATTAAATCTTAAGTCTTGAGAATAATCTTTGACTCAATGTCCCACCTTCAAGACACACTGGGGTTGGGGTTGGTCTCCTAAGTTTCCAGGTAGCCCTACACCCATGGCTTTGCTGGGCACAGCTCACCTGGAGGCTCTCACACATTAGTATTGGGTGGTTGTGGTTCTCCCTCAGGCTGGAATGCACACTGGTGGCTCTTCTGGGGTCTCTAGAGCAGCCTCACTCCTATGACTCCATTAGGCACTGCCTTAGTGGGGGCTCTTGACAGTGGCCTCAACCCTGTGCCAGTTCTCTGCCTGTACCCCATGGCTCTGTGAAGTATCTTTTGATATCTAGGTGGAAGAAGCCAAGGCCCCACAGCTTGTGCACTCTGTGTGCCAGTAGAGATGACACAGCCTGCCCACCATCAAGGTTTACCACCTGTGCCCTCTGATGGGACTGCCACTGTGACCCACACCACACCTGGGGCCACTGGAGTCACACCTGGGTCAGCTGAGGAGCACTGTGCCAGAATGCAATGAGTAGGGACTTGAGGCAGCACTGGACATCAAATGTCCAGGTCCTGTGGGTACACAAAGCCACTCTTGACATAGTTCTGTCCTCCAGGCCTTGGCACTCAGGGCCTATGATGGGACTGACAGCCCCCAGTGATTTCCGAAATGCCTTTGGGGTCATTCTTCCATTGTCTTGATGAACAGCACCAGGCTTCCACCCATCCACACTAATCTCTTTATTAAAGAGTCACCTGGCCACACCCTTGGTGCTCTCTTCAAAACACGTTTGCATTCTTTACAACATGGCCAGGCTGAGAATTTCCAAATCTTTAAGTTCAGCTTTTTTTCTAATGATAAATTCCACTGTAAATAATTCTCCCTGCTTCCATTTTGGTATAAGCAGTCAAGAAAAGTCATATTGTTCCTTTACCACTTTGCTTAGAGATTGCTTCTGCCAAATATCCTATTTCATTGTCAAGAATCTTATTTTACACAAATACTAGGATACAACACAATTCAGCCACATTCTTCGCCACTTTATACAGTAACAAGGATCACCTCTCCTCCAATTTCCAGTGTGTTCCTCACTTCCATCTGAAACCTCATCAGAATTGCCTTTATTGTCTATGTTTATACTAACATTCTGATCACGACCACTTAGGTAATCTCTAAGAAGACCGAGGCTTTCTCTAGAGGTCTCCTCTTCTTCTGAGCCCTTGCCAGAACTGCTCTATAGGGCAATACACGATTTTTCTAGCATGCACCTCAAAACTCTTCCACTACTTACTCATTACCCAGTTCCAAAGTTGCTTCCAATACCACACTTCTTGGTAGCAAGAAGTCCCTTAGTCCATTTAGGCTGCTATAACGAAATACCTTAGACTGGGTAATCTATAAACATAAATTTATTGCTTACGGTTCTGGAGGCTTGGAGTACAAGATCAAAGTGCCAGCAGATTCGGTGTCTGAATCTAAAGGGAATAGGTGATGACCCATTCCTTTTCAATGGTGCCCTCTGTATCCTCTCATGGTGGAAGGGGCGAATAGGCTCCCTTGGGCCTCTTTCATAGGGGAATGAATTCCACTCATGAGGGCTCCACACTGGGGATTAGGCTTCAAAATATGAATTTTTGGGGAACACATTCAGATCCTGACAGCACCTTCCCTTCTGCATTTTTCTAACACCCTCCTGATGAACACAGAAGTTCTTTAATCTTATTGCAGTTAAATGTATGAAATCTTCTCTTTAATGTTGGTACGTTGCATGTCTTGTTTAAGAAATCTCAAAGGTGAGAAATGTAATTCTCTTGTATTTTCATGATTTTTGCATTTAATATCTAAATCCTTCATCCACATGGAGGTGATTATCATGTATGGTATAAGACAAGGATCTACTTTCATTTTTTTCCCCAGACAGATACCATTTTTTTTTCCAGTTCCATTTATTTAGTACTCCTATTCCCCTTGATCAAATATGTCACCTCTAATAAAGTTCCATATAGGCATGGGTCCATTTCTGATCTATCTTCTGTTCTATTGGAAAACCTATCATACTGTCCTAAATAATACAGCTTTCTAATAATTCCTTTGTTTTTGAGATGGAGTCTCGCTCTGTCGCCCAGACTGGAGTGCACTGGCGCGATCTCGGCTCACTGCAACCTCCGCCTCCTGGGTTCATGTCATTCTCCTGCCTCAACCTCCCGAGTAGCTGGGACTACAGGCGCCTGCCACCATGCCCAGATAATTTTTTGTATTTTTAGTAGAGGCGGGGATTCACCGTGTTAGCCAGGATGGTCTCGATCTCCTGACCTCATGATCCGCCTGCCTCAGCCTCCCAAAGTGCTGGGATTACAGGCGTGAGCCACCACGCCTGGCCTCTAATAATTCTTGATATGTGACAGACCAAGTTCTCCATCCTTATTTGCCTTGAGAATTATTTCTGGTTATTCCTGACCCTTTGTTCATCCATATAAATTTTAGAACCAGGTTGTCAAGTTTAATAAAAAGCCTCCTGGGATTAAAATTGAGTTTTACTGAACACAGAGATCACTGGTTCTCAAAATGTGAGCCAGACCAGCAATTATTGGGAATCCTTGGGCCTTTACAGAGTTCATGAGGTCAAAACTATTTTCATAACATTATTAAGATGTTATTTGCCTCTTTTCACATTCTGCTGTGAGTAAACAGAAGAGTTTTCAAAAGCTATATGATACTGTGGAATGCTCTGATAGCTAACAGATATTTGTGTATTCATGTGTTTAAAATATTTAATTTCTAATCCTGTAAATACTGACAGATATAACCAACCTAAGTAAAAGCGCTTTGGAGTCAATATTTTTAAGAGAATCTTAAGACCTAAAAGTTTGAGAAACAAAGATACAAATATAAAGATCTTTTAGTTCATGTACATTGTTAATTAAGTTTATCAGTCTTCTGAGGCATAAAGATTATTTAGGTTATCTTCGATGTTTCCAGTAAAATAAAAATGACAAATTTATCTTCTTTCTAAATCTTGTGCTTTTTTTTTTTTTTTTCCTTATTAGTACAGTTAGTATAAATGATTAACAGACTCTGGTGCCAGACTGTGTTCAGATCATGGTTCTGCCATTATGGGGCCTTAAGCAAGTTATCTAATCTCTCTGTGTTTTAGTTTCTGAATCTGTACAAGAGGGATGATACTACTACTAGAATCATATTACTGTTCTTACTCTTTTTTTTAAATTGAGACAGAGTCTTCTTCTGTAACCCAGGCTGGAGTGCAGTGGTATGATCATGGCTCACTGCAGCTTCGACCTCCTGGGCTCAATCTATCCACCTGCCTCAGCCTCCTGAGGTGTGCCTCCTGGCATGTGCCAGCATGCCCAGCTAACTTTTGTTTTTTATTTGTTTGTTTTTGTAGAGATGAGGTCTCCCCATGTCGGCCAGGCTGGTCTCAAACTCCTGGGCTCAAGCAATCCACTTGCCTTGGCCTCCCCGCAGTGCTGGGGTTACAGGGATGAGCCATCATGCCTAGCCTGTTCTTACTCTTTAAAAAAATAAAAATAAAAATCCCTGTAGTATTCCATTGCATAAGTATACCAAAAATATATCATTCCCTTAGTGAAGGACATTTAGGGAGTCTTTATATTATGAACTATAAATATAATGCATATTACTGTACACTGATCCTTGCCTGGTTATGTATTTCTGAAAGTTAAATGTCTAGAAGTAGAATTGTTGGGTTGAAAAGGCAAACATGTTTTGATTTTGCTAAGTCCTGCCACACTGTTCTTTGAAAAGGAGTACCAATCTGTATTTCCACTAATAACACCTGAAATTAAAATGAAAGTTTTCAAGCGCTTGCTAATACTATACAGCATCAACACTTCAAACCACCATCAACCTGAAGTATAAATTAGCCTCTTACTTTAATAGGCATTCTATGAGCACTGGTGAGATTGAAGACATTTTTATTGAGGAGCGTTTCTATTGCTTCTTTCCCAGGTTGCCTTCTTGGATACTTTGTGAATACTTCTTATGGATGTGTAGGAATGCTTTACACAGCAAGGATATTAAAACCCTCCTACTGTTGCCATCTTTTGGTGAGGTGGTGGCTTGTCTTTTAACTTAGAGATAAGTTTCCATTTTAAAGGTGATGACATGAAACAACATTTAACATAAACATCACTAGTAGATTTTGCACCAAGGTGTATGTAACCTGTGCTCTGTGCATGACTATTCCTACACAGAAAAAGTTGAAATATTAATGCAAACATTGAAGACTAGTTAAGGGAATAATCAACATTTCCTAATTTTAGAAAACGAAATTATCATCCAACAATTCTTGTCAAAGTTAAAACTGGTCTGAAGTACCTAATGCTGCTGTTGAACATGAAAATATTATGAAGCGTGTGTACTTAAATATTTGCCTAAATATATGTTAGATAGAGTCCTTCCTCAGGAACTATGTTTACTTACTTTCCCAAATCAGGACTGAGTTCTTTCAAGTCTTCCAATGATGGCATTTGGTCCAAAAGTTTCTTAAACAGTGCCAGTGGGAAAGGGAGGTTGGCAACATTGCAATTGAACAGGGAAAGTCCACATAGAAGCCCAAAGAAGAAATACCTTTTCTTCTCAAATTTAGGCTGAAAAGCAAAAAAAAAATCTTACAGTATTATGAGTTTTTACCAGTACAATGAAATATTTATATTAAATAAATCTTTGTTCCTCTTTCATAAAATCAAATCTCAAATTGAAAAATTTAAAGCCTGAGATAAGAATGTTTAGGGCTTATATTAGGTTGGTGCAAAAGTAATTGCAGTTTTTGCCATTAAAAGTAAAGGCAAAACCTGCAATTACTTTTGCACCAACCTAATATTTGGTCATTGAGTCAATTTAAATCCCTGCCACTCTCACGCTTGTAATCCCAGCCCTCTGGGAGGTCAAGGTGGGCAGACAACCTGAGGTCAAGAGTTTGAGACCAGCCTGGCCAAATTGGTGAAACCCTGTCTCTACTAAAAACACAAAAACTACCCAGGTATGGTGGTGGGAGCCTGTAATCCCAGTTACTGTAATCCCGCCGGGCTGAGGCGGGAATGGCTTGAGCCTGGGAGGCGGAGGTTGCAGTGAGCTAAGATCATGGCACTGTACTCCAGCCTGGGTGACAGAGTGAGATTGTCTCAAAAACAAAGCAAAACAAAAGAAACAAACAACTAAATAAATCTCTGCCACAGTTTTAGTTCCTAAAAGCATACCAGCAATAAAAATACATTAGGTTCAGTAATCCTTATAAACTAGTTTTCACAATTTCTTTCCACAGCCTTTGTCTTCAAATTCACTGGGAAAACAGAACTGACACAAAGAATGACTACCTAAAAAAAAGAGGGTTCCTTTTTAATCCATGCATTATATAAATGATCAAAAAAACACATTGCTTGAGTTCTATGTGGACAGATATGGGAACCCAGGAAAAGGAAACTCTATTTTAAAAAAATAATCACCTTATTAGAATTATAGATTATCTCCACAATTATATCCATAACTCCTCACCTAACACGAAACAGTCTAGACAAACTAATTTTCTATGTTTTAAGATGTACTTTTCTGTCACAAAATACCTTAAGCGAAGAAAAGGGAACTTACCCTGACAGGAAACCACATGCAGGAAGCCCCTTCAGGATACATGAACATCCCATATTCTGGCTGGATCATCTCTTCAAACAGACAGTAGAAGAACTCTCTCTTAACTCCTACAAGATCATACCCAATTTCTCCACTAAATGAAACCTGAGGAAACACAGCAAATAATACATCACTTCCAGGGCTCCATTTTGCTATACATGAAGTCTCATTTAATAACAGTAAATAGTTAACATTAATTGTAGACCCAAGTATTTGGTAGGCACTGAGTAAGTATCCTACTTATATATTGTCATATTTAAGCTCTACATTAATTCTATAAGATAATGCGGCCTCAAGAATTTAAATAACTTTTCTAAGTTTATACAACAGCTAGGTGGTGCAGCCTATTTTTTTTTTTTTTTTTTTTTTTTTTGAGATGGAGTCTCACTCTGTTATCTAGGCTGGAGTGCAATGGTCTGATCTCGGCTCACTGCAACCTCCGCCTCCCGCTTTTAAGTGATTCTCCTTCCTCAGTCCCCAGAGTAGCTGGGATTACAGATATGCACCACCACGCCTGGCTAATTTTTTTGTATTTTAAGTAGAGACAGGGTTTCACTGTGTTGGCCAGGCTGCTCTTAAACTCCTGACCTCAAGTGATCCACCCACCTCGGCCTCCTGAAGTGCTGAGATTACAACCATGAGCCGCCACACCTGGCCTACAGCCTAAATTTAATCCTATGTCGGTCAAACCCCAGAGCCTAAAGTTTTTACCACTAAACTGACCTCAACTGGCATCACTATTATAGTCATCAGATCCAAGTATATATAATAAAAATAAACAGAAAGAAATCATAAAAATCGGCCGGGTGTGGTGGCTCACACCTGTAATCCCAGCACTTTGGGAGGCCAAGATGGGCGGATCACGTGAGGTCAGGAGTTCGTGACCAGTCTGGCCAACATGGTGAAACCCTGTCTCTACTAAAAATACAAAAATTAGCTGGGTGTAGTGATGTATACCTGTAATCCCAGCTACTCAGAAGGCTGAAGCACGAGACTCACTTGAACCCGGGAGACGAAGGTTGCCGTGAGCCGACGTCACACCACTGCCCTCTAGCCTGGGCAACAGAGTGAGACTCTGTCTCATAAATAAATAAACAAATAAACAAATAAACAAAAAAAAAAATTCAGGATGTTCAAAAAACCAGAGCACACATAAGGTGTTTGCTGAAGTGGCTGTCTGCTCCCTGAGGCTGCACCCCTACTGCTGACACCAATCCCTCCCAAGAGGATGCTATCATAACCCATCTTTGCTCCTTCAGTTACCCCTCCATTCCTGCCTTTTCTTGGAATCTTTCACTTCCATTTACAAAAATGTTAAGGTGCCCCTTAACCTTAAAAGGAAAAAAAAAATCCCAACATATTGTCTCCAATACAGACAACATGGGCTCCTTCTACTCTTGCCAAACTTCAGAGATATACGCCAACTTCCAAACCCACTTCTCCACTTAAATGGCTCTCTCCAAGAAGACCAAGAACTGTAAATCGCCAAGCTCCAAGGACTTTTTCTCATATCTCATCTCCTTGATTTCGTTAACTCATTTTCCACTTCTGATCATGTCCTTTTTCTTGACAGACTCTTCTCCCTTGCTTTCGCTTATGAAGCACTCTTCATGGTTTTATTTCTCTCTTCTTTTTCCTGCTAGTTTAACTTCTAGAACCAGAATTGCAAACAGTTCTATCCTAACACTTCTGTCCTTTCTCTCTGTTCTTTCCCTGGAGGCTCATTTTCTCTGTAAACTTTGTTTACCACTCGTAGATATTTAACCTTCAGATTCAGTGTATTTTCTCTCCTGATTGACAGTCACTTCCAAAGACCTGTTCAACATTTCTACCCAGATGTTCTACTAGCATCTCCAGAAAGCTCCTCTTACCAGTTTCTTTATTTAGATGCATGCCTCTTCCATTCCTCTTGGTGAAATATTAAAAATCTCTGTAGCAAGACCAAGTGTCAAACCCTTCCCCCTCTTCTTACTAAGGACAAGCTGCCTGATCTCATAAAGCCTGTTTTCCCACATGATTATCAGAAAGATTACAGGGGTCATACATGTAAAATACCTCACACAGAGCCTGCAGATGGCAAATGCTGCACCCGCATGTAAAAACTGGATGAACGATATATAAAAGTGGAACTCAAATAATCGAGTGGACTAACTGGCAAAGGATAGAATCACATAACGAGTTCATTAGAGTTATACAATTATCTGTGTGCAAAAATACATGGAAATGCCAACTTTAAACTGCAATATATATATATTTTTTCCTTGAGACAGAATCTTGCTCTGTTGCCCAGGCTGGAGTACAGTGATGCAATCTTGGCTCACTGCAACCTCCACCTCCCGGGTTCAAGTGATTCTCACGCCTCAGCCTCCCAAGTAGCTGGGATTACAGGCACCTGCCACCACACCCAACTAATTTTTGTATTTTTAGTAGAGATGTGGTTTCACCATGCTGGTCAGGTTTGTTTTGAACTCCTGACCTCAGGTGATCTGCCTACCTCGGTCTCCTCAAGTGCTAGGATTACAGGCATGAGCCACTGTGTCCGGGTGCAATATGCTTTTACATCGGTATCTTGAGACTTAGTAAAGTCAATCTTTCTTTAATCTGAGTAGAAGTGATAAAGTAGGGTCCCCAATCAAAAATACTCCATTTACTAATATTATCAGGTCAATCTTTATCTGTCTTGATTAAGCAGAAAGTCTAGTGCCTAATGGCTGGGCCCAAATCCTGGCTCTGATGCTTATCAGTTGGGTTACTCTTGGATAAGTTACCTAATAGTTCTGTACCTCAATTTCCCCATCTGTAAAATGAGGGAAAAACAGAATCTGCCACGTAGTGTTGTTGAAAGGGTTAAAAAATTAGGTACAAAGCACTTACAACAGTTCTTGCCACAAGGACAGCACTCAAAAGATCTACTGGTCATTATGATTCGGTATCAACTATTTACTAATAAGACAAATTATATGGTAATTAAAGAAAAAATCAGTTAAAAGATCTTCCGAACATGGTCAAATCTGCAATTATACCCCAAAATAACTGTAGGATTTTAAGAGAAAGTTCTCTTTTCTACAAAGCAATTTAGGTTATTATTATTTTCGGGTTTTTTTTTGAGACAGAGTCTCGCTCTGTCATCCAGGCCAGAGTGCAGTGGCATGATCTTGGCTCACTGCAACCTCTGCTTCCTGGGTTCAAGTGATTCTCATGTCTCACTCTCCCGAGTAGCTGGGATTACAGATGCCCACCACTACACACAGTTAATATTTGTATTTTTAGTAGAGACAGGGTTTCACCATGTTGACCAAGCTGGTCTTGAACTCCTGACCTCAGGTGATCCACCTGCTTCAGCCTCCCAAAGTGCTGGGATTACAGGTGTGAGTCACCATGCCTGTGCCAATTTAGGTTATTGCATAAGAAGAAAAACAACCCCTTAATTCTCCTCTATGCTAACCATCTCATTGAAACCCTTCAAGGGTGGTGCTAGCCAGGCTAGGCCAGACCTCAGAAGGGACTGTACCTCTTAGGGCCAACACTGAACTATCCATCTGAGCAGGGTGTGGGGAGAACAACCACTTTGCCTGCTGTTCTTAGCCCAAACATACTCAATGAGCGCCCACAGCTATCACCCAAAACTCAAAGGCAACTAGGGAATCAGAGGAACCCTAAAATAAACAACCTCTGTGGCAAAGGAAGATAACTTCCTATGAAACCCTTTGTTACTTTTTTTTTTATGTTTTTCTTTTCTCAGCAGCAAAAACATTAAGTGAGAATTACACTTTACCCATAACTCTTTCCTCAGGTCTTCATTCTCAAATTGACTTAGCTGATTCAAAACATCCTCAATCAAGTGATTCCTTCTGACTGTTAGATCAAACGTGGGCATCAAAGCGAATTCAGACTCTCTTTCTTCCTCAATTGCTGCCGACATAAGATAAGCTTTATGTTTTTTACCCTAGGAAAACAGAAACAGAAATATTACACTTTATTTTACCATTGGCCCTCTCTAAGTAAAAATTTGGAAAGCAGAATAAACTGGTTCTGCTTATAAGTGCAGGTCACCTTTATGAAAAGAACCTTATATGCACCACTGAAGATAAATGATAACATACAGGGACCTGAAGAATCAAAGCCTTTGTGGAGCCAACCTGGATGAGCAAGTAAGTTACCAACTGCAGGTTTTATCAGACCACTTTCTCCTATACACACCATTACTAATGCTTAAGATACCAAAGCTACTTATTAACAAGCTGAGAGACGTACTGGTATCCATTGAAACAGTGCACTGCAACATGATGCTTTCTCATTCAGAAGAGAAGTTCAGATGCTTAGAAAGCAAAAAGGCTGCAGGAAAAAAATCCAGGTGTGAGAGATGTCACCAAAGAGCCTATTCCAAGAAAAAAAACCTAGACAAGAGATTTTAAGGGAGAATTTACCTAAGAAGTTAATCGAAGAGAGACAAGCGGGGAAAGAGAGAGGGAAAGATGGACAGACAGACAGAATGTCCATTCAGAAACCAAATGGCAATTTTAGGTCACCGAAGTCTATGGTTCGGGGCCGGGTGCAGTGGCTCACACCTGTAATGTCAGCACTTTGGGAGGCTGAGGTGGGCGGATCACTTGAGGTCAGGAGTTCAAGACCAGCCTGGCTAACATGGTGAAACCCTGTCTCTACAAAAAATACAAACATTAGCTGGGTGTGGTGGCAGGTGCCTGTAATCCCAGGTACTTGGGAGGCTGAGGCAGGAAAATCGCTTGAACCCAGGAAGTGGAGGTTGCAGTGAGCCGAGATCATGCCACTGCACTCCAGCCTGGGCGGCAGAGGGAGACGCTCTCAAAAAAAAAAAAAAGTCTATGCTTTTAGCAGAAAAAGGAGTAGTCAAATATTACTTCTACGAAATTATCTCTGGAACCTTGTTTAAAATCAGGAGAGAATAGGTTGTCAGAGTTGAAGCAAAACAAAGTTCTTCTATCTTTTTTTCTTTGATTTCCCTTTGTTAAATATTTCATTATCGTCATACTCAGAACTCATAAATCAATTTCCCATTTTTATTATGGTAAATGCATTATATTAAACTATCTGCTTTAAGGACATATATTTGAATGTTATACATACATATAACATATGTCTGCATATGTAAAAGTGATAATAATACCCAACCCTTTGGGTACTTTGTGTGAGGCAATTTTAAATGCTTTACCTGTATTAACAAATTTAATCCTTATAAAATTGCAATGAGGCAGGGATTATCTCATACAATTCCTTGGGAATTTTCAATTGCCCGATTTTACTACTTTGGTGGTAAAATATTTTGTTAACGTTTGATAAGATATCCATACACTTTGCTGGATATATCTACAAACATAACCACCTCAGTTAGTAACAGTACCATATATAGAAAAGGGGGAATCTGTACAAACCTCTATTATGGCACTATCACAGAGTAGTAGCCATTTATTGGGCTCCTAATTTCAGGAATCCTCGGCCACCTCTATTCCTGCTACCATATCTTTTCATTAGATTGTGCCTCCTTACACAGGTGCTAGTCAAGCCCAAGTCTGTTATACCTCTTTGAGTACTATTCAGAAGACTACAGGCTGCCACTGCCAACTTCAGGTAAAAACCCAACAACTAGGTCAGCTGACCAAGCTCCATCCCTTGCTACCAAGGCCCTAATTTGCCTTAAGGTGAAGATGATCCAAATTATGACAGTCTGCCTTGCCTTCTTCATTAGAGTGTACGCTCCTTGAATGCCACAACCATTGGTTTCACTGGTAGGTGGTTCTCTTATCACCCCCAAAATATTGCATGATTAAGAAGGCACTTAGCATGTGATTTACGCTAATGAAGACAAATAGGCATACATACCTCTATTTTTAAAAGTGTGTCTGTATGTAGTAGTTTAATTTTCGACAGATGATTAAAGATAAATGGAAAGTGACTAAATATGACCCAGCATCCTGCATTTTCTGAAGTGTCCTAAAAATGGAAATGACAACAATTCTGATAAGTTAAAGGACAGAGAAACCTTACACTTTACCTCATAGCCTTACATCCCTGATGGTATAAGGTCTCAGTACTTCCAACAAAAGCAATCCAAATTACTGGTCCATAGTACTAGTAGTAGAAAATGTGTTTTATATGTATCAATGAAAGGTATATAGAGGATGTTTAGTGCCCATTTAATTTAGCAATTAATTATAATCTTTGGATGCTTTCCCAAAGACTCTGTTCTGCTGAAACCTGAGTTTCTGCCATGTGAATAAGCTCAGTTGCATTTGATAAACAGAGAATGATATAACATGGGTAGCTGGTTAGCTCACATATGAATTTTGCTGGGCAAGAGTTGATGTGCTAGAAGGAGAATTATAACCTTCAGAGAAAGAAAGAGAGACTTCGGGCCAGCTGCTACCTTGGCAGTAGGAGCCCTTCAACTGTATTTTCAGAAAATAAAAAAGGAGTGCTTACAGCCAAGACACTCTACCCACAGGTCTTGGCTCTTGACTCCTAATGAGTCTCACTGCCTTCTATGACCACTTTAAGGGTATCAGAGCTCCACTAGTCCTTCTCCAATTACAGTGTAGATAGATTTCTACCCTTTCCTTTTTGTGCATTTTTCATATTCCCACAGTCATCTCCCAAGGTGTCAATCATTTTTCCGCTGGAACTCTGACTACAAAATTGCATAGATTTTGAGGAGTCTTAATGTTTCCCACAAGCCCTGCTATTTCTATTGTGCAATTTTGCAGAGGACAAGAAATGCCTATATTAACTCACTGATTATCAATTTCCCCCTTTAAGCATGCTATACCTACCACAGTCATTTTCCACAAGCACCTTCTGCATACTTCTACAAAAAAATTGAGACGGTACAAGAGTTCGTCTACTTGGAAAATACTTTCAGGTAGTTGACATTTCATCTGGTTTACCTTAAATAAAATATGACTTGTGAAAAAGTTTTATATTTAAAGACAATTTTGCTTAATAGCTGTTAATTAGATTATCAAATTAAATTGTAAATGAAACACTCTTATAATGACCAGAATAAAATTCTATCCAATTCCTCCATTGCCAAAGCCCCAAATTTTCATGAACATAAATATCTAAGATTTAATAGTAGAGACTGATGATATAATGATAAACTTCTAGTTATTTTTAATTCATAGAAAAATTTTAAAGAACTTTCAACCCAAAGAAAAAAAAAACAACGCAATATCCCAAAGTACTCTGGGGTCCAGTTCTTCAGGTCTTAGTCTTCAGGACTTAATAATATACCACCTTATAGACATTCACTCTGCTGAGGCATTTGTGGAACATTCCCCTACCGAGAGGAAATTTTCCAACCCTCCATCCCATATGATATGATCAGGGTTATTATGACTATTATGACAGACACATGAACACCCTGGCATGTCGTGAAGACAATGAATAATAATGACACTAGACACTTCGGGCATTAGTGACTGTTAGTATTTGACTTGGATGGGCGTTATCCTGAAATAAATTACTCTCAGGTGGTCTTCTAAAAACTCATCTTGGCTATATGCACTGAAACCATGTGTCTAGAATGTTCTTATTGACTCTCGTCCAGACCTCAAATATTCCAGGCCTCCCAGTACTACCACCCAAAGCCTGGTGAGACTGTTTCACCCTGTAACTATGGCTCTCTGGATCTGATGATCTTGGCCTTGCATTATCATTATTAGCCTCAAGATATCCAGAGTCACAGAGAAAATGGGTGCTTCATCTTCATGGTTCCTGGTGGCCTCCTGCTGAGGTGCGGAGCCTGACAAATATCAAATATTCTGATGTTATCTATAGGGTCAAAGGACAAAGCAGGATCCCCTGAAGATTTCTTTTGTTGCTGCTTCAGTATTTCTTGTGATTCTCTTTGTAAGTAGCAAAAGCTTGTTAGAATATACCTTCCCAGAGCTCTTCAATAAATTTCTTATTTTTTCAAAACACAAATTATTTGTCATTAACCTTTCTCTTTTGTAAAATAAAAAATTTAAAACTGTTGAAAATAGCCATTGCTTTTCAATAATATGGCAGTTTTTTTCTTCAACAGTATCAATTAGGTACCCTGATCCACTGAAAACACCTAGAAATACAGGAAAAGCTGTAACAAATATGTTTAAAGGCATTACTGATTTTTTAGGTAGATGGAATAATCAGGTCAAAAACCAAATGAAAGTGGCATTTGCCTTGAGAGCATCTGCCCAACCTGGTGAACGTAAACTTCAATTTTCAATGGTTGGGGCTTTGGGGAAAGGAGGCAAAGCCCAGACTGTTCAAATTAGGGAGTCCATAGGAGAAGTTATCCCCACAAGTCTGAGACCCAAAAGGGTTAAACCATCAGGTAAGGATGAACTAGAAATGAATAAGCTCTTTCCCCCACTGCCATATCAATCACTCCAACTCCACCTTGACCCCAGGACCACAAGGCAAACTGTTCCAAGTTCAAATGGTGCTGAGCTGGGGAAAAATTGTCCCCTATAGGATCTATAATTACAAAAGAGCTCTCCCTCAACTTTACCACCAAATTCTAAAAAGCTTCAAGCCAAAAATGTAAAGTACTACCAAACTGGTGGTATCTCCAGGAGCCTGGCAGAAGAAAATTCTCTGTGAAGAAAGCCAGTCCTCAGGTAATTCCAAAAGATAAAGTTCCAAGGAAACGGACAGCTCTCACACATACACAAATCACAAAATACATGAGGATAAAGACACCAGGAGGAAGATTCAGCAGAAACTGACCTGCAAAGACTTCAGATACCTGAGTTATAAGGCATATATATTCAGATAAATAAAAGGAAAGTGTGAAAAGAACAAATTATAAATAATGAGCAAATTATTTATAATTTAAAGAACAAATTCGAGTATCTAGAAATGGAAAACATCAATACTTGAGATAAAAACTTAAAAGGTAGTATTAACAGCAACCAAAATCACTGAAAAAGGAATTCATGAACTGGAAGACAGGGCTGAAGAAATACCATCCAGAATGGGGTACAGAGAGACAATGAGACGGAAAATATGACAGAAAGCTTAAGGGACATGCCAAATAGACTGAGAAAGTCTAACATATCAATAACTGGAATTTCAAAGAAGAGAGTCAATATTCAATTAGATTTGAAATGTGGAACAATTTCTAAAAGGAGGGAAATACCCTTAACCTACAAAGGTTATTTTCAAAAACCTAATAGAAGGCCAGGCACAGTGGCTCGTGCCTGTAATCCCAGCACTTTGGGAGGCCAAGGTGGGAAAATCACTTGAGGTCAGGAGTTGGAGACCAGCCTGGGCAACATGGCGAAACCCCATCTCTACTAAAAACTCAAAAATTAGCCGAGCGGGGTAGTATGTGCCTATATTCCTGGCTACTCAGGAAGCTGAGGCACAACGATAGCTTGAACCCAGGAGGCAGAGGGTGCAGTAAGCCAAAATCGTGCCACTGCACTCCAGCCTGAGCAACAGGCTCTTTTTTTTCTGTCTCAAGAAAAAAAAGAGAAAAAAGCCTATAGGGCTGGTGTGGTGGCTCACCCGGGTAATCCCTGCACTTCGGGAGACCAAGGCCTAAGCAGGAGAATCACTTGAGGCCAGGAGCTCAAGACCAGCCTGAGCAACATAGGTAGGCCCTGTCTCTCCAAAAATGAAAAAATTAGCTGGGCATGGTGGTGCATGCCTGTAGTCCCAGCTACTCAGGAGGCTGAGGTGGGAGAATCGCCTGAGTCAAGGCTGCAGTGAGCCATGACTGCACCACTGCACTCCAGCCTGGGCACAGAGTGAGATTCCGACTCAAAACAACAACAACAACAACAACAAACCCCTATAAGTAAATGATACTAAAAGCATTTCCTTTGGAAACTAAGAATAGTCCATGAAAAAAAATTTCCTTTAAAATCACAAAGAAGTACCCACTTTTACCCCACCTCTATTTAACATCATATTAGAAGCCCTAGCTAGAGCAAGACAAAGGAAAATAATAAAATGTATATGGACTGGAAAAAGAAAACATTATAAAAAATTCAAAATTTTGGCAAATTTGAGAATTTGGCAAATTTGCTGAATATAAGAATCAATACTCAGGCCAGGTACAGTGGCTCACACCTGTAATCCCAGCACTTTGGGAGGCAGAGCCAGGCAGATCACTTTAGGCCAGGTGTTCGAGACCAGCCTGGCCAACATGGTGAAACTAAAAATACAAAAATTAGCCAGGCATGGTGATGCGTGCCTGTAATCCCAGCTAATTGGGAGGCTGAGGGAGGAGAAGCACTTGAACCCGGGAGGTGGAGGTTGCAGTGAACAGAGATCACGCCACTGAACTCCAGTCTGGCCAACAGAGGGCAACTCTGTCTCAAAAAAAAAAAAAAAAAAAAATTAATATTCAAAAATCAATGCATTCCTATACACCAACAACAGATAATATAACTTTAAGATACTATAATAGTGTAACAAATGCAAATGTCTTGGGATATATTTGACTAAACAGACTTTAATAGTAAAATAACAAAACTTTACTGAAAGACAACCAATAAGTGGAGAGGTAGATGCTATGAAGATTCACAATAGTAAAGATGTCAATATAGTGAAACACAGAAATATAAATAATTAAATATAGATTGCATGTAATTCCAATCAAATTCTCAATAAGACTCTGTGTGTGTATGTCTCCATATATAACCTGACAAGGCAATTTAGAAATATATATGGTAAATTTTTAGCAAAATTTATATGCCAAAAATATTCAAGACTCACTTCAGAAACAAGGCTAGGGTACTTCTCTTACTAGATATGAACAATTAATGTACAGCCATACAAAAGGACCCATGGTATAGTGGACTCATGGTACAAAAGGACCCAAAAGTGAAACCCACACATGGAAACTTGATGCACAACAGTTTGTATTGCCTATCAATGGAGAAAAGGCAGCATTTCAATAAGTGGTGCTAGGGTAACTTTTTCATATTAAAAATAATAAAAATAAATTTACAATAAGTTTCTAATTGCATTAAACAGTAAATTGTGAAATGCAAAGCTAAAGTCAGTATTTCCTTTAGACCTGGACAAGAGTGTCCTCTGCCCTAGGACCATGGTTCTTGCAGTGGCTCTCCTCCAGCCAAGCCTCTTCCCCCAGAATAAGGGGTCTGCAGGGCCAGGGGGACCTGTCTATTTTCAGCCCACACATCCCCTTCTAGATTGGGCTACATATACCCAGAACCTGGGATTCCATGTTCAAATGGTTCCAGGCCTGCTTCTGGCACAGGCCTCTCCACTTGCTTGGTCTCTAGAGAGTGAACTATGTCACAACTGAGACCCTCCAGCCTCAGGGTTGGCTAAGGAGGGTCTATGGTGGGAGGTGGGATAGAACTCAGACATATGGGCTGAGGTGTCCACATATGGGCATGTGACACGCCTTCTGGTGTGGGACAAAACCAAGAAGAAAAGAAGAGCAGAGGGCTGCATTTAAGCTACCACTTCTCTTTTCTTTTTTTCTTTTCTTTTTTTTTTTCTGAGATGGAGTCTTGCTCTGTCACCCAGGCTGGAGTGCAGTGGCACAATCTTGGCTCGCTACAACCTCTGCCTCCTGGATTCAAGCGACTCTCCTGCCTCAGCCTCCCAAGCAGCTGGGATTACAGGAGCGCCCACCACACCTGGCTAATTTTTGTATTTTTTGTAGAGACGGGGTTTCACTATGTTGGTCAGGCTGGTCTCGAACTCCTAACCTTGTGATCTGCCTGCCTCAGCCTCCCAAAGTGCTGGGATTACAGGCATGAGCCATCAAACCCAGCAAGCCACCACTTTTCAATGTAGAATTTTAAGAAGACTGAGATTTCTAAATTCAAACCTGGCCTCCCCTGTCATTGTGAAGGTTTATTTGTCAAAGAAGGAGGACAGTGTATTTTATTAACAGTTTGTTAGACAGGTTTTTAACCTTTTAAATATTAGACATATGGTATATATCATTTATACTCTTCCTCTGGCCTTGGCTATTGTCCTCTTAGAAGACTACCTAGGGCAGTTTTGAAGACCTAATCTAGCCCTCTGTTATTTTTATAGTCTCACTGGTAACATAGCCATGACCATTCATTTTTGTATTGCCTGTGGCTGCTTTCATGCTACTCCTGAAGAGCTGAGTAGCTGCAGTTGTGACAGAAACCACATGCCGCAAAAAGCCTAAAATATTTACTATCTGGTCCTTTCCAGAAAAAAGCTGCCGACCCCTGATTTAGGGTAATAATTTAAAACCTTTATGGGAGAAAAAAAGCTTAAAACAAGACACAAGGAGTAAAATTATATAAAGAAATGGACGGACAAATTTATCTACATTAAAATTAAGAATGTGAGTTTGCCAAAAAACACCATAAAAGCAAAAGACAAACTATAACTGGGATACACCATTTGCAACACATATCACTGACAAAGAAGTAGTATCCAAAATATAATTCTTATAAGCAGTAAGAAAAAGTCAAATATTGACCGGGCACAGTGGATCTTACCTGTAATACCAGGACTTTGGGAGACTGAGGTGGGTGAATCATTTGAGCTCAGGAGTTCGAGACCAGCCTGGGCTACATGGTGAAACCCCATCTCTACAAAAAATACAAAAATTAGCAAGGCATAGTGGCTTGCACATGTAGTGCAAGCTACTTTGGAGGCTGAAGTGGGAGGATCACAGGAGCCTGGGAGGCAGAGGTTGCAGTGAGCTGAGATTGAGCCACTGCATTCCAGCCTGGATGACAGAGGGAGAACCTGTCTCGAACAAATCGAAATCCTTTACGGGAGAAAAGAAGTTTAAAACAAGACACAAGGAGTAAAAAGAAATGGATTGACAAATTTATCTACAATAAAATTAAGAATGTGAGTTTATACCATATTTGCAACACATACCATTGACAAAGGAGTAGTATCCAAAATAAAAGAACTCTATAATCAGTAAGAAAAAGTCAAACATCATTTAAATGAACAAAAGTCAAGGACAGGCATTTCATAGAAGAGGAAACAAATACTGCAATTATAAACATGAAAATATGCTCTAACGCATTTGAACCAGGGAAATACAATTAAAACCATAATTTGGTATCATTTTGTATCAAAAATATTTTCAAAATGGAGCAACGGGAATTCTCATCATCTCCTGGAGAGAATTTAAATTGGTCCAACTGCTTTAGAAGAGTTTGTCACTACCAGGAAAGAGCAACACACACATATCCATAGCTTATCAATTCTAGAACTAGGTATGAAAACCAGAACCAACTCTTGACACAATAACACCAAGAGATATGAGCAAAAATGTATTATAGCAGCAATGTTTTCTCATAGAGGAACTCCCAACAAGACCAAAAAAAAAAAAAAAAAAACCCACAAGAATTGCAAACATCATATACATTTGTCAATATTGGAATGGATAAGCAAAGTATGGTATATTCATACAATGAACTATACTGCAGAGTGAAAATGAATGAAATACAGCCATAAGCATTAATCTGGATGAATCTATAAAACAACACTGAGCGTAAGAAGCATGTATTCCATTGACATAAATTTTGAAAATACCAAAATTAAACATCATAGTGTCTATAAATACATACATATAGTTCTAAAACAGTAAGAGCAAGAGAATGATTATCCCAAAATCCAGGATCATGACTATCTCTGCGAGATGGAGGGGTTGCAATCCATGAGGGGTACACAGGTATTTCTAAAGTACTGGAAATGTTGTATTTTTTTTAACATGGGTAGTAAGGACACTAATGTTTATTTTATTATTTTTCTTTGAATTCTAAATAGGTTTTTAAAATATATATATATATTCCTTTATATGTATGATGTAATTTACAAAAAACAACATTTAAAAAAATAGCAATATAAACTTCGTATGTCTCACAGGAGTCTGCTTAAGATTCAAGCCAGCTGAAAGCAAGGGAATTTTTACTGCTAGATAAAAACACAGAGGTTTCTAAAGGAACTCTTACCCTGTGCAGCTTCTTCAACATTTCTAGGAGAGCTTGAACATTACCATTCTCCTCAGCACTTTCATCCCAGTAATCCAACTGGCATACGACAGCTGTTTTAAACATCTGGACCAGTTTGCTGAAAGTGGATTCTTGCAGAGTTGCCCAGTACTCTTCTGAGGAATACAAGGAAAGCAAATTGTTTTAAAAATGAGTTTTATTGTGGTTTTTTTGTTTGTTTGTTTGAGATGGAGTCTCGCCCTGTGGCCCAGGCTGGAGTGTAGTGGCACAATCTCAGCTCACTACAACCTCTGCCTCCCAGGTTCAAGCAATTCTTCTGCCTCACCCTCCTGAGTGGCTGGAATTACAGGCGCCTACCACCATGCCTGGATAATTTTCGTATTTTTATAGAGACAAGGTTTCACCATGTTGGCCAGGCTGGTCTTGAACTCCTGACCTCAGGTGATCCTCCCACCTCTGCCTCCCAAAGTGCTGGGATTATAGGCGTGAGCCACCTCACCAGCTTATTGTGTATATTTGAGGTCTACAAAATGTAATGGGATACATATAAATAGTAAAATTGTTACTATAGTGAAGCAAATTAACATTTTTTTGCAGGCCAGGCATGGTGGCTCACACCTGCAATCCCAGCACTTTGGGAGGCTGAGGCAGGTGGATTGTCTGAGCTCAGCAGTTCGAGGCCAGCTTGGGCAACACAGAGAAACTCGGTCTCTACCCAAAATACCAAATATTAGCTGGGCATGGTGGCACGTATCTGTGCCACCTCGGGAGGCTACTCGGGAGCTACTCCGGAGGCTGAGGTGGGAGAATCACTTCAGACTGGGAGGTGGAGGCTGCAGTGAGCTGAGATTGTGCCAGAGAACTCCAACCTGGGTGACAGAGTAAGACCCCACCTCAAAAAAAAAATTTTCTTTTTATAACAAGAACAGCTAACATCTACTTATTTAACAACAATAAAATCCCTAATACAATGTTATTAACTATAGTCCTCCTGTTGTCTTGTCTAGTAGATCTCTAAGCTTGATCCTACACATCTGCTTCTTTGTGTCCTTTGAACTACCTCTCCACATTTCCTTTCCACCCCATCCACTAGTAACCACTATTTTATTATCTATCTCTGCATATTTGACCTTTAGAAGGAAGGTAAATATAATTATCAGGTATTTTACTTAGATTCTTGAAGGAAAAAAGTAGCCAATATTTTCTGAAACACATAACAAAATATTTTAGTATATATCATAATTACAAAACCACACTTGTAATAAACTTTTCACTGAATAAATACAATTACTATTACAAGTTTAGAATTTAACTTTCTGGTTGCTTGAGCCCAGGAGTTCAAGATTACAGTGAGCTACAATTGTACCACTGTACTCCAGCAAGGTGACAGAGTGAGCCCCTGTCTCTACTAAAAATTACTACTAATAATTTAACATCCTGGAAAAGTTCCTTTACAGTTAATAGAACTACAAATTTGATGTAATTAATTTGTGAAAAAATATGAGCAAAATTAATCACATTTTTGCTGAGATGAAACAGTATAATGCGTTAAAAATTAAAAATTGTTCGTGATTGCATAATTTTCTTTTTGTGCTCCCAGTCTGAGATTTTTAACTCTTAGAAAACATATTTCAGCATTTTAAA
Source organism: Papio anubis (assembly GCF_008728515.1). Taxonomy (NCBI): domain Eukaryota; kingdom Metazoa; phylum Chordata; class Mammalia; order Primates; family Cercopithecidae; genus Papio; species Papio anubis. Next base: position 132,479,442 of record NC_044978.1, on the reverse strand, counting down.
AAACAAAAACCATTTTAAAGTAGCTTTTCATCACTTATCATGTTACCCAGTTTTAATAAAACATAAAGAATGGACTTCCTTGAGCTGAATATGCTATGCATGTCAAAAATCCCATTAAATCTATTCATGCCCCTAGAACTTACTTGCAGTGTACTGGAAATACAGGGATAGGATGAAACAGTCAGACTGTCTGGATGTGGGACAGTCTACAAGACATCTGACCAGGATTCATCTTTCCTTCCTCCTTCATTCCTTCCTCCTTCATTCCTTCCTTCGCTCCCTCCTCCTTCCCTTCTCTTCCCCTTCTCCTTCCCTTCCCCTCCCCCATCCCCCTTCCCTTCCCCTTCTCCTTCCCTCACCTTCCTCTTCCCTTCCCCTTTCTCCCTTCCCTTTCCCTTCCCTTTCCTTCCCCTTCTCCCTCTCCCTTCCCCTTCCCTTTCCTCTTCCCCTTCCCTCCCCCTCCCCTCCCCTCCCATCCCCTCCACTCTGCTTCCCTTTCCTTCCTTCCTTCCTTTTTCTTTTCCTTTCTTTTGATTGGTTGTATTTTTAGTAGAGATAGGGTTTCACCATGTTGGCCAGGCTGGCCTCCAACTCCTGGCCTCAAATGAGATGTAAAAAGAAAAAAAAAAAGCTGTAAATACTTTTTTTGGGAAAAGGAGAAGTTTGAATATGACCTAGATATTGGATAATATTATAAAATTATGACTAATTTTCTTAGATATGATAATGATGCCAGGGTAATATAAAATTCCATGTTCTTTTTTTTGGGGACACAGTCTCACTCTGTCGCTCAGGCTGGAGTGCAATGGGGCGATCTCAGCTCAAGACAACCTCTGCCTCTCAGGTCAAGCGATTCTCCTGCCTCAGCCTCCCGAGTAGCTGGGATTACAGGCATGCACCACCAAGCCCGGCTAATTTTTGTATTTTTAGTAGAGTTGCGGTTTTGCCATGTTGGCCAGGCTAGTCTTGAACTTCTGACCTCAGGTGATCTGCCTGCCTCAGCCTCCCAAAGTGCTGAGATTACAGGCATGAGTCACCGGTCCCAGCCAGATTCCATGTTCTTAGATGAATGATGAAATATTATGAGTGAAATCTTGTGTCTTCAACTTATTTTCAAATAGTTCAGTAAAAATAAAATGTAATCTTTACATAAACAGAAAGCACACATGGCAACATATTTATTATTGCTGACTCTACAGTAGAGGGTACATGGGTATTCAGTATATATCATAATTACAAAAGCACACTTGTAATAAACTTTTCAGTGAATAAATACAATTACTATTACAAGTTTAGAATTCAACATCCTGGTCGCTTGAGCCCAGGGGTTTAAGATTACAGTGAGCTATGATTGCACCACTGCACTCTAGCAAGGTGTACTACTTATTGCCTGTGGTATACTATACTATTCTTTCACCTTCTCTGTTTGTGAAATTTTTCACAGTGAAAAGTTGGAAACTAAGGAAATCATGACAAAGCCATGTGTGTATCCAAGGAAACTAAGTACTAGAACAATCTATTTTAGATGACTGTGGTATTGTTACAGTATCTTTAGAGTATGCTAACAATACGAACAAAAAAAATGAATACATTTATAATTATCCAAGTTTTGCCGTAACTTTACTAGACATATCTTTCCACTGAGGTAAAGTATCTTCAAATGATCAATCTTACCCAGAACCAGTGAAGACGGGTCACTCATTTTACAAACAACCTTTGCAAATGGAACCACAAGGCTCTCCCAGTTGTTAGAAAGATGCATCACAGGACATTCTGGGAGAAGGAAGAAAACTTCTAAAGCTTCTTGGTGTGGAGAATGAAATGGAAGTCTTTTGAGCAGATTATCTTTGAGGCAGGTGGTTACCTGTGGTCAGAAAGGAACAGGGAAAAGGCATTCAAAACTCAGTAGAAGCAGGGTGCAACTGATGGTAATAAAACAAAGTGAAGAGGCTGGAATGTCATTCTACTACTAAATGAGAATAATCATTTAGATTTTCTAAAACCCCTGTTTACATCCCTTCTCACCTAGCCTCCAAAATATTGGAGATATTTGGAATATACAATAAGTATTCTCTCCATTCAATTATTGGGGTGCATGAAGAAGATCAAGCACACCTGTAATCCCAGCACTTTGGGAGGTCGAGGAGGGTGGATCACAAGGTCAGGAGATCGAGACCATCCTGGTCAACATGGTGAAACCCTGTCTCTACTTAAAATACGAAATTTAGCTGGGCGTGATGGCGCATGCCTGTACTACCAGCTACTTGGGAGGCTGAGGCAGGAGAATCGCTTGAACCTGGGAGGCGGAGGTTGCAGTGAGCCGAGATTGTTTCACTGCACTCCAGGCACAGAGCAAGACTCCGTCTCAAAAAAAAAAAAAAGAAAGAAAGAAAGAAAAACAAAAAAATCACATATGCAAAAATTACACTGAATGAACAATGGATTCAGAACTAATAAACAGCCTTCTCAATCATAAGTACCATATTCTACCCTCTGGTTTACACTATCACACCTTGGGTTTCTTTTTTCAAGAGTAAAAATGCATCAGAACCCCAAAAAGCAGAAAAACAAAACAAAGCCAAAAAAAAAAAAAAAAGACAAAATCCAACAATTTCAAGAACAAAATTTAACATGATTCTCATTATCTTCCGTAAGAGCAACTGTCTCTACCACAGACTCTAATTTCTAGCCCCTCCAATTTCCTTATGGTTTCCCCAATTCAGAATGCAACTGTTTAGGAAAAAATGGAATGGAATTCTGAATTTTTGTTATGTGTGCTTAGATCATAGTAATGATTTGTTTAAAATCCCAATATGAAGATAAGCTAGTATTTATGAATACTTACTACTTGTCAATTATTGTGCTAAGTGATGTACATATATTAATTAGGTCATTTAACCCTTATAGTTTCTCCCTAACATAGATGATATTAATCCCATTTTACTTCATCTGTGATTCAGAGAAATTAAGTAACTTGCTCAAAGTCACACAGCTAACTGGGAATTTCTCTGGATCTTTCTGACTCCAAAGCCCAAATTCTTAATCGTTATATTATGAGAGTGGCTAAATGGTATCTGTAAATGTACAAATTGTTGTAATTACCTATTTTTATATTAAAACATTATATTGGACTCCCACAGTGAGATTCAGTCTTTGGAGTTAGTATACCTGACAACTCTATTTCAACATCTTATTAGTACACACGCATTCTACCTCCTTGCTCATCATCAGACACAACCTCAAGCCTCCTCACCTACTCCAAATCCTTAGAATGACTGTGATACCCTCAAGCCAGTCCTACTGTCTGACACACCGTGCTCTGGCATATGCTTTTCTAGCTGCCTCAAATGCCCTTCCACGTGAGCACCTGGTAAGATCTTAATTCCTCTGGGCAACTTTTTGAGTAAATAGAGCTAACCATTTACTGCCCTAATAATGACTCAATTCATCCAAAAATATTGTGCACAGGCTACATTCTAAGCTAGGCACTAGTGAAGATAGTGAAGTGTAAAACACACCAGGTCTTTGCACTAACGTATGCATGTATTTATCTGTCTCCCTTACTACACTATGAGCTTCTAAACAACAGGGAGTATGTCTCTTTCATTGTTCATCAAGAGTCATCATTACAGTGCCCAGCACATAGTAAGTGTTCAAATGTTTGCTGAATAAATGAACACATGCCAAAGGTCTGAGAGTCCATATCACAGAACCTCAAGATAGAAAGAAACATTTACAGGTCTTCTAATCCAATCATCTTATTCTGAAACAATGGAGGTCAAGGGTGCCCCATGATTATTTCATTTACATACCATATGTTCTTTCTGTGGCACAATCAAGGTATAATTAGTAAACAGGCGGAGCCTTTAATGATGAACTGATCCAATCCCTTTCCTTCACAGATGCACAAAAGGGCTTCTATTTTTGGTAATCTTTCCATGGTTGGATTTAGTAGCAATGACTCAGAATCTTACAGAAAGTTAAACTGGCCTCCACAGGAGGATTTTAAAAAACAAAAGAAAATGAGCACTAACAAACGTTGATGAAATAGTCCACAGAGTTTCTGGGTTGTTGACACAGGCAGCACTAAGTGTTGCAGAGTCCCAATAAAGGTACATAATTAGGGAACCATTTCACCTCAGACCCCCAGTGGGGCTGTGGTTCTGCCAAAGTTAAGACAACTGAACTTTCCATTTTCCCTTGAAAGAAAGGAACGCATGAGAAAACCTGCAGCTGAAATAGAGAACGCTAGTTGTGGCAGACAGAGCAACTGCCAGAGCTGAAAGGAGGAAGGGTGAGACAGCAAAGACTGAGAGGGAAAGAGAAGAGGGATATAAAGACAGAGAGAGACTAAAAAATGCGGGGGAGGCTAGAGGCAGGAAGGGAGGAGGGAAGGAGAGAGAAAAAAAGAAGGAACTACAGTGAGACCCAGAGAGAAAAAAATGGAGAAAAGAACAGAAAGTAGTATCCCTATATCAACCAGTACAAAAAAACAGAGAAATAATAAAGACTACATTAAGAAAAACTAAATTAATAAAGGAAGCATGCAGTGAGCCGAGATTGTGCCACTGCACTCCAGTGTGGGCGACAGAGCGAGACTCCATCTCCAAAAAAATAAAAATAAAAATAAAGGAAGCATGTTTGGAGCACCTGCAAGAAAAAAAACCTAAAGATAGTACTAACAGTGCTGAAACAGGAAGCAATCATCCCATAAAGAACAAGAACACTCTAGAATCTACAGAAAAGTGGAATGGAAAAAAAAACACAAAGAATCCAGGCAGTCCCTGGTGAGAAGGATATTCATATCAGAAAAAATGTTCTTATTTCTACATTTACGCTTAAAAGGATTGCACGTAAAACGTTCTTATTCTAGTGTGCCAATCTCAACAAATCCTTAATCATCTTCCTAAAGCCCTGAGTTGAAAAACTTCCCTCCCTCTAGGAATGTGTATGCATATATGTGCATGTGTGTTTGTGTACAGACACATTATTCAGAATATCTGTAACCTGTGTGACTACTATGCCAATTATTTCACCCTAAAAGGGCAAACTCCTAATTGTTATCTGAGTTTAACTTAATCTGAATATGCTACAAGGTCTCGGAGAATCCCTTAACACAAAACATTTCTTCTGAAATTTTGAGTTCTTATAAGAAATATTCTGGTCTATTTTCTTTCTCCACATAACAATCTGAAGATACCATGTTAGTAATCCAGTCCTTTTGGGTTAACTCCTTGAAGATGTTTCTTGCTTTATTTAAGTCCAAATAAACAGGCATCATTTCTGCAGTTCTTCTGTAGAAGATAAATTAAGTATCTTGTTAGATTATCTCCCTAGATGCAAAGTTTCTTCCAGAGCTTGCCCCATTTCAACAAAATTACATTTTTTCTCATGTATAACTATAATTGTCTAAATACAAATGCAATGTAGTAAACAACATGATTTTTTCTAAAATACCAAAAAATATCAAGGCTGCTTTAACTATATATACCATAAGACTTTAACTCAGATGCTGTCTTATCTGTAATAGATTAAAAAAATAAATATTTCTCAGTTTAAAAAAAATAGCCACAGAGGGAGGCTGAGACAGGAGAATTGCTTGAGCTTGAGAGGTCAAGGCTGCAGTGAGTTGTGAACATGCCACTGTACTCCAGCCTGCGTGACAGAGCGAGACCCTGCCTCAGAAAAAGAAAGAAAGAAAGAAAGAAAGGAAGGGAGGGAGGGACGAAGGGCGGGCCATAGAAAAAAGATAAATGTTTTTCGAAGGAACGAAGGAAGGACCAACCACAGGAAGGAAGGACCAACCACAGGAAGGAAGGACGGACGGACGGACGGACGGACGGACGGACGGACGGACGGAAGGAAGGAAGGAAGGAAGGAAGGAAGGAAGGAAGGAAGGAGCTCCACAGAAAAAAGATAAAGGTTTTTCCCATTTCTAAAAAACACATCCATTTTTTCCAGTTAAATGGACTGAAAAGTGGGAACCAAAAGAGGGAGCTTCTGACCAATAATTTCTTAGTACTTCAATATAAAGTCATTAATGAAATGTTTAAGTATCTTCTCATGGAAGACCTTCTAATGGAAGGTCACGAGGCCATTAAAATTATGTTACCGGCTGGGTGTGGTAGCTCACACCTATAATCTCAACACTGGGAGGCTGAGGTGGGAGGACTGCTTGAGGCCAGGAGTTCAAGACCAGCCTGGGCAACATAGCAAAGCTGCTGTCTTTACAAAAGTTAAAAAATTAGCAGGAGATAGTGGCACATGCCTGTAGTCCCAGCTACGTGGAAGGCTAAGGTGGGAGTATTGCTTGAGCCCAAGAGTTTGATGATGCTTGAGCCCAAGAACCATGATGCTGTAACTCCAGGAGACCTTGTCTCAAAAAAAAAAAAAAAAACATATATATATATACACACACACACACACACACATATATGTATACCAAAAAAGATAAAACAAAATGTAAAATGGGCAAACATTAAGTATAAAACAACATATAAACAATGTGATCCAGCTGGGCATGGTGGCTTACGCCTGAAATCCCAGCACTTGGGGAGGCCAAGGCTGGTAAATTGCCTGAGTTCAGGAGTTCGAAACCAGCCTGGCCAACATGGTAAAACTCTGGCTCTACAAAAAAATAAAAAAATTAGCTGTGTGTAGTGCCATATGTCTGAAGCCCCAGCTACTCAGGCTGAGGTGGGAGGATTGCTACAGCCTGGGAGGCGAAGGTTACAATGAGCCAAGATCACACAACTGCATTCCAGCATGGGCAACGACAGGGTAACACCCTGTCTCAAAAAAACAAAAACAAAAAACCAGTATGATCTCATTTTTTGTAAAATAATACATTTGCATGAAAAAATAATATACATAAGTGCTAGCTATTACTCTTAAGTGATGGATTATGGAAGATTTTCACTTTCTTTTTATTGTATGTATTTTTGACATTTTCTACAGCAAGCACATATTTACTTTTGTTAAAAAACAATTTTTAAAAAGGGATGAACACACAGCTAATTATTTTACCCTCCAATCATTTTTTATCCTCTTTCATGGTACTCTTAATACAATTTAATACAATTAATTTATTACATATATTACCTTTTCCTTAAAAAACTTCCAGTTAGACAAGCAGGAGATGAAAATATCTCTTGGATTTCCCTATATTAGTAATAAGACACTGGTTAAACCAAATCACATGGTATACCTATACACAGCCTCTTTATAGCATGAAACATGATAAATACAACATCTTATAACAATCCTTCAAACTCTCCATTTGTCTCCTATCTGTACACATATTATCTTGGCTTCCAAAAGTCCATTCTGTTTGGTAAATCTCAAAATTTCAGTGGCAAACATGGGAAATAAAAAAGTTTATACATACTAAGAGAAGCCTCAAATAAAGAGGAAAGGCTTGATTTATGGTCAGAACTTTCTTGAACAAACAAAATACTCCCACCCCACCAACTATGCAAGTCCTATTTATTTCTATTCCATTGAAGTAGAAACAAAATAAATTACCAGAAATTAAATGGGGGAAGAAGTATGCTGAATTTCATCTTAGCAGTAGTTGTACAGTTCTTAATTATTTATGCTTGCAAATTATGATGCAATTATTTTGTGCAACCATTTTGTGCAATCATTTTCCAGAATTAGAAAGTCATACTTTAAAATATTTCTAAAAGATGATGTTTGTAAGAATAGGCAGGAGTTCTATAAGACTGTAGGAGTTCTATGGTTTAGAGAAGAATGGTACAAATTGTTTGGCTAAGAATAACAGGAACACAAACTAATGGTTCCAGTATCGAATGGGACTGGGGAACACTATAGACTGTATTTTCTGGCCAGAGAGTCACAATATACATAAACAGAGGCCTGGAGAAGCCCTACAGTAAAGAAAGCTGTCCTCATGGAGCTTACATGCTAGTTGTGATAGTTAGTTTTATATGTCAACTGGGCTAGGCCATGGTACCAAGATATTTGGTCAAATATTATTCTGGATGTTTCTATGAAAATACTTTTTTAGACAAGATTAACATTTAAAACAGTAAACTGAGTAAAGCACTTGAACGAGTGAATAAAAAGAAAGCACCTTCCATAATGTTAGTAAGCCTCATCCAGTTGAAGGCCTTAAGAGAAAAGGCTGAGGTTACCCAAAGAAGAGGAAATTCTGCTTTTAGATTGCCTTCAGACTTGAGTTGCAACATCAACTTTTCCCCAAGTCTCCAGCCTGCTGGCCTGCCCTACAGACTTTGAACTTGCCAGCCCCTACAATCTCACGAGACAATTCCTTAAAATAATCTCTCTCTCTCTCCCCTCCATAGACGGATAGATGGACAGACAGACATGATAGAGACAGAGATAGAGACAGAAATACACACATATCCTATTAGTTTGTTTCGCTGGAAAACCCTGACTACAAAATCTTATACTGCTGTGCAGAACCAGTTTGGGAAATGATACTTGAGAGTGTTATATAAGCAGACAGTCAGACTGTGGGATGTACCTTTTTGTGCTATGCCACCGTTTAGTCTCCACATCAGCAATCCATCTCTTTACAGTCCCTTCATTCAGTGTAGGAATTGTCCTCTTCAGATTAACATAGGAATTCTGTAAACAAACAGGAAAGTAAAATACAATAATTTAGACACATCAGAGATAGGTACTCAACTTTTAGGTACACTCTAGAGGGTAAAACTGACTTTTAAATACGGGTAATACAGCCCTGGGACAATCACAAAGTGATACTCAACCAATAAGTAATCAATCATTTGCCTGGTTGCCACTTTCTTGTCCAAAGGGGTTTAGACTAAAGGTAAATTTCTCTGAGGGCCTCAACACTCAGCAGTTTATACAAATACAATCAAATTAAACTGAACATCAGACAGCCTTGAAGGGAAGGGAAGATCCTGAAAGCGCTGTGTGCAGAAGTGTGAAGAACTCAATTTCACTTGGTGAAGTAGGGCAGGGAAGTTACGGACATTTTATTTGCAAGCCCATGAACCTTGGGGTCTTTCTTAGTACTGGCCTGCAAAGTCATTTTTAGAATCTGCCACTCTGTTGTTTGCCAGGATACTGACAAAACATCATTGGCAAGCAGCCCCCAAAAGGTAAGTAGAGTCTATGGAAATCACACTGATTAGACATTCACCAGAGAAAAATTTGCTGATTTTTGTGGGAAAATACTGATGTAGTTTAGATAATAAAGGATCAGTAATGTCCAGCTATCCCCCAAAAAGTCAGCCTAGTAAAACGATGATTTTGGAATTCACCAAACTTGGATACTAGAACCCTTAGTTTTGCTTAAAATACCAGGTTATAGAACACCTGGAGATCTATTTTTACCTCTTTCTTTATCCAGAGCAAAATGCTTTGATTCCCTCCAGCAATCATTATTAACTCCTTTTCTGAGGTATGGCTTTCTGAAAGGATGCACAAAAAGTAAGAGTGTTAGAAAGTCATTTGGCACAAACAGGCATGTTCAATTTAAATAACTTCAAATTCTTCTTAAACGTAGTCATCTTAATAGACAAAATACATCCTCCACCAATTAAGAAGCTGAAATACATATACTTTGGAGTAAAGTCTAGTTGGCAAACATACGTAATTCACAAGGCGGACATGTGACATCAGTTTAATATACATAATATAAATATTTATATATAAAATGCAAATATTTGATTAGCTAAATGCTATCAGTTTAATTCAACTCCCATTACCTTTTTTTTTTTTTTTTTTTGAGACGGAGTCTTGCTGTTGCCCAGGCTGGAGTGCAGTGGTGCGATCTCCGCTCACTGCAAGCTCCGCTGCCTTGCGGGTTCACGCCATTCTCCTGCCTCAGCCTCCCTAGAAGCTGGGACTACAGGCGCCCGCCACCATGCCTGGCTAATTTTTATTTTCAGTAGAGACGGGGTTTCGCCGTGTTCGCCAGGATGGTCTCAATCTCCTGACCTCGTGATCCACCCGCCTCGGCCTCCCAAAGTGCTGCGATTACAGGCGTGAGCTACTGCACCCGGCCCAACTCCCATTACTAAAAACCATGTTTTCAAGATTTAACCAATGACGCTGGCTATAAAGAATATAAGTACTTTAAGCCCATGTAACTGGTTATAAGGAATCAAAGATAATACATGCTGCTTAAGAAAATAACTCTACTGTTCGTTTTCCCACAAGAAATGAGTAAATTTTGTCACTTGAGGTCACCACTAAGCTTTCAGAAACAAGTAACAGAAATGGCTCCAAGGTGCTTCTATAGTGGAGTGTTTCAGAGCTCAGACTGAGGTCATAAAGGGCACCGGTTCGACTCCAGACAAACCACTTACTGGCCATCAGTAAGTGGCTAACCCTTTTCTCTCCAAGTCTCTTTATCCTCCAATAAAACAGAAGTGGCAGAATACACCTCCCAGAACCGTTACAAGGATTGGTGAGATAACACAAGTAAGTGCTGAGCGCAGTTCAGTGCCAGGTATATGTTGATTGCTCATTATTCTGAGGGTTTTATATGACTGTGGATCAACTTAACCAGGGCAACCAGCCACCACAGAATTAGTTAAGTCTCTTGCAAACTGGAATGAGAGCTGCATATGCCTCTGAATCCATTGTCTATTTTATCATTTAAATTCTCATTAATCCTAATCTGAAGGAGTAATACAGAATAATTATTTTGCCTCAATAAATCAGACTGACTCTTGAATTGTTTACCAGCAAAAAAATGAAACCAATATTTAGAGAAACTCCCTTCATAGTCATATACTGCTTTCTTTGCCGCATTACCCAGTTAGAAAAATCATTTTCTCTAAAAAGATACTACGCCAAACCCTATGTTCCTATAGAATTTACCAAGTTTGAGTTCTTCACTTGATGATACTTTCACAGGAAGCGGTATCAGCTGGTCAAGTGTTCCACCGTTTCCCAGTTGTCCGTCTTTTCCAGAACCAAAGGAAAAGACCTTTCCCAAATCAGAAACATAGGCAAGCGTGTGCCACCTATTAAATAAAAGCACATATAGTCAATCCTTAATTATCCACAATGATGAGAGTGTTTAGCAATACAGTAAATTGCCAAAACTATGTTACCCAGTGAGAGTGAAACTAAACATCTCCTAAAGGATGAAAACCATCTGGAAACCAAGAAATCAACATGTACCTGAAAAGACTGTGGAACCCAAAGGCCACTCAAGACCATGATGTCATACTTTGGCGAATGGTGTTCCCTTTGTTGGAACAAGCACCTCCCCTTGCCCTCTGCTCATTTTTCAACCTCAGTTTGAGTCACCACCACTTGGAAACCATCTGAGTCCCTTCTCTTCCCATCCTGGAAGACTCAGTTGAGTTCCCATTTAATTTCTCAAAGACCTTTACCACACTGATTTCCTATTTTGCTTGTTTGTATCTCCACTATACTGTTGTGTAGCAAGGAATCTGCCTTGCCCAGAAAGGTCTGGCTGGTGCCCAGTTCCTGGGAGGTAACCTCTAAACCCACAGAATTTCCCAAGCCCTCAGACCTACAGGAGGGCAGAGCTGGAGATTAAGTTCAACTACCTGGAAATGATTTAACCAATCATGCCTCAGCAATAAAATCCCAATAGAAACCCTCAATCTAGGCTGGGTGTGGTGGCTCATGCCTGTAATCCTAGCACTTTGGGAGGCCAAGGCAGTAGGATACTTTGCGCCCAGAAGTTTAAGACCAGCCTGGCCAATATAAGGAGACCCTATCTCTACAACAAATTTAAAAATTAGTTGGACACGGTGGCATGCACCTGTGGTCCCAGCTACTCAGGAGGCTGAGGCAGGAGGACTGCTTGAGCCTGGGAGGTCAAGGCTGCAGTAAGCCATGATAGCACCACTGCAGTCCAGCCTGGGTGACAGAGTGAGACCTTGTCTCAAAACAAACAAACAAACAAACAAAAACAAACAAACAAAAAAAAAAACAACTCTCGACTTGGATGAACTTCTGTGACTGAATGGCAAATTATGTACATCCTGTACTGTCTCCAAAAAAAAAAAAAAAAAAACCCAGAAAAAACAAAAACAACTCTCAACTTGGGTGAGTAAATTTCTCTGATTGGTTGGCAAATTCTGTATGTCCTGTCACATTATCAGGCCAGAAGAGATAACACCATCCACCTCCTCCAAGGGGAGATGACAGCCACAAGCTCAGCATTTGGAGCCCTCCTAGACCCTGCCCTTATGTTTCTTCCTTTCACTGGTACTAATTTGTATCCTCTTCTTGTAATAAATGTGACTATGAGTATAATAGCTTTCAGTAAGTTCCCGAGTCTTTCCAGTGAATTGTCCTGTTAGTAGGGGTATTGCCCTGATGTGCATTAAGACAGATCTCCAACTTGCCTCCTTCTCTTGTAACACATGCTACTCAAAAGGATTATATGTAATGAAGAATCAAAGAGGTAATAAGACTGCTTTGGTTAAGAGATACTGAATGAGGTATCAATATTGAAGAGATGTTTGTTTGGTGAACAGACTCATATTCCAATAATTTGGTCTACCTTAATATTACCCATCTATGTAATTCTACTCCAAGATTATAAGAAAATCAGACTGAAAGTATGCATGTTAGTTTTTTACAAGAATGGTTTCAGTAAACTAACAAATGAACCCAATATTCAAATACAGTCTGAATTTTGCTCTATGTTTAGTGAGGGAAAAACTGCCCAAAAGAGTAGTGTATACGGGGGAGAATTTTTTTTAACCCCATCAACTCCCAATATCCCCCTGGCAAGACGTGCACTGATATATCTGATGACCAAAAAATTAAATAGTGGCATGGTGGCTCACCCCTGTAATCCCAACACTCTGGGAGGTCAAGGCAGGCAGATCACCTGAGGTCAGGAGTTCAAGACCAGCCTGGCCAACATGGTGAAACCCCGTCTCTACTAAAAACACAAAAATTAGCCAGTTGTGGCCGGGCACGGTGGCTCACGCCTGTAATCCCAGCACTTTGGGAGGCCGAGGCAAGGTGGATCACAAGGTCAGGAGATAGAGACCACCCTAACACGTTGAAACCCCGTCTCTCCTAAAAATACAAAAAATTAGCCAGGCATAGTGGCAGGCGCCTGTAGTCCCAGCTACTTGGGAGGCTGAGGCAGGAGAATGGTGTGAACCTGGGAGGCGGAGCTTGCAGTGAGCCGAGATTGTGCCACCGCACTCCAGCTTGTGCGATGGCGCGAGACTCCGTCTCAAAAAAAAAAAAAAAAAAATTAGCCGGTTGTGGCAGTGCACATCTGTAATCCTAGCTACTCCAGAGGCTGAGGTGGGAGAATCACCTGAGCCTGGGAGGTGGAGGTTGCAGTGAGCTGAGCTTACGTCACTGCACTTCAGCCTGGGCGACAGAGCAATATTCCACCTCAAAAAAAACAAAACAAAAAAAACCTTTAAATAAACCAAGGAGTCTGAGCAAGACATTTTACCTTTATTTTCTAAAAAAGAGCTGTGAAAATTAAACTTTTCAGGAATATTTCACTCAAACCATCACTGACTATGCCTTATACTTTACCATGATCAGCACAGGCTACAATGAAAGAACTCTGGTAATTAAAAAGTATGCTGGCCGCAAGGCATTGTAAGAGAGGGTGATTACATTAATGAATAATCCTTTGTGATTCGCGCTTTACTTTTCCCAAATAAACAATGACTTATTTTTCTTAAAGACAAAAGTGCACCTGAATAGTTACAAAGGTATTTTCACTAAGGAGACAGCAGAAAGTGAACTGCATCTGCTCATTAAAAACAACAACAAAGAAAATAACCATGTATAGTAAAAGGGGTATTACGTTTATCTAAATAATATAAGTTAAGCATTTTCACTGATTTGAAAATGTTTGATACTTAAATCTCAAAGAAACTGATAGAAATTTTATTAAATTACTATCTAGTTTACTGTATTCATTTTATCAATTTTCATTGATACTTTACAACTTACCTTCCACATGCTATCTGAGTCACTCTATTCCCAACAAGCTCAGCCACCAAACAGGGTCTTAGCTCATTCTGTGTTGAATTATGACCAAGTTGCCCATGTTTTCCAGCACCAAAAGTAAACAGCAGCCCATCCTAAGGAAAGGGAATGTCATATCAGATGCTAGAGAAATAAAATAAAAAAGTAGTATTCACTGATGCAAAGTGAATAACTAATAAAAAGCACTGTCAAAGTAAAGTTCCTAAATATCAGAAGGACAGTCCTACATGTAGGAAGTGATGACCTTTCTTCCCTGGGAAACACTAGCTTCCCATACAAAATGTTCTTCTAAAAATACAGCCAAAAAGAGACAAGGGTACACCCACCTGTGTGAGCAGGGCACTGTGAGAGCCACCACAAGCGAGAAATTCAACTTTCTGATTGTCTAGTGCTTCAATAAGGGAAGGAGAATCTTTACCTATGTAAGGAAAAAAATAGCTGAAGTGACCAAAAGGAAATGCTGAGTTTCACACTGCAGTTACCTGGACTGCTGCTTCTCAACCCAGCAACAACAGTTCTCGTGATATTCTGACAAGAAAGGCTCTATGTTGCCATGTTTAGGATCAAGTTCTATGCCTCAGGGTGAAGGTGGGACCAGTGGCCAAAAGGGTCACACTTAGGGGCACCCACCTGTGAAAGGGTCAAACCACATCCTAAAGCCTGTTCTCAATTCTGACTTCATTCACTTTAATTGCAGCACATTAGATATTTCCAATACCCATCTAGAATTACTTTTAATGAACATAGCAATTCCTTTTTCTTTCAAATTATCTACTAGTGTCATCACCTCACACTACCTCTTCTTTTCTTCATGACTATTTTCATGTCAAAGCACTCAGAGATTCAGCCAAAGTAGTTTAATGGCTGCTTTATTCTCTTCTCTCCTTTGAATATTTTTCTAACACTGACTTATTGGCTATTCTGTGTAATGAGCATTGCACTGTGTCAGAGAGAAATGAGTAACCAGTGATCCAGGGAAATGCATACGGTACCACAGCTGGGTAAAGGAGCAGAATTTCTTACACCTGAAAACTCTAAATGAGTTTTTTGGGATCACGAGAAATTTTACCATCAGCTTTGTTCAATAATGGAAATTACATGTTTCTTCATGTGTGTTTTTATGTGTTTACAGACATAATTGATACCTTATAGAATAAGATCAGGATATGTGATTTCTTAAATATAATTTTAGTATTCTTTTGTAATAATACACTAACAGACTTTAAGTGCAAAGGCTTTAAAGGTCATCTCATACAAACTTGTCACTTTATAGAAAAAGAAAATGAGGTTTAGAGAAAAGTTTAGTGACTGGGCAAGGCTTGCAGTTAGTAAACTGCAAAGTGGGAATCAGAATCCAGGTTCTCATCCCTAATTCAATGCCCTTTCCCATCTCACACACAGCTCTGAAACATGTCTCAATTACAGTAACAACTTCCACACTACCCATGCCTCTTGGACTGATTCTGCCCTGAAGACAGGGAGGTAATCAGGAAGAGTACTGCAAATCAAAGTGAAGATTTGAACCATTATTTGACAGGGAGGTCCATTCAATTCATCTAACAAGTGTAAGTGTTGGTGACAGGAATCTGAGAATGTGTTCCATACTCTCAGTGTGGCCCAGGCCTAGTTGTCCAAATTCATTTTTTCCCCATGAATAAACGTTGCCAGACATGGATAAGGCCATGCTGTGGGCTTCTCCGGCAGAAATCTGAGCCAAGGGTACTCCTGCGAGGTGCTCCACAATCTGTGGTGTGGTGGTTGAGGGAAATTTCCTTCCAACTCCAAGCTGCCCATGCAGGTTCTGTCCCCAGGCAAAAAGCTCACCACCTTGACATAAACAAAGCAAATGCTGTTTTATTCCATTTAAAATGCAGCAGACATTACCCTAAAGCATGATGCATGCTCTACATAGTATATCACAATATTGTACCTTTGCACTGATGGTACTCTCAGTTCCCCTATGTCTGACAGAAAAATATAGAATCTTCTCTTTAGCAGTGACAGTTACACTTCTTTATCCCTCACCTCAAAGGTGAAGCTATTTGAACATATTAAAGAATATCTTCAACATCATAAATTTGATTGTAAATCAAATTCAAGAAATATTTACTGTAAAACACTCAGAGGATGGGCCCATGAAAAACAGACGCAATCTACCTCTGCGAAAAACCCTAGAGCTACTACTGTTTTCTCTATCTCCCTCCCTTTCATGTGCCTAAAGATCCCAAATAAACAACTGTAAAATTCATCTGAAATTACAAGATCCCAAATCAACAACTGTAAAATTAATTTCAAATTACAGTTGTTTGAACGAGTCAGTTTCTTCTTCCATTAACTGAATATATGGAGCACATTTTTTAGGGAGTGTTCTTAGATGTTATCTGATAGAGCTGACAATATCTAATAGAGTCTTAAAAAATACACCAGAGAATTAAGGTTTACTGGCATCTCTTTGCAAGATACAGTGCAGGATCTGGTGGGAAGCAGAGCCTCTCCTTCACACACAATTTTCATGCACCTGTCAACCACCAGGAATATAATGATGAGCATGACCAGCTTATTTTCTTGTTTCCCCAACTTTTATTATTTCTGTACTGTGATTTACTAGTAATAAACTCTGAATATCCCTTGTACATACACGCCTCTAGACCCTGGGCTTCTTAAAGGCAGGGTGTGTGTGTTTCATCTTCATAATCAAAACACAGTAGATAATATGAAATATTTGTTAATGAATTAATGAAGTCAAATGATCAGTTTTTTCCAATACAAGTTCATACTATCAAATCTCAACAGGCTTTGAAATGAAGGTCAATACTCACTAATTATTAACTTCCCTTGAATCCCAGATTCTATTCAGTTTATGAACATGCTTACATCTGTGCTATATATTAACAAAAATTCCCTTGACTCCGAATTCCCTTCTATTACCCTACTGCTATCTTAATTATTCCATTCACAGTACATTTCTTTTTTTTGAGACACGGTCTTGCTCAGTTACCCAGGCTATAGTGCAGTGGCACGATCATGGCTCACTGCAGCCTCAAACTGCTGGGCTCAAGGGATCCTCTTGCCTTACCCTCCCAAGTAGCTGGGACTACCGGTGCAAGCCACCACGCCCAGCTAATTTTTAAGGTTTTTTGTAAAGATGGGGTCTCCCTATGTTGTCCAGGCTGGTCTCAAACTCCTGGCTACAAGTGATCCTCCTACCTCAGCCTCCCAAAGTGCTGGGATTACAGGCATTAGCCACCAAGCCTGGCCTCATAGTCAAGTTTCTTTAGGAAGTAATTCATATTCACTGCTTCCATTTCCCACCATGACAATGTCCGATAGAAAATGGGAAATATTACAGGGTTAGGGAGAATCTTTGAATTCAAAAGGCAATGTTAAAACATATCAGAGGCCTGCAGCTTGGCCACAAAAGGGGATTCTGAGCTGGAAGAGTGGAAGTTGGAAGAGTGTTAGGAAAAGGGAAGCAGTTTCTGGAAAAGGGTGGCCCCAGGCCTGGACCAGCTGTAGAGAAAACAGTTTTGATTATTCAGAAAATTTTCACTGTTTCATACTTGAAAAGTAAAAACATCATATCAAATTTAGGAATAGTAATTATGGAAACCTGAACATTTTACAGATCCAAGAATTCTCTCATTATGTATTTGCTTTAAGAATAGTATTTGGAACTATATCAAATTTAAAACTGTATTTCCGTCCTGTTACAAGTGAAATATAGACATTCTACTGGCTCCACATATACACACATGTATTACTTCTACAAAACTATTAATATTACAGAAAAATACCTTTTGAGAGTGCAAGAGAATGATAATCTCCACACGTGATCTGAATTATTTTTTTTTCTTGTAAAATGCTTTCAGACCTGATGAAGGAAAATACATTTTGTGTTAATCGCCATAATGAAAGTTACAACACGGATTTCAGAACTATTAATAGTATTTAATTAGAAATGAAGCTCAAGAAAAAACTTTCAATTTATTGCATCACATTCAGTACATCTAAAATTATTTTTTAAATACATGTTTTAATTAGTGGTTTAAGAAAAAACATGCATTACGTAATTATAATAAAATACTATGCAAACAATAATTTTATGATGCAGGAATAAATGCAAGATGAAAATGAGTTCTAATTCATATAATCTACTAGGGAAAAGTCTCAAATCATTTCATGATAATGTGTATTTTTTCTAGGTTAAAAACTTTTATTTCCAGAAATTGAACTTACAGAACTATTGTGAGGATCAAATGAGTTAATGAATGTGAAAGTCCAATTTAGGGCTAGGCAGACTATTTAATCATTTTCTTTAAATGCCAAAACAACACATGATACCTGCCCTGGGGGACGTAAGGACTTGACT
The DNA here is from genome assembly GCF_008728515.1 of Papio anubis. NCBI lineage: Eukaryota > Metazoa > Chordata > Mammalia > Primates > Cercopithecidae > Papio > Papio anubis. Next base: position 132,461,096 of record NC_044978.1, on the reverse strand, counting down.
GATCAGTTCAGAATTTATCATTTACTTAAGATGCTACTATATAAAGCAGGGGACAACAATCAGATATGGTAACATTTTCCTACAAAAATTATTGTCTTTTGATTAAAATTAATTTTAATAAAAGAAAAAAGTTCCCTACCTTAGATGTTTCATGCTGTAGTCATACTCAAATGGTTTTCCATCTGATGAGAGAATCAGCATGTGGTCTGCCCCTTGGTCCACGGAATGTATCTTCATGTTTTTTCCTAATTTAATGCATTCTACAAAGCAAATCCAACCAGGAACTATCATCACTTTGATTATTACCCACTGTATTACTAATTTCATTATAATACACTTAAAACATCTGGGAAACATTTCAACTAGACAAGCTTTGACTTACCATGAACTTCTCTTCAGAAAATTCTGGTAGGCAAAGCAAATTAGGAATGACAATTGTCTTGACGTATATTTTTTTTTAATTAGAAAGAATACTGATTTATACTTTGTTGTAAATGGAACATACCCTTAAAATATCCAATTAAATATCTGCTTTTAGGTTTTTGTTTATTAAGTGAAGACAAACGAAATTTGAAATGACAAAGATGAAAAGGTCTATAAGAAAATATAACTTTAAGACAACATAACTCATTTCAAGAACAAATAGATTGTGTATTCTGAAACACATTCCTTTCTCCCAAAAAGCAAATAACAGTAATAAACACCTCCCAACAGTTCCCAATAGAAGCCAATGCCTATATTCTTAAAAGGAAAGTTTATGTTTGGGGTACTATTTTTAAAGAGGATGCTGTTGAAAACATTTTTCACTGGCATTAGTGCACATTTGGCCCTTTCTAAAGTTAAGAGATTTTAAACTGTCCACTAGTTAAAATGTACTCTTATTTAATTTGTACACAAAAATTAAACTAGGATAGTTTTGGGACCTTGTTTCATCTTCAATGCTAATGAAATAGAATCTATTCATGTGAAAATCTCAAAGCACAAACCATATTACAAATGCTAGGGGAACCAAAACAGTTTGGTAATAAGAAATGGCCCAGCGGACCTATGGTTTCTTTTAAAGAGTCTCAGCATCTCAAGTCAGTTGAAAAAAAGGAAGTATTAAGAAATGGTATTGGGACATCGGCTAAGCATTTGGAAAAGCAAATAAATCTAGCTCCCCTCCTACCTCAGTACTTAAATTCCAAGCATACGAAAAATTTTAACTTAAAAAAAAACCAAAACCTTAAAATTACTATAAAGATGAGTACATTTTAAAAAATATTGGGAGTGTGGATAGCTTTCCAACCTAACATAAAATCCATAAGTCTCTTTAACAGACAAAAAATCGATTGACTACCCCCCAAAAAATGCACAATAAAAAACAACATCCACAAATGGCAAAGTGAGAAAAATATTACAACATGTACAATGGGCAAAAGGCTATTCTTATTCAATACTCAAATACCTCTTCCATACAAATAAGCAAAAGATTTAACAACTCAATTTTTTAAAACCCAGGCAAAGACAAATAGGCAGTTTACTGAAAAAGGAATGCAAACGTCCAGTAGTTAAACGCAAAATAAACTCGCAGCAAGATACCAATTTATTCACTCCACAGATGGGCAAAATTTTAAAGAACGTGGGCAATTATTTCCGCCACTTCGATGAGAACGTGGAAGTGCAACTGAAGGCCAAGGTAAAATCCCATCACTGTGAATGGCTCCCAAAGTTGGAGTAGTGACTACTTTCTCAAAACGAGTTAGTGGAAAATGTGGCGGGCTGGGGACGGGGGGACAAACTTGAACATAAACCTAAGAGAAAGCCAGACTGGCTAAAAGAATGAAGATGCTGCCCGCATGCCCCGCACCGGCCACTTTGCTGAGTGGAGGATTCGCTGGTCGCCAGCATCCCGCTCACCCCGCACCCGACACGGACCAGGATAAAAAAGCTCAGGTGCGCCGTCGGCGAAACGACCCGAGCCAGGCGCGCGTCTGCGGCCTTCTGGGCTCTCTTCCCTCAGACGCGGACCCCCGACCGCCCGCCCCTCACAGCCCTCACACACCAGCCCCACTCACTAGGCGTCCGGGCGCCGCCGCTCCCCGCGAGCACCTGGTGAACCTGGACGCCCGCCCCGCCGCGCTCCAAGACCGCTAGGCGCCGCGGCGAACAGCAGATTTGGCGCGTCACCTCGGCCCTCCGCAGCAGCGCGCGGTAGAAGCCCGCGGCGCTGGGGAAGAGCCAGAGCTGCGCGTCCGGAGACTTCGCAGGCTGAGACGCGGCGGTCTGGCCCGCGGTCGAGCGCCCGCCGCGCCGCGACTTCCTCCGCGACCTCCGCTCCATCGTCCCTTTGCGGGGTCCCAGGCCCAGAGGGGAGAGGAGAGAACGCGTTGTCCCAGGACTGAGCGCGCCCACTGCCCCGTGCGTCGCGCCGCAGAGCGGGAACCAGCTGCGCCCAGCTGCGTGGCGTCGGGGAACCGCAGCCTCAGCTATTGTGCCCCTGCCCGGACGCCACGCCCCCCACGTGCAGCTTGGGGGCGGAGCCTGCAGCTCGAGTGAGAAACGAAACAGAATGTTTGTTGTTGTTTTTAGGGGGCGGAATCGAAAAGGAAAAGGAAACTAATGTGACTCGGCAGGCGGCCAAAGGCAACAGGTCGTTGGCTAGGGTAAAGGCCGGTGGGCTGGACTGAGAAAGTTCCCGGGCGTGCAGCGGCCACCTTAACTCCTGGACGGAATGGCTTTCGAGGAAACGCTACAGTTCCACTAGGAGGCACCCTGACACACGCATTTCCAGAGGGCGGGATAAGGGAAGCCAAAGTTTGTTAAGCGTTGTGCGCCGCGGCTGGGCGTGATGATTCACGCCTGTAATCCCAGCACTTTGGGAGGCCGAGGCGGGCGGATCACTAGGTCAGGAGATCGAGACCATTCTGGCTAACACGGTGAAACCCCGTCTCTACTAAAAATGGAAAAAACAAAATTAGCCGGGCGTGATGGGGGGCGCCTGTAGTCCCAGCTACTCAGGAGGCTGAGGTGGGAGAATGGCGTGAACCCGGGAGGCGGAGCTTGCAGTGAGCCGAGATTGCGCCACTGCCTCCAGCCTGGGCAACAGAGCGAGACTCCCTATAAAAAACAAAAACAAAAACAAAAACAAAAAAAAACAAGAGGGTTGTGCGCGGGGCTCAAACCGTGATAAAACTGGGCAGAGCTATGCAGTCAGCCACCCCTCCCCCACCCCTTTCGCACCTGCTCAGCTATGTACTCCTGGGTGCCTGGCAACAGTGGTGTGCTTTAGGCCTTTTCTAGAATGCATGCAAACGGAACCATACCTAAGTGATGTCTGGCTTTTTAAAATTAGCACAATGCTTTGAGGTTCATCCTATTGTGTTTAATTAGTAATTCCTTTGTGTTATTGCTGAATGGTAGTCTATCGTGTGGATATGCCACAGTTTATTTATCCATTCACCAATTGATGAGCCTGTCGGTTGTAGGAAACAGGAGAAAACTTCCCCTTTGCCCTCTGGAGGGTCACCGAAAATCAACTGACAAGGCTGGGCCTGGGCTCCTGCCTGTAATCCCAGCTCTTTTTTAGGCCAAGGCAGGAGTATCTCTTCTTTGTGTAGTGTGTATTCAAATGTGTTGACCATTTATTTATTAGCTAGCTTGACTTATTATCTAAGAGTTCTTCATATATTATATTTGAGTTCTTTATATGTTTCATACCGTGTTCTTTATTAGCTATACGTTTTGAAATGGTTTCTACCTGTCTGTGGCTTGCCTCTTCATTTTAAGTGTCTTTTGAAGCACTGAAGTTTTAAATTTTGATGTAATTTATCCATTTTTTCTTTTACATAGTTCATACCTTTTTTGTCCTACTTAAGAGTTTTTGCTAAACTCAAGATTATAAGATTTCCTCAGTTGTTACCTTCTAGAAGTTTTATAATTTTTGGTTTCCATTATATTTAAAATGAATTATTCTTTATAGTATTGATAGATGCAGGAGGCAGATAAGGGAGGGTCCCTGGAGAATCTCTGACCTGCCCCACAAGCTTTTGTGCAGCTGCAGAAGCCTGCCCAGGGTCTTGTCTGGGCATGCCCACAAGGCACTTGGGGGGCCCACCTGCACTGGGAGAGTGGGTTGCAGCCACAGGGAATTCAGCCTTATGCAGCAGGGAGGAGCAAGACGTCTTCAGCTTGTGTGGGTAGACCTATTATTCAGTCTGTGAGCTGGGAGCTTTTTGGCAGGACCCTCCTTGTTTTTTTGCTGAGAGCTTTCTTTTAATAAATGCCACTCTTCACCTTTCAATGTATTCACGTGCCTAATTGTTCCTGGTCATGAGACAAGAACCTGGATTTTAGCTGAGCTAAGAAGCAAAAATTCCTGCATCAGTATAAGGTAAGAATAAAGGTTCATTTTTTTTCTTATGGATTTCCAGTTGTTCCAGCTTGCCTATCCCCATGGAATCCCTGTCAAAACTCAGATGGCCATATATTATAACCTCAGAGCCCAAACTGGCCTACTGTCTTGATAACAAAATAGCCAGTTACCTTGTAGGTATAACAGAGCCAGAACTTCAAGTCATGTAGACTGGGCATGTGCCATGGAAAAAGCTTTGACCTCTAACAATGAAACGGAAAAGGTTCCCTTGTCCCCTTCATAGGGCGTGCGAAGTGGGAGTGGCTTGCTTCTTCAGTGCCCCACTGCTCACACCTCTAGGGGAGCATACAGACAGGCAGGTTGTGGGGCTCTGACCCCACACCAGTGTCTAGGGATGGATGTTTACTGCTCCTGAAGCACCAGTGGGCTGTGCTACTGTGTGCTTTTTTAGTTTTGCTGTCTATAGGCACTTGTGTTAACCAGCTCAATTAGACCCTCCATCTTGTCACAAGGACAGAGTGCTTTCTGTATCCTGGGTACTTGCCTTGGTGTACCAGAAGAATTGGATCACATGTGGGCTTGGAGAATGAGTGCAAGGTTTTATTGAGTGGAAGTATCTCTCAGCAGATGGGGAAGCCAGAAGGGAGTTGGTTTTCCCCTGGAGTTGAGGCGCTCAGCGGCCCGGGCTGTCCTCCGACTGCCCTGGCCAAACTCCGCATTGTTCTCCTGGTCGATGGCCTGCCAGTGCTAGTGCCTTCAGAATGGTTCTTGCCACACAGTACCTACTGTAAGTAATTATTCAATGAATTAATGAATCCCTTAACATTCAGATTTTTGAAATAAATTATTCAGCAGTTTGCTAAAATAAAAACTCTAGAGATATTTCTGAATATAAAATATATATCTAGCAAGGTTAGGGATATAGGAAATATTGCTTTACATAATATTGTTTTATTAAAAATATTATTCTTGGCTCACACCTGTAATCCCGGCACTTGGGAGGCAAGGCAGGAGGATTGCTTGAGCCCAGGATTTCAAGACCAGCCTGGGCAACATAGTGAGACCTTGTCTCTTAAAAAACAATTATTCTTGATTCATCACTTTATTATTTATCCAAACATTTTTCAACTAGTTCTCTTTTTTAAATTGTAAATTGGCAATTTATAATTGTATACATTTATGGGGAACAAAGTAATCTTATAATTTATGAATAACAATGTGAAATAATTGAATCAAGCTAGTTCCCACATCCATCACCTCAAATACTTAACAATTTTTGTGGTGAAAACATTTCAAATTTAATCTCTTAGGTATCTTGAAAAGTGCAATACTGTATTGTTAATTATATTTACCACACTGCACAATGGAACTCAAAAAAAAAAGAAAGAACATATTCATCTTGTTACCAGGTTAAGTGTTCTGATGGTAAGGTGTCCAGGTTCTTGGCACATTGAACAAAGAATTGAACAACACACATGAACAAGCAGTGAAGGAGTGAATTTATGAGAGAGGAAGACAGTGAAGGATCAAAGGCAAAAGTACATTCCACAGGGTGGGAGCGGACTCAAGCAAGTGATTCAAGAGCTGTGGTAGCAAAGTCTTCTGGGGCTTTAGTACCCTCTAGAGGTTTCTTGTGGGTTATATCCTATGTAAATGAAGGATTGGCTTGTGACCAATTAGAGGTTGAGGTGAATTGGCCCATGGAAAATCCAAGACTGGTATGGTTTGATGCCTTATGCAAATGAAGGTCCTGGAATGGACCAATCATTGGCCAGAGTGCAGGTTCGGCCTGTGGCCAATCAGAGCCTGATGTGGTTTGGAACCTTATGCAAATGAAGATCCTGGAATGGACCAATCATAGGTCAGTGTGCAGACTCTTCAGCTCCATGGAGTCTGTCCAAGTTATCCTTAGATTCCCTATCTCCGGACCCTGTTCTTCTGCCTCATTTTCCCCCTGAGAGACATGATCCCTAGAAATCTTTATGGGAGGCAGAGGGAGTGATGGTCTTTTCTTCTGTAACTGCTTCCTGCTGATTTACACGCTGGTCCTACCTACTGGGGACCACAGAACTCTCTCCCTGCTTTGTCTTGTGGAGACAGGGTAACCTTTTGATGGCCAGAGGTGGTGCCTTTACCTGACACTGGCTGGAAACCTTGTCGCACATCATCTGAAGCTAAATGGTTTCTAGGCAAGAGAAAATGAACTTGGTTAAAAGGTTTAGCAAACATGGTCCAAAGACCAGGGCCAGTATAGCCATTAGCAATAGTCTGGCTAGGGGATGGAGCCATGACCCCCAGCCCAGCAGCCTTGACCAGGAGCCCCATGATTCCGACAGCTGTTGTCGTATCTTAGCGGCCCAGTCAGCTAGTTTTCAGGTGGCATCCCTTACTATTCCTGATTGGTTGACATAGAAACAGCATTCTTCCTCTAGGAAAAGACATAAGCCTCCCTTCTCAGTAGTTACAAGGTCTAGTCCCCTTCTGTTTTGCAAAGTGACCACTGCCAGGGAGCCTATTTGATTTTGTATGATGACAATACTTTGAGCAATGTCATCCAAGATTTCCATGAAAGCATTGGACAAACTCTGGTAGTAGGATAGGGAGGTTGCCAGCCTGTTAACTCCTGTTCCTATTCCTGCTGTTACTCCCAGCTCTACTAAAAGGGGTATGATGAGTTGGATGGCTTGCTTGTGTCTGGTGGTTGCAGTCAAAGGTATAGTGAGAGATTGGTTATTGGGAGCTATATTAATTTCAGGGGCTAAATAAACAAGTGTACAAGTTCCAGTCCAATTGGCAGGTAAACGTAAGTAGGAGCTGGTCCTGTACAGGAAAAAGGCTCCCTGTTTTTCAAAACAGAAATTGTTTTCTGTGGTGAACATATGGGTTAATTTGTTATTTTTGCTTTCCCAAGTAGTTAAGGTCCCTGCTAAGGTGGCCCCTGTTAAAGACTGAAAGGGCCTTGCAAAGTTGGGTTGCCCCAGTGGTTTTATTTTCCCGGTGGAGGTAGCTGCTTTTGGTGTCCACCAATAACCACCCGGGGGTATTTTCATATTGGGGAACCAAAAGACAGCTAAAGGTTTCAGGGCTAATGCAGTCTTCCCAAGGAAACGTGTGGACACAGCTAGTGGGTTTCCCTTAACAGTATTTAGACCGAATATCTTTTAAGGTGCCCTTAAGTAGGAGTGGTTTCCATGAAAACCATACAGGTTTTCTAAATCACGTAGTTTGGGTAACTGTGCAATTTACATGATTGTGTGAGGGATTAATCTCCAGGGTGTAATTGCACTGATTACTTTTCAAGGTCCCCAGGACCTGACTGGACTTTTGGCTCCTTTTGACACAGAGTGTACCTGGAATTCTAGCTCTGTGTGTGTTGATATTGGGCCCCAGATGGATTTTTCTGAGGATGTAACCCTAGAGAGGTTGCTCTGATAAGACTGCAGGACGTTTACTGCTCATCCTGTCATTGTAACCTTTGTCATGTCTGTAATTTGATTGTATAAGTCATCTAAGTTTATTAGTTTGAAGAGAGTTCCTCCTTTGTAGGCAACGTGGTAAGTCATTTTTTCAAGGGCCCAATATCGTGCTGGGACTGGGATAGCAGTGTACCTGGAAGAGTATGGGGATAAGCAAAGCCAACAATATTTTGCTAAGGCTAGGCTGGCAGCCAAGCACAGTGGCTCATGCCTCTAATCCCAGCACTTTGGGAGGCCTAGGCAAGTGGATCACTTGAGGTCAGGAGTTCAAGATCAGCCTGGCCAACATGGTGAAACCCTGTCTCTACTAAAAAAAAATCCAAAAAACAAAAACAGAAAAACAAGACTGGGCTGGTGGTGTTTAACAGCCTTTGTATTAGATTCAAGGTTCTTAGTAAATACTGAGGGTCACCTAATGACCGGTCAGAGGGTAAATTGAGGCCCTGCTATAGAATTAAGCCAATTCCCAATATGCATGATTCCAGTGTGTGTGGCCTGTAGCAAATCATTGTGGGTATGAATGTACCTTTTTGTTATTTTGCCTCCTTTAAGTCCTACAGGATAGGATTCTACTAGGGCAGAGGAGATGATCCCACCGCTTGGGAAAAGGCAATGTAATAATGTAAGAATAACTAGTATTACCCCAACTACCACGACCACACAGAAAAGACACCAAGGGAAGTTAATAGGCATTTACTTATCTTTTGGCCATTCTTTTAAACAGGTACTTCAGGTCTTCCACAGATTCACAGGTATAGCGGCTGGTAGGAGTTCCAGGTTCGGGGTCCGGAAACTTCTGGTATGGCAGGCTTGATGCTGGAAAGATGTATCCAATTATCTAACCCTAGTACTTTGACCACAGAAGGTGTGGCCAGCACCACTGAAAATGTTTCCTTCCATTTGGGTTGTAGCTGTTGAGCAGATGATCCCTCTTTCCATGTTTTTACTAGTACCTTACCTCTTGGCCTAATTTTGGGTTGCTGTTTAGTTCCCAGTACAGGGAACCGCTGGGTTCCAAACTTTTGTAAATCCTGCTGAAATTGTCCCAGGTTAATTAGGTATTTTACTAAACTGGTTGTTTCTGGATCAGTGATTAGATCATTAGTTAAAAATGGCCTTGCATATAATATTTCATATGGGCTCATATTAATTTTTGCTTGAGGGGAATTACGGATCCTTAAGAGGGCTGTGGGGAGCAAGTTGACCCAAGTCTCTGACATTTCCTGGCACAGTTTAATGACCATTTTAGAGTTTGATTAGCCTTTTCTACTTTCCTGGAGGATTGAGGCCTCCATGCTGAATGTAAATTTGATTCTGAGGGCCTTAGCAACCCCTTAAGTTATTTGGGAGATAAGCTGTTATTTTGAAGGCTCTGGGGTAACCCAAACCAAGGGATTATTTCTCTTTATTTTATTTCATTTCATTTCATTTCATTTCATTTTAATTTTATTTTATTTTTTGAGACAGAGCCTCACTCTGCTGCCCAGGCTGGAGTGCAATGTGCAGTCTCGGCTCACTGCAGCCTCCACCTTCTTGTTTCAAGGGATTCCTGTGCCTCAGCCTCCTGAATATCTGGGATTACAGGCATGCACCATCAAGCCCAGATGATTTTTTTTTTTTTGATAGAGACAGGGTTTCGCCATGTTGCCCAGGCCGGGCTCAAACTTCTGGCCTCAGTGATCTGCCTGCCTCAGCTTCCCAAAGTACTGGGATTACAGGTGTGAGACATCGTCCCTGGCCAGATTATTTCTTTTAAGAGAATTTTCACTATTTCATTGGCCTTTTCTGTTCTGGTAGGGTAAACTTCAACCCAGCTAATAAAGGTTTCTATCAGTACTAGTAAAAACTTGAATCCTTTACAGGCTGGCATATGGGTGAAGTCCAATTGCCAGTCTTCCCCTGGGTAAGTTCCCCCTCTTTGGATTGGCTCTATTAAAGGAGGCACTTTGTTTCCTGGGTTATTTAGTGCACACAGTGAGCAGGCTTGACAGACCTGTTTGACCATGGAAGCTAGGTTGGATCCAGTGAAGAGCTTGTTTACCATGGCCAAAGTTGTGTCTCTTCCCACATGGAAAGAGTTATGCAGGGCCTTTATGATTTTCTATTGGGCTGCTTGGGGAAGATTTATTTTTGATCCTTTATACCACCAAGATACCTGTTTCATTCCTCCCTGTTGTCTTTTCATTCCTCCCTGTTGTCTTATTAGCTGTTCTTCCTGTGAGGTGTACTCAGGTTCTATTGGGGAGTCATAAAAAAGGAGTAGTGCTAAAACTTGTTGAGATTGTACCTTGAGGGCTGCGGCCTTGGATTCCTTTTTGTTCCCTTGTGCTATAGGGGTTAGATTCTTTTGGTGCCCTTTGCAATGAATAATGGCTATGGCCTCTGGCAAGTGTTGTCTGCAATAGCTGAAGAATCCCATGTTTTATGGGGGAGTGCCTGTTAGTAAATAGTCCTTCCAAATTGTAGCATGAGCATGAACCACAAGAAATGCATACTTAGAATCTGTATAGACGTTAGCTTTCTTTCCTTGTCCCAACCTTTTTTTTTTTTTTTTGAGACAGAGTTTTGCTCTGTCGCCCAGGCTGGAGTGCAGTGGTGCGATCTCAGCTCACTGAAACCTCTGCCTCCCAGGTTCAAGTAATTCTCCTGTCTCAGCCTGCCAAGTAGCTGGGACTACAGGCACACACCACCACACGCAGCTAATTTTTGTATTTCTAGTAGAGATGGGGTTTCACCATATTGTTCAGGCTGGTCTTGAACTCCTGACCTCAGGTGATCCACTCGCCTCAGCCTCCCAAAGTGGTGGGATTACAGGCTTGAGCCACTGCACCAGCCCCTTGTCCCAACCTTAATGCTAGAGTAAGAAAAATGATCTCAGCCTTTATGTCGATGTGCCTGGGGGCAGTAGCTGGACTTCAAAACTGGTATAATTCACTATTGCGTATCCAGCTTGGTCCTCCCCATTTAGCACAAAGCTGCTGCCGTCTGTAAACCAGTATCCTCAGGGTCTGGAAGAGGCTGATATAAAAGAGGCTGGTTCACATGTCTGTGATCTGCTCACAGGAATGATTGGTTATGGTGCCCAGAGGTAGCAGTGCGACTGGTGATATGGTTTGGCTGGGTTCCCCACCCATATCTCATCTTGAATTGTAGCTCCCATAATTTCCATGTGTCGTGGGAGGGACCCTGTTCCTGGAACCAAGCTGGGTCTGGCTGTGTTTTCTCAAGGCCCAATAAGGAGAAGCAGACAAACTAGGAAAGAATGGAATTTATTGATATTACTGGATACAGGAAGAAGGCCAGAGATAATTCCACCAGACCAACCCAAAGTGTTACAATTTTCTTAGTGCATGTATAGGTTGGGGTTAGGTGCCTACGTGCAGTACAGCATTCGTCTAAGTCTATTTGTAACTAATTTTGTTTCAACTAGAAGGTCAGAGGCAAAAAACGCTTGCTAAGTTTGATTAAAAGGGCCCCAGTACCTTCAAGGCCTGTCTACTATGGTACCAGAGTGATTATTTCTGTCTTATCTCCTTTGCAGCTTGGTCCAGAGAGCTGCCTTGGACTTTCCAATGAATCTATTCAAACAGCTGCCACTGTCACCTTGACCTGTCTCAGATTCCGTTGACCCCAGATGGGTCCCAGCACTAGGAAGACTGTCTCTATTATTTTGAGTTGCTCCAGGTTAGGGAGAAGCCTACTGACCATATGCCATACGTTTCATTTCTAGCTTTGATGTCTGGGCAACAATTTCCCTAGGCTTAACTATTGGCTAAATGTTAAGGCAGTGCTATGGAAATCTGTCAGTGTAACTGGAGTGCTATATAGGCCTGTTTGTGTGATTGTCAGGGAGAATTGGCCTGCCACAACCCGGTGGGAGGTAATTGAATCATGGGTGCTGTTCTATGATAGTGAATAAGTCTCACTAGATCTGATGGTTTTGTAGAGTTCCTCAGCACATGCTCTCTTGCCTGCTGCCATGTAAGACATGACTTTGCTTCTCCTTTGCCTTCCACCAGCCATGATTGTGAGGCCTCCCCAGTCATGTGGAACTGTGAGTCAATTAAACCTCTTTCCTTTATAAATTACCCAGTCTCAGGTATGTCTTTACTAGCAACGTGAGAACAGACTAATACAACTGGGTTTAAGGTGTTACAGGTCTTAATTGTGATCTCTGGATTATCTAGGAGTGCCACCTCGTATTTAATCTTTCTCCTGTCATCCAGATATGTCCTTTTATTTCTAGGACTGGTGAGGAGTTGTAGCTGGTCTAGAGTAATTTTCGTTTATTTATTTATTTATTTATTTTTGAGGCAGAGTTTCGGTCTTGTTGACCAGGCTGGAGTGCAATGATGCGATCTCGGCTCACTGTAACCTCCGCCTCCCGGGTTCAAGCAATTCTCCTGCCTCATCCTCGGGAGTAACTGGGATTACATGCATGTGCCACCACCCCCGGTTAATTTTGTATTTTTAGTAGAGACAGGGTTTCTCCATGTTGGTCAGGCTGGTCTCCAACTCCCGACCTCAGGTGATCCGCCCACCTCGGCCTCCCAAAGTGCTGGGATTACAGGCGTGAGCCACCATGCCTGGTCAGCCTAGAGTAATTTTAATAGCTTCTTCAACCAAAATAGCAGTGGCTGCTATTGCCTAGAGGCAGCTGGGCTACCTGGTGGCTACCCTGTCTTATTTCTTTGCTAAGTAAGCAACGACTGGGCGCAGTGGCTTACACCTGTGATTCCAACACTTTGGGAGGCCAAGGTGGGTGGATTGCTTGAGATCAGGAATTCAAGACCATGCTGGCCAACGTGGTGAAACCTTGTCCCTACTAAAATACAAAAATTAGTTGGGGCGTGGTAGTGACAGGCACCTGTAATCCCAGCTACTTGGGAGGCTGAGGCAGGAGAATGACTTGAATCCAGGAGCTGGAGGTGGCAGTGAGCCGAGATTGTGCCAGTGTACTCCAGCCTGGGAGACAGAACAAGAGTCCATCTCAAAAAAAAAGAAAAGAAAAGTATGCAATGGGCCTAGGCTCTGTTCTCAGCTTCTGAGTAAGCACTCCCACTGCTATACCTTTCTTTTCTTCCACATACAAGAAGGGCTTGGTGAGGTTTGGAATGCTGAGAAGGGCTTGGTGAGCCTGGCTGAGAGCCCGTTTTAACTTGGTGAAAGCCTCCCTCATTTCTAGGGTTCATTCCATTGGCTAATCTTAAGGTCCCCTTGTTGCCTCGTAAAGGAGCTTTGCTATGTGCCTGAAATTTGGGATTTATATTCTACAGAATACAGCCATTCCAAGTGAAGCTGCTGCTTGGCGTGTGAGGTAATTTGGGTGGCCATGACGTCCAGAGTTACCCGGGGATCCTAAGTGGTAGTGATGTCCCTGGGTCCTGTGAGTCTTCTTCTCATCCCTCCTTATGCGCTGCTAGAGTTTTGACTGATGGAGCCCCTCAGTCAGAGCGGGGGCAGTCAATTATCCAGCGCCAGGGGTCGCGACTGGTGCCCTCGCATTGGCAACACAGGCCGTGCGGGGGCTTAGTGGAGTCCTTTTCCTAGTGCCCACTTTTCTTGTACTTGTAACCAGAGCTTTTGCCGGCATTGTCCTTGTGACCCTTTGGGTTTCCTTTGGATGCCTTTTGGGTATTTAGGGCATCACCAATGACAGTTGCCATAATTTCGGCTGTTTTTCTTTACTGTATTCCCTTTCCACTTCCTCCAGATCACGATTGTTATATACCATGGAGGTGGTATCAATAAGCTGATTTTGATTAGTTTGTGGTCCCATGTGTAGCTTCTGGATTTTATGCCTAATGTCCGGGGCAGCTTGACTAATGAAATCCTGTGTCATTAATACTTTGCCTTCAGGAGAGGGAGGGTCCAGGTTGGTGTATTTTTTAAAAGCCTCTTCCAATCTACTATAAAATATAGCTTTCCTCCTTACCCTGTGTAATTTCCCTTAATTTACTGCCTTTGCCATTTCCTTTCTCATTCCTCCCAGGTGAGCTTCAAGGAATTTGGCTCAGTTGTTCATTCCCACAGGGGTGTTATAGTTCCAATTACGGTCAGTGATGGGGACTGTATCTGGGCCCAGGCAATTGCCATCGGAATTTCCGGCAAATAGCTTGTCTGCTTCCCGTTGGGTGGCCTCAGAAATATGTTCCTTCTCCAGAGGAGTGCAACAAGTTGCCAGGACATATTGAACATCTTTCTGTGAGAGATCGAAGGCTAAGGTTAAAGTTTGGAATCTGTCTGCAAATCTCCTGAGGTTCTCAGAATAAATTCCTAACTTATCCTTTCATTGCTGTATATCAGTTACGGAGAAGGGGGCCTCCACTTAGATTAGCCCCCTAGCTCCTGCTACTTCCCTTACGGGAAATACAGCTGGACAGGGAATTGAATAAGGTGTTGCCCTGGAAGTGTGTGGGGAACTTAGTGGAGTTCCCGGCTCCTGTTCCTGGGTTTGATCCCCAGGAGCACTTGGCAAGGGGTTGTATGGAGTTGGTTGCAGTTATCCCTGAGAAATGGTGGCCCTTGCAGAAAGGGGTCATCTATAACATCTGATTCTACTTTAGGAATTTTTTCTTTTTGAGGGCAAAATTTGGAAGCCTTACAAATTGAAGGGTTTTGGTGCAGGGCCATACAGGCTTAAACATGGTATTTCTGACTATTTACCCTGCCTTTTGCAAGATAAGTCTAATTGCAGGATAGTGTCATGACCAAGAGTCCCATTGACTAGCCATTGCTCCTGGCTATCTAGAGGATACTGGGACCAAACAGTATTACAGTAAAAAAACCAAATGTTTCCTTCTTATATTGTCAGGGTCAAATTGGTTCCAATTATTGAGGATGCAGCTGATTGGGGAGTCAGGTGGTATGGATGGAGTATTTCCTATTGTCGTAAGAGAGAAAAAATTCTAAGGAGGATTTAATATTAGACCTCAGAACCTCCACCTAGGGGCTTCCCCTTCAGAGAGGTTGTGGCCTAGGATTGGATCTCCCAAGGAGTTCCCTTTTGGGGTCCAGTCTTAAGAGTGTCAGACATCTCTGACCTTAGGTGGGCACCAGTCCTGCTTTGAATGCTTTCCTTTCATAGACAATGCCTAGTATGATTCCCTTCATTCTTGGATACAGTTCTTGGCTTTTGGCATCCCTGTAGCTGGCCACAGTAGTTTCTTCCCAGATGGTTTCCTTAACCATTATAGTAAGCATAGTTTGAAGGGCAAGGGATGGCAGACTGCCTAATTTAAACTTGTTAGAGACTGGCCTCTCAATAAGGGAGTATAGTGCTCTCTGACTGTACCAGATAAACCAGGCGCAGAGATTTCCCCAGGGATCCACTGTGCAATTTATACAGTGATCCAAGAGTCTCCACCAGGATTCTTCCCTTAGTACCAGATCTACTAAACTTAAATGATCTAGATCTGGTCCCTTACAAAAGAAGCAGGGCACTTTCCCTATCCAAGTGGTTGGTCCCTAACCTTTAGGCTAATGTTTGCCCTTGGGGCCTCCATAGTCAGTTACCTATTGCCCTGGCCCTTTGGGTTGGGGTACATCTCTAATTGGTCTAAACATGTTATTCCAACATAAGCAGCAAATAAATATAATATTATAGTCGCAAAAACATGCACCTCATGGCGGCATGGATTTATCTTGTGCCCCTATTTGTTGCATTCCCTGACGGGCTGACTCCACAAGGGAATTTTAGCATAAGAAAAGGAGGGTTAAAGCCACCTGAAATGTGTATGTATTCGACTGGACAAGCTGCCACTGCCAATTGGTCACATGTGGGGCTCAGGAACTATAACCAGGAGATAGAAAAGAATCCAGCTTCCAGGCCAGACAGCTATCCCCATTCACTCTTTGGCTTTCGGGCAGCACTAGAGAGTGGCCTTGGCCAGTTGTCCTCAATTACCGAGGAGCTACTGAGAAATGGCTGCTGAAGGACTAAAAAGAAAAGGACTCAGGTCCCACCTGAAGTAGGCGATGATGGTTAGATGCTTACACACAGAAACCTTTCAGTCTCACCAGACAGTGGCCCTGGCAAGAGACCTTCAGTTGTCTCTGTGCTTAGAATGCTGTCTGCCAAGGGTCCCAAGTTGGAAAAGGGAAAGAAAGAGAAGGGGAGAGACAGAGAGAGTCCTGTATGGAGTTTAGTTCCAGCCCGTGGCCACAAACGGAATCTCAGTAGAATAAAAGAAAATAAATCCCCAAATTTGGGCTTACCTCCTGGCTGGCTTGCCAAAATATATTACTGGGTTAAGGGTTCTGATAATGAGGTGTACAGGTTCTTGGTGTGTTGAACAAAGAATTGAACGACATGCATGAACAGGTGGTGAAGGAATGGATTTATTGGAGCACAAGGCAGTGAAGGAGCAAAAGTGAAAATACATTACACAGGGTGGGAGTGGGCTCGAGCAAGTGGCTCAAGAGCCCTAGTAGCAAAATCTTCTGGGGCTTAAGTACCCTGTAGAGGTTTCTTGATGGTTACACCCTATGTAAATGAAAGACTGGCTCACAGCCAATTAGAGGCTGAGGTGAATTGGTTCACGGCCAATCCAAGACTGGTGTGGTTTGACTCCTTATGCAAATGAATGTCCTGGAATGAACCAATCATTGGCCGGAGTGCAGATTTGGCCCATGGCCAATCAGAGACTGATGTGGTTTAATGCCTTATGCAAATGAAGGTCCTGGAATGGACCAATCATAGGCCAGTGTTCAGATTCTTCCGTGCCAGGGAGTATGTCCAAGTCATCCTTAGATCCCTATCTCTGGACTGTATTCTCCTGCCTCAGTCTTGTGTGAGATTTTGTGCCCTTTGACCATCATCGTCATCTCCCCATTCCCCCAACCTCTCCCTCAACTACTTCTAACCACTATTCATTAACCTCTTGTATTATTTAGGTGTAAGGAAGAACAGAAGGATCCAAGCGTGAGAAAGCCCACCTTGAGTCTCTCAGAGGTGATTATGACTACATGAGCATGGGTGAGACAAATCCTCTGTTGTTGTTGATGGCTACTTGAAGTGCTTCCTCCATTCTTTCCATTGTAGAATACTTAGGGAGGTAGAGAATATGATGACATGTTATTGATGTTGGGTGATCTCTTTCACTGAAAGTTTCAGGACAGCGAAATACTATTTCCATTTTCTGTATGCCTCTTGCGTGCAGCCTATCACGTCCTGTAAGAAACACTAGAAAGGAATAAAATTTGGTTAAGATATTTCATAGGAAGAATAAAACATAATGAAAAGGAAGAAATTAATCACTTCATTCAGTAAGTATTTATCGAAGGTCCTTAGGCAGAGAGAACTGTCCTCGGCCATATTGAGTGTAGAAAAATCATGACAATTGGTCTTTGTCCTCAATGAGTTCATGGTGTAGTTGGGGGAAAATTGTATGCATGAAAAGATAGTAGCAAGAAGGAAGTTTATTCAGCTCATCTAGGAAGAATGAGGTTAGGAGCTTAAAGGATTCAGCACGGAGACAGACACCAGGCTGGGTGGTCAGAGGGACTTCACAGAGGTCACACCAGGCTATTTCTCAAGACAGGATTTGGGTGAGCTTTCAAGGCAGGGGACAAAACTCAGGAAAAAGCCAGAGGTGGGAAGAAGTGAACTCATGAGATGTACAGACAGCTGAACCACTGGGCTGAATCAAAAGTTTCCCATTAAGAGAGAAGATTAGAAAGGCAGCTTGGGCTTATAGAGAAATAGGTTGGATATGTGGACAAGTTGGAATTGTCCTCCAGCATCCTTAGTAGCAACAAAAATATCAAGAAGAAAGATGTGTAACTCAGGAAGAGCTGATGAATGGGATGAGATGGTAAGAGAAGTCATTAAGTCTGCCCTAGAGAAACCTTAGGGTTCCCACCAAGAGAAGTTCTTGTACCATGAGGCCACAGAGCTTAGTGCTCAAGAGCCTGAGATTTGGAGTCAGCCTGATGGATTCTATTCTGGTTCCCATACTTACCAGCTGTCTGAACATGGGCAAGCTACTAAATGCTCCAAACCTCGTTTTCCTCATGTCTGAAATGGGAAAAAAGAATAGTACCTACCTCATAGGGTTGTTATTAGGAAAAAGGTAGGTAATAAATACAAAGCAGTCAGCATAGTGCATGGCACAGAATAAGCACACAGTAAATGCTGCTGCTGCTGCTGCTACTATTATCATCAGTTGTTGTTGCTATTATTATTTATAAATGATATATTACTATAAAACAGATTGTTTGCATCATTCGAACATCATAGGACTTAGATAATTAGATGCAGATAGGAACATGAGATAAAAGGCTTAGGAGCCAGCTGAAGTGAGGAAAGAGGGTGCAGAAAAAGTCAGTGTAGAAAAAGTAGTAAAATAGCAAATCTCTATTTAAAAAAAAAAAAGAAACAGCCTTGAGTAAGAGAAAGAATGCTGGTCTAGAAGGTAGGGAGCCTGGGTTCTCATCCTTGCTCTGCCACTAACACATGTGATCCACCAGCAAGAATGGTGATACAGAGATAGAAAATTGTTTTAGGCAGATAGTGAGGGCAAAGGAGTCCTCAGTAGAACTTCCCTTCTAACAAAAAGCAGTCCAAGAAATCACTTCTTTTCTAATAAAGAGCAGCCTGGAATATTGGGCTGCAAACATAGATAAGAAGGCTGGAAGCTAGTACGGGGGAATGCCAGCAAGCTCCACCAATAGAAAGGGCAACCTGGGGCCAGGCATGTCCACCATGGGGGTTCCACCTCCCCTCTTTTTTAGCACATGCACAGTAAGAAAGAAATAAGCACCATGGAGTAGCTACCCACCTGTATAATCAAAGATTGGGGTAGGGGCTGCTAGAGATTCGTGACCTATGCGATGGTACACCTGGTCCTAACTCATTTTTTCATGCCCTATGTATGTCCTCCTCACTAGCTCATCTATAAAAAATCCTGCATTTCACCACAGATCAGCAACTCATTTTTCTGGGACCCCTCTCTGTAGCAGAGGGCTATTCTCTTTTTTTGTCTCTTACTAAGTTTCTGCTCTATACCTTACCCTTTGTGTGTGTCCCTGTCCTTGATCTCCATGGCTGTGAGACAAAGAACCTTGGGTGTCACCCCAGACAGTAAGGCCACTTCAATGGCTTCATTCTAAACAAGATTGTACCTTTTAAAAAGATATATAATTATGTGTCCATCTATTACCACAGTACTTACAGAGGAATTTTTTCTTTTCATCCAAGGTTAGTTTGTGGAAAGCCTTCCAAAACAACCGTATAGTAGGATGTGATTTTTGGTATCCTTGCTCATACTTTGAATTCTTGAGAGAAAGAGGGAGAAAAATGATTTGAGTGGGGTGGAACACATAGAAGTTGTTCGGAAAAATTGGGGCACTTTAGGTATCACCTACCTGTTCAAATTGTTTCCAGTCATAATCAGTATTTCCAATGATTGCTGTCATTAGTTCCTCGGGGTAGAAATGTCTAAGTATCTCCTTCTCACAGACTCTATAAAATCCTCTCTGAAATTCCTCATAAACTGCTTTTACAGAGACGTTGAAAATGTAATCAATATACTTAGAAACATAGTCTTTCCTTGAGGGAAGAAAAAAAAAAAAAGAAAAGGAAGGAAAGGAAGGAAGAGGCCAATGATTAAAAGATTCTATGCTTTGTTCTTTTTACTATTTCTATTGAGAAGGAAAAGTCAATTACTTCTACATAGCACAAGAATGTTGTGTTGTGACCAAAACCTGGTCAGCTAGAAGAAAGAAATTTAGAAAATATAATCAGAAAGTTTAAAACTATTTGGCTCACTTTCCTCACTGCAGTCGGTAGGATATTTTTAAAACATGAATCTGAATATGTCATTCTCTTGCTTAAAGTCTATCAAAGGCTTCCCATTACCCTTGGGGTAAATTCCAAACCTCCTTAGCAGGGATCAACAGGCCTTCCCAACCCCACCTCCTCCCTCAATGATATGACCTTGCCAGTCTCAGCAAGCAGCCTCTTCCTACTTCCATTTTCTTTCTTTCTCTTTCTTTTTTTCTCTTTCTTTCTCCTTCCTTCCTCCCTCCCTCCCTCCCTTCCTTCCTTCTCTCGTTCTCTGTCTTTCCTTCTTTCCTTCTTTCTTTCTCTCTTTCTCTCTTCCTCTCTCTCTCTCTCTCTCTCTCTTTCTTAAGAGATGGGGTCTCCCTATGTTGCCCAGGCTGGACTTGGACTCCTGGCCTCAAGCGATCCTCCTGCCACAGCCTCCTGAGTAGGTGAGACTACAAGTGTACACCATGCTGCCCGGCTCCCACTTCCATTTTCATCTCTGGCCATACTGACCTTTAGTTCATAGGTCTTGTTGTCTCTCTTTTGTAGTTAGGCCACAGAATGCAGCATTTCTTCTTTACCTGATAACTTCTACCATCCATTAGATTTCAATATAAGTAAGACTTTCTCAGGGTTAATCCTTCTGTTCCTCTGCTTGTCCCCTCTCACAACACATGTCACTTTGTGAAAATTATTCCTGCAAGGTCTGTCTTATACTACAGGATGTAATTTCTACTAAATGATTAATTTCCTGATGGCAGGGTTGCTACTGGAGGCATTTCCATCAGAGACATGATTGTCTCCCACACTTTGGGCAGCCTTTGTGGACTAGCCTATCTAAATCAACTCTTGTCTGCCTTCCCCTGTAACCAGTGGTGTGCTGGTAAATGTCTAACAACCAGCTCTCTGAAAAGGAGGGGGAGGGGAGGGGACACACATTTGCAGCACTGGCCAATTTCTGTGGTGTAAATATTCCCACCATGGCTGATTTTCAGCTACTAATACTTTGATAATAAACTCTTAACATTTTTGAAAATTTAACACAAGCTGGTACTAGTGAGCTCCAGCATACCACCTGGAACTCCCTAGTTTCTTAATGGGTTTTAATTTTCTTCAGAGTGCTCATACTTATCTGATATTACATTACATAATAATTCATTTGTGGCCAGGTGTGGTGGCTTACCTTTGTAATCCCAGTACTTTGGGAGGCTGAGATGTGAGGACTGCCTGAGCTCAGCAATTTGAGACCAGCCTGGGCAGCATGGCAAGACTCCATCTCTATTAAAAATAATAATGATTCATTTGTATATTATCTTTCTGTCCCACTGGAATTTAAGCTCCAAATTTTGTCTGTCTTTTTGACTACTGTATCTCCAGCACCTAGAATAGAGTCTGGTACAAAATAGGGGCTCAAAAATATTTGTTAAATGAATAAATAGTAAAAAGAGCTACAAAGGAAATATTGAACCCTGAATTCTTTCTCCTTTTCTTTTATCTTAAAAGATTCTTTTTTTCTAAAAGATTAGGAGCTAAAACAATCATCTGAGAAGCTAAAATACTTTGTTTTTTTTTTTTTTTTTTTTTTTGAGACAGAGTCTCACTCTGTTGCCCAATGAGCAATCCCGGCTCACTGCAACCTCCACTTCCTGGGTTCAAGCAATCCTCAGCCTCCTGAGTAGCTGGGACTACAGGCATGTGCCACTACACTTGGCTAATTTTTGTAGTAGAGATGGGGTTTCGCCATGTTGGCCAGGCTGGTCTTGAACTCCTGGCCTCAAGTGAGCCACCTGCCTCAGCCTCCCAAATTGCTGGTATTACAGGTATGAACCATATTTAAAAATACATTTTTAAAGAATAGTGATACAACATTTTATGTACAGTATATTCAAAACAGATATTCTAGCTGTCAAAACTTACTTGTTGGTTTGGTCCACAGGTATAGAGATCCCATTTGGAATTAAGTCAACATCATTTTGGTCCCAATGTATCTGTAACCAAAATGTATTCAGGTACCAAATATCAAAGTAAGTCTGAATAATCAACCACCCATAATATCATTATTGCCAATACATTTTCACCTATATAATTGAAAATAACTTGGAGCTAAATAATTTTTTATGTAGTTCAACCTTTTAAATACATGGAAAGCAAAAAAGCCTACCTAGTACATGGTATACATTGCTTTCATGCCTAAATTATCGTTTAGTTGTTACATTATTTACACTAGTTGAATAATCACCATAGCTTCACTTTATTTGAGAGTATATAGACATGAGAAGAAGATAAGGGGAAAGTCTTGCAGTACAGAAATAAAATCTCTTTTAAAAAAGGGATCCCAGGGGCCAGGCACAATGGCTCATCCCTGTAATCCTAGCACTTTGGGAGGCTGAGACAGGTGGATCACTTGAGGCCAGGAGTTAGAGACCAGCCTGGCCAACATAGCAAAAACCTGTCTCTACAAAGAATGCAAAAATTAGCCAGGCATGGTGTCGCATGCCCATAGTCCCACCTACTCAGGAGGCTGAGGCAGGAGAATCACTTGAACCCAGGAGGCAGAGGTTGCAGTGAGCCAAGATCACGCCATTGCACTCCAGCCTGGGTGACAGAGTGAGACTCTGCCTCAATAAAGAAAAAGGGATCCCAAATTTAAGATACTATAATAAAGATTATTTTTTAGAAACAGATTAAAGCTAAACTATAATCTGACTTTCATTAGTACTCACAGAAAAGCGTATGCAGAGCGCATCTCCAATGTCATCAGCATCATCATTTAGAACTTCTTGCAAACTCCTAATGAAGATTTTGGTTTTAAAAATTGTATTTATTGATCTTATAAAGTTTCACAAGTAATTTTCAATGGAAAAAATTGTGAACAATATAGAAATGTATAAAATATAATATAAAATTCCTATCCTCCATCTTCTCACTCCCTTTCCCTAGAGTTTACCTCTATTTACAGTTTGATTTGTTGGACCATTGTTACCACATAGACACTGCTACATCTTCATGGAAATTACAAAAATGAGGTGTTTCCTCTAGACAGTGATTCTGAACCAGGGATCACTTTGTACCCTAGTGATCATTCAGCAAAGTCCAGAGACATCTTTGGTTGTCACACTTGGAGGGAAGGTTACTACTGGCATCCAGTGGGTGTGACCCCAAATGCTGCTAAACATCCCACAATGCCCAGGACAGTCTCCCACAACAAAGAATTAAACAGGCCAAAAGGTCAGTATTGCCAAGGCTGAGAAACCTTGCTCTAGCATGCATCTAGCTAATATATTCTTCCACTAACAGTACACAAGAAGAGAGAGTCCTTTCCCCCAGCTTTTTGCCAACACTGTAAGAAAAACTTTTTAACAAATGTCAATCTGTAAGTAGAAAAATGACATCTCATTTTTATTCCCTCAATTACTAGTTAGGGTGAGCATATTTTCAGTTTTTTTATTAGACTTACACACATACACACACACCCTTGTATAGTCATAAATATTTATATGTGTGATGATGCATGTATATATTGTGCTCTCTGAAGCAACTGTTTCCACCTGGATAAAGTCAAGAGACCAGGCCAGAACTCTTGTTTCTTCTGCTAGTTAATAATTAGAGGAACATTCAGCTTTCCTCCATTTTGAAGATTTACTCAGTTATAAATCATGCTGAAATTCAAATTCCTCTCAAGAGCATACATTATTGAAATTGAAGACCGTATCTGTCTCTCTGTGTGTAAGATTATTTATGCCTAAACAACGGAGACTTCCTAGATATAGTCCTGAAAAAAAGGTTGTGTTTACTTACTTCCCCAACCGAGGACTGAGTTCTTTTAAATCTTCCAATGATGGCTTTTGGTCCAGAAGTTTTTTATACAGAGCCAGTGGGAAAGGAAGGTTAGCAACATTTAAATTGAATAAGGAGAGTCCACACAGCATTCCAAAGAGGAAATATCTTTTTTTCTCAAGTTTAGGCTAGAAAAGAAGAAAAAAAATCCCTAAGATATTAGAAATAATTAGTAATACAAAGAGATAATTAGATTAGTAAAAAAAAAATGTGGTTCCCTTTTCTAAAAGTCAAAAATTAAAAACAAAATGGGCTTCAGGAAAGTAAAAACGTGAAGTTCTTCTACAGATTATAACACAACTTAAATTTCTTCCATAATTTTGAATACAAATTGACAGTTCAGAACATTAAATAAATGAATTCGTTGTTACTAACAGCATATTTGGAATGTGAAAAAATACGCTCAGACAGCTTTATATAATAAGGTTTTCACAATTTAATTTTATAGTCTTTCCCTTCAGACTCACGTAGAATAATGACGCTGAGAAAGGAAGGGTGCACTTTATACATTTATTGGTCACCAGGCATATTAGATGAGCCTCGCATGAGTGGCAGCCCCTTCGGCAATGCAGCCCCACAACTTGGGTGTGCTTAGAGGGATGAGCATATGGGTCAGGGAAGGTGATTGATGCTAGGGACCAAGAAGGCAGGTGGAAGAAAGAAGGGGAAGAAGGAAAGAGGCCTGGTGAAGTTGGCATGTCTTGTCTGCACTTTGTAGTCCTGGGTGAGAAGAAACACTGGCTCCATCTATCCAGGCCATCATCGCAGCACAGTAGATCAACAGCCTGAAAATTTTAGGATTCAATTCCAATGCCAACCTTACTATTAGTGGGTGCATGACTTTGGGCCACTCACATAATATTCTGTGGTGCAGTCTAGTTGCCATATTTATTTATTTGAGCAATTGTGAGGATAAATTCTAAAATTACATTTAAATTTTGAAAGTAAGTTCTAAGTACAAGTAATCGACAAAGGGGCCCCCCGAAACCTAATCAGTCTTCTTTCCCATAATTTGTATTATGTCCCTTGGTTATAGTTTATTTTATCTCTTCACTGAGCCATACACAAATCAGGGTTGTTCTTTTTTTTTTTTTTTTTTGTCTCTGTTTTTTATCCAGCAGTACAGCATAATGCTTAAGAGTAAGAGCTCTGGAGTCAGACAATCCTGAACTCATATCCTGGCTCGATCACTTACTAGTTTTCTGTCCTTGGCTGATTTATGTAATCTCTCTAAGCCTCAGTTTCTTCATCTGTACCTCATAAGGTTGGCGTAAGGTTTATTTTCCTCCTCTCCGTCCCCAACTTGTGTCTCTTTGGTTCATTTCATCCCATTCCTTCACCTTCGACCTCAGGCCTTCGCCTCTCCATTATACTTTAAAATGCAATCACTTCAGTCCCCTCTTGATTTCTTTCTCTCCTAACCAAGAACACCTTAAGTTTGCATAGTGCCCTAAAGCTTTCATGGTACTTTCAGATACCTTATTTTGTTTTGTTTTCACAACAGCCCTGCAAAGCAGGCAGAGCAGAAATTATGATGTCCGTTTTCTAGGTGAGGAAACAGAAATCTCAGAGAGGCTAAATGACACACCCACCATCACTGAAGATTAGAACTCTAGGCTTCTGATCCCACATCAGTGCTTCCTTCCCCATCCTGTCATGCTTCTCAAAAACTATTACATATTAAGTCAGCAATCTATAATTTAGAGCCAATTGGTAAAGTTTCTGGTGTGTTGATCCTATTGCTATAACTACATCTATAGAATTTCAGGAGGAAAAGGATTGTGTCATGTAATAATTTGAATATCCCACAATATTTAATACAATGTAGGAACCTCAAGAAACATGAAATAAATGCTTGCTGATTGACCAATAAAAAATCGTACCATTGGCACACCTCAGCCATTCCTATATTTTAGAGGGTCCATTTGTTCTCAAAAAGATACAAAACACCTTTCAGTGTTGTCTCACATGTATTCATCTTTCTCCTCCTCCTGCCTGTCCTTTCTGCCATTTGGAAGAACAATTTGTAAGTTTATGAGAAAGGGGACTAATAAATATGCCTTAGTCCATTTTCTGTTGCTTATAACAGAATATCTGAAACTGGGTAATTTACAAAGAAAAGGAATTTATTTCTTAGAGAAGGAATACATTCCTTGGAGAGGCTGAGAAGTCCAAGACTGAGTGGTTGTATCTGGTGAGGGCCTTCTTGCTGATGAGAACTCTGCAGAGTCCTGAGGCTGCACAGAGCATCACATGGGGAGGGGGCTGAGTGTACTAGCTCAGGTCTCTCTTCCCCTTCTTACAAAGCCACCAGTTCTACTCCTCCACTCCCATGATAACCCATTAATCCATTAACTCATTAATCCATGAGTGGATTAATCTATTCATGAAGGCAGAACTCTCATGACCCAAGTGCCTCTAAAAGACCCCTTTTCAAGACTACCACACTGGGGATTAAGTTTTAACATGAATTTCAGGAGGTGGGGGCATTCAAACCATAACACAATAGAAGCTCAACATGTGATTCTTTTTAGAACTGTAATCTGAAAATCCAAAATCTGAAATGCTCTAAAATCAGAAACTTTGAGTGCCAACATGATGCCACAAGTGGGAAATTCCACTCATAAGTATTTAATACGAACTTTGTTTCATGCACAAAATTATTTAAAATAGTGTATGAAACACAGATTAAATGATCTGTGTTACTAATACAGAAATGAAGACAAATTTTTTTGTTACTTTTTTTTTTTTTTTTTGAGATGGAGTCACTCTGTCACCCAGGCTGGAGGGCAGTGGCATGATCTTGGCTCACTGCAACCTCTGCCTCCCGGGTTCAAGCGATTCTCCTGCCTCAGCCTCCCCAGCAGCTGGGACTACAGGTTCATGCCACTGCACCTGGCTAATTTTTTGTATTTTTAGTAGAGATAGGGTTTCACTGTGTTATCCAGGATGGTTTCGATTTCCTGACCTGGTGATCCGCCTGCCTCGATTTTTTTGTTACTTTAAGAAAGAAATGTTTATACTTTAAGGGCCTTTACAAAATATAATAATCACAGACATGAATCATTATTTTTCTTTTTTCCTTTTTACGCCCCTTTTATTTTGAAACAGAGTATCACTCTGTCACCCAGACTGGAGTGCTGTGGTGCAATCTCAGCTCACTGCAACCTCTGCCTCTCAGGTTCAAGCGATTCTCCTGCCTCAGCCTCCCAAGTGGCTGGGATTACAGGCGTGCACCACCACACCTGGCTAATTTTTGTATTTTTAGTAGAGATAGTGTTTTGCCAGGTTGGCCAGGCTGGTCTCAAATTCCTGACCTCAAGTAATCCTCCCACCTTGGCCTCCCAAAGTGCTGGTATTACAGGCGTGAGCCACCACACCTGGCCATGAATCACCTGTTTTTGTTTTTCCTTTTTTTTTTTTTTTTTGAGCTGGAGTCTCGAAAAAGGGATACCGAGATTCTGCTCAGTATCCGTTACGCAAAATGCTTGGGACCAGCAGTGTTTCAGATCTCAGAGTTTTTCAGATTTGGAACATTTGCATAAACACAATGAGATATCTTGGGGATAGGACCCAAGTCTAAACACAAAATTCATTTATATTAATAGTTCATATACACCTTATACACATAGCCTGAAGTTAATTTCAAACAATATTTTAAATATTTTTGTGCATGAAACAAAGTTTGCATTAAATACTTATGAGTGGAATTTCCCACTTGTGGCATCATGTTGGCACTCAAAAAGTTTTTGATTTTAGAGCATTTCAGACTGTGGATTTTCAGATTACAGGATGCTCAGCCTGTACTACAATTTGTTTACCTGCTGTCGTACTGATGGATATGTAGGTTGTTTCCTAAATTTTGAGAAGCAGTAATCTCAAGTATTTTAAATTAGGACAGAAATGACTGATAGAATCCTAGAGATAATTTTTCATTCTTAAAAGGTGATTCAGCTGGGCATGGTGGCTCACGCCTGTAATCCCAACACTTTGGGAGGCCAAGGCAGGTGGATCACTTGAGGTCAGGAGTTTGAGACCAGCCTGGCCAACATGGCAAAACCTTGTCTCTACTAAAAATAGAAAAATTAGCCTGGTGTGACATACGCCTGTAGTCCCAGCTACTCGAGCAATCCTTCCACCTCAGCATCTCAAAATCCTGGAATTACAGGTGTGAACCACCAGGCTGAGCCAAGCTAGACACCTTAAATATGTGCAGTTGATTATATCTCAAGTATAATTTATTAAAACCATTAAAAATGTGCTGTGCATGTGCTTCACCCAAGGATCTTATAAAATTTTACATGCTCTGATCCAGTAGGTGTAGAGTCGGGCCTCAGATTCTGCTCTTCTAACAGCTTCCCAAGTGATGCCAGAGCTGCTGCTCTGTGACCCATACGAGTACTATCAAAATAAGAGTAGCAAAGCTCTATATGACCTAATTTTACACCACTATCTATGGTTTTAATGTTGCAGTATATGGGGTGCCTTTTCTGTTCTGGGGAAAACAAAACATAAGAAAAGAAAGAAAAGACTTACCTTGGCAGGAAACCACATGCAGGAACCCATTTCAGGATACATGAACATTCCATATTCTGGCTTGGTCATCTCTTCAAACATACAGTGGAAGAACTCTGAACTAACCCCTCCAGACTCAGGACGAATTTCTTCAATAAATTCAACCTGAAGAAAGAGAACATAGTCCCAGATCCTGACTTAAAATACAGTGTTTTGAACTTTATGGAAGTTTTAAACCTCCATTTCTGCAGGCTCTAGAATTACTAGAATCACATAGCCCTTACCTCCTTGCAATCTGTCTTCCCTAAGTTTGCTGCTGAGCAGTGGAGGCCATGAATGTATTTATTCTCAGATTGTTGTATGCATCCTTTACACTGCCACATGGACCAAGGGAAGGGGGACTCTAGCAAGAGTTAGCATTTACCAGTTGCATTGACCAGTATCTCAAACCAAATTTTGATGTGCTTCAAACCCTTGCGCCCCTAAATTCCCTGATTATTCTATCTTGTTGTCCATCTCATCATTCAGACTTCACAGCCTTGGCTCCAGTCAACAGGTATTTGTTTTTTCCTGTCTATACTCTTATTTGGGCTTCTGTAAAACAGCCCTCCCAGTATGCCTGGGCATGAGACCTTTTCAGGAACCAGCAGAGCAGATTGCCCATAGCTCTCAAATGAGAAATCAGCATTAACCAGTCCCTCTTTTTATTTATTATTTATTTATTTTTTTTTTGAGATGGAGTCTCACTCTGCTGCCCAGGCTGGAGTGCAATGGCACGATCTCGGCTCACTGCAACCTCCGCCTCCCAGGTTCAAGCCATTCTCCTGCCTCAGCCTCCCGAGTAGCTGAGATTATTACAGGCACTCACCACTGCACCCAGCTAGTTTTTGTATTTTTAGTAGAGACGGGGTTTTGCCATGTTGGGCAGGCTGGTTTCGAACTCCTGATCTCAGGTGGTAATCCACCCACCTCAGCCCCTCCAAAATGCTGGGATTACAGGTGTGAGCCACCACACCTGGTCCCAGTCCCTCTTTTTAAAAGCTTTCTCTACCTTTGGACTTTATGGCTATGTACTATCTTGGTTTTCCCCCACGTCTCTAACTACTTTTCTACATCCTTTCTTGGGTAATTTACTTTTATCTTTTAATGATAAGCACCACTCATTTTTGTTTCTTGGATTTTGGTTCTCTCTCTACTCTCTTTGCCTGGGAAATCTTGTCTACTGCTGCTTCAGTCAACACACCATCATGTTTAAGGGCCTGCCCCACTTTCCCTTCTGAATATCCCAATAACAAATTAAGCCTACTTCTGATTCTCCTATTTCTGCTCATTTATACTAGCCTGTCCATGCTACAGTTAGGACTCACTCATGATGGGCCCTGACAACCTTGCCCTTGTTCAGAGTCTGTATTTTTATTTGATCTGGCTTGAAGTTTACTTTTTTTTACCCCTTGGTCATCTCCCATAAGGGGAATACTTTTCTACTGATTTCCTTACAGTTAAGATTTAAAGAAAAATAGGTATGAAGGGAGACATATAACTAGAAAGCCTGGTTTATAAAGTAGTTTTTGTTTTCCATTGGAGTCACATGCTGGGAAAATCCCTTTTTATCTGAGTCCCACTTCCCAGGTTCCGATTTTTTCTCTAACAGCCCAACTCTTCCTCTCACGGCTGACATCAAGAAAATCCACTCCCTTCTGGACAGACTGCAGCTCTTACCTACAGAGTTAGTCATTATTCTATAGCCTCAAGAGGGCAGATAAGCTGAGGTACCACACAGTAAAAACCCTATAAGCACCCACAAAGGATAAAAGGAAGGATGGCTAGAATTGAAACTCATATAGTGGAAGGTCTTAATTGATGAAACTAGAGCCAACATGTAGGAAAAGTATCCCTTCCTCTAGCAGTTTGATTGCATTAGAGCCCCAATTCTTCACCCCTCCGTGATCCATGTCTTTTGCATATGACTTTGCAGTTCCTCCCACTGAAGAGGCTGTGTATATTTCCCTAGCCTTTGACTTAGGTTCAGCTTTATGACTGCTTTGACTAAAGCAATGTTTGGTCTTGCTATCTTGCACCTCTGGCACTACTGTGGGAAGAACATGCTTGCTCGCCCCAGGAGGAGAATGAAAGACATAGGAAGCAGAGCTAAATTGCTCCAGCCAGGCCTAGGTCAGCCAATCCCTAGCCAACTCCCAGACATGTACACAATCTCAGACAAAATTTGCAAAGCCACCCAGATGAGTTTGGCCTAGCCCAGCAGGTCCTCCACTGAACTGCAGATCTGTAAAATAAATTATTGTCATTTTGAGCCATTAAGTTTTGGGATGTTTCATTATGCAGCATTTTTGTAGTCATCAGTAACAGTTAACTCATAGCCCAGTGTGCAATTAAGCATCCCATTGCTATTCTCTGAAGGGTAAGAGGGGAATTCTGGAAACCAAAAGATTGATAACCATAGCTGCAAATGCAGGCTCTTTTAAGAGAGCATTTATTACATCATATGAATGCATCCCTCCCACAGAAGTAAAAATGTTCAATGAGACTTGTTACTGTACCACTAATACTTTGCGGAAGTCAGTGGCTTCAGCTTGACTTAATTGACGCAGAGCATCTTTAACCAGGCGACTTCGTCTGACTCTAAGTATAAATCTGGGTGATGGAGGAAATTCATCCTTTTTTTGCAGAATTGTTTCATGCCTAAGCATGTATGCTTTCTCTTCTGACATCTGGAAAAATAAATTTTTTAGTTGGCTTCTCCTTTTGCCTCATAGGAATCCCAGGGATTGTTTAATACTTCCAGTAAACATTTTGTGTAGTATATACTTAATCCTGCCATTGCTGTAAACACTCACATTGTAATTATTTAAGAAAACAGACAACATATCTGCCTTATGGAAGATTAAGTGATTGTAGGACCAGAGAAACTATGGTTACCTAGGAATTGTGTACAGGAGATTAGTCAGCATGGATGAACACCTAAGTTATTAAAAGCTATCTCAGATTATTTATTATAGTAAACATCATCCTTAAAGGCCATACTCGTATTCAACATGCTGAGACATTCATTCACCATCAGTCTTAAGACACAGAGCATTAGCGTTGTAATCCTCAGTAATATAAAGGCAGTATAAGAGCTCAGGGATAATGTGAGCTGTAGGAAAAAGATAGAAGACAGACTTCCTCAGAGAAGATCCACTCTTCTTTCCAGTAACTATGATCCATCCATGGGAACTCTCTAAGAATATACCACAAGTGTCCTCATTTTGTATCTAACATTACTCCTGGTCACCCTGAATAGTACTTGTTTTTAGCTTTTATGATCACCCTAAGTACTTCTCTTTAGGTTTTCTGAAGTACTTCTCTTTAGCTTTTCTGAATTCTCAACACTCTCTCACTACTTTAATCTCTGGAACTTCTCTAGATTAGAAATCTAGTGTTGGACTTGCTATCCTTGCTTTGACCTTCAGCACTCCTCAAGGGCTTCAGTTACATCACAAAGACAATAAATGAGGATTTAGAACTCAAACCAATGTAGCCCTTATAGGGCCTGTCCTGAAATTGTGACAGCAAGACCAGTGGATAACAGCTATCCTACCCCAGGTTCCTAGGCTGGGTGTGTTTGCCCACATTCACTCTCTACAAGCACCTCAGAGAAGTATGCACATGGCCGTGGGGTTGGGAAATCCCTGCCCTGAGTATCTGCCACCATTATATACTAAGAAATTTGTCTGTTATTACTAGATTCTTCTAGTTTTTCTTTAAGATTTTTTTTTTTTAAGCACCAGATTTGTAGGGAAAAGGAACAGGTTTCATCTCTGTTTCTTTCTGGTTGGGTCATCACCTCCTGTGACCCTGCAGGAGTCTGCAGGTCTGGGACATCCAGCAATACTGACTACTAAGCAACATGTTCCATGGGTCTGAGTTCCATGGGTCTGTGGCCAGCAGTGTCCTCCACTGACTGCAGCAGGGAGAGGTGTCTGTACCTTCTTTTACATAACCAAGAGCTGGATGGGAAACCTGCCTCTTAGCTTAATTTCCAGCTTCTCTACTCCGGTTCTTTATATATTGGTTTTACCTTTTCACATGTACACATTTGAATTGGTGATCCAGTTTGGAGCTTGCAGTTTTGACTATATCCATTATCTCTCCTTTGGAGAGCAGATTATAAAGTCCGCTTTCCAGCTTCACTCATAACAACTAAAAGTAAGAGTTTTCTTGTCCTCAGACTTTCCTAGTCTTTCATAATGTGCAGTCTGCCCAAGTCCATTGTCCACTCAACCCTCGACTACTCACTAGCAGAATAGACAAATGACCAAGAGAGAAACATGGCTATAGGAGAAAATACCACAAAGGGAAGGTCTTGTTTAAGGGAAACTGATGGGAAAGTTAGGTTTGGAAAGGAAAGACAGTCTATTTTCTCCCTTTACCAGGGATGTTAGGAAAATAAAAACAGACAGTTCAGAAATAAAAGAAGAGATGACCTGGTCAAATCTATTTGTAAACATGCTGGTAATAGACACTAATAATAGTAACTAGGCCGGGTGTGGTGGCTCACGCCTGTAATCCCAGCACTTTGGGAGACTGAGGTGGGAGATTACCTGAGGTCAGGAGCTCGAGACCAGCCTGACCAACATGGTGAAACTCCATCTCTACTAAAAATACAAAAATTATCTGGGTGTGGTGGCAGGTGCCTGTAATCCCAGCTACTTGGAAGACTGAGGCAGCAGAATCACCTGAACCTGGGAGGTGAAGGTTACAGTGAGCAGAGATCGTACCACTGCACTCCAGCCTGGGCAACAGAGCTAGACTCCATCTCAAGATGATAATAATAATAAGCCAGGTGCAGTGACTCACGCCTGTAATCCCAGCACTTTGGGAGACCAAGGCAGGCAGATCACTTGAGGTTGGGAGTTCGAGACCAACCTGACCAACATGGAGAAACCCCATCTCTACTAAAAATACAAAATCAGCCAGGCATGGTGGCGCATGCCTGTAATCCCACCTACTCGGGAGGCTGAGGTAGGAGAATTGCTTGAACCCGGGAGGCAGAGGTTGTGGTAAGCCAAGATTGCACCATTGTACTCCAGCCTGGGCAACAAGAGCAAAACTCTGTCTCAAAATAATAATAATAATAGTAACTAGAGGGACAGCCCTTACCTGTGGAATGCTACTAGCAGGATATACCTTTTCTGTCTAGGTTGCTTATTATAAATATACCTGGAGTTTATGGATTTATGGGACATGGCACATTGAAAAATATCATGTAAGCCATGTAATTAGTGGGGTATAAGAAGGGACTGAATAACTGAAATGGCTTCTCTTGTGCATGTTCTATCCCAGACTTCTTATGTTTCACCCAGATGCATCCTTTGAATTAGTAATAAAAGTCAATAATGGGTATAAGTTCTGATTCCTATGAGTCTTTAAAATATAAATATCATAGATGAATAGATATAAACTTTTCACGAGGAATGACCTAGAAAACAAGCCTCAGCAATAAAAAAAAAGTTTGGACAATTTAGCATAATAAGGGGATGATATTATATATACTTAACTGAGAACTAAGGCTGATGGTGATAAAAGAAACCAAATAATATGTAAATCTTATGTGGGACTAACACAACTACCTGAAAAGAAGCAGAAGGGTGAAAGTAAGTAGAAAACAATATAAACTTATTGATTGACTCATAGACATTATTTAAGAATAAAAGAATATCAGTTGGAGCTTATAAATCAAGCTCCAAGAAGCTTAAGGAGATATTTTTAATCCAAAGATTAGCACTTAAGAACACAGTATTAAAATTGGATAGAGGAGGAGAGGAAAGAGAGAAGAAAAGAACAGTTTACTGGATAGTGTCAGTGTTGTTCACGGCAGGAAAACAATAGATACTATATAAAGAAAGTGAGGACTAGAACATTAAATAACAATGAGAAATATAAATTAAAATCAAACTGAAATATCATGATTAACTCATCAAAATGGAAAAGATCACAAAGCTTGATAATACTCTGCATTGCTGAGAACAGCATGTGGAAGAGGCATTTGCAATCTCTATAGAGGGTAATTTGGTAACATTTGATAATAAAGGGATAGGAATTAATTATTCTACCTTCCTATGTGAATAGTCTTTAACCATTTTAGAGTAACCAAGTACCCTGACTGATAAGGAAAAGCTCTTTTTTACCTAATTCCAGGAAATGACTTTGGAACGAATAAGATTAGAAGTATTGCCATACCACAAACCTTAATGAAAATAATTGATGAAATTATTAAATAAAAGGTTAATGGGAAACAATGAAAGAATCAAGTGGTTGCCACTTGAACCACTCATGAATCTCACAGTGAACACGAGTAAGACAACCAGAAATAATGCATTGAATTATGGGCAGCTGAAAAGACATTGGAACTGAAATTTGCTGCAAAAAACTTCAGCAAAAACAGTAACAACAACAAAAGAAAAAAAAGTGATAGATAAAAGTGTGGCAAAATGTTGACAATTGCTGAATCTTGGTGATGGGATTCATTATACCCATCACCAAGATATATTTGAAATATATTCTTTTTTATATATGTTTGAAATTTTTCACACTAAAAAAGAAGACATACATACCCACATCTTTATACATGAATCAGCTTGCAACAATTTTATTTTGGATAGCGAATTAAAGATAAATGGAAAATCACTGAAAATAACAGGACTGGGGGTTTCTGCAGGTATCTAAAAAATAAAGAGAGATAATAGTTTTGATAATTAAAAACAATTAAAAAAAACTTACTTCCTTTACCTTATTGCCTTTTTTTTGGAATCTGGTTTTTGTGGTTCTTTGTTTTTTTGAGACAGAGTCTTCCTCTGTCACCCAGGCTGGACTGCAGGGGCATAAATTTGGCTCACTAAAACCTCTTTCTCTGGGCTCAAGTGATCCTCCCACCTCAGCCTCTTGAGTAGCTGGGAGTACAGATACGTGCTACCACGTATTTGTATTTTTTCGATAGAGACAGCGTTTCACCATGTTGCCCACGCTGGTCTCAAACTCCTGGGCTCAAGCAATCTGCTCACCTTGGCCTCCCAAAGTGCTGGGATTACAGGTGTGAGCCACTGCACCTGGCCTCAGAAATCTGTTTGTAAGAATCCAAATTACTTAGAAACAAAATTTCAAAAAGTGCATTTGTTTTATGATTAAAATATATTTAGGTTTTCAGTGATCATCAAATTTAGCAAATTTATCATTGTAATTTTAAAAATTTCAAATCTTGATTTATCAAAGGAGTACCTTAACAGATACTACAGTAATGTGTCCTCCTTTAAAATATGAACATTTTCAGAAGTAAAAATGTTATTCTTACCATGTGGTTATCCCGAAAGAGCTGTCTTCTTCTATCTGTATAAAAGTTTAATAAGTCAGAGAGTTCATTTATGTTGAAAGTATTTTCTGGTAGTCGACAGTTAGCTTTGTTTACCTTAAAGAGAATATGACCTGTGAATTTCATTTTCTATCAATAAGTGATTTAATCTATGATATATAGATATATATGTATGGCTGTCATACAGATAAGAAGAGAGCTCTCTAAACTGAAAACATTTGTCAGTAATGAAGTAGAGTTCTATAAAGTTTCCATTTTCTGAGCTATAATTTCCTTAATTTTCATGAAGAAATGTCAAAGATAAGACGCTGACAGTGTGGATTAGTAAACTAATTTTTAGGGCATAGATTTACTGGAAACAGTTTCTAGATTTTGAGAATAAAAGCACCATAAAAATCCAAGGTACTTTTAACAAATTCAGCAGTTCGTTCATTAATTAATAAATACTAACTTGGCACACATTATTTTGTCAAGCATGGGACAAATCTTTAGATTAAAATGTCCTTTCTTAAATGAATGTGGATCTATTCCCATAAAACTGTATTTGCAAAAACAGGAGACTGCCCTTCGGTGTAGATTGACAACCTGTGGTCTAGTAGGTAAAAACAACAAGTTACCAGGCATTTAGGATACAGTTTCTGATTGGGGAAAGACTTAAGAGGTTCAAGAAGGCTTCCTAGAGGAAGCATCAATGATCTAAATATGTCTCCATCACACAAAATTAATACAAATGATAGAAGGTGGGAAATAAGAAATTTAAGAACATAAATTAAGGAAATAAAAAACAAATATACAGGAGCAAGATCAACAAATGAAAAGACTGCTTCTTTAAAAAAGAAAAAACAATTTCCCAGTAAGACTTTTCAAAAAAACAAACAAACAAAAAAAAAAAAAAAAAACACACCAGTATCAAGAATGAAAAATGGGGCAAAACTACAGATTGTGATGAGATTAAAAAGATAAAAATAGGACATTTGAAAACTTAGATAAAGAGACAAATCCTGGGAAATACCCAGCAATACAAGAAAAAAATAGAAAATCTCAATAATCCTGTGGCTGTTAAATAAATTAAACCCATAATTTAAAAAACTGTCGACAAAGAAATTTC
Source organism: Papio anubis (assembly GCF_008728515.1). NCBI lineage: Eukaryota > Metazoa > Chordata > Mammalia > Primates > Cercopithecidae > Papio > Papio anubis. Next base: position 132,424,670 of record NC_044978.1, on the reverse strand, counting down.
CAGACCCAAAAAGGTTTATAGATTAGTTCTACTTATCATTTAAGGAAAATGCTAGGATTACAGAATCTTTTGCATAAAATAGAAAAAGAATATTCCCCAAATAATTTCATAAGATTAGCATTACCTGGTCCAGAAACTTCACAGGGGCATTATGAGAAAGTAAAATAACAAACCAGTCTCACTCATAAATATAGATGCAAATATGATAAGCAAAATATCAGCAAATGGAATCTTTGAAATCTATAACACATTATGAGCAAGCTGTGTTACTTCAAGTAAATAAGGTTAAAACAGTTGAAAACCCATCTGTGTATTTTGCCATCATATGCAGAAAAAACATTTAATAAAATTCAATATCCATCCATGATCTAAAAACAAAGCCCTCAGCAAACTAGAAATAGAATGAAGCTTCCTTAACCTTTTAAAAATGTATCTACAAAAATCCCACAGCAAAACATAAAACTGAATGTTAAGGTTTTCCCTTTGAGATCAGAGTAAGATTATAAAACATTATACTGGATGTCCTAGTCAATGAAATAAGTAAAGAGAAATAAATAGGAACAAAACTGTTACTATTTCAAGTTATATGATTCTATACAGAGAAAATCCAAAGGAATCAAGAGATTAGTTTTAATAGGTAAATTTAACAAGATTGTTAAAAACAAGCTTAATGTATAAAAATTACTGCGTTTCTATACATCAATGACAAAGTTAAAAATTTAACTTTTAAGAGGAAAAAGTAAATGAATTTATCATCAAAATAAAAAACATTTGTGCATAAAGACACCATTGTGAAAGTGAAAAAACAACACATGGGAAAATATTAACATTGTATATCTGATAAGGGACTTACAACTATATGTAAAGAACTCTTATGACTCAATAATAAAAAGACTAATTATCTAATTTAAAAATGGACAAAAGACCTCAATAAACATTTCTCAAAATAAGATACAGAAATGGGCAATAAGCATATGAAAAGCTCAACATCATTAGCCATCAAGGAGATACAAGTCAAAATCACAAAGAGATACCATTTCCCACTCACTTGACTATAATCCAAACGACAGATAATAACAAGTGTTGGCAAGAATGTGGAAAAGTGGTCGGGTGCGGTGGCTTATGCCTGTAATCCTAGCACTTTGAAAGACTGAGGTGGATGGATTACTTGAGGTCGGGAGTTCGGGACCAGTCTGGCCAACATGGTAAAATCCTGTCTCTACAAAAATACAAAAATTAGTGGGGCATGGGGTGTACATGTACACCTGTAATGCCAGCTACTTGGGAGGCTAAGGAAGGAGAATCGCTTGAACCTGGGAGGCGGAGGTGGCAGTGAGCCAAGATTGTGCCACTGCATTCCAGCCTTGGCAACAGAGCAAGAATCTGTCTCAAAAAAAAAAAAAAAAAGAATGTGGAGAAACTAGAACTGTCATACATTGCTGGTGGTAATACAAAATGGTGCAGCTGCTTTGGAAAACAGTCTGCTGTTTCCTCACAAGATTAAACTAGAGTTGCCACATGACCCAGCAATCCCACTCTTGGGTATATATGGGAAATGAAAACATATGTCTACATAAAAATTTGTACAGACATTTAAATAGTGACATTATTCATAATAGCCAAAGAGTGGAAATAACCCAAATACCCATCAATTGAGGAAGGGATATATAAAATGTAGTATTTCATGCAATGCATTATATTATTCATCAATAAAAAAGAAGTACTCATACGTACTCCAACATAGATGAACCTTGAAAACATTATGCTAAGTGAAAAAAGCTAGTTGAAAAAGACTACATAATGTGTGATTCCATTTACATAAAATGTCCAGAATAGGCAAATCTGTAGAGACAGAAAGTAGATTAGTGATTGCCTAGGGTTGGGGTGAGAGTAAGGGGATGGGAGTTGAGGGGGAATGGGGAGTGACTGCTAATGGTATAGGGCTTCATTTTGGGTGATAAAAATGTTGTAAAGTTGATTGTGGTAAAGGTTATACAACTCCATGAATATACTAAAAAGTATTACATTGCACATTTTATTTATTTATTTATTTTTATTTTTTAAAAAATAGAGACAAGGTCTCACTATGTTGCCCAGGCTGGTCTTGAACTCCGTAACTCAAGCAATCTTTCCACCCCAGCTTCCCAAAGTGCTGGGATTACAGGCATGACATTGTATATTTTAAATGGGAGAATTATATCTCAATAAAGCTGTTTTAAAAAGATACATAATCACATAAAATATCAAGTACTCATGATAGATCTAATAAAAGACCGCAAGGCTTCTACATAGAACACTATAACATATTTTTGTAAGAAACTGAAGAAGAACTAAATAGAGAGCTATGTCATGATCAGACTTAGAAGACTCAATAATGTAAAGTTGTCATTCTGTCTCCAATCACTACCAGGTCAAAGACACAATCAAATGGAATTTGTGGAATTGGAACAAAAAGGTAATTGTAAAGTTAATATTTAAGTTCAACAATAATACTGAAGGAGAAGATAAAAGTTGAAACTTACTCTATCACGTATCAATATTTATTATAAAGATACAGAAACTTGTACGGTGTTGTACAGGTACAAGGATAGATTAACAGCCAAATGAATACTTGATTTTCAATACAAGGAGTACTAAAAAGCACCAGGGAAAGAGGTGTATTTTATTAAGAAGTAAATTTAATCTAGAAGGAAAACAAAAGTTAGTGTAAGAAATAGTGCCCTAGTCTGACACCCTATATATAGTAAGAGTGAATGAAACCAAAAAAGAAAAATGCCGAGAGAGAGAGAGAGAGAGAAGAGAGACAGATAGAGAGAGAGAGAGGAGAGCAGAGAGGGGAAAGGGGAGGAGAGGGGAGGGTGAGGGAGAGGCAGAGGCAGAGGCAGAGGGAGAGGGAGAGGGAGAGGGGAAGAGAGAGGATTGATGACAATGTTTGGGTCCTAGGATGTACATCTGAAGTCAGCATGACCTAATATTATGCTTTCTGTATCACAACATTAGTAAAACGAATATCGTCTTCCAATTGTCCACAAAACTAGAGGCCATTCCAGAACTGAGACCAAATATTATGTTTATTAATTGCAGCTTAAGACAGTAAATTACAGTGTAATGGTCTTAATTACTAATTCATTATTAATTAGTTTAATAGCTTTTCTTCCTAGGCACAAGAACATCAAAGCATAAATTCTTCCAGTATCAGCAATGACATCACTTAAGAGTCTCTCAGAATCTTAGGCACCACCCCAGGCCTACTGGATCAGAATCTGAATTTTTTAACAAGATCTCAGGTAACTTGCATGCATATTAAAGTTTGAGAAGTGCTGCCCTAGCTGCCTTAGACATTAGTGCTCATTACTCTGATCTACATCTCCGGAATTTAAGAGATCTTCTGTGAATCACTGATCACTGTGGGAATTCAGATACTCATCTGTAACACGCTTATGTCCATCTTTAGATCTAGTCAAGAGTCCGATTTCTATTTATTGGGACTACCACCCAAAGCAGAATGAGGATGATGTAACCAAGCCCAGTGACTTCTAGATACCACTAACTCTAGGTAACTCTACTAAAACAGACTTTGCATTCTTGGTGACCCTGATGTTGACATGGCCATAGAGAATGTGGACACCAAATCCTAATGGCCTCATTTGATATTTCTACAGTGGGATTTAGCAAATATTCTGATATAGACAGACTGAGTTGATATAACAGTATCCATTGGGCCCTTTCTTTGTTCTGGCCATAGTCCTCGGTGGACTTTTCTTCCTTTCTATTTAATTTTTACTAAGTTACAAATAAAACATATATGTTTCATTTATAAATCACATATTTGGGCTGGGCATGGTGGCTCATGTAGGTGGATCACTTGAGGTCAGGAGTTCGAGACAAGCCTGGCCAACATGGTGAAACCCTGTCTCTATTAAAAATACAAAAATTAGCTGGGTGTGGTGGCAGGTGCCTGTAATCCCAGCTATTCGGGAGGCTGAGGCAGGTGAATTGCTTGAACCCTGGAGGGAGAGGTTGCAGTAAGCCAAGATCATACCACTGTACTCCAGCCTGGGCAACAGAGCTAGACTCTGTCTCAAAGAAAAAAAAAAATCACACATGTGTAGTATGATAAGTCCCCCACCAAGTTACTTAAGGGTGTTTATCCAGTGCCTCAACCCTGAGGGCCAGGCAATGAGCCAAGGCCATGGTGCCCAGCTGAGGAGCAGGTGTCCCTGAGAACCCAAACATCCTGGAGAGTATCTGAGAACCTGCCAAGATAAACAGTCTCATGGCTCAAACACTGTAGCTCTTTGAGCCAGAAAATTCACTTGAAAGCAGTTTAGAGATGGGAGGCAGCACAGATCTCTAGAGCTGTCCTGTTGCCGTCCAGGAGTCCAGGAGTACCCTGTGTGTAAGTCCTAATAGATACACCTACTCATCAAGCTGGGCTTGTCTTAGTCATTTTTTGGTCTTTTGGCTCGCTCCTAGTTTCAGGGAGGGTTTTTCTATGTGATTCTGGGTTTTTTTTTTTTTTTTTTTCTTACAACATACATTGACTAAGTGCATAAAGCTTAAATGTGCAGCTTGGTGAGCTTTTATGCACATACTCACTTGGGTAAGTACTGTCCAGGTGAAGACATGGAACATTTCTAGCAGGCCCCAGGATGCTCCCCTATGCTCCTTCCAAGCCAGTTGCCCTTGCCAAGAGGTAACACCATTCTGCTTTCTGTCATTATAGATTAGCTGTGCTTGTTCTTAAAATTCTTATAAAAGAAGACAGTGTAATTTTTAGTGTGTTTTTTGTTCGTCACTGTGTTGATGAGATTCATCCATGTTGTTGTATGTTGTATGTTGATACATGTAGCAGTATCTTCAATGTACTTTACTTTTGTTTTAAGAAATGTGGTTTTGCTCTGTCACCCAGGCTGGGGTACAGTGGCACAATCATAGCTCATTGCAGCCTCAAATTCCTGGGCTGAAGCCATCCTCCCACCTCAGCTTCCAGAGTAGCTAGAATTACAAGTGCAGTGTACTTTTTCTTAATGAAAGAAGTCCATTACAAAACATCTTAAGTCCTCCTAAAGTTTCTCAACTTTTAAATCCCTAATTGTTTTATGTCAAACATTTCCCTTTTCTACATTCCTTTAAAAAACATTTGACTCCTCATAATTTTTATTTGACTTCTTAGAAGTCCAGTTGGTTGAGACTTCAGGGATTGTGATTAAATAAAACAGTACATACATTCCTTTAGAATAACCCTTACCTTATGCAGTTCTTTCAACATTCCTAAAAGAGCTTTAACATTACAGTGATCCTGTTCGGTTTCAGTCCAATGAAGCAGCTGAGAGATGATGGCTGCTTTAAGCATCTGGATCAGTGGGTTCAGAGAAGATTCTTGCAAAAATGCCCAACACTTCTCTAGGGGTGTAAAATTAGCCATTATAAATATGCTTTTCCTACTACCCCCCAAATCCCTGTTTCTAGTGGGTTCTTTAATATTGTAATATAATGTAAAATAATATTTTACATTTCTGATGGCATAATTTATAAATATTTTTTAAAGTATATCCTGCACAACAGTTACTGCTCCAGATGCGGAAATTTTTTCCCTTATTAAGTATCATTAGAATGTAAAAAAGCTCAAATTCAAGATTTGAAGAAACTGGTTAATGGCTTACATTTATACTTAATTGATTGACTTCATGATTTTCAAACTGACAATTGTATAGGGTATCGGTAAAGTCTGAAAACATACATAGGTGAATACACAAACACAATGGCATCAAGGACATTTTTAATCAGTAAAAAATGAAAAATATTATCTATGTTTTTAGATTTTATGAACACCTGGTACATGGCCATGTACTTTTTAAAATAGCCAATAATTATATTTTAATATTACTGGATTGCAACATGGATTTGGAATGTGGAACCTTTAAATTCTCAGAACAACTCTCAGAAAACAAATCCATTTGATGTTAAAATACACTATCAAGCAAATGTAATTAAAACAGTATTACCCAGATATATGAAAAGCAAACACGTAGAGATTCCATAAGTAGACTCAAATACACATGAAACTTTAATATATAATAAATGTGGCATTTCATATTAGTGGGAATGAAAAAGATTCAATAAATAGGTGGGGAAAACTGGAAACTGATTTAGAAAAAATAATGTTTAATCAAGATAAACTTCATATGGATCAAATATTTAAACATAAAAATGAAATAATAAAAATTATAGTAGGAGGATGGGAATTATTTTACTTATAAATTATTTTTGAAGTATGACCCGAAATCCAGAAACCATAGAAGAAAATATTAATATAGTAGGCTACATTAAAATTGTTTAAAATAATTCTGCATAGCAAAAATACCACAAAATAAAAAACATTTTTTAATAGCCTAAATACTTGCAATTCATATTATTGATAAAGGATTAATTGCCTTCATAATTTAAAAGCTCCTAAAATGAAACAGAAAAATACTAACAACCAATGGGAAAAGAGCAAAGAAGGAAGAACAATAGCAAAACCACTCTCGCAGAGTTAATGGGAATTATAAGCCAGGCTTTATGCAGAATTATGGTTATTGACAAGGTCAATTGACTGGAGTGTGCTGGTGCACTTCAACCCACTTCCCTGGGCTGATAACTAACCCAGAGTCACACAGCACACTGAGCACCTGCTCTCCCATTGTTCCTACAGATAAAATCTCTGACACTGGACCTTTTTACCCAATAATTATTTAAGGCATTTTTCAGATCCTGAATTCCAGCAGAATGGCTGACATCAACTGGTCTGAAGACCCCCATCAAGGAACCGACTCAGTGCTGGAATGCAGTTTCTTCATCTCACTATCCCTGACTTCACCTCCCACTTCTCAGCCAATCAGTGATCACCACACTTTAGGCCATCACCTGTGTCCAGACCCCTTAAAAACCCTGTCCACAAACCTCTTGATAAGGCATATTTGAGGTTTCCTCTTATCTCCTCATTTGGTTGCCCTACAAGTATTAAACTCTTTCTCTGCAGCAACTCCTACTGTTTCAGTGTATTGGTCTATTACTGTGCAACAGGAAATCAAACCTGATTGTCCTATAATAAGAGTTCACAGAATATGATATACAAAGTGATCTGTGATATACAAAAAAACAGCACAACCTCACTCTTAATAAGAAAAATTCAACTTAAAATTAAAAGGTTTTTTTTCCTCAGAATGGCAAAGATCAAAGTTTGATAACATGGTTGGAAAGTATGTGGACTGATATTCTCATATTCATTGATGAAATGTAAATTGATACATCCTTTGTCAGTGCTAACAGGTTTCCCAACTCTAGAGGTGCAATTTATACAGACATCAGTGTCAATGACAACCACTTCAAGTTGAGTGACATGATGACCCTGACTCTGTGGAGGGTCATTTGGCAAAATATCTCAAAATAAAAATATACGGCCGGGCGCGGTGGCTCAAGCCTGTAATCCCAGCACTTTGGGAGGCCGAGACGGGCGGATCACAAGGTCAGGAGATCGAGACCATCCTGGCTAACACGGTGAAACCCCGTCTCTACTAAAAAATACAAAAAACTAGCCGGGCGAGGTGGCGGGCGCCTGCAGTCCCAGCTACTCGGGAGGCTGAGGCAGGAGAATGGCGTAAATCTGGGAGGCGGAGCTTGCAGTGAGCTGAGATCCGGCCACTGCACTCCAGCCTGGGTGACAGAGCGAGACTCCGTCTCAAAAAAAAAAAAATAAAAATAAATAAAAATAATAATAATAATATACATACAATTTGACTCAGTGATTTTGCTTTCTGGAATTATTCCTGCATGAGTGAATTTATATATGTACAGTGAAATGCTTCACAATAGAACATTCTTCAGCCATTAAATAGAATGAGGCAGTTCTATAGATTCTCTAATGGAATAATCTCCATGATATCCTGTTTAGTGGGAAAAAGCACGTTGTGGAAGAGGAACTTTAATAGTTTGCTACCATTAAAAACAGAAATAATACATTTGTATGTTTCTATGTATATAATATCTTTCAAAGGTTATACAAGAAACTAGAACCCGTAGCCACTTCTGGGAGGGGAACTGGGTGGCTTACCTTTCATTGTACATATCCTCTGTACCTTTTTATTTTTCTTTGAGATAGGGTCTTGCTCTGTCACCCAGGCTGGAGTGCAGTGGTATGCTGATAGCTTACTGCAGCTGTCAGAGGCATTTGAACCAGAGCAACTCCATCTCGAATAGGGGCTGGGTAAAATAAGGCTGAGACCTACTGGGCTACATTCCTAGATAGTTAGGCATTCTAGATGACAGAATGAGATCAGAGGTCAGCACAAGATACAGGTCATAAAGACCTTGATGATAAAACAGCTTGCAGTACAGAAGCCGGCTAGAATCCACCAAAACCAAGATGGCAACGAGAGTGACCTCTGGTCGTCCTCACTGCTATACTTTCCCCAGCACCATGACAGTTTACAAATGCCATGGCAATGTCAGGAAGTTACCCTATATGATCTGAAAAGGGGAGGTATGAATAATCCACCCCTTGTTCAGCATATAATCAAGAAATAACCATAAAAATGGGCAACCAGCAGCCCGCGGGGCTGCTCTGCCTATGGAGTAGCCATTCTTTTATTCTACTTTCGTAATAAATTTACTTTCACTTTATAGATGCTCCCTGAATTATTTCTTGTGTGAGATCTAAGAACCCTTGTTTGGGGTCTGGATTGGGACCCCTTTCCAGTAATACAGCCTTCAACTCCTGGGCTCAAGTGATCCTCCCGCCTCAGCCTCCAAGTGGCTGGGACCACAGGTGTGTGCCACCATGCATGACTGATGTAAACAAAAAAATTTGGTAGAGATGGGGTCTCACTATGTTGCCCAGGCTGTCCTCAACCTCCTGGGCTCAAAAGATCCTCTCACCTTGGTCTCCCAAAATGCTAGGATTAAGGTGTAAGCCACAATGCCTGGCCCTCTGTACCTCTTAAGTGAAGGAGCCCAGGGAAATTTGCCCCAAAATATGGCACCCTGGTATGCTGATTATTTTAAGTTAAAGGCCCCTGAAGGTCAGCAGATGCTGGAAGAGGCTTTTCTCTGACACTCCCTTACCTACCTTAAGACGACCCACTACAGAGGAGAGAATTGCCTTTCATGCCATCTCTGAAATTTCATTATCTGTCACAGAGAAGATGACTGAGGAATGTAACCACACCTAGATGTACTTCTTCAAAAGATAATGCCTGCCTCTCAGGCTCACTCCAATTCCAAGGAGAATCATTTACAAGTTAATTTCTGTTTCCTGGGTCCACTCATTCTCCCAAATAGTGATTTACTACTTCTCAGAAGAATTGTCTACATTCCCTACCTCCCCTCTCCTCTATGTAGAAGGGTATATAAACATCTGTACCCCCATTGGGTTATTGGGTAATCACTGAACTTTCAATATTCGCTAAAAACTATAAAAGGACATAACACAGTACTGAATAAAGTAAATAATAACACAAAGTTTTTGTTTTTCATCATCTCTGGTCCAAATGTCTAAAGTCTCAAAATAACATGAGCAAAAAATTTTAAAGTATGGATTTATCTGGATTGAATACTTTATAGCTACCAAACTCTGATGTCAAAGCCACATCCAAGTCTAAAAACTACACCTGCTTTGTATGATAAAACTAATAGTTATAATAGCTTTAGATTATTAATCTTTTCAATAATTCACATGCCATGTTCTCAAATACTTGTCTATTTTGAAATCTTCTATCCAAAATTTGTTACAATATCTACTTCAGAAAGTAACTCTATATTGAGAGTACAGATAAAGTGACATAAAACTTACTTAGGACTTGTAAAGATTGTTTACTCATTTCACACACAGCCTTTGCAAATGGAACCACCAGGTTCTTCCAGTTCTTAGAATCATGCATCACAGGACATTCTGGGAGCAGGAGGAAAACTGATAAAGCTTCTTGGTGTGGAGAACGGCATGGAAGAGCTCTGAGCAGATCATCCTCGAGACATGTAGTTATCTGTGGTCGAAATAGGATCAGGGAACAGACCCAGGATATATTAGATACAGAGGATTGTGAGAAGCAAGCTATTAAATTAAGGGTCTCACTCCACCATGTTCCAATTAGAATAATCACTTAGCCATTCTGAAACCTATTGATGAGATTCCATCACTCCTTCCATCCCAAATGCCCGATACAGTACATGAGAGCCATCCTCCTCATTTTATATCAGGCTCCCTGAAGAAAATAAAGTGAAATCCCATGAGCATGGATATACTGAGTGAATTATGGATTCAAAACGAGTACAAAGTCCTTCAAAAGCAATGTAGTATGCAGGTCACACTAGTATTCCTCCTTCGAGAAGGAAGAGCTGTCCCCGCCCCCTCACACAATATCCATTTCTTTCTTTCTTTCTGTTTTTTCATGTATCAGTAGAAAAATGTGCAGTGAAAAATAGCTCTAAATTTTTATATTATTTATTTCATCCAGAGGTGAAGTTTTACCTGAGTGTAATGGCTTAATCATAGCTCACTGCAGCCTCAATCTCCTGGGTTCAGGCAATCCTCCCACCTCAGACTCCTGAGTGGAATGCACTGCCACAGCCAGCTCATTTTAGAAAATTACTTGTAGAGATGGAGTCTCACTATGTTGCCCCGGCCAGTTTCAAACTCTTGGGCTCAGGTGATACTCCCACCTTGGCCTCCCAAAGTGCTAGGATTACAGGCATGAGCCAATGTACCTGGCCCAGAAGTACACTTTTAAAATAGGACGTATATAAAAATATATTAGTGGGAATAAACTTGTATGGTATCCTTTATATTTGTTTGAACATTCATTGAGTACTTAACAATGTGTCAGGTGATCTCATGTAAATCATTTTATTTAATCTTACTGATAATCCTGTAAGGTAATTTTTGCTTTATTGGTTTTTTACCTTGTTTTTACAGATGAGCAAGGAGAGACTCAGAGGAAGTTAGAGGAAAGAGGTTACTCGATTAGAAAATGACCATGGCACTACCATAGTAGTAAAATCTACCATGGCAGAGAAAATGCCATATGTTCACCTTGCCAGTCGTTTTTCTTTTTCCTCCTGGGTTTATAGGAAGATGGCAGCCCCTGGCTCCTCTTCAGTTAGGCAGGGCCATGTGACTGAGTCCTAGCTCACCAATGTGGGAGATAGTGATTTGTGACACATTAAGGCCAGGCCACTGAAATCTCTCATGGGAACTTCCCTACTCACTTCCCTCATCTGCTAGCCAAACCAAAAGACTGAGTGGAGGATTTTACAGCCCCAGGGCCTAGAGATGCTGGAAAGAAGCCTGAGTCAGCCCTGAATGAACCTGTGCAAAGATGCCTCTGACCTCCAACCCTCGTTGGACTAGGATGTTGGAAAATATTTTATTGTGTTAAGCCACTGAAATTTCAAAGTTGTTTGTTATAGCAGCTAGCCATATTTCCTCTACCTGATAGATCTATGTTCTGTAATTACAGTGTTTGCCTCTCATGTCATAAGGGTAAATAAGTGATATATGCAACAATAAACTGTGATGTACTATATATTGTTTTTATTACATTAAAATTCTTAAAATTTGCTTTTTCACATGTCCAGCAGAATATGATTTCCGTGGAATGCCAGTAGGTGTTATGCTAGAAAATAGCATCGCAATGCAAATAACTCCAAGAAAAATAGGGTCAAAAGAGATTTCTTTTAGTGTATGACATCACAGAATCTTTGATTTCCTAATGTGCATATCGTGACTCCATAATAGTAGAGAGTGTTCCCAAAGTTTTTTCATTAAGAACCCTCTTTATGGGTTTTTTTTATGAAACTAATGTCCCTGGGAACTCGCATGGGGAACAGCACCCCAAATTATCTCCCATATCACCTAAAAACTTCGTTTAAAAATATACTTCATATTTGCTATTATCACTTCATCTTGAAAATGAAAATAGTATATCTACTACACATCAAGGAACACTTTCCCCCTTTCCCTTCCAAGTATAAGGACCCACTCAGACCCATCAAAATGGTATAAACATTATTTTACTAACTGAAGACATTTGAGACGCCTTTTTGGAGCTTCTTTTATCTAACTAATGCAGAACTCTTCTAGAATGAAGCTCTGTACATCCCCCACTGAGGAGATACACTGCTAAAAAGGAGACCAATCATTCAGACCCTTGCATGTGGAGGAGAAATTGCATAAACAAACATTCTCACAAACTGTCATACTTTCCATCTGTCTCCATAAAATCCCATTTGTTCTTCCCATAGGAGCTCTTTCTCCCTTCTCCCTTTCATCCACTAAGTTGCTTCATAAATTCTTATCCCAAGCTGTTCAGGGAGCCTCTTCATCTGAATGCTCCACATGCAAGCATACAAAACTTGTATTTTTCCTCCTGTGCTATAGGCTAAATGCGTTCCCCAAAATTCATATGTTAAAATCCTAACCCCCAATATGACAGTAGTAAGAGGTGGGGCCTTTGGTAGGTAATTAGGTCACAAGATTGGAGCTCTCATGAATGGGATTAGTGCCCTTAAAAAGAGACCCCAGAGAGATTCCTTGCCCTTTTTGCTGTGAAAGGAAAATAAATCTGGGGGTCTCAAAATCACCAAGCTAAAGGGAAAAGTCAAGCTGGGAACTGCTTAGTGCAAACCTGCCTCCCATTCTATTCAAAGTCACCCTTCTGTTCACTGAGATAGATGCATATCTGATGCCTTTTTTGGAGAGGCTAATCAGAAACTCAAAAGCATGCAACAGTTTTTCTCCTATCTACTTAAGACCTGGAAGGCCCCTCCCTGCTTTGAGTTGTCCTGCTTTTCCAGACCAAACCAATGTTCATCTTATATATGTGGATTGATGTGTCATGTCTCCTGAAAATGTATAAAACCAAACTGTGCTCTGACCACCTTGGGCACATGTCGTCAGGACCTCCTGAGGTTGTGTCACAGGCGTGTGTCCTCAACCTTGGCAAAATAAACTTTCTAAATTAACTGAGACCTGTCTTAGATATTCGGGGTTCATGCTGCCATGTGAGGACACTGAAAATATGGTCATCTATGAACCAAGAAGTGGGCCCCCACCAGACACCAAACCTGATGGTGCCTTGATCTTGGACTTCCCAGCCTCCAGAACTGTGAGAAATAAATGTCTGTTGTTTAAGTTACAGCATCCTGAGCACTAAGAAATTCTGTTAATTATTAGTTTTCAGTGACCCCTTCCACCAATTCAAACCTGAGTCAGTAGAGGAAAAGAAAGTTTTCTTCCCAATACAACCCAGAATCACACAATATTAAACTGGAATAGATTTTAAAGATGAATTCAACAGGTAAAGAAAATGTGATCCAAAGAGAAGGGATGAAGTAGTAACAGAGATTCATTTCGAATAGATGTGAGTTTCATCTCAGAATAGAGGAGCAGCTTTTTAGTTTATCAGTCCAGGATAAAGTTATCCTGCTTCCCAAACCAATACTCTTTTCCTGTATCGTGCTAGAGATTATCCACCTCTCAAGCATTGCTCTGATTATATTGAAAATAAAAATATTGCATATATTGTACATTTAAGGATTCAATAAGAAAATAAATGTCAGCACCTAATAAAATACCTGGAATACAGTAATTTCATAATGAGCACTAGCCCCCTCTTCCAGCCCCAATCATAAACCCACCTTTGCAAAAGTATCACAGTAAGAGAAATCTGACATGGTTGACTCTATCTTGCTTCCAGCCTCACAGGTTGGCTGTCTTTTCTCATTCTTGGGCATGAGCCAAGCTAACTTTGGGAGAAATTTAGTTTATAGTTTAAATGATAATAGTCTGTCCCAAAAACTGAATTGTTTTTGTAAAACTAACGAAAGTCCGCCAAGTTAGGAGGATGAGAGGGGCTTGAATTCTAAATAATTATCAGCCATTAATCTAGAGGTCATAAGATTTGCAACTTCCTCAACTACTCTTGCAAATAACATCATTATTGTAGAACCTAAGATTGGACTTTTGAGATGTCTTTTCAGGTTTTTGCATTTCTGACAACTGGATGGTCCCACCTGAACCCACCAGCCAGTCCTGTGCCCCCACCCAGGAACTGACCCAGCACAAGAGGACAGTTTCTATTCCCTATGATTTCATCTCTTACTCAGCCAGTCAGCACGCCCCCTACCCTAGCCCCCTGCCCACCAAACTATCTTTGAAAAGCCCCTAAGCTATAACTCTGAGCCTTCAGGGAGATTGATTTGAGTAATAATTCTATCTCCTACATGGCATGGCCAGCGTCATGTCAATTAAACTCTTTCTTTACTACAATGTCATAGTCTCATTGAGTCAATTTTTGTTTCTGCAGTGGGCAGGAAGAACCCTTCGGGCAATTACAGTCACAGTCCCCTCTCATCCAGCTTCCAACAAAAATAAACTGCAGTCATATTTGTTCTATATCTAAAGTAAGTATTGGCTATTACCATGGAAGAAATCCATTCCTTTTTTGTTAACTTCTTGAAGGTATCTCTTGCCATTTCTAAGTCCACATCAATGGACGTCGTTTCTCCAGTTCCTCTTTGGATGGAAGAAATGCAAGAAACCACATAAACATAGGGAAAGGGATATTTCTAAAGTTCATATGTCATTTATTGTTTTATTTTATTACATATAAGATACAAACCTTTTCTCAAAGCTTGCCTTTCAAAATAATCAACTTACTCGACATAAACAATGTATAGTTTATGTTCTCCTTGTTAAAAGACAGTAGATAACAACTTAGTATCTCTATAGTGGCTACATCAAGTTTGGGCTGCCATATTAATAAAATTTTATGTGCTGAATCTGACAACGGAAACCATCTGCCCCCACACTCAGTTTGCACACTAAGAACTAGAACTACCTGCCCCCCACACTCCTTACCATTCATAGTTACAGAACTTTGCAATTCCACTGTTTTTATTAGCATGACTTTACTTTTCCAGGAAACTTTTGCCTAGACAAATGGCAATTGTTCATCATGGGAACTTCTTGAAAGACCCATTTAACTCTTCAATGGAGAGCATCCACAGTTTGTGCCCAAAGATTCTTTGAATCCCTTATCTCAAAATCCTTACCTTGCTGTTTCCACACATCCTGGATTGTTGTTCATTTTCCCAGTCCAAATCAAACCTCCAGCCTTCCCTCTCACATTGAAAGACCTCCTTAAACCAGACTCCCAATTCTCAATATATTCTGACCTGGTCTTTTCTCTCAGAAACACTACTGAAGTTTTGTTCAGGTGTGCTGTTCTCTCTGGCCTGTCTTATCAACAAGTTGTTTTAGTGATATTTGAGAGGCCAGCATTCAATAAGCCTAATAATTTTTAAATAATGCATTATCAAATATTGTATGCCAGCTGCAGTGGGTCATGCCTATAATTCCAACACTTTGGGAGGCCAAAGTGGGAGGATTACTTGAAGCCAGGAGTTCAAGAGACCAGCCTGGGCAGCACAGAAGAGACCTTGTCTGTACAAAAAAATAAAAAAATAAAAATTAGCCAGGCACAGTGGTGCACACCTGTAGTCTCAGCTACTCCGGAGGCTGAGGTGGGAGGACAGCTCAAGCCCAGGAGTTCAAGGCTACAGTGAGCTATGATCAAACTACTGCATTACAGCATGGGCAACAGTGCAAGACCCCATCTCTAAACATTAAACAAAACAAAACAAAACAAACAAAAATGCCAGGCATAGTGGCTTAGGCCTGTAATCCCAGCACTTTGGGAGGCTGAGGTGGGTGGATCACTTGAGGTCAGTAGTTCGAGATCAGCCTGGCCCAGCGTGGTGAAACCCCACCTCTACAAAAACTACAAAAAAATTAGCTGGGCATGTTGGCGCATGCCTGTAATCTCAGCAACTCAGGAGGCTGAGGCGGAAGAATCACATGAACCCAGGAGGCAGAGGCTGTAGTGAGCAGAGATCACACCACTGCACTCAAGCCTGGGTGACAGAGTGAGACTCTGTCTCAAAAATATAAATAAAAATAATAAAAATTTTAAAAAGAGGCTGGGCGCGGTGGCTCATGCCAGTAATCTCAGCACTTTGGGAGGCCGAGGTGGGTAGATCACTTGAGGTCACGAGTTCGAGACCAACCTAGTCAACATGGTGAAACCCCATCTCTACCAAAAAAATATAAAAAATTAGTTGGGTGTGGTGTCGCACACCTGTAATCCCAGCTATTTGGGAGGCCGAGGCAGGAGAATAGCTTGAACTCGGGAGGTGGAGGTTGCAGTGAGCCGAGCTGTACTACTGCACTCTGGCCTGGGCGATAGAGTGAGACTTCGTCTCTAAATAAATAAATAAATAATAAAAAAGAAAGAAATATTTTCTCCTTGCTAGATTAACTGATTGATAGTAATATTAGGGCTAAAATATTTATGTAAGTACTAAAACAAAGCATTATAAATTTCCCCCTTAAAATATATTCTCTTTTGCAGCCTTTGACATCTTAGGAGTTCCTCACTTCTGGGAAGTGAGCATAGATACTTTTTCACATTCGGAAGAAAATAATTTTCACATAGAAAAGATTTTCCCACATGCAGTAAGAATTAGCCTGAGGTGAAATTGTTGGTATCCAACAGTTCCTCTAGTCCCACAAGCTGACTGAGAATGCAGCTGGGTTAAGAACTATTGGGACTGCCAAGGGGGTTGTACAAGGGCAAGTAATAGCAACAAGGGTTAAGTGAGTACCACCTAGTGGCCAGGAGTGGGTACAAGATGTGTATCACCATATTTTGAACCAGTGAGCAAACTTAAGGCCGCGTTAATGAGAGAGGACCAAGCAAAGGAGAACCCATATGAGTTACACCAGCTGCAGACAGATCAGCAAGGCATCAATCTCCAAAGAGGCAGAGGGCAGCCTAAGACCCTTTACACTGCTATTTCTCCTTCTCTTCCCTTTTACACCCAAGTGCCATACTGGAGAGCTTGGAGGAAGGAGCAGAAATAGAAGACTCAAATATTGAGCATTACTGGAATTTTTTCAACTATTGGATCAGACCAAATGTTAAACCAAATAGGAGTGAAATCAGATTTTCTTCTGTAGCAGTGAGTTAAAGACAACATAAATAAGATCTATTTTTTAATTGATCGTACACAGTAAAAATGGTAAAGTGTACTTACTCTTGGCTTCTAAGTACTAAAGCAATGTGAGATTTAGTCAATCCCTTATATATACAAAGATCCTGAAAAAACACCATTCCTTCTAGTCAGACAACAGAGTAAAGTGGTATGAAGGAAGTAAACAATATTAATTAGGAATTACAACTTACGGTGGTCTAACAGAAAATTACTTTATAAAATGAAAGAATTCTATAACAACCTACAGAGTTCTCTGTGTTGGACTTTGTGAGCAAGAATAACAAAATTCGCAAATCAAACCTACTTGAAACATTTCATTTTACCAGTGTTTTAAATGAAGGTAAATCTTATGTAAGTATTACCTTTTCTTTAAAAAACTCGCCGTCAGACAAGCAGGAGATGAAAATATCATTCTAATTTCACTGTAAAAGTAATAACAAGGGATAAGTCACAACATACCATAAAGCATGCCTTTTAAAAATCTTATTATGTCTGAATAAGTAAATGATGATGTGGAATCATTATTAATGAAAATAACTACTCTCTTAAGAGTCTCCCAAATCCTGGGTATATTTTGTTCATATTATTTCTAAATCTCACCAAAACATTTTACAGTTGATTTGTTCAAGTCATGTAGGTTTAACTAAAGCCTATCCCTGTGAAGACCAAAACTCATAAAACTCCAAAGGGTAAACTATGAAGATATGAAAACAGTCCACCTTATTGACGGCTTTGAGAGCTTTTTTGATTCACTCCTGCAACTCCCTCACCTAGTAAGGCACCTGGGATATCACATGTCCTCCATATATCTATAAATGAGTACATTGATGAACTAGTCACACTTAGAGGCTGTAGAAGAGAATCATGGTCAAATAACAAATACCTTCACAACAAAACCAAAACCTCTATCTTAGGATAAAATTACCAAAGCCTCAGAACCAGATACAAGTGGCTTATAACTTATCAGACAGAGCCACCTTTTAGCCACGTCACATTCAGTACTTCTTCTTTTCACTGCTATCCATTTTTCTGCCATGGACTGGCTAATTCGGCTTATTTCTGGCAGGGTTTTCCCGGGAGCACTTGTGGAACTAGTATCCTTCAGGGAAGGAAAAAACAAGAATGATCAGGAACACACACATTCAGTAGTAAATTACACAGTAAATCATCTGGCATGGGTGGTAAATAGGCCCTGCCGTCTTGGGTGGTAGCATTTGGTGGGAGGAACTTTGGCGTCAGACCAATAGTAGGGCTATTCCACCTCCGAGCCTGGGCCAGTTTGCTTGGTTTGAGCCTTAGTTTCATCATTAAAAAAAAAAAAAAAATGAACACAGGGCTTCGAACAGATACTTGTAAATCAATATTCATTGCAGCATTATTCACAATAGCCAAAAGATGGAAACAACTCATGTCCGTCAACAGATGAATAGATTTTTAAAATATACATAAAAATGAATATTATTCAACCTTAAAGGAATGAAATTCTGGCCGAGCACAGTGGCTCACGCCTGCAATCCCAGCACTTTGGGAGGCTGAGGTGGGCGGATCACCTGAGGTCAGGAGTTTGAGACCAACCCAGTCAACATGGTGAAACCTTGTCTCTACTAAAAATACAAAAAATTAGCCAGGCATGGTGGTGGTCACCTGTAATCCCAGCTACTCAGGAGGCGGAGGCAGGACGATTGAGCCTGGGAGGTGGAGGTTGCAGTGAGATGAGATCGTGCCATTGCACTCCAGCCTGGGCAACAAGCGTGAAGCTCCATCTCAAAAAAAACAAAAAACAAACAACAACAACAAAAAAACAAAGGAATGAAATTCTGACACATGCTACACAACATGGATGAATTTTGAAGACAAGCTAGTGAAATAAGCCAGATGCAAAATGACAAATATTGTATGATTCTACTTATATGAAGTATCTAGAATAGGCACATTCATGGAGACAGAAGGTAGATTCAAGATTACCTAAAGCTGGGGGCGGAGAGGGGGAATGGGGAGT
Source organism: Papio anubis (assembly GCF_008728515.1). NCBI lineage: Eukaryota > Metazoa > Chordata > Mammalia > Primates > Cercopithecidae > Papio > Papio anubis. The sequence goes on along the minus strand of NC_044978.1, from coordinate 132,405,580 downwards.
TATTATTTAATAGTTACAGAATTTCTGTTTGGGGTGATGAAAAAGCCTTAGAGTTGGATGAGGTGGATAGTGGTGAGAGTTGCACAATATTATGAAAGTAATTAATGTCACTGTCACTACATTGTATACTTAAAATGATTAAAATGGCAAATTGCATTTATATATATTTTACCACAATAAATAAAAAGATAATAATACCTACCTCTCTGGGTTCTTGTTAAGATTCAATTATAGCAGGTATAAAAAGCTTTGGGTTTATAACAGGCACTCAATAATCGGTTTTCTTGTTCCCTTTATTCACCCACAAGTGTTTACTTTTATGTCTGTAACTCTCAAATTGTTAAGTACATCCAAATCACCTGGTGGGTGATTCTGGTGGGCTTGTTAAAGTAGATTGCTGGGCTCCACCCCATAGTTTCTGATTCAGTGGATCAGGGTAGAGCATAAGAATTTGCATCTAACACATTCTCCAGTGATGCTGATGCTGCTGGTTTGGGGACCACACTTTGAGAACCATCGTTCTATATAATACTTTAGAGCAAATAACCCAGCCAGGGGTGTCAAAAATCACTGTCTGGAAAGAAAAATCCATTTTCAACATAGTCTTCCAGAGGCATTGGTGCTCTAACTTATACCTATGCCTCCACTGCACTTGTTATGAGTCAGGAAATCCTGCATCATTTTGGTTTAATGCTGAAATAAAAGACCCCTTGAAAAAGACAGGTAACCACGGCTCTTAAAGTTCCCTTCAGCTTCTTGATCTGAGTCCTGGGTTTTCCCTGTAGTTTGATCAAGAGGAAGCTTTTTTTCCCCCACATCCCAGGAAACTTGGGACAATGAGGTGCTCCCTCTTGGCACTTACATACCATTTCTTTATTTTCTGCTTCAAAATCCCTAGCTCCTCCCAAATGCACGGCACGAGACTATGTCAGCTACCTCCTCTTCTTTTGTAATCTTCTCCCAATGTCCTGGTCACTCCTCTTCATTCATCGAAAGCTTTGGCACCTTGCTGACTGTCTTCCTCACAGCACGATTCCCATGGTCACCCTTCCTGCCCTCGCTCTTGGTAACTTCAGAATTGATGAACATTATCTATCTCCCATCTTCATCTTTCAATTCTTAATCATCTTCAATCTTTTCCTCTGCTCCACCGCAGCCACACATGCCCTGGATCAGGGTTTCTAAACTGACACTATTGATATTTTGGGTCAGATAACTCTGTTGTGAGCAGTTGTCCTGGGTATCATAGGATGTTTAGTGGCATCACTGGCCTCTGCCTATCAGATGTCAGTAGCAGCCACTCCCAACACCATGCTCTCCCCTAGTTATGACAAACTACAATGTCTCCAGACATTGCCAAATGTTTCCCGGAGCACGAAATCACCCCTAGTTGAAAACCACTGCCCTAGATATAGGTGAGAAGCTGGATGTTATAATTATTAATTGTTCCATCTTCTAAATTTCTACCGGAAATGTTCTCTTCTCTGACCATCATACATCATCTTTCAGATTCACCTCCTTTAGAGTAAAACCCGCAGTCCAAGATTCTTCTGTGCACTGGGATCTCCAATTCATTAGCCCTGTTGTTCGTCCATGATTCATCACCCTCTTTTGTCCCCCTCACCCAGGTTAAATTCCATGGTTCATCACTATAATCACACCTATAACTCTTTTGTCCATTTCCTATTGTACTTACCTAGCAAAATTCCATCTGTAATTAAACTTGACTCTGAATTACTCCAAAATCCAACTGAAGCAGCCTAACATCACTGGAGAAAGCTGCACAACTGTGCAGACTGATTTCACTTTAAGCCTATGACCACAGATTTCAAATGGGCACCTCACACTGTCTATTGGATTCCAAGGCTACCTGCTTTTTCCCTCTCTAAGACAACTGCCGCAACCCTTTCTTTTCTTCCTAAACCTTTCATACTCCTCTGCTTGCTCATGCTTAGATGGGGACCTTGCCTTATGCATCACTGAAAATTGAAGCAACTAAGCAAGAACTAATCACCTTCCCACCATCAACCTACCTGCACCTGCATGTTTCTTATTACAGCAGAATAAATACATCTGTTCATACCCCTCAATCATGCGTTAGATTCTGCTTCCTCTCTCCTACTCTCAGACATTGCTTCTGCAATTTTTCACTCTTTCCTTCTCTTTCTTTTCTTTCTTTTTTTTTTTTTGAGATGGAGTCTCGCTCTGTTGCCTAGGCTGGAGTGCAGTGGCGCAATTTCGGCTCACTGCAACCTCTGCCTCCCGGGTTCACGCCATTCTCTGCCTCAGCCTCCCAAGTAGCTGGGATTACAGGTGCCCACCACCATGCCTGGCTAATTTTTGTATTTTTAATAGAGATGGGGTTTCACCATATTGCCCGGGCTGGTCTTGAACTCCTGACCTCATGATCCACCTGCCTCGGCCTCCCCAAGTGCTGGGATTACAGGCGTGAGCCACCACACCCGGCCTATTCACTCTTTCTTGTGCAGCATGAGAAACCCTCCCACAGTTCTCTACTCTCCTTCACATCAAAATTTCTCAGAGCTGTCAGAGGCATTGTTTGCACTTGTTCCCCTTCTATTCTCTGTCTGGCCCACTCGGGTCAGGTTTCCTTCTCTCTCCTTTGCAATAACACAATCTTACCAAAGCAAAAGTAAACTATGCACTCCTCTTACTTGACCACTCGGCTGTATTTGACAGAACTGGCCACTTTCTCCTTCTGGAAATACAGCAGTCCCCCTTATCCATGGGGGATGTGTGTATTGTATCCACCAAGACCCCCAGTGGATGCCTGAAACCATAAATAGTACCAAACCCCATATAGACTATGTTTTTTCCTATTCATCCATACATATGATCAACTTTAATGTATAAATCAAGCACAGTAAGAGATTAATACCAACAACTAATAAAATGAAACAATTATAACAATTTACTGTAATAAAACATATGTAAATGTGGTGCCCCTCTCTTTCTCTCAAAATAGCTTATTATACTGTATTCACCCTACTTCTTGTGATGAAGGGATGAAGTGGAATGGCGTGAGATTTCATCATGCCACCCAGAACATGTGATTTAAAATTTACAAGTTGTTTATTTCAGAATTCTCCATTCAGTATTTTTAGACCACAGTTGAATGTGGGTAACTGAAACTGTGAAAAGCAAAACTGTAGATAAGAGGTACTACTGGGAGCCAGGCACAGTGGTGCACACCTGTAATCCCAGCACTTTGCCAGGCCAAGGTGGGCAGATCACTTGAGCTCAAGAGTTCAAGACCAGCCTGAGCAACACGGCAATCCCCATCTCTACAAAAAAAATACAAAAATTAGCTGGGCATTGTGGTGTGAGCCTGTAGCCCTGGCTACTCGGGAGGCTGAGGTGGGAGGATGGCTTACGCCTAGGAATTTGAGGCTGCAGTGAGCCAAGACTCCAGCCTGGGTAACAGAGTGAGACCCTGTCTCAAAACAAACAAAAAAACAACCAACCAACCAACCAAACAAACAAAAACAAAAGAGAGGACCTCCGAACGGGTGCTTTCTTCTCTTGGCTTGTTTGGCCAGCCTCTCCCGATTTTCCTTTCCTCAGAAACTGGTCCTTCTTAATCTGTTTTTCTGGATCCTCCACTGTCTGACCTCTAATGGAGATGCTTGATTTTGTCCCCCTTCTTTTCTCATTTGCACTCTCTCTCTTGGTGAGCTTTCATCCAGGTCCCTGGCTTTAAATCCCGTCTGTGGGTTGATGACTGCCGTGTTTATATTGCATTGCCAGCACCCTTCCTGAGCCCCGCATTCACATATCCAGCTCAGTCTCTAGGTCTCCTTTCCAAGCACATTTCTGATCGGTTCCCCCCTCACATAGCTGACCCCAGCTTACAGAACTGGCTCCATCTTGTAGAGCTCTTCATCCTTTCTTCCTATGGTTCTGCCTCACTGGCCTTCTGTCACACACACCAAACTCATTCTTGCCTCGTAGTCTTTCTGTGTGCAGTTCCCTCTGCTCTGTGCATTCTTTCTCTGGACCTAAGCATGGCTAAAATCTCTGCTCAACTGTCACAGCCTCTACAAGGCCTTTTCTGACAGGCTTTTCTAAAGAACACCACCTCATCAATCTCAAACAATTGATTTGTTTTCTTCAGAGTACTTGTCACTGTCTAATGTAATTTTTTTTTTCTTGAGACAGAGTGTTGCTCTGTGCCCCAGGCTGCAGTACAGTGGCACAATCTCAGCTCACTATAACCTCCACCTCCTGGGTTCAAGCGATTCTCCTGCCTCAGCCTCCCGAGTAGCTGGGTTCAGGCAATTCTCCCGCTTCAGCCTCCCGAGTAGCTCATGCCACCATGCCCGGCTAGTTTTTGTATTTTTACTAGAGATGGCATTTCGCCACATTGGCCAGGCTGGTCTCGAGCTCCAGACCTCAAGTGATCCACCTGCCTCGGTCACCCAAAGTGCTGGGATTACAGGCATGAGGCACCGTGCTGGGCCCCTAATACAATCTTATTTATTTTGCATTCACATATTTATGGTCCGGCCCTGCCTATGGAGTCCAAATGCTATGAATGAGGGTAACCTTGTGTGTATTATTCACTTTTGTCCCAGGCACCAAAAGCAGAGCCTGATATATAAAAGGGTCTCAATTTTTGTTGAGCGGCTGATTGAACGGCTATGATACAGCAACCAAAGTATAGTCTCCTAACTATCCCAGCAGCACAGAAACCTTCGCCTCTGACCACTTTCTGTGCCAGGGACTATAGAAAGGGTCTATTATGTTTCTAATTTGTACTTTTTCCTGTTATCAGGAATGTTCTAAACATCAAGTAACATTCCTGATAACAGGAAAAAGTACAAATTACAAAAATAACTATGAAGGCTTTTGTTTCCATAAAAACACTTCAGAACTCACCCAGAAATGTAATAATAAAATCCCTCCTGTTAACAATTAGGAAGGCACTATAGCATGGTGGATAATGGTGTAAGCTATGGGGTTAGACTGCCTGGATGCGAATCCAGCTCTACCACTTACTAACAGTGCAACTTTGCATAAATTCACCTCTCTGAGACTCAGCTTTTTCAGCAGTAAAATGTGAAAAATAAAATCAACAAGAGTTGATATGAGCATTAAACATCTTGATCCATTTGAAGGACTTCGACTGCTGCCTGACACATGGTGACTGCAGTTAAAATGAGTCATTATTGTTATCTATCACCATTAATTTTATTAAGCAATAAACTTGAGTTGGGGACTCGATGATGTGACCCTTGCAATAGAGGACAGCTGAGACGCTGCACACCGCCCCCTTCACACACACCCCTGCACACTCACACACATGGCAATCCTCCCGTTGAAGGAGGTGCCACTGGGAAACTCCCTACAGGACACCTTCGAAACCCTTTCTTCACAGTCCTGGACAGGGAAAATTCAGTTCCCTCCTTAAGATGGAAACAGCTGCTGTTGACAAAAGTTACGTGTGTATGTGCACTTACATAATGCAAATTCAAACATACACACTTACCAATAAAGAAAAAAGAAATCTGAAATGGTGGTGGGCGGGGGGGTGTCTAATCTGTTAGGAAAGTTAACAAATAAGGAAATGAGAATTATGTAATATTTTTTCATAAGCATTCTAATACAGGACCTTATTGTTTTAGTAAAACGCCTGAATATATATGAATAATACAGTATTTCAAATACTGCTGTGATATCTTGAGAAAAAATAATTTTTAAGAGGAACAAAAAGTATAATAGATACCTGATGAGTTGTCACAAAGTTGGCATATGTTCCAGCAAAAATGTGTTTGACTTGAACATCCACGAGGTCTAAAAGAGAGTCATAAATCCATGCTTAAGAGTTTTTAGAAGTAAAAATAAATCTGATGTATTACCAAGCCAAATTTACTTACTTACTGGCAATTTATATTCTCCTAAACGGATTTTGACTATAAACGCATAAAAGATTAATTTTTTTCTTTTTTTCCCTCACATCATATTGAAATAAAAGATCAGTTTTGATCAGATTACATGTCATATATTCACTTAGTCTAAAATTTAGTTTTTCATGCACTTGCATAATGCAGCCATGTGGCCATGCTTTAGAAGACATTTGATTAAATATATAAAAGTGCATTGTTCTGGTTGCTTCTTTACTTTCTTAATAAACTTGCTTTCACTTTATGGAAAAAAAAAGTGTATTGTTCTGATGCTTACGTAATCAAGTTAGGATCCTCTTCTGTATTACCTTAATCTTTTTAATTTTATTATTTTATTTTATTTTATTTTATTTTATTTTATTTTATTTTATTTTATTTTATTGAGACAGAATCTCACGCTGTTGCCCAGGCTGGACGATCTCAGCTCACTGCAACCTCCACCTCCTCGGTTCAAGCAGTTCTCCTGCCTCAGCCTCCCGAGTAGCTGAGATTGCAGGTTTGCACAACCACGCCCGGCTAATTTTTGTATTTTTAGTAGAGACGGGTTTCACCATGTTGGCCAGGCTGGTCTTGAACTTACCTTAATCTTTAGAAATGATTACCAAATACCCTAAGATTCACTGCATAAGAAAAAAATGCACTACATATATATATACACACACACATATACATATACACATACACACACATATATATGTGTGTGTGTATATGTACACATATATATGTGTATGTGTATATGTATATGTGTGTGTGTATATATATGTAGTGCATATATGTGTGTGTATGTGTATATATATGTAGTGCATATATATATGTGTGTGTATGTGTATATGTATATGTGTGTCTGTGTGTGTGTGTGTGTGTGTGTATATATATATATAAAGTAAAAGTACAGCCAGGTGCGGTGGCTCACGCCTGTAATCCCAGCACTTTAGGAGGCTGAGGCAGGTAGATCACCTGAGGTCGGGAGTTCAAGACCAGTCTGATCAACATGGAGAAACCCCATCTCTACTAAAAATACAGAATTAGCCAGGCTTGGTGGCACATGCCTGTAATCCCAGCTACTCAGGAGGCTGAGGCAGGAGAATCGCTTGAACCTGGGAGGCGGAGATTGTGGTGAGCCGAGATCAGGTCATTGCACTCCAGCCTGGGCAACAAGAGTGAAACTCTGTCTCAAAAAAATATAAAAGTACTAGGGAAACTACAGTTCTGTAGGATCCTTTGAAAGATACTAGTTCTCCTCCAGTGGCACTGATGAACACAAAATCATGAATTAGTGGGATTCATACCTTCAGCAGAAATCAGGCATCTAATGTCAAAGTTCTCTGTCAGGGCCTCTGGATGAGTTGGCTTGCTTGTGTCACTTGGTCCATGACCAAAAGATACCACTTGACCAGTGGTGTGCACATATGCAAGGGTGTGATAACTACAGGAGAGAGAAAACACCATAATGAAGACTAAGGCACTCATGGCTTTTGAGAAAGATGATGTTCCTTAACATAAAATAACAAACACAAAAAACCAATTTGCTTTTACTAAGCACCCAGCTCCCTTATCACAATATCAGTGGTAGAGGGCATCAAAGGATGTGGCTAAGCAGACGGCCAGTCAATATTAACTTACTATTAATCCTAAAAATAGAATGTTATTGATGGTTCTTTACTATGGTTTCTATCATTTGTGTTTTAAATGCAGGCATTTCTATTTTTTTGTTTTTTTTTAATGCATTGGGTAGATATTTAAACACTCAAAGTGTCCTCATAATTAGGTTATGCAGAACTCTGAATATATATGTAAATATATATATTATTCTTCTTCTGCATCATGAGATTAATTTACTTTAATTTTGTCTTATCAACTTAAGCAGGAAAGCTCTGCTATTTTTATCAATCTACTTCCCATCCTCCAGCACCTGGTACAGTGTTCTCTACACAGTAGACTTCCAATTATTTCTTATTAAATAAATAAAATACCTAGAATAAAGATTAAAAACTGAAAGATTAAACTATATTTGAAATAAGTAAATTTTCAGGCAGGAAAATGCTCTATAAAAACAGCAACCATATATTTTAGGGTTTTAAGGTTTGATAACATTCCATGTGAGTCATTTCTAAGTAATAAAATATAACACTTTCTACACATGCTAAGAAAAAGAAGAAGAAGAAGCCTATTACCTTCCGCAATCTATCTGCGAAACTAGGCCATCAATTCTTTCCACAAGTTGTGGACCTCTCTTCTCAGGAGTGGGGCTGTATCCCAGCTGTCCAGAGCTATTGTCTCCAAATGTGAACACTTTCCCATCCTGCTTAACAAAGGAAGAATCAAATTAATTTCAGGTTTAAAAAGGTAACTAAAAGCTTACTGATTAAGTGTCTTACAAGAGTTAATATGGGAGCACTCTGTGAAACACAAGCTCTACATAAATAGGAGAGATCCTTTATTCTTTCTAATAGTGTATGTTGAGTTAACACATTAAACATGAAAAATCGCTGGGGTCAGGCACACTAGCTCACACCTGTAATCCCAGCACTTTGGGAGGCTATGGCAGGAGGATTGCTTGAGGCCAGGAGTTTGAGACTAGCCTGGCCAATACAGCAAGACCCCATCTCTACACAATTAAAAAAAAAACATCATTAGCATTTCCTTAAAAACTGGGCACCTTGGTGATGTATTGTACAGCATGGTGACTAGAGTTAATAATGTGTTTCATATATGAAAATTACTAAGAGAGCAGATCTTAAAGATTCTAACCAGAAAAAAAGATAATTCTGTGAGGTGATGCATATGTTAACTAGCTTGATTATGGTAATCATTTCACAATGTACACATGGATCAAAACATCATGTTGTACAGCATAAACATACACAATTTTTATTTGTCAACTGTACCATAATAAAGCTGGAAAAGGAAAGAATTAGGTACTTAATAAGTCTTTATTGAATGAATAGGTGGACGAATTCACTGGTTCAAGAGTAAAACCAACATTTAAGTATGAGGTTGAATTTATTTGAGCATTTTCCTAAAAATACTGTCTTCCCAAAATATTCTATGATTACAAACAACTCTAGCTTTCTCTTTATTTCTATTTATTCTATTTAATTCTATTTATTCTTTATATTATGAATAATATAATCCAAACAATTGAGGGTTTTCTAATTTAAGATATGCATTTAAAACAAACAATAAAAATAATTGGGGGCATATAGTTTTTAAGCAAACATTTCAACTACACAAGCAGTTTTCAAGTCTATTCCTTATGGCTCCAGAAGGAATCCATCCCTTTGGAATATTATTGTATGGTAAGGACAAGAATGGGAAGAAAACATTCAGGAAGCTGGGTCGTAACTATGCCAAGCAAGAAATGAAATGAAATAATATTCTAGTCTGTAAAGTGGGTTATTGAAAACTGTAAAAATTACTTTGTTGCTTCTATACTAATTTTTATCTGTAGAATCACATTGTCAATGAATAATTGCTAAAGGGGCCTGGCACAGTGGGTCATGCCTGTAATCTCAACACTTTGGGAGGCTGAAGTGGGTGGATTATTTGAGGTCAGGAGTTCAATACCAGCGTGGTCAACATGGTGAAAACCTGTTTCTACTAAAAATACAAAAATTAGCCTAGCATAGTGGCAGGCGCCTGTAATCCCAGCCACTTGGGAGGCTGAGGCAGGAGAATTGCTTGAACCTGGAAGGCGGTGGTTGCAGTGAGCCGAGATTGCACCACTGCACTCCAACCTGAGCGACAGAGCAAGACTCTGTCTCAAAAATAAAAAAATAAATAATAATAATAATAATAATTGCTAAAAGGGATTAGTTCCTGTATTTACCTAACTTTTTTTTTTTTTGTAGACAGGAGAGTCTCGCTGTGTCAACCAGGCTGGAGTGTGGTGGCAAGATCTTGGCTCACTGCAACCTCTGATTCCTGGTTCCATTGATTCTCCTGCCTCAGCCTCCCAAGTAACTGGGATTACAGGCGCCCGTCACCACACCCAGCTAATTTTTGTATTTTTAGTAGAGATGGGATTTCACTATGTTGGCCAGGCTGGTCTTGAACTCCTGACCTCGTGATCCACCCATCTCGGCCTCCCAAAGTGCTGGGATTATAGGCGTGAGCCACCCCACCCGGCTATTAACCTAATTTAGTAGGTATCTAAAGATATTTCCTAAAGCTGAAATTAGCTTTGGTTATAGGATCTTGAAAACCTTATGATTTATATTTGGTTCACATCTCCTCTTTAGATATGTGTACACTGAATGGCTCTGTCTAGATATTAGTATATATATCTTATGCTACAGTCTGAATGTCTGCATTCCCCCAGAATTCATAGGCTGAAATCCTAACCCTCAATGCCATGATATTAGGAGATGGGGCCTTTGATAGATGATTAGGTCATGAAGACAGAACCCTCAAGAATGGGATTAGTGCCCTCACAAAAGAGGCCCAAGAAGGACCCCTCACCCCCTTCACTATGTGAGGACACTGTGAAAATATGGTATCTATGAATGAGAAGTTTGGCCCTCATCAGACATCAAATCTGCTAGCACCTTGATTTTGGACTTTCCAGCCTCCAGAACTATGAGAAATAGGTCTCTGCTGTTTATAAGCCACTCTTTTTATGGTATTTTGTTATAGTGGCCCAAATGGGCTAAGGTCTCTGGCTTTCAGCAATAATTAGTACATATGTACCTTGTTAACATTTCTCTGGAACTTAAAAAAATAGCAACACATTTTAGATTACCTGGATAAGCACCGCAGTGTGCTCATCACCACAGCTGATATAAATCACACCTAGATTCTTCAGTGCACCAATTGAGAGAGGCTTGTTGCTTTGCACTGTTGAAAGAAAGCAGCATCTCTAGAGTATAAGAAACAGACTCAGATTTCATGACTATTTACATTTTTTACATTTTAATATCTTTTTATATTTTTTTATGTAACAGATATATTTTATTATTCTTAAAATTCACTAACACACTTTTCAGATTTCATGAGTATTTATATTTTTAATATCTTTTTATATTTTTCATGTAAGGGGTATCTTTTATATCTTTTATTATTTTTATAATTCATTAACATAATTTTAAAAGTAAACAATCCAAAGTATAAGACAGAGGAAAAACCCTACCTTGGGAAAGAAAAAATTAAGTGCCCTTTAACATTTATTTCTGGAAGCTATCTCATCTTCTGGAATGCCCGAGGCTATTGACCTAGAAAGCTAAGCTTCAAGACCCTCATGCCTGATACTACTGCCATTGTGTTGTATTCATTTGTCAACTTAAAATAACAACAGAGAGGCTCTCAAAGAACAAGTTTATTTGGGAATGAATGATGGGATTACAATCCGGGATATGCATGTCATAGCAGGCCATGGGCATATCTGGGAAGGTTGAGGCAAGCGGGAACTTCTAGAGGCAAAAAGGAAAAATACACGAAGCTTATTTTGAAACAGAAGTTCATTGGTTACAAGGACTTATTGCAGGCAGTGACATGTGCACTGGCCATTGCTAGGAGAGGGTCTTCACAGAAGCTACCCTGACTGCAAGGTTGCCATTTAGTAAGGTTACTTGCAAGGCTGCAGTTCGGAAACACTGTTACTGGAAAGATGTCCTCATAGAAGTGGCCTTAACTGCAAGGTTGTGGTTTTGGTAGAGTCCTCTGGGATAGTTATTATCAGGCGGATCTGTGTGAGGATCCTCCCTTCATGCCCCGCCCCCCCGCCTCCCAACTCCATTTTATTAGGGTTTGAAATAAGTGACTCCATATTGATTCTGACAATTTTCACATATTTCTGTCACACGATAGGTGCTCTGCAAATGTATTATAAAAATTGAAAAGATAAGAAAAACTGGCTGGGCATGGTGGCTCACACCTGTAATCCCAGTACTTTGGGAGATTGAGGCGGGTGGATCACTTGAGCGCATTGGGATGTTCAAAGGATCCCAGCACTGGGCAGACATGGTGAAACCCCAAGGCTATTGACCTAGACAGCTAAGCTTCAAGACCCTCATGCCTGAAACTACAAAAAATACAAAAATTAGCTGGGTGTGGTGATGTGTGCATGTGGTCCCAGCTACTCGAGAGCTGAGATTCCAGTAAGCTGAGATCGCACCACTGCACTCCAGCCTGGCCAACAGAGTGAGACCTTGTCTGAAGAATCTATGTGAAAGTAATGTGACTTGAGAAAGACTTGATCAGTCACTGCTAGCTTTGAAGAAGAGGTCTATGAGTCAATTAATGCAGGTGGCCTTTAGAAGCTGGGGAAGGCACGAAAATGGATTCTCCCCCAGAGCCTGTAGAGATGAAGGCAACCTGCTAACACCTTGACTTTAGCACAGTGAGACCTGTGTCAGAATTCTAACCTCCAGAACCACATGATAATACATTTCTGTTGTTTTAAGCTGCTAGGATTGAGACGATTTGTTACCTCTACAACAAGAAACTAATACAGCTCCCTAGGTTATTCAAATGTGTCACAAGTTTGGGAACCACTGTTTTAACTGTTAAGACTGCCCTTTGCCAAGTTGGTCTTCCAACTGGAAAGAAAGAATGATTTACTGCACAAACAAGACTATCTCCTTACCTGGGACATTACGCCCACTGAGGGCCAGCTGCCCTGCACTGTTACTTCCCCAGCCAAACGAAGTCCCACAGAGAGACAGGGCAAAGCTGTGAGCCCCTCCGGCAGCCACCTGAGCCAGGGGGATCCCCTCCAGGGACCTCACTCTCTGCGGGCTGGCTTGGGAGGGGACCTCCTTTCCCAAGCCCAGCTGCCCATGGCTGTTCTTTCCCCATGAAAACACTTGACTATCTACAAAAACAAAAACAAAAACAAAGACAAGAAATTAACAATTGTACACATATTAGAATATCAAATTCAAATAGAAACTACACTGTAATTCTACAAATTTTTTTGTGGCTTTAATGAGGTATAATTGACAAATAAAAATTTCATGTATTTAAGGTACACAATATGATGTGCTGAAATGCATATACATTGTTAAATGATTGTCACAATCAGCTGATTAACATATCCATCACCTCACATAGTTACCTTTGTGTGTGTGCAGTGAGAATACTTAAGAGCTACCCTCTTAGCAAAGTTCAAGTATACAATGCACTATTATTAACTATATAGTCACATGGCTGTACATTAAAAACATATTCACCTTATAACAAAGTTTGTACCCTTTGACCCACATCTTCCGATTTCCCCCAAACCCCCAGCCCCTGGCAACTTCCTTTCTACTCTGTTTTTGTTGAGTTTGACTTCCTTTTTTTTTGAGACAGAGTTTCGTTCTGTCACGCAGACCGCAGTGCAGTGGCGCGATCTTGGCTCACTGCAAACTCCACCTCCTGCTTTCAAGTGATTCTCCTGTCTCAGGCTCCTGAGTAGCTGGGATTACAAACGTGTGCCACCACACCCAGCTAATTTTTGTATTTTTTTAGTAGAGACGGGGTTTCACCATGTTGGCCAGGTTGGTCTCGAACTCCTGACCTCAAGTGATCCACCCGCCTGGGCCTCCCAAAGTGCTGGGATTACAGGCGTGAGCCACTGCGCCCGGCTGGGTTTGACTTTCTTAGACACCACATCTAAGTGAGATCATTAGGTATTTGTCTTTCTGTGTCTGGCTTATTTTACTTAGCATGATGTCCTCCAAGTTGCAAATGGTAGGATTTCCTTCTATTTCTATTCTACTTCTATTTAATTTTACAAATCTTTAAAAGGTAAAACAGAGATAAAGAAAAAAATGAGATTAAAGTATCCCAACTAAAGGCAAGCAGGGCAGTCCAGGTCACCTTCAAAAATCCCTTCAAACAATGTCCACTCTTCTCCCTCCAGTTAAGGGCAACTGTGTTCTTTCAGCTGCTCAGGCCAAAAATCTTAGAGTCATCCTTAACTCCTCTCTTTTACACCCGTCAACCCAGCAAATTCAAAACTTCTACCTTCAAACTCTATCCAGAATCCCACCATTTCTCACCTCTCCACTGATACCACCTTAGCCAAGTCACCAACATTTCTCTCCTGGAAAATGACAATAGCACCTCACTGATCTCCCCGAGGCAACCCTTGACCCCAGCAGTTTGTTCTTCAAAGAGTAGCCAGAGTGATCCCTTTAAAAATGTAAGTCCAATTGAATACTTCAGGAGCTTGCTATCTCACTCAATGAAGGACCAACTCCCATCATAGACCCCACATCACCAGTCTGGCCCACCCCCACTTCCCAGACTTCATCTTCCCCTGCTCCTTTCTCTCAAGACCCTTTGCTATTCCTGGAGTACTGAGCATGCCCCAACCTCATGGCCATTGTGTCTGGGTAATTCTTTCATGGTTAGCATCCTCTCTCTCTCCCTCCCTTTTCATTTGGTTCCTGCTCACATGTCACCTTATAAGAGATATCTTCCCTGACCACCTTATAAACTAGAAAGACTCCTTCCCTCCACCCAGGTACTCACTCTCTGCCCCCTTACTCTTGAAGGGGTACCAAACCAATATATTTCATCCCACTTCTTTAACATTATTTCAAGATGGCTATTCAGTAGGGCTAGAAGTACAAGAATAGCTAAAAAGCTGTCTTTTGTCAAGGAGATTTGCACCTGTACAGAAAATCTGCATTGATGCAGGCAGGCTTTCTCTGAGGCCCTCCCGTGTCTGATCTAGGAAAGATTAACTGAGAGTCCCACGCCTCTAAAGGTCTGAAAGAAACATTCACCATCTGTTCTCTTTGAGGGCTGCTACCTGTAAGGCTTCATCTACACAACAGGACCACCTCTGCCTCGAGATGGTACATAAGCTTCTCTACCCCACTGGGGCATTGGGGTGATTGCTCTGTGGTTCTCCCCCAGGCATATTAATAAGTGCATATGCCTTTTCTCCTATTAATCTGCCATTTTTTTTTTTTTTTTTTGGAGATGAGTCTCGCTCTGTCACCCAGGCTAGAGTGCAATGGTGTGATCTTGGCTCACCACAACCTCCACCTCCCAGATTCAAGTGATTCTCCTGCCTCAGCCTCCCGAGTAGCTGGAATTGCAGGTACTTGCCACCACACCCAGTGAATTTTTGTATTTTTAGTAGAGGTGGGGTTTCGTCATGTTGGCCAGGGTGGTCTTGAACTCCTGACCTCAGGTGATCCACCCACCTCAGCCTCCCAAAGTCCTGGGATTACAGGGATAAGTCACCGTGCCCAGCCTGTATTTTAAGTTGAGACAGGGTTTCACCATGTTGGCTAGGCTGGTCTCAAACTCCTGGCCTCAAGTGACCCCCTTCCAGAGTGCTGGGATTACAGGTGTGAGTCACCGCACACAACCAGAAAATAAAAACTGAATCTAAGCTTATCTAATGCCTAAGTATACACCCAGTGAAATATTAACACATCTCAGAGATTTTTTAATAAATTATTACATCTTTTATTTTTTAACTCTTCTAAAGTAATTTCTAACACAGAAAATAATTTTGAGGGCACAATATAAAACGTCAAACTCTCACGAAGGTCTATGAGAACTCACCTTTCTCCACAGCAAATCATTGAATGCCTGGGCTCTGCCCAGCCTTTACAGTCCAGACGAACGCAAAGGCAAGTCAGTACCCCAAGGAAAGAATTCACATCATGTCCATAATTAAGAAGGAGAGTGAGGAAGGAAAAGATGCTCCTATTTATGGTGCCTCTGTATACGCTAAGGACTGTACAAGGTACACAGAGTATCTTTTCTCACTGAATCTTCTAAATAACCTGCAAGTGAGGTATCAATATTCCTACAGATGAGAAAATTGAGACTCAGCCAAGTTAAATAACTTGCCCACGATCAAAGACCTAGAAATGACAGGTAGAAGGAATCACACAATGGCCATGGGATATGCCCTGGACCTGTAGTCAGTGCAGTGTAGTAGTTAAGCACTTAGGGTTGAGACCTAAACACTATAGGTTCAAATCCTGACAATTCTGTTTCTTAGTGTGTAACTTTGGGTAAATTATTTAAAGTCTCTGAACCCAATTTTTTCCATTTCTGAAATGAGGATATAAATCATACCCTGCTCCTGTTTTTGTTGGTTTGTTTTTCTTTTTTAGAAACAGTCTTACTCTGTTGCCCAGGCTGGAATGCAGTGGCACAATCATAGCTGACTGCAGCTTCAAACTCCTGAGCTCAAGCACTCCTCCCACTTCAGCTCCCTGATTCGTTGGAACTACAGGTGCACACCACCATGCCTAGCTAATTTTTCAAATTTTCGTAGAGACAGGATCTCACTATGTTGGCCAGGCTGGTCTCAAACTCCTAGCCTCAAGTGATCCCCCTGCTTCAGCCTCCCAAAGTGCTGGAAATACAGGTGTGAGCCACTATGCCCCGCCCAATTCCTGTGTTTGTAAGGTAATTATGTGAAAAAACACACATAAAGCATTTAACATGGCAGCTGGCACATAGAAGGCGACCAATAAACATTAGCTGTCCATAAACCATGGCACAGTTGCAATGATACATAAGACATCACCTGAGGAACATACAAACGTTACAGTCCTTTGAAGGGGATCAGGATATGCCACACAAGAATATGCTGCTTTGGTATAAGGGCTGTTTTGAGTTGAAGGCAACTGAGAGTTAAGAGATGCAGGAAGAGGTTTCTGCCCTTCTCTTATCTGCCTAAAAGCAGGGCGTAAGTTTCCCTTTGTGGCGTCATCTCCACTCTACCGTACCAGGAAGAGAAGAGTAACTTTTATCGCTGAAGACGATGAAGCAGCACTGAGATTAAGTCTGCATAAACAAATCTTACTAAAATATCCCTTATCTTCCATTGGTTTCTCTACATATTTCCTAGTCACTTTCTCACAATTTATTATCCCTTGAAGCCCAAACTCCCTTTTCTTTATTAAAACAGTATATAAGTCCCTGAGTCTAACCACTACTTTTAGTTTCACTTCTTTTCTGTGAACTCTTGTACACAAAAATATTAATAAAAATTGGGGGCCAGGCGGTGGCTCACGCCTGTAATCCCAGCACTTTGGGAGGCCGAGGCGGGTGGATCACTTGAGGTCAGGAGTTGGAGACCAGCCTGGCCAACATAGTGAAACCTTGTCTATACTAAAAATACAAAAATTAGCCGGGCATGGTGGCACACACCTGTGATCCCAGCTACTTGGGAGGCTGAGGTAGGAGAATCACTTGAACCCAGGAGGTGGACGTTGCAGTGAACTGAGATTGTGCCACTACACTCCAGCCTAGGTGACAGAGCAAGACTCCATCTCAAAAAAGAAAAAAAAAAAAAAAAGAAAAATTGGGTGCCTTTTCTCTTTTAATCTGTCTTCTGTTCATTTAATTTGCAGGTTCCCAAAGACTACGCATAAGAGGGTAGAGGAAAAATTTTTCCTCCTTCAGACTCTCCATTGAGAAATTTGGATTGAGGGTGGACAAAGGAGGGTGGAGTTTGGTGGAAAAAGTGTAGATGTACGATTGTTTTGTGTCCATAAAGAAGTAAAAATTTAAAAAAAGAAAAAAAATATAGTCATGATTTTGACACCTTGACTTCTCTTTCTTTGATCTAAGTGACATAGACAAATAAGTCTGCCAGTGTGGACAAGCCATTCAGCATAAAGAGCAAAGGGCTGGAAACAAAGCCACTACTAAGCTCTGAGAGAGTTGGCCAATTAGGTCAAATAACCAGAGACAGCCCCTTATGGCACTATAAATCAGGCACTGTTTAGAGTATACCCCTTATGGCACTATAAATCAGAGTACAGCCCCTTATGGCACTATAAATCAGGCACTGTTTAGAGTATAATTAGGACCAAGAAATTTGAGAAAAAAATATAAAAACAATATATCTTACAAAACCTGGAGAATGAAAAACTTCAAAATAAACCCCAGTGCATTAAAAATCAACAGCTATCATTCCTATTCAAAAAATGACTTCCTAATCACACTCAGATCTAAAAAGTGTTTCTTACCTTTTGATAATGCCAGGGAGTGGTAGTGTCCACAGGAAACTTGTATTATTTTTATACCATTCAGAGTTGTTATTTTCCTGTAATACAAATAATACAAAGTTAATTAATCCTTATTTAGAGTGAGTTGTCCAGTGGACTACAGATATTTAAAAGTATCTCAAGTAATACATCTGGTCTAGGAAAACCATTTTATTTTCTTGTATTTCTGTAGTACCTTTATTCCAAAGCCCTCAAACTGTTTTTAACATGACATCAACATGTACAAAGGATAGGACAGAATCCAAAACAGTATATCATGCAAAAGCCATTGTTACTGGACTTTAATGCAATATCTAATATACTAATTTTATTCTACACTTACTAGACTAAGAGAAAAATAATGTTTTTCTACATATATAGTATAGGGCCTTAGAATTTATAGAATACCAACATCTTCATCATCTAATTTAAGCCCTAATTTAATAAAGAAATCGTTATGTTAAATCATACAAAATTGCCACCATTTTTGTGGATCAAAACCAGATAACTATCAGCAATTTCCTTTTTCTTCTCACAGACGGAGTCTCGCTCTGTCGCCCAGCTTGGAGGGCAGTGGTGCGATCTTGGCTCACTATAACCTCCACCTCCTGAGTTCAAGTAATTCTACTGCCTCAGCCTCCCAAGTAGCTGTGATTACAGGCATGCACCACAACATCTGGCTATTTTTTTTTTTGTATTTTTAGTATACATGAGGTTTCACCATGTTGGCCAGGCTGGTCTCGAAATCCTGATCTCAGGTGATCTGCCCGCCTCGGCCTCCCAAAGTGCTGGGATTACAGGCGTGAGCCACTGCGCCTGGCCACTGTCGGCAAATTCATAAGGTGAATCTAATGAAACTCAAAGAGGTCAAATAGGTATCACGTTGTAGAACCAGACTCAAATTCTGGTCTTTTCATTCCAAGTTCAATGCTCAATCCCCCAAATAACATTGATCTCTTCTAGAATTTAATGACCAGAAGGGGTAACAAGAGGTCACTTCCTAATATTAAAAAGCATGCATTTGAAAATTCCCTAAGTATGTAATTCATAAACACACAATCCAGAGCCAACTACTTGTCATGTCTGTCCTGGGAAGCTGTTTGTGAGGAAATGTGACATTTCCCTCCACTTTACTAAGTAAAATGTTAGGGCCCAGTGGTTTATAACACGTCAAAAGGTTATGTTGGGAAAAAAACTTTTCCTCTTCCACCTTTGGTCCAATATTTGGGGACTTGCAAATTAACTGACAATAGATTAACATGAGAAAAGACAAAGGTTATTTACAAGTGTGCTCGCTATTGCAGAATATCCCAAAGTAAAGTTTTATATCTGTCAACTTAATAAAAGGCAGGGCTTTGGGACTTCAGTGAGAAAGTATAGAAGGTTCTATTGGGCTTTTTGATGGTAATGGTAATGGATGGTCTATCTTAATGACAACTGAATTCCCAGGAAACTGTCACTCAAGGAAGCTACTGGGAACTGTATTTTCAGGAGGCTCTGTTTTAGTGTGATAAAGGAAGTTCAGGTAAGATTTATATCTGTATCTTTTGCAGCTCAAATGTTTCTACTTTACAGTAGTCTTTATACCCACTCTGGAGGTCTAAGTGGGCCCCCATAGATATTCCAAGAGATAAGATTAAGATCAAAGGGTCACATCTCATTTCACTCTGCTCTAATTAAATAATAATTGGTGTTGTAGGTTTTTTCCTGCCTTCATCTTTCAGGTTAGGAACTGTGTTTGTCATAGTCTTTTTTTTTTTTTTTTGAGACTGAGTCTCCCTCTGTTGCCCAGACTGGAGTGCAGTGCATTCTCTGCATGCACTGCAACCTCTGCCTCCCAGGTTCAAGCAATTCTCCCGCTTCAGCCTCCTGAGTAGTTGGGATTGCAGGTGCCTGCCACCATACCCGGCTAATTTTCTTGTATTTTTTGTAGAGAGGGGCTTTTGCCATGTTGACCAGGCTGGTCTCAAATTCCTGACCTCAAGTGATCTGCCCACCTTAGCCTTCCAAAATGTTGGGATTACAGACATGAATCACTGAAGCTGGCCTGTCACAGTCGTCTTTGTATCCTGGCATCTTGCATGGTGCCTGGCACGTGGTACTAAATATATTGAATAAATGAAGGAGTGGATTGAAATACTTACTTAGGTGTGAAACTTATTTCCTTGAATTCTCCAATCCCCAGCTGCCCTTCAGAACCAGCTCCCCATGCGAAGACCCTTCCTTTGTGGCACACAGCCAGGGAGTGCTCCTTCCCGCAGCTCACAAGATCAACATTTAGGGTTTCCAATGCCTGAATTGGTTCTTTGGAAAACAAAACAAAACACCCCCAACCACCACCACTGGATTATTAATTTAACACAAGTTTAAGACAGCACTTTTCTTCAAAAAGAAGGATCATCCAGACTTCTTGTCTCCTCCAATGGTCTTTTAAATCAAGACCTTAAGTCCATTCTAAATGTCTGAAGGAAGTAAATTCAATGTGTGTTACCCTGTCTTGATAGGATACAGCTCTGTTAAAATAATCAACTGGGAGACTATTAAGTTGAGATGGCTCCAGTGCCTTGGGTTCCTACCTAAGCAAACCAAAACTCAACTCAGAGTGATTGATCATAGCCTAGGAAAATGAAACTTAAGGTTAAGCAATCAGAAACCACCAACTAACATCTAAGAGACTTTACCAACCAGAAACAGCTGACTACTTCAAACAAGGGACTTTCCACTTTAACCAATCAAATATTTTCTTTGTCTTACTTCCTAGAACACCTTATCAAAGGTTACCCCTGGCATCTCCTTGCACCTCCCTTAGTGGAGCCCAACTGCTTGAGGTCTGGTGCTGCTCAATTCATGAACTGCTGAATATTCAAATTGACTCTTAAAAACATTTAGTGTACTCAAGTCTATCTTTTAATGGCTGCTATTTAAAGGATTAGGCATCATGGAGGGGGTAACTTCTAGGCACTATGATACATGACCAAATGTTTCTCTAGCAAAACCCAGCAAAATAAAGGGACCCAGAAAAAATTTAGGATCTCCTCCATTTTGCCATTCTGTCTTCCCACCCTAAACACTGAAAGCAGTGAATCCCTTGCTCAGAAGGAAATTGGAAGGGCGCCTACCTCATGAATGTGAGAGGCAGGTGCTGGATCCTCTCACAATGAAAAGTGAAAACTATGCCCCAGTGGAGGCCCTAAATATGGCCACAAATGAAAACCGGATCACATTTCCCTACAAGCCAATCTAAACTGCTTTCCCAAGGTGTCTGTCTCTGAATTATTAGAGGTTTGGAGTTGAGAACATCATACCAGTAACGTTTTTGTAACATTTAAGATTTTGGTTTTCCTTTTATCTTTGTAATCTTATCTTTTTCAACTATTTACAGTAAATTTATGCAAGGCTAAAATTTCCCAAAGATTCATGTACTCACAAAGATAGAAATTGGTACCATTTTTCTGGAGAACAATTTGGCGTTAAGTATCATGTCGCCCTTCATTTCCAAATGAAGGTGATAAGACCTAAAAACTTGCTACTTTACCAAAACAATTTGAGCTGAAGGCAATTAAGAATCAACAGATGAAGGAAGAGTTCTCTGCTCTCTTCTGATCTACCTAAAAGTAGGTCACAAATATCCTTTTGTGAGAAGCTCCCATCTCCTGCACCAAGAAGAGAAGGGTCGGCCAGGCGCGGTGGCTCATGCCTATAATCCCAGCCCTTTGGGAGGCCGAGGCGGGTGGATCATGAGGTCAGGAATTTGAGACCAGCCTGGCCAGCATGGTGAAACCCCATCTCTACTAAAAATATGAAAATTAGCTGGGCGTGGTGGGGCATGCCTGTAATCCCAGCTACTTGGGAGGCTGAGGCAGAAGAACCATTTGAACCCAGGAGGCATAGGTTGCAGTGAACTGAGATCATGCCATTGCACTCCAGCCTGGCGACAGAACGAAACTCCATCTCAAAAAATAAAATAAAAAAAAAAAAGAAGAGAAGGGTCACCTAAGATGAAGACTTGGCCCTGAGGTGAGCCTGCATAAACAAGTCTAATTAAAATAACCTTATCTTCCATTAGATTTTCCCATATATTTTTCTAGTCACTTTCCCTGAGTTCATCATCCTTTAAAGTCCAAATCCCTTTTTCTTTGTTAAACATGGTACACAAGCTCCTAAGTCAAAGCACTTGAGTTTCACTTCTATTCTGTAAATTCCCACGCATGTAAATTTCCCTATATGTAAAAGATTAATAAAATTGTATGCTTTTCCTCCTGTTGATCTGTCTTTTGTCAGTTAAGTTTGCAGGACCCAGTGCTGAACCTAAGAGGGTAAAGGAAAAATTTTCCTCCTCCACACACCTTTTGAAACTATTCTCAGCAAGTCATCAGAAATGTGGTCAAATATTTGCTTACAAGAATATCAATCAGTATTATTTATAAAAGTCCCTAGTGGGAAACAATCTAATTTCCACAAAAAGAGAATAATTATGGTACTCTCAGAGTTTAGAATGTTATGTAGCAATTTAAAATATATTTTCAAAACATACACAATAAAAGGGTAATATGTTCATAAGATTATGTTTGATGAAAACACAATGTTCAGAGTTGCATGAATACTGCATATACAAATCTATAATGACATGATTTTTATAAAAATTATATACATAGAAAAAAATAGACAGGGAGAAAATGCATCAAAATGTTAGGAGTTATCTTTGGGTGTTGGAGCTACGGTGATTTCGTTCTTGTATTTCTACAATCATCCATAACGATTATTGTATTATCATATATAAACAATATATATTTTTTCTTCTTCTTCTTCTTCTTCTTATTATTATTATTATTATTATTATTATTTTGAAACGGAGTCTTGCTCTGTCGCCAGGCTGGAGTGCAGTGGCGCGATCTCGGCTCACTGCAACCTCCGCCTCCCGGGTTCAAGCGATTCCCCTGCCTCAGCCTCCCTAGTAGCTGGGACTGCAGGCACATGCCACCACGCCCGGCTAATTTTTTTGTATTTTAGCAGAGACGGGGTTTCAGCATATTGACCTGGATGGTCTCGATCTCCTGACCTCGTGATCCGCCGGCCTCAGCCTCCCAAAGTGCTGGGATTATAGGAGTGAGCCACTGCGCCCAGCCTATCACATATTTTTAAAGAAAAAAAATGTCCCAGTGCATTTCTAAGGGAGATACAGGTGTCCAACCCACAAACCACGTTTCTAAGGTCAGGCTGCCTTCTCCAGGTAGAACCGTGCAGGCGAGAATTTGTCTGCAAGGCAAGCCGGAGCGATCACATCTCTGTCCAGAGCAGCGTTGACCAGGTTAGTTTCGGCTCTCAGTTTCGCTTTGAACTTGAATTGGAAACCGAAACAAATCCGAGGGGCATCGGGAAAACGAAACTGAGGAAGCTGCTCTTCGTAGCACAGGGCACCATTTTCCCGGTTCCTGTGGCTCTTCTGGTCCGGAGGGATCCAAGGCTCCCAACACCCCTCCCTGCCTGGCCCGCGGCGCCCAGCATCTGAGCCACTCCCTGCACCTGGGCCCCCGCGCCCCTCACCCGGGGTCCCAGCGCCCCGCACCCGGTTCTCTGCGCCCGGTACCCAAGCCCCCGCGCCCATGCACTGGGGTCCCCACACCCCGCACCTGGGGCCCCGCGATCACCTGGCAGCTCCCCGCGTGGCGCGCTCCTGCGGCCCAGCTGGCCCCTGCTATTGTCTCCGCACGAGAGGACCCTGTGGTTGGTGAGCAGCAGCAGAGAGTGGCGCTCCCCGCTGGCCGCCTGCAGTAGCTCAGCCCCGGGGCTGCGCTCCGTCCTCCGGCGCTGCAGCTCCCTGGAGTCGGTGCCCCAACAGAAATACATCCCGCTTCTGCCCCCTGTCGCCTGCTTCGGATTCCGTCCGTCCCGCTGGGACAGGCTCCCGAACGCTGGTGACTGGGTGCGTGATGATTTCCAGGATATCAAGATGCTCACCCTGTCTTCAACCCGCCCCAGGAGCGCAGCCCTGGTTCTACGTCAGCTCTCTCTGCTGCCTGAACTTCAAGTGCTGAAGAGCAGAGAGGGCGTCCCGGGTGTTGAACCTGGGTTTATATCCTAAGCCATTTATGAGTCATTAATGCCACTTTGAGTAGGTTACCTCATGATTCCGTGCTTCAGCTATCACATCTACGAAATATGGACAGCAATTCAGCAAATCTAATATGTTGGGATAATTTAATAGATATCTAAAGTGTTAGAATTAAAGCATCCGAGTGCCCACCTCTTTCCAGACCTTTTTTGGCACTGAAAATACAAGTTTGTTTTTTGTTTGTTTGTTTGTTTGTTTGAGACGGAGGAGTCTCGCTCTGTCGCCCAAGCTGGAGTGCAGTGGCGCCATCTCGGCTCATTGCAACCTCCGCCTCACGGGTTCAAGCGATTCTCCAGTCTCAGCCTCCAGAGTAGGTGGGATTACGGCCGTGCGCCACGACGTCCGGCTAATTTTTGTATTTTTAGTAAAGATGGGGTTTCCTCATGTTGGCCAGGCTGGTCTCGAACTCCTGACCTCAAGTGATCCACCCCCCTCAGCTTCCCAAAGTGCAGGGATTACAGGCCTGAGCCTCCGCGCCCGACCTGCAAATACAGTTAGTGAAAGACAAGATCCTCTTGATGCGTTTACATAAAACACATAAGTGTAATATCAAGGGGCAACGAAAAATACAACAGGAACCAGAGGGTGGAGGCCGAAGGCACTGGTATTTGAGATGATATTAGGGAAGATCTCCCTGATGAAGTGATATTTGTGCAGAGAGCTGAGGGGACATGGGAAATGAGGGAATGAGTCGTGATATTGCCTAAGGGCAGAGGATGAAAAGCAGCAGTTGGAAGGTTTTGAATAGAGAAGAGCCATGATCTGACTTTAGTTTTTAAAGATTCATCTGGCTGCTGTGTGAAAAATAATAGGACAAAAATGGAAGCAGAAAGCCAGTTGGCAGAGACTACTTCCGAGTCCAGGTCAAGTGATATCCTAGAAGGGAAGAGAGAAGTTATTAGATTCAAGACGTGTTTTGAAAGTAAAAGTCCACAGATTTGATGACGGATTAGAAATTGGGGGGAAAGAAGAAAAGGGATTAGGGATTACTCCAGGGACTGGGAAACCATGAGGAAGGTGCAGGTTTAGAGCTATGTGGGTCTGGAGTATAGATCGGTAATAATTGTGAGATGCTTGTTAATCAAGAAGGCAATAGGATAAACTGTTTTGGAGTTGTAGAGAGAAGCTGGGGTGTAGTCAGAAAATTGGGAGCCATCAGTGTAGAGATGATGCTTAAAGCCAGATGGCTGAATGAGAACCCCCAGGGGGTGAATGTGGCAACAATGTGGCAGAGGCTAGAGGACTGATCATAGGAGGAAAACCAGGAGCGGGAGTTATAGACAGAGCAAGTAATGAATAAGGGAAGGATCAACTCTGTCAATTTCTTGTAGAGCAAGGTAAGGATTGAGCACTGATTTGTATTTATTTATTTGTTTGTTTGAGACTGAGTTTCTGCTCTTGTCGCCTAGGCTGGAGTGCAATGGCACGATCTCAACTCACAGCAACCTCCGCCTCCCAGCTTCAAGTGATCCTCCCACCTTAGCCTCCTAAGTAGCAGGACTACAGGCATGTGCCACTACACCCAGCTAGCTTTTGTATTTTTTCAAGAGATCTGGTTTCACCATGTTGCTCAGGCTGATCTCGAACTCCTGACCTTAGGTGATCTGCCTACCTCAGCCTTCCAAAGTGCTGTGATTACAGGCCACCATGTCCAGCTGAGCACTGGTTTTTAGATTTGGCAACTTTGACAATGTTAGCCATCATCAGCATTATTGATTTTTTTAAAGAAACTATTATAGAACCTATTTATATAATTTCAATTCACCACTCTTTATGACCATATTTCAAGTTCTTTAAAGAGAAGAACAAATGTTTATTTTTCTACTTCAAGAGTACCTGGAACTTGGTAGATGCTAATAAGGGTATATTGGACAATTGGATGGATGAGTAGTGAGTCAGAGAATAGTATTAATATTTCTGGTTCTGTTTTCTTATATACCAAATATAACCTTTTTCTGAATAGTAATTTCTTAATGTTTATTTCTTTTCTCAAGCACAAAATGTATGAGTTTGGTATTATTACCATAAGACACTGAGCCCTCATATTAAGTTATTTCTTCAAAAAAAAATTTTTTTTTTGAAACAGAGTCTCGCTTTGCCACCTAGGCTGGAGTGTAGTGGCATGATCTCAGCTCACTGCAAACTCCACCTCCCCAATTCAAGCGATTCTCCTGCTTCAGCCTCCTGAATAGCTGAGATTATAGGCGGGCACTACCACATCTGGCTAATTTTTGTATTTTTCGTAGAGATGGGGTTTCACCATGTTTGCCAGGCTGGTCTCAAACTCCTGACCTCAAGTGATCCGCCTGCCTCAGCCTCCCAAAGTGCTGGGATTACAGGCGTGAGCCACCAATCTTGGCCTAAAAAATTTTTTATTGATACATAATAGATGTACATGTTTTGGGGGTACATATGATAATTTGACACATTATCAAATTGGGATATCTATCTCCTTAAGTAATTTATCTTGGGCTAGCCACAGTGGCTCATGCCTGTAATCCTAGCACTTTAGGATGCCGAGATGGGAGGATCGCTTGAGCTCAGGAGTTGGAGACCAGCCTGGGCAACATGGTGAAACCCTATCTTTACCAAAAACACAAAAAATAGCTGGGCGTATTCGCACATACCTGTAGTCCCAGCTACATGGGAGGCTGAGGTGGGAGGATTGCTTGAGCCTGGAGCCTGGGAGGTGGAAGGTGCAGTGAGCCCAGATCACGCCACTGCACTCCCACCTGCACGACAGAGCCAGACCCTATCTCAAAAAAAAAAAAAGGAACATTCAAATTATTATTGGCTAGTGATTTTGAAATGTACCTATAGTCATTCTACTGAGCTATTGAACACCAGGTCTTATTTCTTCTACCCAAATGTATATTTGTACCCATTAATCAACCTCTCTTCATTTTCCCCACCCCCACCCCCATTCTTCCTGGGCTCTGGTTACCAACAGTCTACTCCTTATCTTCATGAGGTTCACTTTTTTTTTTTTTTAACTCTCTGACATGTGAGTGAAAACACGTGATAATTGTCTTTCTGTGCTTGGCTTATTTCACTTAACATAATGACCATTCCACCCATGTTGTTGCAAAAATGACAGAATTTCATTCTTTTTTTTATGGCTGAAGAATATTTCATTACGTGTATGTACCACATTTTCTTTATCCATTCATCTATTGATGGGCACTTAGCCTGATTCCAAATTTGGGCTATTGTGAATAGTACTGCAGTAAATGTGGGAGTGCAGATGTCTCTTTGATATATTGATTTCCTTTCTTTTGTATATACACCAAGTAGTGAAATTGCTGAATCATATGGTATTTCTATTTTTAGTTTTTTGAGGAATCTCCATACTGTTCTCCATAGTGGTTGTACTAATTTACATTCCCACCAACAATGTATGAAATGTACACTAACTTAAGTGTACGTTTCTCTACATCCTCACAGGCAATCCTTATTCCCTTTTGGTAAAAGCCATTATAGCTGGGGTGAGATGATATCTCATGGTTTTGGTTTGCATTTCTATGATGATTAGTGATGTTGAGCATTTTTTCATATACTGGTTGGCTATTTGTATGTCTGCTTTTGAGAAATCTCTATTCAGATCATTTGCCCATTTTAAAATCAGATTTTTTTGCTGTTGAGTTATTTGAGTTTCTTATAATAATATGGTTATTAATCCCTTGTCAGATAGATTGCAAATATTTTTCTCCCATTCTGTGGGTTGTCTCTTCACTTTGTTGATTGTTTCCTTTGCTGTGCAGAGGCTTTTTCACTTGATATAATCTCACTGGTCTATTTTTGCTTTTGTTGCCTGTGATTTTGAGATCTTCCACAAAATTTGTTGCCCAGACCAATGTCCTAAAGCTTTTCCCCAACGTTTTCTTCTAGTAGTTTCATGTCTTATATTAAGTCTTTAATTAACTTTGATTTGATTTTTGTTGGGAACAAGACCCCCAAAATCTGGCCATAAACTGGCCCCAAAACTGGCCGTAAACAAAATCTCTGCAGCACTGTGATATGTTAATGGTGGCCATAACGCCCACGATGGAAGGCTGTGGGTTTATGGGAATGAGGGCAAGGAACACTGGGCCCGCCCAGGGTGGGAAACCGCTTCAAGGCATTCTTAAGCCACAAACAATAGCATGAGCGATCTGTGCCTTAAGGACATGCTCCTGCTGCAGTTAACTAGTCCAACCTATTCCTTTAATTCTACCCATCCCTTCGTTTCCCATAAGGGATACTTTTAGTTAATTGAATATCTATAGAAACAATGCTAATGACTGGCTTGCTGTGAATAAATACATGGGCGAATCTCTGTTCAGGGCTCTCAGCTCTCAGCTCTGAAGGCTGTGAGACCCCTGATTTCCCACTTCACACCTCTATATTTCTGTGTGTATGTCTTTAATTCCTCTAGCACCCCTGGGTTAGGGCCCCAACCGAGCTGGTCTCGGCAGATTTTTGTACATGGGTGTAGTTTCTTTCTTTCTTTTATTTTTTTGAGACAGAGTTTTGCTCTTGTCTGCCAGGCTAGAGTGCAATGGCATTTCTGCTCACTGCAGCCTCCAACTCCCAGGTTCAAGTGATTCTCCTGCTTCAGCCTCCTGAGTAGCTGGAATTACAGGCATCTGCCATCATGCCTGGCTAATTTTTGTATTTTTAGTACAGACAGAGTTTTGCTGTGTTGGCCAGGCTGGTCTTGAACTCCTGACCTCAGGTGATCCATTCGCCTCAGCCTCCCGAAGTGCTGGGATTATAGGCATGAGCCACCACACCCAGCCAGGGGTCTGGTTTCATTCTTCTGCATGGGGTTGTTGGGTTTTCCCAGCACCATTTATTGAAGAGACTGTCCTCTTTCCCTATTGTATATTTTTGGCATCTTTTGTCAAAAATGAGTTGGCTCTAAGTGTGAGGATTTATGTCTGGATTCTATATTCTGTTCCATTGATCTGTGTGTCTGTTTTTATACTAATATGCTGATTTGGTTGCTAGCTTTCTAGTATATTTTGAAGACAGGTAGGGTGATGCCTACAACTTTGTTCTTATGCTTACTGCTTTGGCTATTAAAGGTCTTCTATTTAAAACAAAACAAAACAAAACAAAACAAAAAACTTTTTTTATTTCCCTGAAAAGAGTCATTGGTATTTTGATGAAAATTGCATTAAATCTATAGATTGCTTTGAATAATATAGATATTTTAACAATATTGAATCTTCAAATCCATGAGCATTAAACATTCTCTCCCTTTCTTTCTCTCTCTTTTTTTCTTTCTTTTTCTTTCTTTCCTTCCTTCCTTCCTTCCTTCCTTTTCTTTCCCTTTCTCTGTCTCTTCCTCTCTTTCTCTCTTTCTTCTTTCTGACAGAGTCTCTGTCACCACGGCTGGAGTGCAGTGGCACCATCTCAGCTTACTGCAACCTCCACCTCCTGGGTTCAAGAGATTCTCATGCCTCAGCCTCCTGAGTAGCTGGGATTACATGCATGTGCCATCATGCCTGGCTAACTTTTGTATTTTTACTACAGACAGGGTTTCACTATGATGGTTAGGTTGGTCTCAAACTCCTGGCCGCAAGTGATCCACCTGCCTCAGCCCCCTAAAGTGCTGAGATTATAGGTTTGAGCCACCATACCTGGCCTCTCTTCAGTTTCTTTAATCAGTGTTTTATAATTTTCTTTGTATAGATCATTTTGGTTAAATTGATTTTTAAGTATTTTATATTCTTTATAGCCATTGTAAATGGGATTGCTTTCTTGATTTCTTCTTTGTATTGTTTGTTGTTGGTTTATATAAATGTTACTGGTTTTATATGTTGATTTTGTGTCATGTCACTTTAATGAATTTGTTTATCAGTTCTAACAGTTTTTTTGGTGGAGTCTTTGGGTTTTCTAAATATAATATCATGTCATCCGTGAACAAGACGAATTTAACTTCTTTCTTTACAATTTGGATGCTCTTTATTTTTTTCTTTTGCCTAATTGCTTTGGCCAGAACTTTCAGTATTATGTTGAATAAAAATGGTGAAAGTGGGCCAGGCACAGTGACTCATACCTATAATCCCAGCACTTTGGGAGCCTGAGGCGGGTGGATCACCTGAGGTCAGGAGTTTGAGACCAGCCTGGCCAACATGGTGAAACCCTGTCTCTACTAAAAATACAAAAATTAGCTTGGTGTGGTGGTGCATGCCTGTAATCTCAACTACTCGGGAGGTTGAGGTAGGAGAATCCCTTGAACCTGGGAAGCAGAGGTTGCAATGAGCCAAAATCACGCCACTGCACTCCATCCTGGGTGAAAGAGTGAGACCTTGTCCCAAAAAACAAAACAAAACAAAAAAACAAAAAAGTTGAAAATGGGCATCCTTGTCTTATTTCAGATCTTAGAGGAAAGGCTTTCCATTTTTTTCAGTTCAGTATGATATTGGCTATGGGTTTGTCATATATGACTTTTATTATTTTGAACTATGTTCCTTCTATACCCAGTTTTTTTAGTTTTTTTAATCATAAAGGAATGTTGAATTTTATCAATGCGTTTTCAGCATCTATTGAAATGATCACATGGTTTTTGTTCTTGCTTCTGTTAATGTGATATATATCACATTTATTGATTTTCGTATGTTGAACCATCTTTGCATCCCTGGGATGAATCCTACTTGATCACTGTGAATAATCTCTTTAATGTGTGGTTGAATTTGGTTTGCTTGTATTTTGTTGAGGATTTTAGTATCTATGTTTATCAGGCATATTGGCCTGTAGTTTTTGTTGTTGTGCCCTTGTCTGGTTTGGTATCAGGGTAATGCTGGCCTAGTAAAATGAGTTTGAAAGTATTCTCTCCTCTTTCATTTTTTTTTTTTTAAGCAGAGTTTGAGTAGGATTGGTATTAGTTCTTTAAGTGTTTGGTAGAATTTAGTAGTGAAGCTGTCAGGTCCTGGGCTGTTTTTTGATTGGAGATTTTTTTATTATGGCTTTGATCTTGTTACTGGTTTGTTGAAGTTTTCGATTTCTTCATGGTTCAGTCTTGGTAGCTTGCATTTGTGCAGGAACTTATTCATTTCTTCTAGATTTTCCAATTTGTTGTCATGTAGTTGTTCATAATACTCTCTAATGATTCTTTGTATTTCTGTGGTCTTAGCTGTTACGTCTCCTTTTTCATTTATGATTTTATTTATTTGGGTCCTCTCCCTTTTTTTCTTTGTCTAGCTAAAGTTTAGTCAATTTTATCTTTTCAAAGAAACTTTTTGTTTTGTTGATTTTCTGTAATTTTTTTAGTCTCAATTTCATTTATTTCTGCTCTGATATTTATTCTTTCTTTTCTGCTACTAATGTTGGGTTTGGTTTGTTTTTGTTTTTCTGGTCTCTTGGGGTGCATTGTTAGCTTGTTTATTTGATGTCTTTTTAGTTTTTTGGTATAAACCTCTTAGTACTGCTTTTGCCATATCACATAGATTTTGGTATGTTGTATTTCCATTTTCATTTGTTTTAAGAAATGTTTAAATTTCCTTAATTTCTTCATTGATCCATTGGTCATACAGGAGCATATTGTTTGTGTTTCCATGTGTTTGTGTAGTTTCTGAGGTTCTTGTTATTGATTTTTAGTTTTATTCCACTGTGATCAGAAAAGACACTTGACATGATTTTTCTTTTTTTTTTTTTTTGAGACGGAGTCTCGCGCTGTGTCACCCAGGCTGGAGTGCAGTGGCGCGATCTCGGCTCACTGCAAGCTCCGCCTCCCAGGTTCAGGCCATTCTCCTGCCTCAGCCTCCGAGTAGCTGGGACTACAGGCGCCCGCCACCACGCCCGGCTAGTTTTTTGTATTTTTAGTAGAGACGGGGTTTCACCATGTTAGCCAGGATGGTCTCGATCTCCTGACCTCGTGATCCGCCCGCCTCGGCCTCCCAAAGTGCTGGGATTACAGGCTTGAGCCACCGCGCCCGGCCCATGATTTTTCTTTTTTTCTTTTTTTTGAGATGGAATCTCGCTCTGTTGCCCAGGCTGGAGTGCGGTGGTGCGGTCTCGGCTCACTGCAAGCTCTGCCTCCTGCGTTCACACCATTCTCCTGCCTCAGCCTCCCGAGTAGCTGGGACTACAGGCGCCCACCACCACACCTGGCTTATTTTTTGTATTTTTAGTAGAGACGGGATTTCACCGTGTTAGCCAGGATGGTCTTGATCTCCTGACCTCGTGATCCGCCCACCTCAGCCTCCCAAAATGCTGGGATTACAGACGTGAGTCACCGGATTTTTACTTTTTAAAATTTGTTGAGTCTTGTTTTGTGGCCTAAGATATGGTTGACGTTGGAGAGTGTTCCATATGCTTAGACTATAAGAGTTTGATATTATCAATGTAAGACACTGAAACCTCATATTGTTATTTCTTAAAAGAAAGTCTACTAAATAACTAAAATGTAAGTGCATTGTACTCATTTTGTATTCCCAGCACCTAGCACAGTGTCTGCCAAATTTAAAAAACAATGAATAAATGTTAGTGAGATAAGTGAATAAAATGTATACTAAATAAATTGAGCATATCTTTTTTTAAGAAAGATAATTTTCACTTAATCTATGTTCATGCACTTGGAAACAGAAGATCCTATATTTTGAGTACTTACCATGTGTTGATTATTTTATATAAAATATCTAATTCTTTCATCACCTTTTCTTAGTTAAGATTCTCCAGCCTGGCCAATATGGCGCAACCCCGTCTCTACTACATACAGAAATTAACCAGGTGTGTTGGAGGGTGCCTGCAATCCCAGCTACTCGACTTGGGAGGCTGAGGCATGAGAATCACTTGAACCTGGGAGATGGAGGTTGCAGTCAGCTGAGATGGTGTCATTGCACTACAACCTGGGTGACAGAGTAAGACTCTGTCTCAAAAAAAAAAAAAAAAAAAAAAGAATCTTTTGGTTGCAGGTGACAGAAAATGTGGCCCAAGCTCACTTAAGCAAAAGGGAAATTTACTTGTAGATTGCATTATTATTTTTCAAAGAACTTTGCTGCCCCTCTCCACCCTGTCACATCAATCTTGAGCATGTGATTTGTTCTGGCCAATTATATGCAAGTGGGAAGCAACTTCAGGCAGGTAGTTTAGAGCGAGCACTTCTTTTCCTACTTTCCTTTCCCTCTGTTACAACAGGTGATTTTCTAGAGAGAGATTGCTCTATTTTACTGAGTCCCAGATTAAAAACAACAATCAAGCAGAGCTGCAGGTACTCCATGTAGCATCAGCAAGAAATAATTTTTGTTGTTGTAAGCCTGTGAGCATTTAGGAGGTATTTATGATTACAGCATAACTGTTTATGATTAAAGTCAAGTAACTGAAAAATCCACCAGAATGGCTGATTACAGGCACTGCTGTAAACAAGGACTTAACCAATGTCCTTAATGACTCCATTTCTCTGTCTCTTCACTCTGCCTTTTGCTATGAGGGCTTCATCTTCAGGCACCATGCAGTCTATCTTGCAGTTCCAGGAGCTCCTCTGAGATTGCAAGAGGGTTACAGCAGCTCTAAACTTTATATTTATCTAGCTCTCAGCTTCACAGCCTGTGGACAGAAAAAAATCTGCTCAAAAGTCTTGGCCCGATTTGGGTCATATATCTACCCCTGAGGCAATCACTGTGGAAGTCATTGGGTTAGTCAGTCTACCTTGTGGATCAGGATGGAATCTCATCCATGCACTTTCTGAGCAGAGGAGGCAGATCCCAGATGAAAGGCATGTTGCCGGAAGAAAGTGGAGACAGATGCTAAGGAGTCAAGCAACAAAGACTTTCTATATCAATCATGCAAAATAAGTATTATTATTATTCTTCCCTTTTTTGTGGGTAAGGAATTAAGGCTCAGAGAGTTTGGGTAACTTGCTTGAAGTTACATGATGTGTATAAATGGCAGGGTTTTTTTTGTCGTGGTTTTTTTTTTTTTTTTTTTTTTTTAAGATGGAGTCTCACTCTTATCACTCACCCAGGCTGGAGTGCAGTGCTGTGATCTCAGCTTACTGCAACTTCTGCCTCCCGGGTTCGAGTGATTCTCCTGCCTCAACCTCCGGAGTAGCTGGAATTCAGGTATGTGCCACGATGCCCAGCTAATTTTTGTATTTTTAGTAGAGACAGGGTTTCACCATGTTGGCCAGGCTGGTCTCGAACTCCTGACCTCAAGTGATCCACCTGCCTCAGCCTCCCAAAGTGTTGGGATTACAAGTGTGAACCACTGCACTGGCCTAAATGGTAGGATTTTAACACTGATCCATTTGACCAGAAAGCCTGTTTAATTTTTACTAAAAGAGTCTTAAAATAGAACACTCTTTATTCCCTGATCTTTTCTTTCATGCCCACTAGTGGCACTTCCTTAAAACCATTCCAGCTAAAAACCTCCAATTCACCTTACATTTTCTTGCTGCTGCAAAACTCTCAGGCCAGGTGTGCTTGGTGGCTCATGCCAGTAATCCCCAAAATTTGGGAAGTTGAAGGGGAGGATAGCTGGAGCCCAGGAGTTCAAGTCCAGCTTGGGCAACAAGGCAAGACTGTGTCTATACAAAAAATCAGAAAGTTAGCCTGGCATGGTGGCGCACACCTATGGTCTC
Source organism: Papio anubis (assembly GCF_008728515.1). Classification (NCBI taxonomy): domain Eukaryota; kingdom Metazoa; phylum Chordata; class Mammalia; order Primates; family Cercopithecidae; genus Papio; species Papio anubis. Next base: position 132,371,026 of record NC_044978.1, on the reverse strand, counting down.
CACTACATGGGAGGCTGAAGCAGGAGGATCACTTGAGCCCAGGAGGTCAAGGCTATAGTGAGCTGTGTTCACTCTACTGCACTCTAGCCTGGGGACCCTGTTTCGAAAAACAAAAAAGGAAAACCCTCCCCTAATGGATTAATTGCTGATTGGCTGATATCATCAACATCCCATTTTCTATCTACTTCTTTCTGTCTCCACCACTCCTACCAGAGTTCAGTTCTTTGGCAACAACATCTCAAATGTCTCTATATCTAACAACTGGGATCACTAATGGATCTTTTTTATTTCCTGAGTGTTGCCTGTGAAAAACACAGGTCTGATCACATCACTTATTTTTCTTAAAGGTTGTAGGCCTTTTGCCTACAGAAAAACAAAGAAAACAAAATCCTTTTCATATAATTAAAGGCCTTTTATGACCCACTTGTAACTAACCTTTCTATATTTATCCCACTGACAGTTATAGTTATGTATATCCCCCCGCACCCCACCACACATACACAGGGACTACTGTCACAATGAACTACTTGCCTTTTCATGCTTGCTTTTTCCTAAATCCATGCCTCTGTTCATTCTGTGTTTTCTCTGTGGAATTTCCTTCTCCTCATTTCTTTTTATGAAAAAACATGTCTTAAATGTTTCATCTCTGTGAAGCCTTTCTTTTTCTTTCTTTTTTTTCTTTCTGAGACAGGGTCTCACTGTGTTCCCCAGGCTGGAGTGCAGTGGTGCAATCACGGCTCACTGCAGCCTCAGTCTCCTGGGTGCAAGTGATCCTCCCATCCGAAGCCTCCCAAGTAGCTGGGACTACAGGTGCGTCTCACCATGCCCGACCAATTTTAAAATTTTTTGTAGAGACAGGGTCTCACTATGTTGCCCAGGCTGGTCTAGAGCTCCTGGCCTCAAGTAATTGTCCAGCCTCAGCCTCCCAAAGTGCTGGGATTACAGGTGTAAGCCACCACGCCCACCTTTGTGGAGCCTTTCTTAGATTCCACCACATAAATTGCTCCTTTTTCTAGGCTCTATAACAAATAATGTCTTTTACACACATTCTGATATGGTTTGGCTGTGTCCCCACCCAAATCTCAAATTGTAGCTCTCATAATTCCCACGTGTTATGGAAGGGACCTGGTGGGAGGTAATTGAATCATCTGAGTGGGTCTTTCCTGTGTTGTTCTCGTGATAGTGAATAAGTCTCATGAGATCTCATGGTTTTATAAAAGGGAGTTTCCCTGCACATGCTCTCTCTCCTCCCTACTGCCATTTATGTAAGACATGACTTTGCTCCTCCTTTGCCTTCCACCATGATTGTGAGGCTTCCCCAACCAATGTGGAACTGTGAGTCCATTAAACCTTTTCTTTATAAATTGCCCAGTCTTGAGTATGTCTTTACTAGCAGCATGAGAACAGACTAATGAACATCCCCCCTCTGACCAATTTAATACTAATTTCTTATTATATTACCATATTATTCTATATTTGGTCAATAGTTAAAAAAAAAATCTTAGCCAGGCGCAGCGGCTCATGCCTGTAATCCCAACATTCTGGGAGGCCGAAGTAGGTGGATCACTCAGGGCCAAGACATCAGGACCAGCCTGACCAATATGGTGGAACCCCGTGTCCACCAAAAATACAAAAATTACCTAGGCATAATGGTGCACTCCTGTAATCCCAGCTACTTGGGAGTCTGAGGCAGGAGAATCGCTTGACCCTGGGAGGCAGAGGTTGCATTCAGCCTAAATGGCGCCACTGCACTCCAGCCTGGGCGATAGGGTGAGACTCTGTCTCAAATAATAATAATAATAATACTAATAATAATAATAAAGTTTAAAAAATAAAAAATATAAAAAATCTTTACTGAATATCCACTATAGGTATAACAAGGAACAAACAAAATGTAATAATTACTATTCATCAGCATTTACTTTAGACTTTACAAAATCTTTCCAGCTGTTTCCCTCATGTGTCCTCATAACCACAGACTATAGGCATGAGAGGGCTTACAGAGCTGAGAGTAATTTGTCCTGAGCTTACAGATGAGTAAGAAGAATAGTGTCCCTTTATCAAAGAATCCCCACATGAAAAAACAGAAAATCAATAGAAATTCACTGTCATCATAACTCTGAAATCAAACTTTGAAAAGTATTTATACCTAATATTTTACTCCAATAGCCTATTTTCTTTTTTTTACTCATTTTCTCCTAACAATGATTTATGGAAGGCAAGAGAATGAGAAAAGGAAAATAAAATGAAATGTCCCGACTGCCTACCACATCTGTCTCTTTCACAACGCATCGGCCAATTTGAGTAACCACCCTATAAGGTACATATTATCCATATATTATCTACCCGGGTACAAATATGAACAACTTAAGCCTCAGAAAACTCAAGTGATTTGCTCAAGATAACTAGTAAGGAAGTAGGGGATCCCAGAATCAAACCCTCTTTCCACTAAACAGCACTGACTCAGTGTGAGATGAGGAGGACATTAGAAAGGGGATGAGAGAGGATGAGCTTACGAAAGGTCATCATGCAGTGAGTGGGGTTGAGGAGACACAGATAGACCAGTGAGGAAGCAGAAAAGTGGTCTGCGGGAAGTCCTCAAGAGGAAAGTAGAAGAACATCTAAGAGGAGGTAGGAGCACTGCAAGTCTCTATTCTTTTGCCCTTCTCTTCTTAGACTATCTTCTCTTTAACTCCATTGTTCTGAGTTCAAAGCCCACACTCCGTGCTTTCAGCCCTTGGGACAAATGAAAAATAGAACACACTCCCTAATATGCTTAGTTTTTTATTATACTCCAGCTGCCATCTCAGTCACCTCCAGGTGGCTCCCTGGAACGTTATCTAGTGTTTTTGGTTTTGTTTTTTTCACAAATGGACAAGACAATTAGGATGGCCCAGTACAAGTCAGTCGGGGGAAAGAAAACATTTGCTCAAACCGTACATTCTCCTTATAGACAAGAAATCATAGTTTTCAATTTGAACACTAGATGGAAGTATTAGTCAACTTAATCTCTTTTATCATGCCTCCTCTTTCGCGGTTGATATATGCCAATGGTTGACATCTCTTTTCAGTAGTAGTCTTATAATTATCCACATGAATTTTTATGACTCTGTACCCCAAATTTGTTGTATAATTTTAATATTTAAATTACTTTAAAAAAATAAGAAATGTTACACTCACGTTATTACTCTATTTCTACTACAACATTGTCATTTTCAGAATACTGCACTTATCAGCAATCTCAGAAATCCAGATAATAGTCCTGACCTGGGAAGATAAAGGAAAAGGGCTTCTGAATCCTAGAAATGACTGTCATTCATAACAGCGGCTTCATGACACATTGCTGAACAACAAACTGAAGACTGCCTGAGATGTGTTTAAAATGTTGTTGGCCAGGCGCAGTGGCTCATGCCTGTAATCCCAGCACTTTGGGAGGCTGAGGTGGGTGGATCATGAGGTCAGAAGATCGAGACCATCCTGGCTAACACAGTGAAACTAAAATTCAAAAAATTAGCCAGGCGTGGTAGCAGGTGCTTATAGTCCCAGCTACTTGGGAGACTGAGGCAGGAGGATGGTGTGAACTGGGAGGCGGAGATTTCAGTGAGCCGAGATCGTGCCACTGCACTCCAGCCTGGGGGACAGAGTGAGACTCCATCTTGAAAAAAAAAATTGTTTAACTTGGCCTGGCGCAGTGGCTTCTGCCTGTAATCCCAGGGCTTTGGGAGGCCGAGGAGGGTGGATCACCTGAGGTCAGGAGTTCGAGACCAGCCTGGCTGACATGGTGAAACCCTGTCTCTACTAACAATTTAAAAATTAAGGTCAGGAGATCGAGACCATCCTGGCTAACATGGTGAAACCCCGTCTCCACTAAAAAATACAAAAAAACTAGCCAGGCGAGGTGGCAGGCACCTGTAGTCCCAGCTACTGGGGAGGCTAAACCAGGAGAATGGCCACTGCACTCTAGCCTGGGCGACAGAGTGAGACTCTGTCTCAAAAAAAAAAAAAAAATACATATATATACATATATATATATATATAAATTAGCTGGGCATGGTGGTAGGCACCTCTAATCCTAGCTACTTGGGAGGCTGAGGCAGAAGAACCACTTGAACCCGGGAGGTGGAGGTTGCAGTGAGCCAAGATTGCACCACTGCACTCCAGCCTGGGCAACAAGACCAAAACTCCATCTCAAAAAAAAAAAAAAAAATGTTTAACTGAATTTCTTAACCTAGGTGAACTAGAGGAGGCTTCCATGCAAGTTTAGATTAATTTTACTTGCACATAATAAAGCTGTAAATAATGGTTTAACAAATACAAGCTTATTTCTCTCACAGGTAAGAAGTTCAGAGGTAAGCACGTCGCAGGAAGTCAGGGACTCCGAACGGAGGGACCTGCTGGAGCCATGGCAGAGGAAACCTAAATTATGAAGATTTCATGGACATTTCTCACTTCCCTAATAATACTCTTATAATTTCTTACATCTGTCTTACTTTAATCATAAGCTGAGGATGTACGTCACCTCAGGACCCTGTGATGATTGTGTTAACTGAACAAGTTGGTTGTAACACATGTGTGTTTGAACAATATGAAATCAGTGCACCTTGAAAATGAACAGAATAACAGTAATTTTAGGGAACAAGGGAAGACAACCATAAGGTCTGACTGCCTACAGGATTGGGCAAAAAGAGCCATAGTTTTCTTCTTGCAGAGAGCCTATAAACGGACATGCAAGTAGGAGAGATATTGCTAAATTCTTTTCCTAGCAAGGAATATAATATTAAGACTCTAGGAAAAGAATTGCATTCCTGGGGGGAGGTCTATAAACGGTCTCTCTGGGAGTATCTGTCTTATGTGGTTGAGATAAGGACTGAAATATGCCCTGGTCTCCTGCAGTACCCTCAGGCTTATTAGAGTGGGGAAAAAATCCCACCCTGGTAAATTTGAGGTCAGACTGGTTCTCTGCTCTCAAATCCTGTTTTCTGTTGTTTAAGATGTTTATCAAGACAGTATGTGCACAGCTGAACATAGACCCTTATCAGGAGTTTTTGACTTTGCCCTTTGCCTTGTGATCTTGCTTTGCCCTTTGCCTTGTGCTCTTTATTGGCCTCAGAAGCATGTGATCTTTGTTTTCCCTTTTGCCCTTTGAAGCATGTGATCTTTGTGACCTACTCCCTGTTCATACACCCCCTCCCCTTTTGAAATCTTTCATAAAACTTGCTGGTTTTATGCTCAGGAGGGCATCACAGTCCTACCACTTTGTGATGTCACCCTCAGCAGCCCAGCTGTAAAATTCCTCTCTTTGTACTCTTTCTGTTTATTTCTCAGATTGGTCAACACTTAGGGAAAATAGAAAGAACCTACATTGAAATATTGGGGGCGGGTTCCCCCAGTATCTGGCACACCAACGTGATTTTTCTTTTTCCTAAGTGCATGTGGGAACCTGATTCCCTTTGGTAGGTGCAAAGAAATGTTCATTGGTCTGGTCCATAGAAAGGCTTGTTCAGCTCCCTGATGATGAGTGAGTCATCTGTATATTGTCCAGAGTAACTATAGGTCTCGCAGAGTCTAAACATTATGCTTATCTCTGCTATATTAAACTCCTGTTAAAACAGGAGGGAGTTTGGGTTTCCATGGAAAATATGGTCACTCTATTCAGGGCAGTGGAAGAACACTGTCATTGGTTTCCTGAAAAAGGAACCTTAGATGTGGAAGTATGGGATTTTGTTGGTGCAAAATTCTGGGAACTGGTTCTGTTAGGAAATTATGTTCCTGTCACTGTTTGGGGTGATTGGGCCTTGGTACGTGCCATCCTAATGACATACCAATCCCATGAGCCCCTGTAGTAACCAGTTTTCTGAATCTGGCAACCCTCTACTTCTTCCTCAGCTTTCCTCTCCCACTCGGCCTTCATTATCTGCTCAGCCTTTCCCTTCACCTACTCCTCCCCAACCTGACAATATTGAGGATTAAATATCTAACTCCAGTGACTTTGGCTTAACGTCACCCCCTATGATCTTATTTCTTTTCACAAAGAGTCGATACTTGTAGCTCCCGTGGCCCCAACTCAGACAGCCTGGAACCATAAACTTTTGGGTACCATTAATTATTTAAGACCTACTTTACGCATTCCAACATACGTGCTGTCTAATTTGTTTTCCACGCTGCGTGGAGATTCCAATCTCCGCAGTCCCAGGACTTTGACCCGAGGCTTCACTAGAACTGGAATTCATAGAAGAATCCAAACTGCCCAGTTGTCTAGGGTACAGCTGTCTCAGCCTTTTCAGCTTCTGGTTTTTGCTTCATTCCACTCCCCTACTGGACTAATAGTTCAGCATAATGATTTAGTGGAGTGGTGTTTTCTTCCTCATTCTGTGTCAAAAGCTGTCTTTTTGTCTGGACCAAATGGCCACCCTAATTGGACAGTCTCAGTGTACAATACTTAAAATTTCCGGATTTGATCTGAATTTAATTGTGGTCCCCTTAAATTGGCTTGAAGTTCAAGCCGCTTTTCAACATTCCATACTGTGGCAAATTCACTTGGCTGATTTTACTGGTGTTATTGACAATCATTACCCAAAAAACAAATTGTTCACTTTTATAAAAATGATTTCTTGGGTGGTCCCTCAATTGACCAAAGATCAGCCCATTCCTGGGGCCGTTACGGTGTTCACTGATGACTCTAGTAATGGCAATGCTGGTTATGTGGGTCCTACAGACAAGCTTATTTCTATCCCTTATGCCTCTGCTCAAAAGGCAGAGTTAATTGCTGTAATTACTGCCTTGCATTTCCCAAAACCTTTAAATATTGTTTCTGATTCTGCTTATGTTGTATATGCCACTAAAAATATAGAAACTGCTACTATCAAACATATTGATAATTCTGAATTGACTTATTTTCAAGGTTACAACAGGTGGTTCACCAACATAGACACCCTTTCTATATTACACATATTAGATCTCATACCACTTTACCGGGACCCATGTCTGCTGACAACCATAAGGTCGACTGTTTGGTCTCTTTTGCAGCCCAAGAAGCTCAGGAGTTCCATAATCTCACTCATGTCAACGCTGCTGAATTAAAAGATAAATTTACTCGCACCAGGAAGGAGGCTAAGTTTATTGTTCACAGCTGCCCTCAGTGTCAGGTCTTTGCACTTCCACATCAGGAACCCGGCATTAATCTCAGAGGCCTAACTCCTAATGATTTATGGTAAATGAATGTGACTCATGTTAGCTCCTTTGGCAGACTTTCATATGTACTGTTTCTGTAGATACCTTCTCAGGTTTTATCTGGGCTACTTGCCAAACAGGGGAAGGCACAGCCCATGTTAAAAAACATCTGTATTCTTGCTTTGCAGTTATGGGGCTTCCATATCAAATAAAGACAGACAACACCCAGGATATGTTAGTAAGGCTTTTGATTTATTTATGCAACAATGGGGAATGTCCCATATTACCAGAATCCCTTACAATCCTCTGGGACAGGCTGTGGTGGAATGGGCCAATCATACCTTAAAAACTCAATTGTCCAAACAGTCTGAACAACAAAGGCATAATTTGACCACTCTCTACTCCCAATTACGTTTAGCATTGTTTACTTTAAACTTTCTAAATGTTCCTAAAGACAATACTCTGACTGCAGCTGAATGCCATTATACAGGCAAAAAATTCTCCCTAAATGAAGGCAAGCCAGCGTTATGGAAAAACTCCCAAACCAATACTGGGAACCTGGCACAATTATAACGTGGGGTAGAGGTATGCTTGTGTTTCACTAGGAGATCACCAATCCCCCATCTGGGTGCCCACTAGAGACTTAAACTTTGTGTGAATACTGACAATGAAAACCACAGGGAAAAGACGTTTGCATCAGAGACCGCCCTCATACCTGGTGAGATCTGTGCTGACTCCTCAGAAACTGGCACACCAAATCAAAATGGGTCTGGTTCAATCCTCCCTAATGGCAACAGAGACCCCTCCAACTAATCCCACTTCTCCTAATTACCTTTCTTTTTCTCCTTACAAACCTAAAAATCTCACCATTTCTATTAGCCTGAAAATAACATCCCTCTGTTCTTTTCTTCCTCCTTCAGCACTGGATTTCACTTGCAATAGGTTTTATTTAATGATTCTCCTCCTTATACTTTCTGTCTCACCAGTTTCCCCTCACACTGATTTACCTGCTACACAAAATTATTCTTATTGGGCTTATGTGCCTTTTCCTCCACTTATTCAGCCCCTCACCTGGATGGATGCTCCTGCGGAGATCTATACTGACGATAGTGTGTGGATGCCTGGAGCTACAGATGACCATTGCCCTGCTCAACCAGGAGAAGAAGGCACTGCATATAATGTTACTATAGGTTATAAATACCCCTCTCTGTGCCTCAGACATGCACCTGATTGTATCCATCTAGAAATTCAAGTCTGGGCTGCTTATCTTCCAGAGAGATTAGCTATAGAGAAACCAGGAAATTTCGTCTCCAGCCTCTCCCCTTCTCCTTTAAGACAAAAAAAAGGGGGAGTAATAGGAGATACCCCATACTTTCAATATAAACCTGAAGGAAAACCATGTCCTAAAATTGTTGAGGGACCATCTAAAACTTTAATTTGGGAAGATGGTGTTAACTCACATGCAGTAGTATTAAAACATGGCTCATATGGTTTAGTAATAGACTGGGCACCAAAGGACTATTTAAAAAACAATTGCTCCTCTGGTGGAAGGGAATGCCTGGAGGCTACTTATTTTATTTCTTACTGGGAGGACGAGGATCATCATCCTACTTTGCATAGGAGGTTCAGCTCATTCTTTCCCTTAAAATGGGAATATAAAGGCATTACCCCCCGAGGCCTTGTATGATATTCCCCATTCTGAGCCCAGAACACCCAGAACTTTGGAAATTGGCTATTGCCATGTCTGGACTGCGAGTATGGGAAGAGGAAACATTTCTGGCTGTTGTCCCCACTTCCGTCCCTTGCATCCGTGATTCTGAACCCCATAATAAATCCCCTTTCAACCCTTTTCCTCTTTTTGATGCCAATCTTCCTTTATGAGACTCCAATTGGCATTACGATAATTCTCAACCCAGGTATGCCCCTCTACTTCTTCAGCATCCCCGGGGAACCTCGGATTGCTTCTTTAAGGTGGAGAACATCGGGCATGGCCACCACCACTTCTCTCCCTCAGTATCAACATAGATTCAGACATTCTGCTTTGTTTACTTCCAACCTGACTATCCCTATACAGAGTTGTATTAAGCCTCCTTACATACTGTCAGTGGGAAATATTAAAATTTGGACAATCAAACTGTCCAATGCATTAATTGTCATTTATTCACTTGTATTAACTCCCATTTTGACTCCAAGAAAAGTGTAATGTTGGTTCGAGCTCGAGAAGGAATCTGGTTACCGGTAACTTTGCCCAGACCTTGGGAATCCTCCTACTCAGTAAATTTAATTAATGAAGTGTTACAACAAATTCTCGAAAGATCTAAGAGATTTGTTTTCACTTTCATCGCTGTGTTCCTGGGCCTAATTACAGTCACTGCACTGGCCACCACTGCCAGAATGGCATTACATCAACCTATTCAAATGGCTCATTTTGTTAACGATTGGCAAGCCAATTCCACCCAAATGTGGAATTCTCAACAAGGCATTGATCAAAAATTAGCTAATCAAATGAATGATTTAAGATAGTCCATTATTTGGCTTGGAGACTGGCTAATGAGTCTCAAATATCGCATGCAAATGCAGTGTGATTGGAATACTTCTGATTTCTGTATCACACCATATTCCTACAATGAGACTGATCATTCACGGGAAATGGTCAAAGGACACCTTCTGGGTGGGGAAGATAATTTATCCTTGGACATAACCAGATTAAAGAAACAGATTTTTGAAACCTCTTAAGCTCATTTATCCATTGTGCCCGGAGCTGAGGTGTTAGATCAGGTGGCAGAAAGTCTTTCTGGACTATACTCCATGACTTGGATTAAGTCTATTGGGTGCTCCACTGTAGAAAATTTTGGAATTATGTTTCTCTGTTTAATTGGCTTGTTTTTAGTGTGCAGCACCAGTCAAATAATCCTGCATCAAAACCGAGAGAACAAACAAGCCTTCATCACCATGGCACATTTATATTAAAAGAAAGGCAGAGATGTTGCAGAAAGTCAGGGACCCCGAATGGAGGGACCCACTGGAGCCATGGCAGAGGAAACATCAATTGTGAAGATTTCATGGACATTTTTCATTTCCCTAATAATACTTAATACTCTTATAATTTCTTATACCTATCTTAATCTCTTAATCCTGTTATCTTCATAAGCTGAGGATGTATGTCACCTCAGGACCCTGTGATGATTGTGTTAACTGAAAAGATTGATTGTAACACATATGTGTTTGAACATTATGAAATCAGTGCACCTTGAAAATGAACAGAATAACAGCAATTTTAGGGAACAAGGGAAGACAACAATAAGGTCTGACTGCCTACAGGATCGGGCAAAAAGAGCCATAGTTTTCTTCTTGCAGAGAGCCTATAAACAGACGTGCAAGTAGGAGAGATATTGCTAAATTCTTTTCCTAGCAAGGAATATAATATTAAGACCCTAGGAAAAGAATTGCTTTCCTGGGGGGAAGTCTATAAATGGTCTCTCTGGGAGTGTCTGCCTTATGCGGTTGAGATAAGGACTGAAATACACCCTGGTCTCCTGCAGTACCCTCAGGCTTATTAGGGTGGGGAAAAAGTCCCACCCTGGTAAATTTGAAGTCAGACTGGTTCTCTGCTCTCAAACCCTGTTTTCCGTTAAGATGTTTACCAAGATAATACGTCCACAGCTGAATATACACCCTTATCAGGAGTTTTTGACTTTGCCCTTTGCCTTGTGATCTTTATTGGCCTCAGAAGCATGTGACCTTTGTTCTCCCTTTTGCCTTTTGAAGCATGTGATCTTTGTGACCTACTCCCTGTTTGTACACCCCCTCCCCTTTTGAAATCCTTAATAAAATTTATTGGTTTGGGGGCTCAGGTGGGCATCACAGACCTACTGGTATGTGATGTCACTCCCAGTGGCCCAGCTGTAAAATTCCTCTCTTTGCACTCTTTCTGTTTATTTCTCAGATTGGCCAACACTTAAGGAAAATAGAAAGAATCTACATTGAAATATTGGGGGCGGGTTTCCCCGATATAAGCAGCCAAGGGCTCAGGTGGCAATGCTTTGGTTTTTCAGGGACTCAGTCACCTTCTGTGTTTCTGCTTCATTTCAGGACCTAGCTTTCATCCTGCAGGTCACCTCACTTTCTGAGATTCCAGTTGGAGTTCTAGCTATCACAACTCTATTCCAAAGCTACTAAAAGGAGAAATGAGACCATTATCCCAGAAATCCCATAAAACACTTCTGTGCACGTCCAATTAACCAAAACTTACTCATATGGCTATAGAAGCTGCAGAAGTTGCTGAAAATGTAGTTTTTAGCTCAGCACATTAAACCCCGAATAAAATTGGATTTCTATTATGAAGGAAGGAGAGGCCAGGTGCAGTGACTCACCTGTAATCCCAGCACTTTGGGAGGCTGAGTCAGGAGGATTGCTTGAGCCCAGGAGTTCAAGACCAGCTTGGGCAACAGAATGGAACCTCGTTTCTATTAAAAAAAAAAAAAAAAAAGGAAGGAAGGAGAGAAGAGATATTAGGTGGCAATGAGCAGTCACTCTACAACCTACCAACAAGGAATTGGAGGTATTTGGTCCAGACACAAGTGGTAGGCAGGTGCTGCTTCATGTGTGTGAAGAAAACTGAACTATTCACCTCAAAATATGCTTCTTTGACATATTTTGTGACCAGAGGGCCTGCAGACAGAATGGTCCTGCAAAGCTGTCTTTTGAGGGAGAGATTTGCATCTGTAGAGAAGATAAAGTGAAGGAAACAATGGAAGCAAACAAGCTTTCTTTGAAGCCCTCCCTTGCCCAGATTTAGGAAAGGTTAATGGAGAGTCTGACATCTATTTATCAAAATTTACCATCTATTCTCTTTGAGGGCTGCTACCTGCGTGGTTTCATCTATATAACCAGACCACCTTTGCTAGGCAAACCTCCTTGACCTGTCTGGCCACCACCACCAGATTTACTGCCATAACTTGTGTGGACAGGCTCTGAGCCCTAACCTTTTTTTATACATATAATTTTTATTTTATTTTTATTTTTGAAATGGAGTCTCACTCTGTTGCCCAGGCTAGAGTGCAGTGACGCGATCTCAGCTCACTGCCATATCCACCTCCCTGGTTCAAGCGATTTTCCTGCCTCAGCCTCTGAAGTAGCTGTGATTACAAGCACGGACCACCATGCCCGGCTAATTTTTGAATTTTTAATAGAGATGGGGTTTCACCATGTTGGTCAGACTGGTCTTGACCTACTGGCTGCAAGTGATCCACCCAGCTCAGCCTCCCAGAGTGCTGGGATTACAGGCTGAGACACCACACCCAGCCGAGGTCACACTTCTGTTGAACCAGAACTTGTTTCCAACACAGAAAAAAGGCAACAGCATTCCAAACACAAAGGAAAGAAGTGAACCCTATTATTGTCTTACCTCTGTTACTTCTCAGGATTAGTCAGCCTCTTATGTTGAAAGTCATGACATAGAAAGAAAAAAGACAGGGCAACCCATACTTTTTTTCTCTTTCAATCTTTTCTTATCATTAAGCCAAAAGTAAGAGTGTTAGTGGAATATGTGGGGTATTAAGAACTGAAATAAAACAGATAAATTCTGTGCAGTGTTTCAGTAGAAAGACAGACTGATAAGGATGAAATACAGATGCATATAACGGCTGAAAGAAATGCAAATTGCACAATTTTGCTGATTTTGCATACTAATTAAATGCTCTTATATTTGCATTTAAAACTGTTCTAGAGAGGAAAAACAATTTTCTTCATCACTCTTCATGAGTTCTTAGCTGGGACTCCCTGTAATAAAAGACAAATTAACAACAGAAAAACACACAGAGATGTAATAGCATGTAAACCTCTTGTACACATGAGTGATAATCCAGAGAAATTAGTAAATCTCTAGAGTAGAGCTTAGTCTTAGACTTCAGGCTTAAATACCATCATTTCTCTGAAAGAAATAAAAAAGAGTATAGGGAACAGCCAGTTAAGGTAAGATGGCCAGGAAAAACATTTTAAAGGTTAGCATTGTTTTGCAGATTTAAGTTGATACCTTCTCCGTTGATTAGGAGCCTCTAGTGGTTTAGCCATCCCTCTCTTCCTCGTGCGGAGACACTCCCAAACAGATATTTTCTTCATAGATGTAAATTTCCCATACCAAAGGGCACCCTTCATCCTTGTTTTCAGAGCTACTCCTGTGTCTGGAGTTTCTCAAAATAACCAGCTTGTGTCTGGAATTGGTGGGTTCTTGGTCTCCCTGACTTCAAGAATGAAGCCGCGGGCCCTGGCAGTGAGTGTTACAGCTCTTAAAGGCAGCGCGTTTGGAGTTGTTCGTTCCTTCTGGTGGGTTGGTGGTCTCACTGACTTCAAGAGTGAAGCTACAGACCTTCCTGGTGAGTGTTACAACTCATAAAGGCAGCATGAACCCAAAGAGTGAGCAGCAGCAAGATTTGCTGCTAACAGCAAAAGAACACAGCTTCACAAAATGGACAGGGACCCCGGCAGCTTGCAGCTGCTAGCTCAGGTGGCCTGTTTTTATTCCCTTATTTGGCCCCAACCACATCCTGCTGATTGGTCCATTTTACAGAGAGCTGACTGGTCCGTTTTACAGAGAGCTGATTGGTCCGTTTTGACAGAGTGCTGATTGGTGCATTTACAAACCTTTAGCTGGACACAGAGTGCTGATTGGTGCATTTACAATCCTTTAGCTAGACACAAAAGTTCTCCAAGTCCCCACCTGTCCCAGAAGCCCAGCCAGCTTCACCTCTCACTGGCACTGGCAGTGGGACTTTGTGGCACCTAGCCTGGGCACTCCTGCACCCAGAGGGAGCTCGTCCCAGACAATCAAGAGGAAAAGAGCGGAAGTGAGAAAGAGAGGGAGACCTGCTACCCTGGCCAAGGATCCTGTGAAGAAGGAATGGCGGTCCACACAGGGGATTCAGCCTCCGATCAAGTCCAGCAGGTGCCAGCTGGCCACCCTGAGTGTGGGGCTTGCTGAGCCCGCGCTCACCTGGAACCTGCGCCGGCCCACAGCACCCCGCGCAGTCCCAGCTCCCCCCTCCCACCGACTCTCTTTTCACTCTTCCTTGTGAGCAGAGGGAGTTGGCTCCGGCCTTGGCCAGCCTCAGACAGGGGCCCTCATAGCATAGCAGCAGGCTGAAGGGCTCCTGGAGTGTGGCCAGAGTGGACGCCAAGGCCAAGGAGGCCCCGAGAGCGAGCAAGGGCTGCTAGCATGTTGTCACCTCTCAAGTTCAATATAATTATTATGCCAAAGAGGCATATTTGGTGTGGCATATTCTGGTTCCCTGGAGTCATATTTTGGGGTATAGTGTCCTGAGCCCCATCACTGGCATTGCACAGTGTAAAGATAACGGTGGGATTGATGCTAGTGGTTTAAAGTGATACTTTACTTAGAACAACATTAAGGAGCAAATAAAAAAATACCATGACAAGGTAAGACATTGTGGAATAAAAGAAAAAAAGCTTTATATTTTAGTCCCTCGAATTGCATTTTTTTCTTACTTTTTGACCAAGAGGTTTTGCATTTTCACTTTGCACTGAGCTCTACCAATTATAAAGATGGTGCTGATGGCAGAGTCTAATAATTCACTCGGATTATGCAAAATCATTTATTTTCTACTGTAAGGTTCTTGTATTGGTTCGAACCCCAAGAGCGTGCCAACAGACGACAGGAGGTGGTGTAGAGTAACATGCTGTTTTAATGAGCGCCTGGATGCAGGCGGGCTGAGGCCTTAAATGGTGTCAGCCCCAAGTGAGGATGGGGCAAAAGTTTTATAGTCTCCTGTAAACAGGAAGTGTCCTAGTCTGATGTAACTGCTACATTATACCCAGATGGCCTCTTTCTCGATGGATGTTCAGGGGTACGTGTCTTCCGGCCAGGGTAGGTGTCTTCCGGTTGGCTGTCTTCCTACTTCTGCTGTCTTGCTGACGCACGCTGCTGATGCAAGTGGCCTTGCGCCTTGGGACTGGACCTGAGAAGGGAGGAGTTACTTATCCCCTTAGGCTTTCAGGCCCTGGGGAGAATCTTACATCTACAACTTACCTAAAACTAATTCTCAAGCCTCTATGCTAGTGAGTGGGGAAGGATCTTAAACTCATCATTTTAACTATCTCTGTCTCCTATTTAATCTGCTTTTCAGGTAAATACTCCACTTTCCAGACATTCTCCTTTCTGTACCACCTGAGTGCAGTGCCAATATGGGAACTACAATGAAAGATTGGAGGGAAAGGATAAAGCAGTTTATTCAAGTCAGGAGAGAAGGCTATTTCCTTGATAGTATTTATCAATAGAGTTCATCATTGCACCACCAACTTTTATAGAAATTTCTTCACACTTTTGGCCTTAATCATCACCAGTTTATACTAGGGAAATAAAAATATTGAGCCTCAAAATATATTTTGAGATGACTGTCAGACAGCAAACAGAAGTTTCCTTGAAAAGCTTAGCTAGTTTGTATTTAAGCTTTTGTGGGAGGAATTTGCAGAGTAGGGAGGAGTAAAAGTAAATAAGAGAAAAATTCTTAAGAAAGGACATGAACAGAGAGATTGAGCACATAATTTTAAAAGGAATTTCAGTCAACTGAAAAAATTGTTCATAATGGGATCCAAAGAGAAAAAGCGGAAAAGATATATATATATACACGCACACACAGAAGCAGCAAAGATATAAATATATATGTATACAAAAACAGAAAAGATATATATATATACACACGCATATATGTATATATATATATTTGTGTGTGTGTGTATATATATAGAGAGAGAATATCAGCTTTTAATTGAGCTTATTTTAACCATAGAGCTTACATTTAGTCCATTCTTGCATTGCTGTAAAGAAATACCTGAGACTGGATAATTTATAAAGAAAAGAGATTTAATTGGCTCACAGTTCCACAGGCTGTGCAGGAAGCACGATGCTGGCATCTGCTCTACTTCTGGGGAGGCCTCAGGAAGCTTAAAATTGTGGCAGAAGGTAAAGGGGGAGCAGGCACCTTATATGGCAGGAGCAGGAGCAAGAGAGAGACAGGGGAGGTGCTACACACTTTTAAACAACCAGCTCTCATAAGAACTCACTCACTATGACAACAGCACCAGGGGGATGGTGCAAAACCATACAGGAAGGATCCACCACCATGATCTGACACCTGTACATGTCTGAAAGAAACAAACACCATCTATTCTCTCTGACAGCTGCTACCTGTGAGATTTCCTCTACATCACAAGACCATCTTTGCTAGCCAGGCCTCCTCTTCTCTCCTTCTCGTAACCTGTTTTGTCGTGATCCAAACCCCCATTCTTTCTGTAACTCACGATGGTCTATGAGCTTCTGCATCCCACTGGGGCAGGGGGGGGTGATCATTCTGTGATGCTCCCCATGTACACGTTCATAAAATGTGTATGCCTTTTCCCCCATTAATTTGCCTTTCGTGAGTTGACTTTTTTGTAAACCGTCTGAGGGTAAAGGGTAAGTGCTCCCTTTGCCCTACAGTTTTGGCACTGTGAGCAGGATCACCAAAGCTGCTCTGTTTATTTGGAAGCTGCAGTGAGGGGAATCTAAGCCCTGATTGGCTAGCATAAAGGTAAGAATTTATTTATTTATTTTATTTTATTTCATTTTATTTTTTGAGACAGAGTTTCACTCTTGTTGCGTAGGCTAGAGTGCAATGGCGCGATCTCGGCTCACTGCCACCTCCGCTCCCAGGTTCAAGCGATTCTCCTGTCTCAGCCTCCCGAGTAGCTGGGATTACAGATGCCTGCCACTATGTTTGGCTAATTTTTGGTATCAGGTAAGAATTTCTTAACAGTCATGCCTCTGGACCCACTCTCTCTCTCTCTGTGGAATCCTGTCAAGAACATGGTAAAGGTCACTTTTTTTTCCCCCTCTGAAATCTTGATTAATGTGAGAGAATGATTTGTGTGAGTATTTGTAGGCATAGAGACTCTGGCATGCTTTTCGGTCCTTTGTGGTATGGAGGTTCCTATTGTTTGATCCCTTTCTTCCCAGAAATAATATTTTCCTTGGTCTTTGTCTTTCTAGGTTGTTCTGTCGTAAAGAGGGGTATCAGATAAGGTTCCCTCTCATCTTGTTCTATGTCCTCAAGAGCTTGACCTGTGGCGAAGTGGAAGCAATCTCTCTGGGTCTCTACCATCTGGGGTGTATGATTTCTGGGTCATGTCAGGTGGTCACTCAGAAAGTGGCTGGGAACCAGAGACTTTGTTCTTAATGTGTCAAGCTCTTGAGAGAGTTTGTCATAAGAAGTCTCATCCATAAAGGGCTTTTGTCACCTCAACCCTTCTTGACTGGTTAGTGCTGGGAAAGTCCAATTCCAGAAGGGCCTACCTGATGTCGCATATTAACTGGTCTGTGATTGACAGTCTCCCACAAATTTGTGGACTACTGCCTATGGGCAACAAGAGTATTCTGCTGTCTTGGCCTATTCTGGGAGTTAATTTTTCAGGGAGGATCTTTGGGACAGCCTCTTCTGTGCCCTCTCTGAGAAAATACCTTCTTAACCTGGATAATTACATCCTGGGCTTTCCATAAAGAGGCTACTGGAATGAGTCACAATTGGAATAAAATGCACCATTGGAAGTTCAATGGCCAGAAGATGGATCCTTTAAACCAGATTCCTAAATTTTTGTTTTGTTGTTAGAAACAGAGTCTTGCTGTGTCACCCAGGCTCTGGAGTGCAGTGGTACAATCATGACTTAAGAAAGCCTCAAACTCCTCATCACCTAAGTGGTCCCCTGCCTCAGCCTTCCAAATAGCTTGGACTATAGGTGCATGCCACCATGACTGGCTAATTTTTTTATTATTATTATTCTGTAGAGCCAGTGTCTCACTATGCTGTCCAGGCTAGTCTCAAACTCCTGGCTTCAAGTGATCCTCCCATCTCAGCCTCCCAAAGTGCTGCGATTACAGGCATGAGTCATCATACCTGCCAACTCCTAAAGTAAAAAAAAAAAAAACTAGAGATATCTTATTTTAAAAAGTTAATGGAAGCTCAAATTAAAAGAAAGAGACATAATAGTGTTACGACTAGCCTTAGAAATTCTCCTGACAAAATTAAAGAGCAAAAATCTGTCCTAAAACAAAGTAAAAATCCTTTATAAGCTCAAACTTCCTGCTCTGATCCCTGCAGGGTTCACAATAAAGGTGGCTTCACTTTGTAGTCCTGTGCTTTTACAAGTGCAGCCTGGGTTTGATTCCCAAGCAGAGAATTAAATTGAGTGAAAATCAATGAAATTGGTCTCATTATAAAATCCTATGGTAAGTTCCCATGCTTCTGTTTAACCTTGGCATCCATTTCTAATATTCCTATAACACTCTCAAACTCCTTCTTAAAAAAGATTTAATTCTCTCTCTATGTGCTTTGAGATGTAAATTTGTTACCCTGTTTCCTCTAAAACCCAGTAGGGGCTTAGGCCATGTGAGATAAACTTTAACCTTTTTTGTGTACAAAGGCACAGTTTTGATCCAACTGTCCTTTAAAACTAGGTAGTTTTAGAAATCTATGGCTAAAAATTTTAAGTCAAAGATATAAAGTCTTTGTGTCTATCTTTATTTTTATGCCTACATGTCTATGTTTATATATTGTCTATATGTCTTTAAGTAAATGAATACTCATGAATTAAGTAAATAAGCCCTAATGCTTGACAAGTTCATGTGATTTTGTTAATCTTTGGTAAAGAGAGTTACACAATTTTAATAAAATAAGAAATGTCTTCATAATTTAATTTAGACTTTTTTGCTGGGTCTGTTGGTCAGACAGATTTATACTGTCTCTACTGTATGTTTTAAGGTCATAAAACTGTTACTTCTTTGGGAGGCTGAGGTGGGCAGATTATGAGATGAGGAGTTGAAGACCAGCCTGACCAACGTGGTGAAACCCCATCTCTACTAAAAATACAAAAATTATCTGGGCGAGTTGGCATCCTGTCATCCCAGCTACTCAGGAGGCTGAGGCAGGAGAATAGCTTGAACCTGGGAGGCAGAGGTTGCAGTTAACTGAGATTGTGCCTCTGCACTCTGGCCTGGGTGACAGTGTGAGACTCTGTCTCAAAAAAGCAAAACAAAACAAAACAAAACAAAAAACCTGTTACTTCTGTGATATTTTTGATACTTGCTTTTTTTGATAGTTTGTAAGCTTATGTCTTTGGAGTTGAGCCTTTAGATTCTGAAGCCTAGGCAAATGATCATGGTGAGACCTGGGACAATACCTGAGCCTTGTCCCCCCGGCCTAGCTATGCCTCTTGGCCATGCTGGGAGGGGTTAGATCCTCCAGGAATTGTCTTCATGGTTGTGCATCTGGTACATAATTAAAATTGCTTTTTTCCTAGGTTTTTCACTGAAAATTAGGGTTACTAAGAGTTAACATCATAATTAACATAGGTAATTACAACTACTAGATATAAGAAAAGCAATTCTATATGCTGAAGTATATAAGAAAAGTAAAATGCATTTTTGGTAAAAAAAAAAAAAGTTTATAAAAAGGCATGAGAATATGCTTTTTGTTAAAGGAAAAGTAATTTTTCCTAGTTTAGAGGTTTTTGAAAGCTGCTTTAAATTTTAAGAATAAGAACATTGATAATACTGAATGAACATAGAAAGTCGAGGAAAAGAGAGAATGGAAAATTTGGAATGATTTATAAAAGGTTTGTGGAAATCGTAATTTGTGGTCAAAACTGACTGAGATGGATGAATTTGTTCATAAGGTTTTATTAAAATTAACTTTAGCATTAATAATATACTGATGTAAAGTAGACTTTGGTTTTCTAGAGAATGAGATTTTTTGTAAATAATAAGAGATAGCAAAAAGGTTTGTTTACCTCTTAAGTAAACTGCAAAAGAAAGAGAGACAAAAAATAGGTTAAGTTTGCCTTATGGTGGCTTTATTAGGTCTTATGATTGTTGGGGAAACTGAGTCTCTTCACTATCAAAGAGTAAAGATTTTTGCTTTTGAAATTTTTTTTGAGACAGAGTCTTGCTTTGTCCCCCAGGCTGGAGTGCAGTGGCTTGATCTTGGCTCACTGCAACCTCTCCCTCCAGGGTTCAAGTGATTCTCCTGTCTCAGCGTCCTGAGTAGCTGGGATTACAGGTGCCTGACACCACAGCTGGCTAATTTTTGTATTTTTAGTAGAGATGGGGTTTCACCATGTTGGCCTAGCTGGTCTTAAACTCCTGACCTCAAATTATCTGCCCACTTTGGCCTCTCAAAGCGCTGGGATTATGGTGTGAGCCACCATGCCTGGTCCACTTTTTGAAATCTTTTAATTATCATTTTGGATAATTAAAAGATAATTGAATAATTCATCCAAAATGATAATTTATCCAAAATGATAATTGTAGGGACCTGCAATCCTATTTTGACCAAGTGTTTTAAAACTTTAATATTTGACATTCTTCCCAAAAACAAAATTTCAAATTCTATATTCTGTCATTTTTATCTCAAACTAACATTTTGGATATTAGGGTCTCTATAAATACAAGAGAGACACATTAGGCTTATATGATAAGTTAAAATCAAATGGGAAGCATCATCAAATAAGAAATGGTGTTTAACTTTCTTTGAGTTATATTTATATAAATGTGTTATTGATATATATTCCAAAATTATATTTTGTTACTAAAATTCTGATATGTTTTAGTATATATTATTGGTAATAATTATAATTATTATGTTAAATTATTGTTTTACTTTGTTTCTTCTCAAAAAGCAATTTATAATTGGTTATAGTCCAAAATTTTCTTCTTCTTCAAGGAAATTTATGGAAAGGAACCTGACACTTATTATTGGATACAGATTTCTCATAACTTTGGAGGTCATACCATTGGTCTAGGTAAAAAACATCCAGGACTCTAAAAAGATGATACATTCATGAAGATTGCTAACCCAACATCAAATGGAACAAAAATTAATTACATGGGAGTAAATTATTAGAGGACTGAAATAAGTTTTGTGACTTTTTTTGGTTTGAAACATGGCTGATTCTTTTTGTTTTGTTTTCCATGGTCAAAAAAACTTTTTTTCTCCCTTGAGCTATTTATAACTTATAACAGTTTTGTTAAATATACCTTTGTGAGCACATGTGAATCATTTAGCTTTCTCTCAATCTAATTTCTCCAGAATTTGGAAACTATTTGTGAGTATTCTTAATTTATGGCAATATAATTATTTACATAAGTTCAATAACAATATTTTTTTCTTTAATAAAAGGACAGAGTTAGAGGCACTGGTTATTTTACCAAGGCTTTGACTAGAATGGCATATTTTCAGACATGAACAGACTGCTTTAAGGAATTCACATTGACTTTATTGAGCTGCTAAGACATCCCTTGGGCAGACTGGCCTGGTACTTTTTCTATGCAGTTCCTTTACAAGGTTTCTGAGCTATGGTGAGAATGTAACTTTCTGACAGGCCCATGTACCTCATGTTATTTTGAGACCTCAAGAAAAGAGAAATTCATCCAATTTGTACAGGTATTGAAGACAGTACAGTGGCAAATCCTTGGCTTGGCTTTCCACCCTCAAGGCTTTTAAAAATGTAATCTGTCAGATTGCCACTGCAATCGAAAGATGCTCCAGAGACTCCAGAAAAATGATTCTATTGACTACTCCAGACATTAACCTTAATTTTTCTTCTGTATCCATAGGAATGCCTCTTATTAAAGACCTGTTTTCCTGCATCATATGTAGAGGCCTAGCCCATCTGTAATGTCGCCTCCTGGAATGGGACATAGCTGTTTAATTGAGCTGATCTATCCTCAGAACTAAGAGACTCACTAAAGAAGATATGGAATTCTATATTTAACTGCTCTTTTCTGCTTATCCCAATTGTTTTTTCCACTTTTTTTTCTATATCTAACAACCTCTAACCAAAATCTCTCCAAAGCAATCAGCTTGGCTTTTAATATGTGAAACTTTTAAGTTTCAAAGTGGGAACTAAAGGATATCAAAATATTTTATCCCCCAAAATATATTTCTCTGACATATTTTGAGATGGCTGTCAAAGAGCTAGCATACAGAAGTAGCCCTGCAAAGTTATATCTCGTGGGGGAAATTTGCATCTGTAGAAAATCTGCATTGATGATGCCAGGCCTTCCCTTGCCTAGATCTGGGAAAGATTAACTGACAGTCTGAAACACCTTTAAAGGTCTGAAAGAAACATTTGCCATCTATTCTCTAACGGGACTGCTACCTGTGAAGTTTCAACTACATAATGAGACCACCTTTGCTAGGCAAACCTCCTCTTTTCTCCCTCCCATAATCTGTTTGCCACAGTCCAAGCCCTCATTCTTTTTGTAACCTCAAGATGGCATTTAAGCTGCTGCATTCCATTGTGGGGGTTAGGTAATCACTCAGTAATGTTCCCCATGTGTATGCTAATAAAATGTGTATGATTTTTCTCCAATTAATCTGCCTTTTGTGAGCTGATTTCTCATCAAACCTTCAGAAAGCAAATGGGAAGTTGTCCTTGGGCCCCTACAATGATATCTAGGCACACTTGAATCAGAATGTAGGGATTCAAATGCTTGAGTTACAGAAAACTTTTGAAGGACTATAGTAAACTGCCTGTTCACATCAGTAGAGATTTGACTTGTTGAATTCTAAAAAATGCAAACCATGATTGCTTCTAATTCCCCCTAGTTAATACTCATTAAATGCTTTCTAAGTTGCAGACCCCGTCCTTGGAGGTTCAGGGAATTATTCTGTTGAATCATCATAGCAACACTATCAAGAAAGTACAGTTATTATCCTTATTTCACATAAGATGGAACTGATGCATTAAGGAATAAAGTAACTCACACACCCAGGAAGTGTTGTAGCTGGTATATGATACCAGACAGTCTGACTTCAGAGCCTTCACTCTTGGTACACATAAAACACATTGATTTTCTCAAGAAAGCACAGGAACTTATTTATAATTGATTTAAATTTATGGAACTTATTCTCAGTAGTGGATTGCCTTGTGATATTTGGCAGACTTGTAGAGGCATCTGAAGGATGTAAAATCATGTCATCAGAAGAGAGTCATAAACTGGGATAAATATGTCATCATTTGTGTTTATGGGGACTTCCATGAGAGGGCAAACGTCAGGATACATTTAAATCATCAAACATCTGGGGAGCTCTAAGTTTCAGGAAAATCTGAAAGGGACTAGGGATGCTAAGTAGCTGTAGTAATGCTGAAGTGATAAGGGACTAGTGTTGGATCTGCCTAGAAACCCTAGTATCTCTGTTTTACAAAAATTACAATTTTTTGGAAATTTTCTTAGAAAACAAAACAAAACTCTAAGAACCACCACCCATGAGATAAACCTGGAGTCAGAATGAAAATGTATCCCTATGGCTCAGGAATAAATCAATCCTTCAAATACTATTAGCCGTACTGACTTTGTGAGGACCTCCTGGGTCACCAGGTTGGTATAAGATTATCTTAAACTGAAGACTTTTATGATTCAACAGATGCAGAAAGAAGCCTTCTTGGAGCTTCCCTTATCTGACTATCACAGAAACTTCTGAGACATGAAGACTGCCATAAATTCTCTTTTTGGGGAAGCTTCTACTCCCAGGAGAGAGACCAAGAGTATACCTACCATAATTTCCCTCTGGGGTTGTGGGGAAGTTTTATGAACTTGAAAAGGACTAAGACCATGTATAGCAGTATAAACAAACAACATCACAAACTTTATCTACTGTTTGTCTTTCCTAAATGCACTTATCTATTCTTCCATAGAAATCTTTTCTCCTTCCTTTCCTCTATTGAATTACATATATAAGCCTCTGGCTTTAATCCTTTCGTCAGCCAGCTACTTCTTTTGTTGGCTCCTGCCTGCATACAATAAACCTTTTTCCCCTGTTAATCTGCCTTTTGTCAATTTAATTCACAGGCCT
Organism: Papio anubis; assembly: GCF_008728515.1. NCBI lineage: Eukaryota > Metazoa > Chordata > Mammalia > Primates > Cercopithecidae > Papio > Papio anubis. The sequence continues at coordinate 132,346,955 of NC_044978.1, read as the reverse complement.
GCCGACACTAACTCTGAGAGAGCAGAGGAAAAGCTTTTTCCTCCCTGCAACTACATACATTTACAACATTGTAGTATAAAATTAAACCTACAACTATATAATTCTGTTTAAAATAATATTTTCTTTTTTTTTTTTTTGAGGCAGAGCCTTGCTCTGTCACCCAGGCTGGAGTGCAGTGGTGCAATCTCTGCTCACTGCAACCTCTGCCTCCCAGTTTCAAGAGATTCTTCTGCCTCAAACTCCCAAGTAGCTGGGATTACAGGTGAGTGCCACCACACCTGGCTAATTTTTGTACTTTTAGTAGAGATGGGGTTTCACCATGTTGGCCAGGCTGGACGTCTCAAACTCCTGACCTCAGGTGATCCACTTGCCTTGAAACTAGGCCTCACAAAACCTAAAAAGTTAGCACCAGGTGGCCCTAGATAGGGTCCCACCCTGCCTAGAGAGGGTCCCACCCTGCCTAGATAGGGTCCCACCCTGCCTCGATAGTGTCCCACCCTGATAGGGTCCCACCCTGCCTCGATAGTGTCCCACCCTGATAGGGTCCCACCCTGCCAATTCCGGGAAACAACCTCATGAGGTCCCACCCTGCCAATTCCAGGGGTCTCACCCTGCCTCGAAGTTCCCGGAATCATCAACTCCAGGAAAGAACCTCATAAGGTCCTGCTCTAACCAATTAAACCAAGACCCCTTGCTCAGGCTATAGCTAGACCCAATCATTTTACGCCTTAAGCTTTGTTTGAATTTCGCGCCATAAGCTGTGTTTGAACTTGTGTTAGCCTATATAAACAGCCTGTAACAAGCAGTCGGGGTCCCAGGGCCAACCTAGAGCTTGGGACCCTAGCGCGCTAGTAATAAATAACTCTCTGCTGTGAACCTCGTGTCGGTGATCCTTCGCGACGACCCCTGCCCAGGAGGGAATCGAGAGTTCGGTTCCAACAGCCTCAGCCTCCCAAAGTGCTGGGATTACAGGTGTGAGCCACTGTGCCTGGCCTGTATAAAATAACATATTCCTAATAAACTATTTTACTATTTATAAAAATTAGGAGCTGGTAGTGGACACAAAGAGAGATAGACATGCAGATAGCCTAATTACCTCCAATGACTATGCCTATATTATGTTCCCTGCCTTCATTTCTTCTGCTTACTCCTGGTTAGAGGTGGGCACATTACCCAGGACTATGCTAACTCTCCTGTCTCTGTAAATGACTGAAAGATGGGGCATGAAACCCAAATCAGGTCAATCAGAATTTGTTTCCTGAGATTTTTATTATTTTTGTTTTCTTTTCAAATCCCATTGAAACTGCCTTTGCAAAATTATGACAGTAAGAGAAATCTGATGTAGTTGACTCCATCTTGCTGCTGACCTCCAAGCTGTCCTTGGTTTTTCCTTGGAATAAGCCAAGCTAACATTGGGAGGAACTTAGTTTATAGTTTAACTTGAAATTAGGGATGATAATAGTCTCCGTATTAGTCCATTCTCACATTGCTATAAAGAACGACTTACTGGAGACTTCGTAGTTTATAAATAAAATAGTTTTTAATTGACTCACAATTTCACAGATTGTACAGGAGGCATGGCTGAAGAGGCCTCAGGAAACTTACAATCATGGCAGAAGGCAAAGGGGAAGCAAGCACATCTTCACATGGTGACAGAAGAGAGAGCAAAGGGGGAAGTGCCACACACTTTTACACCAGCAGATCTCGTGAGAACCCACTCACTATCACAAGAAAAGCAAAGGGGAAATTTGACCCCATGATCCAACAGGTCCCTCCTGCTATGTTGGGAATTATAATTTGACATGAGATTTGGGTGGGGACACAGAGCCAACCCATTACAGTCCCTCCCTAAAACTAATTCCCTCCTTTCACAGGGACTCAAAATCACCTTTTTAAGTCTAATGAAAGGCCACAAGAATAGGATTATGGGAGGGGCTTGAACCTTGCTAAAATGTAGGCATAGTTTCTATAATTCCTTACTGCTCAAGGGTCATGTGACCAGGCCAGAGGGCTATTATCATTTAAACTATAAACTAAATGTCTCCCAGAGTTAGCTTGGCCCAAGCCCAAGAATAATCAAGGGCAGCTAAAGGCAAGATGAAGGTTGGTTCAATCAGATCTCTTCTGCTGCCAGAATTTTCTCACTGATAAAATTTTTGGAAAGGCAGTTTCCAGAGGATAGGTGGAGCATAGATGCTGTTGATAAGCTTTGTTCAGGCATGAGTTACAGTGCTGTAGGTTGTGAGTTGAATGTAAATAAATTAACAAGTATATTAAGGTATCTTAACAGAAACACACATAAAACCAGGTTATATATTGATCAATTGACAGAAAGGTGACAATTGATCAATTGACAAAAAGATCTCACAGGATCCTTGCCCTATATTTCCTTTAAGAACAATGATTCACCATTCACTAATTCGGTATTCACAACAACTCTGTGAAAGGAAAATATCTTGGGCCACCAAAATCACTAAGCTAAAAGGAAAATTCAAGCTGAGAACTGCTCAGGGCGCATTTGCCTCCCATTCTCTTCAAGGTCATCCCTCTGTTCACAGAGATAGATGTGTGTTCTGATTGCCTTTTTTGGAAAGGTTTATCAGAAACTCAAAAAATGCAACCATTTGTCTCTCACCTACCTGTGATGTGGAAGACCCCCAGGGCAGGGATGGGGGGCAGGGCAGGGGGGTAGGGGCTTGCTTTGAGTTGTCTCTGCCTTTCTGTATGGAACCAATGTACTTCTTACATATATTAATTGATGTCTCATTTCTCCCTTAAATATATACAACCAGGCTGTGCCCCAACCACTTTGGGCACATGTCGTCAGGACTTCCTGAGGTTGTGTCACGGGCATGCGTTCTCAACCGTGGCAAAATAAATCTTCTAAATTAACTGAGACCTGTCTCCAATTTTCGGGGTTCACAACTTTATAGACCATAACTACCACAAATAATGAGGATATTCTATATATTTAACTGTATATTTACAGTAGTCCTCCCTTATCTATGTGTCAGGCCTCTGAGCCCAAGTTAAGCCATCATATCACCTGTGATCTGCACATATACATCCAGATGGCCTGAAACAAGTGAAGAGTCACAAAAGAAGTGAAAATGGCCGGTTCCTGCCTTAACTGATGACATTCCACCATTGTGATTTGTTCCTGCCCCACCTTAACTGATTGATTAACCTTGTGAAATTCCTTCTCCTGGCTCAGAACCTCCCCCACTGAGCACCTTGTGACCCCTGCCCCTGCCTGCAAGAGAACAACCCCTTTTGAGATTGTAATTTTTCATTACCTACCCAAATCCTATAAAACAGCCCCACCCCTATCTTCCCTGCTGTTTTCGGACTCAGCCCACCTGCACCCAGGTGATTAAAAAACTTTATTGCTCACACAAAGCCTGTTTGGTGGTCTCTTCACATGGACGTGCATGACATTTGGTGCCATGACTCAGATTGGGGGACCTTTCTTGGGAGATCAGTCCCCTGTCCTCCTACTCTTTGCTCAGTGAGAAAGGTCCACCTACAACCTTGGGTCCTCAGACCAACCAGCCCAAGGAACATCTCACCAATTTTAAATTAGGTAAGCGGCCTCTTTTTACTCTCTTCTCCAACCCCTCTCACTATCCCTCAACTTCTTTCTCCTTTCAATTTTGGTGCCACCCTTCAGTCTCTCCCTTCTCTTAATTTCAGTTCCTTTCCCTTTTTGGTAGAGACAGAGGAGACACATTTTATCCATGAACCCAAAACTCCGGCCTGCTCATGAACTGGGGGAGACAGTCTTCCCTTGGTGTTTAATCACTGCAGGGATGCCTGCCTGATTATTCACCCACATTTCAAAGGTGTATGATCACCACGGGGATGCTTGCCTTGATCCTTCACCTTGGTGGCAAGCACCACCTCCCTGGCGGGGGGTCAAGTATCCCCCCACCCCTTCTCTCCATGTCTCTACCCTCTCTTTTCTCTGGGCTTGCCTCCTTCACTATGTGCAACCTTCCACCCTCCATTCCTCCTTCTTCTCCCTTAGCCTGTGTTCTCAAGAACTTAAAACCTCTTCAACTCACACCTGACCTAAAACCTAAATGCCTTATTTTCTTTTACAATACCGCTTAACCCCAATACAAACTCAACAATGGTTCCAATAGCCAGAAAACAGCACTTTCAATTTCTCCATCCTACAAGATCTAGATAATTCTTGTCATAAAATTGGCAAATGGTCTGAGATGCCTGACGTCCAGGCAGTCTTTTACACATTGATCCCTTCCTAATCTCTGCTCCCAATGCAATTCATCCCAAATCTTTCTTCTTTCTCTCTGGTCTGTTCCTTCAGTCTCCACCCCAAGCTCTGAGTCCTTTGAATCCTTTTCTATGGGCCCATCTGACCTCTCTCCTCCTCCCCAGGCTGCTCCTCACCAAGCTGAGCCAGGTTTCAATTCTTCCTCAGCCTCTGCTCCCCACCCTATAATCCTTCTATCATCTCCCCTCCTCACACCCAGTCTGGCTTACAGTTTCATCCTGCGACTAGCCCTCCCCAACCTGCCCAACAATTTCCTCTTAAAGAGGTGGCTGGAGCTAAAGGCATAGTCAAGGTTAATGCTTCTTTTTCTCTATCAGACCTTTCCCAAATCAGTTAGCATTTACGCTCTTTTTCATCAAATATAAAAACCCAGCCAAGTCCATGACTTGTTTGGTAACAACCCTTAGACACTTTACTGCCCTAGATCCAGAAAGGCTAGAAGGCCATCTTATTCTCAATATGCATTTTATTACTCAATCTGCTCCTGACATTAAATAAAGCTCCAAAAATTAGATTCTGGCCCTCAAACCCCACAACAGAACTTAATTAACCTTGCCTTCAAGGTGTACAATAATAGAGAAGAGTTGTAATTACTTGCCTCCACTGTGAGAGAAACCCCAGCCACATCTCCAGCACATAAGAACTTCAAAATGCCTAAGCCACAGTGGCCAGGCATTCCTTCAGGACCTCCTTCCCCAGGATCTTGCTTCAAGTGCCAGAAATCTGACCACTGGGCCAAGGAATGCCTGCAGCCTAGGATTCCTCCTAAGCCATGTCCCATCTGTGTGGGACCCCACTGGAAATTGGACTGTCCAGCTCATCCGGCAGCCACTCCCAGAGCCCCTGGAACTCTGGCCCAAGACTCTCTGACTGACTCCTTCCCAGATCTTCTCGGCTTAGGGCTGAAGACTGACACTGCTCGATTGCCTTGGAAACCTCCTGGACCATCACAGTTGCTTTGGGTAACTCTTACATTGGAGGGTAAGTCCATCCCCTTCTTAATCAATCCACATTACCGTCTTTTAAAGGGCCTGTTTCCCTTGCCTCCATAACTGTTGTGGGTATTGACAGCCAGGCTTCAAAACCTCTTAAAACTCCCGAATTCTGGTACCAACTTAGACAATATTCTTTTATGCACTGTTTTTCAGTTATCCGCACCTGCCCAGTTCCCTTAGTAGGTCTAGGCATTTTAACTAAATTATCTGCTTCCCTGACTATTCCTAGGCTACAACCACACCTCCTTGCTGCCTGTTTCCCCAGTTCGAAGCCTCCTTCACATCGTCCCCTTGTATCTCTCCATCTTAATCCACAAATATAGGACACCTCTACTCTCTCCTTGGTGACCGATCATGCACCCCTTACCATCCCATTAAAACCTAATAACCCTTACCCCACTCAACACCAGTATCCCATCCCACAGCGCACTTTAAAAGGATTAAAGCCTGTTATCACTCGCCTGTTACAGCATGGCCTTTTAAAGCCTATAAACTCTCCTTAAAATTCCCCCATATTACCTGTCCAAAAACTGGACAAGTCTTACAGGTTAGTTCAGGATCTGCCCCTTATCAACCAAATTGTCTTGTCTATCCACCCCATGGTGCCAAACCCATATACTCTCCTATCCTCAATATCTCCCTCCACAACCCCTCCACAACCCATTATTCTGTTCTGGATCTCAAACATGCTTTCTTTACTATTCCTTTGCACCTTTCATCCCAGCCTGTCTTCACTTTCACTTAGACTGACCCTGACACCCATCAGTCTCAGCAACTTACATGGGCTGTACTGCGCAAGTCTTCATGGACAGCCCCCATTACTTCAGTAATGCCCTTTCTCATGATTTACTTTCTTTCCATCCAACTGCTTCTCACCTTATTAAATATTTTGACAACCTTCTACTTTATAGCCACTCCCACAAACCTTCCCAACAGAACACCCTCCTGCTCCTCTAACATCTGTTCTCAAAAGGATATCACATATCCCCCTCCAAAGCCCAAATTTCTTCCTCATCCATTACCTATCTTAGCATATTTCTCCATAAAAACAGACGTTCTCTCTCTGCTGATCTTCTGCTGATCTTCTCTGGCTAATCTCCCAAACCCCAACCCCTTCTACAAAGCAACAACTCCTTTCCTTCCTGGGCATCGTTAGATACTTTTGCCTTTGGATACCTAGTTTTAACATCCTGACTAAACTATTATATAAACTCACAAAAGAAAACCTAGCTGATCCCATAGATCCTAAATCCTTTCCCCACTCCTCTTTCCGTTCCTTAAAAACAGCCCTAAAATCTGCTCCCACACTAGCTGTCCCTGACACATCCCAACCTTTTTCATTACACACAGCCGAAGTACAGGGCTGTGTGGTCAGAATTCTTACACAAGAGCCAGGACTGCGCCTGTAGCCTTTCTGTCTAAACAACTTAACCTTACTGTTTTAGCCTAGCCCTCATGTCTGCGTGCAGCAGCTGCCGCTGCTTTAATACTTTCAGAGTCCCTCAAAATCACAAACTATGCTCAACTCACTCTCTACAGTTCTCATAACTTCCAAAATCTATTTTCTTCCTCATACCTGATGCATATACTTTCTGCCCCCTGGCTCCTTTGGCTATACTCACTCTTTGTTGAGTTTCCCACAATTACCATTGTTCCTGGCCTGGACTTCAATCCGGCTTCCCACATTATTCCTGATACCACACCTGACCCCCATGACTGTATCTCTCTGATCCACTTGACATTCACTCCATTTTCCATATTTCCTTCTTTCCTCTTCCTCGCCCTGATCATACTTGGTTTATTGATGGTAGTTCCACCAGGCCTGATCACCACTCACCAGCAAAGGCAGGCTATGCTATAGTATCTTCCACATCTATCATTGAGGCTACCACTCTGCCCCCCTCCACTATCCCTCAGCAAGCCAAACTCATTGCCTTAACTCAGGCCCTCACTCTTGCAAAGGGACTACATGTCAATATTTATGCTGACTCTAAACATGCCTTCCATATCCTGCACCACCATGCTGTTATATGAGCTGAAAGAGGTTTCCTCGCTATGCAAGGGTCCTCCATCATTAATGTCTCTTTAATAAAAACTCTTCTCAAGGCCGCTTTACTTCCAAAAGAAGCAGGAGTCATTCACTGCAATGGCCATCAAAAAGCGTCAGATCCCATCACTCAGGGCAATGCTTATGCTGATAAGGTAGCTAAAGAAGCAGCTAGCATCCCAACTTCTATCCCTCATGGCCAGTTTTTCTCCTTCTCATCAGTCACTCCCACCTACTCTCCCACTGAAACTTCTACCTATCAATCTCTTCCCACACAAGGCAAATGGTGCTTAGACCAAGGAAAATATCTCCTTCCAGCCTTACAGGCCTGTTCTATTCTGTTGTCATTTCATAACCTCTTCTGTGTAAGTTAAAAGCTGCTATCCTGCCTCTTAAAACCTCTCATTTCCTTTCCATCGTAAAAATCCATCCTCAATAAAATCACTTCTCAGTGTTCCATCTGCTACTCTACTACTCCTCAGGGATTTCTCAGGCCACTTCCCTTCCCTACACATCAAGCTTGAGAATTTGCCCTTGCCCAGGATTGGCAAATTGACTTTACTCTCATGCCCTGAGTCAGGAAACTAAAATACCTTTTGGTCTGGGTACACACTTTCACTGGATAGGTAGAGGCCTTTCCCACAGGGTCTGAGAAGGCCACCACAGTCATTTCTTCCTTTCTGTCAGACATAATTCCTTGGTTTGGCCTTCCCACCTCTATACAGTCCCATAATGGACTGACCTTTACTAGTCAAATCACCCAAGCAGTTTCTCAGGCTCTTGGTATTCAGTGGAAACTTCATACCTCTTACCATCCTCAATCTTCAGGAAAGGTAAAATGGAATAATGGTCTTTTAAAAACACACCTTACCAAGCTCAGCCACCAACTTAAAAAGGACTGGACAGCACTTTTACCTCTTGTCCTCATAATTAGAGCCTGTCCTTGGGATGCTACAGGGTACAACCCATTTGAGCTCCTGTATGGATACTCCTTTTTATAAGGTCCCAGACTCATTCAAGACACCAGCTCAACTTGGACTGCACCCCAAAAACTTGTCATCCCTACTATCTTCTGTCTAGTCATACTCCTATTCACCATTCTCAACTACTTGTAAATACCCTGCCCTTGTTTACACTGCCAGTTTACACTTTTCCTCCAAACCACAATAGCTGATATCTCCTTGTTTCACCTCAAACTGCCACCCTTAAGTCTCTCTTGAAATGGATAGAAGATCTTCAGTGGCAAGGTACACTCCAATACTTTCACTCTGATGAAGTCCTATTCTTTACTTTTATATTCAGTCTTTTTCTCGTTCCCATTCTTATGCCACCCTCTACCTCTCCCCAGCTATCTCCACCACACTATCAATCTCGCTCACTCTCTCCTAGTCATTTCTAATCCTTCTTTAACAAACAATTGCTGGCTTTGCACTTCTCTTTCCTCCAAAACTGCCGAGGCCTTGACTTACTCACTGCTGAAAAAAGAGTGTTGTTTTTACCTAAATCAATCTGGCCTGGTGAATGACAACATAAAAAAACTCAAGGATAGAGCCCCAAAACTCACCAACCAAGCAAGTAATTACGCTGAACCCCCCTTGGGCACTCTCTAATTGGATGTCCTGGATCCTCCCAATTCTTAAACCTTTAATACCTGTTTTTCTCCTTCTCTTATTCGGATCTTGTGTCTTCCATTTAGTTTCTCAATTCATACAAAACCGTATCCAGGCCATTACCAATCATTCTATATGACAAACGCTCCTTCTAACAACCCCACAATATCACCCCTTACCACAAAATCTTCCTTCAGCTTAATCTCTCCTACTCTAGGTTCCCATGCTGACCCTAATCCTGCTCAAAGCAGCCCTGAGAAACATTGCCCATTATCTCTCCACACCACCCCCAAAAATTTTCACCACCCCAATACTTCGACACTATTTTATGTTATTTTTCTTATTAATATAAGAAGACAGGAATGTCAGGCCTCTGAGCCCAAGCTAAACCATCATATCCCCTGTGACCTGCATGTATACATCCAGATGGCCTGAAGCAAGTGAAGAATCAAAAGAGCAGTGAAAATGGCTGGTTCCTGCCTTAACTGATGACATTCCACCATTGTGATTTGTTCCTGCCCCACCTTAACTGATAGATTAACCTTGTGAAATTCCTTCTTCTGGCTCAGAAGCTCCCCGATTGAGCACCTTGTGACCCCCACCCCTGCCCACAAGAGAACAACCCTTTTTGACTGTAATCTGTAATTTTCCACACCTACCCAAATCCTATTAAAGAGCCCCGCCCCTATCTTCCTTGTTGACTCTCTTTTCAGACTCACCCCACCAGCACCCAGGTGATTAAAAAGCTTTGGTGCTCACACAAAGCCTGTTTGGTGGTCTCTTCACACGGACGTGCATGACACTATGGTTTTGCTTTCTGAGGTTTCAGTTATTTGCAGTTGACCGTGTTCCAAAAGAAATTAAGTAAATTACCCAGAAATAAACAATTCGTAAGTTTTAAATTGTACTCCATTCTGAGTAGCATGATGAAATCTTATGCTGTCTGGGTCTGTCTCATTGGGTACATGAATGATTTCTTTGTCCCATGTATCCACACTGTTTAAGGTTGTGGTACCTGCCTGTGAGTCACTTGGCAGCCCTCTCATTTAACAGTTGGACAGTCACAATATCTCTGCGTTCAGGGAACCTTTCTTTTCCTTAAGAATGGCCCCAAAGCACAAGAGTAGTGATGTTGGCAATTCAGAGATGCCAAAGAGCAGCTGGAAAGTGTTTCCATTAAGTGAAAAGGTAAGTTTTTTACTTAATACGAGACAAAATTATGTGCTGACGTTACTAAGATCTATGGTAAAAATGAATCTTGTAGCTGTGAAATTGTGAAAAAGGAAGAAGAAATTTATGCTAGTTTTGCTGTCACACCTCATCCTGCAATGGGTGCAATGCATTATGGCTGCCATGTGTGATATTACGAGATAAAACATAGCTCACGAGTGTCAGCTTTCCACCTTGTGCTCAGCTCTGCTAGGTATTCTAAGGATTTACGGAGTCCAAGAAATCTCATCCAGAACATAATATGTACACATAGAAAGCACAGAGAAACAAGGACACACTAGCATTGAGAACTCAGTGGAATGTTACTGATAAGCGCAGTAGGAGTTCAGCAAAGAAGAGGAGGCCGCTATAGGCAGGTGGAGTCAGAAAAGGGAATGACCTTGCGGGGTCGCTGGAATTTGGATCCGTGGAGAGAAGGAGAGGAGAGTTTCTAAAGAGAAGAGTGACAAGATCAGAAGCAGTTACCAAACCATGAACCTGGTTGGTTTAGAGGACAGTGAGGAGACCTTTCTGGTTGCACACACAGAGTGTGTATTTGGAGGAGGAGAGGAAAACAGGTTTCAGTGGAGAGATACCAAAATACAAAGATCCTGAAAGTTTGTCTATGAAGGGGTTATCCAAAGATGTTTCAGCTGCTGCAAGAAGTGAGAAAACAGTACTTCTGTAAGAGCCTTCCTAGGGCATAAATAGATTAGATCAAGAGTTGCCAACCTAGCCTGCCTCCTGTTTTTGTATGGCCCATGAGTTAAGAATACTTTTTACATTGTTAAATGGTTGACAAAAAAAAAAGAAAAATACTATTTTGTGAGTGTGAAAATAATATGCAATTTAAATTTCAGAATCTATAAATAAAAGTTTTATGGGAACACAGCCACACTCATGTGTTTACTTACTGTTTATGGCAGCTTTTGTGCTTCAATGCCAGAGTTGTGATGGAACCGTATGGCCTAAAAAGCCTGAAATGTTTACTATCTGGTCTTTACAGAATCTGTTTAAGGACCCTTGATTTAAGGGAGAAACAGGAAGAAGACAGTAACTAGGACTAGGGTAAAGCACATGAGGTACATGCCTTGGGCACAGATTTTAAGAGGAAGGGGTAGCAAAAAAACCCCAAACTGCCCTTGCATTAATCAAATAATATTTTAATGCAATATTTTTAAAAATAAAAATTAATGCAAAAATCTGTGATGAACAAAATATCAGAATTTAAACACAGGATGGATAACAGTGCTGCACTATGCCATATCAAAGCCCAAGGCAAAAGGAAAATTGGTAATTATTAAAATTTTTGGTGCCCCCTTAAATTTTGCACAAGAGGCAAGTGCCTTCACCCAGCCCACCCTAATCCTGGCCTGGTGAGCTTTCTGTAGGATGTTACAGTGATATTCAGGGTGGGGAAGATTATGATTAGGGAAAAACAGGCAGCAGAATGTGTAGAGATTTAGGAGTGAATCTTAGATCTTAGATGTCATATCTCCACTTTTTTTTTTTTTTTTTTTTTTGTGACAGGATCTCACTCTGGCTGGAGTGCAGTGGCACCATCTTGGCTCACTGCAGCCTGGACCTCTTGAGCTCAGGTGATCCTACAACCTCAACCTCCCAAGTAGCTGGGACTACAGGTGTGTGACACCATGCCAAGCTATTTTTTTTGTATTTTTAGTGGAGACAAGGTTTTGCCATGTTGCCCAGGCTGGTCTTGAACTCCTGGATTCAAGTGATCTGCCTGCCTTGGTTTCCCAAAGTACTGAGCCTCCACACCTGGCTGTATCTCCACCTTGAAGGAAAGAATTTCACTTGAAGGAAGCCACAGTATTTTTATCTTGATACAGCCTGGACTAAATAAACAGCCTCGAAGTCTGTCTGTCAGCCCCCCAGCACCCTCTGCCTCCCCACCACCCATCCTTGTCTCTTGCAAAGCACAGGATGAAGCTATTCTTTGAAGTTTCTTTCATTGACCTTAAAGGTAGACCTGCCAAAGAGGAACTTCACTAACAGAGAAGATTAAAAATCATGTCACAGAGGAGGAGACTGAAAATTAACCACCACACCTAGAGCCTAGTCGAACGTTGTCTCAAATCATTGTCTGTTCTCTAGTCCCATTCCATTTCCAAAGAGCAATTCAGAAGATAATGTCTTCCTGCTGGATCCATTCATTCTTCCTAAAACTCATTTACTCCTACACACCCCCACCTCCCCGTCTTCTATGAAGAAAAGTATATAAGCATCTGTACCTCATTGGATTATTGGGTAATCATTCTTAAAGGTATATAAGCATCTGTACCCCATTGGATTATTGGATAATCATTCTTCTGTGATTCCCCCATGCCAAAATAAAATTGCATGCCTTTTTCTTCTATTAATCTGCCCTGTATCAGTTCATTTTCAGTGATTCTTCAGAGGGTGAGGAAGAAACTTTCCCTCTTTGCCGCTACATACTCATTTCACCTAAAGTGAAAGTCAAAGTCTATAAGGCTATACAATCCAGCCACCAGCCCCTTAACTCTCCAACTCCATTCCTGAGGATTCTTCTCCTCACTTGCTTCCTGCTAACCACCCTGGACTCCTTAGCATCCTTTCACAATGCCAGGTGTGCTTCATCTCGAACCTTTGCATTGGCAGCTCCCTTTGCCGAGAGTCTTGTCCCCGACATGCACATGCGATGGTTAATATTGTCAACTTGGTTGAATTGAAGAATGGAAAGTATTTTTTTCTTGGTGTGTCTGTGTGGGTGTTTATTTCTGGGTGTGTCTGTGAGGATGTTTCCAGAGGAGACTGAAATTTGAGTCAGTGCACTGGGAGAGGCCGACCCACCCTCAATCTGGGTGGGTACCATCCAATCGGCTGCCAGCACAGCTAGAACAAAGCAGGAGGAAGAAGGCTGGGATAAGCTGGCTTGCTGAGTTTATTGATTCTCACACTGTTAATAAAGACATACCCAAGACTGGGTGATTTCTAAAGAAAAGAGGTTTAATTGACTTACCGTTTTGCATGGCTGGGGAGGCCTCAGGAAACTTACAATCATGGTGGAAAGGGAAACAAACACATCCTTCTTTACATGGTGCCAGGAGAGAGAATGAGAGTCAATTGAAGGGGAAGCCCCTTATAAAACCAACAGATCTAGTGAGAACTCACTCACTATCATGAGAACAGTATGGGGGATCCCCACGATCCAGTAACCACCACCTGGTCCTGCCCTTGACACATGGGGATTATTACAATTCAAGATGAGATTTTGGGTGGGGACACAGCCAAACCATATCACTGAGTCTTCTGGCTTTTGTCTTTCTCCCATGCTGGATGCTTCCTGCCCTTGAACATCAGACTCCAAGTTCTTCAGCTTTTGGACTCTTGGACTTACCTCAGTGGTTTGCCAGGGACTCTCAGGCCTTCAGCCACAGACTGAAGGCTGCACTGTCGGCTTCCCAACTTTTGAGATTTTGGGACTCAGACTGGCTTCCTTGCTCTTCAGCCTGCAGATGGCCTATTGTGGGACTTCACCTTGTGATCGTGTGAGTCTTTTCTCCTTAATAAACTCCCTTTCATGTATTCATCTATCCTATTAATTCTGTCCCTCTGGAGAGCCCTGACTAACATAACATACTGAAGCCTCACCTCCTTTGAGTCTGCACATGTGTCACCCTCTCAGGCAGGCCTCTTCTGGCCACACTAAGATTATATTAAGATTACACCCACCCCTTCACCAACGCCCCTCTCTCTGCTTTGTTTTTTCCATTGTTTCTATCAGCCTCTAAGTACTGTAGCATGTGGTGATTTAATGCCCCCACCTGACTGCACATCTCATGAATGCAGGAGTTCTGCTTTGCTGCTGTGGATGCTCAGCAGAGTGCCAGTGTTCCATCAATACTTCCAGGCCAACTGATGGATAGAAACCAGTAGACCTTGTGGTGGCAAAGGGAATAGCAAGGATTTTTTGTTTTTAATTTAACTTTAAGGTCTAAAGCATTACCTCTACTAACAGTGAGTGTCTTAGTCCATTTGTACTGCCATAAAGGAGTATGAGGTTGGGTAATTTATAAACAAAAGAGGTTTATTTGGCTCATGGTTCTGCAGGCTGTATGAGAAGCATGGCACTGGCACCTGCATCTGGTGAAGGTTTCAGGCTGCCCCCACTCATGGTGGAAGGGGAAGGGGAACCAGATTGTGCAGGGATCACATGGAAAAAGAGGAAGTGAGAGAGCGAGAGGGGAGATGCTAGGTTCTTTTTAACAACCACCTTTCACAGGAACTAATAAAGTGAGAACTCATACCCCACATCCACCCTCCCAGGGAGCGCATTAATCTATTTATGAGGGATCTGCTCCCATGACCCAAACACCTCCCATTAGGCTCCACTTCCAACACTGGAGATCAGATTTCATCATGAAAGGGGACAAACATCCAAACTATAGCAGTGACCAGAAGCAAATAAGCTTCTCCCTTAAACAAAAAAACACAGGGTACATAATGCTAAAACCTCCCAGCTGTACCTTCTGACCTGTTGACTGGGCTTCCCATACACTCATTTTTCCTGCCCCTTGGAATTTTTAACTTCCAGTAAAACTCCAAGTTAATTGCTTTTTCAAGGGCAACTTTAATCAGAATAGCCAGCTTTACAGACACATTACAGAAAAAGGAAAACCAGTTATTTAGTTATTTGTGTGTGTGTGTGTGTGTGTGTGTTAGGTTATTCAAAAAACCATAGTGGTGGGTTTTTTTTCCCATTGGCTTTTTTTCCTCCATTATCAAGCACGCTTTTCTGTTCAGGATTGAGGTCATCCATCTGCTATCTCATATCCTCTTGTTGGGTTCTGCCAAGTATTAGTCATAAGGCAGTCAGCTCGCTTGTGTACACTTGAACAGCTCTTTTTCACATTAAGTCTTCCAGTTTTCCCTGCTTATTTTAGCCGGCTGCTCAAAGTAGCAGCTGGTTGCCTGGCTATTCCTAGGCAGCTAAAAGCATCGTGAGTAGAATACAGACGAAGCAGGAAGGAATAATCTGAGCTTGATGCTAAGGTTTTTGTCTAAGCCCTTCTGATCAGGGTCTGTTTCTTAACTGCAATCTGTCCAAAATGTTACTTCCCATCACTCCACATATTATAGCTATCTGATAATTATTAAAATCTGAATATCAAAGTCATTTTTGTATGGAGGGAATAATATATGTTCCTTTCCAATATGGCCTTAAATACTCCCCCAAATTCCTTAGCTGTTAATTTTTTTCTCCCATCTTAAAATATGTGTATTTTTAATATTTACCCTGCCCATTTAATAGCAATAAGAGAAGTACATCAGTTACCTAAGTCAGAGATCAGCAAACTTCTTCTGTATGGGGCCAGACAGTCAAACTTTGTGGGCCATACATTCTCCAGTACAATTATTCAGCTCTGCTATGGTAGCATGAAAATATCCAGATAATACATAAATGAATGAGCATGGCTGTGTTCCAATGAAACTATTTATACTGCAGTATAATTTTAAAAAATCTATATTTAGTTTCTGCCCTGGTTCCCAGTATACAGCTCCTAAAATATGCGGCATCTCTGGAGTGGTAAGAGTATCTTTTGTATACCAATGAGATGACGGGTGGCCCCTAAATAGCTTCAGGATGGGGATTGGTCAGAAAAACTAGGGCATGATTACAAAGTTGGAACTTTTAGCCACATCTCTTAATCTCTAGGGAGGGGAGAAAAGCTGACGTTTGAGTTAATCACTGATGGTCAACTGCAGGACCTAGATTTTAGTATCTGTGGGAGTCTTGGAAATAATCTCCTTCAATTACTATGATCATAATCAGTCATGTCTACGTAATGATCATAACTAGTCCATAAAAACCCAAAAGGACTGAGTTGGAAGAGTTTCTAGATAGCTGAACTCATGGAGGTGCCTGGAGGGTGGTGTATCAGGAGAGGGCAGAGAAGCTCTGTGCCCTTTTTCACATACCTTGCCCTATTCATCATTTCCATCTGGCTATTCATCTGCATCCTTTATACTATTTATTTATTTATTTTTGAGATGGAGTCTCACTCTGTCATGCAGGCCGGAGTGCAGTGGTGCAGTCTTGGCTTCCTGCAACCTCTGCCTCCCAGGTTCAAGCGATTCTCCTGCCTCAGCCTCCAGAGTAGCTGGAATTGAATTAAATTGAATTGAATTATAGGTGGCACGCACCACCACACCCATCTGGTTTTTGTATTTTTAGTAGAGACAGGGTTTCACTATGTTGTCCAGGCTGGTCTTGAACTCCTGACCTCAAGTGATCCACTCACCTCAACCTCGAAAGTGCTGGGATTACAGACGAGAGCCACCATGCCCAGCCTGTACTATTCTTTATAGTATTCTTTATAATAAACCATTGAATATAATGGAAGTGTTTCCCTGAAATCTGCGAGCCACTAGCAAACTAATCAAATCTGAAGAGGCGATCAAGGGAACCTTGATTTATGGCCAGTCAGAAACACAAATACCAACCTGGGCTCTGTTTGCTTTTTGTTTTTATTTGTTTGTTTGGTTTTTGAGACGGAGTCTCTCTGTCGCCTAGGCTGGAGTGCAGTGGCCGGATCTCGGCTCACTGCAAGCTCCACCCACCGGGTTCACGCCATTCTCCTGCCTCAGTCTCCTGAGTAGCTGGGATTACAGGTGCATGCCACCATGCCCAGCTAATTTTTTGTATTTTTAGTAGAGATGGGGTTTCACCATGTTAGCCAGGCTGGTCTCGAACTCCTGACATCAGGAGATCCACCTGCCTTGGCCTCCCAAAGTGCCGGGATTACAGGTGTGAGCCACCACACCCGGCCCTACAACCTGGGGCTTTTAATTGGCATCTGGAGTGTGGGCAGTCTTGTGGGACTGGGCCCTTAACCTGTAGGGTCCGATGCTGTCTTCAGGTGGATAGTATCAGAATTAAATTGAATTATAGGACACTCAGTTGGTATCCACTGGAGATCTGATTAGTATGTGGGGGAAAAACCTTTACACAGCTGGTCACAGAAGTGTGCTATGGTGAAAAACAGTTTGTGCTTTCAAATTTGAATTTCATATAATTTTTCATGTATTACAAAGTATTTTTTTATTGACTGTTTATAATCAGTGAAAAATATAAAAATCTGTTCTTAGTTCAGAGGCTATACAAAAATAAGAGTGGAGGAAAGCAGGTCTGATCTGGTTCAGGGGCCATACTTTCCCTACCTCTGGCCTAGGTTGGCAAACTGTAACCTTGAGGTTACAGTTGTTAGAACCTAATATCCAATGTGATGGTATTAAGAGGTGGGGCCTTTGGGAAGTGATTAAATCATGAGGCGTTCACCCTCACAAAGGGAATTAATGCCCTTATAAAAGACACCAAGGAGAATTTGTTTGCCCCTCCTGCCACGTGAGGACACATAGAAGTCACCATCTATGAAGAATGGGCCTTCACCAGACACCAATCTGCTGGTGCCTTGATCTTGGACTTCCCAGCCTCCAGAATTGTGAGCAATACATTTCTGTCATTTGTAAGTTGCCCAGTGTAAGGTATTTTGTTTTAGCAGCCTGAATGGACTAAGAAAATAAGAATATATTATTTATGGATTCTGAAAGGAACGATAACACTATTTTTCCTTCAAAGAAAATGTTTAACTTTAATGTTCATTGAAGTGCTAATTCTAACATTAAAAAATTAAAAACAACCTAAATATCCAATAACAGAGAAGACACTAAGTGCCTCTGTACATCAGAATACTAACTGACCTTTAAGGTGATGTTGTCAGTGGCAGAGAATGCTGGTTTTTGAAGTGGGTAGACCTGAGTATAAATCCAGACTCCCATTTACCCAGCTGAGGATCTTAAGCAGGCCCCTTCACATTCCTGGATTTTTCTCATATGTAAAATTGAAACAGTAATGTAACTTTTTTATCTTCATGCTTAACATACAGTACAGCCGCTTTTAATATTATCTATTGCAATTGTTATTTGGGGGAATTATATGGGATTTAAAATTTTTATGCAATGAATACGTATTTTTTCATAGTAACACAAAATGACTTTTTTATTATAATGAATTTCCCTCTGTAGAGAGAAATCATTTCTAAAAATTACAGTCACTATGGCATCTACAGCAAAGTACCTGTAGCAGTACAATGTAGGTTAGGCTTGGGAGAAAAAGGCTTGCTGGAGACACCAATGACAGGTGAAGTCCACATGTCTCTCTGGAGCATCCCAGGGAGAAGTGCTGGACAGGCCTACCTATGACAGGCCTCCTCTATGAGAAAAGACAGAAGTGAGGCCAGATGGAATAGTCACGAGAGAAAAAAATGAGTTCTATTCTCTAGTAGCGAAAAGGCAAGACACACTGTAGCTTGGTCAATAAATAGGTATGGAATGAATGAATGAATATCAAGATTGTTTATTTATAATCTGTTTGGACCATAGAGTGTGAATTAAGAAGAAAATTTCTTATTCTATATTTTTGAAGAGGAACCTGAATTTTGGAGAAATTGTATGGAAAAATATTCATAATCCGATTAAAGGTATTATAAGGATGTGACTGGTGTGATCCATTTATTCATTCAATCAATAAGTTTTATTGAGCATCTACACTGTGCCAGCACTCATGATATGCCCAGTCATAAATCAAGATAAGTCTTGTTTTTAATTTTGATAACTTTGCCCTCTAATCCCAGGTGTATGATATTTGTGTTCACTATGTGGTTACCAGTTTAAGAAGACAATTTAAATGGTTTTTGGAACTTATCTTACTGGATGAGAGGCTGAGTTAGGATAAGTAAAATATTGCTAACTGTAACTAGGCAGTATGATGTAGTATATACTCAAGTGTGAGCTGTGGCATCAGACTTCCTGGGTATCAAAATCTGGTTCTACCACTCACTGGCCATGTAATATTAAACAAGTTTCTGCATCTCTTTAAATTTCCATGTTTTAACTGTAAAATATGGATAATAGTAGCATTGACTTAAGAGGATTCTTTTTTCTAAGTAAGAATATTATACAAAGAATACCTTCCATGGCGCCTAACAATAGCAAGCACCAATGACTAATAAATGTCAGCTATTGTTATTATTTTACCCTTGTGTAGCACTATAAAGAAGGAGACAATTGAAATGGAGCAAACTATGGCATGATGGTGCACAGCTACAGTCCCAACTACCTGGGAGGCTGAGGCAGGAGGATCCTCTGAGCCCAGGAGTTCAAGGTTGCAGTGAACTATGATTGTGCCACCTCACTCCAACCTGGGTGGCAGAGCAGGACCCCATCTCAAGGAAAAAAAAAAGGGAGCAAACTGGAACTGGGCCCGAGAAGAAGATCAAAGTACCAAGACTACAGCTTGTTGACATCTCCTGCTCAAGACATAACTTCAATGAATAAACTTTCACAGAAGATTCTTCAAAGAGGATATTACTGTTTCGCATTCATAGATTTGGCCTCATCAAGGGGCATGATTTTGGAACCACATGACTACTAGCAAGTGGTCTTCTTAGGGATGACCCACACTTAGAAAAGGGGATAACCATCAACATCCTGGAGAACTTAATAGGGGGGTAATTGTTAGGCAGAGCTTCTTTGAGAAACTTCCTTCCTTCCTTCCTTCCTTCCTTCCTTCCTTCCTTCCTTCCTTCCATACTTTTGTTTCTCTCTCTTTCTTTCTTCTTTTTTTGAGACACAGTCTCACTCTGTCACTCAGGCTTGAGTACAGTGGTGCAATCACGGCTCACTGCAATCTCTGCCTCCTAGGCTCAAACAATCCTCCCATCTCAACCTCCCACAGATCTAGGACCACAGATATGCGCTGCCACACCTGGCTAATTTTTTTGTTTGTTTTATTTTTTGTAGAGACAGGGTCTTGCCATGTTGTCCAAGTTGGTCTTGTACCCCTGGGCTCAAGTGATTGTCTCACCTCAGCCTCCCAAAGTGCTGGGATTACAGGTATGAGGCACCATGCACAACCCTTTCCTTCTTAGTCACACAAGTATTGCAGTCTGGCAGAGGGAAGAGGCAGCTGCAAACCATAGGCTAGAGAGCCCCATTGCCTCTGAACATTTCTCATGTACAATGAGATTAATTTCATTCATTCAACTGATGTTTATTGAGTACTTTGCTCTGTGTCAGGCAAGATGCTATGAGCTGAGAATATGATATTAAAAGGGAAAAACTGATTCTACCTTTCCTGCCCTGCCCTCGTGGATTCAATTCCAATGGGGAGAAAGACATCGATCGCATGATTCACCTAAGTAAATGTAAAAATATAACTGTGATAAGTGATATTAAGGAAAAGTATGTGATGTTATGAAAGAGTGTAATAGAGAAACTTTAGTTAAAGAGACTGTGGAAGACTTCCTGGAGGAAGAAATGCTAGGAAATGATGAAAGGAAGCTGTGCTCAGAGTGAACAGCATGATGTGCAAAGGTCTTACAGTGGAAAGAAGTATGACAGCTGCTAGAGTTTAGATTTTTTTTTTTAATTTTAATTTAATTTTATTTTATTTTTAGAAAGAGTTTCGCTCCGTCTCCCCAGGCCAGAGTGCAGTGGCTCAATCTTAGTTCACTGCAACCTCCACCTCCCGGGTTCAAGCAATTCTCATGCCTCAGCCTCCTGAATAGCTGGGATTACAGGTGTGCCCCAACACGCCCAGCTAATTTTTGTATTTTTAGTAGAGACAGGGTTTCACCATGTTGGCCAGGCTGGTCTCGAACTCCTGATCTTAAGTGATGCGCCCACCTCAGCCTCCCAGAGTGCAGGGATTACAGGCATGAGCCACCTCGCCTCACCTAGTTTGGACGTTTGACCAACGTCTGAATCTCATGTTGAAATTTGATCCCCAATGTTGGAGGTGGACAGAGTGAGAAGTGTGTGGGTCACGGGGGCGGATCCCTCATGAATAGCTTAGTGCCGTCCTCACAGTAATGAGTGAATTCTTACTCTATGAGTTCCTGAGAGAGCTGGTTGTTAAAAAGAGCCAGGCACCTCCGCTACTCTCTCTCGCCATGTGATCTCTAGACTGGCTCCCCTTCTCCTGTGCCACAAGTGGAAGGAGGCTGCGGCCCTCACCAGAAGCGGATGCTGGCACCAAGCTTCTTGCACAGCCTGCAGAACTGCGAGCCAAATAAACGTCTTGCCTTGTAAATTACCCAGTCCCAGGCATTTATTCATAGCAATGTAAACAGAGTAAGATAACACGTTTGAGAGAAAATGTCAGAGTGACCAGAGACAGCTAAGATGTCCTAATAAGAGCTAATGTTTATTGAGCAAACATTTATTGAGCTAATATTTATTGTACCTACTAAGTTAATCCAAGCACTTGACGTTGATCCTCATGACAATTCTAATTGGGAAATACTATTGTTTTACAGATGAAGAAACTGAGGCCTAGAGGAGTGAAGGAACTTATGCAAGGTTATCCAGTTAGTAAGAGGTAGAGCTGAAATTAGGATTAGTTGGAAGAAGTAGGAAAGGACCAAAATGTGCAGTGGTTCACAGACCAGGTTAAAAGATTTTTATGATAAAAGAAATAAGAAGTCACTGAAGTGTGCATTTTATTTCAAAATGGTTACTCCATTTGCATTTCAAAAAGGTCACTCCAGCTGTAGCACAGAGAAGTAGTTGAAAGGTTGGGGAGAGTGCATACTGAGAAACCAGTTAGGAGATGACTGCTGTTGTCTGGGCAAGAACTGACAGAAGCAGTACTAGAGAGTTGGCCCTGGGTTGGACATGGTGGCTCACACCAGTAATCCCAGCACTTTGGGAGGCCTAGGTGGGCGGATCACTTGAGGTCAGGAGTTCGAGACCAGCCTGGTCAACATGGTGAAACCCCATCTCTACTAAAAATACAAAAATTACCTGGGCATGGTGGCACACACCTGTTGTCCCAGCTACTCGGGAGGCTGAGGCATGAGAATCGCTTGAACCTGGAAAGCAGAGGTTCCAGTGAGCTGAGATCACACCACTGCACACTCCAGCCTGGGTGACAGAGTAAGACTCTGTCTCCAAAAAAAAAAAAAAAAAGAGTCGGCCCTGGAGAAGGGCAGAGTGGTTCTGTCTGAGATAAAGTGGATGAGGAGGGATGAGGGCATGATAGGGAGCAGGTCCTGAGGATGATCCTTGGGCTTCTGGCTGGTGTCACTGTGTGAACAGTGGGCAGTGGTGTCATTTTCTCATGCAGAGAACACAGGAAGGAAGAGGAGCACACCTGGGTGTAAGGAGGAACGTCATGAATTGGAGGTATTTTGAGACATTTCCACTGGAGATGTCAGAAACCAATTGCATTTGTGGAGCTAGGGCTCAGATAGGTCTGTACTAGAGATTTAAACTGGGGAGTCATCCTAGTGCAGTAATTAGAGACAGGGAAGCTGAAGAGATTGCTTAAGGAAAGTGAGGAGTGAGGAGAAGATTGCCCAATATCTGGGAGAAAGCCCAAGCTTTCCTTGGCCTTGATTCAGTCTTTCACCTCTTTTTCCTATCTTACTGATCCACACCCCCCACTCTGTGAGATCCAAGTGGAAGTCACAAGGAGAAACATGAAGAAAATAATATAATGGATTGAGGCTGGGCATGGTGGCTCATGCTTGGAATCCCAGCACTTTGGGAGGCCAAAGTGGGCAGATTACCTGAGGTCAGGAGTTCAAGACCAGCCTGGCCAACATGGTGAAATCCCATCTCTACTAAAAATACAAAAATTAGCCAGGTGTGGTGGCACATGTCTATAATTCCAGCTACTCAGAAGGCTGAGGCAGGAGAATGGCTTGAACCTGGGAGGTGGAGGTTGCAGCGATCTGAGATCACGCCATTGCACTCCAGCCTGGGTGACAAGAGTGAAACTCTGTCTTGATAAATAAATAAATAAATAAATAAATAAATAAAATATAATGGATTGAGTTAACCCTTGGGACACCTTCACTTCTTTTTCTTTCTTTTTTTTTTTTACTTTAAAAAAATTTTTATTGAGAAAAATTATATATATTTATGGTACACAATTTTTTTCTATAGGTTTTTGGGGAACAGGTTGTGTTTGGTTACATGGATAAGTTCTTCAGTGGTGGTTTCTGAGATTTTGGTGCACCTATCACCTGAGCAGTGTATACTGTACCCAGTGTGTAGTCTTTTATCCCTTACCCACCTCCCACCCTTTCCCTCCAAGTCCCCAAAGTCCACTGGATTATTCTCATGCCTTTGCATCCTCACAGCTTAGCTCTCCATCTTTTTCTTTTCATCAAGTTTGAAGCATTCCTTGTAAAAGGAAATCATTATCTTAGAAGTACTATTATGCTGGCTGAGGATGGTGGCTCACACCTGTGATCCCAGCAGTTTGGGAGGCCAAGGCAGGTGGATCACTTGAGCCCAGGCCAGCCTTGGCAACAGGGCAAACTCCTGTCTTGAGAAAGAAAGAGAGAAAGAGAGAAAGAGAGAGAGAGAAAGGAAGGAAGGAAGGAAGGAAGGAAGGAAGGAAGGAAGGAAGAAAGAAGGAAAGAAAGAATGAAAGAAAGAAAGAAAGAAAGAAAGAAAGAAAGAAAGAAAGAAAGAAAGAGAAAGAAAGGAAAGAAAGAAAGAAAGAGGGAGGGAGGGAGGGAGGGAGGGAAGGAAGGAAGGAAGGAAGGAAATTCTATTATGCCTTAATCTTGTGAGCATCTTCTTAATTCTACTCAAAAAACATTCTTCCTATAAAATGACAAATGTAAACCAAAAATAAAATTCTGAGTCCCCTTCCCCACCCCCCACCCCCCACCGCTACAGTCATCTGTATGACTTCCTCTTTAGCCAGGGCACTTTAAAATCTAACCTGAAAGACTGGTTCAGGCCATGATGCAAAGTGGGATCAGACATGCCTCATTACACCTCTCCAGTATTAACTTCAACACAGACCTTAAGTCTGAAAAGAAACATTTGGAGGGAGCGGGTAGAATCAAGGGAACAAAAAAGAAGAGAAACATTGACTATCTATTCTCTACCTGGCAGTTTCATCTGCATGATTAAACTTTGGTCTTTGTAACTTCTTATCGCAAGACAGACATTTCGATCCATTGATAACTCTTCCACCCAATTACCAATTAGAAAAACTTTAAATCTACCTATAACCTGGAAGCCCCCCGCCTCGCTTCACATTGTCTTGCCTTTCTGGATTGGACCAATGTATATCTTAAATGTATTTGAAGTCTCATATCTCCCTAAAATGTACAAAACCAAGCTATGCCCTGACACCTTGGGCACATATTCTCAGGACCTCCTGAGGGCTGTGTCATAGGTCATGGTCACTCATATTTGGCTCAGAATTAATCTCTTCAAATATTTTACAGAGTTTGACTCTTTCCGTTGACACAACTTAGATTAAGCGATTAAGCACACTCAGATAATAACCTGCCAGACAGTGCTCCCAAAGGCTTGGAAGAAATACTTCCGTTTCTAAACGAGGTTGTCTTATAGACATGGGATAACTCGAGCACTCAGAGAAGTTGACTCCTTATTGTTTTTAAAGTCATGATTACCAGAGTTATTTCATCATAGCCTGCTAGGCATTGAACAAGGAAAGGCAACTACCAAGGACAAATACACATCTAGTTTTTGTAACATCCTTTCATGCTATTACTTAAATAGCTCTGGCATGGGCACTTATCTAACATGAGAGTTTTTACAAAGAAAAATCTGAACTTTAAAGAAAAAAAGAAAAACAAAATCAAACACACAAAAAAACCTCTTTTGGTTCACAAGCCATTGAGGATGAACTCTACTCTCCATCTCTAAGTTTATTAGTGAAGTTTTTTCCCATTCTGATGGGGAATTGTGAAGAGAGTGAGTAATGCAGAAACGGAAACTAAAGAGGTGGGCAGAGTGAGCCATGTCATTATTTTCTGGACCAGTGATATCAACAAACACATAGTTACAACTTCAATACTGTGACTGTCTGAGTTATATTTATTGAGTGTACCCAGAGTGAGTTGAACCGTTCTCAGCAGGAAACAGAAAAAAGATGGCACATTCGAATTAGGACAGTCCCAATACTTTGATGAAAAGGACTATATACAAACATGGGAAGGGTGCAGGAAAACCAAATGGAATAGCACAGCATCCCCCACCTGCTATTACCTCTAGGCATGAAGGGACAAGTTGAGAAAATAGTTAACAAAACCCAGAAAGAGAAACTCAAGAAAGTTTGTGAAGAGGGCCACCTTGAGGAGAGCTCTGATCTTTGATGGAAGGACATGGCCAGCTGTGAGTGACCCAGCCTGGAGGCAATTAAGCGAGTAAATACCCTCACTTCACTCCATCCTCTTTGCTGGGGGGCCCCACCAGCCAATCACTGATGTGGTTCATATAGGTCAGCCTCTTGGGTCAGAGAGCAAGATAGAGAAGGGAGGGGAGGAGTGAAAGAGACAAACTGGAAGACAACAAACAGAAAGAGGTAGAGAGCAAGTCAATGACTAAAATCAGTGGATAGAAAGTGCTAGAGTGCGGGTGGGGTGGTGGCATTGGTTTCACATAGGAAAGCCTGACAGGTTGGCTCCAGGAGTTACAGTTTTATGTGTCCATAATCAATATGGCAATACCAATGTTAAACTAGTGGATGAGATCACATTAAAGCTGTATGACTATCTCCTGGAAATTTTACAGAAATTAGACAGAAACAAGTTACTTCCAAGGTCCTTGCAGACTTGTGTACTTTTATCCTATACTTGCTGAAAGTCAAGTAAAAGTAATATCTTGGCAAAAGTACCAAAGAAAGACATGGGTTTTCCTGGTTTTTGGTAAAGTAGATTTTCAAAAACTCATTACCAAACTGAAAAATCTCTATACATAAAAATATTCATCACAGCAAAGAGAAAAATGCTGGAAGAAACTTCACTTCTAATAGTAGGGAAATACTTAAGAAAATGATCATATGTTCATTTGAAGCATTATTTTGCAGGATTAAACAATTACAAATAAAAGGAATTGTGAAACAGTATGGAAAATGCATATGATATAATGTTAGGTGAAAAAAAAAGCAGGAATTGAAGTTTTATATATACTATGCTTACAATTAAAAAAATATATATGGGTGTTGGTCTGAATGCAGTTGGTGTTTACAACTACTGAATCATGACTGGTTTATGGATTTCTTTGTTCCATCTTCACTTCCACTGCTCCACTTGACTAGTCTTAAAAAAAATGAAGAAAAGAATGAATTTACTAGAAATTAAAATAGTTTATTAAGGTGGTAAAACAACAGAAGATTATTTCCTCTCTTAATTTTTCAAAATTTTAATAGTGTAAGATCATATTTTATTTAAATATTTTAACATGTTAGATACTTAAATATGTTTTATTTATTTTCATTATTTAAATATACTATTTTTATTTGATTGATTTATTTATTTACATATAGAGACAGGGTCTCAATATGTTACCCAGGCTCGTCTTGAACTCCTGGATTCAAGAGATCTTCCCACCTTGGCCTCCCAAAATGCTGGGATTACAAGCATAAACCACAGAACCCAGCCTAAATATATTATTATTATTATTTTGAGATAGAGTCTTGCTCTGTCATCCAGGTTAGCATGCAGTGGCATGAACTCTATAGTGGCTTACTGTAGCCTTGATCTCCTGAGCTCAACTGATCCTCCTGCCTCAGCCTCCCAAGTAGCTGGGACCACAAGCACATGCTACCGTGCTCGCCTAATTTTTTTTTTTTTTTTTTCTGTAGAGACAGAGTCTCACCATGTTTCGCAGGCTGCTTTCAAACTCCTGGGCTCAAGTGATCTTCCTACCTTGGCCTCCCAAAGTGCTGGGACTATAGGCGTGAGCCACTGCACTCAGCTTAAATATATTATTTTTAAATGCAATAAAGATTGTACCTTACGGAGGACTGATAATTTTTCATACCTTGATGTGGATGAAGATTGTCTGGGTATATACATATAAAATACACATACACACACACACACACACACACACACACACACACACACACAGGTTTTTGTTCATGGTTCCTGGCTCATAACTCCTATGGCTCTTGTTAAAATGTTGGGGCATTTTAAACCTCAGAATAAGGCCTCATAAAAACTGACTGTGTTTGAAGTCAGACTCCACCACTTACTGTCTATATCATCTTGGTTAAGTCAGTTCACCTCTCTGTTTAATTTCCTGAACTGATCTCCTCATCTGTAAAATGGAATATGGTCCCACCTACTTCATGAGGTTTTTGTGAGGATCAACTGAATCCATTAACATGACAAAAACAATGACTCACTATGTTTCTAAGAGCTATTTAGCCCTGCATGAGTTAGCTATTGTTTTTCTGGGCTGTCAGAGTTCAACAGATGCTGCTTTGAATGTGCTTTGAACAATTCTAGCTCAAAAGGAATCTTGCAGAATTTGAGATACGATTTTGATTGTTACATTATCCACTCAGACACCCAATCACTCCTTTACCCCCTAAACTTAATCAAGCTCTGTTGATTCATACCTCTAAATAACTCTCTCCTCTCCAGTGCCTCAATTTTTGCTTAGATCACTGCAAGAGCTACCAACATTTTTTTCCTTTCTTCAGCAACTTTCATCCTTGATGTGTAAGGAAATCAAGATATTTTACACCAAAATATATTTCTTTGATATATTTTGAGAGGACTGCCAGAGGGCCAGCAAACAGAACTGGCCCTGCAAAGCTTTCTTTCATGGGGGAAATTTACATCTGTAGAGAATCTACATTCATGCAGCCAGGATTCCCTTGTCAGTTCTAGGAAAGATTAACTAAGAGTCTGACACCTTTAAAGGTGAGAGAATTTGTCAAAGGTAAGAAGAATTTGTCATCTATTCTGTCTGCTACCCAAGAGGTTTCATCTATATAACAAGGACAGCTTTGCTAGGCAGGCCTCCTGTTCTGTCTCTCTCATAACCTGTCTTGCCACTAAAGCCTGGTTTACCACCATAGCCTATTTTTGGCTGTGCTCTGAATCCATATTCTTTCTGTAACCTCGAGGTGGGGGGATTATTTCATTCTGAAGGCCCCTGTGTCATGAAAAACTATGATCAAATAAATTTGTATGCCTTTTCTCCTATTAATCATCCTCTTGTTAAATATTTTCAGCAAACCTTCAGAGGGTGAAGGGGACGCTTTCCCTTGCCTTCAACAATGTCCTTCAAAACGCCAGAGCCATATACATTACTCTCCAGCCTAAGTCCCACTGAGTTTGATCAATAACCATTATTTTGTTTTCAATTCAATGTCTTACCCTCAAGCTATTTCCCACCCACCTACCTCACCTTTGCCAGTACCCTTCTTGTACTGGCGTGACTTCAGTCCAGGTCCTTCCATGTTTCCTTTTCTTTCTTGGAGTTGATCTTTTCATGATTCTTTAACAAATGAGTTGCTATTAAGCCTTCATGACACTGATAAAAAATCTTCTCTTCTACAAAGTCTTTCTCAGCAATCCCAGGCAAAGTTAGTCATTTCCTCCTTTGTTTCCATTTCACTTGGTATATACCATGTCTTTTCACATAACAGGTTGCGCTGGAATTATGTGTTTATGGGCCTCACTCAATGACAGGGACTGAGCACCTTCCTTTGTTTGCCGAGAGCCACCCCCACATGCCTAGCACATCAAAGATGTTTAATAACTATGTAGTGAGTGAATAATAAATAAATGGGTTAGTATAACATCTCAGATGATATCTACATTGTGTCAATGCAAACTGTCAAACTCTGTAAAATATTTGAAGAGATTTATTCTGAGCCAGTTATGAGTGACTAATGGCCCATGACACAGCCTCAAAAGATCCTGAAAACATGTGCTCAAGGTGGTTGGGCCACAGCTTTGTTTTATACATTTTAGGGAGATATGAGATATCAATTAATACATGTAAGATGTACATCGGTTCAGTTCAGAAAGGTGGAACAACTGGAAATGGGGGCTTCCACATCACAGGCAGATTCAAAGATTTTCTGATTAGCAATTGGTTGAAAGCATTATTATCAATAGAAAGAAATGTCTGGATTATGATAAGGGTTGTGGAGACCAAGGTTTTATCATGCAGATAAAGCCTCCAGGTAGCAGGTTTCAGAGAGAATAGATTGTAAATATTTCTTATCAGACTTAAAAAGTCTCTTGTACCAGTAATTCCAAAAGGGAGGAGGGTATAATGAGGCATTTTGGCTCCCTTTTCTCATCATAGCCTGAACTCATTTTCCAGATTAGCTTTGGAATGCCCTTGGCTGAGAGGAGGGGTCCATTCAGATGGTTGTGGTGCCTTAGAATTTTATTTTTGGTTTACAACCTATAGGAGAGTAAATATAGTAAAGGAGAGACAAACGGTATATAGGCTCCACCCCTAGAGCATGTGACTCTGGGCAAATTCCTCATGCTCTCTGTGCCTCCCTTTCCTCCTCGACAAAATCATGACAAGGATATCTTCATGTGTGTGTGAGCATTCAGTTAATCAATACATGTAATTCTATGTGTTAGTTACTGTTGTCGTTGATGTTCATGGGGAGAGTATTACTGTAAACCCCAGGAAAGACAGGGACTTTGTTTTGACTCACCATTTAATTTCTAACATTTGTTATAGCATTTCTTGTGGAATAGGCACTCAATAAAAATTCAAGTGGGCACAGTGGCTCATGACTGTAATCCCAGCTACTCAAGAGGCTGAGGCAGGAGGATTGCTTGAAGTCAGGAGTTTGAGACCAGACTGGGAATCATAGCAAGATAGTGTCTCTACAAAAAAATTCAAAAATTGGCCAGTGGTGGTAGTGTGTGCCTTGAGTTCCAGCTAATCAGTAGGCTGAATTGGGAGGATTGCTTGAGTTTAAGAGTTTGAAGCTGCAGTGAGCTGTGATTGCATCACAGCACTCTCCAGCTTGAGTGACAGAGTGAGACTCCCCCCATCTCTCTCTCTCTCTTTTTGTTTTTGGAGATAGAGTCTCACTCTGTTGCCCAGGTTGGTGTGCAGTGGCACAGTCTTGGCTCACTGCAACCTCTACCTCATAGGTTCAAGTGATTCTCCTGCCTCCACCTCTTGAGGATTCATCTTATTAAGTAGCTAAAATTAGTGTCATTTGCTGGATATCATTTATCAAAAAGTGATTGGGCTGTGGGTATTTGACCTTTAAGTATGAAATGCATGTCTTCCTCTGAGCCAGAGTTACCAGTTTGTTGACTTTTCAGAGTTTGTTGACTTATCCAGAGTAACTGGGATTACAGGAACCTGCCACCAGGCCCAGCTAATTTTTGTATTTTTTTTAGTAGAGACATGGGGTTTCGCCACATAGGCTAAGCTGGTCTTGGACTCCTGACCTCAGGTAATCCACCTGCCTTGGCCTCCCAAAGTGCTGGGATTACAGGTGTGAGCCACCATGCCCGGCCCCCTACTCTCTTAAAAACAAAAAAGAATTGTGAAATGAACATAAGTATAATAAAAAGAGAACACAAAAGAAGATAGTTAGAAACACACTCACACACACAAAGGGCCAGTGGGAATACATTTGTCCATTTGACACAAAGTACAAAACTGTTGCTAAGTCACCTCAGGTGCTCACCACTGAGGGATGAACAAGGAGGACAGTTCTGGAGGCTGGGAAGTCCAAGATCAAAGTACTGGCAGATTTGATGCCTAGTGAGAACCTGCTTCCTAGTACCCAGTTTTCTTTTTTTTTTTTTTTTTTTTGAGACGGAGTCTTGCTCTGTCGCCCAGGCTGGAGTGCCGTGGCCGGATCTCAGCTCACTGCAAGCTCCGCCTCCCAGGTTCACGCCATTCTCCCGCCTCAGCCTCCCGAGTAGCTGGGACTACAGGCGCCCGCCACTTCGCCCGGCTAGTTTTTTGTATTTTTTAGTGGAGACGGGGTTTCACCGTGTTAGCCAGGATGGTCTCGATCTCCTGACCTCATGATCCACCCGTCTCGGCCTCCCAAAGTGCTGGGATTACAGGCTTGAGCCACCGCGCCCGGCCCCTAGTACCCAGTTTTCTTTCATGACAGAAAGTTGATGAGAAAGCTCCCTGGGGTCTCTTTCATCAGGGCACTAATCCTATTAATGGGAGCTCCACCCTCATGAACTAATCAGCTACAAAAGGCCCCTACCTGCTAATACCATCACATTGGGGGTTAGGATTTCAACATATGAATTTGGAGGGGACACAAACATTTAGTCTGCAGTACAATGTAAATAATGATAACTAAGAATACTCACATAGGCCAAGCATGGCAGGTGGCTCATATCTGATATCCCAGAACTTTGAGAGGCCGAAGTGGGAGGACTGCTTCAGCCCAGGAGTTCAAAACCAGTCTGGGCAACATAGCAAGACCTTAGCTCTAAAAATAAATAAATAAATAAATAAGAAAAATCAGCCAAATGTGGTGGTGTACACCTATAATTCTAGCTACTTGGATGGCCAATGCAGGAGGATTGCTTGAACCCAGAAGTCCAAGGCTACAGTGAGCTATGATCTCACCCCTGCACTCCAGCCCAGGTGATACAGCGAGATTCTGTCTCAAAAAAAAAAAAAAAAAAAAGAATACTCACACAGTAAATCCGAGCAAATGTTCTATACAGTAAGTCCTCACCTAATACCAATATGTTCTTGGGAACTTCAACTTTAAGCAAAATAAGGTATCATGAAACCAATTTTACAATAGGCTAATTGATATAGACAAGAGTTATGTTCCTATGGCAGATTTCTGGTCATAGAAACATTGCCAAACTTCTAAATGAAGACCTGAAACACTTCACCCAGATGCAACAAACATGAACTCATGGCCACACTTCTTTCATCTATACTCTTACCTACTTTCCCCTCACCTCCTCACCAGCGTGTTTTGTTTGGTGTTTTTTGGGTTTGTTTGTTTGTTTGTTTGTTTTTTTGAGACAGAATCTCACTCTGCCATCCAGGCTGGAGTGCAGTGGCATGATCTCGGCTCACTGCAACCTCCACCTCCCAGGTTCCAGTGATTCTTGTGCCTCTGCCTCCTGAGTAGCTGGGATTGCAGGTGCGCACCACCAATCCCAACTGATTTTTGCATTATTAGTAGAGATGGGGTTTTACCATGTTGGCCAGGCTGGTCTTGAACTCCTGACCTCAAGTGACCCCCCAACCTCAGCCTCCCAAAGTGCTGGGATTACAGGTGTGAGTCACTGAGCCTGGCCCTCACCAGCCTATGTTGAAGTAATCCAAGTTATTATAAAATTTCATTCATAGTATTTCAATATCTATCTCTAAAAGATAAGAACTATTTAACATAACAATGCTATTACGGCAGGTATACAAAGTTAAACATAATGCAAAAGGTCTGTGCATTTTAACGGTTGTTACATATTGCTACTGTCCCCTTGGAAGGATACAGCAATTTGCCCTTACAGCCCTAGTTTATAGCAGTCATCCCTGATTTTATCAATCTTTTTCATATCCATCAATCTATAGCTCTCAAAACTGATGTCTTGTTCCAACTCTCACTCTATTGATTGTTAATGAGGTTGAGCAACTTCTCATTTTATATAGACCATTTATATTTCTTCTTCCACAATTACTTATTCACATTCTCTTGTATTGTTTTATGAATCAATCTTATTTTCGTATTGATTTATAAGTTTAAAGAGTAAGAATTTTAACACACATTGCATTATCTAGATTGTATACAATAGAAAACATTTGAAGATGGATTTTCAAATAACAGTATAAAGTACTCATGATAAATACATACCATGTGTATTAGTCTATTTTGTATTGCTATAACAGAATCCCTGAGCCTGAGAAGTTTATAAAGAAAAGAGATATATTTAGCTCATGGTTCTTCAAGCTGGGAAGTTCAAGATTAGGCAGCCACATCTGACAGCTTCCAATAAGGACCTCATACTTGGTCAAAACATGGAGAAATGGAAGGTGAACCAGGTTTGTATGAGAAAAGGCAAAACACTAGAAGCAACATCATTTTATTTATTTTTTGTATTTCAATGACTACAAAGGCACCTTCACTTTATAACAACCGGCTCTCTCAGAAACTAATCCATTCCCATGAGAACTAACCCAGTCTTGTGAGAAGGACATTAATTCATCTTATGACCTAATCACTTAGAGACACCATCTGCCCTGCCAATATTGCCACATTGGAGACCAGTCCACAACATGAATTTTGGTGGGGACAAACAATATTGAGACCATAGCCCCGTGGTGTACTATGCAGTCTTTAATAAGTATATGTTTATAAAAACTCATTGAATATACAACACCAAGAATGAACCCCAATGTAAACTATGAACTCTGGGTGATAATGATGTGTCAATGTAGACTCATTGATTGTAGCAAATATAACAACTCACTGTTCCCAGCTGTGGTAGCTACAGTGGAAGACTTCTTCTGTTTGATTAAACTCTCCAATCAAAAGACATAGAGTGGCTGAATAGAAGAAAACACAAGACCCCATGATCTATTGCCTACAAGAAACACATTTCACCTATGAAGATACATATAGACTAAAAAAAAGAGATGAAAAAAGATATCCATGATGATGTAAACCAAAAGGAGCAGGAGTAGCTATACTTATATCAGACAAAATAGATTTCAAGACAAAAACTCTAAGAAGAGACAAAGAATATCATTATATAATGATAAAGGGGTCAATACAGCAATAAGATATAATGATTGTAAATGTATATGCACCTAATACTAGAGCACCCAAATATATAAAGCAAATATTATTGGAGCTAAAGAGAGAGATAGGCCTCAGTATAATACATCTGGAGTCTTCAACACTCCCCTTTCAACACTGGATAGATCTCCCAGACAGAAACTCAATAAGCAAATATTGAACTTAATCTGCACTATACATCAAATAAACCTAATAGATAGTTACAGAACATTTCATCCAATGGCTGTCGAATATGCATTCTTTTCCTCAGCACATTGATCATTCTCAAGGATAGGCAATATGTTAGATCACAAAACAGGTCTTAAAACACTCAAAAAACTGAAATCATATCAAGCATCTTCTCTGACTACAAAGAAATACAATTAGAAATCAACAACAAGAGGAATTTTGGAAATCATACGGACACATGGAAATTAAAAAATATGCTCCTGGATGACCAGTGAATCAATGAAGAAATTAAGATGAAAATTGAAAAATTTCTTAAAACAAATGATAATGGAAACACAGCATAGCAAAACCTATGAAATACAGCAAAAGCAGTACTAAAAGAGAAATTTGTAGCTGTAAGTTTCTACATCAAAAAAGAAGAAAAACTTCAAATAAATTACCTAACAACACATCTTAAAGAACTAGAGAAGCAAGAGCAAAACAACCTCAAGCTTAGTAGAAGAAAGGCAATAATAAAGATCAGAGCAGCAATCAATGAATTTGAAATGAAGAAAACACACACAAAAATAAATGAAACAAAAAGTTGATTTTTTGAAAAGATAAACAAAGTTGACAAACTTTTAGCCAGACTAATGAAGAAAAAAGAAAAAGAGAAACCCTAAATAAATAAAATCAGGGATGACAAAGGAGATATTACAACTGCTATCACAGAAATTCAAAGAATAATTAGGGACTACCCTGAGCAAGTGTATACCAATAAATTGGAAAATCTAGAAGGAGAAATTCCTAGACATATACAACCTACCAAGATTGAACCATGAAGGAATCCAAAACCTGAATAGACCAATAACAAGTAATGAGATTAAAGCCATAATAAAAAGTCTCCTTGTAAAGAAAAGCCCAGGACCCAGGTTTCAATATAAAAATCATAAAAGGAGACAAAGAAGATCATTATATAATGCTAAAGGGATTACTTCAGTAAGAGGATGTAACAATTGTAAATTTATATGCACCTAACATTGGCACACCCAGACATATAAAGCAAATACTATCAAAACTAAAGAGAAAGACAGACCCCAGTGCAATAATAGCTGGAGACTTCAATATCCCACTGTCAGCACTGGACAAATCTTCCAGACAGAAAATCAACAAAGAAATATTGAACTTAATCTGCGCTATAAACCAAATGAGCCCAATATATATTTACAGAACATTTCATCCAATGGCTGCAGAATATACATTCTTCTGCTTAGCATGTGGATCATTTGCAAGGATAAGCCATATATTAGACTACGAAACAGTCTTTAAAAATTCAAAAAAATCGAAATTATATTAAGTATTTTCTCTAACCACGGTGTAATAAAACTAGGAATCAATCACAAGAGGAATTTTAGAAACTATACGAATACTTGGAAATTAAAGAGTATGTTCCTGAACGATCAGTGGGTCAATGAAGAAACTAAGGAAAAAAATTTAAAAAGTTATTGGAACAAATGAAATAACAAATTAGCCAAGTGTGGTGGTGCATGACTGTAGTCCCAGCTACTCAGGAGGTTGAGATTGGAGGATCACTTGAGCCCAAGAGGTCGAGACTGCAGTGAGCTGTGATCATCCCATTGAACTCCTGCCTGGGCAATAAAGCAAGATCCTGTCTCAAATATATATACACACATTCTTCTACTAAGTTTGAGACAGGATCAAACTTAGTAGAAGAAAAGTAATAGTAAAGACCAGAGCAGCAATCAATGAATTTGAAATGAAACAACAACACAAAAAAATCAATGAAACAAAAAGTTGGTTTTTTGAAAAGATAAACAAAATTGACAAACCTTTAGCCAGACTAATGAAGAAAATAAAAAGAGAAGACCCAGATAAATAAAATCAGGGATGAAAAAGGAGACATTACAACTGTTCTTTTGATGTGGCATATTTTGATATTACTGTATCAAATATCTTGACAGTATCAAAATACACCAAAACTTATGAGATATGGCAAAAGCATTGCTAAGAGGAAAGTTTACAGCTATAAGTGCTTACATCAAAAAAGTAGAAAAACTTCAAATAAATAACCTTTAAGAGTTATGAGTTATAAAAGCAAGAGTAAACCAAAACCAAAATCAGTAGAAGAAAATAAATAATAAAGACTAGGTCAGAAATAAATAAAATTGAAATGAAGAAAACAAAAGAAAAGATCAATAAAAAAAAGTTGAATTTTTTTCAAAAGATAAAATTGCAAATCTTTAGCTACACTAAGAAGAGAGAAAAACCATATGAATAAAATCAGAGATGAAAGGGCTGGGAGCTGTGGCTCACGCCTGTAATCGCAGCACTTTGGGAGGCTGAGGCAGGCGGATCA
The DNA here is from genome assembly GCF_008728515.1 of Papio anubis. Classification (NCBI taxonomy): domain Eukaryota; kingdom Metazoa; phylum Chordata; class Mammalia; order Primates; family Cercopithecidae; genus Papio; species Papio anubis. The sequence goes on along the minus strand of NC_044978.1, from coordinate 132,310,659 downwards.
CGAGGTCAGGAGATCAAGACCATCCTGGCTAACAAGGTGAAACCCCGTCTCTACTACAAATACAAAAAATTGGCCAGACACGGTGGCAGGCGCCTGTAGTCCCAGCTACTCGGGAGGCTGAGGCAGGAGAATGGCGTGAACCTGGGAGGCGGAGCTTGCAGTGAGCGAAGATTGCACCACTGCACTCCAGCCTGGGTGACAGAGCGAGACTCCATCTCAAAAAAAAAAAAAAAAAAAAAAAAAAAATCAGTGATGAAAAAGAGGACATTACAACCGACACCACAGAAATTCAAAGGATCATTGGAGGCTACTATGAGTAACTATATGCCAATAAATTGGAAAACCCAAAAGAAATGGATAAATTCCTAGTCAGATACAACCTACTAAGATTGAACCATGAAGACATCCAAAACCCAAAGTCACAAATAAGAAGTAATAAGATCTAAGTTGTAATGAAAAGCCCTACAGCAAAGAAAAGCCCAGGACCAGATGGCTTCACTGTTGCATTTTACCAAATGTTTAAAAAAAAAAAATACCTAATCCTACTCAAACTATTCTAAAAAATAGAGGAGGAAGGAATACTTCCAAACTTATTCTACAAGGTTGGTATTACCCTGATACCAAAACCAGACAAAAACACATCAAGAAAAGAAAACAACAGGTTAATATCTCTGATGAATGTAGGTGCAAAAATTCTCAACAAAATACCGTTACAGCAAACCAAATTCAACAACACATTAAAAAGGTCATTCATCACTGGCCATCAGAGAAATGCAAATCAAAACCACAATGAGATACCATCTCACACCAGTTAGAATGGCAATCATTAAAAAGTCAGGAAACAACAGGTGCTGGAGAGGATGTGGAGAAATAGGAACACTTTTACACTCTTGGTGGGATTGTAAACTAGTTCAACCATTATGGAAAACAGTATGGCGATTCCTCAAGGATCTAGAACTAGATGTACCATATGACCCAGCCATCCCATTACTGGGTATATACCCAAAGGATTATAAATCATGCTGCTATAAAGACACATGCACACATATGTTTATTGTGGCACTATTCACAATAGCAAAGACTTGGAATCAACCCAAATGTCCATCAGTGACAGACTGGATTAAGAAAATGTGGCACATATACACCATGGAATACTATGCAGCCATAAAAAAGGATGAGTTTGTGTCCTTTGTAGGGACATGGATGCAGCTGGAAACCATCATTCTCAGCAAACTATCACAAGAACAGAAAACCAAACACCGCATGTTCTCACTCATAGGTGGGAACTGAACAAAGAGATCACTTGGACTCGGGAAGGGGGACATCACACACCGGGGCCTATTATGGGGAGGGGGGAGGGGGGAGGGATTGCATTGGGAGTTATAGCTGATGTGAATGATGAGTAGTTGGGTGCTGACGAGTTGATGGGTGCAGCACAGCAACATGGCACAAGTATACATATGTAACAAACCTGCACGTTATGCACATGTACCCTAGAACTTAAAGTATAATAAAAAATAAAAATAAAAAAAATAACAAAAAGAAAGCAAAAATAAATAAATAAATAAATAAAATTTAAAAAAAATAAAAAGGTCATTCATCAAGACCAAGTGGGATTTATCCCACGGATCCAAGAATGGTTCAACATATGCTACTCAATCAATGTGATACATCATATCTAGAGAATGAAGGAAAATGCGTGGTGTGGTGGCTCATGTCTATAATCCAAGCACACACTTGGGGAGGCTGAGGCAGAAGGATCTCTTTGAGTTTGAGACCAGCCTTGGAAATATAGGGAGACCTTGTCTCTACAAAAAATTAATAAATTAGCCAAGTGTGGTGGCACATGCCAGTAGTCTCAGCTACTCAGGAGACTAAGGTGGGAGGATTGCTTGAGCCCAGGAGGCAGAGATTGCTATGAGCCAAGACTGCACCACTGCACTTAGGCCTGGGCAACAGAGTGAGACCCTGTCCCCAAAACAGCAACAACAATAACAACAATGAGAATGAAGGACAAAAACGATATGATCATTTCAATTGATATTGAAAAAGAATTTGGTAAAGTTCAGCATCTCTTCATGATAAAAAAAAAACATCAAAAAACTGGGTATAGAAGGAACATACCACAAGACAATAAAAGCCGTATATGACAGACTCATGGCTAGCATCATACTGAATGGAGAAAAATACTGAAAGCCTTCCCTATAAAATCTGGAATATGACAAGGATGCCCACTTTCACCGCTGTCATTCAACATAGTACTGGAAGTTCTAGCTAGAGCAATTAGACCAGACAAAGAAATGAAGGAGATCCAAATGGGAAAGGAAGAAGTCAAATTATCCTTGTTTGCAGATCATAGTATCTTATATTAGAAAAACCTAAAGACTCCACCAAAAAACTGTTAGAATTGATTAGTAAATTCAGTAAAGTTGCAGGATACAAAACCAACATACAAAAATCAGCAGCATTTCTATACATAAACAGTGAACAACCACAATCAATTTTGGAACATTTTCATCACTCCCCTCAAATCCAGTATCCATGAATATTTACTCCCTATTTCTGCCCAAACTCCCATACTCTTCAGCCTAGACAACCATAAATCTACCTCCTGTGTCTACAGATTTTCCTATTCTGAGCATTTCATATAAATGGAAGCACACAATATGTGGTCTTTTGAAACTGGTTTCTTTTACTTAGCATAATGTTTCAAGGTTCTTCCATGTCATAGCATGCATCAGTACCTTATTCTTTTTTTTTTTTTTTTTTTTTTTGAGATGGGGGTCTTACTCTGTCACTCAGGCTGGAGTGCAATATTGCAATCTTGGCTCACTGCAACCTCCACCTCCTGGGTTCAAGCCATTCTCCTACCTCAGCCTCCCAAGTAGGTATGTGCCACCACGCCCAACTAATTTTTTTATTTTTAGTAGAGACAGGGTTTCACCATGTTGGTCAGGCTGGTCTCGAACTCCTGACCTCAAGTGATCTGCCCGCCTCAGCCTCCCAAAGTGCTGAGATTATAGACGTGAGCCACCACACCCGGCCTTTTTTTCCTTTTTATTGTTGAATAATGTTCCATCCTATGACTGTATCACATTTTCTTTATCTGTTCATTGGTTGACAAACATTTGGGTTGTTTGCACTTTTTGGCTATTATGGATAATCTGCTATGTACATTCATGTCCAGTTGTTGCTTGGTATCTGTGGGGAACTGGTTCTAAGACCACCATGGATACTAAAAGCCAAGGATACTCAAGTCCCTTAGTATTTGCATATAAACTACACACAAACTTTGGTCTACTGTAAATCATCTCTAGATTACGTATAATACCTCATACAATGTAAATGCTATGTAAATAGTTGTATATTGTATTTTTAATTTTTTATTACTGTTTACTGCATCATTTTTAATGCCCCATCAGCTTTCAGGATATTATTTTTTATCTTTTTCCCCTAAATATTTTTGATCCATGGTTGAAGGCAAGGATGTGGACTTCATGGATGTAGAGGGCCAAGTGTACATGGTTTTACAGAGATGTATATTTATTTTAATTTCTCTTGGTTATATACCTAGGAACAGGTGGGTCAAATAATAACTGTATGTTTAATGTTTTGTATATTGCCAAACTGTTTTCCATAGTGTTTACCATTTTGTATTCTCACCAGCAATATATGAGAATTTCTCCACATCCTTGCCTACACTTATGTGAGGAGGAAAAACAGTTTTTTTCTCTCTACTCACACACTCAACACAGAACACTTCTGTGACCGGATATGTAAAGGTATTTCCTGACACACCAACTTCTCTAGTGAACACCAACTGGGTGTCCCACAAGATGGCCCCCAACTTCCAACACCAATCCAAGTAGGTTGTCACCTACACTTCTGACCAATGGGCTATAAAATCCCCTGATGCCTTTTCCAGAGTTTGGTGGGTAGAGCTGAAAGTTTCAACCCTCTAATCACTTAGTCTTTCTGGCGACCAGTCCCATCCTGAGGCTATCTCGGAGCCCCGACCCAGATAGAAAATGCCAAAGGTTTTAGGTCCTCTGTGACAGGAACTGGGGACAAAGACCAAAAGTATTTCATATTATACTACAATTTGTTAATGTCCATTTTTAAAAATTACAGCCATCCTTTTAGGTGTGAAGTGGTATCTCGTAATTTTTATTTGCATTTCCCTAATGACTAATGATGTTGCATCTTTTTGTTAGGTTATTGGCAATTCGTATATCTTCTTTGGAAAACTATTCAGATTCTTCCCCATTAAAAAATTTTTTTTGGCTGGGTACAGTGGCTCGCGCCTGTAATCTCAGCACTTAGGGAGGCTGAGGCAGGTGGATCACGAGGTTAGGAGATCAAGACCATCCTGGCTAACACGGTGAAACCCCGTCTCTACTAAAAATACAAAAAAGTTAGCTGGGCGTGGTGACGGGTGCCTGTAGTCCCAGCTACTCAGGAGGCTGAGGCAGGAGAATGGCATGAACCTGGGAGGCGGAGCTTACAGTGAGCCGAGATAGCGCCACTGCACTCCAGCCTGGGTGACAGAGCGAGACTCCGTCTCAAAAAAAAAATTTTTTTTTTTTAGAAACATGGTCTCACTGTCACCCAGCCTGGAGTGCAATGGCGTTATCACAGCTCAGTGCAGCCTCAACCTACCAGGCTCAAGCAATCCTCCCACTTCAGCCTTCCATGTAGCTACGACCACAGGCATGTGCCACTACCCCTGGCTATTTTTTGTTTTTTTCTGGTAGTGATTGGGGTGGGGGGATACGGAGTCTCACTGTGTTGCCCAGGCTGGTCTTGAACTCCTGGGCTCAAGTGATCCTGATGCCTCGGCCTCCCTAAAATGTTGGGATTACAGGTGTGAGCCACAGAGTCCAGCCACTAGCACACCCATTTTTTCATTGAGCTATTGGTCTTTTCATTACTGAGTTGCAAAAGTTCTTTATGTGTTCTGAATACAAGCCCCTTATCAGATATATGATTTACAAATATTTTCTTGGGCTAATTGCCTCTTAGCTTCAACGTCAAAAATAGAACAGTATGTGAAGGCCAAAACAACATCATCTTAGATGGGAGGTCAAAGTAACTCCATCTTGGAGGGTAATCTGCCATGTTGACTTCAGATTAACCTCAGTTCTGGGAATGCCTCTGAGATGCCCAGTTCATCTACTGTCCTTTATGTGAGAGCAAATACTTACCATCAATCTTGCCCTCAGGGAAAATTCCTACCCATTCTCTCTGAAGCCAACTTGCCCCTCACCTCTGGTATATAAACCCTGGGCCTAGGAGGTAATAGTGTGGGGATCTGCCATCTTTTTTCACTGCCTCTGGTGACATAGACATGGCTTCTGTTCATAAGTCTCTATTAAATGTTTCCTTCTAAGAAATTGGATTTGCCAGCCTCTTTCTTTGACTTCTCAGCTTCCTCCGACTTTGTGGTAGGTTTGGATAGACTGCCCACCTCAGAAAAACCTGCCACCACTACTTACAGGATACTCCTGGGTAGATGTAGATTGGATTGATAAAGAGTGGAAAAAATTTCGAAAGCAGATTCTAGATTGGTTATCAATTCAGTTCAACTAATTTCCCACACTAATGAACACTGCCTATGTACAAGCTATTTTAAGCCCATAGAGAAGTTGCAAGAAGGTTGCAATCACAACGTAAAGGAGTAAAGTGGAGACTGCTAACATTGCAAAATACTGTAAGTAGAAATTGTTTTAAAATGTCAGTATCTCCAAGGCCTAGCACATGTTCTGCACATCTAGTCCACAAACATTTGCTCAATATAACTAAGCTGAGATAAGAAATAACTATATGTGCCAGGCTTGTTGGCTCATGCCTGTAATCCCAGCACTTTGGGAGGCTGAGGCGGGCGGATCTCCAGAGGTCAGGAGTGCAAGACCAGCCTGACCAACGTGGTGAAACTCCATCTCTACTAAAAATACAAAATTAGCTGGGCGTGGTGGCGTATGCCTGTAACCCCAGCTACTCGGAAGGCTGAGGCAGGAAAATTGCTTGGAACCAGGAGGTGGAGGTTGCAGTGAGCCAAGATCGTGCCATTGCACTCCAGCCTGGACAACAAGAGTGAGACTCAATCTCAAGAAACAAACAAACAAACAAAAACTACATGCAGAAAATTGAAAGTAACACAGAAATATAGACATCTGCTAGTATTGTAGCTGTCTAAATCAACCCTTGAATTGGAATAGGGGCAGAAGATGAGAATAGTGGGGGCAAATGACAAAGAAGGAAAGAGACATGAAAGGACGGACTTTAAGAACATATCAAGGAGACCTCTGGTAAGATGAAGAAAACCTGGTGGGCAAAGTCAGGCTGACATGTGCTTCTAGGGATTAAGAATTTTTAAAGGCCAGGTGCCATAGCTCACACTTGTAATCCCAGCAATTTGGGAGGCCCAGGCAGGCGGACTGCTTGAGCCTAGGAGACCAGCCTGGGCAACATGGAGAACCATATCTCCATAAAATATGAAATTTTGCCAGGCATGGTGGTGCACACCAGTGGTCCCAGATACTTGGGAAGCTGAGGTGGAAGGATCACTTGACCTTGGGAGGTTGAGGCTGCAGTGAGCCGAGATCACACCACTGCACTCCAGCCAGAGTGAGACCCTGTCTCAAAAAATTTGTATATTTTTAAAAACACTCACATAGAGAAAATCAGGTGAACTCTTTTTGGACCGACAATTAAGGCATCAGTGGGTCCAAGGTTTCTTATTAGCCCCACTGTTCTCTGCCACACATTGTTTAATGTAGACAACAGAAAACATTGAAGGATATAAAAGGCCTAATTTTTCCCTAAGTAGCTAAAGAGGAAAGCAACAGAAACTATGGCATGAAGTGAGAACAGAAGTGGTGAGATTAATTTTAAATTCTATTTTCTTTTCTGCTTTCATGACTCAGCTAGGCCCACAAATGACCCTTGGAATTTTCTGATAGTGGCCAACTTTGCATGGTGTTTGCTTGATATAATTTCCCACTAGACAGTCCTCAATGCAGAAGAGGACTCAAGGAAACCGAAGATTCTTCATTCATTCATTCACTCACTCACTAATTTATCTAACCAATATATATTGAGTACTTGGGCTCTGCTCTAGGTGCTATGGATGCAATAATTTAAAAAATGAAGATTCACCCCTCCCACCAGTCTGAGGAAAGGCAGACATAAATAAATAAAAAAATGAGCAAATATCTGAGGTGCTATGTGCTCTGAAGATGGGGATTGGCAAGGGAATAGATGGTAAGGGGAGCTGTTTTAGGCAATGATCAGGGAAGATCCCTCTAATACAATTATCAGTGACCAGAGATCTGAATGAAGCAAGAGGATGGTCCCTGTAACTCTCTCTTTTTTTTTTTTTGAGATGGAGTCTTGCTCTGTTTCCAGGCTGGAGTGCAGTGGCACAACCTCAGCTCACTACAACCTCTGACTCCCTGGTTCAAGCGATTCTCCTGCCTCAGCCTCCCAAGTAGCTGGGATTACAGGCACGCACCACCACGCCCAGCTAATTTTTGTATTTTTAGTAGAGACGGGGGTTTCATCATGTTGGCCAGGCAGGTCTTGAACCCCTGACTTCGTGATATGCCTGCCTCGGCCTCCCAAAGTGCTAGAATTACAGGCGTGAGCCACTGCGCCTGGCCTGTAGCTGTCTCTTATAGAGGTCAAGGGACCCAGAGCAGAACCACCCTGGGGAGAGTAGAAGACAAAGTCAGAAAACAGACCAGGAATAAATATACAACATCGTTTACATTAGTGCAGAATGTTTTCTGTTTATATCCTTGGCCGAGTGTGGTGGCTCATGCCAGGATCGCTTAAGCCCAGGAGTTCAATACCAGCCTGGGCAAGATGGCAAGACCTCATTTCTACAAGAAATAAAAAACAACAACAAAAAAAACCAGTTTATCCTTTTAGGAAAGGGGATGCAAAGATGTGTAGTAGCTACCATCTGGCCTAGCAATTCCACTTGTAGATAAATATCCAAAATCATGAAATCGTGTGTCCACACCAACACCTATATAAGAATGTTTATAGCAGCATTATTCATAATAGCTAAGAAGTGGAAACAACCCAAATGTCCATCATCTGATGAACAGATACACAAAATGTAATATCTACCATTTAAAAAAATGAAAACGCAGAACAGAACTTCACTAAACATAATGTCGTGGGTGAGCAACGACTATCTGGACCAGTGGCGTGCGGATAAAATAATTTACCAAGGCAGTTGTAGATAAAGAAAGGCAGATTTATTAGAGAAAGTATAAAAATATGTTGCCAGGGAGCAACTGGTAGAATCAGCAGAAGAATTGCTGACTGTCAGGAAATAAAGGCTTGCTGGAGAGTTTATAGACGAGTGTTGATGCTGTATGCTGAAGAGGGCTTTGTGCAGACAATGCCAAGGTTGCAGTGAGCTAACTTGCAGGTATCTCCTGATAGCTGGGTGCAGGAAGATTGTGAGCTATTTGTGCAGAAGGGCTATGTGTCCCGGACCATGAAGAAAGGCAGACTTATAGCTTATCTGCTTTCTCTTTTTGCTTTCCCTCAGTCCCACCAACCTAACTCCTTTTCTCTAATGAGGACTCCACACATATGGGTAAGCAATCATTTGTCTTTAATAAGGTGCCAAAAACTTGTTTTCTCATAGCAGAGCAGTCAGGATGGTTGTTCTTCTTACATGATGCCAGACTTCCAAGAGGCAGGGAGTGGAAGTTGCCAGTCCTCTGAAAGGTTAGGGATGACTTCACTGTATTTTATTTGTCAGAGCAGTCACAGTCAGCCCGGATTCAAGAGTGCAGAAATAGAATTCACCTTTTGGTGGAGAAATAGCATGTGAGTAAAGGAAGAAAAGAACTGAAGATAAGCTATCACAAAGATAGAATGGGTTGCGGAGCTAGAAAACAGATTTAATATGCCAGGAGCCACTAACAACTGAAGATCAATCTAGAATTAAAGTAACTAAAATTCAGATATTATACCTGATAGTGGATGGAATTGTTGGTCTCAAACCTTCACCCTCCATGCAGCCACACACTTGTCGTATGGAGAGTATACTTACCTGGCTCTTGATTTCGGGCTTAGCCATATTGTATTCTTTATCTACTGCTGCATCCCAAACCATCCCCAAACTTAGTGGCTTAAAACAACTATGCAACAGTTCTGCAGGTTGGATACGGGTTCTTTTGCTGCTCTCACCTGGGCAAACTCAAGAAGTTACATCTAGCTATTGGGTCAGCCGAGAGCTGAGCTAGGAAATTGGGATGCTTGGGCCTCTCTCCATGTGGGCTTTCATCCACAAAGAGGTTAACCTGAGCAGGACTTCCTCATCCTTCTGTCTTGGCTGTAGCATTCCAAGAGGGTGTGAACCGGACTGCAAAGGCCTTTTTAGACTATGGTTTACAAGCCATAAATTTCACTTGTACTTCATTCTATTGGTCAAAGCAAGTCACAAGCTCATATTCAAGGGGCAAGGAATACGTGCAGGGGGAGAAAACTCTACCTCTTGGTGGAGGGAACTGAAATTGATTTATGGTCATGTTGAATCTACTACATATTGATGGCAGCAGTAGGCCATCTGGAGCAGCTGCTGCCATCACACCAGCTGCAGCAAGGAGGCACAGCTGGGGCTGCATGCTCCATAAAGCTGGTGAGAGCTGCGGACAAATGGGAGACCCAACCCTTCCAAGCTGGGGCAGAAGCTTCCTGGGTGTGACTGTTACCACCCAAGCCACAGCTATGGACCCCGGCATCCCTGTGCTCTTGGGGCCTGGGGACTAGGCAGGAGCCCCACCCTCCTGGGCACAGCTGCATCTGTCCAAACCGTGGCTGCAGACCCAGGCCTCCTGTTCCAAGGAGCAGGAAGGAGCCCCACTCTCCCCGGTGCAGCTGCAACCACCCGAGCGGTCTGTGGACCCAGGCATCCCTGCACTCTTGGGGGCCCTGGAAGGCCACCCTTGCCCTCACAGGCTCAGAAATGCCTGCTCCCACTGCCTGGCTTCTCCCTGCTGTCAGTGCCTGCTCTGATCTCTGAACAAAGTCAGGGCCAAACCCAGGTGCTGACACAGTCAGGCTGGGTGTCCACACTCTCAGGGCAATTTTGGCACACCAGCCCCCTGCTGCCTTAGCTCCCGCCAGATTTTGGGTACTGACAAGCATAGGAGGGAAGCTGAAGTGGGGAGAGGCTGAAAGCAGCTTGGCACTGGCCTGAATGCACCCGTTGGCACCTACAGCCTGGGTGCCATGAACAGCAGCAGGAGGCAGACATCAGGACAGCCAGCTGCAGAGAGGAGCTACCCACTCCAGGGCTTCCTCTCTGCTGAGAGCAGCAGACATTAGGATGACTAGCTGCAGACAGGAGCTACCCACTCCAGGGTCTCCTCTGAGCTATTGTCACTCAATAGAGCTCCTCTTCGTCTTGTTTACCCTCCACTTGTCTGCATACCTCATTCTTCCTGGGTGCAGGACAAGAACTTGGGACCTGCCAAATGAGGCTAAGAGTTGTAACACAAACAGGACGGAGACATGCTCCTTGTTCACAATGTTGTGGGCAAAGAGAAGGAGAGATAAGCTGTAGCCCTTTGGGGAGCCCAGACTTGGGAGCCCCCCGATCCAGGACTGTGATTCTGTCTTTGGGGCCCTGAAGTTTCTGGCATCTTCAAGCTTCTGAGTCCCACCATGTTACCCAGTGCCAGCTGTGGAAGCTGCTTGTGGTGCACCTGGTCCAGCCACAGCCTTGCAGGGTGCCAGCACCTGTGCTGCCCCTGCCCACTGCAGCAGGGGCATGTCTGACTATGCAGTGATCAGATACCATACTTGCCCACACACCCTTCACCGCTCCATGCAGTCTCCCTTGGCAGGCATGGGATTCAGGCCAGTAGCATGAGCCAAGAGCAGCCTACCTAGGCCAAGTGAGTGGAATGAGCCCAGCTGGCCTGAGCAAACTGAGGCAAAGGCACCACTGGCCAGAGAGGTTTCTGCCGAGAAAAGTGACACCCCAAAGATTCCATAACGATATGTGACTCATTTTGGCCAATGGTATGCAGACATCATGACAATGTGCCCAGTTCCAGGTCTAGGTGTTAAAAACCCTTGAGTGCTTCCTCTCAATCTCTTGTGCTTCTGCTATTGTCACAAGAAGAACAGGCCTTGGGTATCGTACTTGTTCAAGAAGAATGAGACATGGAGGGCAAAGCTGATTCAGCCAACCTGCAGCCCTGCAGTGAGATGCAGAGCTGCCCAGCTAAGTCAAACCCAGATCAGCTAAACCCCAGCTCAGCTGTAGAAGAACATAATAAATTGGTGTTGTTTTAAGCTAATGGGAAGAAAAAAAATCCTGTTTTTTTTTTTTATTTTCTTTTCTTCTGAGACAAGGCCTTGCTCTGTCACCCAGGCTAGAGTACAGTGTCGTGACTATCGCTGGCTTACTGTAGCCTTGAACTCCTGGCTCAAACAACATCCCCTCCTTACCCCTGACCATATATATATACACAATATATATATCATATATATATATAATATATATATGATATATATATATCATATATATACACACACACACACACACATATACATACAGGTGACACCTGTAGTGGCCACCTCGATTTTTTTGTAAACACAAGGTCTTACTATGTTGCCCAGGTTGGTCTAAAACTCCTGACCTCAAGTGATTCTCCCACCTTGGCCTCATCAAGTGCTAGGATTATCAGCATGAGCCAAAACACCCGGCCCACAACTGGACAAATTATAATGCTAACCCTCAAATGGCTCAAAGATTGGGCATAAAACACAAATCAGGCCCATCAGAATTTTTTTCCTAAGAATGCCTCTCCTCCAAAGTCAGCCATAAAATGTAGAAGTGCTATTCTAACTTTCCCTTGCCTTTCTGTGTAGAAGCTGGCCATAAAAATATTCTCTGACCTACACTGTCTGATAGTAGGTCATACGACCCTCATTCCAGAGGGGTGCTGTCCTATACTCAAGATAAAGGCATGCCACGCAGAGAGCCATGCAGAAACCCAGGAGAATCTGAACAAATAGGCCTTGCTGGGTTTCCCTGCTCAATCTATCACCACTAGATCATTCCCTTTTTGTCCAATCACATTTCTACATGGCAGTCCATTTATCATTGAACCTACACGTAAAAATAGACAGTTTTCTCTGGATCTTTGGTTTTCATTTCTGAAGCCTTCCATGTCACAAAAAAACTTTGATTAAATAATTTTTTTGCGCCTTTCTCTTGTTTGTCTTTTGTTATAGGAGTGTCAGCCACAAACCTTATGATGAATGAGAAAAGGTATCACATATTTTCACCTCTGTGCAGGACTATTATAGTTCTCCATGTCCACCAGAGACTCAGCTTCCTCCCTGGAAGGACGGTGGCACTGCTCTGCCAACTGGACCATGTCACTTCACAATCCAAGATGATTCTCAAGTTCCAGGACAGCAGTGACAGAAAGGTATGCCTGCGTCCTTGTGTTGTGGCTTTCTGGAAGTTCACATATATCTACTTACATCTTATCAGCATTGAAGTTAGCAGTACGGCCACACTAATTATAGGAAAGGTTATAAAACAATCTTATATTTTGGTCAGCAATGTGCCCACGTAAGAATCAGGGTTCTGTTAGTAAGGAGGAAGTGTAGAATGGAAATCAGATTAGGCATTTAGCTGTCTGTGCCACAATATGTAATGGATCTCACCTCCTGGGAGCAACTATGTTAGTTTCTCAATAATGACTACACCAGTATGTCTGTTAATCTCTTTCAGCTCTGATCTATCCACTCTTATTTTCAGCAGCTTTGTTATGTTTTCAAATTTCCTCATATAAATCTCATAATTTTTCATGTTCAGTACCTGTAGAACTAAGATTTGTGAATTCCTTTAAGATCGCAAATATGTACTCTCTCTCTATATATATATGTCTCTCTCTCTATATATATGTCTCTCTCTATATATATGTCTCTACATATATACGTATATATGTAATCACAAAGGACCCACTGTGGCTGCTAAATGATGACTGAAGTCAATTATTAAGACAGTTCACCTTTCTTCATTCTCTTTCTTCTAGAAAATAGGCCAGGCGTGGTGGCTCATACCTGTAATCCCAGGACTTTGCGAAGCTGAGGCAGGCGAATCACTTGAGGTCAGGAGTTTGAGACCAGCCTGTCCAAAATGGTAAAACCCCGTCTCTACTGAAAATACAAAAATTAGTCAGGCATGGTGGGGCATGCCTGTAATCCCAGCTACTCGGGAGGCTGAGGCATGAGAATCGTTTGAACCTGGGAGGCAGAGGTTGCAGTGAGCAAAGATCATGCCACTGCACTCCAGCCTGGGGAATAGAATGAGACTCAGTCTCCAAAAAGAAAAAAGAAAATACATTAATAAAGAAAATCTTAATATAAGTTCTAGTCTTATTGAATAACATGTCATTACTTGATTCTTTCCTGGTACATGAAATGGTCAGAAACTTATCCTTTATGTACCGTGTATTTCACTTGTGGAATGTATCAGAACAGAAATCTGACTTTTGTTAAAGTAATTTAAGGTCTTTTAAACAGAGATTATTCAGAACATCTTTTTTTGTCTTTTTTTTAAGAGATAGGGGTCTCACTCTGCCACTCAGGTTGGAGTGCAGTGGTGCGACCATAGCTCCCTACCCTCTGAGTCCTGGGCTCAAGTGATCCTCCTGCCTCGGCAGCCTCCCAAAGCACTTGGATTGCAGACGTGAGCCACCACACCTGGCCCAGAACATTCTTAAAATGTTTAACCTTGATGAACTATGTACAGAGAGGCAATGCAGTAAGACGATATACCTTGGAGACTAAGAGGCCAAGTTTAAATCCCTGCTGTTCCACTGTATGGCCTGAGGCGAGTCATTAACTTTGTGCCTCAAAATTTCCTCATCTGTAACATTGGGATAGTACTGTGTACATCGAAGGACTATTGTGTGGATATATGTAAGGTTTCTGTAAAAATTGACATTGAATAGATGTTAATTGTGGGCACACAAAGACATTTACAGGAAGAACATATAAACTATCAATCAGCTCAGCTTTCATTTTCTATTTTTGAGGCAAATAGCACAGTAGTTAGGAATCTAAACTGTGGAGCCAGACTGCAAGGATTCATATCCCAGCTCCATCATTTGCAAGCTGTGTGACCTCAGGCAAGTTACTCAACCTCTCTCTCTGTGCCTCATTTGTAAAATGGGGATGACAATCATAACACTGCCCCTGCCTTAGGGCTGCTGTAAGGATTAAGTGAGTTGATAACATGTAGAACATTTAGAACAGTGCCTAGACAGAGGAAGTATTTGTAAGGGTTAGCGTCATGGTTAATTTTATTTGCCAATCTGGCCAGGCCGAGGTTCTCTGACATTTTGTCCAACGCCAGTCTAGTTGTGAAGGTATTTTTAGATGAGACTAATATTTAAATCAGTAAACCTCATCTGGAAGATTATCCTCCATATAGGGGTAGCCCTCAACCAATCAGTTGAAGTCCTTAAGAGAAAAAGACTTAAGTCACCCAAAGAAGCAGGAATTCTACCTGCTTCACGGCAGGAGCAGTCCATGGAAGAGTTTGAATACCGGCCTCAGAAGTTTAGGATTTTTTTTCCCCTACTGGAAATGGGAAGCTAGTGAAACTTTGTGCAATAATGTCATAAGATGAAAAGAGTATCAAAGGGTGTAGGATTTGGTAGAAGGAGGCAGAAACTAGGGAAAGAGAGAACAGGTAGAAAATAGTACAGCCTTGCATTATACAGGTTTGTTTTTGCATTTCCAGTTTGTTACTGGAAGAGCAAGGAGCATCTGTTCCCTTACTGTTTACATTGAAACACATTTCAGGCCATACAGAGGTCCCTCATGTGGGCAGCCTGCTGGCCCTCTCTTGGTCCCCTTCCCTTTTTTCCTTTGCTATAATTCTCCTTCCTCCCAGACTCCAGCTTCCTGTGGCTTCGTATGGTCTATGAGAAGACAGGGTGGGGTAAGGGAACATCATTTTTGCTGTCATTTGTGACCTGGATAAGGTCTTTCCTGGTGTCACTGTGGTAGAATAACTGTGGATTCTTATTTCCTTATATTAAAGCTTCTTCAAGAAAACAGATCTCTCTTGCACATTTCTCATAGCACAAAATTTGAATTTTTAAACTTTTTCTGGAGTATTTTTGCATATAAAATCTAGATTGCCCAAAGCCACAATAACTTACAAAACTAACCCTGGTTTAAAGTCTGTATCTAACACTGCTAAGGAAAGAAACACAGTTGGTTACTTTCCCAGAATATGTCAATTAGCTGGAAAAATAATACTTTCTTTTCTGCCATTGGAAGAGAAACTGACCAACAGGAAAGCAGTTCAGCACCTACACCCACTCTGTACAAAATAAGAAGGTGTGTTTGTACGTGCATTTGGTTGCTTGACAACCAGTGACAAACAGGCCTTTCGTCATCTCTTACAATGTTACCTTGATATTCCAAACTCTAATATAAATGAGACTCAGAAGACAGCAATGAGTTTAGAAAACTGGACATCATTTCCCATAGGATATAAGCATACACACTTTCAGCATTACAGATTTCAAAGACAAAGTCAGTTTCTCTTAATACTGTGTGCATTTTTCTGTTGTTCAGCTCAGATAAAACTAGTTATACATTCACTTCATTCCACTGGCAAGAAAAATATTTATTGAATATTCTTTATAGGGATTACAAGGGAATTTTTGGCCTGTTTCAGCCATATCCTAATAGCCGTGCATTAGCAGATATTACTTGGCAATAAACACTGACTTTTAGATTATCCAAGGTATAATTTTCACCGTGTTATTCTGCACCATTTCCCACAGCTAGAAGGATACAACATTAATTTAAATGTGTTTGTATGTTGCTTTATAGGGTTTTCAATTTTTTAAACTGCATATTTATAGGCTTCTTCAATGCTCTGTAAAAGCTTCAAAGAATAACAACACTGCTTATTTTTATGGGACACTTATATTCTCTACCTAATTGATTTCTGGCAGTGATTATGTAAGTTAGCCAGGGCAGGTTATATTTAGTGCTATTTTACAGATGATGAAACAGAGGCACAGGAAATTGGGTTTTTGCCTGAGGACCCACATTGGTCAAAAGTGGTGTTAGCCCTGAAGGGCTTCAGATTCAAATATAAGGAATGTTTTCTATGTTTTCAAGATACTTCTTGAATTAGAAACTTGTTTTCTCTTTTTCCATGGTTTCTTGGTAGCTTTATATAATATTCAGCCACACCGAATAACACTATACTTTGTCACTTGTAGCATTCATCATAGGTAGTTGCCTACCTTCGAATTTTCCTTCCAATTCTCATGAAAGCAGAGACCATGTTTATGTTGTTCATTTATTGCCATGAATCCACAGCCTAACATAGTTCCTGACAGTATGATCTTCATGAATAATTATAGAATAAATGTATGAAAATTTCCCTTAGGCTAAAATTACCCCAAGAACAATTCAAGTAAACAATTTTAAGTTAATTTTAAGTTAGGGTTGATATTTGTGTCAGTTGAGATAGGATAGGTGAAGTTAGGTTAATATCCAGTAACAAACTACATCAAAGGTTTGTTTCTTACTCATGTTCCATGGGTATCATAGGCTGGCAGTGGAATTCTCTTCCTTGGAGTTATTCAGGGAGCAGCCATTCTCTGCAACATTGTTGGTTGCAATGGCAGAGGCAAGTGAACCTTGGAGGGTCTTGCACAGGGACATGAAATGCTCACACTCAAAAATTACCCCGTCACCTCCACTCACAATTCATTGACCAGGACAAGTCACAGGTGCGAGCCCTCCCCTGGCACTACTGGCTTGGGTGATGAAAGCAGTAAGTATTTAGCAAACAATGCTAATAATGACTGTCATACTTCGTTTCCTTGATTTTGAGCATTTGCGATTTAAATAAAACACAATTTTGTATAACCTTTCTTACAAAACACATTTACAAAATATGATTGTTCTCACAACAGCTTTGATGGGAAACATGCAATTGAAGACGAATAAGATCAAATAGAATGAATAATAGTCAAATAATCAGAGGTGGAAATGGAAAGACATTTCAAATCTCTGTAGCATTAGTACTGGTCGAAGCTTTTTTTTTGAGACGGAGTCTTGCTCTTTTGCTCAGACTGGAGTGCAGTGGCATGATCTTGGCTTACTGCAACCTCTGCCTCCCAGGTTCAAGTGGTTCTCCTGCCTCATCCTCCAGAGTAGCAGGGATCACAGGTGTGTGCCACCACACCCAGCTAATTTTTGTATTTTCAGTAGAGACGGCATTTCGCCATGTTGGCCAGGCTGGTCTCGAACTCCTGACCTCACATGATCCACCTGCCTTGGCCTCCCAAAGTGCTGGGATTACAGATGTGAGCCACTGCGCCCAGCCTGAAGCTTATTTACTCCAAATCTGTAGAGGTAAATTACACAGGGTGGGGGAAGCAACAATCATATTTTAAAATAAAATCATTGCTGCAAGTTTAATTGCATCCAAGGACAAGATTTCAAATTCAGTCTCTCTTTTTTTTTTTTTAAAGAGACAAGGTCTCGCTTTGTTGCCCAGGTTGGAGTGCAGTGGCATGGTCATAGCGCACTGCAACCCCGAACTCCTGGGATCCAGTCATCCTCCCACCTCAGCGTCTCAAGTCGTTGGGACTACAGGCATGCAGCACGATGTCTGGCTGGTCTTTTTTTTTTTTTTCTTTTTTTGTAGAACAGGGGTCTCACAGTGTTGCCCAGGCTGGTCTTGAATTCCTAGCCTCAAGCTATCTTCCTGCCTTGGCCTCCGAAAGTGGTGGGATTACAGGGATGAGCCGCTGTGACAGGCCTAAAATTTCTCTAGGTCAGTGTTTTGGCAATTATCCTGGTAACACAGAGAAGGGACATCTGGGCTAGCAATTCAGGACAGAGCAACCTGAACTGTGGAAAAAATACATCCTAGTATCCCAGGTCCATGTTTTAGGCATGAGGCCAAAAGTAGCATACAGATACTTTTCTAGAAAATTGCTGATTCTGAGTATACAAAAATGTCCATATCTAATTTTAACAACAAATGATTCATTAATGAGTATTAATAATTCTGCAGTTATACATACCACCCACCCATTCAAAGCCCTATGAATTGTTTTGGGTATAATTTTCTGATAGCCAGTGGTTTTCAGCAGATGGTTCAATTCTTTAAAACATAAACTGAACTGGGTACAGTGGTGCATGCCTGTTGTCCTAGCTACTCCAGTGAGGCGGGAGAATCACTTGAGCCCAGGAGTTCAAGGCTATAGTGCACTATTATCACACTTGTGAATAGTCCCTTCACTCCAGCCTGGGAAACATAGGGAGACCCTGGCTCTAGAAAAAAATAAGTAAATAAAATAAAATATAAACTGAATAAAGAAGTAGCTCAACTTACTGAATGTATGGAGTGCTGTATCCCCTTGATTATTTTGTACACTGTGCAGTAATCTGTCATGCCACGTCAACCTCTGTGGTGAATTCTTTTTCATTTTTTAATTTTTTGTCAAACCAAATAATGATTTCCTTTACACATTATTCACATTTTTAAAAGCTTTTATTTTAGGTTCTGGGGTACATGAACAGGTTTCTTATACAGATAAACTGTGTGTTATGAGGGTTTGATGTACAAATAATTGTGGTTTTTTTTTTTTTTTTTTTTTTTTTTTTGAGATGGAGTCTTGCTCTGTTGCCCAGGCTGGAGTAGGGCAACGCAATCTCGGCTCACTGCAAGCTCCGCCTCCCGGGTTCACGCCATTCTCCTGCCTCAGCCTCCTGAGTAGCTGGGACTACAGGTGCCCGCCACCTCGCCCGGCTAATTTTTTGTATTTTTAGTAAGACAGAGTTTCACCGTCTTAGCCTGGATGGTCTTGATTTCCTAACCTTGTGATCCACCGCCTTGGCCTCCCAAAGTGCTGGGATTACAGGCGTGAGTCACCGCGCCCAGCCTTTTTTTTTTTTTTTTTGAGAAAGGGTCTCACTCTGCCACCTAGGCTAGAGTACAGTAGTGAGATCACGGTCCACTGCAGCCTGGACCTCCTGGACTCAGGTGATCCTCCCACCTCACTCTCCCGAGTAGCTGGGATCATAGGTATGCGCCACCGTGCCTGGCTGATTTTTGTATTTTTTTTGTAGAGACCAAGGTTTTGACATGTTGCCCAGGCTAGCCTCGAACTCCCAGCTCAAGTGATCGGCAACCTTGGCCTCCCAAAGTGCTGGGATTACAGACATAAGCCACTGTGCTGGCCATGAATTCTTTTTGTAGTGTATTTAACTATGCTTCAGAGATTCAAACCCAGAAGCACATAATTCATAAGAAGTAAACTGCTGGCTTTAATTTTAATGAGCTGTGGTAGAGTGTGAAATGGTGTGATTTTCAAAGGTAATTTCAAGGACTGTTTTAGTATCAAAGATATTCTTCAGAACAGCCTAAGTGGCTTTGCTTATCATGTGACTGTGGATTCCAGTCTGTTATGGTACAAGGATTTTGCAAAGTCATGATGTTCTCAGATGCTGGGCATGCAAGTGGTTATAAAAAAGGTCAAAACTCCAGGACAATTCAAAATATTTTACACTTCCAAGCTTAAAACTTCCCACATCTTTCTTCTTTCTTGTTGCCAAAATTTTTCACATTTGTGAAAGCAAAGTCCTTCATTATCTGCACCAAATTTTAATCCAAATGATTGAGATACTGCAACACATGATACTACATTATTGATGAATAGATTTTTAAAAACTATTCTAACTCAGCTACCAAAATACTCCATCAAATGAAAAGGCCATCACCAAGAGATGTATACTAGACTGCTCACAGTAGCACTATCTATAATGGCTCTAAATGGCAAACTGCCCTAATGTCCATCAGAAGAATGAATTCATAAATTACAGTATATCCACAGAATGGAAAACAAAATGATCTACAACTGCATACAACAATATGGAAGAATCTTACAAGTGTAATGTTGAATCCAAGTAGCCAAAACCAAAAGAACACATACTTTATGTCTTTATATATAACAATATAAAGATAGGCAAAACTACCTATGCTGTTGAAAGCCGGCATAGAAACTCCCTTGGAAGACGGCAGGTTGGAAGGCAGGTTGACGGGGTTCTCAGGTATTAATAATGTTTTGTTCCTTGATCTGGGTGCTGGATACAAAGGTGTCTGCAGACTGTGAAAATTCATGGAGCTGTCTACACTTAGGATATGTACACTTTTTAAGACACATATTTATATAAAATTTTTATGTTTTTAAATTCCAGGCCAGGTACAGCGGCTCATGCCTGTAATCCCAGCACTTTGGGAGGCTGACGTGGGCGGACTGCTTGAGTTCAGGAGTTCAAGACCAGCCTGGGCAACATGGGGAAGCCCCGTCTCTACAAAATATATAAACATAGCTGTGTATGGTTGAGCGTGCCTGTAGTCCCAGCTACTTGGGAGGCTGAAGAGGAGGATCACTTGAGCCTGGGAAGCAGAGGTTTCAGTGAGCTGAGACAGTGTCACTTCACTCCAGCCTGGGCAGGAGTAAAACCCTGTCTCAAGAAAAAGAAAAAAAAAAAAAAGAAAAAAGAAAAAAATCCAGGAAGTCTATGAAAAGACGTCAGCTCAACATAATATTACTCAAGGTTATTACTATAATCTGTGAGCCATCAACGTGAAAGTCACTCTCTAACTGGCTTATTAAATGCACTGGATTCAGAACAGTTGTCCCTGGCCTAGAATAACTAAAATGCCAAATCAAGTTAATTCTTTATCTTTAAAATCTCTAATTTTCTGCTTTTCTCTCCCTTCAGTGACATTGTCATAGTTTAATCCAAGTCATCTTCCACCTTACATTTCATCTGTCATAATCTCCTAATCAGTTTCCCAATAGCTTATTTTAACTGTTCTTTGCACACTAACCAAAGTGATGTAAAGTCTAAACCCAGATTCTTTCAATTCTTTTTTTCGAATGCCTCAATAGAAGCCCATTAAATTTAAAATGTAATGCCAACTCCAAGCCCCCTTCTGCCTCATCTCCCTCACATCATGCTGCTCTTCCCCTCCCTCCATATGCTGAGGACACTTTGGCTTTCTTTCTGTTCTTCCAAAACGCCGGGCTGTCCCACCTAGAGACCTTTGTCTGTTGTCCCCTCTGCCCAGAACAATTCATCATTTTATTGGTTCCAAGGCTGAATGACTGATTGTTTAAATGCCATCTTATAACGTTCTCATGTAACAACCGTATCTGAAGTCATCCCCCAGTGTCCACACCATGTCTATTTCTTTCCTTGACATGATTAGTTACTATTCAATGAGCTTGTTTACTTGTTGGTTTTCTCCCTTTTCTTTGTTAGACTGAAAATTCTATGAGGGTAGCTATCATGTCTATCTGTGTTAGGGGCGTATCCCCAGTGCCTAGCAAATGCCTGGCATACAAGACGTCCTTCAATAAACACAAAAATACTTGTTGAATGAATGGACAGACATTCCCGAAAGATCACAAGATACCTGTTCAGCCACGAAGAACACTGCACTGTGCACTACTTTTCAAAGACGTGGCAGTGAAATCAGATACCTTTCAAGCTCTAAGCCCAGGCAGTGTTGGCATTCCGTTCTCGGTTTCCTGGCTGTCACAACCACAGTCCCTTTGCCCGAAGTGAAACCCCCTCGGCGCTCCGCCCGCTGGCGAGGTACCAAGACTCGCGGCTCCACCCACCCACCGCAAAGCGCGCCCCCTCTTTGGCTGGGGAGCCAACCTCGGGAAGGCGGGGCGCCGCCGCGAGCCACCACTGGCCCAGGGCGATGTCGTTCCGCCACGCAGCTAGAAGACTGCGAAGTCAAATAGCAGCCGCGGGGAGGCTCGTTCCCACCGGCATCTGTGATTGGCTGCGATCGAGGGCCCAGGCAGCTGGCCAACCGTCTCGCCTAGCGCCGACTGGCTGGATCTGCTGTCAGTCAGCGGGAACAGACTTCTCCCTCTCCATCTGGTCAACTGCGGGACAAAAATTTTCGAGAATTTCCAGCAGGCCAGGCAGTGGCCGCTTTGACTGCTTGCTTCGGAGATCCGAGACAACGGAGAAGGCACTCTTATTTACCGACCTAGAAAGCCCTTTCCCCGCCCTCCGTTAGCTAATTAAAACATTTTTCAGGGACATAGCCATCCAGAGGTAAGAGCCTAGAGAGTGCAATTCATTTATTTCTGCTAACCGTGTATTCTGTTCTTTATTGGCGGTCGCGGAATGGAGAGTAAACGGAGAAGGGTTTCCCGGGAGGGCGAAGGGGAGACGTCGGTTTCCGTTCCCCCGCCCCCCGAGTCGGTGCTTGGCCGGCGGTCTCTCTGGGTTCTCAGAGCGCCGCTTTCTTCCCTTTGGAGGTCAGGAGCAGCTAGTCGGGGTGGGGCGGGGCCCAGCTTGGCTGCAGCCCAGACTGCGCTTGGCCTAGAATGTGGCCGCAGGCTGGAGGGCCAGCGCGGCGCCAGCAGGGCAGGGTCGGTGGGCCGGGACTGGAGACCCTTGCCCCAGGCTCCGGAAGCGAGGATGCTACGGGGTGGGCGCCGCGTCGCCACCCGGGCGAGGGAAACGTGGCGACAACGGGCTCGGTACGCCCAGAGGGAGGTTGGGAGGCGGAGACCTGGCGGCGGAAGGTGCCTAGGGAGCCCAACCATCTGCAGGGCTTCGCAGGCAGGCAGCCGGGCGTGTGTTCTTCCCGCCGTGTGCCACCCTGGCCACTAGCCTGTCAGGGCCAGCGAGCCGAGCCCAGGATCCTGAGCTGTCCACAGGTGAGCTTTTCAGGTGGTCTGGCATCGGGAAGGATGCACAGCCCCGACTGGTTTTCATCCGAAGACTTGGGTTTTACTTTGTGCGGGGAGCATTGTAGTACTCAAGGCCTTGTAGCTGGTGATGTCTTTTTCAGCAGCCGCTTTCTGTAGATGAGAGAATTCATCGGAGGTGACAAAGAAGTTCCAGGTGGAAGTAGCCAGGGAATTTGCAGTCTCTAAAGCTCCACTGGCTTTTCTGAGCCTCCCACTATTAACGTGCAGCATGGCCTCTTAGGTTCCTTCCGTCAGGGCAGAGGAATGAAGTGGTCCTTAGGTTTCAGAATGGGCGACTCAAGTGACAGATTACACTGACCATGAAAAAGAGCAATGAGGCCGGGCGCAGTGGCTCCCAGCACTTTGGGAGGCCAAAGCGGGCTTGAGCCGAGGAGTTCGAGACCAGCCTGGGCAACATAGCGAAACCTTCGGCTCTACAAAAAAATACAAAAAATTACCCGGGCGTGGTGGCATGTGCCTGTGGTCCCAGCCCCGGATGTTGAGGTGGGAGGATCGCTTGAGCCTGGGTGGTCGAGGCTGCAGTGAGCCGAGATCGCACCACTGCACTCCAGTCTGGGCGACAGAGCGAGACCCTGTCACAGAAAGAAAAAGAAAAACAGCCATGGTCCGTGGTATTCTAGTTAAGCAGCCGTGACAGGAAGAAGAGCAGCATGTGTGAGTGTGTGTGCCTGATAGAATACTTTAGTTATAATATTTGAGTAGTGAGTTCTCGCTAATGATTTTTTCTTGCAACCTTAGTCATTACTGCTAATCACCCAGGCAACTTCCTTGACTGGAGTCCTTAGAGACGAGGAAACAAGAGAGGAGAGTGGCTAGTGACATAATAGACTGTGAAGGAAAGTTCTCAAAGGCATTATAAAGTTACAGGTTTGGGATACAGTCTGTGGCTTGTATGCATATTTACTAATGTGTCTGAAAAGATATCTATGGGAATAGAATACTAAGTACTTTTCTCTGGTCACATTTCAGCACTTTTCTCCAGTCACATATCTGGACATAGAAATATTCACATTAAACCTAAGGGGAGTCCTTCGGAGTTTTTATTGTTTTTTTCTTTTTTTCCCTCAGGTAAAGCAGTAAATTTTCTTTCCCTTCCTCCTAGCAGGGTATTGATAAAGAAGGTATTGGGGTCCAAATTAGCTGAAACACATTCTGGAAATTTCCATACTATTTGAATTCACTGGGATGCTTTAATTGATTTTCTAAAAAGGTCGATAAGTAAATACTTGGTTTAAGAATATTTAAAATGGCTGTGTTCTCATTGTGGAAGTTGTAGATACCTAAGTGCCACTTCATAATGGGCAGATAGGAATGCTTTCTTAAAATATTTTTTCTAGAGGGATAAAATCTAAGCAGGTTTCAGAAGTTTAGAACTCCCGAATAATGTTAGCATGTGCTTTAACTGCCCTTTTGACCTGCTTTTAACGTACAAGAACAGTTTAACTCAAATCCAGTACACCTTCCTGCCAGAGACAGTGCTTTCCTCTTGGATGACTTGACTTCCAAAGATTGAATATAATGTTAAAATGGTTTATAAAAATAAAGTAGCCATGTTTTCCCATTAAAAGATTGAGCTAAATCTCCCCTGCTTACTTGAAAAGATTCCTTCTCTCTCTTAGTTTGCAGAATAATGAACTCATTCCAATTTTTAATTGCTGAACTGACAAAGACAATTCTTAGATGTTTGCTAATTTGTTCTCCACTCTTTTGTTGTAGAGAACACTGATTGCTTTTTTTTTTCCTTAAGGTTTTCGTTTTTCACATCACAAGTTCTACTACCCTTGCCTTGCTCGTCAAAGCATAGTCATTTCTATGGGCATCAGCAGAGCTGTGGGGTCTATGATGGCAGATCCCGATTTTGAAGCTCTAGAGGAGGAAAGTTTTCTTAATGTGCAGGTTTAATTCAAAGTTGTTTTTTACTTTGGGAACTCCAGCTGCCTTTGAATTGTTTCTTAGGGAATATGGAGGGGATTGGTATGATTTAGTTACATTGCAGATGGAAAAGGACATGGAGTCACTTCATAACATCTCTTGTTTACCTAAGCGATGCTGACCTGTTTTTTTTGTTTGTTTGTTTTTTTATGAACTAGCTATATATCTGGGTCATATTTCATCTCTGTCAATAATATGTCTTAAAGTAGGTGTTTTCCTATGACTGCCTGCTTTCTGAGATGATTATAGAAACAATACACGAGGAAGGATGCCAGGTTGATGATTGATTTTAAAATATGCAGGTTTTTAACCTTACAGAAAGTGCTCAATTTGCATTTTATCTCATTTCTTAAAAATGTTTCCAGTTGATATTTGTTCTCTGTTAGAATGCAGTTCTACTTTATTATTAAAAAAAAAAAATTGGGGGGAGGATAAAAGGAGATAAAAAGGCAAGAATATACTAGAAGGGCTGCAGAAAAACCTTAATATTTATTTATTTGTAATTCCAGAACTCTGGTTTAAAGTAGGTGCATGACTGCAAAGTAGCCTGAGGCTGAATATGGCATATCTCCTTTCAGACTGAAGCCAAAACAATAGTATTTTGCTAATCTCAAGTTAACTCTTCAAATATGAATATTTTCTAATAAATGTATTTATTTAAATTTCTTTTTTTTCCCTATATGATATAAAACTGCTTTGGGAATTATCGCCAAATAATTAGTACGTCTATTACCTGGTAGATTGTATTACAGTTTGAAATCTCAATTCATCACCTGTAGTTAACATAATTGGTTTTATAAATTTTTTTTTTAACACACCATTGCTGGCTTGAATCCATAATTGTTGCTGAATAAGATCTAGCTCTCAATTAGAAGCAAAAGAACAAACATCTCTTGCAATGGAATGTGTTATTTCTCTCTCTCACTCTCTTTTTCTTTTTTTAAATAGACAGCGTCTTGCTCCATCGCCCAGGCTGGAGTGCACTGGTGTGATCTTGGCTCACTGCAGCCTCCACCTCCCAGGCTCAAGCAATCCGTCCGCCTCATTTTTGTAGAGATGGGGTTTCACTATGTTGCCCAGGATAGTCTCAAATTCCTGGGCTCAAGCAATTCTCCCACCTCAGTCCCCTGAGTAGCTGGGACTATAGGCATGCGGAACCATGCCTAGCTAATTTTTGTATTTTTAGTGGAGACGGGGTTTTGCAAGGTTGTCAATGGCTGGTCTCCAACTACTGGCCTCAAGTGATTTGCCTGCCTCGGGCTCTCAAAGTGCTGGGGTTACAGATATGAGCCTATACAGGTCTAGCCTGTACAAGTCTAGCCATGTTACTTCTCTTTAATAACCAGAGATGCTGTGTCTCTGCCACTCTCCAACCCCCCACCAATGTTGTCTTATAAGGAAATGAATTTCAGCCTTATATGCAGGATCTTGGCCAAAAGGCCAAGAAGGGGTGACTTCCTAAGTCTTTGATGATACATTACTGTTTTGGTGGCCATCTTTATTCTAAATTCTGTGGTGGCAGAGCTCATATATTTTTTATTGCTTAAATATCTAAAGATTGAGGCCAGGCTCTCTGGTGCATGCTTGTAATTCCAATTCTTTGGAAGGCTGAGGTGGGAGGATCACTTGAAGCCAGGAGTTCAAGAGCAGACTGGACAACAAAGTGAGAACCCATCTCTACAAGAAATTAAAACAAATAAATGTCTAAGGATGTTCTTTGGAACCTTATTCTTTCTTTTGCCTGTTTTACCCACCAAAAGAAGTAATGGCCTTCCCTATACATAGCTAGACTGATTTCCAAAAATTCACTTGAAAGTAATTGTTTGAAATCTGTAGTGCATTTCCTCATAACTGCACTCAAGCTGGGTTTCATTTGTGTATGTTTATACCTTTTGGAAAGATACATTTTTTCAAGTTCATTTTTTATTGTGAAATAATACAAACATAGGATTGAGAATAATATAACATCTGTAGACCATCCACCAACATCATCAAATCTTAGTATTCTGCCACCTTTTTAAGTTGATTTTAAATGAATAAAGTAATAGAACAGAATCCTATGGAGACAGATTTTTTATTTGTATGGAAAATTCCCAGAAATAACCTTACCTGCAGTGGGGTAGGAATTTCCCATTCAGGTAGGAATAACACCCTGTAATGCCAAGAGAGGCTTTAGGATTGAGTTTCGGGGTGGAGTCCAGAAATGGGGGTATAAAGTAATAGTTTCAAAGAAGTGTAGTCTCGAGTGTTGGTGGGTTGCTAGGGTTGGGGAAAGGAGAGCTGCAGTTGTGAATGTAAATACATAGTTCACTTGTTCAGAAATCAGGGCTGCTAGTCACAAATGCAGTGCTGCCAGGTTCCTGAGATCACACCCACACACCCTCCTAGTGAGAGAGTCTACCAGGAAGGGGAGCATTGAAACTGGCTTATCTTTGTGCCTCTGGGGTGTTTGCACACCAATTTATATTTACCATAGTAATATAGTATGTAAAGTTTAGTAGGTTGAGAAATCTTAAAATAAAACTTAGATTTATCCTAGATTATGTTTTTGCTAAAACTTGGCCATTCTTTGGAAACAGAACTATTTTAAGTATTCTGTTAGCCTGTTATTTTTTCCTGAAGAGACTTTGTTGCTATTGTTAATATTTACCCCTACCTTTTCTTGAAAGCAATAGAGTTAATGAAGGGAAGTATATTTATTTATACCTAAATTCTGTGTCCTTGCTACTGGAAGTGTAACTTGCAGACAAGCAGCTTCCGTATCACCAGGGTATTAGTTAGAAATGCAGAATGACTCCACCTCATAGCCACTGGGTCAGAACCTACATTTTAACAAGTGATTGCAGGTTCAAGTTTAAGAGACACATGTTCTGTATACGTGCACACCATCAAATTTTAATAGAATTTAAATGCTGTGAATGGGGTAGGAAAATCGATTCATTTTTGATCCACTGTTCTTAGAAGTAGGCTATTGGATGCCTACCCAATATAGAACATAAATATATGTGTTTTCTGTCAAATCCTTTATGACCTTCATTTTTGGTAATATTTGATGACATATCAGTTATATTCAAAATTTCTGATGGTCTCTCTCTCTCCCTCCCCCTTTTCTTCTCCTCCTCTCCCCCTCTCTCCCTCTGTCCCCTGCAACTTGCATCATTTTTCTTGAAGACATTCCATTATTGTTCCATTGACCTTTCCCTCATCACTGAGTCCTTTGGAGCTGAGTTATGTCAACAGCTGCCTTAATTACTTTGGTCAGAAGTGGTGGGAACCAGGTGAGAAGGAGAGTGCTGCTAAGCTCCCGCCTGCTGCAGGACGACAGGCGGGTGACACCCACGTGCCACAGCTCCACTTCAGAGCCTAGGTGTTCTCGGTTTGACCCAGACGGTAGTGGGAGTCCAGCTACCTGGGACAATTTTGGGATCTGGGATAACCGCATTGATGAGCCAATTCTGCTGCCACCCAGCATTAAGTATGGCAAGCCAATTCCCAAAATCAGCTTGGAAAACGTGGGGTGCGCCTCACAGATTGGCAAACGGAAAGAGAATGAAGATCGATTTGACTTCGCTCAGCTGACAGATGAGGTCCTGTACTTTGCAGTGTATGATGGACACGGTGGACCTGCAGCAGCTGATTTCTGTCATACCCACATGGAGAAATGTATTATGTATGTACAATGACTTTAACTCCTGACTTTGCAGTTCCCCCATGCTTCCTACTTAAACTTTCACCCTTTGACTGAGGCTTCCAGGGTAAACATAGTTACTTGAGTGATTGCATGCTGCTGCTTCATGAATGAGCAGTAGTTAAGTGTGCCATTTATTTCTTATGGTTATCACAATTTCAGAAATGCAGGTTTTAACAACTCCCCTGGGGAAAGCATTAACCAAAATTTATAGCACTTAATTTGTGATTATTTTAAGTGAAGTGGCATAATGTACACAAGATAACCTATGAGAAGCATTTACTCCTATCAGTGTAGGACGTCTAAGTGCCTCAGTGAATGGTAATTACTGTTTCAAGTGGTGTGAATAGCTTTGAATACTTGACTTGTTGAAAATAGCTTTGGATGATTGGCATTAGTGTGGAAAAAATGCATTTAATGCAGGCATTTTGGAGCTCTTCAGTTTATTTACTTCAACTATTATTAATGCATTTTTGAGGATCACATTACTGCTAAAATCGAAAGAGGGAGAACATGTGATGGAGTTATGACCATGTGACTATATTTGACTTCCCAGTGACCATTTCTTGACTTCCTGTGTATACCTCATTCCACGAAAGAACTCATAATAGGAAGGAACTCTTGACCTCTCAGAGTTGTGGTACTGAGGATTAATTATTCAAGGACAAGGACTTGGACTTTGATTTTTGTGCCCTTAAAAGCTTATCACAGTGCCTGATACTTAGTGGATTCTCAATAAGTATTCCTTAGCCAGTAAGTCTTCAGCATTTGACTGGAAAATCATGAGGCCCATTGTGTGGAATGACTGCTAGCTAGAGTAACAGTGAGGAGAGAAACCTATTGTAAAATGATTATTTGAGGCTCTTTTTTTTCCTCCCCACAAAGCGATTTGCTTCCTAAGGAGAAGAACTTGGAAACTGTGTTGATCTTGGCTTTTCTAGAAATAGATAAAGCCTTTTCGAGTCATGCCCGCCTGTCTGCTGATGGTATGTAAAACTGTCACATTTCTTGGGTCCTAGGGAGTATGTAGGGTGGGGGAGGAGTAAAAAGGCAACAATTTAAGTCCTCTGGGGGAGGGGATTTTAATGTACAATTGTTTGTAAGGATTTATATAGAAATGAGTTTATATGAAGATTCACATTAAATGCCATTGGGAATCCAAATTAATGTTAATACCTCACTTTTAAATGAAATATATTGGAGAGTTCTTCAGAAAGAGAAGCCCCAAAACAGTTCTGATGTTGTACTTTAGTTTTTAAAAGATTTAAAAAATGTTTAATCTGTTTGCTCATTTTATGGACAAAATGCCCATACTATGAGTTTTGTTTTGGGTTTTTGTTTTTTTTAGATGGATCTGGTGACCAAGTGCTGAAATACACTACAGGGTAATCACATCTAGCTAGGATAGTCATTGTCCAACAAGAAGAAAATTGCAAATAGGTCCTAAATAGAAAAAGACAATGGTTAATATGCACTAATTTGGATAATTAGAAGGAAAATATTTTTCTGTCACTTCTTGTAAAGCTCAATCTTGCAGCTTTCCTCTGGTAACTAGTGATATTTTCAGCATAAGGGCATGCTAGCTGAATTTAAAATTTTGTGTATACTGCATGTCCTTAAATTTTGAAAGTGAAATGTTTCTGGTTTTGACTAAATTTATCAAAGCAATTTCAGGAAAATACAGCAAATGTTTTCTAGTTAGCTAGCCTCAAATCTTTTGCTGTTAAATTTAACCCTGAAAATTTCTGTACCAGCGAAATGAATGTGTGCATGTAACCTTGTAAATGATTTGAAAATGAATCATGCAGTAATCTTGATCTATATTTGGTTCATCCTTTTCTAAAAAAAACACAAAAAACAAAAAACCACATGCACCACAGAAATGTCATTTTCACAGTCTTCAGTTGGAATACATAAGGATAGAGATTCTCTGCATTTCATAGTGAAGGAACTGAAGATTAGAATGGTCAAGGTCAGTTCAGAGTTAGGACTGAGATTTTCCTGACAACCAGCATTCTCTCTCTCCTCTCATGAGGAAAGGAGAAAGTAACTCTGGGATGGCTCTATTTGCCATCTTGAGATTTTTCCTGAGGTTTTTTTGAGAACCTTACTATCACAGTCCTCAGGAAAGCATTACAGTCCACTCTGTTCAGGGATATGTTTTCCAGTTTGTAGATTATTTAGGCCCATTTTCTTTTCTCTCATTCCTTTGGAATTTTTTTTTTTCTTTCAACTGGATCCTTACCTTTAAGAAGACAGAAGTTGAAAGAGGTAAACTTTATGCATAAGATTTAGCTCTTGTTCCAAATAGTTAAAACACATGAAGGAGAAGAGGAAATAGAATGTTTTCTTACAGTTTTATTTTTATTACTTCCTGAATTTTGGTACGCTCTTATTTCATATTAACCAAGTTGGCTGTGAGTCTGGCTATGTCTCACCCCACAATGTTTATTGACTGTAGTGCCAGTGGTGTGCCCCAGCTGTTCTGTAAATAGCTGCAGCTTACTTGGCAAGGTTTTTGGATAAGAATGTCCAAATTTATCCCAGGCATGTGACCACCAACCAAAAACACTGACCTTCTCGGTGCCATCAGCCTTTTTTAAAAGTATCTAGTCAATGTAGATGCTTAAACCAAACAGTGATTGACTTGATGTAAAATATGACAGGACTCCTTTTATTGTTGAATAAAGTATAACTCAATAGAATTTTGAACTTAAAAAATTTTATTAACTTGCCTATCTTAAAATAAACTTTCTAAAGATACCTCTGTCACAAAAACAATTAAACAGCCGTGTAAAGAAATTAATCACAAAAGTGTAATTCATATGCTGACTTTAGCAGCACATACACTAAAATTGGAATGATACAGAGATCAGCATGGTCCTTGTGTAAGGATGGCACACAAGTGCAGGAAGCATTCCATATTTTTTATTCTTAATAAAATTAATTCATTTGTAATAAAGAAATTAAAATTCATTATTTAATTTAATTCCTCTGTCATATGCTTTGAGGTAATGATCCCAGAACATTCTTAAGATATTTTAAAATGGATTTTTCTTATAATGGTAATTTGTTTGAAAGTATAATGGAGCAAGACAGGATGGTGCTCTTAGTGTGTACTACAAGAAAAAGTCTATTATAATATTGTTATTAAATCTTATTTTGTTAAATTGTTATTAAAATTTTATTTTGTTATTAAATCTTATTTTGTATATATTCTTATTGGTCTGTGTTTTTTAAAAATTAGTGTTTTGAGAACATTTAAAAATTTTATTCTTAATAAGTTGCCAAAGCCTTCAAAGATGGCAAAAATTGTCTTTTGATATTTAGGGCCTGTTTTATCAAATACATTAAAGCCACTAAAGATAGAATGCCATATGTTGTGTAACTGTTCAATTTGTGGATATTTTAAAATGTCATTTTATATTTCAAAGTTATTATTTAAGTTTAAAACTTTGGTTTTTAGCAAGAACTGAAGCAGTATCAGTATTATAAGAGTGGATAATATTCTTTTCAGCCTATGTATATAGATAGGACCAGTGCCAGTGAAACAAAATTTTGTAGTAAGTGCAGTTTACCCTCTCCAGTTTCTTTCATCTTTTCTCTTTTAGTATTAACCCCTTTCCCCTCCTCTTGAACCCTTCCTGTGAGGTGAAGGACTGTGGCTTATTCATTTTTGAATCTCCAGTGTGCAGCACCCTGCATAGAACCTGGCAGGTACTCAATAATTATTTGGATTGAACTGAGATCTCCACTGCCTACTCTTTCTCACTGAAGTCACTGTAATTTTTTCTTTGATTATCATATAGCTGATTTAATCAAATTATTAATAAAATATATGCATTTTAATGAGCTGTCACTCCTGGGTGGATTTGAATTTTAATTAGCAGACACCTGAAAAAGGCTTAGTTAAACCATAGAAGTGAATCACTAATGTTGAGATTTTAGGTATAAAAGAGAGGCGCGCCCCTCAGTCCTACTGAAGCAGCATTGTTTGTCTGACGTAATACTTGACTTTCATTGTCTCATGCCAAGGAAATCAAGGACGAGGACACACAAGGAGTGAGGTTAAGAGTGGAGACTTAATAGGTGAAAGAAAGAGAAAAGCTCTCTCCTCAAAGAGAGGGGCCCCAAACAGATTTCTAGTCCATGGTGAAGTACAGTAGGCTTTATGGGTGAGCTTGAGGAGGCAGTGTCTGATTTACATAGGGCACAAAAGATTGGTTGGACCAGATGTGCCACTTGCATAGTACATGAAAAACTGGTTAGGGCTAGGTATGTCATTTGCATAGCACACAAAAAACTGGTTAGGGCTAGGTGTGCAATTTGCAGAGCGTTCAATAATCTGGCCACACCCACCCTAATCTTTTTTTATGCAGATGGGTTCTCTACCTGGCCAGTGCCATGTTGCCCATTTCTTTACTGTACACATGGTGACAAAGAAAAGGGAAGATGGAGCATATTGAACATACTTGGCCCCAGGTAGCCCTTTTCTTTTACTTTCTTTCTTTTTTTTTTTTTTTTTTTTCCGAGACAGGGTTTCACTCTAGTCTCCCAGGCTAGTGTGCAATGGCGCAGTCTCAGCTCACTGCAACCTCCATCTCCCAGGTTCAAGTGATTCCCCTGCCTCAGCCTCCAGAGTACCTGGGATTACAGGCGCCTGCCACCACGCCTGGCTAATTTTTGTATTTTTAGTAGAGACAGGGTTTTGCCATGTTGGTCAGGCTGGAATCTAACTCCTGACCTCGGGTGATCCATCCGCCTCAGCCTCCCTAAGTGCTGGGATAACCAGCGTGAGCCATCACTCCCAGCCCAGGTAGTCCTTTTCTATTGGCACAGCTGCTGGCATTCACCTGCGCAAGCTTCCAGCTTGCTTATTTATGTTTGTAGCTCAATTTTTCAGGTTGCTCTTTGTTAGAAAAGAAATGGTTTGGAGGCTGCTTTTTGTTACAAAGGAAGCCTTGCCAAGGACTCCTTTACCCTTACTATCTGCCTAAATAATTTATTTCTAGCTCCTGTATCAATACCATATTAACTTCCTTAAGTGAAATTAAAACATTCTTGTCTCTTCTCAACTTCAATTCCAAAGCTGTTACAGCTACATAAAGAACTTCAAATTGTCTTATTAACATTTAAAATATTTACTGTTGAATGGCACTGCTGTTGCCTGGCACTGCTGTTGCCCGGCACTGCTGTTGCCCAAGCAATTTCACATTCAAGTTACGCTTAGTGAGAGCTCTTCTCTCCCAAGCATGTGCAAGTTCAGCGTGGGCCAGAGACTTTTATGTGCATTCAGTCCTTTCAAAAATGAGACGATGCCAACCACAGATGCAGCATGTCCTGGATGACTGATCTGTAAAATATAATAAAAGCTTATCGTTTGAGTAGAATAAAATAATTTACTGTTGTAGCTGGGGATATTTTGAAAAGAATAAAATCAAAATGCCACTTATCAAGAAATGGCAAGAACAAGATTCCCTTGCCCTTAAGAAATTGTCAGCTATTTTTATTGCTTTTTTGTTAAAGCATTTTAAACCTGTCCTTAGTTATCAGTAGCAAATTTCATCACCATCTTTTAATTTTTTAAATTCAATTTATACCAGTATTGTCTACTTTTACAATTAATAAAAGCAGCCAGTAAATCCGGATGATATCCCACCAGTCTGTTGTTTATAAACAGATAGCCACTTAGAACAAACTAGATGGTAGAAAATTAGGTTATAATTCTGTATTTCCTATAAGCTCTTCAGAGTGTTTCCAGATTGCTTAAACTTTGAAAGCAACAAAGTTCCGAAAGGGACAAATGGAACAAAAAGAGAAGACTCGCTCTGACATTCAGAGTGGGGGACATTGATGGCATTATGAGTCTCACCAGAAACTTTTATGTTCCTCATATCCTGTGACCTCTTTATGAAAGAATTAAACTACAAAAGAACCAGGGCTGTAAACACAGCATTTTTGAATCCCCTATGCCGGGACAGTCAAAAGAAGAACAAATAGGGAGAGTGTTGATGAGATGTTCTTATTGTGCTGCTACTGCTTCAGCTCATTACTGTGATTTTGGTGTTCATGAGTCATGAGTCTAGAACGCCCATTTTTAATAAATATTGAAACTGTATTGGTTTATACATAGTATTATTTATACAATTGAGTAATTACTAGGGGTCATTATACTTTGAAAAATATAGCTTTTGCTCTTTATGTTGGCATTCAAAATCTTGATCATTTTTCTTTTGATGTGTCGACCTGCAACACTGGGGGAAAGAGAGAGCTGCAGAAATACCCATTTTGTGAATTATATAAAATTATAAACTTGAGTCTCACTAGCCTTTATTTAAACAATGAATTTAAATTAATCATTCTACTCAAAACTGCCTTCTAGGTGCTAAATCTCTGCATTAAGCACCATTAATAAATGCATTACTCCTTGTATCTGGTATAGCAGGTGCTTTGATTTCTTCTGGATATATATTTAAGTCCCAGTAATTTGGTGGTATACTGTAGTTTACATCCTGTTTGTCAGATACAAATTCTTCCATGCTGTAACTGTAGATTTACCTTTCTATTATTGAGACAATTCTGATATTGCTACCAAACAAATTTACAGTGCATTTTTTTTTAACTCAGTAAAGGTAGTGATTTACTGTGTTTAAGACCAACTATTTCAGTGAATGTGTATATGCATGAGTGTTTTTGTGAGTGTGTTAAATGTATGTCTGTGTCACCATTTGTGTGTCTTGGTACAGATACATTTTTATACAGTTTTTTCAACCTTAGAAACCACAAAATTAAGAAAGAAATGTTACCCTGTGATGAAAAAATAGACTCAACTACAAAATACCATCAACTGGAACAAATTGAGTTTTGGAATAATTGATTTGGCATCTCCTGGAATATTATATAATTTGCTAGTTAAATTTTCACCAAAATAAAAAACCCTTCCCTTATTTTGCAGCTCTTTCTCTGCTCTCCCTTGTGTTGCAGGTTTGTAATGTTTGAGCACAATTCCTGGGTGAAATTCCTATTTGCCTCTGTGCGTGTTATTTGTGGCAGAGAACTGTGCCTGGTCAGCAGCTCTAGACCTGGAGCCCGTGGACACTATATGCTGGGCTTCAGTGGAAACAGAGATCTGCTTAATTTTGTCTCAGGTGAAGGAGTCCAGCGGTTCCTAGCCTGGACTACGGGAAGGTTCCCACATCTCTTTGTCCCATTAGTTGAGATGACTTGCAGTAGAAATTGTCCAGTGAGTGTTAAGAACTTATTGAAAGATGTCTTAGTTTTCTAGTTTTGTTGTTAGGGCAAAAAGTGAGAATTTTTACTTCCATGTTAAATGTTAAATGAAAATGAATGCTGATTCAATATTTACATTCTTAAATGCTTAGCAAATCAGAATTGACAGTTAGTTTTGAAGCCTTTCCTATAAATCCTGGGATTTTGGAACTGTGAAGTTGGGTTGGTAAAAACTCAAAACTCTTAAAATTCCTAGGTGATAGCCATGAATTACAAACCTAAATAAGTAAACTTTTACTTATGAAATTTTAACTCTTTTACTGTGGCCAATAATAAACCATTTTTAAGAAAGCTATTGCAGATGGTTTAAACAAAGGGAAGGAATGTTAAATTCCCAGGACAGGTAGCATCTGAATAAATGCCTGTGTTCCCTTACTTGGCTCTTTAAATCATTTGAAATTTATAGCTAGTCAAACTGTAAAGACTCCACTGCTGTATAGTCGTTTGGGTAATTTAAAGTTAAGAGTTAACGTTTGTAATATAAATATCACTAATACTTATGCTAAAACATTTATGTTATATGGTGGACAAATATGTCTTTCAGCATTGCAGAAATATTACATTGGCACAACAGTTCCAAAATCAAGAGAAAAATGGAAAGATAGTGCAACTATAAATGTTATTTCTCAAGAAAGTTCAGCATGACTATAAAAGATTAAGTAGAGTTTATTCATGCTTTTCCATCTTACTTTTCTGATTAAAGCAGGCATTTTAATATACTGATTGGAAAAATCTATTTATGTATATATCTCCTTCCAATGCATTACTGATAAAGTTTTCAAAATTATCTTTTTGGGAGAAAAAAAAAAAACTTGGAAAGATTGAGTCTTAATCAGTCAAATCAGTAGCACTTCGTTTTTCCTAAATCTACTTTTAAAATCAAAGTCATCTTTGGAATGTTTTAAAGAGTTAAGAGTATTACTAAAGACAATACCTGCTTTAAATAAGTTATCTTTTCCAATTTCTTCTACTTTGTTTTATTTTTTAGCCCATAATTTCACAATATTCTCACTTTTGACAAGGCTCAATGCAAATTAACAATTTTTAACAAATGATAAAGAACTTAGGGCAGACACTGTTAGAAGAAATCAAAGGAAGATGCAGAAATGCAGTCTGAGTTTGACGGAGAAAACAGTGGTGACCTCAAGCCTAGTAACAATTAATTTTATTTGTTATTAGAGAAAATTCATATTCGTGGGATGCTCTGGGCCTAAGCAGGACTCCAAGAGTTGCAGCTGGCAGTACTGCCCTGCGTTTGAAGACTGTCTCTTTGTATTAGAACTTCCTGGAGTTAGGAGTATTAACTACACCAAGTTTATGAGAAACTAGAATGAACTTCATTCTCCACCTTCCCCTCCCCTCCCCGCCCAGATTTTCTGCTCCTGTAATGATGGTTGTAACTTTGTTTCATGTCTAGGGAGGACAAAGATAAACAGAAAAGAATGTGAGCCTGTAACTATTTTAGGATTTTGTGATGAACATTTATAAAATTAAAACAGTTTTAGAAGCATACAGAGGTAGAATATGCAAATGATATACCCTTGGCATATCTCACTTAGCCTACTAACTGATAATATGTTCACAGGATAGGAGTAAAAAATGGAAGAGAAAACCTTCTAAATCCATAGACTATGGAAAAGTCAGCTTGCCTCAGTGGGCTCAAGTAGACCTAAGTCATCCCACCATCATAGTCAACGTAATTAAATTTTAGTACTTTCAGTCCGGACACCAGATATCCATTAAGGTGTTGTTATAAGTTCAAGTCAGCTCTACTTGGTATGAATAGAGGCCATTTGTAGATAGTGATGCAGTGTTTGCCAAGTTAGGTTAGCAACCTTTCTGTTTGCATGGAGCCTTGTTACTGAATTAAATACTTGTTTCTCTGCATGCTGTTACTTACATAGTTCATTTGCATTTTATTTGCTTAGCTCTAGTTAAATTAGAATGATCTATTCCAGCATTAGTTTATCATGCTTGTGTTTTATTTTGTAATAAAAATTCCATATCCAATCATTTGACTGTCACTAACTTGTACTCTTTTGTTCATAATACTCGTAGCAACTCTTCTGACCTCTGGGACTACTGCAACAGTAGCCCTATTGCGAGATGGTATTGAACTGGTTGTAGCCAGCGTTGGGGACAGCCGGGCTATTTTGTGTAGAAAAGGAAAACCCATGAAGCTGACCATTGACCATACTCCAGAAAGAAAAGATGAAAAAGAAAGGTACTACCACCACTGATCCATCATATCATTCTATGTGGATGATGTTTTTAGTTCATAATAGTTTTTAAACCAATGTCATGGTTAAGTTTAACAGTGACTTGGTTTTCTTTTTTTTTTTTTTTTGGAGATGGAGGAGATGGAGTCTCACTCTGTCGCCCAGGCTGGAGTGCAGTGGCCGGATCTCGGCTCACTGCAAGCTCGGCCTCCCGGGTTCACGCCATTCTCATGCCTCAGCCTACCGAGTAGCTGGGACTTCAGGTGCCAGCCATCACACCCAGCTAACTTTTTGTGTTTTAGTAGAGACGGGATTTCACCATGTTAGCCAGGATGGTCTTGATTTCCTGACCTCGTGATCCGCCCGCCTCAGCCTTCCAAAGGGTTCTCTACATATCATATCATTGTCATTTAACTTTTAACAGGATCAAGAAATGTGGTGGTTTTGTAGCTTGGAATAGTTTGGGGCAGCCTCACGTAAATGGCAGGCTTGCAATGACAAGAAGTATTGGAGATTTGGACCTTAAAACCAGCGGTGTCATAGCGGAACCCGAAACTAAGAGGATTAAGGTAAGAAAGGACCTGCAAACACTTGATAAACCTGCAGAGAGTGAATATAGGAATGTCTCTGCTGCATCTTTTTGGAAGCCTTAACTGAAGCCAAATGATTTTTAAAAGGGAAGATTTGATTTGTCAAATAAATGATTTAAAAAATCATTTTTATATGATTTTTAAATTTATGGAAGGATCAAAAAACTTTTCAGGTAAAATAAGATGCTATTATTCTGGCCTAATATATTGTAGAGGACAAAACAAATTCTTTTTTTCCCCCTTTTTAGGTGGTTCTTAGTTGAGACACTTTCTTGAAAATAAAAGTCAGATTAATTACAACAACAACAAACAGACATTTGCGCATGCTGTACCCATTGTGCGGGGAAAGTCCTCAGTGAAAAGTATTTCTCTCTCAAGGCAGTGGCTTAGGAGCTTTGCTTAAATTGTATTTAAATAAAGAGCCATAAATCCTGCATAGTGACAAGATAAAGAAGAGAACAGTTTCAGTCTTTTAAAAGTCAGGAAAATGTGGGGAGATAGTAAAACCTGTTCCCAGATTTTCCTGGTGCCTGCTGGTTCCTTCTCTGGACCGGTAAACAAGTGCTGTCTTCAGTAAAGAAGGATTGATGTCCTGCCACTGGGCAAGTAGAGGCTGAGGAGTTGTACCCCTGCCTTTTCAGTGACTTGACTTTAGCAATCTTCAATACTTGGGGGAAAAATATTTTGGTTTCCCTCAGTATGAAGTGTCAGGTTTTTGTTTCACCCCAGCTATGGAATTCTCCTGGTGGAATGGTCTGCTGTTCTTCCTCACCTGCACCCAATCAACCAGCATCACCTGCACCCAATCAATCAGCATCACTTGCACCCAATCAGCCAGCATCACCTGCACCCAATCAGCCAGCATCACCTGCACGCAAGCAGCATCACCTGCACCCAGCCAGCACCACCTGCACCCAATCAGCCAACATCACCTGCACCCAGTCACCCAGCATCACCTGCACCCAATCAATCAGCATCACCTGCACCCAATCAATCAGCATCACCTGCACCCAATCAATCAGTATCACCTGCACCCAATCAGTCATCACCTGCACCCAGCCAGCACCACCTGCACCCAATCAATCAGCATCACCTCCACTTGGAAGCTGCCCTGACTTCCCTTTTCCACTAAGCCAAATAATCACCCATCTCTACTTCTGTGGCATCCTTTGCATGCTAGTAATCAGTGTCCTCATTGTCCTGAACTGCACCCCAACACACACCCAGTCCATGAGCTGACACTTCTCTCAAACTCCTGAGCCATAATAGTCCCTAGCACAGTATAGTGTAGGCGTCCAAAACTGGCAGCAAACGCTTGTTAATTAATTGCATGAAGGGTTTCAAATCTCTAGATATCCCACTTCGTGTCTTATATATATCCCACTTCATTTTATCTAACAGATACTTAGGCAGAGTTTACTATGTGCTAGGCTCTGTTCAAAATAAGTACTACTATCCCCATTTTTCAAGGAAAATCTAAAGCATGCAGAGGTCAATGCACCTCTACTCACCCAACCAGGTAACAGAGGCAGGATTCAAATCCTAGAAACCTGGCCTTAGAGACAGCACTCATAACCATTACATTGAGCTACCTCTCAGCATTGGGCTATCTGGATTCTCCCTTTGCGATGTTAAATTATGAAATTAAATCAAGATATCTTGAAGGGTGTTTGCTAAATTGTTAGGAGTGATTACCTCTGGTGATGGGATTTCAGAGGATTGCAACTTCTTTACCCTTTACTTTCTGCTTTTAACTGCTATTTGTATTTTACTAACTAAATATTAGCTTTATCCTTGTTGGTTAATTCTAAATGTTACTACTTTTGCCCATTGTGTAGGCTTTGCATTTTCACTGTTTGCCTATGTATTAGTCTGTCCTCGCACTGCTAATAAAGATATACTCGAGACTGGGTAATCTATAAAGGAAAGAGGTTTAATGGGTTCACAGTTCCGCATGGCTGGGGAGGCCACACAATCATGGTGGAAGTTCCGTGAAAGAGGAGCAAAGTCAGCCGGGCGCAGTGGCTCAGGCCTGTAATCCCAGCACTTTGGGAGCCCGAGGCGGGTGGATCACGAGGTCAGGAGATAGAGACCATCCTGGCTAACACAGTGAACTCTGTCTCTACTAAAAATACAAAAAATTAGCCGGGCGTGGTGGCGGGCGCCTGTAGTCCCAGCTACTCGGGAGGCTGAGGCAGAAGAATGGCATGAACCCGGGAGGCGGAGCTTGCAGTGAGCCGAGATCACACCACTGCACTCCAGCCTGGGCAACAGAGCAAGACTCTGTCTCAAAAAAAAAAAAAAAAAAAAAACAAAACAAAACAAAAGAGAAAAAAGAGGAGCAAAATCATGTCTTACATGGTGGCAGGCAAAGAGAGCATGTGCACCTGAACTACCCTTTATAAATCCATCAGATCTCGTGAGACTTCTTCACTGTTATGAAAACAGCATGGGAAAGACCCACCACCATGATTCAGTTACCTCCCACCAGGTCCCTCCCACAACACATGGGAATTATGGTAGCGATAATTCAAGATGAGATTCGGGTGGGGACACAGTCAAACCATATCAGCTCTTCTGCAGATGACCACTTAGCAAAACAGATAAAATCTTTGAGGCAGAGTCTAGCTTATAATCATAGGCATTTGGTTCTGATTGCAGTTACATCATGCTGATGACAGCTTCCTGGTCCTCACGACAGATGGAATTAACTTCATGGTGAATAGTCAAGAGATTTGTGACTTTGTCAATCAGTGCCATGATCCCAACGAAGCAGCCCATGCGGTGACTGAACAGGTGACTCAGAGCTTCTGCCTGAAAAAGTCCCAAGGAGAAGGAAAGGACAGTCCAGGCATTGTGTTTTAGCTTTTGAGTGTTGCAGTGAATTTTACACTTGATTCCATAATATTTCCAATTATAAAATTTTTTATTATTTCCCCAAGTTAAAATTTTAATATGCCAAGGAAATGTGTTTTGTTTATTCTTTGGCTTTGTACATATCTTGAAATGATAGTAATGGCAATAGTAAACTATAATAATAGTAAACTAATGTATCACTTGCTATGTGTCAGACAGTATTCATATGTATTAACTCATTACTGTATGTAATGTACAGTATGTACAATTACATATATTGTAATCATCACAATAATCCTATTAGGTTGGAGCTATTATTGTCCCTTTTCACAAATGAGGAAAACAGGACAGAGGCTACAGAGTTATCACTGAACTATTAAATCACAAAACTATTAAATTGCAGAACTGGACTTCAAACCCAGACAACTAGGTTCCCAAGTCCAGCCGCTTGGCCTTTAAACTAGAGTGCTCCAAGCAAATACCCAATTTGAGGATATAGCATAGTCACCTTCTGGTTATTCAGAATGGGTGTGTGGAAAAGATAAACCAAAATACAAAAAGAAATAGGGATGAGGTTGTGTGTCAGTCAGAACTAAAATTAGAAGAAAGCTGGGTAATATCCAGTAAAGAAAACATAAACTATGCTTTGTGTTATTTAAAGTATTAGAGATATGTTTTAATTCAGCAGCTATTTTTGCATTTCCCAAATTAAGATAATAGACCTTACTTTAAAAGTATTATTTGCTTAGATGGGCAAACATGATTATAATACATGAATTATTCATTTGGTTACTGCCTTCACCTGTGCTAAAGAGGGTGTTCATGAAATTGAGGAAATAGGCCCAATTTCATGGATGAACACTTCTTTCCTAATTTCAGCTGCCTGTCCTGCAGATATTTGCATTCTAATTCACAAAGGTAATGAAATTTGTAGTGAATGCATAGTGTTCCATTTTATTCTTATACATAGTTCATTTGACATTTCCTCTGGTCAAGAGATTTAGTTTATGTTTATTTTTTCCATACTATAGAGGAAGCACTGTAATAAACATTCTGATGTCTATTTTTGCATATCTGTTTCCTTCAGGCAATAGGTTTAATTCTTAGAAATAGTATCCAGGTGCAGTGGCATGCATGTTTAGTCCCAGGTATGAAGGAGGATGAGGTGGGAGGATTGCTTGAGCCCTTAGAGATAAAATTTTCAGGCCAGGTATGGTGGCTTAGACCTGTAATCCCAGCACTTTGGGAGCCTGAGATGGGAAGATTGCCTGAGCCCAGGAGTTCAAGACCAGCTCGGGCAACATGGCGAGACCCAGTCTCTCCAAAAAAAATATTTTTCATACTTAGCTGGGCATGGTGGTACATGCCTGTGGTATCAGCTACTTGGAGGGCTGAGGTGGGAAGATCACCTGAGCCTGGGAGGTTGAGGCTGCAGTGAGCCAAGATCGTGCCACTGCACTCCAGCCTGGGTGACAGAACAAGACCCTGTCTCAATAAATAAATAAAATTTCCAGATGAAATAATACACAGTGTTCTAGAGCATTTAATAAGTTTGCCAAATTCTCCTCCAGAAATACTGTACCAGTTTACACTAGCATGTTCTATAGTTTGTTTCTCCAAATTCTTGCCATATTTTTTTTTACCAATTCGATATTCAATAGATGGAAAAATCAAATTTTAGTGTAGAAATTTATGTCTTTTTTCTTTGTTAGTGGAGTTAGCTATTTGCATAGGCTTATTAGCCATTTGTATTTCTCTTATGATTATGACTAGTTTTTTTGTCTTTCAATTTCCAAGGTTTTTATTCTGTTAGGGTAAATTTCCCTAAAGGGAATTGAATTGCTGGTAAGAGCTAACAATTATCAAGTCCTTACCATGCGTTACTCCCTACACTAAATGCTTTACATGTGTCTTCATTTTCAGGAGCTGCGTACCAATGCACCTTAGTCCACTGGCGTTTCTGTTGCCAAAATTGCTATAGCAGAATGTAGTTAATACGGTTGTTTTGGGTCATCTGTTATTCAATGTGCAATTTAATAATCCTTGTGGGCATTAATACAGGGTGAAAATCACAAACCATTGTGAAATAAGTAGGTTAGTGACTGCACATAAGACCAGTTTGACTTTCTAGGGGAAGGGTATTTCCAAGGGAAGGAAAGGCTGATTTCTCTTTGTATAGACTGTGATTTCCAATGTTTTTCTCTTTCTTCCTGCCAAACCTTGCAGGCAATACAGTACGGTACTGAGGATAACAGTACTGCAGTAGTAGTGCCTTTTGGTGCCTGGGGAAAATATAAGAACTCTGAAATCAACTTCTCATTCAGCAGAAGCTTTGCCTCCAGTGGACGATGGGCCTGATTACCAGCTGGGACTTTGAGTTTCTGTGCAACAGTTTTTCACTGAGCATGTCAAGAAACTGATAAACTCAAAAATGTCTCCTGACTCACTAGATCAGCGCACAAGTCAGTGTAAACCACTTAGTTTTTTCATAAATGCTCATCATATTTATGGTCAGCTGTACATGTTCAGTGTAAATATATGTGTAGTGAAGCTACTGTGAGTCTTTAAATGGAAAGAGCAAATGAGAAGTGGTTTGGATACACTTGGTGAGAGATGAGAGTGTCACATTAATAATTTTTAAGACTCTTAGGCAGCTATGGTTTTCTTTTGATCATTTTTGTTCTTTATTCATTTGAACACGTTTTTGAAGTTCTTCAAAACTAGTCAGTTTGAATTTTGACAGCTATTCAATATGTGATCTCCAAATTTAAAAAAATTTTTTTTCTAGACTTTGCTAATCCTAAAATGAAAGTTTTTATTTTTAATAACTGTACCAAGAAATAAGTATGAAAACAGTTCTCTGTTACCATATTTTGTATTCTGGA
The DNA here is from genome assembly GCF_008728515.1 of Papio anubis. NCBI lineage: Eukaryota > Metazoa > Chordata > Mammalia > Primates > Cercopithecidae > Papio > Papio anubis. Next base: position 132,266,346 of record NC_044978.1, on the reverse strand, counting down.
CCACTTACTGATGAAAGTAACTGTGCAAAAGAAATCAATTTGACTGGGCGCAGTGGCTCATGCCTGTGATCCCAGCACTTTGGGAGGCCAAGGTGGGCAGATCACCTGAGGTCAGGAATTCAAGACCAGCCTGGCCAAAGTGGTGAAACCCTGTCTCTAATGGAAAAAAAAAGATTAGCTGGGCGTGGTGGCGGGCACCTGTAATCCCAGCTACTCAGGAGGCTGAGGAAGGAGAATCGCTTCAACCCGGGAGACGGAGGTTGCAGTGAGCTCAGATCACACCATTGCACTCCAGCCTGGGCGACAAGAGCAAAACTCCATCCCCCCCAAAAAAAAAGAAAGAAAGAAAAGAAATTAATTTACATGATATGACATTACTAAATTGTATACATATTTATAAATATGTATTTCAGCTGTCATCAGCCCTCCCCTCCATTCATTCCTATTTTTCTGTAGTTAAGAATACTATAAAAATGTGACTTCCTTAATATCAGAAAAGAATGCACAGGCTGAGTCTTCTGGCCAAAAGTGAAATACTGACGTAATCAAGTATTTTGTATAAAGTTCTCATTTGTTATCTCTAACTCTATTTTGTATATACAATACTATATACAAAACAGAGTTTTGTATATAGTATTATAGTATGTGTATATCACTTTTTGTATAGAGTAAGCAATTGAATAATTTGTTAGTAAAAATACTACATTGACTGATACTGCTATAGACATAGCTTGAGTTTTAGGTCTCCTTTTTGCTCATTTTCTAAGACTTAGGAGAAAGAATAAATCTAAAATGAACATTAAAACATTCTCCATTTCAGCTTGCTGTGTAACTTAGGAAGTATAAAACTATACTTCTCTTTATCTGCATGTAAGTTTGCTGTTAAAATATGAATTTCTAAATGTGTGTTTGGAATTATATCTGTAGTTCATTTCTGCAAGCTATGTAAATTTGTTATATGTGTGGGTATGTGTACATATGTATATTTTGGAGTAATATAAAACTAAAGGGAACAATCTTGCATAGCTCTTTCACCAGTTTTAAATTATTGATATATTATTTTTAAGGACTCTTGACAAACTAGGAGCAATTTTCTTACAGTGGAGACCCAGTGATCATCAGCCAGATGAGGAAATAGATTAAAAATTGCAATATGGCAATTTGTATATAAAGTAATAGGATGTGAGAAAAATACTGAATCTTAAGAATGACATGGAATTTTGTGGCAGAAACAAAAGAAAAAGTTGATGTAGTATATACCTTCAACTGTTTTTTGAGTTGACTTTTTTTTCTTTAAGCTGTAGGTAAAAGTGTATGAGGAGGGAGAGGGCCCAATATAAATATTCACATCTTCTTACCTTTTTGGGAATAGAAGAAGATAAATCTTGAGTTTTTCTGCCTATATTAATCAGGAATTACCCTTTGAAAAAAGTGCTAAATAAATATTTCGATTTTTTTTTTTCAAGGGAAGTTAGGTAAAAGAAGGAAAAACATCACAGGAAAGACTACAACATGCTGTTTGTTGTCTGAGAGGTGAGGAACCAAAGGGAGGCAACTAAAGTGGGAAACCATCTTGCTTTTTCTAATCAGTTCGTGGAACAGAAATGTGGAAGCTACCTTTAGGAACATGGAGAATTTCCAAACCAACAGGCAAAGGAAAACTAACGCACAAAAATGACCTTCTAAAGATGCAGGTTTTGGCCAGGCACAGTGGCTCAAGCCTGTAATCCTAGCACTTTGGGAGGCCAAGGCAGATGGGTCACCTGAGGTCAAGAGTTAGAGACCAGCTTGGCCAACATGGTGAAACCTCATCTCGACCAAAAAATGCAAAAATTAGCCAGGCGTGGTGGTGGGTGTCTGTAATCCCAGCTACTGGGGAGGCTGAGGAAGGAGAATTGATTGAACCTGGGAGGCGGAGGTTGCAGTGAGTCAAGATTGCGCCATTGCACTCCAGCCCGGGCAACAGAGCAAAAACTCCATCTCAAATAAATAAATAAACAAATAAATATGTAGGTTTCATTTTTGTTTTGAATGCTTTACTATTCCTCTCTTATACTTTTAAAACTAAGATTAGGAGTGATGTCAAGTTCAAAGGCGTGAGGGTGATTGATGGATTGAGGTAGATAGCCAAGTTTGTCTGTTTTTGTTTTTTATAGTTACAGAGTCTCACTCTGTTGTCCAGGCTGGAGTGCAGTGGTGCAGTCATAGCTCACTGAGATTGCCAGATTCAACAAAGAGGAATTTATAGGAGGGGGATATAGGGTAGACTTGACTCTGCTTTATCCAGGAAAGATTTTAAAACCCTGAGCCTGTTAACTTTGACTAAGCATAAAACATACTGTACTGTTGTTTGTATTTTTCATGCCACAATATTAAAATGGAATTTTAAATGTAGATTGTTATAATCTATGAAAGATAAGTATACATGGATTAGGATACTGGAAAATATGCAAATAGTAGTAAAAAAAAAAAAGGGACTGCTCTAGTTTTTCAGTTAAAACTGAATTTGCCATGTGGGTATAGGTATAGTGTAAATTACATTAATGTAGTAAAACATCAATTGTGGTTGGGTTTGTCTTTCATTTATGTGTAGTATAGAAATCACCTTTCTAATATGTGTTGCCAAACTATTTGCCACCATCTATTTGGTGAAATATTCGTTGTCATTGTGATTTTCCACAAGTATAAGTTCTTAAGTACCTTATAGATTCAGAAGTAATCGATGTCCTGTTCTCCATCACCTGTTCATTTGTTACAGATTTTGTGTATACATATATATATATATATATATTTTTTTTTTTTGAGACAGAGTCTCACTCTGTCACCCAGGCTGGAGTACAGTGGTATGATCTCGGCTCACTGCAACCTCTGCCTCCCGGGTTCAAACGATTCTTCTGCCTCAGCCTCCTGAGCAGCTGGGACTACAGGCGCATGCCACCACGCCTGCCTAATTTTTGTATTTTTTAGTAGAGATGGGGTTTTGCCATATTGGCCAGGCTGGTCTCCAACTCCTGACCTCAAGTGATCCACCCACCTCGGCCTCCCAAAAAACCAGGATTACAGGCATGAGTCACCGCACCTGGCCAGATCTTTATATTTCTTAAATGCTTCAAAGTCTTAATGCATTTTTCTGGGGGGGATGTCCATTTTGGAGGGATCTGTTTTGATCCTTTGTACTCAATAATGTGAACTTTCCCCTGTTCCAACACTTAAAAAAATAATTACTTCAAAGAATTATTAACGCATAATCTAAAAGATGGAATTATTATTATTATTATTATTTTTTTTTTTTTTTTTGAGACAGAGTCTCACTCTGTTGCCAGGCTGGAGTGCAGTGCTGTGATCTCGGCTCACTGCAACCTCTGCCTCCTGGGTTCAAGCGATTCTCCTGCTTTACCCTCCGGAATAGCTGTGACTGCAGGTGCGTGCCACCATGCCCGGCTAAGGTTTGTATTTTTAGCAGATACAGGGTTTCACCATATTGGCCAGGATGGTCTTGATCTCTTGACCTCATGATCCTCCTGCCTCGGCCTCCCAAAGTGCTGGGATTACAGCACCGTTTCCAGCCCAGAAATTATTTTTTAAGTGAAATTTTATTTTATTTTATTTTTTCGGATTTTGGTAGAGAATGAGTAGGCCTACTCATCAATATCAAACAGGACATTTAGTTTCTTTCCTTAGAACAGGCATTAATTTCATGGTAATATGATAATAAGAAAACGCTTCTATTTTTCTTTAGCACCTCCATGGTTCTCATATACCCATGTCTGTAAAAAGTAACGTGAGATTTTGGTTGGGTTACATTTTTTTTTTTTTTTTTTTTTTTTTTTTTGAGACGGAGTCTCGCTCTGTCGCCCAGGCTGGAGTGCAGTGGCCGGATCTCAGCTCACTGCAAGCTCCGCCTCCCGGGTTCCCGCCATTCTCCTGCCTCAGCCTCCCAAGTAGCTGGGACCACAGGCGCCGCCACCTCGCCCGGCTAATTTTTTGTGTTTTTAGTAGAGACGGGGTTTCGCCGTGTTAGCCAGGATGGTCTCGATCTCCTGACCTTGTGATCCGCCCGTCTCGGCCTCCCAAAGTGCTGGGATTACAGGCTTGAGCCACCGCGCCCGGCCGGTTGGGTTACATTTTATTGTATTTATTAGATTCACTTATGTAGATGACTTAAGCAGAAATAAAGTCATGTCTTTACAAGGTGAACAAGCCAAATTGTGATGGCCTGCCTTTTGCTTTTGGCATTTGGGATGAGACCAATTGACTCTCCCATTGGTTGTTAGATGGTTGAAATGGTCCATTGGTGGTCATACTTAGCGTTCTGGGCTGTGAAATCATGGAGTTCTTCCACTTCCAAGAATGACTCATTTGGTGTTGGATTCTAGTACAGAATTTAGCAGCCTGATGTGTCCCCAAACTGATTTAATTTCTACTGAAGTGCCCTTGTGTACATTTGTTTTATAATTTACCAAAGTACTACCTGAGTGTATGATGACTCCTATAGTGAGTTAATGTAATTGCTGCTTTGGACATTGTTTTAAATCTATGTATTAGAGTAACTGTGAGCAGAATAAAATCACATTATCTCAGTGTTCAAAATATCATTCTAATAAAGTATGTGCATTAAACAGTTTTAAAAATCCAACTTGTTTATTTGGCATCCAGACTGCAACATTGTATATGTGATCCTGTGAACGCCATAAAAGAGTGATATAAAAGTTAATGGGCCGGGCATGGTGGCTCATACTTGTAATCTCAGCACTTTGGGAGGCCAAGGCAGGTGGATCACCTGAGGTCAGGAGTTTGAGACCAGCCTGGTGAACATGGCGAAACCCCATCTCTACTGAAAATACAAAAATTAGCCTGGCAAGGTGGCACGCCCCTGTAATCCCAGTTACTCGGGAGGCTGAGGCCTGAGAATCACTTGAACCTGGGAGGCAGAGGTTGCAGTGAGCCAAGATCATGCCACTGCACTTCAGCCTGGGTGACACAGCGAGACTCTCAAAAAAAAAAAGGCTGGGCGCAGTGGCTCACGCCTGTAATCGCAGCACTTTGGGAGGCCAAGGCGGGCAGATCACGAGGTCAGAAGATCAAGACCATCCTGGCTAACACAGTGAAACCCCGTCTCTACTAAAAAATTACAAAAAATCAGCTGGGTGTGGTGGTGGGCGCCTGTAGTCCCAGCTACTCAGGAGGCTGAGGCAGGAGAATGGCGTGAACCTGGGAGGTGGAGCTTGCAGTGAGCCGAGATCCGGCCACTGCACTCCAGCCTGGCAACAGAGCGAGACTCTGTCTCAAAAAAAAAAAAAAAGACATAGTCCAGAAACTCTAACCTAATGGATGAATGAACACTAGAGATGGTAATTGAAAATATGTCACATAATTGTACAAGCCAGATGAATGTAACTGGGGAGCAAGTGTGAAGGAGTGAATAGAATGACTACTTAACAGTACAGGATTTAGAAATGACTATGTCGGGAAGCCTAATAAGTCAGTCTACCAGTGGCAAATATTGCGAACCTATGACCTATGTACATTTCTGTAAAAGTCACCAGGGTGGATGTAGCAGGGCTTGGGGACAATGGTGGTTGATTATCTTCCCGGAGAGATTTTGTCAGGAGATGGAAAAGTGAGGAAAATGAGTTATACCAGAAAGATAGCAGTGTTCATCTGAATAAGTGAAACAAATGTGGAAGCAACAGAGATCTAACCAGTGAAGTCACTGAGCCTTTGGTAACACACCAAGGGTAGGTTCTATCCAGGATCAGGAGATCTAGCTCACATCTTAGGAGGCAGGGAGCCTAAAGCAAGACTAGTTACGTGGTTTTTTTGTTTGTTGGTTGGTTGGTTGGTGTTTTTTGTTTTTTTTTTTTGTTTTTGGCAGAGCCCAGTGCAAAATGAAAATGCAGAGCCATTATTAAAAAATCATTAAGAATTTAATAAAGGGTCCAGTGCAGAGGCTCATGCCTGTAATCCCAGCACTTTGGTAGGCCCAGGTGGGTGGATCATTTGAGTCCAGGAGTTTGAGACCAGTCTGGACCCTGTCTCTATAAAAAATAGAAAAATTAGCCAGATGTGGTGGTGCACACCTGTAGTATTAGCTACTAAGGAGGCTGAGATGGGAGGATTGCTGGAGCCCAGAAGGTTGAGGCTGCAGTGAGCTGTGATCTCAACACCACTCCAGCCTGGGCAACAGGGAGCAAGACTTCAGACTCCATCTCAAAAAAAAGGGAAAAGGAATTTCAAGATTGCAAGAATAGAGCACTAAATCAAGCATGGGACCCTTCCAAGTGCTGGGCCCTGTGTAGCTACACAGGATTGACACTCATGAAGTTGACCCTAACCAAAGAGAAAATACTCTGTGGGAGCGAATCTTAAGTTACTGCAGAGCGCACACAGAAAAGAAGGGAGTATAATGTAAAGAAGGCAATAGTGTTGTACAACACACACATGCGCAGAGGCTAGGAGAACAGCAGGCGTAATAAAAGTAGTAGTAGTAGGAGGCTGGGCACCGTGGCTCATTCCTGTAATCCCAGCATTTTGGGAGGCTGAGGGGGGGCAGATCTTTTGAGGCCAGGAGTTCGAGACCAGCCTGGCTAACATGATGAAACCACATGTCTACTAAAAACACAAAAATTAGCCGAGTGTGGTGGTGCAGGCCTGTAATCCCGGCTACTCTGCAGGCTGAGGCATGAGAATCGCTTGAGCCCGAGCAGCGGAGGTTGCAGTGAGCCGAGATCACACCAACAGAGTGAGACTCTTTCTCAAAAAAAAAAAGTAGCAGAAAACTTCATGATAAAAGCTCAGAGAAAGAGCTTTCAATTAAGGTGTACCAGGAGTTGTCCTATTTCATTTATTTCTTCCCAAAACATTGTAAGCTGGATGTAAGGTATTGTCAAAGGTTAGGTTCCCTTGGAAGCAGACTCAGACTGAGATTAGTGTGCAGGAAGTTTATTAGGTAATGTTCTTGGAAACAACACATGTGACAGGGAAAGGACAGAAGCAGGAATGGGCAGAGAGAATGTCACAACAGAGGCCCACCATCCTCTGCAGGGAGCTCTGGAATTGCAATGTCCCTTAGAGTTGTGCCCACTTGATGGGGGTCCGGGGAACAGGTTTTCATTTCCCCAACACTGAGCACTAATTGGATGCAGACAATCCTTGGAAAGAGGATGTGACTGAACAAGGAGGCTGTCTTCTGCCATCTGCCATCAGGAAATACCTGGAGAGGATGATAGATGAGAGCTTTCCCCTGGCAGTGCTCCTAGCAGCTAGATAAAGAGTTCTTCTCGCACAGCACAGCATCCACTAAGATTTTTGTTTGTTTGTTTGTTTAAAGATACAGTCTTGCTCTGTCACCCAGGCTGGAGTGAAGCGGTGCTGACACAGCTCACTGCAGCCTTGAACTCCTGGGCTCAAGGAATCCTCCCATGTCAGCCTCCTGAGTAGCTAAAACTATAGATGTCATTTTTTTGTAGAGATGGGGTCTCGTTATGCTGTCCAGGCTGGCCTCAAATGCCTGGCCTCAAGTGATCACCCTGCCTGAGTCTCCCAAAGTGCTGGGATTACAGGTGTGAGCTACCATGCCTTGCCCTGCACCTACTAAGTTTTAACTTCACTCTGTGTTTAAGACTGAAAAGATTGAGGGATTTGTCTAAAGTCCCACACCAGTTTCTATCCAGTTCAAACCTTCATTCCTGGGAACTGCCCCTTACTCATAGCTCTTGCTTAAATGTTTGGTCTGGGTGGCCTTGTTTGTACCAACTGACACTTCTTGCTATTTTTTTTTTTTTTGACACAGAGTCTTGCTCTGTTGACCAGGCTAACGTGTGGGGGCACAATCTTGGCCCACTGCAACCTCCGCTTCCCAGGCTTAAGTAATTCTCCTGCCTCAGCCTCCCAAGTAGCTGGGATTACTGGTGTGCGCCACCATGCCTAGCTAATTTTTGTATTTTTAGTAGTGATGGGGTTTCACCGTGTTGGCCAGGATGATCTCAAACTCCTGACCTCAAGTTATCGTCCTGCCTCCACCTCCCAAAGTGCTGGGATTACAGAAGTGAGCCACTGGCGGCACCTGGCCACTTTTTGCTATTTGGATTACATGATCCTAAAGTCAATCCTTGACTAATCAACAACCGTATTCTCTTAAAAATTTATACTGAGAGAAGGTCAGGCTCCTGACTGTGTAATGGAAGGCGCTAGGATTGACAGATATGTCAAACTGGCCTAGTGGTTTCTAGAAAACATGCACACTGTTAAGTACAGAGAAAAGCAGAGATGAGAACAGACACTTCCCAGAGAGAGGCAGAAGTGGAGGAAAGAGTGGCCTCAGCCCCAGCAGTCTCAGCTCCTGGCTCCTGGCTGGTTTGAGAGGATTTCTGTATAGATTGAAACTCCTGTTAATAACAAAAAAAGCAGCCCCTTAGGACTCTAGCAAGGGATCCAAACCCAGCTCTATTTCATCCCAAAGTCAGTTATTTTCCACTGCAAAAGTCAGATAAGGTTAATAAGTACTTAAACATTAATAATTAAGTGAAAAAAACCCAGAAGGAACATGAGAACGCTGCAGCCATTCATTGGAAACCAGGAGGAAGAGAGTAAGTGGAAAATGTGTCAGGGCAAGAAAGAGAAAACACAGTAAAAGTAAACAAGACCAAGACTAAAATTAACCAAACTCTTAGATTTTAGACTTCCCTGACCACATTTATGGGTTCACTTTCCCATTTCTCATTCACTTCTCAATTCCCTGACCTCTGCCCTCTGACTCCACCCCACCAGCGAAACACTGGTCTCAGAGGTCCACGCTGACCTCTTATTGGCTAGATACAGTGGTTCTTTTTAGTTTAACTTACTTGAGCTCTTTAGCATTTAACCCTCTTGGCCACTCCCCTCTCATTAAGCAGTGTTATCTTTCCCATCACTACTTTTCTGGTTTTCCTTCTAAATATCCAGCAGCTGCTTCTCAGTCCCCTGCCCTCTCATTGCCTACCATCAACCATCTTCTCACAGTGTGTTCTCTTCTTGTGAAAGGCAACACAGCGTTATGACTGCACCTGTCACCTGTATGCTGGTGACTTGCCACTTTACTCCCAGCCAAGATTTCTCTCCTAAGCTCCAAACTAAAATATCCAGACATGGACTGAAAATGGCCATAGAGGGCCTCTACACACCTCAACATATCCAAAATGGAATTCCTGCCCAAGCCTACTCCTTCTAATTTGCCTCTCGTGGTGAATGGCAATGCTTCCCACTCAGACTCCCAAGGCAAAACCCAGGAACCAGCCTTTGCTCCTTCATGTCTATAATTTGTCTCCTCTGTGCCACCCTCACTACAACACGGCAGTTTTCCAACTGGTTTCCCTTGTCTTCGGGGTCACCCTTTGTCCATTCTTCACACACTGATCAAAGCATACTTATGTTTACATTCTTCCAATTGCACCTTCTAGGTAAAATTAAAGCTCTTTAGCATTGCATGAAAGACACTTTCTTTGTAATCTATTCCCTGCCACTGCTCCAGCGTCATTTCTTCCACTTCCAACTTTCCTTCTTGATATGGTTTGACTGTGTCTCCACTCAAATCTCATCTTGAATTGTAGCTCCCATAATTCCCATGTGTTGTGGGAGGGACCCGGTGGGAGATAATTGAATCATGGGGGCAGCTTCCCCCATACTGTTCTCATGGTAGTGAATAAGTCTTACAAGAGCTGATAGTTTTAAAAGGGGAAAGAAACCCCTTTCGCTTGGGTGTCACTCGCTCTTGCCTGCTACCATGTAAAGACATGTCTTTCGCCTTCTGCGATGATTGTGAGGCCTCCTCAGCCACTTGAAACGGTGAGCCCATTCAACCTCTTTTTCTTTATTAATTACCCAGTCTCAGGTATGTCTTTATCAACAGCATGACAATGGACTAACACACTTCCTAAGTTTGATCTCATTCAGGGCACTTTTTTCTCTCTCCCTTAACCCATTTCCTTGCTTCTTTCCTTGGTAGACTTCAAAATTCAGACGTCATTTCCTCCAAGATGTTTATTCTAAGACTCCCAGTCTAAGTTCCCCTCTTGTGAATTCCTACATCCAATGCTTACTTCTATTCAAACACTCATTACCCTGCATTATGACGCTTTGTTTCCTTCCCTTGCTTCTCCTTTAAACTGTGAATTCCTTAAGGGCAGGGACTAGGTCTTCTTTTTTTTTTTTTTTTTTCCTGAGATGGAGTCTCATTCTTGTCACCCAGGCTGGAGTGCAATGGTCCAATCTCAGCTCACTGCAACCTCCACCTCCCATGTTTAAGCGATTCTCCAGCCTCAGTCTCCCGAGTAGCTGGGATTACAGGTGCACACCACCATGCCTAGCTAATTTTTGTATTTTTAGTAGAGATGGGGCTTCACCATGTTGGCCAGGCTGGTCTCGAACTCCTGACCTCGTGATCCGCCTGCCTCAGCCTCCCAAAGTGCTGGGATTACAGGCGTGATCCACTGTGCCCAGCCTAGGTCTTCTTCCTATATAATCCTAACAATTACCACAGGGTCTGACACATAGTAGGCATTCAATGGATCTGAATGACAAACTTAGAATAGAGAAGAGTTATGTAATTCCTGAGCCTTTTTTGAAACTTGAGAAGGCAGCCTTCCAAAAAAATGAATCATGGAAAAAGTTAAAATCACTGTGTCACTAAGAAGAATGAGGTCCTCAGATTTCTCCAATTAGAACCAAATGGAGTAGGTGGGCCCAGCATTGTTTGAAGCTCTTGTTCAATCAGTTCTAGAAAGTTTTGTAGTACAGCTGACAAAATATGACACTGGTGCTTGAAGTAAGAAAAGATGATAAAGTAAGAAGATACAAATCTAAGAGTCTCCTTAGGTCCTGCCAAGAAGATTTTCACACTGTGATATTTCCCCGACACCACGCCTGCTCTTAAGGATCAAAGAAATGTGAGCAGCCTGACTAACCCAAAGCCTAAACCCAAGCTCATTAGACAGAATCGCTGTCCCAACATCCACATTTTAAAAATCAGATAATATTAATGTTGGGTTTTCTAATCTAACCCCTTGTTTTCAAAATTACACAGTTTGTTAGATGCTAAAACAGTGAACATCTTCCAAATTATCCCCTAATAGTCACTGTGTAAGTTCTTGGAGAATGGGAGCCAGGTGTCCAGGTGTGTTTTATTCTGTCATATACACATGGTACTGATCACAGTTCTGGACATAGGCACGCAATTTATGAATGAAGAAATGAACGAACATGCTCTACCATATTCTTTGGTGTAGGTGAAAGAGCATACTGCCATTTTTCCAAAGATGAAAACCTTTAGAATTTTTGGGGGGAAAAAATAATTACTTAAAAATTAAAGTCTAGGCTGGGTGCAGTGGCTCATGCCTGTAATCCCAGCACTCTGGGAGGCTGAGGCAGGTGGATCACTTGAGGCCAGGAGTTCGAGACTAGTTTGGCCAACATAGTGGAACCCCGTCTCTACTAAAAATACGAGGCTGGGCGCGGTGGCTCACGCATGTAATCTCAGCACTTTGGGAGGCTGAGGTGGGTGGATCATGAAGTCAAGAGATTGAGACAATCCTGCCTAACACAGTGAAACCCCGTCTCTACTAAAAATACAAAAAATTAGCCAGGCATGGTGGTACATGCCTGTAATCCCAGCTAGTTGGGAGGCTGAGGCAGGAGAATTGCTTGAACCCAGGAAGCAGAGGTTGCAGTGAGCTGAGATTGTACAACTACACTCTAGCCTGGGTGACAGAGCGAGACTCCATCTCAAAAAAAAAAAAAAAAAAAAAAAGCTGGGCATGGTGGCACATGCCTATAATCCTAGCTACTTGGGAGGCTAAGACATAAGAATCACTTGAACCTGAGCATGGAGGTTGCCATGAGGCAAGACTATGCCACTGCACTCCAGCCTGGGTGATGACACAGCAGGACTCTGTCTCAAAAACAAACAAACAAACAAATAAATGAATATTTTTTCAAAATTATATTAGAACAAAGGCAAATAAATTTATGTTAAATTGCTGAATCAGTTGTCACTACTTGAAAGGATGATGGAAACTTATCTTTTGGAATGTTTACATGTTTGCATAAGAGGTGGTGAAAAAAATGCTTTAGAGCATGAAATTAGGTCAGGCATGATGGCTTATACCTGTAATCCCAGTGCTTTGGGAGGCCAAGGTTGGAGGATCATTTGAGCCCAGTAGATTGAGGCTGCAGTGAGGGAGCCACTGATTCCAGCCTGGGCAACAAATCAATACCCTGTCACTAAGAACCCAACAACACCAACAACAAAGAGTGATGCTATCTCAATCTCATCTCCCTCCACTGTCCCCTAGAATAACTGAGCAAGTTATTTAATCCATGCTGTCACTTGGTGTTGTCATTTAAAAATGAGGATGATTGGCCGGGCGCGGTGGCTCAAGCCTGTAATCCCAGCACTTTGGGAGGCCGAGACGGGCGGATCACGAGGTCAGGAGATCGAGACCATCCTGGCTAAAGCGGTGAAACCCTGTCTCTACTTAAAAAATACAAAAAACTAGCTGGGCGGGGTGGCGGATGCCTGTAGTCCCAGCTACTCGGGAGGCTGAGGCAGGAGAATGGCGTGAACCCGGGAGGCGGAGCTTATAGTGAGCTGAGATCCGGCCACTGCATTCCAGCCTGGGCAACAGAGTGAGACTCCGTCTCAAAAAAAAAAAAAAAAAAAAAGAGGATGATTATAATACCATGTAGGGTTGTTGTGAGACATTTGAGATTCATTCGAATTAATAAACAACCTACACAGTAACATATCCCTGTTTCTGCCACTGGTTCCTGTCTCTATAGGTTTTGCTTTTTTAGCAAATATTTCTATGCTTTTCCCTCTTCTCTTTATTCTTTTTTCCTTTTAGTATCTTCTTACTTTTTTCTCTTTTAAAACTATCTCTTTGCCTGACTGATTGAATTTCTTCTTAATATTCTTTTGCCTCTTTCTCACTCAAAAAATACTGACAGTGATGAAATTTAGTAAACTGATAGGGAAGAAACAGTAGTAACTATCAAAACCCTATTTCTGGCCAGGTGAGGTGGCTCACACCTGTAATCCCAGCACTTTGGGAGGCCGAGGAGGGCTGATAACTTGAGGTCAGGAGTTCGAGACCAGCCTGGCCAATATTGTGAAACCTGTCTCTACTAAAAATACAAAAATTAGCTGAGCATGGTGGTGCATGCTTGTAATCTCAGTTACTCAGGAGGCTGAGGCAGGAGAATCGCTTGAACCCAGGAGGCAGAGGTTGCAGTGAGCCAAGATTGTGCCACTGTGCTCCATCCTGGTGACAGACCAAGACTCTGTCTCAAAAAAAAAAAAAAAAATCTACTTACTTTATGCCACTTCCCTTTGCCTTCTCTGCCACAAAATATATATACAAACATACAAGGGCTTCATTATGTAAATATATAATTTGCTGCATTTGTCGTGTAGATCTTCATCCTTTTGAAAACGAACTAACCAACCAACCAGGCAGCACTGTGATCTTGGAAGTCTTTATTCTCTGTCAAGCTGATCTAGGTACCAATCATAAACTTTCTTATACCTAGATTCTCAGACCCCAAACATTTATGAACAGCCACACGCATACGCCAGGTAATAAAGAGAGGTGGGGTTGGTCCGTCTGGTAAAATTATTAGCTTTGATTTAAGCTTCCCTGTCCAAGAGCTGTTTGTACCACCTTTCAGTACACAAATCTGAAGAGTTAACAAGGAAAACTTGTCAGTTGCCAATGTTCTGTTCTGGAGCTTCGCTTTTAAAATTCAGAAAAAAATCATTGAAATAGATTTAGTATTTCAAAGTTCAAAGTTCTGTGTGATTTGGGATAATGTTTATAGGCTCATTTATATTCTCACTTGGTTTACAATGCTGATTATAAAGCCTTGATTAAATAATTACTATGTGAACAGAATCACACTATTGGACTATAGAAGCATAAGATTTGGCCAGTAACTCTGAGAAATTTATAAAATAATTGGCAAAATGAGAAGTCAAAACTACAAGTGCTGAGGAGCTTGTAAATAATAATTATGAATCTTGATAATAGATAGAGAGATAGGTGGGAGGATAGCTTGAGCCTAGGAGTTTGAGACCAGCCTGAGCAACACTGGGAGACTCTGCCTCTACAAAAGAGAGAGAGAGCGAGAGCAAGAGAGAGAGCGAGAGGGAGAGAGAGAAATAGGCGAGAGTCTGGGTGTGGTGGCTCACAGCAGTAATCCCAGTGCTTTGGGAGGCTGAGGCAGGAGGCTTGCTAGAGGCTAGGCGTTCAAGAACAACCTGGGAAACTCCATCTCTATAAAAATTTTTAAAAGCAATTAGCTGGGTATGGTGATATGTGCCTATAGTTGTAGCTACCCAAGGGGCTGAGGTGGAAGGATTGCTTGAGCTCAGGAGTTCGAGGCTGCAGTGATTGCACCACTGCACTACAGCCTGGTCAACAGAGCAAGACCCAGTCTTAAACAAAAACAAAACAAAAAAGCAATCCCTGGGGATTTCACAGAAACTCCTAGGAATGGTTGGTTTATTCCCAGTGTTTTGAAAAAATAGATGTTCCAGGGTAAAGTAGTTTGCATTGCAAGCGGTGTGCCTAAATCAGTGTGAGCTCTGTCGGATTTCGCTTTAAGCCAGAGGTCTTCAAACTTTGTCCCACAGAACCCAGGAGTTCTGCAAACATTTTATTCTAACTTTTTGTTTGTATGATTGGTGATTATATTTGATTCATAGTCTTTGATTTTTAAAAACATGCAAAACACATGAATATATTCTTGTGAAGGTTTGTAAGTTAGCACATGTTATCAAGCACTGACTGGTATACGGGGCACAATTCTAAGAACTAAGGATACATTGATGAACAAACGAAGTAAAAATCCATGCCCTCCTAGAGCTTACATTCTAGTGAAAGGAGAAAAACAAACACAATAAGTAACAAATTATATAATATGTTAGAAGGTGAGTAATGCTATAAACAAGAATAACATGAGGCACACTGGGAGTGCCAGTAGGGGGAATTATAATTAAGTCAGAGTAGGCCTCACAGAGAAGTTACCACTTGAAAAACTTGAAGGAAGTGAATTAATGTGTAATATAGGTAAACAGAGGCAGAGCATTCTTCGCAAAGGGAGCTGCCTTTTCAAAAGCCCTAAGGTGCATCAATGCATGTATATTTGAGGTTTAGCAAGGAGATTACAATTAGTAAAAAGGAAAATGAGATCAGAGAAGTCAGGTAGGGAATTGGCAAAAGGGAAAATAAAATCAATCAGTAAAAGGGAAAATGAGATCAGAGAAGTAGGGTGTAGGAAATACAGTTTGCGAAGATCTTTGATTCTTTTCTTCTAATTTTTATTTATTTATTTTTTTTGGAGACGGGTCTGTCAGGCTTGAATATGAGTGGTGTGAATGAACCTGGCTCACTGCCGCCTCGACTCCTGGCTTAAGCAATCCTCCTGCCTCAGCCTCCTGAGTAGGTGGGAATACAGGCAACAAATGGCTAAT
This sequence comes from Papio anubis, assembly GCF_008728515.1. Classification (NCBI taxonomy): domain Eukaryota; kingdom Metazoa; phylum Chordata; class Mammalia; order Primates; family Cercopithecidae; genus Papio; species Papio anubis. Next base: position 132,250,841 of record NC_044978.1, on the reverse strand, counting down.
TTTTGTATTTTTGGTAGAGACTGGGTTTTGCCGTGTTGTCTCAGGATCCTTAGGGTGTTGCTTCACCAGCCAGAAGCTTCTGTGGCTGGTGCACTTACGCTTGAGTTTTGCCTGTGCTCACTGGGCTTGCCCACTTGGCCTGACAGGCTGATCTTGGCTGGTGCTGCCAGCCTGGATCCCATGCATGCCAAGAGCGAGCCAGGCATGGAGTGGCAAGGGGTGTGGGGTGTGTCAGAGAGCAAGCGTAGGATCTGGCCACTGTGTACAGCCAGGCAGGCTGGCTGCTGTGGCAGGGTGGGAAGTTCCAGGCATCAACACAAGCGCCGGCTCTGTGCAAGAATGAGGCTGGACCAGACGTATTGTAAGGGGCTTCCACTGCAGGCACCAGTGTCTGGGGGAGGGGAACAGGTGGCGCCCAAAAGCTCAGAGATGCCAGGAACCGCAGAGTCCCAAAGAGAGCATTACCGCATGTCGAGCTCTGGCTCAGGCAGCCCCTAGGTCTGGCCTCCCAGAAGGACAGCCCTCTCTTCTCTCCTGGTCGTCCCAGCGCGGTGAGGTGGGTGGGGAGCGTATTTCAGCCCATTTGTGCTGCGGTTCTTTCAGTCCCACTGCCCTGCGTCAGCCCAGGGCTCCTGGGCTGGCCCCACCCCACCACTGCTTCCTGTCACATGGGACAGCTGCCTGGTGCCCGTGGAGGGCAGGAGGGCTATAGTGTTACAGACCCTTTAGCTCCTGCCGCAGCTCGGGAGCCAGCGAGGAAAGTGTTACAGCTCCTTTTGCTCCCACCATTCAGCGGCTCCTGGGTTCTTGTCCTGCTTCCAGGAAAAATGAAGTTATGGAGATAGCTGGAGGGTGAGCAAGGCAGAGAGGAGTTTACTGAGCGGCAGTACAGCTCTCAGCAGACAGGACACCAGAAGTGGGTAGCTCCTATTCAAAGGCAGGTGGTCCTGAGTGTCTTCAGTCTGGCTGACTCTGGGGATTTTATGGGCTCAGAATGGAGGAACTGTGTGCTGAACTGTGTGCTCAGAAAGCACCACCTGATTTGCCAAAAGGTATCAAGGAAGTTCTCACTGTGGGTGGCAGACTTTGTCAGGAACTGGCAGCCCAGCCCCTAGGCTTCAGGCCGTGCTTGGTTTGAAGATAAGATTTCACAGGGAACCTGCCCCTTCCCACGGAGGAACCAGTCTTCCTCCCACCACCAGCGACATGCTGCCCATGGCACTCAGGCTGTCTGCACAAGGGGTGCCCGCAGGCCTGCCCCAAGCCGCCCTCAGCCCCCCAGGCCTCCCTCCAATACTTGTTGGCACCCAAAGTTTCACCCTCAGAAGCAGTTTCTGGAGGGGGCTGAGGTGGCGGTGGCAGGGGGGTGGTGCATCAGTGCTGTCCCAAGTGTGCGCACGCCGGGCCGGGTCACAACAGCACCTGGGCTCAGTTAACAGTACACTTCTGCGGCTTTGCTCTGCCATGGGTGCGGATGCTGAGAGTGGAAAGAGGACAGGGAGTGGGAGCCTGCAGGGCTTCCGGGGCCCTGAGAGTACAGGCATGCCTGGGTCCAGAGCCATGGCTGGGCGACTGCAGCTGCACCAGGAAGTGTGGGCTCCTGCCCAACCAACTCGGTAGAGCATGGGGCTCTTGCTGGGATCACCTGTTCCCGGCACTGCCGGTTCCGTGGTGCATGCAGCCCTGGCTGTGCCTCCCCCACTGCAACCGGTGTCCTCACAGCGGCTACTCCAGACAGGCCACTGCCATCATCAATGTTGCCCAGGCTGGTCTTGAACTCCTGAGCTAAAGTGATCTGCCTACCTTGGCCTCCCAAAGTGCCGGGACTAGTGGCATGAGCCACTGTACCCAGCCCTCTTTGATTTTGACCCTGAGAAAAGCAGGGAAATATATGAATGTCTATTGGGAAATCTTTTTTGTTATTTATTTGTTATTATTTTTACCTTGCAGCTCCAGCTCAAAGGATGAGAAGTCTTTAAATAATAGAGATGTATATTTGCATCCTGCCTCCCAATGCCATACTTCCCAGAGATTGTTGCCATTTGGGGGCATGTCTTTCAGAGTTTTTTCTAGGTGATTTTGTAAATAAATGAATACTAGGTACATATAGAAATATATACTTTTGTGAGGTGTGTGTATGTGTGTCTGTGTGTGTCTTTTAATATCAATGAATTTTTATGCCCTGTGTTAATTAGCAGCTTGCTGTTTTCAATTAATATGTATTGGAGGTCTTTGTCAATTCAGCACATGCATTTCTATCTCAGACTGTTGCATAACATTCTGTTGTATGCATTTGCTGGATTTTACTTACTCATACCCTTGCAAGTAGGCATTTAGGTTCTAGTTTTTCCTTTCTTTTCTACCTTTCTATATTGAATTACAAAGGTCTTAATAGTATATTTAATAACATAAAATAACATGTTACATCTGTTGGGGAGGAAACACATTATCCTGTACCTTCTCAGGTTCTCTGGTTAGGACTAAGAATTAAACAGACATAAGACAGATAAACAGGAGAAAAGTAGACAAGTTTTATTAAATTTTTACAGGTACACAGGCTTTCACAAGAAAATGATGTTCTAAGGAAGTGACCAGAGCAGAAATCTTTTTAAACATTTTTGACAAAGAAATTATACATTTATGAAGAAATAACAAGATAAAGGGGTTTGGACTGGAGGTAATAAATTGTGGGGAAATGACTGGGAGATATATGAATGTGGGTAAAACTAGTAAGATATAAGGATTATTTATTAAGTTTGTTTATACAGATCCATTTCAATGTCAATTCCCAGTCTCTGGTGCTAAGGATTTCTTGTCTTTCTGGCATACGGAAGGCATCTTTCTCATGGGAAGTTTTATGGCCTGTTCTTAAGTAGAAAAGGGGAGGTCAGAGAGCCCTTCCTTTATCAGCTGTTTCTCAAGTGCTTCAGCTCAAAATACTTAACATGCCAAAGCAGCATATTTTGGGGCAGCGTGCCCTTAACTCCTTCACATGAAACATGGGAGGAAATTTGAAAATTAAAGCTGGTGTTATCTTCTGTCAGAAAAAATTATGCGTTTTCTAAATCGGAATCATTTAGATTTGCCGCAGTGGAAAAGGAGTCTTTGGTTACTTCTTAAGGAAGGCCTTATCTAACATTTATTATTCTGGAATAGATAGGAATCATGAGAGCTGGAGCCCAGTTTCTCTCAGCTTTGCTGAATTCACTTGGTCATCTTGGCCAAGTTGGCATGAAGTCTACATCAGCAGAAAGTGAGGATCTAATATCACAACTTGCCTCGTCCCACACTGGGCTCTCTTCTCCAATTACCTACAGCCTCAACCAATATGGCATTCAGTCAACACTTTTCAGGTCATGTATGTTAGTCTTGTCAACTCAACCTTGACACCAACCCCTGGAGGACAGAAATCCTTTTGCTCCCAAACAGTGTCTAGCTGATCTGTAGAATCATAGTTATTTACTTTCAATATGTGTTAATTATCTTTAAAACTGTATTTGCCAGGTTAGCTTTATTTTATTTAGAACAAACCTTAAAATAAAAGTCCTACCACCTCTATAGCTGTATCAGAACTTCTTGTAAGTGTATCATTAGTCTGGGCGCGGTGGCTCACACCTGTAATCCCAGCACTTTGGGAGACTGAGGCAGGTGGGTCACCTGAGGTCAAGAATTCGAGACTAGCCTGGCCAACATGGCGAAACCCCATCTCTACTAAAAATATAAAAATTAGCTGGGCGTGGTGGTACATGCCTATAATCCCAGCTATTTTGGAGGCTGAGGCAGGAGAATCACTTGAAACCAGGAAGCAGAGGTTGCAGTGAGCCAAGACGATGCCACTGCATTCTAGTCTGGGCAACAGAGTTAGACTCTCTCTCAAAAAATAATAAAAGAAGTTTAGATATATCCACAGAAATGGCAGAAACTTCATACCAAGGTTTGTTCTAAACTTTGTTTCTACCTGGAATAAAGAATAATCTGCCAGGTGTAGTGGGGCATGCCTGTAATCCCAGCTATTAGGGAAGCTGAGGTGGGAGGATTGCTTGAGGCTAGGAGTCTGAGACCAGCCTGAGCAACATAGCAAGACCCCATTTCTAGGGGGAAAAAGAATAATCTCACACATATGTCAAATGTGTGTAGATTTATGTTGTGTGATTAAAATATAAATTTATATTAAAGAGTTATCTATGCTATTCTTGGCATTTTGTACTTTCTCTTCCTGGATACTTAAAGTGCAAATACTACCATGAGGAAGGAGGGAGTCTTCTCAAATGAAAAAATGATCCTCATATTTACAAAACCCTGGCCAGGTGCAGTGGCTCAACCTGTAATATCAGCACCTTGGGAAGCTGAGGTGGAAAGTTTGCTTGAGCTCAGGAGTTTGGGACCAGCCTGGCCAACATGAGACCCCATCTGTACAAAAAATGTCAAACATTTAAAAAACTAACCAGGCATAGTGGTGCAAGCCTGTGGTCCCAGCTACTTGGGAGGCTAAAGTGGAAGGACTGCTTGAGCTCAGGAGGTTGAAGCTGCAGTGAGCTGTGATTATGCCACAGCACTTCAGCATGGGCAGCAGAGTGAAACTCCATTTTTTAAAAAACAACAAAAAAATCAGAGAGAGATGGCAGAGCAATATGGGTGAATAGAAGGCTCCACTGATTGTCTCCAGAGAGGAACACCAAATTTAATAGCTATTTACACATAAAAAAGCATCTTCCTTCAGGCAAGGCAGTCATGAAAAAGATAATATAAAATAAAGCACCTTCCTAAGAATGAAAAATCAGGTGAGCACTCACACTGCCTGGTTTTAACTTCATATTGCTGACAGAGGCACTGAAGAAGGTAAGAAAGACCGTCTTGAATTGACACCCCATCCCTATCCTCTGGCAATGGCCACAGGTGCAGAGAGAGAATCTGTGCACTTGGGAGAGGGACAGTGCAGCAATTGGGAGATGCATTGAACTCAAAGCTACCCTGTCACAACAGAAAGCAAAACTGGGCTGAACTCAAAGGATGCCTGCCCATGGAGGGAGCACTAAGACTAGCCCTAGCCAGAGGGGAATGGCCCATCCCAACAGCCAGAACTTGAATTCCAGCAAGTCTCATCATTATGGCCTAAAATGCTCTGGGGCCCTAAATAAACTTGAAAGGCAGTTTAGGCCATAAGCACTGCAACTCCTAGGCAAGTCTTAGTGCTGAGCTGGGCATGTAGCCAGTAGACATGGGGGACATGTGACCTACTGAGACACCAGCCAGGGCAACTACAGGAGTGCTTGCACTACCCGTCCCACAACACCAGGCAGCACAGCCCTCAGCTGCAAAGGAGAAGCCTTACTTCTGCTTGAGGAAAGGAGAGGAAAGAGTAAAGAGGAATTTGTCTTGCAACTTGGATACCAACTCAGCCACAGTAGGATAGGGCTCCAGTCAGGGTCATTAGGCCCCTGATCCAGGTCCTAGTTCCTAGACAATATTTCTAGACATACCTTGGGCCAGAAGGGAATCCACTGCCTTGAAAGGAAGGACTCATCCTGGGAGGACTCATCACCTGCTGATTAAAGAGACCTTGGGCCCTGAATAATCAGCAGCAGCACCCAGGCAATACTTGCCATGGGCCTTGGGTAAGACTCAGAGATATGCTGGCTTTAGACGTGACCCAGCACAGTCCCAGCTATGGTGGCTATGGTGAGAGACTCTTTTTGCTTGAAAAAAGCTGAGGGAAAAGTAAAGAGGACTTGATCTTGCACCTTAGGTACCAGCTCAGCAACAGTGGGGTAGGGGTAACAAGTGGGCTCTTGGGGCCCCTAATTAGAGGTCTTGGCTCTTGGATGGAATTTCTGGACCTTCCCTGGGCCAGAAGGTAGACCATTTCCCCAAAGAGTGAGAGTCCCAGACCTGGCAGCATTCAGCATAGGCTGACTGAGGAGCCCTTGCGCCTTGGTGAACATCGGTGGTAGCCCGGCAGCACTCCCCTTGGGCCTGTGGAGGTGATGGCCATGGGTGAAGTTCCTCTGCCTGTGGAAAGGTGAGGAAAGAGTAGAAATAACTGTGTCACATAATTTGTGTGCTAGCTCGGCTGCGGTAGAATAGAGCACCAGGTAGATTACTAAGATTTTTGACTCTAGTCCCTGGTTCATGAATGGCATCTCTGGAAAAGGATGGGGTCTAGGGGAACTTGCTGTCCTGAAGAGAAGGACACAAATCTGGCTGGCTTTACCACCAGCTGATTGCAGAGTCCTAGGGCCTTGAGCAAACATAGGCAGTAGCCAGGTACTGGTTACACCAGGCCTTGGGTGAGACTCAGTGCTGTGCCAGCTTCAGGTCTGTCCCAACACATTCCCAGTGGTGCTTGCCACAGCGGGGCTTGTGTCACCCCACCCCCAGCTCCAGACAGCTCATCACAGACAGACAGACTCCATTTGCTTGGAAGAAAGTAAGGGAAGAAACAAGAATCTGCCTGCTAATCCAGAGAATTATTCCAAATATTATCCAAGATTACCAAGGCAGTACCTCTATGAGTCTGGAAGAACCATACTGTTACTGGGCTTGGGGTGCCCCCTAATGTAGATATGTCTTAGATCTCAACACCCAAGTCCTTTTAAATGTCTGGAAAGAGTGAGGAGACTACCATATACCTCAATATCTCCTCAATGCCCAAATACCAACAAATATCCACAAGCATCAAGACCTTCCAGGAAAACATGATCTCACCAAATGAACTAAATAAGGGAACAGGGAACAATCCTGGAGAAGCAGGGATATATGACCTTTCAGACAGATAATTCAAAATAGTTGTTTGGGGAAATGCAAAGTAATTCAAGATAACACAGAAAAGGAATTCAGAATTCTGTCAGATAAGTTTAACAAACAGGTTGAAATACACAGAATCTAACAGAAATTCTGGAGTTGAAAAATGGAATTGACATAGTGAAGAATGCATCAGTCTTTCACCACCAGAATAAATCAAAACAGAAGAAAGCATTAGTGAGCTTGAAGACAGGCTACTTGAAAATATACAGAGGAGACAAAAGAATAAAAAAAAAAAAGCATGCCTAGAAGATCTAGAAATTAGCCTCAAATGGGCAAATCTAAGAGTTATTGGCCTTAAAAAGGAGCTAGAGAAAGAGATAGGGATAGAAAGTTTATCCAAAGGAATAACACAGAACTTCCAAAACCCACAGAAAGTTATCGATAACCAAATATAAGATTATATAACACCAATCAGATTTAACCCAAAGAAGAACATCGCAAAGCGTTTAATAATCAAACTCCCAAAGATCAAAAATAAAGGAAAGATTCAAAAAGCAGCAAGAGAAAAGAAACAAGTAAATACAATACAGCGCCAATAAGTCTGGCAGCAGACTTTTCAGCGGAAACTGTTCAGGCCAGGAGAGAGTGGCATGACATATTTGAAGTGCTTATGTAAAAAAACTCTTACCCTAGAGTAGTATATCTGGCAAAAATGTCCTTCAACTATGAAAGAGAAATACTTTTCCAGACAAACAAAAGCTGAGGGATTTCATCAACATCAGACCTGTACTACAAGAAATGCTAAACAAAGTACTTCGATCAGAAAAAAAAGAACAGTAATGAGCAAGAAGAAATCATCTGAAGGTACAAAACTTACTGGTAATATTATAGTAACTCCACAGAAAAACAGAATATTATAACACTGTAAGTGTAGACTTAACTACTCCAATCTTAAGTAGAAATACTAAAAAGATGAACCAATAAAAACAACTATAACAAGCTTTCAAGACATAGACAGTACAGTGAGATATAAACAGAAACAACAAAAAGTTTAACAGTTGGCAGATGAAATTAAGGAGTAGACTATCAATCTTTATTATTCTCTTTGCTTGTTTGTTTAAACAAGCAGTGTCGTTATCAGCTCAAAATCGTGGGTTGTAAGATAGTATCTGCAAGCTTCACAGTAACCTCAAATCAAAAAACATGCAACAGACACATAAAAAATAAAAAGCAACAAATTAAATCATACCACCAGTGAAAATTATCTTGGATGAAAGGAAGACAGGAAGGAAGGAAAGGAGGAAAGCAACAAGAAAACAAATGACAAAATGGTGGGAGTTAGTCCTTACTCATCAATAATAACACTGAATATAAATGAACTAAACCCTCTAATAAAAAGACATAGAGTGGCAGAATGGATGAAAACACAAGATTTCATGATCTGTTGCTTTACAAGAAACACACTTCACTTATAAAGACACACATAGACTGAAAAGAAAGGGATGGAAAAAGATATTCCATGCCAATGGAAACCAAAAAGAGTAGACAAAATAGATTTCAAGACAAAAACTCTAAGAAGAGACAAAGAAGGTCATTATATAATGATAAAGGGGTCAAATCAGCAAGAGTATATAACAATTGAAATATATATGCACCAACATTAGAGCACCCAGATATATAAAGCAAATATTATTAGAGCTAAAGAGATAGAATCCAATACAGTAACAGCTGGAGACTTCAACACCCCACTTTCATCATTGAAAGGGACAGGCTATTATCAGTGATGAATATTGATGCAAAAATCCTCATCAAAATACTAACAAACTGAATATAAAAACAAATTTAAAATATCATTCATCATGACCAAGTGAGATTTATCCCAAGGATGCAAGAATGGTTCAACATATGCAAATCAATTAATGTGATAAATCATATCATCAGAATGAAGGGCAAAAACCATATGATCATTTCAATTGATGCTGAAAGAGCATTTGATAAAATTTAACATTCCTTCATGATAAATCCCCCCAAAAAATGGGTATAGAAGAAACATATCTCAACTAATAAAAGCCATATATGACAGACCCAGAGCTAGAATCATACTGAATGGGAAAAATACTGAAAGCTTTTCCTCTAAGATCTGAAACATGACAAGAATGTCCAATCTCACCACTGTTATTCAACAAAGTACTGGAAGTCCTAGCTGGAACAATCAGATGAGAGAAAGAAAGAAAGGGCATCTGAATTGGAAAGGAAGGAGTTAAAGTATCCTTGTTTGCAGATGATAAGATCTTACATTTGGAAAAGCTAAAAAGTCCAGCAAAAAACTCTTAGAACTGATAAACAAATTCAGTAATGTTGCAGGATACAAAATCAACATACAATAATCATTAGCATTATATGCCAACAGCAAAAAATCTAAAAATGAAATTTTAAAAGTATTCTCATTCACAATAGCTACAGATACAGTAAAATACCTAGGAATTAGCCAAAGAAATGAAAACCATACAGACTGATGCAAGAAATTGAAAAGGATACAAAAAAGGGAAAGATATTCCATGTTCATGGATTCAAAGAATCAGTATTGTTAAAATGTCCATACTACCCAAAGCAATCTACAGATTCAATGCAATCCCTATCAAAATACCAAGACATTCTTCATAGAAATAGGAAAAAAATGAATCTTATATAGATTATATATATTCATTTATACAGACCCACAAAAAAGATTATATAGATTCATTTATATAGACCCACAAAAGATCCAGAATAGCCAAAGCTATCCTAAGCAAAAAGAACAAAACTGGAGGAATCACACTGACTTCAAATTATACTACAGAGTGATAGTAACCAAAACATCATGGTACTGTCATAAAAACAGTAAAACAGACACATAAACCAGTGGAACAGAGTAGAGAACCCAGAAACAAATCCATACATCTATGGTGCACTCATTTTTGACAAAGGTGCCAAGAAGATACAGAGGGTAAAGGACAGTCTCTTCAGTAAATGGTGCTGGGAAAACTGGATATCTGTATGCCGAAGAATGAAACTAGACCCCGTCTCTTACCATATACAAAAATCAAATCAAAATGGATTAAAGACTTAAGCCTAAGACCTCAAACTATGAATCTATTAAAAGAAAACTTTGAGGAAACTCTCCAGGACATTGGACTGGGTAAAGATTTCTTGAATAATACCCCAGAAGCACAGGTAACCAAAGCAAATTAAAAGCTTCTGTACAGCAAAGGAAACAATCCACAAAGCAAAGAGATGACCAACAGAATGGGAGAAAATATTTTTAAACTATCCATCTGACATGGAATAACCAGAATAACCAGGAACTCAAACAACTCCATAGGAAAAAAATCTAATAGCCCAAGTATAAAATGGGCAAAATATCTGAATAGACATTTCTCAAAAGAAGACATACAAATGGCAATAGGTATATGAAAGGTGCTCAACATCACTGATCATCAGATAAATGCAAATCAAAACTACAATGAGATATCATCTCACCCCAGTTAAACTGACTTTTATCTAAAAGACAGGCAATAACAAATGCTGGTGAGGATGTGCAGAAAAGAAAGCCCTCATACACTGTTGGTGGGAACATAAATTAGTACATTCACTATGGAGAACAGGTTGGAGGTTCCTCAAAAAACTAAAAATAGAGATATCATATGATCCAGCAATCCCACTCCAAAGTAAAAATCTAAAATAAAAGAAATCCGTATATTGAAAAGATACCTGCATTGCTACGTTTGTCGCAGCTGTATTCACATTAGCCAAGATTTGGAAGCAACTCAAGTATTCATCAACAGACAAATGGATAAAGAAAATGTGGTACATATACACAGTGGAATGGTACACTAAAAAATACAAAAAACTAGCCGGGCGACGTGGCCAGTGCCTGTAGTCCCAGCTACTCGGGAGGCTGAGGCAGGAGAATGGTGTAAACCTGGCAGGCGGAGCTTGCAGTGAGCTGAGATCCAGCCACTGCACTCCAGCCTGGGTGACAGAGCCAGACTCCGTCTCAAAAAAAAAAAAAAAGAATGAGATCTGGCCAGGCACAGTGGCTCATGCCCGTAATCCCAGCACTTTGGGAAGCTGAGGCTGGTGGATCACGACGTCAGGAGATTGAGACCATCCTGGCTAACATGGTGAAACCCCATTTCTACTAAAATACCCGCATAGTGGCGGGCGCCTGTAGTCCCAGCTACTTGGGAGGCTGAGGCAGGAGGAATGGCGTGAACCTGGGAGGCGGAGTTTGCAGTGAGCTGAGCTCGTGCCACTGCACTGCAGCCTGGGTGACAGAGCGAGACTCTCTCTCAAAAAAGAAAAAAAAGAATGAGATCCTATGGTTTGCAACAATATAGATGGAACTGAAGGTAATTATGTTCAGTGAAACAAGCCAAGCACAGAGACACAAACGTAACATGTTCTTATTTGTGGGAGCTAAAAATTAAAACAATTGAACTCACAGAGATAGAGAGTGGAAGAATGGTTACCAGAGGCTGGGAAAGGTACTGGGGAGGTGGGGGGGAGTGGGATGGTTCATGGGTACAAAAAATAATTAGACAAAACAACTAAGACCTAGTATTTGCTAGCTCAACAATGTGACTGTAGTAAAAAGTAATTTTATTTTCCAATTAAAAATAACAAAAACGCATTAGTCACACGTGGTGGCACACACCTGTAATCTCAGCTACTTGGGAGGCTGAGGCAGGAGGATTGCTTGAACCCTGGAGGTGGATGTTGCAGTGAGCTGAGATCATACTGCTGCACTCCAGCCCGGGCATTAGAGTGAGACCTCATCTCAAAATAAATAAATAAATAAATAAATAAAACGAAAAAAGTATAATTGGATTGTTTATAATACAAAGGATAAATGCTTGAGGTGGTAGATACCCCATCTACCCTGATGAGATTATTACACATTGTATACCTGTATGAAAATACCTCATGTACCCCATAAATATATATACCTACTATGTACCTACAAGAAATAAAAATTTTAAATTAAAAAGAAAAGCAAAAAAAATCCCTGACGGAGTTATTGCTTAATGGTTACAGAGTATCTGTTTGGGGTGAGAAAAAAGTCTTGGAAATAGTGATGGTGACACAACATGGTGAATGTAATTAATGCTACTGACTTGAACTCTTAAAATGTTTCAAATGCCTAATGTTATGTTATACATATTTTACTATATTAAAATAAATTTATAAAAGTAGATACATGGAATTTCTTAACTTCAAGATTTTTTAAACGTTCATTTCATTTCAATCAATATTTACAAAATGCCTAATTTTGTCCTAGGTACTGCACAACACAATGAATAATCAGGATAGTGACTTAAATATAAACAAAACTTAACAGCAAGGCAAATTCAGTAATCGGGATTCTGTGAATCTCATGAAATGTATCATGACAACTCTGTAAGGAAGGTGCTATTGTTATCACTATTTTATATTTGGGGGAGGCTTGGATTAAGAAGTTTTTCAAGGCCAGTGAACAGTGGCATTAGAAGCACTTAGTAAATGTCATATTTTTTCTTTTGACATCTATCATGTTTTCAGAATATGAAATGCCTATTTAACTCCAGCCTGGGTGACAAAGTGAGATCCTATCTCAGAAAAAAAAAAAAAAAAAAAAAGCCAAGTTTGGTGGCTCATGCTTGTGATCCTAGCACTTTGGGAGGCTGAGGTGGGAGGACTGCTGGAGGCCAGGAGTTCGAGACCACCCTGGCCAATATAACAAGACCCTGTCTCTATTTAAAATACACACACACACACACACACACACACACACAGAGACAGAGAGAGAGAGAGAGAGAGAGAGAGAGAGAGAAATGCCTATTTAGTACAGTCTTGACTTCCTATTTTACTTTTGGTTTAGGAAAGAATAACATGAAAAGTATAGCATGCTCCAAGTATACAGCTGCTCGGTCCTCTTTAGATCTCTGGTGGGCCTTTGCACTGAAATCTAACTCTGTCTTTGTTTTGGTTTAATTCACTTCCTTTTCAAATCTATGTCCTAGTCCTGCTTGGTTTTTTTTGTGTGTGTGTGTGCTAGAAGGCAGGGCCTGTGAGAGGAGACCCTCAGTTACATTAGGGTTAACCAAGCACAGGAAGTTTACGCACAGAGCAAAGCCATTCGCTAGAATTGGTTTTGATCCTTCCGTTTCGAAAATAAAGTTGCTGTTTGTGTTGGAGATGCTGTCATCAGAATTCCGCGGCACAAAGAGAAAGATATAAAAATATCTCTCTGACATGAACTTTCCCTTTTCTATCCCCTTGCTAGGAATGCCAGAAGAGAATCCCACGCTGACTGGAACCATTAGGTCTTTTGTTTGAATCCCAGTGATCAAGAAAGAAATGTGGTTAATAGTCAGCCAGTAGTAGAGAAAAAGGAACCCAAGGAGATAGAAGAGCTGTTAATTTCACTCTGGACATTTCCTCGAGGCAGTTTACTGGGAAAACCTCAATGCTCCCTGGTAGCTGCAGGATCTGCTTTGGGGGCTGCCAAGTTTCCTCTCTCATTCTTTCTCCTGCCCCAAGAGCAGGCAGGAAGGAAAGTTCCTGGACTAATACTCGTCTGTTTAGTAGGCGTGGGTCTTGGTTGAAGTCTCTCTAGGAAAACTCGCAAGTGTAGAAATCTTCTCCGTATTACCACTGTCTCTGCACTGAGATCTGCTGCTTTGCTTCCAACGTTTCACACATCATAATTGAGGTGAGTTGTTTTTGTTTTTTTTCAATCTTCATACTTCTTAGAAAATCTTCATTCTTTCTTGATATGTGCTTTAACAAATGTGTCACTTAAATCAGTACTTCTCATACATGAACGTGCATATGTATCACCTGGAGATCTTGCTGAAACGCAGGCTCTGTAGAACTCAGGGGGCCTGGGGTGGGCCTCTGATTCTGCACATCTCAGCTGACCTCGATGGACCACACTTTGAGTAAAAAGGGCTGAAACTCTGTAGGTTTCTTGCTTTTTTGGAAGGGGTTGGTCATTGTAGGCAGGATAAGGGTGTTTGGCTGAGCACATGATTTATGTTGAGCACCTGAGAAGACAATCAGACAACATCCCTTTCCTGGTTGTACCTACTTTGATGGCTATCTCTGTGCTTTGGGGTTTCTGTTAAGCAGATCCTAGGTGTGGTAAGCCAGATTGCCCTAAGTGAGAGAGGGTGTTGGACTTCTCCTTAGATTATATAGGCCACTTGGAGCAGAGCCAGAAATCCTTTTGTAATTTTTGTAATTTTAGTATTAACTGACTATATCATGCCTCATCTGGTGTGGCTTGTGGTCACTCTGAACATTTCAGCTTCAATTAAAAATAAGGCCGGGTGTGGTGACAGTGCGAGACTCCATCTCAAAATATATATATATGGCCAGGTGCGGTATCATCATGCCTGTAATCCCAGCATTTTGGGAGACCGAGGCAGGTGGATCATCTGAGGTCAGGAGCTCGAGACAAGCCTGGCCAACATGGTGAAACTTTGGCTCTACTAAAAATACAACAGTTAGCTAGGAGTGGTGGCACACATCGGTAATCCCAGCTACTTGGAAGGCTGAGGCAGGAGAATCACTTGAACCCAGGAGGCAGAGTTTGCAGTGAGCCAAGATCGCACCATTGTACTCCAGCCTGGGTGACAAGAGTGAAACTCCGTCTCAAATAATAATAATAATAATAATAATAATAATAATAATGATGCATGCTAGAAAAAATAGCTGATTTATTTCTCCTACCATTCGGAATTGAAGATTATAAGGCATATGAATCTATTACATTGTTGAAAATCAGTTTGCACAGGGAATAGGAATGTATTTTATCCTCCTGTAACAGGCCTGGTAGTGTTCTTTAAATTCAGTATGTTTCCTGCCCTAAACAATATACAGTTATCTGAAAGTTGCCTTTAACCCAAAAGAAACAAGCCAAGAGGAAAAAAGAGAATGGAGAGGAAATATATCTATTGTGTACCCAGTTGAGGGGAGAAAAAAGCAATGAAAAAAAGTGGGGAGAAAAGGAGAAAGGTGGCCAGGAGGTGACAGGAGACACAGCTTCACAAAATGAATAAAAGAAAACCTAGCCTGGAAATAACATCTTTCCTACACATTCATGGGAGTTCTCCTAGAGTAGTAGCTTGTATCTTTTTTAGTTGGAAAAGTGTGATGGAGACAGAGTAGGTAAGTTGTAAATTTTGTTGTTCTATTTTTGTATAGAAACGGGGTCTCACTATGTTGCCCAGGCTGGTCTCAAATTCTTGGGCTCATGCAATCCTCCTATCCCGGCCTCCTTAAGTGCTGGGATTACAGGTGTGAGTCACCATGTCCAGCCAATTTTGTTGTTCTAGTGAACATGCTGAAGCCGTTTGTCATAAATCAAGGAAGGGCTATACAAGCGATAGTCAGAGGGGTGTGCAGGCCTGGTGAGGCCTGGTATGAATCCATGGAACTGTGTCCAGAGCTGGTTTCTTCCCGTGGGTTCTTGGTCTTGCTGACTTCAAGAATGAAAGCATGGACCTTCATGGCGAATGTTATGGCTCATAAAGGTAGTGTGGACCCAAAGAGTGAGCAGCAGCAAGATTTATTATGAAGAGTGAAAGAACAAAGCCTCCACAGTGTGGAAGGAGACCGAACTGTTGCCGCTGCAGGTGCTGGTGGCCAGCTTTTATTCCCTTATTTGGCCCCACCCATGTCTTGCTGATTGGTCCATTTTACAGAGTGCTGATTGGTCCATTTTTACAGAATGCTGATTGGTGCATTTACAATCCTTTAGCTAGACACAGTGTGCTGACTGATGCGTTTACAATCCTCTAGCCAGACAGAAAAGTTCTCCAAGTCCCCACTGGACCTAGGAAGTCCAGCTGGTTTCACCTCTCAGAACCACTGCCAGACAGACAGGAATCTCTTCTGTTTGAACTAAGTTTCAAATAACATTCCCTTCCGTTATGGTCTATAATCAGAGGTGTTATGAAAAACCGTAACCCTTGTAGCATAAGCACTGACTGATCAGAATACAAGCTAGCTGTAATCAGCCCATCCAACAGCAGATGGTGGGTAGGCAGTAAGCATGTGTGGGGCTGAGTATCAGCCTAAGCTATCCCAGGTCTGAACTAGACTTTTTTGGGGTAGAAATTGTAAGGCTGCAGATGACTTTAGAGACATAGAGTCTGGTTTCCACCATCATCTGCCAACTCTCTGGACCCGTTTTCTCGGATGAGGCCATTTCCCTCTCTTTTCAAGCCTGGAGTAATCCCTCAGTCCTGCTGTCTACTCGCAGCTGATACTATAGAAAATAAGAGTTCCCCTAGGGAACTACAAGACTCAAAATCCCGTCTGCTTCCTGAACAGGAGAAGGGCAAGTGCATATATCGTTTTGTGAAGTGTTACAGCAGAAAATGAAACCTGATTACCACATTATCCAACTGTACAAAGCACTGTCTCATACATTATCCCCCTTGACTTTTCACAACTTTCCTGGAGTATATGGGTCAAGGAGATTGTTATTTCAACCTCTGAATGGAGAAACGAAGGTCCCAGTGAAGCAATTTGCCAAAGGCACACAGCTGGTCTGTGGGTGTGCTGGGATTCAAACTCAACGCTGGTTTGCTCTGAGTTCAGGTGCATCCTGTGCTTTTCTGGCCTCGGCATCTTCTCAAGACCTCTGATGACCTCTTGTTCTGTACAAGGGTTTGTTACCTTTTATGTCATAATTTGAAATCTTTGCATTAAAAATAATCCTATTTCTACTTTTTTGGTCAAAATTACTCATGTGTTTGTCTTAAGCTTTGTCTCCATTAAGGTCTTTACTCCTCAGGAAAAAAAAATGTTTGAGACTAATGCTTCTCAAACTTTCTCAGGCTTAGATGCCACCTGGGGAGCTTGCTAAAACTCAAATCCTTGGGCTCCAACTTCAGAGATTCTGCTTCCTAGGGCAGGCCCCAGGCATGGGAACTGGCATTCTAATAAGCTCCCAAGTGATTTTAGTGCCACCACTCAGAGATCACACCTTCAAACAAAAGTCACAGCTTCAGTTAATATTTTAAAAGAGTACATTTATGGTTTAGTGAGGGGGGCTTAGTGTACTTTTATATACGTATATTATTTATTTATCTAATTTTTTTTGAGACAGAGTTTCGCTCTTGTTGGCCAGCTGGAGTACAATGGCATGATCCCAGCTCACTGCAGCTTCTGTCTCCTGGGTTCAGGCACTTCTCCTGCCTTAGCCTCCCAAGTGGCTGGAATTACAGGCACGGGCCACCAGGCCTAGCTTATTTTTAGTAGAGACAGGGTTTCACCATGTTGGCCAAGCTGGTCTCGAATGACTGACCTCAGGTGATCCACCCACCTCGGCCTCCTAAAGTGCTGGGATTACAGGAGTGACATTTATTTTTATTTTTAAATTTTTTTTAGACAGGGTATTACTCTGTCGCCCAGGCTGGAGTACAGTCGCATGAACATGGCTCACTACAGCCTCTACCTCAAGGCTTCCACATCAACCTCCTGAGTAACTGGGACCACAGGCATGCGCCACTACACACAGCGAATTTTTAAATTTTTTTGTGGAGGCTGGGTTTTGCTATGTTGCCCAAGATGGTCTCAAACTCCTGGGCTCAAATTCTTGATTCTCCCACCTCAGTCTCCCAAAGTGCTGGGATTACAGGCTTGAGCCATGGCTTGTCTTTTGAAATATAAGATGCTTCATGAATTTGCCTGTTATCCTTGCACAGGGGCCAAGCTAATCTTCTTTGTATCATTCCAATTTTAGTATATATGCCCCTGAAAGGAGCATGTTAGTGTGCCTAATAATAGATTATCATGCCAGAATTCCTGGGTTTCAATATTAATGCTATCACATGTGCAACCTATGAGATCCTGGGAAAGGATTCTTATGCCTCAGTTGCCTAATCTATAAAATGGGAATACTAATACTACCTACCTCATAGGGTAGTTGTGAGGACTAAATGAGTTAGCAGTGCAGGACACAGAGTATCTCTGTGAGTTTGCTATGATTATCACTAAGTCTTGCTCAATAATTATACTTTACAATAGAAACGCCAACAACAGGCTGGGTGTGGTGGCTCACGCCTGTAATCCCAGCACTTTGGGAGGCCGAGATGGGCGGATCACGAGGTCAGGAGATCAAGACCATGCTGGCTAACATGGTGAAACCCCGTCTCTACTAAAAATAGAAAAAAATTAGCCGGGCCTGGTGGTGGGTGCCTGTAGTCCCAGCTACTCGGGAGGCTGAGGCAGGAGAATGGGGTGAATCTGGGAGGCAGAGCTTGTAGTGAGCCGAGATCGCACCACTGCACTCCAGCCTGGACGACAGAGTGAGACTCAATCTTAGAAAAAACAAAACAAAACAAAAACACCAACAACAAGATTCACACAGATATCAAACGTTCTTCTTGGATGTAGGTGTTGCCCCAGGTTTAATCACGGTCAAACATGTTCTTATGTGTGTAAATGTGAAGGATTAGTTGTCCTGGGCTGTCAGCTAGCCTGGTTATGCAGGACTTTCCACATCATTCTGACAGATTGGACTTGACCCTGAGAGTAATGAAAAGCCATCAACGCAGCTTCAAGCTGGGAAGTGCAATCAGAATTGCATTTTAGAAATGTCTCTTGCTGTAGCATAGATGCTGTAGCATAGGTAGGAAGAAGGTGAGGCTGGAGGCAGAAACCTGTTTGAATAGACTGTTTCAATAGTCCCAGAGGGAAATAATAAGACTTAAACTAAGCGATATGGTTTGGCTGTGTCCCCACCCAAATCTCATCTTGAATTGTAGCTCCCATAATTCCATGTGTTGTGGGAGGGACCCTGTGGGAGATAATTGAGTCATGGGGCCAGTTCCCCCATACTGTTCTCCTGGTAGTGAATAAGTCTCACAAGATCTGATGGTTTTATAAGGAGAACTGCAACACTATTTTATGTTATTTTTCTTATTAATATAAGAAGACAGGAATGTCAGGCCTCTGAGCCCAAGCTAAGCGATCATATCCCCTGTGACCTGCACGTATACATCCAGATGGCCTGAAGTAACTGAAGGATCACAAAAGAAGTGAAAATGGCCTGTTCCTGCCTTAACTGATGACATTACCTCGTGAAATGCCTTCTCCTGGCTCAGAAGCTCCCCCACTGAGCACCTTGTGACCCCCTGCCCCTGCCCGCCAGAGAACAACCCCCTTTGACTAATTTTCCATTGCCTACCCAAATCCTATAAAACAGCCCCACCCCTATCTCCCTTCACTGACTCTCTTTTCAGACTCAGCCCGCCTGCACCCAGGTGAAATAAACAGCCTTGTTGCTCACACACAAACAAAGGGATGAAACCCCTTTCACTTGGCTCTCATTTTCTCTCTTCCCTGTCACCATGTAAGATGTGCCTTTTGCCTTTCACCATGATTGTGAAAGGTATGTGTATTCCCCAGCCATGTGGAACTGTGAGTTCATTAAACCTCTTTTTCTTGACAAATTACCCAGTCTCGGGTATGTCTTTATCGGCTGTGTGAGAATGGACTAATACACTAAGGCAGTAGGGTAAAGCACTGAGCAGAGATCCCATCAGAAGCCTGTCATGACTCATAGGATACCATATTAAAATGCTTAGCTTATGCTTCCTGTCTACATTGAAGCCCTGTGAGAACTAAGATAGAGTCTATCTCCTATGGAGCCCCAGCCCCAGCTCATAGTAGGTCCTTGATAGCTATTTGGGGAATAAATGGGTAAAGAATAGATGAAATCCTGCTGTGGTCTCCAAGGCTCTGTGATCTGGCCCCTGCCCCTTTCTCCAACCTCATCATGTTTCACTCTCCTCATTGTTCTTATCACATTGCCTTCCTCCAGGCCTTTGGAAATGCTAAACTGTGACTTCTATCTAGTGTAGGGGTTGGCAAACTACTGCCTTTGTGACAAATCCTTCCTGCTAACTTTTTATGAATAAGTTTTATTGGAACACAGCCATACCTACTTGTTTATGCATTGTCAACAACTGCTTTAGTGCTACAACAGCAGAATAGAGGAGTTGTGACACAGCCCATACAATACAGCCTGTGAAGCCCAAAATATTCACTATCTGGCCCTTTACAAAAAAAAAAGTTTGCCAATCCCTGCTGTAGTCCTTTGAATTTGCTGTGACCTCTGATTTAAAACTCTACCCTCAATAAAGTACCCTCAACACAGTAATCAAAACAGTGTGGTCCTAACATAAAGACAGACATCCAGATCAGTGGAATAGAATAGAAAGCCCTGAAATAAACCCTCACACAGCCGACTGTGGTGGCTCATGCCTGTAATCCCAGCACTTTGGGAGGCTGAGGTGGGCAGATCATGAGGTCAGGAGTTTGAGACCATCCTGGCTAACACGGTGAAACCCTGTCTCTACTAAAAATACAAAAAATTAGCTGGGTGTGGTGGTAGGCGCCTGTAGTCCCAGCTACTCAGGAGGCTGAGGCAGGAGAATGGTGTGAACTCAGGAGGTGGAGCTTGCAGTGAGCCGAGATTGCACCACTGCACTCCAGCCTGGGCAACAGAGCAAGGCTCCATCTCAAAAAAAATAAAATAAAAATAACCCTCATACATATGGCCAAATGGTTTTTGACAAAGGTGCCAAGACCATTCAATGGGGAAAGAACAGTCTTTTCAATAAATGGTGCTGGGGAAACTGGATAGCCACATGCAAAATAATAACATTAGACCCTTACCTTACACCCTATACAAAAATTATCAAAGACACAAAGAGCTAAAACTGTAAAACTATTAGAAGATAACATAGGGGAATGCTTCATGACATTGGCTGTGGCAGTGATTTACTGGGTATAACACCAAAAGCACAGGCAACAAAATAAAAACTAGATAAACTGGATTTCATCAAAATTTTAAAAAAATAAAAAACTTTTATGCATCAAAGAAGGACACTGTTGGCCCAGTGTGGTGGTGCACACCTACAGTCCCAGCTATTCTAGAGGCTGAAGCAGGAGGATCGCTTGAGCCCGGGAAGTCGAGGTTGCAGTGAGTCATGATCATGCCACTGCATTCCAGCCTGGGCAACAGAGAGACACCCTGTTTCAAAAAAACAAACAAAAAAGGAGGACAGTTTTTACTTTTCTTTTATCTTTTGCTTTTTGGTTTTTGTTTTTGTTTTTTTTGAGACAGGGTCTTACTCCCATTGCCCAGGCTGGAGTGCAGTGCCACCATCTCGGCTCATTGCAGCCTCAACTTCCCCAGCTCAGGTGCCCCTCCCACCTCAGCCTCCCTAGTAGCTGGGACTACAGGCACCTGCCACTATACCCAGATAATTTTTTGTATTTTTTAGTAGAGAAGGGGTTTTGCTATGTTGCCCAGGCTGGGCTCAAGTGATCCACCTGCCTTGGCCTCCCAAAGTGCTAGGATTACAGGCGTGAGCCACTGTGCCCAGTCTGGACACTTTCAAGACAGTTAAAAGACAACCCACATAATGGGAGAAAATTATATATTTGATAATCAGTTCATATCCAGAGTATATAAAGAACTCCTACAGCTTAACAAACAAAAAAAAATGATTAAAAAGTAGGCAAATACCTTGAATAGACATTTCTTCAAATAAAATATATAAATGGCTAATAAGCATATGAAAAGATGCTCACCATCACTAGTCATTAGGGAAATGCAAATCAACACCATGATGAGATACTACTTCACCCCGATAAGGATGGCCATTATTTGAAAAAAAAAATTGCCTTTCTGGTGGTTCTGACCTCCCCATGTGAACATACCTCGTGCAAAAAATCTCCTTCATCCCTCTCCAGATGAGGAAAAGAGGAAATACAAGAAGAGGTGCCGGGTACAGAGCCCCAGTTCCTACTTCAGGGATGCGAAATGCCCAGGATGCTATAATCACCATGCTCATTAGCCATGCACACACAGTAATGGTGTGTGTTGGCTGCTTGTATTAGTCTGTTCTCACACTGCTATGATGAAATACCTGAGACTGGGTAATTTATAAAAGAAAGAGGTTTAATTGACTCACAGTTCCACAGGGCTAGGGAGGCCTCAGTAAACTTACAATCATGGCAGAAGGGGAAGCAAACACATCCTTCTTCACATGGCAGCTGCAAGAAGTGCTGAGTAAGGGGGCAGAAAGGCCCTTATACAACCATTAGATCTCGTGAGAACTCACTCACTATCATGAGAACAGCATGAAGGTAACTGCCCTCATGATTCAATTACCTCCTACTGGGTCCTTCCCATGACATGTGGGGATTATGGGAACTACAATTCAAGATGAAATTTGGGTGAGGACACAGCCAAACCATAAGATTCCTCCCCTGACCCCTCCCAAATCTCATGTCCTCACATTTCAAAACACAATCATGCCCTTCCAGCAGTCCCCCTCTTAACTCATTCCAGCATTAACCCAAAAGTCCAAGTCCTAAGTCTTATCTGAGAAAAGGCAAGTCCTTTCCACCTATGAGCCTGTAAAATCAAAAGCAAATTAGTTACTTCCTATATACAATGGGGGTAACAGCATTGGGCAAATACACCCATTCCAAATGGGACAAATTAGCCACAATGAAGGGGCTATAGGCCCCATGCAAGTCTGAAATCCAATAGGGCAGTCATTAAACCTTAACATTCCAAAATGATCTCCTTTGACTTCATGTCTCACATCCAAGTCACCCTGACGGAAGAGGTAGGTTCCCATGGCCTTGGGCAGCTCTTCCTCTGTTGCCTGTCAAGGTATAGCCCCCCTTCCAGCTGCTTTCATGGCTGGTGTTGAGTGTCTGCAGCTTTTCCGGGTGCACAGGGCAAGCTGTTGTTGGATCTGCCATTCTGGGATCTGGAGGACGGTGGCCCACTTCTCATAGCTCCACTAGGCAGTGCCCCACTGGGGACTCTTGGGGCTCCAACCGCACATTTCCTTCCACGCTGCCTGTATTAGTCCATTTTCACACTGCTGCTAAAGACATACCTGACACTGGGCAATTTACAAAGGCAAGAGGTTCAATGGCAAACTCACAGTTCCACATGGTTGGGGAAGCCTCAATCATGGCAGAAGGCAAGGAGTAGCAAGTCACATCTTACGTGGATGGTGGCAGGCAAAGAGAGAGCTTGTGCAGGGAAACTCCTATTTTTTTAAACCTTCAGATCTCATGAGACTCATTCACTATCACGAGGACAGTGGCCCATGATTCAATTACCTCCCACTAGGTCCCTCCCACAACATGTGGGAATTCAAGATGAGATTTGGGTGGGGACACAGCCAAACCATATCACTGCCCTAGCAGAGGTTCTCCATGAAGGCTCTGCCCCACAAGCAGACTTCTGTCTGGACAGCCAGGCATTTCCGTACATTCTCCGAAATGTAGGTAGAGGTTCCCAGACTTCGATTCTTGACTTCTGCACACCTGCAGGCCCAAAACCATATGGAAGCTGCCAAGGCGTGGGGCTTACACCCTCTGAGGCAATGGCCTGAGCTGTACGTTGGCCCCTTTTAGTCACAGATGGAGTGACTGGGATGCAGGGCACCAAGTCCCAAGGCTGCACACAGCAAGAGGGCCCTGGACCCAGCCCAGGAAACCATATTTACCTCCTAGGCCTCAGGGCCTGTGATGGGAGGCACTGCTGTGAAGGTCTCCAACATGTGCTAGAGACATTTTCTCCGTTGTCTTGGTGATTAACATTCAGCTCCTTGTTACTTATGCAAATTTCTTCAGTGTGCTTGAATTTCTCCCCAGAAAATAGGGTTTCTTTTATATTGCATTGTCAGGCTGCAAATTTTCCAAACTTTTATGTTCTGCTTCCTCTTGAATGCTTTGCTGCTTAGAAATTTCTTCCACCAGATACCCTAAATCATCTCTCTCAAGTTCAAAGTTCCACAGATCTCTAGGGCGGGGGCAAAATGCCACCAGTCTTGTTGCATAGCAAGAGTGACCTTTACTCCAGTTCCCAACAAGTTCCTCATCTTCATCTAAGACTACCGCAGCCTGGACTTTATTGTCCATATCACTATCAGCATTTTGGTCAAAACCATTTAACAAGTCTCTAGGAAGTTTCAGACTTTCCCACATCCTCCTGTCTTCTGAGCCCTCCAAGTCTCTAGGAAGTTCCAAACTTTCCCACATTTTCCTGTCTTCTTCTAAGCCCTACAAACTGTTCCAGTCTGCCTGTTCCCCAGTTCCAAAGTCATTTCCACATTTTTGGGTATCCTTATAGCAGCAACCCACTCTCTGTGGTACCAATTTACTATATTAGTCTGTTTTCATGCTGCTATGAAAAAATACCTGAGACTGGGTAATTTATTTTTATTTTATTTATTTATTTATTTATTTATTTATTTTGAGACACAATTTCACTCTGTTGCCTAGGCTGGAGTGCAGTGGTGTGATCTCAGCTCACTGCAACCTCTGCCTCCCAGGTTCAAGCGATTCTTGTGCCTCAGCCTCCCTAGTAGCTGGGATTACAGGTGCACACCACCACACCTGGCTAATTTTTGTATTATTAGTAGAGATGGGGTTTCACCATGTTGGCCAATCTGGTCTTGAATGCCTGACCTCAAGTGATCCACCCACCTCGGCCTCCCAAAGTGCTGGAATTACAGGCATGAGCCACTGGGCCGTCCAGAGTCTGGGCAATGTATAAAAGGAAGAGGTTTAATTGACTCACAGTTCTACAGGGCTGGAGAGGCCTCAGGAAACTTACAATCATGGCGGAAGGGGAAGCAAACATGTCCTTCTTCACATGGTGTCAGGAAGAAGTGCCGAGCAAAGTGGGATGGGAAAGCCCTTTATAAAACCATCAGATGTCATGAGAACTTACTATCACAAGAAAAGCATGAGGGTAATCGCCCCCATGATTCAATTGCCTCCCACCAGGTCCCTTCCATGACACATGGAGATTATGGGAACTACAATTCAAGATGAGATTTGGGTAGGGACGTAGCCAAACCATATCACTGCTCTACTGTTCTCTGTCAGCCTACAGGAGGAAAAGCAAGGCTGACAGAAGGATGCTCCTTCAGGAGGAGGCAGCACTAAAAGCACTTTGAATCAAGATCAATGGGAAACCACCCCAATAAACACATTTTAGATGTTTTAGAAAAAGAAAGAAATACACAAACAAATAGAAAATAACAATTGTTGGCAAGAATGTGAAGAAATTGGAACTCTTGTGCACTGTTGGTGGAATGTAAAATGGTGTAGCTACTGTGGAGAACAGTACGGTGGTTCCTCAAAAAACTAAACACAGAATTACCATACAATCCCACAGTTTCACTTCTAGGTATATACCCAAAAGAACTGAAAGCAGGGGCTCTGAAAGATGTTTATACACCCATATACATAACAACGTTATTCACAACAGCCAAAAGTAGAAGCGACCCTAATCTTCATCAACTGTTGAATGAATTAACAAAATGTGGTATACACAGAGAATAGAAGATTATGCAGCCTCAAAAGGGATGAAAATTCTGACTGCAACATGAATGAACCTTGAAAACATTATGCTAAGAGAAATAAGGACAAATACTATATGATTCCACTCATATTAGGTACTGAGGATAGTTAAATTCATAGACACAGAAAGTAGAATGGTTGCCATTGGGGAGAGGGTGAAGAGTTGTTTAATGAGCAAGAAGTTTCAGTTTGGAAGATGAAAGAAGTTCTAGAGATGGATGGTAGTGATGGTTGCACAACAATGAATATACTTAATGCCATAAAACAGTACACTTAAAAATGATTTGAGCCTTTAATCCCAGCACTTTGGGAGGCCGAGGCAGGCAGATCACCTGAGGTCGGAAGTTCAAGACCAGCCTGACCAACATGCAGAAACACCGTGTCTACTAAAAATACAAAATTAGCCGGGTGTGGTGGTGTGTGCCTGTAATCCTAGCTACTTGGGAGGCTGAGGCAGGAGAATCACTTGAACTGGGGAGATGGAGGTTGTGGTGAGCCGAGATCACGCTATTGCACTCCAGCTGGGGCAACAAGAGTGAAACACTGTCTCAAAAAAAAAAAAAGATTTGAATGCTACATTTTTATATTATGAATATTTTACCACAGTAGAATAAAGTAAAACAACTCTACCCTCAGGTATTTGCATGCCTCCTACTTATTCTTCAGTTTTCTGCTTAAATAGCATGTCCTCAGGGAAGCTCTCCTATTGCTCTATGTAATTTCCTTGTAGAACATATCACTATCTGAAATTACCTTTTTTATACATGCTATCATCTGTCTTCTCCATTAGAACATAAGCTTTTCCAGCATAAGATCTTTGCTTGATTCAAAACTGTACCCTAACACTTCGTTTTTGTCACATAGTAGATATTCAGTGAATACTTGTGGAACAGTGCACTGAAAAAGAAAGGGTTCCACCTGGAGGTTGTATTAGTAAATGTACTCTGTGGCAATTTTAAATGTACAATACTCAAAAGTCAAAATCAAACTGAACATTTAAATTCAAAACAGTATTAGCCGTGATAGTGGAGAAGGCATGAAGAAAAGTGTACACGCACATCTGTGTAAAATATTTCCTGTCATGCACTTTTCACATCACCTCCCTGCTCAGGTTCCCAATTCCCAGGACCTCAGCAATTCCCTTATTTCCTTTCCATGTATCGCCCGTTCACTTACCTACAGTCAATGGCTGCTTTGGTGCTACAATGCCAATGTGGAGTGACTGCAAAAAGAATGCATGGCCCACAAGCCTAAAATATTCACTATCTGGCCTTTTACAGAAAAAGTTTACCAACCAACCCATGACATAGGTAAAGATAACAGACTAGAGATACTGTCTACTCTTCTCTAAGAACTTTCATGATAGTCATTCAAGTCAATCAAGATATGTTTATTGGGATTGGAGACTATTATTCTAAGTAACTCAGGAATGGAAAACCAAACATTATATGTTCGTACATTCTCACTCATAATTAGGGGCGAAGCTATGAGGTTGCAAAGGCATAAGGATGACACAGTGGACTTTGGGGACTCGGGGGAAAGGGTGGGAAGGGGGTAAGGGATAAAAGACTACAAATTGGGTTCAGTGTGTACTGCTCAGGTGATGGGTACACCAAAACTTCACAAATCACCACTAAAGAACTTACTCATGTAACCAAATACTACCTGTTCCCCAAATCTTAGGGAAATAAAAAATTAATTAAAAAACAAGAGAAATGTTTATTGAGTTCCTACTATGTTTCCAGCACTGTGTTAGTCACTGGAGATAGAACAGTGAATGAAATAGAAATCCCTGCTGTTACGAAGCTCACTTTCTAGAGGGAGGAGGACAAATAATAAACAATAAACAAATAAATAATGTATGTTAGACGGTGAGAGGATTACAGAGAGATGCATAGTAAGGAGTAATCAGGAAGGCAAAGAAAGGTTTTGCAATTTTAAACACAGTAATTGGAGTAGGCCTTGTTAAGAGGTTGACATTTGAGCAAGTATTTGAAGAAAGACTGAGAGGGAATGAAGAGACCATCTGGGAGGAAAGTATTTCAGGTAGAGGGAACGGAGGCAGGAACATGTCTAGCGTTCTAGAGAAACACCTGGGAAACCAGTGTGGCTAGCAGAAACATTCCACCTGGGTTCTCACACTCATGTGTTCCTTTTTTTTTTTTTTAAGGATTTTAAAAATATATCTATTTTGAAAATATTTTGAAAGTAATTAAGATCACTGATTGGGAAGGAAAGAAATCAACACAATGAAATTTAGGAAGAGAAATGCAAGCGCAGCTGCTGAATCCCGCCCCTCCCACTCCGAGGGCACAGCCCAAAGATGAAGCTTATTTTAGGATCACAAGTGCATGCTCTGGTCCATGGAGGATCACTTTAATTATCAGTCTTCTGGCTGAAGGGTCCTGTCCGAAGTCAGGATCAGAAATAGCTCAGCTCGTCGTGCTTGGCTTTGTTGGTCTGGTAGTTAGACAAGGTCAAGGGCTTGTTTTCGTGAGGGAGAGATATGAACACTCGCAGGTGTACGAAGTTCTCGTCTCCAACATGCACCTTGATGAAGTAGTTTGTTCCCGCCACCACTTGGCTCTTGAACCACACGGCCTTAAATACAGGGAACTTCTTGTTTTCTTTCTCTTGAAGCTGGGACCTCACCTGGTCGGCGATGTACTGGGTCTTGGCGGTGGCCGGCTGCACGGCGGAGGGCGCTCCGCACATCATCTTGGCGGCGACGGAGGGAACTTGGCGAGGGGACTCGGCCTTTTATTAACTTTTAGAAACGTAGTCTTACTCTGTCACTCAGTCTGGAGTGCAGTGGTGTGATCATAGCTCACTGCAGCCTCAAACACCTGGACTCACGCAATCCTTCCACCTCAATCTCCTAAGTAGTTGGGACTACCGGAACGTGCTACTGTGCACTGCTAATATTGTATTTTTAGAGTCTGAGTCTATGCTGCCCAAGGTGGTCTTGAACTCCTGGCTTCAAGAGACCCTGCTGCCTCAGCTTCCCAGAGTGCTAGGATTACAGGTGTGAGCCACCAGGCTTAGTCCCATGCATACACGCATTCTTTTTTTTTTTTTTTTTTTTTAAGGCGGGGTCTCACTCTGTTGCCCAGGCTGGAGTACTGTGGTGTGATCTTGGCTCACTGCAACCTCCACCTACCGGGTTCAAGCAATTCT
Organism: Papio anubis; assembly: GCF_008728515.1. Taxonomy (NCBI): domain Eukaryota; kingdom Metazoa; phylum Chordata; class Mammalia; order Primates; family Cercopithecidae; genus Papio; species Papio anubis. Next base: position 132,222,476 of record NC_044978.1, on the reverse strand, counting down.
CCCACCTCAGCCTCCCGAGTAGCTGGGACTATAGGCATGCACCACCACACCCGGCTAATTTTTGTAATTTTAGTAGAGACAGGTTTTCACCATGTTAGCCAGGCTTGTCTTGAACTCCTGACCTCAAGTGATCTGCCCGCCTTGGCCTCACAAAGTGCTGAGATTACAGACATGAGCCACCATGCCTGGCCTCCGTGCAATCTTGTTATGGGCAAATATTGACTGCTGGTTTAAGGTATCTTCCCCTTCCTGTAGGACAACATCCCAACTTTGCAGGGTATCCCCGCTCACACTACAATTGAGCCTTAGACCAATTCACTGTTCTATCAAGCCAGCTGCTCTGTAAGATCTAGGTATATACTGAATTTTGAGAATATGAGACCTCTTTTACCATAATATATGCCCTTGATCACAGACAATATTATATGCAATATTAAAGCAACAGATAAGGCATTCTGTAGCTTCATAATAGTGGTATTAGTAGAAGCTCTGCAGGCAGGGAATAAAATGTAAAATTAAAAAAAAATTTTTTTTTTTGAGACAGAGTCTTGCACTGTCACCCAGGCTAGAGTGCAGTGGCATGATCTTGGCTCACTGCAACCTCCACCTCCCAGGTTCAAGTGATTCTCCTGCCTCAGCCTCCCCAGTAGCTGGGATTACATGTGACCACCGCCACGTCCAGCTGATTTTTGTATTTTTAGTAGAGAGGGGAGTTTCACCATGTTGGCCAGGCTTGTCTTGAACTCCTGACCTCAGGTGATCCGCCCTCCTCGGCCTCCCAAAGTGCTGAAATTACAGGTGTGAACCACGGCGCTCGGCCACAGTGCAAAATTTTATCCAGAACATGTAGCTATTCCTGAGAAGATAAAGGGCTGTTCCTTTTATGTTGGGAAGAGTTCACACAATCAGCTAATACTAGGTGGCCATCTGGTCACCCCGGACAATAGTGCCTTATCAGTGGCTTAGTATTGACTTCACCTTTTGGTCAATGGGACATTCAGCAGTAGGTATAGTCAGAGCAGCCTTGGTGAGGGAAAACCATGTTATTAGCTCACACGTAACTTCCTTCCATGCTGGCACAGTTTGTACACGGAGCCACTGAACAAGCACTGGGATACCTGGAGAAAGAGGCTTACTGACATTCACAAAATAGGTCATCTTGATCATCTGATTTTTGAGAACCTCCACCATAGTGATACAATGTACTGGATATATATGCGGCACACAAATATTCCCGCCCTCTGTGTCCATTCCAAAAGGTCCATGCATAGTCCACCTAATCACCAGTTTTTCAATTAGTTTTTTTCAAGTCTCCAGCCAGCCAGCCAATCCACTAGCCATGGCTCATAAGTCATCAGAGATCTTTGTGCCTTAAGCCATGAAGTAAACAACCAGATATATCACTCAAGGTTCTGTCCACAGGGAGGATTTCCCTTCAGTACAGTCTTTAACAGTCACGCCTAAGTGGATTTAACAGTCATGCCGAAGTATAGTCGTCCCCTTCTTGTCAGTGTCAGCATCATTTTCAGATCCATAATGCACAAGCTAGCGCCCATAACAAAGAAATACCCTGCCCAAAATGTCAGTGGGGCCAAGGTTGAGAGAAACACTGGCTTGAAGGAAGATTCATGGTATTCTTCGGTGGATGGAGGAGCTTTCAGTCTCTGAACTGACACAGGTCTGGGAATTAGGTACAATACACGGTGTGGCAACTCAAGTTAGGGTTCTGCCTAACGGACCTAGACTTTTTTCTGCCTAGATGTCAAGCAGCATCTTAGGAAGCAGTGAATTAATGATTTTTCAGGACCCCATCATCCATTAGCCTTTGCCAGAGGGCTCAGCAGATCAAAGCAGTTTGATTACTATTCCATCTCTGTGGTTTACTGTGGTAGTGGCACCATGTTGTCCCTAACAGTGAAGCTACTACCTGGCCTTTGACATGCCAGGACCCTATTATTCCCGCTGAAATGAAAGCACACATTTTCACTGCAGCCTTGTCCAGCAACACCTCTGACCGATAGTGCTCCTTGAGGATGCTAGTCCCTGGCTCACTAGTGCATTTCCTCATGTCTTAGTGAAAGGAGAGTTTCTTGAATCTTCCCAGAAGAGTCAAGTTAGTAAATGGCTGAGAAGATTGATCATAATGGACCCAGTTCTATTTCCCTGAATTTTCTAACCCATTGTCTGTAATATGTTAGGGAATTTTTGGCATTTCAATCTCATTAACTCCAGACTATCATTGAGTCCAGGCTTTCATTGGCTAACCTTTTCAGACTGTTAGAGCCATCCTCGGTACTCCAGCCAACATTCTATATTCTAAATCTTGGGGGAGTACACCCAGGTCAATTAATTTGGCTTGAATATTATACTTTATCCCCATTGGTCCAACACCCTTATAATTTACACTCTCAGTTCTTCCCCAGTCCTTTTCTGATATCTGGCAAAATCATGCAACTCTCTCTTTTTTTTTTTCCAAATTGTTTTTTAAGACTATCTCACTCTGTCACCCAGGCTGGAGTGCAGTGACATAATCATGGCTTACTGAAACCTCAATGTCCTGGGCTCAAGTGATCCTCCTGCCTCAGCCTCCCATATAGCTGGGACTACAGGTGTGCACCACCGTGCATGGCTAATAATTTTTTTAATTTTTGTAGACCAGGCATTGTGGCTCTCGCCTGTAATCCCAACACTTTGGGAGGCCAAGGCAGGAGAATCACTTGAGCCCAGGAGTTGAGACCAACCTAGGCAACATAGCAAGACCTAATCTCTACAAAACAAATGAACTAACTAACAAAAACAGATTTGAGTGTGGTGGGATGTACCTCTGGTCCCAGCTACTTGGAGGCTCAGATGGGAGAATCGTTAAAAAAAATTTTTTTCTATAGAGATGGGACCTTTGTTGCCCAGGCTGGTCTTGAACTCCTGGGCTCAAGTGATCCTCCTGCCTCAGCCTCCCAAAGTGCTGGAATTACAGGCATGAGCCACCACACCTGGCCCAACTCTCTTAGTATATAGATTCTCTCTCCTCCTAGAGGAGACCTGTACTCTCTTTGGCATATTGTTCTGGTTATCTATCCCTACCTAACAAACCACTCTAAAACTGAAAGGCTTAAAACAATTTGTCATATGTCTCATCATTCTGATTGGAGTGGATTTGAGAGAGAATGAGGAGGGGGGACTGGAGAAGTGAGTATCTTTTGAAGAGTTTTGTTGTAAAAGAGAACAAAATGATAGAGCAGTAGTTGGAAGAAGATGTAGAATCAAGAGGAATATTTTTAAGGATGGGGGAAATAAATAACAGTGGGCCAGTGGTGGTAATCCCAGCACTTTGGGAAGCTGAGGCGGGTAGACTGCTTGAGCCCAAGAGTTTGAGACCAGCCTGGGCAACACAGCAAGACCTTGTCTCTACAAAAAATACAGAAATTAGCCAGGCATGGTGGTGTGCACCTGTAGTCCCAGCTACTCAGGAGGCTGAGGTGAGAGGACCACTTGTGCCCAGGAGTTCAAGGCTTCAGTGAGCTATGATCGAAACACTGCACTCTGACCTGGGTGACAGAATGAGACTCTATTCTCCCCCCAAAAAAATTAATAAAGGGATGCTAGGTTGGGTGGCTCATGCCTGTAATCCCAGCACATTGGGAGGCTGAGGCAGGTGGATCACAAGGTCAGGAGATCAAGACCATCCTTGCCAACATGGTGAAACCCCGTTCCTACTAAAATACAAAAAATGAGCTGGGCGTGGTGGCATGTGCCTATAGTTCCAGCTACTTGGGAGGCTGAGGCAGGGGAGTCACTTGAACCTGGGAGGTGGAGGTTGCAGTGAGCCTAGATCGCACCACTGCACTCCATCCAGCCTGGCGACAGAGCAAGACTCCATCTCAAAAACAAAACAAACAAACGAAAAAGAAATATAGTATATTTATACTGTGGGGAAATACATCAGTGGAGAGGAATATATATATATACACATATATATGTATATATATATATACACACACACATGCAATGATATAGAAGAGAAAGGGGAAAAGTGCCGTTATTGAGTTAGGAAAAAGGGGATGGGACTTCATGCAAAGTAGAGACATTGCCTTAGGCCTTAGTAACATGGACAGTTCCTCTAGGGTAGGGTAATAGGAGAGAAGGCAGAGCATGCCAATGGGTGGGCAGATACAGTGAACAGAATCTGAAGTTCTCTTTTGCTTACTTCAATTTTCTCAGTCAAGTAGGACATAAGGTTATCATCTGAGAATGACTATGGGAGGGGAAAGATGAAAATGTGACAGGGTTGAAATAGGAAATAGAAGAGTGAATGGGCTAGGGAAGTACAGTATGAGTTATCAGGCATTACTGAGGGTCCTGGCATTGAGATTCTTGATCATGAATTTAAAATCAGATAATTACAGGTCTTGGTGGTTCAGGCCAGTAATCCCAACAGTTTGAAAGACTAAAGCGGGAAGATTGCTTGAGCCCAGGAGTTTGAGACCAGCCTGGGCAATACAGTGAGACCCCATCCCTACAAAGAATTTTTAAAAATTAACTGAGTGTAGTGGCATTCATCGGTAGTCCCAGCTACACAGGAGGCTGTGGTGGGAGGGTCATTTGGGCCCTGGAGTTCAAAGACTGAAGTGGGCTAAGATCTTGCCACTGTACTGTCCAGCCTGGGTCACAGGGCGAAACCCTGTCTCAAAAAAACTAAAAATTCAAACATAAGATCAAATAATTTATTATTATTATTATTATTATTATTATTTTTGAGACGGAGTCTCGCTCTGTCGCCCAGGCTGGAATGCAGTGGCCGGATCTCAGCTCACTGCAAGCTCCGCCTCCTGGGTTCACGCCATTCTCCCGCCTCAGCCTCCCGAGTAGCTGGGACCACAGGCGCCCGCCACCTCGCCCGGCTAATTTTTTGTATTTTTTAGTAGAGACGGGGTTTCACCGTATTAGCCAGCATGGTCTCGATCTCTTGACCTCGTGATCCGCCCATCTCGGCCTCCCAAAGTGCTGGGATTACAGGCTTGAGCCACCGCGCCGGGCCAAATAATTTATTATTATTACGTGTTTTTCTCCACCCACGTTCAACTGCAGGGGTACAGGCACAGAGCGGGGGTGGGGACAGGAATTTAATGAGGGTTTGTGGTTTGCCAAGCAAGTGACAAAGCAAAAGGGGAGCAGAGGAGCTGAGGGCGTTTGCAAGGATATAATTATAATGATCATGGAATTTCGGCAGGTATGGTGACAAAGAAAGCAGTGAGGGGTGAGGCACAGTGAAATACTGGCATAATTAATGGATTGTAGGCCCTGGTGGAGGAAGGTCAAAGGTTTGCCGGAGTTGGGTTTAGGTGGAAAGACAGACTATGCTTACAAATTCTATGGCATGACCTGCAAGTACATAGCTAAGGGAGGGTGGAGAACAAGATCACCGGAGGAGAGAAGTTCAAAGTAGTCAGAGGCCAGAGTGCTGGGGAGATCGTTTTCGGAGATACAGAATTCACCAAGAATTAAGACAGTAGTGTCACAGAGAGTGACAGTACCAGGAACTACAATTACTGATACATGCAGGAGATGGTTCTGAAATCTGAAGATGGCAGCAACCTTGCAGAGGTAGTCAGTGTTAAAGTGTAATGACATGAAATTCAAAGCTGAGATCTTCTGGGGAAAGTTATTAGATGATCCACTTTGGGATGTTCGTATTTTTTGGTAGTTTCTCACCTCAGAATAAGCAATATCAGAATGTGAAATTTTAATCACAAGAGGGCGCTGGAGTCCAGAAAATTATTCCTTTTGGTTTTCGCCTAAAGCTAGGGCAATCATACCTTTGAGAGAGGAAGAGGACACTACTAATAATTATTTGGGGGCAATATGTGTAAATTGGGACATAGGCTCACACTTTCTCCTACACTATATAAGCATGGGCAATTTAAGAATGAACGAGCTGTGCACCAAAAGCTCTAATTCTCATAAATCACTCGAAATGCTTTTGACTTGCAATCAGGTAAGAGAAAAATGGCCAAACTTGATTTTATCTGGAAGAGAGGATTGAGAAAGACTTTCCCCTCTGGCCCACATCTCTAGTTATATTTATTGCTTATCCCATTTTTCCCTTTAGTACAGTACCAGTTTGACTGTATTTTCAAGTTAAGAGATGTATTCAAAGAAGGATCTACCACTAGGGTACAAAAGCAAAAAACATATTCAGTCAAAAATAACTGAGTCAAAAATAACTGGCAACTGGGGAAAATGGTGAATAGCAGAGAGGACTCTGTTTATTTATTTTATCTTTAGGTTATCTTTGGCAAAGGAAGAGCATAGTATATTGCTACTACCATGTAGCTTGAATCTAAAACTTATCATCACTTATTATTTTACATAACATTGCTACCACCAACACAACCCCTGCCAATCAAACTGAAAAAAATATTTTCTTTCACTTAAAATGTTTATTTTTTACTTATAGAAAGAGGTATGAACTTTGTTTTTTGTTTTTGTTTTGTGTTTTTTTTTTAGAAACGGAGTCTCGCTCTCACCCACGCTGGAGTGCAGTGGCATGACCTCAGCTCACTGCAACCTCCAGCTCCCAGATTCAAGCAATTCTTCTGCCTCCTGAGTAGCTGGGATTACAGGTGCTCACCACCACGCCCGGCTAATTTTTGTATTTTAGTAGAGATGAGATTTCACCATGTTGGCCAGGCTGGTCTTGAACTCCTGACCTCAGGTGGTCTACCTGCCTCAGCCTCTCAAAGTGCTGGGATTACAGGCATGAGCCACCACGCCTGGCCTGGATTTTGTTTTTATTTATTTTGTTTTTTTGTTGTTGTTGTTTTGTTTTTTGTTTGTTTGTTTTTGAGATGGAGTCTCACTCTGTCGCCCAGGCTGGAGTGCAGTGGTGCGATCTCTGCTCACTGCAACCTCTGCCTCCCAGGTTCAAGTGATTCTTGTGCCTCAGTCTCCCAAGTAGCTGGAATTGCAGGTGCGTGCCACGACACTCGGCTAATTTTTGTACTTTTGGTAGAGACAGGGTTTTGCCATGTTGGCCAGTCTGGTGTTGAACTGACCTCAAGTGATCTGACTGCCTCAGCCTCCCAAAGTGCTGAGATTATAGGCTTAAGCCACTGCACCTGGCCAAGGTATGAACTGTTTTGTTTTGTTTTTTTGAGACAGTCTCACTCTGTCACCCAGGCTGGAGTGCAGAGGTATGATCTCGCCTCACTGTAATCTCCACCTCCCAGGTTAAGACCAATTTTGTCAGTTCAATTTCAAATGTTATAATTAAATAAGTAATTTAGGCTTTTGATTTAAAGTTGCAATACTACAAGTTTGGCGTACTTAAAATAAGTAAGGTTGGCCATGTTTATGATTTCAATTTATTTGCTTTGTCTGGGTTGCTTGAGCACTTGGGAAAGTTTAGTTTTTTAAATTAGAAAATGGAAGTACCTTGTATGCAGAAAAAAGTTAACAGAGCATATCTGTTTGAGGCTGCTATCCTTAGAAAGGCCTGCTTTTGAGTTTGATTCTTAGGGAGCATCTGGAAGTTGCTTCACAGTGTCCCCAGTTATCAGTTAACTGATAAGGATGGATCACACACTTGCTTTCTTTCCTTCCGAGACTCTGAAATTTCGGTTTCAGAGTGTATCTACATGACCAGCCCTCCTAAAAACCTTGGGCCCTAAGTCTCTAGTGGAGTTCCCCGGGCCAAAGTATTGCACACATGTTGCATTTTCATTGCTGGGGGAAGTGTGTGCTCTGTGTGACCCTTCATGGGAAGGAGAGAGCTTGAGGAAGCTTGCCCATAGATTTCTCCAGACTCTCTCTATAGCTTTCCCTGAGTGGTGGCTCACGCCTGTAATCCCAGCACTTTGAGAGGCTGAGGCAGGTAGATCACCTGAGGTCAGGAGTTCGAGACCAGCCTGGTCAACATGGTGAAATCCCATCTCTATCATCCAGCTGTGTATCCTTGCAACGTTGTTATAATAGTAATAAATCTTAGCTGTGAGTAGAATGGTTATATATACTGAATTATGTAAATTGTTTCAGTGAATCTCTGAACATAGAGGTGGTCTAGGGCAATCCCAATGACACTCTAAGGAACTGGATGTTTTAAACTTCCAAGTACAGTTTAAAGTATTTGGAAATGTTTAATGAACTAAGATTATAAATTAGACCAAACCATTATTGAGAGATACCTTGGAAGTGAATACTGAAATTTGCTACACTTACTAATAGAGCAATCATATTTATACACTGAATTTACAGCCCTAAGAAAAAGTAGTCTTCAATTTACAACTTTAATTATCAGATATTAATTTCTAAAATCCACATAAACATTTGAATAGACTTTTCAGCCAACAAAAATATCCCTCATTGTGCCCTGACAGAGATATTGAAAAAAAACAAAATGAGGTTGGGTGCAGTGGCTATGCCTGTAATTCCAGCACTCTGGGAGGCTCAGGTGGGAGGATTGTTTGAGCTCAGGAGTTTGAGACTAGCCCACATAACATAGTGAGACCTCGTCTCTACTAAAAGTAAAAAAATTAGCCAGGTATACCAGGGCATGCCTATATTCTCCACTAGGGAGGCTGAGGCAGGAGGACTGCTTGAACCCAGGAATGCAAGGCTGCAGTGAGCTGAGATTATGCCACTGCACTCGAGCTCTGGGTGACACAGCAAGACACTGTCTCAAGAGAAGAAAAAGAAAAATATCCCTCGAGGAGATCAAAAAAGCTCAAAATTAATGTATCTCATCACCCAATAGCAGATTTCTTGTCCTCGCACAGAAAGACTTTTTTTCCAGTTGTCCACAGTTTCATGTCACTAAGATTTCAGTTAAAAAGAAGGAGACTAGGATGTAGACCTGTGTATGCCACTTCATAGGAAACCATATTATACCACTTTACAGATTCTGCCTCTGATGATAATGTTAAAATGTGATTTTAAAAAAATCAGTAAGTAGGAAGTCCAATTGAACTCATGTAATAGCTGGTAACTCTGTAGTGTTAAAAGCCCAGAAAAAGTTAATAAAAGCTCATCTTTCTAGTCCTTTAATATTCTTTAATATTTTAGAGATTTCTCCATTGGATTATGAAGAGTGTGGCAGGGGTCTCAAGTAAAGCAGTAAATACTTGTTATGCATAAAGTAAATACTTGTTATGCATAAAAATGCACTGCTTTGAGACTGGGCGCAGTGACTCACACGTGTAATCCCAGCACTTTGGGAGGCCAAAGTGGGTGGATCACCTGAGGTCAGGAGTTGGAGACCAGCCTGGCCAACATGGCGAAACCCCGTCTCTACTGAAAATATACAAATTAGCTGCGTGTGGTGGTGCATGCCTGTAGTTACAGCTACTTGGGAGGCTGAGGCAGGAGAATCACCTGAGCCCAGGAGGCAGAGGTTGCGGTGAGTTGAAACTGTGTCACTGCACTCCAGTCTGGGTGACAGAGTGTGACTCTGTCTCAAACAACAACAACAAAACACTGCTTTGTGAACTGCAGTTTAATGGGAAAACAGGGACTTTCTCCTATACCTACCATTGTACCTGGCACTCAGTAAATCCAGTATATATTTGTTCAATGAATGGAAGAGATCATGATGTATAATAGTTGTGAGAATAAGATGTAAACATTTCTAAAATGAAATGGTTTTGGAGATAGGAAAGAGTCATTAAATGATAAGTTGCTAAATGAATAGAAGTGAGAATGTTACCAAAACACCAGGGGTTTGGTCTAGGGTCCTGCTGCTCACCACACAGAAAGCCAATCACTGAGACAAGTATTGCTAAGGAAGAAGGCTTTAATTGGGTGCTGCAGCTAAGGAGATACAGGCTCAGTCTCAAATCCTTCTCCCTGACCAGCTAAAATTAGGGGTTTATATAGCAGAGAAGAAATGCAACAATGTGTAGGAAAATAGGAACTGGGGAGGCCTAAGGAAGCAATCCTGATGAATAAGGGGTCTGGTGTCTCATTGTCTGGATGTGACGGTCTGGTGAGTTTCAGTTCTTTGATACTTTTTGAGAGGCCTGGGGGTTCTTTCCTGAGGAAATAACTCAGATAAAACAAATATAAGTCTTAAACTTTAAGACCAGCAGGGTCAATTTCTATGTTTATACAAAAAAACCTGTCTATAGGATTATTGGGTTCATTGTTTCAAGAATAAATATTAAGAGCTCAAAGGAAGATGAGACCACTGTGGGCTAGAGTGGTAGTGAAGCAAGGCTTCATGGAGAAGGTGGGCCTGGATCTAGGTATGAAAATTAATACATTGGTTTTAAAAATATGACAACGGGGAATAGCACGAGTAGCAAGAGTGTGAACAAAGGATGGAAGTGAGAAAATAAGAGGCATGATTGTGAGATGCCTAAGTGTCTTAGAAAAGAAGAGTGGGGAGTACTGTACGAAAGGAGAGAAGGTTAACACTTCTCTTGACAAGGATGGAAGAGACCCTCGGGCCTGACAACAAGCTTACAGTTAAGGCATTGCCACCCACTTCATGGCATCCAACTATCATTTTTATTATTTTGTTGTAATGAAACAACTACAAAAAAATTAAAAAAAAAAAAAAAAAAAAAAGGAGAAGAGTGGAGAAAGGCTTGTAGCATCAGGATGTGGTGGCCGTGCTTCCAAGGGTCAGGAGTTTGGACTCGATTCATTTATTTTTTTAAGACAGGGGCTTGCTCTTTTGCCCAGGCTGGTGCTGAACTCCTGGCTTCAAGCAAAGCTCTCACCTTGGCCTCCCAAAATGCTGGGATTACAGGTCACCGCACCTGGCCAGGACATGATTCTTTCAGTTGGGAGAAGAACTAGCAGATTTTCAACAGGCAACAATATGAAGAAAGAGTTTGATAGTTCTGGAATAAAGATTATACTGGAGACAGGGTACAGGACAGTTTAGGTTGGATTAGAGAATAAAGTATTGTTGGCAGAGACTAGCTTGGAAGACAGCCCAGATATAAAATGATAAAGGGTGGCTGGGTGCGGTGGCTCACTCCTGTAATTCCAGCACTTTGGGAGGCTGAGGCGGGTGGATCATGAGGTCAAGAGATCGACACCATCCTGGCCAACATGGAGAAACCCCATCTCTACTTAAAATACAAAAATTAGCCAGGCATGGTGGTGTGCACCTGTAGTCCCAGCTACTCGGGAGGCTGAGGCAGGAGAACGGCGTGAATCCAGGAGGCAGAGGTTGCAGTGAGCCAAGATTGTGCCACTGCACTCCAGCCTGGGCAACAGAGTGAGACTCTGTCTCAAAAAAAATAAATAAAAAAAAGATAAAATGATAAAGGGCTAAGATAAAGTAAGGTTAGAGGTTATGGAGAGAGACAAATTCCTCAAACATTTTAAAGGAAGAACTGATGGGACATACAAAGGGTAAGAGTAACTTCATGAAAGTGGAACAGAATGGTAAGTTTTCAGAATAAAGTGTACATCTATGGGTCATTTATATTATAGTTTTTATTTTTAATGCCAAGTTAGTTGGAGTCTCTGTGTATATGGAAAGGTAGTGTGAAAAGAAAAGTTTAGATCCATACTTTTTCAGAGAAAACAACTTTCAAAACATAATTCAAAGCATAATTGGAACACATATCTTAGGGGTTTAATGCTTATGCATTTTAAGATTAAGATTGTCCTGAGACTTGGAAGAGGAATCTGCTGGTGTGTTTGGAAGACTTTTCAATAATTTTGTAGGGAAAAGCCCAAGTACTAACATCTTTAGTGATTTCACCACACTGTCAAGTTCTCTGCCAGTGGAATTTGAAGGAAATAAAACTACAGGAATTCATCAGAGATTTCCTAGTGTGCCCCTGTTGGTAGACGTGCTTCAGGAAAAAGTGAACAGCTCCTGGCCAAAGAGGAAGCAGCTTTCAGAAAACAAAGCCAAGAATAAGAATTGGCAGTACTCTCAAGACACTGAGCAACATTGTTCAAGACACTCTGGTCTTCCTGTTTTGTGGGATTTGCAAATATATTTTGCACTTAACTGGCAAATATTTTGGCAGCATAGGACTTTAGGTTCAAGTATATTTTTATGCAGCACCCACCTACTCTAATAATGAAATTCAAATATTCCCCATCCTAATCCCCACTGTCTCCAAAACAATACAATTAATCCTTCTCTGATGGAGAGAATGACAAATTCCCTTCCGCCAAAAGCAACCACTCTTATTCCTTTAAAACACTGTCAACTATCTCCCTTTATTTTAAGGCAACAGAACAAACAAAATAAAATGAAGCTTTCTTGCATTACCAAGTAAGGCTAACTGATCTAGGATCTAAAATACACTGAAGATGTGCAAAACTTGTGTGTACACTTGGAACTATTGGCGACTGTGAGTATTTTATGCCTATGCTCTTCGTTATATTGAATATCTATAGCAAAGTTATTCTCCATGTCCAAATGGCACACTAAATATATATCATCAATATTATATGTTCTGCAGCAGACAACTGCCTGGCTTGAATTCTTTTTGTTTGTTTGTTTGAGATGGAGTCTTGCTCTGTCGCCAGAATGGAGTGCAGTGGCATGATCTCAGCTCACTGCAACCTGCGCCTCCCAGGTTCAAGTGACTATCCTGCCTCAGCCTCCGGAGTAGCTGGGACTACAGGCGCCTGTCACCATGCCCGGCTAATTTTTTGTATTTTTAGTAGAGACGGGGTTTCACCATGTTGGCCGGGATATTCTCGATCTCTTGACCCTGTGATCTGCCTGCCTCGGCCTCCCAAAGTGCTGGTATTACAGGCATGAGCCACGAAGCCCGTTCAGCTTGAATTCTTTACAGCTGAGGTGTGTAGGTCTTTGCGAAGCAAACAAAATCATTTTCTACTTGAAGAAAAGAACTAGAGAAATAGAAGAGGAAAGAGAAAATTTGCAGTGATTAAAAAGGAATAATTATATTTAGAGAGTTACCTTTTCTTTTCAAGTTTGGAACTGACATACCTTTGGTCCAGCGGTGACTTTAAGTTTTTCTGGTACAAAAGTAGAGAGTAAGTATCTCAGGGTAATCTGTAAAAAAAAAAAAAAAAAAAAATCTTGTGCCACTGGAATAATTTTACTCCGATAATATCAGAAAAATTTAGTTGCCCCTTTGCCTTCTCATGTTTAAGGAAAGTCTTAAACATGAGTTTAAGTTTCTTTTTTTTTTTTTTTGGAAACAGAGTTTTGCTCTTGTCACCCAGGCTGGAGTGCAATGGTGTGATCTCGGCTCACTGCACCCTCTGCCTCCTGGGTTCAAGCGATTCTCCTGCCTCAGCTTCCCAAGTAGCTGGGATTACAGGTGCCCACCACCACGCCCAACTAATTTTTGTATTTTTAGTAGAGACAGGGTTTCGTCATTTTGGCCAGGCTAGTCTGGAACTAACAGGTGACCCACCTGCCTCGGCCTCCCAAAGTGCTGGGATTACAGGCATGAGCCACCGCACCTGGCCTAAGATTTTTAGGCAAACCTCTCAAGTTATATTTAAGCTCCAATATTCGAACATTCTAATTAAACCCCTTTGAATAAACAGTTCTACATTTTGTTAACTATGGAAACCAGCCGTGACTGTCAGGTTGTTGGGGCCCTGGATCATTGAATTCAGCTACTAGAATCCACTTGTCACTAACAGTTTACAAAACCAAAAAGAACAGGGGAGTATTCCTTTCTCTGGTCTCTCCCTTGGTTCTTTCATCTTTTCGCCTCCTCCGCTCTCTTCTCACCTCTCCAGTTCCTGAGTAATTTGCAATACAATCTTTTGAATTACCCTCAATGTTTTATTGGTTTTAAGTTGGAACCCCATTAAACTGGCATTTTGCTGAACACTAGTTTCATTAAATTAAAGAATAATTTGTGACTTAATAGCAGGCTAAATAAAACATTTTTTTTTTTTTTTTGAGACGGAGTCTTGCTCTGTCGCCCAGGCTGGAGTGCTGTGGCCGGATCTCAGCTCACTGCAAGCTCCGCCTCCCGGGTTCCCGCCATTCTCCTGCCTCAGCCTCCCGAGTAGCTGGGACTACAGGCGCCCGCCACCTCGCCCGGCTAGGTTTTTTTTGTATTTTTTAGTAGAGACGGGGTTTCACCGTGTTAGCCAGGATGGTCTCGATCTCCTGACCTCGTGATCCGCCCGTCTCGGCCTCCCAAAGTGCTGGGATTACAGGCTTGAGCCACCGCGCCCGGCCAACATTTTTAATTAATTAATTTACATCTATTTAAATGGAAACCTACCCTATTAGTGCAAAGAATTTGGGTGGAAGGGAAAGAGAAAAGGTAAAGTACAGAATTCTATGCTAGTAAACTATTGAAACAAATATTTCTAAAAATATAATCTCTCGAATTTATTTTATTATTTATTTACTATTTTTAGAGACAGGGTCCCTCTCTGTTGGCCTGGCTGGAGTGCAGTGGTGTGATCAAGGCTCACTGTAACCTCCAACTCCTGGGCTCCAGTGATCCTCCTGCCTCAGCCTCCTGAGTAGCTAGGATTACAGGTGTGTACTACTGAGACAACCAAGTATAAAGGGGTCCCCGGACAACCTCTGACCAGCCTGTACACTGGGAGAATGAGGTGGAAGTTTGAGCCCTTTGCAGTGGGGAGGAGCCTGGACTCTCTCCTGTTCTAGGGTGGTAACCTGTGATTCAATCTGTGAGGCGAGAGACCAGCTAGCAGGACTCTCACTTTGCTTTCAGTCCCTGTTTCCCCGTTTTCCTTTTCACCCAATAAATTCCGTTTTTCTCACCCTTCAAAATGTCTGCAAGCCTAATCTTTACTGGTTGTGTGACAAGGACCCTAAGAAGAAAGTCCTACAACACTACCATGCCCAGCTAATTTTTATATATATATATATATAGTTGTAGAGATGGGGTGCTCCTGTGTTGCACTGGTAGGTCTTGAGCTCCTGGCCTCAAGCACTTCCCCTGCCTTGGCCTCCCAAGGTGATGGGATTACAGATGTGAGTCATCACATAAAGCCTAGACTCTCAAATTTTTTGGTGGAAAGTTGACGGGGGACATTATGAGATTTTATCCATTAGTAGCAGATTAGATGGCAGCCCATGGAATACTGCCATTGATAAGGCCCTTTGAGGTAAGCAAAATGATACTTCACCGATATTCATTCTGTGATCTTGGCTTCTAAGACCTCTCTTTAGATTTTGCTGAATTTTAAAATTGCCTGGGGGAGCTTTTAAAAATCCCAAAGCCCAGGCCACACTCATACCAATTAAATCAGAATTTCTTCTGATTCATACTGGAGACTCCAGTATGCAGATAGTTTGAGGACCAGTACTTCTTAATACTTAATGTACATATGAATGACTTGTGGATCTTGACGAATTGCAGGTTTTGAGTGTAGGCCTATACTGAGGCGCAAGATTCTGCATGTTTTAAAAATGTGTTTTTATTAAATATGGAACACTTCACAAATTTGTGTATTGTCTTTGTGTAGGGGGGGCATGCTCATCTTCTCTGAATTGTTCCAATTTTAGTGTATGTGCTCTCAAAGCAAGCATAGACACTGCATTTCTAACCAGCTCCCAGGTGAAGCCCACAATGGTCCTCCCTGGTCCTTGAGTAGCTAGGGAGTTAGGAAGTATTCCCTCTATTTCTGTCTCCTAAAAGACATTATAAAGAACTTTTGGCCTGGCGTGGTAGCTCACACCTGTAATCCCAGCACTTTGGGAGGCTGACATGGGTGGATCATGAGGTCAGGAGATCGAGACCATCCTGGCTAACACAGTGAAACCCCGTCTCTACTAAAAATACAAAAAATTAGCCGGGCGTGGTGGCGGGCGCCTGTAGTCCCAGCTACTTGGGAGGCTGAGGCAGGAGAATGGCGTGAACCAGGAGGCGGAGCTTGCAGTGAGCCGAGATCATGCCACGGCACTCCAGCCTGGGTGACAGAGCGAGACTCCGTCTCAAAAAAAAAAAAAGAACTTGTACAGCTGCTTTTTTAAATATTTGATATAATTTGCCAGTGACTCTCTCTGGGGCTAGGGACTTTCTGTTTTGGAAGTTTATTAATTATTGATTCAATTTTTAAAATAATCCTGGATCTTTACAGATTGTCTAATTTGTGTGTGTGAATTTTGGCAGATTGCGTCTTTCAAGGAATTGGTCCATTACATCTAGGTTATCAAATTTGTGAGAATAGTTTTGTTACTATCCTTTTAATGTCTATAGGGTCTTTAAGTGATGGCCACTCTTTTTTTAAAGAAACTTTTACTGACATGGCCTTTCTTTATGCAGCTTTCATTTTCTGACCTTTATTGATTTTCTGACCTTTATCAATTTTCTTCTCTTTGAAGAACATCTTTTGGCCAGACATGGTGGCCAATGCCTGTAATCCCAGCGCTTTAGGAGGTTTGAGGTGGGAGGATCACTTGAGGCCAAGAGTTCAAAACCAGGCTGGCCAACATAGTGAGACCATGTCTCCGATTTTTTTTTGTTTGTTTGAGACAAGGTCTCACTCTGTTGCCCAGGCTGAAGTGCACAGGCATGATCAGGGCTCACTGCAGACTTGACCTCCCAGGCTCAAGTGATCCTCCCACCTCAGGCCCGCAAGTAGTCGGGACTACCAGTGTGTGCGTCACCACACCTGGCTAATTTTTTTATTTTTAGTAGAGATGGGGTTTTGCCATGTTGCCCAGGCTGGTTTTGAATTCCTGAGCTCAAGTGATCTGCGCACTTCAGCCTCCCAAATTGCTGGGATTACAGGCATGAGCCACCATGCTGGGCCTTCTATTTAAAAAATAAAATAAAGTAAAATAACTTTTAAAAAACACTTCTGCAAGACAGATGTACTGACAACAAATTCCCTTGATATTTATTTGTCTGAGAAAGTCTATTTCTTCTTTAAATCTGAAGGAAAATTTCACAGTATACAGAATTCTAACTTGGTGCTATTTTTCTACCAACGTGTTAAATATACTGCATTTTCTTCCTGCTTGCATGGTTTCTAATAAGTCAGATATAATTCTTATCTTTGTTTCTCTATAGTTAAGAATATTTTTCCCCTCTGGCTTCATTGAAGATTTTCTCTCTATCTTTGATATTCTGTAGTTTGACTATGATATACCTATGTGTAATTTACTTGGGATTTATTCTTCCTGGTATTCTTTGAGTTTCCTGAATCGGTAGTTTAGTATCTAACATTAATTTGGGAGAAACTCTTAGTTCATAATTGCTTCAAATATTGTTTTTGGCTGGGCGCAGTGGCTCACACCTGTAATTCTAGCACTTCGGGAGGCTGAGGTGGGTAGATCACCTGAGGTCAGGAGTTTGAGACCAGCCTGGCCAACATGGTGAAACCCCGTCTTTACTAAGAATACAAAAATTAGTTGGGCGTGGTGGCAGGAGCGTGTTATCCCAGCTATTAGGGAGGCTGAGGCAGGAGAATCACTTGAATCCAGGAGGCAGAGGTTGCAGTGAACTAAGATTATACCACTGCACTCCAGCCTGGGCACCAGAGTGAGATTCTGTCTCAAAAATAAAACACACACACACACACACACACACACAGTTTTTGTTCCTTTCTCTCTTTCTGTAAGTTATATATTTTTAATCGTCCCGCAGTTCTTGAATATTTTGCTCCCCCTTTTTTGGGTCTTTTTTCTCTTTGCTTTTCAGTTTCTACTGAACATCCTCAAGCTCAGAGAATCTTTCCTCAGCTGTGTTTAGTCACCTCATAAGTTCATGAATAGCAATCTTCATAGTGTTTTTAATCTCTAGCATTTTTTTGGCTCTTTCTCAGAATTTCCATCTGTCTTATTACATGCCATCTACTTTATCCACTGGAGCTTTCATTTGTTTATTTTTCTTTTTTCTTTTTCTTTTTTAGAGGCATAGTCTCACTTTGTCACCCAGGCTGGAATGCAGTGACATGATCATAGCTCACTGCAGCCTCAAACTCCTGGGCTCAAGTCATCCTCCTGCCTCAGCTTTCTGAGCACCTGGGACTACAGACATGCACCACTGTGTCTGGGTATTTTTTGTAGTTTTTGTAGTGATTGGATCTCGCTGTGTTCTGCAGGGTAGTCTCGAACTCCTAGCTTCAACTGATTTTCCTGCCTGGGCGTCCCAAAGTGCTGGGGTTATAGGTGTAAGCCATCATGCCCAGCTTATTTATTTTATTTTATTTTATTTTATTTTATTTATTTTTTTTTTTTTGAGACGGAGTCTCGCTCTGTCGCCCAGGCTGGAGTGCAATGGCCGGATCTCAGCTCACTGCAAGCTCCACCTCCCGGGTTCACGCCATTCTCCTGCCTCAGCCTCCTAAGTAGCTGGGACTACAGGCGCCTGCCACCTCACCCGGCTAGTTTTTTGTATTTTTTAGTAGAGACGGGGTTTCACCGTGTTAGCCAGGATGGTCTCGATCTCCTGACCTCGTGATCCACCCGTCTCGGCCTCCCAAAGTGCTGGGATTACAGGCTTGAGCCACCGCGCCCGGCCTATTTATTTTATTTTTATTTTTGGAGATGGAGTCTCGCTCTGTCACCCAGGCTGAAGTGTAGTGGCACAGTCTCGGCTTACTGCATCCTCTGCCTCCTAGGTTCAAGCTATTCTCCTATCGCAGCCTCCTGAGTAGCTGGGATTATAGGCATGCGCCACTATGCCCAGCTAATTTTTCATATTTTTAGTAGACGGAGTTTCACCATGTTGGCCAGGTTGGTCTTGAAGTCCAAACCTCAGGTTATCCACCCACCTTGGCCTCCCAAGGTGCCGGGATTACAGGGATGGGCCACCATGCCCAGCTGGAAACAAATGATTTTTTTTTTTTTTTTTTTTTTTGAGACAGTCTTGCTCTGTCACTCAGGCTGGAGTGCAGTGGTGTGATCTCAGCTCACTGCACCTGTGCCTCCCATGTTCAAGCAATTCTCATGCCTCATCCTGCCAAGTAGCTGGGATTATAGGCATATGCCACCATGCCAGGCTAATTTTTGTATTCTTAGTAGAGATGGTTTCACCATGTTGGTGAGGCTGGTCTTGAACTCCTGGCCTCTTATTTATTTTTTGAGACAGGGTCTCACTGTATCACCCAGACTGGAGTGCAGTAATGTAATTATAGCTCACTAACCTCAAACCCCAGGTCCCGACTGATCCACCTGCCTCAGTCTCCCAAGTAGTTAGGACTACAGCCACATGCCAGCCCACCCAGCTCATTTAAAATTTTTTTTAGTTTTTAATTTAATTTAATTTAATTTAGAGACAGGGTCTCACTCTGTTGCTCAGGCTGGAGTGCAGTCACGTGATCACTGCTCACTGCAGCCTTGACTTCTCCAGGCTCAGGGGATTTTCCTACCTCAGCCTCCTGAGTAGCTAGCACTACAGGTATATGCTACCATGCCCAGCTAATTTATGTATTTTTTGTAGAAAGAGGGTTTTGCCATGTTGCCCAGGCTGGTTTTGAACTCCTGCACTCAAGCAGTCCTTCCACCTCAGCCTCCCAATATGGTGGGATTATAGGTGTGAGCTACTATGCCTGGCGCCATTAGAGCTTTTATCATATTAATCATAGTTGTTTTTAATTCCCACTCTGATAATTCTACCCTTCCTAAAATATCTGTGTCTGGTTCTAGTGCTCTGTTTGTCCAAACTCTTTTTTGCCTTTTAGTATGCTTTGTATTTTTTTGTTGTTGTTGAAAGCCAGACATGATGTACTGAGTAAAAAGAACTCTAGTAGCTAGGCCTTTCCTGATGTGGTGAGCGGGGGTGGTGGGTGGGGGGTAATATTCTACAGTCCTATGATTAGGTCTTGGTTTTTAAGTAAGCCTGTGCCTCTAGGCTGTGAACTTCATAGTGCCTCTCAGTCTCCCCAACCTTCCACCTTAAATAGGACAGGATGGCTGGAGGGGTTTGGAGTTGGGTATTTCCTTTCACCAAGGTCATTTAAGTGCTCATAAAACCTCAATAGGTTAGCCTCTGATAAGATAGTTTCTCTTAAAGGCAGGTCTTGTTAAGAAGAACAGAATGTTCTGGTGTATTTAAAAATGGTTAATTTTCCCCTGCGCAGTCTGATGCTAAAGGGGAATTTTTTTTTTTTTAATCTTCAGTGTAAGAGCATCATAAAGTTCCAGGAGGTAAAACGTGGGCCCAGAAATGATCTTTTCAGTATGCTAGTGCTGATGAGATTCATAGTTGCTGATTTATAATAATTTATGAATCACAAGTAATTGAAGTATGAATCAGAATGGCAATTTATTGGTTTTCTTATGGGCATTCCTATGACTGAGATACTCAAGTTTCTTCCACAAGCAAACTTACCAGATTTTTTAAAAAAGCAGATGCACTTGAGAGCTTTTGCATCAAAGAATGGAAAATCCTTGTGTGAAGCTGTCTCCATTCATAACAGAAAAACTTCCTTATGCCTGGAAATTTTATATTGCCCTGATTCAGTGTTAAAAGTGTAGTTAAGTATTCTCAGATTCTGGTAGTTGTGATTAAAAATAATTAAGACACCACTTATGGGATGATTATTCTGTACTAGGAACAAGGAACAATGCTAAGCACTTAATCCTCACAAAATCTTTGTAGGTAAAGATGACTACATTTTGGTAGATTAGGAAGGTTACATGACTGACTTAGTCAAACTCACCCTCCAAGTTAGTAAAACGCAGAGGCAAGTTCCAATGCAGAGCTCTCTAGTCTGTTACAGTAGTTAGTTAGTCAGATAGACAAGTGCAGAGCAGGAGAGTCCCCCACCCCCAACCCAGGAATGTCAGGCCACCATCAGGTGATGGTCAGGCAGTTGTTACCCCGACTCTGCAAAATAGTAATTGGTTGCAGCTGGCGCCAGGGAAAGGCAGTCTCCCAATAGATAGAAACACCTGAAACTAGTGATCAGCAGCTTCCTGATAAAGATCTCAGGAGCTGGGCGAATGGGCTCAATCAAGCGGCACTAAGCGGCAAAATGCTAGCGTTTAACTGGTATATGGCCTCCTGAGAACATTTGACTGGTGAGAGAAAAACACCTCAGTTGAGCATGCATACAACTTCAGTAAACACACTGCACATGGGGCCCCACCCAAGTGCTGACAGGCCGCTGTGCATGCAGACAGCCCACCCCAAGGGAAGAATCAGGGGAGAAGGGACGTAAGACCCCAGAAGTATGCCAGGGTGTAAAACCACAAGTCAAAGGTCAAACTGTGCATGGGATTTCTCAAGTTGCTCACCTGACCCTCTTCTAAGTGTACTTTATTTCCTTTCATTACTGCCCTAAAGCTTTTTGATAAACTTTTGCTCCTGCTCTAAAAGTTGTCTTGCTCTCTCACTCTGCCTTACGCTCCTCTGTCGAATTCTTTCTTCTGAGGAGGCAAGAACTGAGGTTGCTGGCCACTACTAACATATTTTGGTTACGTTCTGCTGCTAACAAGCCCACCACACATTATATGAACCCTATCTGTTTTCTGGATAGCCCAGAACAAACCCTTCTAAGTTAACACGTTCTTTATTCTGATATGTTACAGTAAAATTAGTTACAAATGATTCAGTTTTAGCTTTGGCCGGTTAATAAATGTGACTGTGATCAGTTTTCCATGAAATTTTATAATCTAGAATATTTTATTTTTTATTTTTAGAGACAGGGTCTCACTCTGTTTCCCATGCTGGAGTGCAGTGGTGCCATGATAGCTCACTGCAGCCTTGAACTCCTGGTCTCAAGTGATCCTCCCACCTTAGCCTCCCAAGGCACTGGGATTATAGGTGTGAGTCACCATGCCCGGCAGTAGAATATTTTAAATGTGTAAAAGAAGTATAGAGAGTATTGTAATTGTAATAAATACTCATTCTACCCATATGATGACTTCTAAGCATTGGCATAAGTCTATTCTCCACAAAGAGATTCCTTTAAAACATAGACCAGTTGGGTCATTTTTCTTCTCAAAATTCTCTGATGGCTTCCCACATCTAAATTAAAGCTCCAAGTCCCAATGAGCCACCAGGCCTTACACCATCTGGCACCCCATTAACTCCCACCCTGTCTCCTACCATTTTCCCTCCCATTACTGGTACTCCAGCTACATTTACCTTGCTATGTTTTCAAGATGCCAAGTGCTTTCCTATGTCAGCCTTCGTGCCTTCAGCTTTCTCTGTCTGAATCACTCCTATCTCAGGATCAAGTTTAGCTGTAAGACAATGGGAGAAAAAAATAGACATTTATTTCTTTCATGTTCAAGAAATATAGAAGCAGTCACTCCAAAGACAGTATAGCAATTTCATGGTTTCAAGCATCCACACTGCTTCTGTCTTGTTGCTTTGCCATAAGTGACTTCCATTCTCAAAGTCATTTCACAGTCCAAGGTAGCTACAGGAACTCCAGTCCCTGGGCTTGAATTGCAGCCAACAGGAAACAGGAAAAGGCAAAGAGCACTCTGTTTCTATGAAATGTCAAGTGAAAAAGGAAATGGAACATCTGATTTTTTGAAAATGTTTTTTAAAAATTCAAACCTTTGGCCGGGCATGGTGGCTTATGCCTGTAATCCCAGCACATTGAGAGGCCGAGGCGGGCAGATCATGTGAGGTCAGGAGTTTGAGGCCAGTCTAGCCAACATGGTGAAACCTCATCTCTATTAAAAATACAAAAATTAGCCAGGTGTGGTGGCACACACCTGTAGTCCCAGCTACTTGGGAGGCTGAGGCATGAGAATCACTTGAATCCAGGAGGTGGAGGGTGCAGTGAGCCAAGATCAAGCACTCTAGCCTGGGCGACAGAGCCAGATGATGTCTCAAAATAAATAAATAAATAAATAAATTAATTAATTAATTCAAACCTTTGCTATATGAAGTAAAATCCCATCTACCTTCATGGCAGCCTTAGAGGATATTAAGGTATTCTTTTCAATTAAATTTCTTTCTAATCAGCCTACTGGTAAAAATGCAGTTGAGCTTGATCTCACTGTATTGCCTATGATCCAGGATCATTCAGATATTTTTTGTTTTAGCAACAAAAACCTTTTAAAAATTAATTGCATAATCACAATACATAATAATAATATATTTATTGATACAAGTACTTTATGTGCTAAAATTACAACATTTGCTTATCAGGAAATTATACAGCGAAAACAGTATTTTTAGCACAAAAACCTTGTGAGAAAGGTTTACTGATATCAGCTGTAGTAAGCCCCTGAAATTTATTTCTGCATTTGTTTTGATTATACAATATTGAGAAAAAAATCTCACTCATGGACTAGCAGTCAGAAATGATTTTAGGTTTTTGTGTTGTGTTGTTTTGTTCATCTTATAATTTTACAGTTCTGATTAAACAGACATGGCAAGAGAAGATTTATTCTGAGAAACAAATAAAAATGGCACAAATTAACATATATGTTCCCAATATGTTAAACTTCAGTATATAGTATGTGAGAAGGCATGGTAAATACGTTTTTATACAAATTCTTAAATGTTTTAAATAAATAATTATATATTTTTAATATATTTTGAAGGGGCACATTGTCACTTATTGGCTTTTAAAAAAAATAGCTTTGGCTGGGCACGTTGGGATCACGCCTGTAATCCCAGCACTTTGGGAGGCCGAGGTGGGTGGATCACCTGAGGTCAGGAGTTTGAGACCAGCCTGGGCAACATGGCAAAACCCTGTCTTTACTAAAAACACAAAAAATTAGCTGGGCATGGTGGCGGGTGCTTGTAATCCCAGCTACTTGGGAGGCTGAGACAGGAGAATAGCTTCAACCCAGGAGGCAGAGGTTACAGTGAGCCAAGATGGTGCCACTGCACTCCAGCCTGGGCAACAGAGCAAGACTCTGTCAAAAAAAAAAAAAAAAAAAAAAAAAAAAAGAAAGGAGGAAAGAAAAACCAAATAGCTTCACTGAAATTAGGTCTCAAAATTTTCACCTCTTGTAAGTATACAATCTGGTGAATTTAAATAAATATATAGAATAGTATAGTCATTACCAATCCAATTTAAGGACATTTCTATCACCCCAAAAAGATTCCTCAAGTCCATTTGTAGTCATTTTTCTTTCCCATCCAAACCCCAGACAACTTTCTTTCTTTTTTTTTCTTTTTTTTTGGAGACAGTTTTGCTCTGTTGCCCAGGCTGGAGTGCAGTGGCGCGATCTCGGCTCACTGCAACCTCTGCCTCCGGAGTTCAAGTGATTCTCATGCCTCAGCCTCCTCAGCTTCCTAAGTAGCTGGGACTACAAGCATGCGCCACCACGCCCAGCTAATTTTTTGTATTTTTAATAGAGACGGGATTTTGCCATGTTGCCCAGATTGGTCTCCAATGCCTGAGCTCAGGTAATCTGCCTACCTCGGCTTCCCAAAGCTGCAGACAACTTTCTAGCTATAAAGATTTGCCTTTCTGCATGTTTCATTAAATGGAATCCTATAATTGCTTTGTACTTTTATTTTATCATACTTAGCATTTGTTGAGGTTTATCCATCTTGTAGCATGAATTAGTACTTCATTAATTTTGATTGCTGAACGATTTTTTATTGTATGAATATACCACATTTTGTTTATTTACTTATCAGTTGATGGGTATATTCAGATTTCCAATTTTTAGCTGTTATGGATAATGCTACTGTAAAACATTCGCTTCCAGCCCTTTCTGTAAACATAGGCTGTCATTTCTCTTGGACAGATTCTGAGAAATGAATTTGCTGATTCATATGTTAAACATAGGTTTCGCTTTTAAAGAAACTGCCAAACTGTTTTCCAAAGTGATTTTATCATTTTTAAATTCCTACCAGCAATGTATGAGGATTCCAATTTCTCCACCTCATCTCGCCAGCAGTTGTTATTGTAGGTCTTTTTGATTATAGCTATTTTAGTGCGTGTGAAGTGGGATCTCATTATGGTTTGAATTTGTATTTACCTAATGGCTAATGATGCCAAGCATCTTTTCATGTACTTTTTGGCCATTCATATATCTTAGGTGAAATGTCTTTGTAAATTTTTGCCCTTTTTTTTTTTTTTTTTTGAGACGGAGTTTTGCTCTGTCGCTCAGGCTGGAATGCAGTGGTGCGATCTCGGTTCACTGCAAGCTCCGCCTCCCCGGTTCACGCCATTCTCCTGCCTCAGCCTCCCGAGTAGCTGGGACTACAGGCGCCAGACTCCACTCCTGGCTAATTTTGTTTTTGTACTTTTAGTGGAGACTGGCTTTCACCGTGTTAACCAGAATGGTCTCAATCTCCTGACTTCGTGATTCGCCTGCCTCGGCCTCCCAAAGTGCTGGGACTACAGGCGTGAGCCACCACGCCCGGCCAATTTTTACCTTTTTTAAAACTGAGTTATTTGTTTTGGTATTGAGTTGTAATGGTTCTTTATATAATCTGGATAAAAATTGTTCCTCTAGCCTGTACGTTTAGAAAAGGGCACATGCAATATTTACATTTTAAATTTAGTTTACAGATGGAACTAAACATGTATACATGCTGTATATATATTTACTTGTGGGAAAAAAGTCTATACTATGGATATAAGTTATCTTATATTTGATTTGTAAATATTTTCTCTGTCTGTGGCTCGTTTTTCATTTTCTTAATGGTTAAAATATATTTTAGAAACGATATTTCCACGAAAGTCTTGGAGTCCCTAAATCCTCTTGGAGACCCTAAATCCTAGGCTTATCAGAACACAGTTTGAAATCTACTGCAAGTGTTTCAGCAGCCTTTAAATTCAGCAAGCTGAGTAACTCATCTTCAAGGGAATCGTGCACTGGTGGAATTGGAAGGGCCTTTGCAATTAACCAGATGCCGCCTAATTTTGTAAATAGACTCCTGGATATTTGAATGACTTAACTACAATTCCTATACGCCAGGTTTTATAGAGCGTTTCTGAAGGCCCACGGCTTGGATGTGAGGTCAAACAGAGACTAGTGACTGATGAGTTCAGCTAGGACAGGGGTATAAAGTGAGAAAATCAGTATTTCCTGTTGGCACTAGAGATTTGCTGGCTGAAGATAAAGGAGAGTAGGCATCAAAAAGAAGGAAGGAAGAACTCTGAAAAGGAAGGAAGAACTCTGAACTCTATAAAAAACAGGCTTTAATAACAGAAATCTACCTCAAAGACTGTTTTAAAAAGAAAAAAGAAACCCAACAAACAAGAACTCTTGCAGTTAAGGGAATTGTGTTCAGTATATAAGGGATGACTTTGCATATTTGCCTCAAATCACCCCATGCCTTCTTTGCGTTTATGACTCATGTACATTTATTTTTGTATAGCCCTTTAAACTAACCTCATTCATTCATACCCCTTTAAACTAACTTCATTCATTCATTCATTAACAATGTACTGTTCTTTGTAATGATAAAAATCCTAAATAGGAATAGAAGGAAATTTCTTTGGCATGATAAAGACCATATATCAAAAACCCACAGCTAACTTTATATCAATGGTACCATCAAACTGAAAGTTTTTCCCTTAATATTATTAACAAGTGCCTGATTTTGCCACTTACATTCAACATGGTATTAGCAATTGTAGCCAGAGAAATTAGGCAACAAAAATAAAGGCATTTAAATTGGAAAGGAGCAAGTACAATTATCTCTGTTCACAGATGTTGTAGTCTTCTTTGTTGAAAACCTTAAAGATTCCACACATGAAAATTAGAGCCAATAAACAAATTCAGCAAAATGGAGCCATGCAAAATCAACACCAAAAAATCTGTTGCATTTTATTTTATTTCTTATTTATGTATTTATTTATATATATTTTTAGATACAGGGTCTCTGTTGTCCAGGCTAGAGTACAGTAGCATGATCATAACTCACTGCAGCCTTGAACTCCTTGGCTCAGGTGATTCTTCTGCCTCAGCCTCCCGAGTAGCTGGGAATACAGGCATGTGCCACCACACCCAGCTCATTTTTAAATTCTTTGTAGAGACAGTGTCTTACTATGTTGCCCGGACTGGTCTCAAGCTCCTGATCCTCCCTCCTTAACCTAGGCGTGAGTCATTGCACCTGGCCTGGTTGCATTTTATACTCTAGCAATGAATAATCAATCCAAAAAGGAAACTAAGAGAACAACTCAAGTCATAATATCATCAAAAAGAGTAAAATACTTATAAATACATTTAACCAAGGAGCTACAAGATTTGTGTACTGCAAACTTCAAAACATTGCAGAAAGAAATTGAAGAAAATATAAATGAATATGAAGACATCCTGTGTTCATGAATTGAAAGATATATCGTGTTTTCGTTGTTGTTTAGACAGGGTCTTGCTTCTGTCACCCAGGCTGGAGTCCAGTGGTACAATCTTGGCTCATTGCAGCCTCTGCTTCCCAGGTTCAGGTGATTCTCCTACCTCAGCCTCCTGAGTAGCTGGGATTACAGGCGTGCACCACCAAGACCAGCTCATTTTTGTTTATTTTGTAGAGATTGGTTTTGCCATGTTGCCCAGGCTGGTCTTGAACTCCTGAGCTCAAGTAATCTGCCTACCTCAGACTCTCAAAGTGCTGGGATTACAGGCAGGAGCCACTGCACAGCCTGGAAGATCTAAAATTGTTAGAATGACAATACTACCCAACAGAGTCTACAGATTCAATGCAATCCTATCTAGCTCCTAAGGCCAGTTTTTGTAGAAATAAAAAACCCATTCTAAAATTCAAGTGAATTGTAAGGGACTCTGAATAGCCAAAATAATCTTGAAAAAGAAGAACAAAATTGGAAGTCTCACACTTCCTGATTTTAAATCTTATTACAAAGTTATGGCTGGGTGTGGTGGCTCATGCTTCTAATCTCAGCACTTTGGGAGGCCAAAGTGGAAGGATCAGGAGTTTGTGACCGGTCTTGGCAACATAGTGAGATCCTATCTCTATTAAATTAAAAAAAAAAAAAACAAAGTTAATTGTAATTAAAATAGTGTCGTATGGGCATAAAGACAGATGTTTAGACCAATACAATAGAATAAAGAGCCCAGAAATAAATCTTTGCATATGTGGGCAACTGATTTTCAACTAAGGTGCCAAGACTAATTCAGTCGGGAAAGGTTAGATGTTTCAACATAGGAGGCTGGGAAAACTGGATAGCCACATATGAAAGAAAAAAGTTGGACCCTTACCTTATATAGCATTACATACAAAAATGATCAAAAACCTAAATCTAAGACTTAAACTTATGAAACTCTTACAAGAAAACATAAGAGAAAATGACATTGGATGTGGCAATACTTTTTAGGCTATGACACTGTTGCTTATTTTACAGGATGCTTTCCCTCCCCAACCCATGACCACACATGCCAATAGCAATCCCAGATATTATTATGACTAAAAATGCCACTGGACATTTCCAAACATCCTGCCTGAAGTTGAAACCACTATAAGATACAAAAGATATTTTTGTGCGTTGTTAATAGCACATTTTCAGAGATTGGTAAGAAACTGCCCCATTTTGGTAGGGTGTCTTCTCTATCCACTCTTCTTAGTACAAATTGTTAAATTAGCTCATCCCTTTAACATAATTTTTAATGTTTGTGGGTACATTGTAGGTATATATATTTATGGGGTACATGAGATATTTTGACACAGTCATACAATATGTAATCATCACATCAGGATAAATGAGATATCCGTCACCTCAAGGATTTATCCTTTATTTATTTATTTATTTATTTTGAGAGGGAGTCTTGCTCTGTTGCCCAGGCTGGAGTGCAATGGCTTGATCTTGGCTCACTGCAACCTCCGCCTCCCGGGTTCAAGCAATTCTCCTGCCTCAGCCTCCCAAGTAGCTGGGATTAGAGGCGCCCGCCACCACACCTGGCTAATTTTTGTATTTTTAGTAGAGATGGGGTTTCACCATGTTGGCCAGGCTGGTCTTGAACTCCTGACCTCAAGAGATCCACCTGCCTCGGCCTCCCAAAGTTCTGGGATTACAGGAGTGAGCCACTGCGCATGGTCAACATTTATCCTTTCTTTGTGTCACAGACAACCCAATTATACTTTTTTAGTTAGTTTAAAATGTACAATAAATTACTATTGCCTGTAATCACCCAGTTGTGCTATCAAATACTAGATCTTACTCATTCCATCTAACTATACTTTTGTACCCATTAACCAGCCCCACTTCTCCCCTGCCACAATACCTTCCCAGTCTCTGGTAACCACCTTTTTTTTTTTGAGACAGGGTCTCGCTCTATCTCCCAGGCTGGAGTTCAGTGGCGCAGTCTCAGTTCACTGCAACCTCTGCCTCCTGAGTTCAAGCAATTCTCCCTGCCTCAGCATCCCGAGGAGCTGGGATTACAGGCACCCGCCACCATGCCCAGCTAAATTTTTGTACTTTTAGTAGAGACAGGATTTCACCATGTTAGCCAGGCTTGTCTCAAACTCCTGACCTCAAGTGATCTGCCTGCCTCAGCCACTGCGCCTGGCCCCTAACCACCATTCTACTCTTATCTCCATGAGTTCACTTGTTTTGATTTTTTAGCTCATACAAACAAGTGAAAACATGAGAAGTTTGTCTTTCTGTGCCTGGCTTATTTCACTTGACATAATGACCTTCAATTCCGTTTATTTTGTTGCAGATGCCAAGATCTACTGTTTTTTTTTATGGCTGAATAGTATTCCGTTGTGTATAAGTACCACATTTTCTTTATCCATTCATCTGCTGATGGACACTTAGGCTGTTTCTAAATCTTGGTTATTCTGAATAGTGCTGTAATATAAACAAGGGAGTGCAGATATCTCTTTGTCACACTGATTTCCTTTTTTGGGGGTATATACCAAGCAGTGGGATTCCTGGATCATATGTAAAGTTCTATTTTTAGTTTTTTGAGAAACCTCCAAACTATTCTCCGTAGTAGTTGGACTAATATATATTCCCACCAACAGTGCACAAGGGTTCCCTTTTCTCCCTCCACATTCTTGACAGCATTTGTTATTGCCCGTCTTTTGGATGAAAACTGTTTTAACTGGGATGAGATGATATCTCATGACAGTTTTGATTTGCATTTCTCTGATCGATGATAATGAGTACCTTTTCATGTACCTGTTTGCCATTCGTATGTCTTCTTATGAGAAATGTCTGTTCAGATATTTTGGCCATTTTAAAATTGGATTACTAGTTTTTTTAATACACTTTTTTTCAGTTCCTTATACATTCTGGTTATTAATCCCTTGTCAGAGGGGTAGTTTACAGATATTTTCTCCCATTAATATGGTTCTGTGGTTTGTCTCCTCACTTTGTTGATTGTTTTCTTAGCTGTGCAAACGTTTTTAACTTGATGTGATCCCATTTATCCATTTTTGCTTTAGTCATCTGTGCTCATGGGGTATTACTCAAAAAAACTGGACAACAGTTCAATATCCTGGAGATCTTCCTCAATGTGTGCTTTTAGTAGATTCATAGTTTGAGTTTTGTTTTGTTTTGACAGAGTTTCACTCTTGTTGCCCAGGCTGGAGTGCAGTGGCGTGATCTCAGCTCACCGCAACCTCTGCCTCCTGAGTTCAAGAAATTCTCCCTCAGCCTCGTGAGTAGCTGGGATTACAGGTGCCCACAACCATGCCCAGCTAATTTTTTTGTATTTTTAGCAGAGATAGAGTTTCATCATGTTGGCCAGGCTGGTATCAAACTCCCAACTTCAGGTGATCCACCCGTCTTGGCCTCCCAAAGTGCAGGGATTACAGGCGTGAGCCACCTTGCCCCGCCATGAGGTCTTAATATTTAAGTTTTTAATCTATTTTGATTTGATATTTGCTTATGGTAAGAAATAGGGGTCTAGATTCATTCTTCTGAATATAGATACCCTGTTTTCCTAGCATCATTTATTGAAGAGATATTCTTTTCCCAGTGTATGTTCTTGGGGACCTTTGTCAAAAATGAGTTCACTGAAGATGTATGGAATTGTTTCTGGGTTCTCTATTCTGTTCCACTGGTCTATGTGTCTGTTTTTATGCCAGTACCTTGCCCTTTTGGTTATTATAGCTCTGTACTATAATTTGATGTCAGGTAATGTGATTTTTCTGGTTTTGTTCTTTTTGCTTAGGATAGCTTTGCCTATTATGGGTCTTTTGAGGTTCCATATAAATTTTAGAATTTGTTTTTCTGTTCTCATGAAGAATGCCATTGGTATTTTGATGAGGATTGCATTGAATCTGTAGATTTCTTTGGGTAATATGACATTTTAACAACAATGATTCCTCCAATCTATGAACATGGAATGTCTTTCCATTTTTGGTGTCCTCTTCAATTTCTTTCATTGCTATTTTATCACTTTCATTGTAAAGATATTTTATTCCTTTGATTACATTCGAGGTACTTTATTTTATTTGTAGCTACTGTAAATGGGATTACTTTCTTATTTTTTAGATTGTTTGCTACTGACATATAGAAATGCTACTGATTTTTTGTATGTTGATTTTGTATCCCGAAACTTTAGGATGCAACTATTAGGTCAGTTCTAATAGTTTTTTGCTGGAGCCTTTAGTTTTTCCAAATATGAGATCATATCATCTGCCAGCAAAGATAAATTTGACTTCCTCCTTTTCAGTTTGGATGCCCTTAATTTTTTTCTCTTATCTGATTGCTCTAAATAGGACTTCCAGTACCATGTTGAATAACAGTGGTAAAAGTGGACATCCTTGTTTTGTTCCAGATCTTAGAGAAAAGGCTTCCAATTTCTCCCCATTCAGTATAATACTAGCTATGGGTCTGTTATATATGGCTTTTATTATGTTGAGGAATATTCTTTCCATACCCAGTTTTTTGGAGGTTTTTATCATGAAGGGATGTTGAATGTTAGCAAGTTTTTTTTCAGCTTCAGTTGAAATAATCATGTCTTTGTCCTTCATTCTGTTGATATGATGTATGACATTAATGGATTTGTATATGTTGAACCATCTTTGCATCACTGGGATAAATTCTACTTGGTTATGATAAATGATGTTTTTGATGTATTGTTGAATTTGATTTGCTAGTATTTTGTTAAGGATTTTTTCATCAATATTCATCAGCGATACTGGCTTGTAGTTTTCTTTTTTTGATGTGTCTTTGTCTGGTTTTGGCATCAAGGTAACCCTGGCCTCATAGGATGAGTTTGGAATTATTCCCCCTTCCTCTATTTTTTGGAATCGTTTTGGTAGAATTGGCATTTTTCCTGAAATGTTTGCTAGAATTCAGCAGTGAAGTCATTGGATTCTGAGTTTTTCTTTGCTAAGAGACTTTTTATTATGGCTTCAATTTTATTACTTGTTATTCATCTGTTCACATTTTGGATTTCATTATGGTTCATTCTTAGTAGGTTGTGTATTTCTAGTAGGAATTTATTTCTTCTAGGTTTTCCAATTTATTCTCATATAGTTGCTTATAGTGACTCTAATGATCCTTTGAATTTCTGCAGTATCAGTTGTTGTGTCTCCTTTCTCATCTCTGATTTTATTTTTTTGTTTTTTTCTTTTCTTCTTCATTAGTCTGGCTAAGGGTTTGTCAATTTGTTTTTAAAATGCCAACTTTCAGTTTCATTGATTTTGTCTATTGTTTTCTTTGTTTCAGTTTCATTTATTCTGCTCTGATCTTCATAATTTCTCTTCTTCTACCAATTTTGGATTTGGTTTGCCCTTCCTCTCCTAGTTCTTTAAGATGCATAGTTTGGTTGTTTATTTGAAGTTTTTCTACTTTTTTTTTTGAGACGGAGTCTCAGTGTGTGGCCTAGGTGGGAGTGCAGTGGTGTGATCTTGGCTCACTGCAACCTCCGCCCCCTGGGTTGAAGCGATTCTCCAACCTCAGCCTCTTGAGTAGCTGGGACTACAGGTGCCCGCCACCATGCCCGGCTAATTTTTTGTGTTTTTAATAGAGACGGGGTTTCACCGTGTTAGCCAGGATGGTCTCGATCTCCTGACCTTGTGATCTGCCTGCTTCGGCCTCCCAAAGTGCTGGGATTACAGGCGTGAACTACCACGCCTGGCTGTTTTTCTACTTTTTTGTGTAGTGCATATATAAACTTCCGTCTTAGCACTCCTTTTGCTGTATCCCATAGGTTTTGCTATGTTGTATTTTCATTATCATTTGTTTCAAGAAAATTTTTAATTTTCTTATTAGTTTCTTCATTGACCCACTGGTCATTCAGGAGCCTGTTGTTTAATTTCCATGTATTTGTATAGTTCCAAAATTCCTCTTGTTGTTGATTTCTAGTTTTATTCCATTTTGGTCAGAAAAGATACTTGATGTAATTTTGATTTTTTTTTTTTTTTGAATTTTTAAAGACTTGTTTTGTGGCCTAACATGTGGTCTATCCTTGAGAAAGATCCATGGCTGAAGAGAAGAATCTGTATTCTGTAGCTGTTGGATAAATGTTCTGTAAATATCTATTAGTTTCATTTGATGTATTGTGCAGATTAAGTTCAATTTTTCTTTGTTGATTTTCTGTCTGGAAGATCTGTCCAATGCTAAGAGTCGGGTGTTGAAGTCTCCAGCTATTATCATATTAGAGTGTATTTCTGTCTTTAGCTCTAATAATATTTGCTTTATATATTTGGGTGCTGTAGTGTTGGGTACATACATGTTTACAATTGTTATATCTTCTTGCTGAATTGACTCCTTTATTATTATATAATCATCTTTTTGAATTTTTTGTCTTACATATATATAGCTACATCTTCTCTTTTTAGGTTTCTATTGGTACGGAGTGCTTTTTCCCATTTCTTTATTTTCAGTTTATGTGTGTCTTTATAGGTGAAGTGTGTTTCTTGCAGTCAACAGATCATTGAGTTTTGTTTTTTTAATCCATTTGACAACTCTGTATCTTTTTATTGGAGAATTTGGTCCATTTACATTCAATGTTATCATTGATAAGGACTTAGTCCTGTCATTTTTTTATTTGTTTTATGGTAGTTGTTGTTTTTTTCTTATCTTCCTTCCATTCTTTCTTTTAGTGAAAGTGATTTTCTCTGGCAGTATGTTTTAATTTCTTTTTTGTGTGTGTGTGTATCTGTTGGATCTTTTTTGATTTGAGGTTACTATGAGGCTTGCAAATAATGCATACATTTTGACACAGGGTCTCACTCGGTCACCCAGGCTGTAGTGCAGTGGTGTAATCACAACTACCTGCAACCCCAGCCTCCCGGGCTGAAGTGACCTTCTTACCTCAGCCCTCTGATTAGCTGGGAGCACAAACGTGCACCTCCACACCAGGCTATTTCTTTTATTTTTTGTAGGTATGGGGTCTCGCTTTGTTGCTTAGGCTGATCTTGAACTCTTGGACTCAAGCAATCCTTCTGCCTCAGCCTCCTAAAGTGCTGGAATTACATACATGAGTCACCATGCCTGACTTCAGATAATATAGCCCATTATTTTAAACTGATGACAACTTAACACTGATTGCATAAACAAACTAACAAGCAAAAACTAATAAAAATGCTACACTTAACTTTATCCCTTCACTTTTTAGCTTTTTGGTTTTTTCTATTTATATCTTATTAGACTTTTTATGTCTTGAAAAGTTGTTGTAGTTCTTTTCATTGGTTTATCTTTTAGTCATTCTACTCAAAATATGAGTAGTTTACACTTTGCAATTACGGTGTTATAATATTCTATGGTTTTCTGTGTACTTATTATTACCAGTGAGTTTTGTACTTTCAGGTGATTTCTTACTGCTCATTAACATTCTTTTCTTGTTTTCCTTATTTACTATTTATTTTGAGACAGGGTCTCACTCTGTTAGCCAGGTTAGGGTACAGTGGCATGATCTCCACTCACTGCAACCTATACCTTCTGGGCTAAAGTAAGCCCCCAACCTCAGCCTCCTGAGTAGCTAGCTGCTATTACAGGTGCACACCATCATTTCCATAAAAAGTTTAAAATTTTTAAAATTTTTTTTGTAGAGACAAGGTCTCACTATATTTTCCAGGCTGGTCTTGAACTCCTGGGCTCACACAATTCTCCTGCCTTGGCCTCTCATGTGCTGGGATTATAGGCATGAGCCACTGCACCTTGGCAACATTTTTTTCTTTCAGATTGCAGTACTCCTTTTATTGTTTCTTGTAGGATAGGCCTGGTGTTGATGAAATTCCTCAGTTTTTGTTTATCTCAGGAAGTCTTTATTTTTCCATATTTGAAGGATATTTTCTCCAGACATACCATCCTAGGATCCAAGTTCTTTTCCTTTAGCACTTTAAATATGTCATGTCACTCTCTCCTGGCCTATAGATTTCCAATGAAAAGTCTGCTGCCAGGAATATTGGAGCTCCATTGTATGTTATTTACTTCCTTTCTCTTGCTGCTTTTAGGATCCTTTATCTTTGACCTTTGGAAGTTTGATTATTAAATATCTTGAGGTAATCTTATTTGGGTTAAATCTGCTTGGTGTTCTGTGACCTTCTTTTACTTGAATATTGGTATTTTTCTCTAGTTTTGGAAAGTTCTTTGTTATTGTCCCTTTGAATAAAGTTCTAACCCCCTCTCTACCTCCTTTTTAAGGCCAATAACTCTTAGCTTTGCCCCTTTCAGGCTATGTTCTAGATTTTGTCGGCATGCTTCATTCTTTTTTATTCTTTGTGTGTGCACGTGTTCTCTGCCTGTGTATTTTCAAATAGCCTGTCTTCAAGCTCACTAGTTATGTCCCTGCTTGATCAATTCTGCTATTAAAATACTCTGATGCATTATTCAGTATGTCAATTGCATTTTTCAACTCTATAATTTCTGTTCGATTCCTTTTAGTTATTTCAATTGTTTTGTTACATTTTTAGGACTCTGATTCCTATAAATAGGATTGTAAATTGCTTCTTTTTGTTATCTTAAATTTCATTGAATTTCCTGAAAACAGCTATTTTGAATTATCTGTTTGAAAGAAAGGTCATCTTTCTTTCCATCTTTCTTTCGCTCTGTCTCTCCATGATTTGTCTTTGGTGCCTTATTTAGTTCATTTGGTGAGGTCATGTTTTCCCGGATGGTTTTGATGCTTGCTGGTGTTCATCAGCACCTGAGCATTGAAGATAAGTATTTATTGTAGTCTTTGTAGTCTGGGCCTGTTTGTACCTACCCATCTTGGGAAGGCTTTCCAGGTGTACGGTGGGAATTGGGTGTTGTAATCTAAATTTTTTGTCACTGTAGTCATATCTGTATTAGGGGGCACCCCAAGCCCTATCGCGTTGTGGCTCTTGCAGACTCACAGAGATAAAATCTGGTGGTCTCTGATAAGATGCAGAAGAATTCTCTGAATTACCAGGCAGAGATTCTTGTTCTCTTCCTTTACTTTCTCCCAAACAAATGGAGTCTCTCTCTCTGTGCTCAGCCACCTGGAGCTAGGAGAGGGGTAACACAAGCACCCCTGTGGCCACCACCACTGGGACTGCACTAGGTCAGACCTAAAGCCAGCATAGCACTGGGTATTGCCTAAGGCCCATGGTAACCACTGCCTGTCTGCCACCTATGTTCACTCAAGGTGTTAGGGCTCGACAATCAGCAGGTGGTGAAGTCAGCCATGCTTGTGTCCTTCCCTTCAGGGCAGCAAGTTCTCCCTGTCCTGGGCAGGTCCATAGATGTCATCTGGGAGCCAGGGACTGCAGCTGGAAACCTCAGGAATCTACCAGGTTCTGTATTCCACTGAGGCTGAGCTGGAACGCAAGCAATAAGACAAAGTCCGTCGCACTTTCATTTCCACAAGTCTCTCCCTATTGCCCAGTACTGTCCCAAGCCTGTGGCAAGTACTGCCTGCCCCGGGGTTCTTCAGTCACAGCTTGTATTGAATTGCTGCTAGGTTTGGGACTCTCCCTTCAGGCAGTGGGCTCCCCTCTGGCTTAGGGCAGGTCCCGAAATATCATTTAAGAGCCAAGGCCTGGAATCAGGGTCCCCAAGAGCCCATTTGGTGCTCTACCTCACTGTGCTGAGCTGGTACCTAAGCTGTAAGACAGTCTTCATTACACTTGAGAGTACTCCTTTTCTTAAGCAGAAGTGGCCACTCCCCATAGCCACCACAGCTAGGAATGTGCTGAGTCACAGCTTAAGCCAGCAAGTCTCTGAGTCTCACCAAATGCCCACAGCAAGTACTGCCTGGGTACCACTACTGATTATTGAGGGCCCAAGGGCTCTTTGGTCAGCAGGTGATAAATCCTGCCAGGACTGTGTTTTTCCCTTCAAGGCAGCAATTTCGCTTCTGGCCCAGGGTGTTTCTAGAAATGTTATCCAAGAGCTAGGGCCTCACAACTCTGACTGGTTTCCTATTCTACTGTGGTTGAGCTGGTATTGAAGTTGCAAGACAAAGTCATCTTTACTCTTCCCTTGCCTCTGCTCAAGTGGAAGGGAGGAGTTTCTCCCAGAGCTATGAGCTGCACTGCCTGAGCTTGGGTAAGGGTTGGTGCAAGCACTCCCTTAGCTGCCCCAGCTTGGTGTCTCACTAGGTCATGTTGCCCTTCAAGTCCACTGGTTTTGAGCCCAGCATAGCACCAAAACTTCCAGGAATTGCTGTTTTTGTGGCCCATTCTGCCTTTCCAGTTTATTTAGAGCCCCAGAGCACTTTAGTTCACAGTGATAAGGCTTGCTGGAACTCTGGTCCTGACCACTGGGATAGGCAAATTCTCTCTGGTTACATTTGGTCTAAATGCTCCCTTCATCAGCATTGGTTCTGCTCTGTGTTCCTTCCACTGCGACAGGGCAGCACTGAGTTCCAATGCGAAGTGTTCCTTTCCATTAAGACAGGGCAGCACTGAGTTCCAGTGCGGAGTGTCCCTTTCCATTATGACAGGGCAGCACTGAGTTCCAATGTGAAGTGTTCCTTTCCATTAAGACAGGGCAGCACTGAGTTCCAATGCGGAGTGTTCCTTTCCATTAAGACAGGGCACCACTGAGTTCCAATGCAAAGTCCCATAATCACTGTGCTCTCTCTCCCCCAACACACAGATTCTCTCTCCATGGCATGTGGCCACTGCCGTGAGATTGGGGAGGGGTGGTGTCTGCAATTCAAGACTGTCTTTCCTTCCCTCTTCAGCGTTGCTTTCAATGATGTGAGGTTAAAACCCATACTATGATCGTTCATCTGATTTTTGGTTGTTGTGAAGGTGTTTTTTGGGGTGGATAGTAGTTCAATTTAGTGTTCCTGTGGGGAGGACAATTGATGAAGGCTCCAATTCAGTGATCTTGTTCCACCACCTCTCTCTCTTGCTTAGTTTTTATTACATAAAAATAT
Source organism: Papio anubis (assembly GCF_008728515.1). Lineage (NCBI taxonomy): Eukaryota > Metazoa > Chordata > Mammalia > Primates > Cercopithecidae > Papio > Papio anubis. The sequence continues at coordinate 132,184,444 of NC_044978.1, read as the reverse complement.
TTATGTTTATAATATTTCAATTATGTTCTACAATATAATCATAATTTCCACAAGGGTAATATTCATTTTTTTTTTTTTTTGGGAGAGTCTCGCCCTGTCGCCCAGGCTGGAGTGCAGTGGTGCGATCTCAGCTCACTGCAAGCTCTGCCTCCCAGGTTCACGCCATTCTCCTGCCTCAGCCTCCCAAGTAGCTGGGAATACAGGCGCCCGCCACCACGCCCGGCTAATTTTTGTTGTATTTTTTGTAGAGACGGGGTTTCACTGTGTTAGCCAGGTTGGTCTCGATCTCCCAACCTCGTGATCCACCCGCCTTGGCCTCCCAAAGTGCTGGGATTACAGGCATGAGCCACTGCACCCGGTCATTCATTTTTATATAAATGTATTTAATGTGTGTTATCAGTCTTTTTGCTTCTCTTTTCCAGAACTCTTTTTATCTCTTTTGATTAACTGGGTTTTGATGTTAAGTAGTATTTTTCAACTAGTGTTCGTGGACATTGACTAACCTGACTTCTTTCATGATTGAGAATACTTTCTATAACTTGACACCATTTATAAAGCACATGGAGAAATACTATGACTTCAGGAAATTAAGTATAGAATAAGCATATTTCATTATTAAGGAAGATGTGACATTTAAAATTAAGTTTACTTTAAAATTTGTAGAGGGTGGGTGGAGTGACTTATACCTATAATCCCAGAAGTAGGAGGCCAAGGCGAGAGGACTGCTTGAGTCCAGGAGCTCAAGACCAGTCTGGGGAACATACTGAGACCCTGTATTTACAAAAAAAAAAAAAAAAATTAGCCCAGTGTGCTGGCATGTGCCTGTGGTCCCAGCTATGTGAGAGGATCACTTGAATCCAGGAGGCTGGGGCTGTAGTGTGCTGTAACTGGGCCATCGCACTCCAACCTGAGTGAAAGAGTGAGACCCTGTCATAAAAAAAAAAAAAAAAAAGCATTCTCTTTGGTTTCATTATTGTATTTATTATCTGCCTATTAAAAGTAAGTTAATAGCTTTCATTAAAAGAGTTGATAAAAGATGACATGAGATAAATAAAAAAATTATGAAGAGAACAGGAGAGGAGGAAATGATATTAGTAGATACTGGGTTAAGAATAATCAGTACTCATATCAAGCTGGGTGCAGTGGCTCACACCTGTAATCTCAGCACTTTGGGAGGCCAAGGCAGGTGGATTGCTTGATTCCAGGAGTTCAAGACCAGCCTGGGCAACATGGCAAGGCCCTGTCTCCACAAACAAAGAAAAAAAATGAGAATAATCATAATAATTAAAAACAAAAATTACCATGTGTAGATGGAGCATTTCAGGACTAATTTTCTAATCATTACTATCAATACATCAGGAGAAACAACACTTTTCTGTAGAGAACTCTGTGAGGAATTTTTCACAAGGGTTGTTATATATGGAGTATTGGAAACATGACACACACAAAGGATGAATAACATAGCAAATGTCTGTAGTGTCCCCACAACCATTATCCCATCATAACCTAATGCCGTGCTTGCTTCAGACATTTTTATTTCAGAAATAAAACAGAAGAATACAAATTATGCTTCCTAAATGCTATTTCTCACTCAAAGGCGTCAGAGCTTCTTAGATAAATGGTTGGTTCCAGATCTGAGGCAGGAAATGAAAAATGAGCCTGGAACATGTTGTTATGCTAGAAAGCAAGAATGCACCCGGAGACTACTAACTTGAAGGCAATTTGAAGGGCCTTCCACTGGCCAAGGTATTTTGGGAATCAATAAGAATAAATGCAATTATGTGTTTAAATAATTAGGTGTTTAAATTATGTGTTTAAATAGTAAATACATTATGTGTTTAAATCCATGAGTTCATGAAGATAAACAATTCATTGGCCAGTCACTTTTGGATTGTGATATAGAATCAAACTTGTTATTTTGAAAACAAATAAAGGAAAAGAATCTAGCAGTTACCCTGCCTGTTTTGAACATACTGGACCTCGAGGTAAACAAATTCTTAATGAAGTGTTCTCTTTAAATAAAATTTCCAGCTAATAAATGAAGAAGGGGTTATAAATGTAGCCTACTACAAATTTGTAACCCCTAATGAAATACTTAATGGGTCTAGTAATAATCATCAAAAGAAGAGAGACAATTAGGCGTTTGGAGCTTCCTAATGGAAGTATACAACACCTAGGATGTATTCTTGTCAAATGATTGGACCTGAATCTACTCAAGTTTTTAGATTTAAAATTTTGCAGTAAACAATGGAAGGCAAAAGGATGTGATTGATTAATGAAACTATTTAGATGCAATCATATAAAGACCATAACAATTCTGTTTCTTAAGTAAATCAATTGTGTAGCAGTTTGCTAGGTCTGCCATAATAAAATACAATACTTGATTTAAACAACAGAAATTTATTTTCTCACTGTGTCTCTTTGTGTTTCCAAATTTCCTCTTCATATGAGAACACCACAAACCTGACAAAAACAAGCAATGGGGAAGGATTCCCTATTTAATAAATGGTGCTGGGAGAACTGGCTAGCCATATGCAGAAAACTGAAACCAGACTCCTTCCTTACACCTTATACAAAAATTAACTAAACATAGATTAAAGACTTAAATGTAAAACCCAAAACCATGAGAACACTAGGAGAAAACCTAGGCAATACCATTCAGGACACAGGCATGGGCAAAGACTTCATGACAAAAACAACAAAAGCAATTGCAACAAAAACCAAAATTGACAAATAGGATTTAATTAAACTAAAGAGCTTCTGCACAGCAAAAGAAACTATCATCATCTGGGCATGGTGGCTCATGCCTGTAATCTCAGCACTTTGAGAGGCTGAGGCAGGCGGATCACCTGAGGTCAGGAGTTCCAGACCAGCCTGACCAACATGGAGAAACCCTGTCTGTCTCTACTAAAACTACAAAATTAGCTGGGCGTGGTGGCGCATGCCTGTAATGCTATGTGACCATAAAAAAGAATGAGTTCATGTCCTTTGGAGGGACATGGATGAAGCTGGAAGCCATCATTCTCAGCAAACTAACACAGGAACAGAAAACCAAACACTGAGTGTTCTCACTCACAGGTGAGAGTTGAACAATGAGAACACATGGACACAGGGAGGGGAACATCACACACCAGGGCCTGTTGGGGGATGGGGAGCAAGGGGAGGGAAAGCATTAGGACAAATACCTAATGCATGCGGGGCTTAAAACCTAGATGACAGGTTGATAGGTACAGCAAACCACCATGGCACGTGTATACCTATGTGACAAACCTGCACATTCTGCACATATATCCCAGAACTTAAAGTCAAATAAAATGAAAAAAAAGAACACGAGTCAGGTTGGATTAAGGCCCACCATAAAGACCTCATTTAATTTAATCACTTCTTCAAAAACCCTGTCTACAAATATACAAAATAAAGTCACATTCTGAGGTATTGAAAATAGCACTTCAACATGAATTTCTCGAGGACACAATTCTGTCCATAACAAACTGTAAGGGGGAAATAAGAGAGCGTGAGTGGGATCCTTTCAACTAAACAAGTCTGAGACACATCAGCCAAAAGTAATATGGACATTATTTGGATTTTGATTTGAAAATTTAAACATTAAAAATTATGAGACAATCAGTGATATTTGTTTTTTTTTTTTTTTTTTTTGAGATGGAGTCTCACTCTGTTGCCCTGGCTGGAGTGCAGTGGCACGATCTCGGCTCACTGCAAGCTCTGCCTTCCGTGTTCAGGCCATTCTCCTGCCTCAGCCTCCCGAGTAGCTGGGACTACAGGTGCCCGCCACCACGCCCGGCTAAGTTTTTGTATTTTTAGTAGAGACGGGGTTTCACCGTGTTAGCCAGGATGGTCTCGATCTCCTGACCTTGTGATCTGCCCACCTCGGCTTCCCAAAGTGCTGGGATTACAGGTGTGAGCCACCGCGCCTGGCCTGTTTTCTTTTTTATTGTAGCGACAGGGTCTCACTACATTGCCCTGTCTGTTCTCAAACTCTTGGGCTCAAATGATCTTCCCATCTCAGTCTCCCAAAGTGTTGAGATTACAGGTATGAGCCACCATGCCTGGCCAACAATTAGAGATATGTGAACAATGACTGGATATTTGATGCTATTGAGAAAATTGCAGTCCCTGGCACTTCCACCAAAATAAAATAAAAGTAAAAATAAATTGTACATTGTTTAGATGTGATAATAGTGTTGGAGTTTGCTTGAAAGTTAGAATCCATATCTGTTATAGATATCTGAAAATAGTGATGAATAAAAGTAGGCATTCGGAGCTTCCTAATGGAGGTATACAGTGACTAGAATGTATTATTGTCAAGTGATTGGACCTGAATCTACTCAATTTTTTAGATTCATAATTTTACAGTAAACAATGGAAGGCAAAAGGATGTGGTTAATGGAACTATTTAGATGCAATCACACAGAACATAATTCCATTTCTTAAGTAAATCAATTGTGTAGTAGTTTGCTTTCTGAAATCTGTTTCAAAATAATCTGTGGGAAAGAGGGAAAAAAGGTCGATATCAATGAAACAAAGATTGGCTACTAGTTGATGATTGATACATAGGAGTTTGTCATACTATACGTTCTACTTTGGAAATGTTTCAAAATTTCCATGATAACAAGAAAAAGTGAATAGGATGACCAATACAATTGAGGACTTCTATTTTTAGCGATATTGCAGTGTTAGAAATCCTGAAACCACTTGACCTACATAATAATGAAAAATACTTGATAATGTGTTAAAAACTGCTTTTCAATGTTTAGATGAGTCCACTAAGATCGGTAATGGAACAGGAGCAGAGAGCAGGCAATTAAATTACTCTTCGAAGTCCCTGTGTGCCTTGAACCCTACAATGCTATTTATGACCTAAAAAGTCTACCACACAGAGAAGATAGGGAACAAAGCCCTGAGTCTGCACAAAATGAAAGCTTATCTTCATGCATACTGTCTGGAGCTCAGAATGGGCACGCCAGAAAAAGAACCCATCCTGTAAAAGCAGAGAAAACATTTCCATCTTGGACTGGGCTATGAATTGAAGTTTTAAAAAAGAAGAAATAAAGCCTCCTTTAAGAATGTGTAACCACTGGCCAGATCTTAAGTGGTTTGGGATCTGAATCAACATTCTTTGCATGATTGAAAAACCACAAGTCTATACTTTATTTACTTACTAATTTAATTAATTAATTAATTTTTTTCCCCTGAGACAGAGTCTTTGTCTGTCTCCCAGGCTGGAGTGCAGTGGCATGACTTGGTGCACTGCAACCTCTGCCTCCTTGGTTCAAACAATTCTTCTTCCTCAGCCTCCTGAGTAAGCTGGGATTACAGGTGGGTGCCACTGTGCCCGGTTCATTTTTGTATTTTTAGTAGAGATGGGGTTTCATGAGGTTGGCCAGGCTGGTCTTGAACTCCTGACCTCAGGTGATCCACCTGTCTCTGCCTCCCAAAGTGCTGGGATTACAGGCGTGAGCCACCCAGCCCAGGAATTTTTTTTTTTTTTTTTTTTTTTTGAGACGAAGTTTTGCTCTTGTTGCCCAGGCTGGAGTGCAGTGGCATGATCTTGGCTCACTGCAACTTCCGCCTCCCAGGTTCAAGCAATTCTCCTGCCTCAGCCTCCCAAGTAGCTGGGATTACTGGCGCCTGCCACCATGCCCAGCTAATTTTTGTATTTTTAGTAGGCATGGAGTTTCACCATGTTGGCCAGGCTGGTTTCGAACTCCTGACCTCAGGTGATCCACCTGCCTCGGCCTCCCAAGTGCTGGGATTACAGGCATAAGCCACTGCACCCAGCCTTATTTATTTAATTTTAGAGATGGGGTCTTGCCATGTTGCCCGGGCTGGAGTGCAGAGTCTACTTGCAGGCACAATCATAGCACACTGTGGCCTGGAACTCCTTTGGCCTCAAGTGATCCTCCTGCTTCAACCTTCTGAGTAGTTGGGATTATAGGCACATACCATCATGCTGGGCCCCACACGTCTGTAATTCAAAGGCTGTCAGGATGGGTAATATTCCCAGGTATCTGAAAGCAAACACAAACTTTCCCAGATAAGTGTATCCTCCTCAGTCCTCAAAGAATTCCTACAGATAGGCAGCCAACAAAAAATTCATAATTAAAAAAAAAGAGATCAAGCAAGCCATAGATAATAGAACCAGAAACACAAAGACTTTGGATATTATAATTATCAGAATTAAAGTAAATAACTCTGCTTGAAATGTTTTAAAATGTGAAGATGGCATTGAAAACATGAGGAAGAACAGGAGACAATCAAATAGCCAATTTGAAAAAGAACGAAATAGTATTCTTAGAAATAAAAAACCCTAGCCAGCTGTGGTGGTGTGTGCCTGTAGTCCCAGCGCTCTGGAGGCTGAGGCAGGAGGATGGCTTGAGGCCAGGAGTCTGAGAACAGCCTGGGCAATGTGGTGAGACCCTGTCTCCAAAAAAGTTGTAAAAAAAAAATTAGCAGGGCATGTTGGCATGCGCTTGTAGTCCCAGCTGCTCTGGAGTCTGAGATGGGAGGCTTCCCTGAATCCAGGAGTTTGAAGCTGCAGTAAGCTATGAATTGTGCCACTGGACTTCAGCCTGGCAGCAGAGAGTGACCCCATCTCTAAAATAAAAAATAAAAATCATAGAAATTAAAACTCTGATAATTGAAATTAAGAATTCAAATGGATAGAAGATTAAATAGGAGGTTAATACAACTGTATAAGGAATTAGTGACCTGGAAAATGTACATGAGGAAATTACCCAAGATCCTGCTACAGAGAGATAAAGATGTGGAAAATATGCAAGGATTAGAAAGAAGTTCTATCAGACTGTATACAGTAGTCCGCACTCATCCACAGTTTTGCCTTCTGTGACTTCAGTTACGGGTCCTCAAACTTGGTCCAAATATAGGTGAGTACAATGCAATAAGATATTTTGAGAAAGAGAGAGAGTCTGGGCACGGTGGCTCATGCCTATAATCTCAGCACTTTTGGAGGCCTAGGTGGGTGGATCGCCTGAGGTCGGGAGTTCGAGACCAGCCTGGCCAACATGGTGAAACTCCATCTCTACTAAAAATACAAAAAATTGGCTGGGCGTGGTGGTGGGTGCCTGTAATCCCAGCTACTTGGGAGGCTGAGGCAGGAGAATCACTTGAACCCAGGAGGCGGAGGTTGCAGTGAGCAGAGATCATGCCATTGCACTCCAGCCTGGGCAGGAGCTCTATCTCAAAAAAAAACAAAACAAAAAACAAAAAACTATCTATCTATCTATCTATCTATCCATCTGTCTGTCTGTCTGTCTATCTATCTATCTACCTATCTATCTTTCATAATAATAATAATTAAGCTGCCAAAGGTCAGGGATAAAGAATAAAACCTAAAAGCAGCAAGAGAATAGAAACAAGTAACATACAATAGAGGTGCAATACATCTGGCAGCAGACTTTCTGTGGCAACTTTATAGGCAAGGAGAGAGTGACGTGACATTTTCTTTCTTTTTTTTTTGAGACAGATTCTCGCTCTGTTGCCCAGGCTGGAGTGCAGTGCGTGATCTCGGCTCGCCGCAACCTCTGTCTGCTGGGTTCTCCTGCCTCAGCCTCCGGAGTAGCTGGGATTACAGGCGCATGCCACCGTGCCCAACTAATTTTTGTATTTTTAGTAGAGACAGGGTTTCACCATGTTGGCCAGGCTGGTCTCGAACTCCTGACCTCAAGTGATTCACCCACCTCAGCCTCCCAAAGTGTTGGGATTATAGGCGTGAGTCACTGCGCCCAGCGACATGACATATTTAAAATGCTGAGGGGAAAAATACTCTTACCCTAGAATAGTGTATCTGGCAAAAATATTCTTCAAACAAGAAGGAGACACAAAGACTTTCCCAAATGAAAGCTGTGGGACAACTCAAAAGCTGAGGGATTTCATCAACACTAGACCTGTCCTACAAGAAATGTGAAGGGAGTACTTTAATCAGAATGAAAACGACATTAATGAGCAATCAGAACTCATCTGAAGGTACAAAACTCACCAGTAATAGTAAGTCCTCAGAAAAACAGACTATTACAACACTGTACCTGTGGTGTGCAAACTCTTATCTGAAGTAGAAAGACTAAATGATGAACCAATAAAAAAGAACAGCTGCAACAACTTTGCAAGACATAGTAAATAAGATATAAATAGAAACAATAAAAAGGTAAAAAGCAATAGGATGAAGTTGAGGCATAGAGTCTTACTAGTTTCCTTTTTGCTTGTTTGTTTCTTTACACAAACAGTGTTAAGGTATTACCAGCTTAAAATAATGGGTTATAAGATAGTATTTGCAAGCCTCATAGTAATCCCAAACCCTAAAACATACAACAAATACAAGAAAAATAAAGCAACAAATTAAATCATATCGCCAGAGAAAATCACCTTCACTAGAAGGAAGACAGTAAGGAAAGAAAGACGACCACAAAAAAAAAAAAAAAAAAAAGAAAGAAAATAAATAATAAAATGGCAGGACTAAGTCCTTACCTACCAATAATAACATTGCATGTATTTGTTTTGTTTTGTTTTGTTTTTTTTGAGACGGAGTCTCGCTCTGTCGCCCAGGCTGGAGTGCAGTGGCCGGATCTCAGCTCACTGCAAGCTCCGCCTCCCGGGTTCCCGCCATTCTCCTGCCTCAGCCTCCCGAGTAGCTGGGACTACAGGCGCCCACAACCGCGCCCGGCTAATTTTTTGTATTTTTAGTAGAGACGGGGTTTCACCGTGGTCTCGATCTCCTGACCTTGTGATCCGCCCGCCTCGGCCTCCCAAAGTGCTGGGATTACAGGCGTGAGCCACCGCGCCCGGCCTAACATTGCATGTAAATAGACCAAATTCTCCAACCAAAAGACATAGAATGGCTGAATGGATTAAAAAAAAGGAAAAAAAAAAGCAAACCTGGCCGGGCGTGGTGGCTTACGCCTGTAATCCCAGCACTTTGGGAGACCAAGGCGGGTGAATCATCTGAGGTCAGGAGTTCGAGACTAGCCTGGCCAACATGACGAAACCCCGTGTCTACTAAAAATACGAAAATTAGCCCGGCAGGGTGGTGGGTGCTTGTAATCCCAGCTACTTGGGAGGCTGAGGCAGGAGAATTGCTTGAACCCAGGAGGTGGAGGTTGCTGTGAGCCAAGATTGTGCCATTGCACTCCAGCCTGGTCAACAAGAGTGAAACTCTGTCTCAAAAAAAAAGCAAGACCCAATGATCTTGGGGGTATTGCAGTCTCCAGCTATTACTGTACTGGGGCCTAGCTCTTTAGCTCTAATAATATTTGGTTTATATATCTGGGTGCACTAGACTCCACTAAAGAAAAGCCTAGACCCGATGACTTAATTGCTGAATTCTATCAAATGCTTAAAGAAGAACTAATACCAATCCTACTCAAATTATTTCAAAAAATAGGGAATACTTCCAAACTCATTCTGTGAGGCCAGTGTTACCCTGATACCAAAATCAAAGACACATAAAAAATATGAAACTATAGGGAAACATCTCTGATAAATACTGATGCAAAGTCCTCAACAAAATATTAGCAAACAGAATTCATAATACATTAAAAAGATCATTCATTATCACCTAGTGGAATTTATCCTAGGGATGCAAGGATGGTTCAACATATGCAAATCAATCATTGTGATATATCATGTTAACAGAATGAAGGACAAAAACCTTATGATTATTTCAATTGATGCTGGAAAAGCATTTGATCACTTTCAACATCCCTTCATGACAAATACCTTTTTAGAAAACTCGGTATAGAAGGAACATACCTCAATATAATGAAAGTCATTTATGACAGACCCGCAACTAGTAACATACTGAATGGGGAGAAACTGAAAGCCTTTTCTCTGAGATCTGGAACACAACAAAGATGTCCACTTTCACCAGTGTTATTCAACATAGCACTGGAAGTCCTAGCTACACCAGTCAGCCAAGACAAAGAAACAAAGGTCATCCAAATGGGAAAGAAGTCAAATTATCCTTGTTTGAGATGTGATGATCTTATATTTGGAAAAACCTAAGGACTCCACAAAATAATTATTAGAACTGATAAACCAATAAAGTTGCAGGATACAAAATCAACATACAAAAATCAGTAGTACTTCTATGTACCAACAGTGAACAATCTGAAAATAAAATCCCACTTACAGTAGTGACAAATAAAATTAAATACCTAGGAATTAACTTAAAGAAGTAAAAGATCTCTACAATGAAAACTATATAACACTGATAAAAGAAATTGAAGAGGACACCAAAAAATGGAAAGATATTTCATGTTCATGGATTGGAAAAACCAATATTATTAAAGCGTTCATAGTACCCCAAATAATCTACACATTCAATTCAATCTCTATCAAAATATCATGACATTCTTTGTTAGAATAGAAAAAACAACCCTAAAATTTATATGGAACCACAAAAGACCCAGAATAGCCAAGCTATCCTCAGCAAAAAGAACAAAATTGGAGGACGTAACATTACCTGACTTCTGATTTTACCACAGAGCTATAGTAACCAATAGAATCATACTGGTATAAAAATAGACATATAGACAAATGGAACAGAATAGAGAACCCAGAAGCAAATCCACACACCTACAGTGAACTCACTTTTGACAAAGGTGCCAAGAACATACACTGAGGAAAAGACCACCTCTTCAACAAATGGTGCTGGGAAAACTGGATATTCATATGCAGAAAAACGAAACTAGACTGCTATCTCTTGCCATGTACAAAATTCAAATCAAAACAGACTAAAGAGTTAAATCTAAGACCTCAAACTATGAAAGTACTCTAAGAAAACACTGGGGAAACTCTCTATGAGATTGGATTCAGCAAAAATTTCCTAAGTGATACCCCACGAGCACTGGCAACCAAAGCAATAATGGACAAATGGGATCATTTCAAGTTAAAAAGCTTCTGCACAGCAAACGAAACAACAGTGTGAAGAGACAACCCACCGAGAGGGAGAAAATATTTGCAAACTATCTAGCTAACAAGGGACTAACATCCAGAGTATATATGGAGCTCAAACAACTCTATAGGAAAAAAAATCTAATGATCTGATTTTAAAATGGACCAAAGATTTGAATAGCCATTTCTCAAAAGACAATACATAAACGGCAAACAGGCATATGAAGAGGTGCTCAGCATCATTGATTATGAGAGAAGTGCAAATCAAAACTACAATGAGATATCCTCTCACCTCAGTTAAAATGGCTTTATCCAAAAGACAGATAATAACAAATGCTGGCAAGGATGTGGCGAAAAGTGAACCCTTGTACACTGTTGGTGAGGATGTAAATTAGTACAATCACTATGGAGAACATTTTGGAGGCTCCTCAACAAACTGAAAATAGAGGTACCATATGATCCAGCAATCCCATTGCTTGGTATGTACCCCAAAGAAAGGAAATCATTATATCAAACGGATATCTGCACTCCCATGTTTGTTGCAGCATGGTTCACAGTAGCCAAAATTAGGAAGCAACCTAAGTGTTTGTCAACAGATGAAGGGATAAATAAAATGTGGTACATATACATAATGGAGTACTATACAGCCATATAAAAGAATGAGATCCTATTATTTGCAACGACATAGATGGAACTGGAAATCATGATGCTATGTGAAATAAGCCAAGCACAGAAAGCCAAACATTGCATATTCTCACTCATTTATGGGATCTAAAAATGAAAACAATTGAAATGGAGATAGGGAGTAGGAGGATGGTTATCAGAATCTGGGAAGGGTATTGGGGGGTGGGAAGGAGGTGGGGATGGTTAACGGGTACAAAAAAATAGAATGAATAAGACCTAGTATTTGATAGAACAGTAGGGTTACTATAGTCCATAATAATTTTTTTTGGCAGGGAGACAAGAGCCTTCCTCTGTCCCCCAGGCTGGATTGCAGTGGCACCATCTCGGCTCACTACAACCTCCGCCTTCCAAGTTCAAGCAATTCTCATGCCTCAGCTTCCCGAGTAGCTGAGATTACAGGCGTCTGCCACCACACCTAGCTAACTGTTTGTATTTTTAGTAGAGACAGGGTTTCGCCATGTTGGCCAGGCTGGTCTTGCACTCCTGACCTCAGGTGATCCACCTGCCTCGGCCTCCCAAAGTGCTGGGATTACAGGTGTGAGCCACCTCGCCCAGCCAATAACAATTTAATTGTACATATTATAATAATGAAATGAGTATAACTGGATTGTTTATAACACAAAGGATAAAATCCTGAGGAGATGGCTACCCCATTCTCCATGATGTGATGATGATACATTGCGTGCCTGTACAAAACATCTCATGTATGCATAAGTATATACACCTACTGTGTACCCACAAAAATTAAAATTAAGAATTAAAGAAAATAGATTGGCTGATGGCCTTGTCACACACAGTATAATGCTTCTTAGTCTAATATTATGATGACATAGGGAAGACTAAAATATAGTTCTAGGTGAGATGTTGACATCATATATTAGGTATGCCAACCAGATGTGAAAAAATGCCAGGTCACTGTATAATGAATCATAAGTTTATTTAATGCTGATTGTACTTTAACTTTAGTTGCTCCCACAAATAAAGTCTTATCTCTATAGGCAATAAAATATTTATAGTAGTCAGAAATGGATCATATGAAAGGTCAGTCTTTCATGAAACTCTTCTCCATTTTCACAGCAAGGCAGATTCAGGTGAGGGTAGATAGGTTCCTGAATTACATAAGCTCATCTTTATTATTCAGACAACAAATATTTACTGAGTATTCCTTGTGTTCAAGGCACTGAACTAGGTAATATATGGAAATATCCTGAGATGTAAGACATGCTTTCCTATACCTCGTAATTTTCCATTTGTGAAATCCCAAGATTTTCAGACCTTGATGTCAGCTCTAGCTTCTTTGTCTTTTACCTTCAATGTTCTATCAGTCACCAGCTTCTGTAAATTCTTCATTTACAATGTTTCTTTGATGCCTCTTTTCTCAGTTTAAGTCATCTCTTTAGTTCAATCATTTTTTTTTTTTTAATTTCCGGACTGATCTCTGCCTTCCCACATCCCCCCATCCATTCTGTACATGAACAGAATAACCTTTCTTTTTCTTTCTTTTTTTTTTTTAACTTTTACTGTAGTTTCAGGGGCATATGTGAAAGGTTGTTGTATAGGTAAACTCGTGTCACAAGGGTTTGTGGTGCAGGTTATTTCATCAACCAGGTATTAATCCTAGTACCCAAGTTATTTTCTCTGCATCTCTCCCTCCTCCCAACCTGCGCCCTCTAGTAGACCCCAGTGTCTGTTGTTTCCTTCTTTGTGTTCATGAGTTCTCATCCTTTAGCTCCCATTTATAAGTGAGAACATGTGACACTTGGTTTTCTGCTCCTGCATTAGTTTACTAAGGATAATAGTCTCCAGCTCCTTCCATGTTCCTGTAAGACATGATCTCATTCTTTTTTACGGCTGCATAGTATTCCATGGTGTATATATCTTACACCCTCATGGTATATACATATACACCAGTGCATTTTCTTTATCCCATCTGCTAATTACGGGCATTTATGTTGATAAGATTAACCTTTCTAAAACATTACGTTTATAACTGAAAGAGGAGCCGGTTGCTCATTGCCTGTGGAATGAAGACAAAATAACAAGAGTGAGGTATGATAAAGAGTGAATTTTGTTATCCATTGCCGGCAAGGAGGAAAGTGGTCAGAATACATTACAAAAATGTCCACTTTCCAATTTCTGGAGAGAGGGCAGGGGTTTCAGAAGAGGGGCTCTGAATGCAGGAGAGGCAAGGGGGCTAGTAGGTGCCAGGTGGCATGGGCTTGCCCCAGTAGCTTATCTTGAATTATTGTTCCATCTGGTGAAGGGGCCAGCACCTTCGTGGGCTCATCCAAGCTACAAATCAATCCCAGTCCGTCTTGCAGTCAATATCTAGCTGGGAGTGAACTCTGGCCTAGAAGTAATCTCCGGCTGGGGAGAGAATCCCAGAAGTGCCTGTTTTTGTGTCAGGATTAGGCCCCTGAACATTCTAAAGAAATATATGACCAGATAAGTGAGTATGATGTGAGCTTAACTAGCATCCAGGTAAATAAATGTGCATAAGGCATGGGAGCATAAGGTGGGAAAGGGGAGGGAATAGAGTGTTAAAACACATTCAAAGGCGTATTTCAAGACAACAGAAAACACATGTGTGGTTCATCTCAAAGCTGTGTCTGGAGACTGGCGAGAAAGGAGGAAAGAAAAAAAAGTTTAAAAATACAGCTTTTTTGTTTGTTTGTTTGTTTGTTTTTGAGACAGAGTCTCACTCTGCTACTCAGGCTGGAGTGCAGTGGCACAACTTGGCTCACCGCAACCTTCGCCTTCCGGGTTCAAGCAATTCTCCTGCCTCAGCCTCCCGAGTAGCTGGGACTACAGGTGCATGCCACCATGCCCGCCTAATTTTTGTATTTTTAGTAGAGACAGGGTTTCACCAAGTTGGCCAGGCTGGTCTCGAACTCCTGATCTCAGGTGATCCACCCACCTCGGCCTACTCAAAGTGCTGGGAATACAGGTGTGAGCCACTGTGCCTGGACCTGTGTCTTATTTCTCTTCTTTAGTGCCAAACATGGGACCTAATGTAAGGGAGCCCTCAAAACAACATTGCTTAATGAGGGGTTGGATGACATCTGCTTGAGGGAGAAATGGAATCATCGTTTACTTACTTACTTTCTTCTACAATATTGATCGTCTTGCTATTTTTCTGTTTTGTTTGTGCTGTTTGGAGCATAATCAAAGGGAAAAAGTAGTTTCACATTTTGGGCCTCCATTTAGCCATACTTGTGGATGATGGGTTTAATTGACCATTAGAACTCTTTTCCAATCTAACACTTTAGGGTGTATTGCCAAACTGGAAAGTACCCAAAGGCCCACCAAGAGTAGATAAATAAATTATATAGTATTCATACAGTGGAATCCTACATAAAGATAAGAATGAATATGCCTTTGTGACTTGCAAAATATATAAATTTCATGCAGATAATATTCAATGAAAGAAGTCAGTCTCAAAATGGTAACTACTTGCTTGGTTGGGCATGATGGCTCATGCCTGTAATGCCAGCACTTTGGGAGGCCAAGGTGGGTGGATCATGAGGTCAGGAGTTCCAGACCAGCCTGGCCAATGTGGTGAAACACCATCTATACTAAAAATACAAAAATTAGCCAGGCATGATGGTGCATGCCTGTAATCCCAGCTACTCAGGAGGCGGAGGCAGGAGAATCGCTTGAACCCAGGAGGCCATGGCTGCAATAACCTGAGACTGTGTCACTCCACTCTAGCCTGGGTGACAGAGTGAGACCCTCTCTCTCAAAAAAAATAATAATAATAACTACTTCATTTATATACAGTTTTAAACAGACACAACTAATATATAATGATAGAAGTCAGAATGGATGGGATGACCTTTGGGAGGGATGACCTTTAATGGTAATAGATGTTACCTTTGGAAGGGCTGGAGCTTGTGGGAGGCTTATGTGGCATTGCTAGTACACTTTTTTTTTTTTTAATCTGAGTGATAGGTATACAGGTGTGTTCACTTCGTAAATATATATCAAGCTATCCACTTAGATTTCCTGTACTTTTTTGGTACAGATGTTATACTTCCCTACAAAATTTAGTTAAACAAAAGACTTTTATAAGTACTGAAATGTAGTTTGGTGAATTCTTAACATTTAACCTTTTAGCCTATCTGCAGAGACAAATGTTATATACTCTACTGTACTTTCTGACCCTGCAGGTTAATTATCAATACCTAGGGGTTTTTTTCTTTATTTCACTGCAATCTAATTTTTAGAAGTGAACTTTATAACCAAATAAACTTTAAACTTTATAACCAAATGAACTTTTTTTTTTTTTTTTTTTTTTTTTTTTTTTTTTTTTTTTGAGAGGAAGCCTACCTCTGTCACCAGGGTGGAGTGCAGTGGTGAGATCCCAGCTCTCTGCAACCTCTGCCTCCTGGGTTCAAGCGATTCTCCTGCTTCAGCCTCTCGAGTAGCTGGGACTACAGGCGCTTCCTGGGTTCAAGTGATTCTCCTGCCTCAGCCTCTCGAGTAGCTGGGACTACAGGCGCATGCCACCACGTCCAGCTAATTTTTGTATTTTTAGTAGAGATGGGGTTTCAGCATGTTGGCCAGGATGGTCTCGATCTCCTGACCTCGTGATCCACCTGCCTCGGCCTCCCAAAGTGCTGGGATTACAGGTGTGAGCCACTGTACCTGGCCCCAAATAAACTTTATAACCAAATGAGTTACTTCTTAATTGGTCTCTTATCTGCTGTATAAAGCAAATTATACGAACCAAGGTGCTCTGGCTCCAGCATCTGGGCTCTTACTACCCCCATGATCCCCTGCCCCCTCCCCCATGCTGTCTCTCTCTGTGTAAAACCCACCTTCTGTTCACTTTCCATGTCTAAAAGATTTTGACACCTGCTTTTTGACCTTTCTCATCTCTCCAAGATTATTGCTATCTTGGTTAACTTCTGTGTTTATTTTGATGATCATCCCATCACCCTAGCTTCTGTGCTCTCTGATCTCAACTCCATCTCCAGGATAGGCAGAATTCTAAAGATCTCCCTCTCCCCTAACCCCTATAATTCCAGTTCATTCCCTAGTTATTTCATCAAACACTAATCCAGGTACTGATCTGAAGGATTTTGAAGTTATAACTAAAATCCTAAGTTAGTTGACTGTAAAATACCAAGATTGTAAAGGTAGGCCTGATTTAATCATATAAGCCCTTTAAAAGGCAGAAAGAGCCTGGGCGTGGTGGCTCACGCCTGTAATCCCAGCACTTTTGGGAGGCCAAGGTGGGTGGATCACCTGAGGTCAGGAGTTTGAAACCAGCCTGGCCAATATGGTGAAACCCCGTCTCTACTAAAAATAACAAAAATTAGCTGGGCATAGTGACGCATGCCTGTAGTTCCAGCTACTCAGGAGGCTGAGGCAGGATAATTGCTTGAGCCTGGGAGGCGAAGGTTGCAGTGAGCCGAGATCATGCCACTGCACTCCAGCCTGGGAAAAAAAGCGAGACTCAAGCTGTTTTGAAAGTGGAGGGGCCACATGAGAAGAAATGCAGGCAGCCAAGAGGAGCTGAGGGTGCCCCTGGTTGACATTCAGCAAGGACACAGGAAACTCAGTCTTGGAACCAAAGAGAAATGGATTCTGCCAACAACCTGACTCTGCTTGGTTGAAGAGTGTCCAGCTAAGAGTTCAGCTGACTGATACCTTGACTTGGCCTCGTGATACCCTGAGCAGAGTCTAGACTTCTGACCTCCACAACTGGGAGATAATAAATGGGTATTTTTTTAAGACACTAACTTGATGGTAATTTGTTACTCTAGCAATAGAAAACAAATACACTTCCCTTCCACTTCCATAACTTCACTCTTGTGCTCAAACCGTGAGACCTTATCAAAACCTGGAATGTGAATATTAAATGCCAGCATCCCACTCAGTGACCTGATCCTCCTGTTTCAGCTCTTGCCATCTCCATGTGACCCCTCCATGTACTTTTTTTCTCCCTACCTATTCCTGGTTTCGCTTTCCTATGACGATGAATCACTTCACTCACACGACTCCTTTGCTTCATCTTTCCATTGCCTTACCCACCCAACAAAACCGTACCCTAGAATTTATCTAACCCTTTACCTTTACATCTTTGTGAATGAGAAAGCCATGCCCATTTGCAGCTTTCAAACCACTGTTTATAGAGTCCCATCCCAAGTAGTAGGGGCCTTGGTGTTGCTGTGCAATCTCTGTCTCATATTAGTGTTGGGAGGAAAAACTTCCTCTGCCAACTTAAGTCCAGTGCTTGGGGGCCTGTAAATTAACTGGCAATCGATGGATGAACAGGAGAATAGACAAGGTTTATTTACACTTATTCAGGTGAAGAGACTCTCTGTACAGTTAAGGATGAGAATTTATATGCCAATAATATGGGAAAAGAGAGGAGGAAAGGGATCTATGGGAAAACAAATATGTTTTTATAGAAAGACAAATGGGCTTTTAGGGAAAGAAATGATGGTATGACAACTGGTGATATGTTCAGTTATGCAATTTGTCATTCAGGTGCAAGTGGTCTCCTTCCTGGCAGTGGAGTTTTCTTCCAGGCAGTAAAGTCTCCTTATTGGCAGTGAAGCTCCCCAAGAGGGAATTTATGGCAGCTTCACTCTCTGAAAGCTCTGCCTTTAGTCAAATAAGGGAAGCTCCAGAAAGGCTTCTTTCTGTATCTTAAACGTTTCAGTTTAAAACACTCTTCATACCAACTCAATGGGTGCCAGTGGGTCCCTCCATTAGCATCCTCTTCCATTTCCTTGGGGCCTTGTGGTGAGCAGAAAAATGACCTCTCAAAGGTGTCCATGTCTTATTCCCCAGAATGTGAATGATAGGTTACTTAGCGAAGGAGAATTAAGGTTCCAGATGAAATGAAGATTGTTAATCAAATGACTTTCTTTTGTTGTTTGAGATGGAGTCTCGCTCTGTTGCCCAGGCTGGAGTGCAATGGCACAGTCTTGCCTCACGACAACCTCTGCCTCCCCGGTTCAAGTGATCTCCTGCATCAGCCTCCCAAGTAGCTGGGACTACAGGCTCATGCCACCATGCCCACTTGATTTTTGTATTTTTTGTAGAGACGGGGTTTCACTATGTTGGCCAGGCTGGTCTTGAACTTCTGACCTCGTAATCTACCCGCCTTGGCCTCCCAAAGTGCTAGGATTATAGGTGTAAGCCTGCCCAAATGACTGTACCTGGCCTAAATAACTTTAAAATAGGGAGATTATCCTGGCTTATCCAGTGGGCCTATTGTAATAACAAGGGTCCTTAAAGGTGGAAGAGGGAGGCAGAAGAAAATCAAAGACGTGATGACAGAAGCAGGGTCACAGAGCTGCTATACTGCTGGCTTTGCAGATGGAGAAAGGGGCCAAGAGCCCAGGAATGCCGGTGGCCTCTGCAAGATGGAAAAGGTTCCAGAAAGGAACACAGACCTGCCGACATTTTGTTTTTAGACCACTAGACCCATTTTAGACTTCTGACCCGTAGAAATGTAATATACTCGTGTTGTCTTAAACCACTAAGTTTGTGGCAATTTGTTATGGCAGCAATAGAAAACTAATACAAGCCTATTCAAATATTCATCATTTTCCCAAATCCTGAATCAGGCATTCACACCCATACCCTCAGCACATCCATCAACTTCATAGAGAAAGTATAGTTATGGGCCAGATATTTATTTCAATTTTCTGTAATTAAAGCATTTACCTCAGCCAGGTGTGGTGGCTCACACTTGTAATCCCAGCACTTTGGGAGTCTGAGGCAGGCAGATCCCTTTGAGGCCAGGAGTTCAAGACTAGCCTAGGTAACATGGTGTGACCCCGTCTCAACTAAAAATACAAAAGTTAGCCAAGCATGGTGGTGTGTGCCTGTATGAACCCAGGAGGTGGAGGTCGTGGTGAGTTGAGATTGTGCCACTGCACTCCAGCCTGGGCAATAGGGTGAGACTCTGTCTCAAAAACAAAAAACAACAACAACAACAAATCCATTTACCTCCATGAGGATACATCCAACTTCCTTCCCTTTTGTGACAATTTTTTGAAAAGTTTCTGTATTAGTATGTTCTTACACTGCTAATAAAGACATACCTGAGACTGGGTAATTTATAAAGGAAAGAGGTTAATTGACTCCCAGTTCGGCCTGGCTAAGGAGGCCTCAGGAAAGTTACAGTCGTGGCAGAAGGGGAAGCAAACACATTCTTCTTTACATGGTGGCAGGAAGGAGAAGTGCCGAGCAAAAGGGGAAAAGCCCCTTATGAAACCATTAGATCTCATGAGAACTCACTATCAGAACAGCAGCATAGGAGTAATCACCCTATGATTCAATTACCTCCCACCAGGTCCCTCCTGCCACACGTGGGGATTATGGGAACGACAATTCAATTTGGGCTGGGAGCCATGGCTCATGCCTGTAATCCTAGTACTTTGGGAGGCCGAGGTGGTGGATCACCTGAGGTCAAGAGTTCGAGACCAGCCTGGCCAACATGGCAAAACCCTGTCTCTACTAAAGATACAAAAATTAGTTGTGCATGGTGGCACGTACTTGTAATCCCGGTTACTCAGGAGGCTGAGGCAGTAGAATCACTTGAACCCACGAGGCAGAGGTTGCAGTGAGCTGGGATCACGCCACTGCACTCTAGCCTGGGTGACACAGCAAGACTGCATCTCAAAAAAAAAGATGAGATTTGGGTAGGGACACAGCAAAACCATATCAACTTCCATATATATATATAGGCAATTTTATAACTTATTTGATGTATATGATGCTCAGTGGTTAGTTCTCATCCACATTGACTGTCTGTAGATTTTTGAAAATGGTAACAAGTATATAAGTAATCAGATATATACCAAATTATAGAGATTGTTTGGTGAATCTTTAGCCTCATTACATTTTCTGAACAACTGTACACAGATGCGGTATGGAACATTCCTTATTCCTTTGGCCCAGACAGTTTTGTTGAACCTGGTATTAATGCACACATCTGGAGTTCCCATCTCCTTCATGGCAAATTTTCGGATCTCTCTGAGTGCCCCAGGGGCACACTTCTTGACGCCCACTCTGTGAATGCGTTTGTGAATGCTGATGATGTATTCTCGGGTCACTACGTCATTTATGGCAGAACAGCCCTTCTTCTTGCCACTTTTCTTTGCAGGAGCCATTCTGCCTGGCCCAATTTGGAAAGGAAGAGCATGAGGGATTCTAAAGTTTCCTTTGCTTTTCTAATTCTAATTCCTCTGGATCCCATTTTCATTATGCTTCCTAAGGGACCTGATACTACCAACAACTCTTTCTTTCTTTATGGCTTGTCCTCTTGGCATGCACACATGTTCTAGTCTGTCTAATTCAAACCACGTGAATATTTTCTCTGAACCCTAAGATAGCCTCTACCTATATTCCTTTCTCTCACCTTCTTTTTATACTGAAATCTTTAGAAAGAGTTGTTTAAACTGTTTCCATTATTTTATTTACAATAACTGTTTGCACCATTATAGACTGAACTTTCTCTTGCCAAATTAGTCAAAAGCCTGACAGCTGTGAGCCGGGCTGTGGGAGAATACTGTGCACATAGCCTCTCTTCCATTGTTTTTTTATTTTCTTAACTTGGAGTGGTAATGAAAATAGATATACTCGGACAGAATACATCTGTTATATATGTAACCCAAAATACCCCCAGGCCCATGGGGAATCCTGTCTGAAACCTGATCTTGCCAGGGGAAAATTGACCATTTTGGAGTTCACCTTTGGAGTAAGCACTAAGAAATGTAGCATACTGGGGCCTTACCAGCATTTTGCAACTGGTGCACAGGCATTCAGCAGGAGTCCCAATATGGGGCTCTATAAATACTGGGCAGTGACTCTTGTCTGGTAAAATAAAAGAAAGGTCATGTGGTGGAGGGCAGAGGGTAATGGCTTGGAAGGCTGTGAGTCATTTAACCTTTAACCTTGTGCAAATCAGTCTGCTTTGCATTGGTGACTTATCTGTAAAATGAGGAAAGTCATCTAACATCTGACCTAAAGAGGAAGGTCCTTTTTCTCTAAAATTCTATGGCTAGCTCCAAAAACAATGCTAACTTACAAGTTAAAATGACTTATTTCTATACAATGCAATACATTTATAAAATGCTGGCTTTAATCTGAACTTATCAAATAGAATTTGATAAAGTATTAGGATGAGGTTAGGAACTAATATAACTTTATTTTTAATTTTTATTTAATTTTCCACTGCCTCCCAATATAACTTTATTTAGCAAATAAACCGACCTATAAATATGAAACATCACAATCTAAAATATTTTTAAAATTAGACTAAAAGTAAGGAAGAATTTTTTATAGGTTTAGTCCTATTTCAAGTGAGGATATGACTCTAAATATTGCCATGTGTCTTGATATGTTTATTTTATCAGTTTATTTTACTTTTAAACAAAATCCATTTTTTCATTATAAAATTTATAATTTTCTAAATTTGTTACATAAAATTTAGAAAATTATACTAAAATACAAGATAAAAGACATTCCATGTTACTACCTAGAACAAATGAACACTTTCCTGCTATTTTCTTTCTTTTTTTTTTTAGAGTGGGGTCTCACTCTGATCATGGTTCACTGCAGCCTTGAACGCCCAGGCTCAAGCAATCCTTCCACCTCAGCCCCCCAAATAGCTAGGTCCCCAGGTATATGTCATCACATCCAGCTAAGTTTTAAAAAATTTTTTGTAGACACAAGGACTCCCTGTGTTGCCTAGGCTGGTCTCGAATTCTTGGGCTCAAGCAATCCTCTGGTTGCCTCCCAAAGTGCTGGGATTACAGGTGTGAGCCACCACACCCAGTGTAATTAAATTTTTTTTTTTTTTAATAGAGATAGGGTCTCACTATGTTGCCCAGGCTGGTCTTGAACACCTGGGCTCAAGCAACTATTTCGCCTCTGCCTCCCAAGTGTTGGGATTACAGGAGTGAGCCACCACTCCTTGCCCAGCAATTTTCTATGTATAGGTTTTTTTTTTTGTTTGTTTTCTTGACATGGAGTCTTGAATTGTCACCCAGTGACAGGCATTGGCATGATCTTGGCATTGGCATGATCTTGGCTCACTGCAGCCTCCACCTCCCTGGCTCCAGTGATCCTCCTGCCTCAGCCTCCTGGGTAGCTGGGATTACAGGCATGTGCCACCATGCCCGGCTAATTTTTTTTTTTTCGTTTTTTTTTCTTTTTTTCTTTTGAGACAGTCTCGCTCTGTCACCCAGGCTGGAGTGCAGTGGTGCGATCTGGGCTCACCGCAAGCTCCGCCTCCCGGGTTCAAGCCATTCTCCAGCCTCAGCCTCCTGAGTAGCTGGGACTACAGGCGCCCACCATCACGCCCGGCTAATTTTTGTGTGTGTGTTTTTAGTAGAGGCGGGGTTTCACCGTGTTAGCCAGGATGGTCTCGATCTTCTGACCTCAGGTGATCTGCCCAACTTGGCCTCCCAAAGTGCTAGGATTACAGGCGTGAGCCACAGCACCCAGTCTAATTTTTGTATTTTTAGTAGAGAAGGGTTTCACCGTGTTGGCCAGGCTGGTCTCGAACTCCTGACATCAAGTGACCACACGCCTCGGCCTCCCAAAGTGCTAGGATTACAGGCGTGAGCCACCGTGCCTGGTCTCTATGTACAGGGTTTTGATTTGTTTTTATTTTGCATAATTACAAAATGCTATATTCAACTAAGTATCCGTTTTTAAAAATGTGCACAGCAGTTTCATGTGTGTTTTCTCCATTTTTGTTCAGTCGCCTCCTGTAGTGCCTTCAGATCTTGCTTGAAATGTTTTCATTTTTTCTGTTATCATAAAATTTTATTCTTTTCACTTATCTGGGTGAACTAAAAAAAAGAAAATTAAAATAAAATTTATTCTTTGGAGATTTTTCAGTTTTTGCAAACAGTCCTTAACTGCCAGGTCTGAAAACTTTATCTTCGTTTTTTTTTTTTTTTTTTTTTCTTGAGACAGTCTCACTCTGTGGCCCAGGCTGGAGTGCAGTGGTGGGATCTCGGGTCATTGCATCCTCTGGCTCCTATGTTCAAGCGCTTCTCGTTCCTTAGCCTCGCGAGTAGCTGGAATTGTAATTACTCCTGGCCTCAAGCGATCTGCCTGTGTCAGCCTCCCAAAGTGCTGGGATTACAGGAATGAGCCGCCGCTCTGGCCTTAATTTTGTCTTAAAATGAAGTATGACTAATATATATTTCTATATGGGTCTTTAAGGGTCTTGAAACTGACAGAAATTAATTCAAAAGAATAATTTTACCCAAATGTTTGGGCGCACCATGAATATATACCTTAAAGTTCTTTTAAAAAGCATGCGGTATGGTATTTCTAAATTTTTTTTTAAAAAAATTGCGTAGAGTCAATTTTCTTATATAGGCTTCCTAGCTAAAACTTTCCTGCATTGAGTGAACCATTAATAGTTATTCCTAGTGCTGATTTAAACAACTTAAATGATATTATGATTTTTGTTTGTAAATGCAAACCAGGAAATATCTGCATGCAGGTACTAATTTCCTAGGGCAGACGCAGCAGATAGATGTTGGGATGGCTACACTCACATAGCCTGATGGCCCGTTTCCTGAACATGCGCAATCACTTTCCAGCCTTTCCACACCATCAGAATATTGCACAGAAGTATGTCAGTCACAGGAGTATAAAGAATAACATTTAAACTATGGTAATATTTTCACACCATCAGAATATTGCACAGAAGTATGTCAGTCACAGGAGTATAAAGAATAACATTTAAACTATGGTAATATTTTCATTCAGTAAGTTTCTCCCCTTTCCCTCCCCGGGTTAGATTCAGTCCCTGATCTGATTTTTTAAGGCCCTGGGGCGCAAGCATCCACTTTCTCAGAAGCCCATTCACCAGAAACCACCCATTCAACTTGCTCTGGGGGCGAGCAGCACTTGTGACTGGACAACCTGTGTGTCAGCGTCCCCGGTGCTTCGGCGCTCCGGCCAGTGGCGGCGACCAAACCCATCTAGGTCAGACGAGGTATTGATCAGCCCGAAGAGCGCCCAGTGATTCTCGTAGTTAAATCACCCCGGTCCATTCGTTCGATCTCGGAGGCGGGAGTGTTTGGCTTTTCCCTGCGTGTCCCGGCAGGGTGACCCTAGCCCAGCGGGAGGGCGGTGGTTCCCGTCCAGCTGGCGGCTCAGCGCCGCGGGATACGTGAGCGCTTTCAGCCGGGTCCCAGGGCGCTTATCGCGGCCCGGCAGACTGGACCGCGCCTCATCCCCGCCCGCGAACCCCGACCCAGGGAAACCCGGGGCGCTAGGGAGGGGCCACAGCGCTCAGCTCTGGCCCTTCATAGCCCGAGGCGCGCATCTGCACTGCCTGAGCTCGTTCTCTCGAGGTTCGGGTCTCCTGAGGCCGCCAACCGCCGGCTGCTATCGTGACCTGGAGCTGCAGCGCCTCCCGCGCCGGCCGCCGCGCTAGGGGAGCGCTGAGGCGCACCGGGTGTGGTCCGGCGAAGGGGTTGTGCAGCGCGCGGGCTGTGTGCTGTGCCCACACAAACGGTTCCGGGCGTGCAGGAGGGAAAAGGCAGTGCCCGCCACTCCCGCTGAGATTGAGAGACGCGGCAAGGAGGCAGCCTGGAGAGGAGCTGGGGAGGATTTGGCAACGCACCGCGCCCATGCTCGGTGGCCTTGTTAAGCGGAAACTGCTGCTTTAGGGTTTGTTTGGAAGGTCCGGCTGACTCATCCCAACATTTACATCAATAAGTGTTAAAGCTCTGCCTCTGAGCCCGCACATCCTGAGATCCTGAGCCCTTGGTTAAGACCGAGCTCTATTAAGCTGAGTGAGTAAATGGTAAAAGCCAATTGCGCTTAGAGTGTGTGTCTGGAAAGGTGGGTAGGCGTTGTATATATATATTTGTTGGAAAATAGATAACCGTTGAAACGAGATGACTGAGTTTTTTAGCCTCTCACAGTTTCATTTGAAAGTAGGTATGCAGTTTAAAACTGATAATTCAAAGTGGTTTTTCAGAAAATGATGCTCTGGTGCAAACTGATTCCGGCTCTCATAGTGTGTTAAGTGTGGGTTGGTAAAACTCTTGGCCTTCCTCCAAATGTATGAAGCTAAAGTTGATATTGGAAGGATAAAAACCTACTGAGCACGGAAGTTACTACAGGGGGAGGAAACATTTGTTAATGTTAATATTTTAAAGGAGTAGACCAATATATTGTCATTTACCTATTCCCTTTATCTTCTGGGAATAGGTAAATGACAAATTATTGCTCAATCCCTTTAAAGCTTTGGATGGTTTGCTAAAGAATTATTGAACTCCTTTTTGTAATTTTCTGTGGATAGATGAGTGTTCTTACTCCCCTCTCAGTCCTAGAGATATCCCCTAAAGCTTGGTTTTTAGGAGGATCTTACAACTCTCTTATTATTTGAATTTCAGCTAGTCATAAATAAATATACCAGAGTAGTAAGGAAGAGATGTTTTTGATTGATATTCTTTAAAAAACAGTGCTTTCAGAGTACGGTTTGACTGGATTATATAGATCTTGGTGAGGAAGGTTTCAGCGACGAAGATGGCATGTTAAGTCTAACATTACACTTCTGTTATAAACATTGAAAGATGTTGATTATTTTAGTATTTATCTTATAATAACTTTTAATTGTGAAATAATTTGAGAGTTACTGAAAATTTGCAAAAAATAGTACAGAGAGTTCCCATAATATCATGCATAACAAGGGCCAAAACTAGTAACATGGGCCTGCCACTATAATACAATAAACTAAACTACAGACTTTATTTGGATTTCACTTGTCTTTCCACTGTCTTTCTTTTGCCCAGGATCCAATCGATGATCTCACTTTGCATTTAACTGCTAAATATCCTTAATTTTCTCTGATCTGTGACAGTTCCTCAGCCTTTCATTGTTTTTTCATGGACCTTGACACTAGTGAAGAAGACCCGGTCAGTTAATTTGTAGAATGCCCCTCAATTTGTATTTGTTTGATGTTTACTGTCATGTTTAGATGAATATTCTACATTTTGGGGGAAAATGTCAGAGAAGTAAAGTTTCCATCTCAGTATGTCATATTGGGTACATGATGTCAATACTTTTTTTTTTTTTGAGACTGAATCATGCTTTATTGCCCAGACTGGAGTTCAGTGGCTCGATCTCGGCTCACTGCAACCTTTGCCTCCCAGGTTCCAGTGATTCTCCTGCCTCAGCCTCCTGAGTAGCTGGGATTACAGGTGCCTGCCACCACACCCGGCTAATTTTTTTATATTTTTAGTAGAGATGGGTTTCATGTGGGCCAGGCTGGTCTCAAACTCCTGACCTCTAGTGATCCTCATGCGTTGGCCTCCCAAAGTGCTGGGATTACAGGCATGAGCCACCGTGCCCTAGCCGATACTTCTTATTACCTATGATGTTGATCTGTTTGCCAGGTTCCCTTTGTATTTGAGATCTTGGGAGAGAAACTTGAACTACCATTTCTCCTTAAACTTTTATTCATTAATTTAAGCATCCATTTGTGGAACATGTTGTGTAGTTTTTTTTTTTTTTTTTTTCCCCCAATGGTTAAACAAAACCCCTATTTTCTTCCTTCTACGTTTTTTTTTTTTTTTTTTTTTTTTGAGATGCAGTCTCACTTTGTCACCCGGGCTGGCGTGCAGTGGCACGATTTAGGCTCACTGCAACTTCTGTCTCCCTGGGTTCAGCAATTCTCCTGCCTCAGCCTTCCAAGTGGCTGGGATTACAGGCACATGTCACCATGCCTGGCTAATTTTTGTATTTTTAGTAGAAACGAGGTTTCACCATATTGGCCAGGCTGGTCTCGAACTCCTGACCTTGTGATCCACCCGCCTCGGCCTCCCAAAGTGTTGGGATTACAGGCGTGAGCCACTGTGCCCAGCCCTTCTACATTTTTTAATTAAAATTCCCTTCTGTAGGGAAGAGTTGACCCTTCTCTCCTGTTCATTGATTCAGTTATTTGTATCAGTACGGGCTCATGGATATTTGTTTTGTTATATGGCTTATAATCCAATATTATCAGTGTTTAATCTGCTGCTCAAATTGTTCTGGCTTTCACCACTGGGACTTGCTTTTTCTTTCTTCTTCTTCTTCTTCTTTTTTTTTTTGAGATGGAGTCTTTGTTGCCCAGACTGGAGTGCAGTGGCATGATCTTGACTCATTGCACCCTCCGTCTCCCAGGCTTTAGCGATTCTTGTGCCTCAGCCTACGAAGTAGCTGGGATTACAGGTATGTAACACCACACCTGGCTACTTTTTGTGTTTTTCAGTAGAGACGGGGTTTTCCATCTGGTCAGGCTGGTCTCAAACTCCTAGCCTCAAGTGATCTGCCCGCTTCAGCCTCCGAAAGTGCTGGGATTACAGGTGTGAGCCACCATGCCTGGAGTCTTTTTCTTTTTTAATGCATTTCCTGATTTCTGGCATCAGAGAATGCTCAGGCTTATTTTGTATTTTCCATGTCCCAACCTTGGAATGATCCA
This sequence comes from Papio anubis, assembly GCF_008728515.1. Taxonomy (NCBI): domain Eukaryota; kingdom Metazoa; phylum Chordata; class Mammalia; order Primates; family Cercopithecidae; genus Papio; species Papio anubis. The sequence continues at coordinate 132,156,369 of NC_044978.1, read as the reverse complement.
TTTCTCCAAGGCACTGGGGTTATTTTGCTTTAGAATGGTATTAGAAGCTAAGATCTGGACACTGGATGTTGTGTTAGAGTTCTTTTTTTTCTTTTTTTTTTGAGATGGAGTCTTGCTCTGTTGCCCAGGCCGGGGTGCAGTGGTGCAATCTCGGCTGATTGCAACCTCCGCTTCCTGGGTTCAAGAAATTCTCCTTCCTCAGCCTCCTGAGTAGCAGGAATTACAGGCATGTGCCACCACGCCCAGCTAATTTTTTATGTTGTTAGTAGAGATGGGGTTTTGCCATGTTGGCCAGGCTGGTCTCGAACTCCTGACCTTAGGTGATCCACCCTCCTCGGCCTCCCCAAGTGCTGGGAATACAGGTGTGAGCCACCACGCCTGGCCTAGAGTTGCTTTTGAGCTTTTTATGTTTAATAAAAAGTTTGTGACTTAGCAAATGCTAAGTCTGAAAAGATTAGTATTGCCTTAAAGTTTTAACATTATAGAGGACCTGACTGTATTTGCCAATTTGGATTCAGTCTCTTATGGGAAAGAAATGAAATTGGTAGTATTGAGGAATTTTTTAAAGCTCCCAATTTTTTCTCAAATGAAACCCTTTCAGTGTTTCCAAAACAAATAATGCATATGTGAGCTTCTATTTATTAGGCTCTGGTAAGAAACCAGGATCATTTTATTAGCTGAGTAGCTTCAACTACATCCTAATATTATAATTTTGGTATCTGTTGATTGAATTCACAGTGAGAAAAAGATTTGAGATCCATATTTATGTTAGTCATACTAGCAATGAAGAAATACTATGTTTATAATGAGGCATTATCTGGTCTGAGATGGTAACTGTACCCATGGATTAGAGAGAGGATCCCTTGCAATAACTAATGAGCCCTTCTATGATTTTGGAGTATACACACATTACATGCTCCTTCTTTTCTATCTTTGTATGCTGGATCATGATGTTTTTTATTGTAGGTCTCAGAATTTTGAGAAGTAATGCTGCTGCTCACATCTAATTTTCTGTTCATATTTTTTTTTTTTGGGGGGGGATGGAGTCTCGCTCTGTTGCCCAGGCTGGAGTGCAGTGGCATGATCTTGGCTCACTGCATCCTCCACCTCCTGGGTTCACACCATTCTCCTGCCTCAGCCTCTCCAGCAGCTGGGACTACAGGCGCCCGCCACCACGCCCAGCTGTATTTTTAGTAGAGACAGGTTTCACCGTGTTAGCCAGGATGGTCTCGATCTCCTGACCTTGTGATCCACCCAACTTGGTCCCTCAAAGTGTCAGGATTACAGGTGTGAGCCACCGCGCCCGGCCTCTGTTCATAATTTTTATTGCAATTCTGATGATTGAATTATAAACTAGAAGGGAGCAGGGATATTGATCTTTATGTAGTCGACACGTACTAGACTCATGGAGGAGAAGAACTGGGTTGTAGGCACAGTGCTGTGTGGTTTTGGGTGAATCTAACACTCAACTTGATTTTGCCTGTTCCTCTTGTTTCCCCCTGGGGGCTAAGGATTCCAAATTTTCTAATCACCCACCTCACTGCTGCTCTTCTTCCCACAGTGCCAATGTGGTGGAGTCAGCCTCGCAAAGGGAGAAGAGAAAGGGTGATGACTTCCCCAGAGCTTCTGCCACTGTCCTCCTCCCTATGTCTTCTAGCCCCAGTCACTACTCCTTTTATTTAAATTCATAGAGGCTTCTCTGTCAGTCCCCTCTTAAATGTAAATGAGTTATTCAGTTCCTATGGGCCTGAAGCTAAACCACTGCCATTTATTTTTGGCCTTGTTTTCCTAGTTTGGGCAGTGTTAGAGGAGGTCTGGAAATAGAATTGTTTGGGACAGGCAATTTTGCAGAACGTGCACAGATAAATAGGCTTCAGGAAGCTCTCATAGGCTATGGAGGGAGGGGTGCAGGACAGTGTCCTCATCTTGGCTCTTGATATTTTTTTTTTTTTTTTTTTTTTTGAGACGGAGTCTCGCTCTGTCGCCCAGGCTGGAGTGCAGTGGCCGGATCTCAGCTCACTGCAAGCTCCGCCTCCCGGGTTTACGCCATTCTCCTGCCTCAGCCTCCCGAGTAGCTGGGACTACAGGCGCCTGCCACCTCGCCCGGCTAGTTTTTTGTATTTTTTAGTAGAGACGGGGTTTCACCATGTTAGCCAGGATGGTCTTGATCTCCTGACCTCGTGATCCGCCCGTCTCGGCCTCCCAAAGTGCTGGGATTACAGGCTTGAGCCACCGCGCCCGGCCGGCTCTTGATATTATTACGGTGGACTCTTATGTGGTCTCCCTGCGTTGTCCATACCCGTGACCAAAGTCAGAGTGATCCTTTAAACCAAGCTTATCCAACCTGCATGTGGCCCAGGATGGCTTTGAATGCAGCCCAACACAAATTAGTAAACTTTCTTAAAACATTATGTGATTTTTTTTTAGCTCATCAGCTATCGTTAATGTTAGTGTATTTTATATGTGACCCAAGACAATTCTTCCAGTGTGGCCCAGGGAAGCCAAAAGATTGGACACCCCTGCTTTAAACATAGATGATATCATTTCTTCGCTCAGAACTTTCCTGTGCCTTCCAGTGTCATTTAGATCAGAGCCAAAGTCCTTCCTGTGGTCAGTGGTAGATACAACCTGAGTTCCTGCTCTCTTACCCTCCCTCATTCTGCTTCAGCCTCACTGGCCTCTTTGCTGTTCCTTAGACGAGCACTTGGACATATACTGCTCCTCCAGAAGGCCACCCTCAGAGCTCTGCTCGAGGGTCTCATTGGAAAGGCCTTCCGTGGCCACCTCTGTTACCCAAGTTGGAGTGCATTGGTGTGATCTTGGCTCACTGCAATCTCTGCCTCCCGGGTTCAAGCAATTCTTGTGCCTCAGCCTCCCAAGTAGCTAGAATTACGGGTGTGCGCCACCACACCTGGCTAATTTTTGTATATTTAATAGAGATGGGGTTTCATCATATCGTCCAGACTGCTCTCCAAACTCCAGGCCTCAAACAGTCCACCCACCTCAGCCTCCCAAAGTGCTGAGATTACAGGCGTGAGCCACCATTTCTGGCCCACCCTTCCTCTTTTGCTTTTATTTTTTTTTCTCCATAGCACTGTTGACTGACATTTTTCGTATGTAACCTCACTGAGGGCAGAGATGGTTATCTGTTGTTTTGTTTTGTTCACTCCTGTAAGTCCAGTGCCTGTCAGATAAAAGAAGCCTAGTAAATATTGAATTATTATTATTATTTGAGACAGAGTTTAGCTCTTGTTGCCCAGACTGGAGTGCAATGGTGTGATCTCAGCTCACCGCAACCTCTGCCTCCCGGGTTCAAGCCATTGTCCTGCCTCAGCCTCCCGAGCAGCTGGGGTTACAGGCATAAACTACAATGCCCAGCTAATTTTGTATTTTTAGTAGAGACAGGGTTTCTCCATGTTGGTCAGGCTGGTTAAATGAATTCTTTTAGTTTTCTTTTTTACTTTCTTTCTTCCTTTCTTTCCTTCCCTCCCTCCCTTCCTTCCTTCTCTCTCTCATCTCATGGGAATAGAGAGTCTCTGTTAACAAGAGCCTCTGATAACTGGAGAGAGCAAGCTGAAAAGATGGGAGTGAGGAGAGAGTGTCTTTATTCATAGTGACAAGGTGGGAGAATGTCTGGCTAATGTAGCAGGGAGGTCATGATCATTCAGGGAGAGGTCAAGGGACAGGGAGGTCAAGGGGAAAGATCTTTATGGATTTTGGAACTTATTACAGCCACCAAGATATTAGACTTTAAAACTGTATATGATATTTTATGTCCATTGATGCCACTCTGAATACAGCTCACACTTGGATGCTCAAGTGAATGTGGGTCTCTAGCGAAGGGTACTGGAAAATGCCACCCCAAAATATGCCTGAACTGAAATTCTGTGTTGGACAACCAGCTATCACCAGGCTCTGCAGGCTTTTCACCTTTACCCCTGGGTCTTCTCACTATTTCGCTACATAGATGGAGTACGTTCTTTTGACTGTCTTTGGGCAACTTGTCTGGTTTTGGGATTTTTAGCTAAAGTTCTCTTTGTAAAATCTATTCCAGTTAATTAACTATGCAAAAGGTACAGGGGTTTATCTTTGCTTCTGTGCGCTTGAAATAATTCTTTCCTGTACTTGACATTTGGCTTATTTTGAGCTAAAGGCCGTTGAGAACCCCTGGATCCTTGAAAAGTTCTACCTCACCCTAACTGCCAAAAAAGTATAAATTTATTGTATTATAAAGGAAATGTACATTTATAAATAAAATTCCCATTTGTAAAGGCGTCTCTCCAAGATAGCTCTTTTCACCTGAGGGGGACTTAACTGCCTACCAAGACAGCCCTTATTTACCATACCTTTCCTCCCCATCTCTTCCCTTCCCTTGCCGTGACTCGTCCCCAGAAACCTTAAACCCCTTTTTCTTTAGCCTGAAATTTGTATATAAGTCTTAATCGCCGGGCATGGTGGCTCACGTCTGTCATCCCAGCACTCTGGGAGGCCGAGGCAGGTGGATCACTTGAGGTCAGGAGTTCAAGACCAGCCTGACCAACATGGTGAAACCCCATCTCTACTAAAAATACAAAAATTAGCCGGGTGTGGTGGCGGGCGCCTCTAATTCCAGCTACTTGGGAGGCTGAGGCAGGAGAATTGCTTGAATCTGGGAGGCAGAGGTTGCAGTGAGCCAAGGTCGCACCACTGCACTCCGTCCTAGGCAACAGAGTGAGACTCTGTCTCAAAAAAAAAAAAAAAGTCTCAATCATCTGGACTTGTCCTAGAGTCTGATTTGTTTATGAAACTTCCACACTTACTTGTGTAAGGAAACTTTTTTTTTTAGTCATATTAACCTGTCTTTTGCCAGTTTAATTTCTAGGGCCCCAGCTAGAGAACCCACAGGGGAGATGGAGAAGGATTTTTTTTCTTCTCTAAAGTAACATTTAAGAAAACCTAACAGCGATACATTGTTGCAAACTGAAGACCCAAGGAGGGTGGGCATGTTCGTCATCCATGAGAGTCTTGGTTGTGGTTCTGATTTAACAAAAGTTCATCCCTCTCAAAGCCTTAACCTTTGATGTCCCCTCTGTCATTGCCTCTCTTATCCAAACATGGCTCCCCAGGGTTTTTGCAGTTACCTCCCCACTAGTTCTTGCTTCCACACTTGCGTCTCCCTTCTGTTATTCTCCACACAACAAAGTGTTCCTTTATTTATTTATTTATTTACTGAGACAGAGTCTTGCTCTGTTGCCCAGGCTGGAGTGCAGCAGCACGATCTTGGCTCACTGCAACCTTTGCCTCCTGAACTCAAGCGATTCTCCTGCCTCAGCCTCCCGAGTAGCTGGGATCACAAATGCACACCACCATGCCTGGCTAATTTTTGTATTTTTAGTAGAAACGGGGTTTCACCACGTTGACCAGGCTGGTCTCGAACTCCTGACCTCAAGTAATCTGCTCACCTTAGCTGTCCAAAAGGCTGAGATTACAGGCGAGAGCCACCACACCTGGCCCAGCCCAGAGTGTTCCTTTATAAACATCGTTAGTGTCGTGAGCCTTTCTTGATTAAAAGGCCTCAGTGGCTTCTCACTGAGCCCTTCTGTGATGGGGTTTCTTCCTGTCTGTCAGGAATCAGGCTGCATTCTCCAGATCACTGTGCTGCCATAATGTGGGGGGTCCTAGAGCACCTAGCCAGTTTAACTCTGAAACCACCATGCAAGGAGGCTTTGGGCCTGAATATAATCAACACAGGACCTCTCAGGACAAATCTGTCAAATTGGAGATAACATGAAAGCCCGTGCGTCAACCTTTTAAAGGCAATAAAGCACCATAATATCTTTTAAAGACAAGGTACAATTTATGTAAGTTAAACTTCAGATTTTGTGTTCCTTTTCCTTTCCACTGCTAAGTTTGTCGCAATCGCCTGACAGTGATTTGACTGCTCAGGATTGTTATCTTTTGAGATTAACCTCAGTAAACAGTTTAAAGAGGTATGTAATTTATGCAGCATGCCCTATGGCTATGAGGTAGAGTGCATCTTCCTATACTAGTGTCATCTTAGGGGGGGAAAAAAAAAAGGAAGAGTAGAGTCTGGAATTAACCTGAGGCTATTGTGGCTTCTACCAACATATGCAGTAGTTCCAGCTGGGCAGGTGGCAGGCTGAAGACTTTAGGCTCTACCTGTGTACTTTTTTTTTTTTTCCCTATTCTCAGTTTTCATTCTATGTAAATGCTGTTTTAAGTTGCGCAGTTTGAGCTTTCTAATTGTAAAGAGTCGTCTATGCAATTAAGAGTTTGATAAAGAGTAAAAAAAAAATTGAGAAATATGGTATCTGTAATGCAGATTATCATTTTTATAAGAGAGTACCAGCATATATTGAAGACAAATGGTTAAACTTCTCAAAAAAGTAAAAATGCGCCGGACGCAGTGGCTCACACCTGTAATCCCAGTGCTTTGGGAGGCTGAGGCAGGTGGATCACCTGAGGTCAGGAGTTTGAAACCAGCCTTGACTACCATGGTGAAACTCCATCTCTACTAAAAATACAAAAATTAGCTGCGCGTCGTGGCATCCGCCTGTAATCCCAGCTACTAGGGAGACTGAGGCAGGAGAATCACTTGAACCCGGGAGGCGGAAGTTGCAGTGAGCTGAGATTATGCCATTGCACTCCAGCCTGCGCAACAAGAATGAAACTCCATCTCAAAAAAAAAAAAAAAAAGGAAAAACATGGCCTTGCTAGTTAGAAAGCAACAAGAGAGGCAAGGTATGAATAATATAGGTAGACCAGCAGGAAAGGGACAGCAGAGCTGGGGAAAGAATCTCCATATGCAAAGCCTTTCTGTCTTGTTTGAAAGGCCTTTTCGAGTTGGCTAAAATACATAATCAGGCCAAATAACATGAATCGGCTGGGATCAGGTAAAGTGTAAAGCCATTTGGAGGCTTCCTTTTACTTAAGATCTTGGCAGGGGGTCTAGGACACAGAAAGAGGAAAAAAACTGGATTAGCATTAGCTGGTACTCCACAAATAAGGAAACAGTAACAGGTGGGAGGTTGATTTTTGTTGTAGGGACATCTCATCGTGTGATGGGGTATTTTCCTTGATATAAAAAGATGATGCTAATCCAATGAGACCAGGACACATGACCAGAAAGCTTCTGACCATGGGGAAGGACTGGTGTTTGCTTAAAGGTGGTTGTTACTTTTAGAGAGTTCCCTAAACCCAAAATACCATATTAATTAGAGACTGGGCACTTTGAGATGAGTCTGGTGCTGAGTTTTGGTATATTTTCTTTATTTAATCCTTACTGTATTTTTTTCTTAGAGTAAGTGTATTGCTCCATATTGGTGTTAGAATTATAGTTTGTTTGGTTTTTTTTCCTTTGTTTTTGATGTAACGTGCGTCAGCTTGATGGTGTGCCTTGGTTATACCTGTCTAATCACTTGGTTTGTGACTCCTGAATGACTAAGGCCCCGCATCTCCCTGAGGAAGATTGTTAGAATCCTGGCCAGGAATGAAACAGCTCCTGAGTAATGTGAATTACACATTTAATCCTATCACAATAAAGGCAAACTCTTTCTCTGCGCGCACTTCTAAGATTGTGATTGTATTTATAAGTGTTACTCTCTGTCTTGTATGGGCATGGGTGATCACTCTTTCTTGGGTACTTTAGCTCTAGTTGTTGCCTTTTATTTGGGGAAACCTCACAAAAGTGTCTTTAAAATTTCCATCTTGAGTCAGTGAGCTATTTAAATTCAAGCAATAAGTTATTTAATACTCTTAAGAAGTCTTTAGAGAAGGTTAGAAAATGTCCTCAGTGGCTGAATGAACATCAAATGGGGATGACAGTAGGAAAAGTGATTGCTAGTGTTGGAATTGGTGTATTTTGGTTTCTGAATATATGGGGAGATGGTTGAAAACCTTTTTAAAGTAAAGGTGTGAAGTCCATACATTGCAGTTGTCTCTAGAGATCCCTGGGGAATTGGTTCCAAGACTCCCCTCGGACACCTAGATCCACATATGCTCAAGTTCCTGATATAAAATGGCATAGTATTTGCATATAACATACATGCTTTGTTCCATATACTTTAAATCATCTCTAGATTACTTATAATACCTAATACAATGTAAATGTTATGGTAATAGTTGTGATACTGTATTGTATAGGACATAATGATGAAAAAAATTCTGTACATGTTCTGTACAGACACAGCCATCCATTTATATTTATTTTTAAATATTAATTTTTTTTAAGATGGGATCTTACTCTGTCACCCAGGCTGGAGTGCAGTGGCGTGATCTCGGCTCACTGAAATCTCCACCTCCTGGGCTCAAGTGATCTTCCTGCCTCAGCCTCCCGAGTAGCTGAAAATATGGGTGTGCACCACCATACCTGGCTAATTTTTTGTATTTTTTATAGAGATGGGGTTTCACCATGTTGTGCAGGCTGGTCTCGAACTCCTGCGTTCAAGTGATCTGCCTGCCTTGACCTCCCAAAGTGCTGGGATTACAGGCGTGAACCACCACACCTGGCTTGTTTTTAAATATTTGATTTGCGATTGGTTGAATCCTCAGATGCAGAACTCAAGGACAGGGCTGCTGACTGTACTTGTGCCTTCTCTTTCAATGCTTCAAGAGAATAGAATTTTGGCTAATTATTGCCATTCATGTGTTCACAGATTGAAACGCAGCCATGTACCTTGAATTTGCTGGATGTCAGTCTTTAAATGGTTTTTACTTTTCCAGGCTCCAAATGAAGAGACTTGTAAATATGATATATTTCTGGATTACAGAAGCAGTTATTAGGAGATAACTTTGGTTTTTGGCAGTTTTATTATGATATGCCTAGATTTGTTTTTTTTTTTGTATTTATCCTCTTCGGCGTTCCTAGAGTTTCTTCAGTCTATGGCTTGATAGCTTTGTCAGTTTTGGAAAATACTGGCCAGTGTTTCTTCAAATACTGATTCTAAGTACACATTTTGCTACATTTTCTCTCCTCTCTCAGGTCTCCGGTTATGCTTATGACAGACCTTTTTCATCTTATCCCATATGTTTGTTATGCTCTTTTATGTAGTTCTCATTCTTTTTAATTAGGAGGTTTTTCCCCCTTTCATGGTAATAATTTTCATCATTCATAGTTTTCATCCTGGATGTTTTCTGTATACTAGTCTTCCAGTTCACTGAATTCTCTTTCCTAGTTTGTGTCTAAATTAGGAAAGCTGCTGTTAAACTCATCTGTCAAATTCTTAATTTTCATTTGTTTTTGTAGATCTTGGTTCCTTGGTGAGAGTCTGTCTTGTAATTTTCTTAAACACGTCAATCTTTTGTTTTAATGTCAATGTCTGTTAACTCCAGTCTAGATTACTTGTGGGTCTCTTTCCATTTTCTCATTTCTGGAACATCAGGTTCTGTTTTTTGGCATGCCTGGCAATTTAAAAAATTTTTTTCATTATTTTTAAACTTATGATTCGTGAATCAGGCAGCCCTCAGAATCATAGCAGATTCAGAGATTCCCGATGCCTGGCAATTTTTTATTGAAAATCTGGATATCTTCTTAGAGAGTGGATTTAACCTTCTTCTAAAAGTCTGAGCAGATCGTCTTGATTGAGTAGAGGCTGGTTTTTTGATTTGTCCATATTCCCAAAGCATAATGCTTCTGGAATCTCTTTCCAGGGCTCCTCCTCTGCTAGGCACTTAATTCCAACAAAATTTTGTCTCCCTAGTGCTGACAGATGACAGACTGCTGAAATATCTGCCCAGAAATAGTAGTGACTTCAGTAAGCAGACTCATTTCTTTTAGCAGCTTCTTCCTGCTTGGTTTGTCTGAGATGTGCCCCAGGTGTGTACAATTTTTGTGTGCAAATACCCACCTCAAGAGGAAAGGGCACGCAGAATGCAGAGTTTGTTTCAGTGCTTCAGTCTCTCCATTCCATGATTTTGGTTCCTCATGTCCTGGCCGCTTTGGTTGCTTTTATCAGACAGAACTCTTCAACATTTCTTCTTACTTTTTTTGGTCTACTTTTGTCGTTGTGGTTAGGAGGACTGTTTGTTTGGAACAGCAACTCCGTCATAGTCAGAGAGAAATTTCGTCATGGATTACTTTGACTTTTAAAAATTAAAACTACATTTATTGAAGTTAACATTTCAAACCTGTTTCACAAGCTGTTAAGCTCATCTTAAGGTCTTACTCTAATCTTTTTTGAGGCGTTTTGTAATTTGTTTAATGAAATATTTCACATTTTATTTATACATTTAATATTCTTTTTTGTTTTAAATTTTTACTTAACTTTTGGTTTGACTTACTTAATGATTTTCGTACCTAACTTTAAATCTTCCTAGAATTTAAATATGTTTGTTAATTAAGGAAATGATTATGTAATTGCAAACAGTTTTGTAGTTTACCTTCTTTGCTGATTGACGGTGCATAACAACTTACGACATAAAGTCTGGAGCTATAAATTCAGAAAAATGTCTCCTGTTCCTGACTGCTTGACTAAGCCCCTTTTGATAATAATGATGCTATAAACTCTGCAATTAAAAAGAAAAAGAGGTTCTTTTTTTTTTCCTTTGTTTTTGAGATAGAGTCTCGCTCTATTGCCCATGCTGGAGTGTAGTGGTGCGATCTCTGCTCACCACAACCTCTGCCTCCCTGGTTCAAGCCATTCTCCTGCCTCAGCCCCCTGAGTAGCTGGGATTACAGGCTCACACCACTACACCTGGCTAATTTTTGTATTATTAGTAGAGACAGGGTTTCATCATGTTGGCCAGGCTGGCCTTGAAAAAAAAATACAGAGGTTCTGATGATGATCATGTAGTCTGTCCCTGCACTTGACTTACATGCTTTTCAAACCAGACAATTCTAGCCCTCATCCATCCTTTTCCTGTTTTATCAGTTTTTAGTAATTTTCATACTCTTCCTATTTACTTATTAGGAGCCATTTGACATCTAATTGGAGTTTATGCATTCCAAGTTGTGCCTGTCTTCCCATTTATATTTTTAGGATGTTCTTATCACAGTGGCATAGGCTGTTCATTGGAAATGAAGCTACTCATTGCCACTCATTTAAAAATTGACTTGTTTTAAATGTATTGTCACCTAGTGTTTGCAATCTCATTTATCTGGACTATCAACTTACTGTTGCTTTTCTGTCTACAGAAAGATAAAAACTCTCCAGATGTCTTCCAGTAATGTCGAAGTTTTTATCCCAATGTCACAAGAAAACACCAATGGCTTCCCCACGACAACTTCCAATGACCTGAAGGCATTTACTGAAGGAGCTGTGTTAAGTTTTCATAACATCTGCTATCGAGTAAAAGTGAAGAGTGGTTTTCTACCTGGTCGAAAACCAGTTGAGAAAGAAATACTATCGAATATCAAGTATGTACATGAACTTGTAAAAAGACAGCTTTTTAATTTACCTACAGTGAACCTCACAGGTTTTGCATATTTCCAAGAAAGTGGCTATGAACATTTTTGTAAAAGTCTTTGCACAGATATACAGACATATGCTTTCATTTGTTTTGGCTAAACTAGGAGTGAAATAATTGGGTCACATTTAGGTATATGTTTAACTCTCAAAGTAACTGCCAGAGTTAAAAAAAAAAAAAAAGTACCACATGTGGCTGGGTGCGGTGGCTCATGCCTGTAATCCCAGCACTTTGGGAAGCTGAGGCAGGTGGATCATGAAGTCAAGAGATCGAGAACATCCTGGCCAACATGGTGAAACCCTGTCTCTACTGAAAATACAAAAAATTAGCTGGGCATGGTGGCGTGTGTTTGTAATCCCAGCTACTTGGGAGGCTGAGGCAGGAGTATGGCTTGAATCTGGGAGATCAAGGCTGCAGTGGGTGATGATTGTCCCACTGTACAAATGGGTGGCAAAGTGAGAGCCTATCTCAAAAGAAAAAAAAAAAGCATACTTTGTGAAGGTATTTTTATTTTGCTTATCTTTTAAAGCTAGTAGATTAATAACTTGATGCAATAGAAGTCTCATCTGCTCGAGGCGTCACACCTTTTTTTTTTTTTTTTTTTTTTTTGAGATGGAGTCTCACTCTGTCACCCAGGCTGGAGTGCAGCAGCACAATCCCAGCTCACTGCAACCTCCACCTCCCAGGTTCAAGTGATTCTCCTGCCTCAGCCTTCTGAGTAGCTGGGATTACAGGTGTGTACCACCACGCCCAGCTAATTTTTGTATTTTTAGTAGAGATGGGGTTTCACCATGTTGGCCAGGCTGGTCTCGAACTCTTGACTTCGTGATCCCCCCACCTCGGCCTCCCAAAGTTCTGGGATTACAGATGTGAGCTGAGCCACCATGCCCAGCCACGCATTTTTTTATGGTCAAATGGCATGTATTTCAGCAACAGATGAGTTCATCTTCACTGCGTGAATAGAACTGTGTTCCTTCCCAGGCTCATAAAAATGCAGTCAGATCTTGCAGTTCTTTCACGTTTTAGTTGAAAGGTCATCAAAGGTTGGTGTTTTTGCTGCTGGCATTTCCTGTTTAAGTATCCATGAGAAAGGTCATGCCTTTTTTGGCTGTAGTATTTCCAGTCTTTCTTCTATCTGCTGGCTCCAACTCTAAATACAGTTTCTGGGGGTAGATGAAGGGCTGCTGTCACTTACCTTATTTTTGATTTGTGTTTGATAGCAGCATCACCATTCAGATAGTCAATTACATTCTTAAAAAGCTGATGAGAGTTTTGATTTTGGTTTTTCCTCTGGACATTTTGTAATTTCACTTCTAGAACTAAGTCACTACAACCTGATTTCCTCTGTGGGAGGAAGAAGATAAAACAATCTGACCATGAGAATTTAAAAAGTTGTGATTCTTCTGTCTTAGGAAAAATCTTTCTCTTATGCTTGTTTGTCTCCATACCCAGCATTTGAGCTTTCCCTCACCAACGCTGAAGATCTTACGGAAAAAAGTTATTCATTCCCATAGATATGTGGATGTCCTGTTATTTTAAGATAAATTCATTATACTCTTGGACAATTTTTAATTAATAACGTATTTTGAAACGATTTCAAATTTATTTATTTATTTTTTAGAGATGGGGTCTTGCTGTGTCACCTAGGCTGGAGTGTGGTGGTGCAATCATAGCTCACTATAAGCTCAGACTCCTGGGCTCAAGTGGTTCTCCCGCCTCAGCCTCTGGAGTTGCTAGATACCACAATGCCTGGCTAATTAAAAAAATTTTTTTGTTGTGGAGATGGGGTCTTTCTACATTGCCCAGGCTGGTCTTGAACTCCTAGGCTCAAGTGATCCTCCCACCTTGGCCTCCCAAAGCACTGGGATTATAAGCATGAGCCACTGCACCTGGCCTGATGTTAAATTTAAACCTTGCAGGAACATAACCCTTTTCATTCAGGTTCTCGCCAACATTTCACTGCATTTGTTCTCATCACTTTGTCTTTTCATGTTCCCATGGTCATTAGTGTTTTTTCTGAACCGTGTGAGTGCAGGCTGTCCACATGGTGCTTCCTTCTCCCTAATTCTTCCAGTGTGTGTGTTCCTGAAATAAGGACCCTCTCCTATATGACCACTCAGACATTGTCCAGGAGCAGCCAAGGGGAAATGTAGCCTTGTAAGGAAGGTTGTGGTAGGTCCTCAGGGCCTTGGGTCAACCATGCCCCTCCCATATTTGACTGCCCACCATATCCTGTCTCTTCAGTCTCGTTCAACATGGTATTTTCTTATCTCATCCCACCCCTGGTGATGTTAAAATTGATCACCTGGTCATGTTGATGTCTGTCAAACTTGGCTATAATGTCACCCTTTCCCCTTGGTAATTGATTAGTGTTATGAGGGGAGATAAGCTGACATTATTCCTGAACTCCATTCTACATTAAACTTCAACTTCAGTCCCCACTGGATGACTCCTGCCTGAATCAGCCACCACTATCATAGTTGCTAAACAGTGATTTTCTATTTTCATTATCTCTTAGTTTGTTTTACTGAAAGGAGAAACCTTCATCTATCACCAGTATAGAGTCATGGATTTGTATTTTATTCAATTAATGCATTATTATGTTTTACCTTCATACTCTTATTGTTCCTGATTTGGTCAGTGGGAGATCTTTCAAGGTGGGTTCTTCCCTCCCTCTGTCTCTCATTCTTTGGATATATCTCCTCATTTTTTTTTTATTTTATTATTTTATTTTATTTTATTTTTTGAGACGGAATTTTGCTCTTATTGCCCAGGCTGGAGTGCAATGGTGTGATCTTGGCTCACTGCAACCTCCGACTCCAGGGTTCAAGCGATTCTCCTGCCTCAGCCTCATAAGTAGCTGGGTTTACAGGTGCCCACCACCATGCCCAGCTAATTTTTTGTATTTTAGTAGAGACAGGGTTTCATCATATTGGCCAGACTGGTCTCAAACTCCTGACCTCAGGTGATCCACCCTCCTCGGCCTCCCAAAATGTAGGGATTAGGGGCGTGAGCTACCACACCCGGCCTCTTTTTGTAATTAAACAAATTTTATTAGAGACAAGAACTTACTTTGTTGCCCAGGCTGGAGTGCAGTGGCATGATCATACTTACTTACTGCAACCTCAATCCCTTGGGCTCAAGTGATCCTGTCATCAGCCTCCTGAGTAGCTGGGACCACCAGCACATACCACCACTTCCAGGTAACTTTTAAGGTTTTTGTAGAGATAGGGTTTCATTATGTTGCCCAGGCACATCTCAAACTCGTGAGCTCAAATGTTCCTCCCACCTTGCCTCGTTCTTTGAATATTTACTTGGCATGGCAAGCAATTCCAGACTCACTGTGTACTTATCCTGCCTCAGACCTAGTATCAGCTGTTGATTTTTATGGAGGAGATATTTACAAAACCAAAATCTGGGTGTTTAAAATGCTCATTGCTATTGGGATGTCATTGCTTCTAGGTTTTTTCAGTGGAGTGAGACCTAGAGAATATATATAATGCATATATGTCTACACACATGTGTATACACATACATGCATAACTTTTAAAAAAATTACCTCCCATGTGCAGGCACATACAGATCTGGCCAAAGCAGGTGGGAGAGGAGCCTGGGGAGCAGTGGTGACCATTCCCGCAGCACCCTGGGAGTTTCCATCTTTATCTTTCTGTGGCTGTCTTCATATATGGATTAAAACCTATGGCTTCTCATTAATATCTCCAATTCTGATCTGAACCCTCAAGATTCTGTCTATATTTCCATGTTTGTAAAATCTCAAAAAGTGAAAAATCTAGCTCTAACTGACTAGAGAGAGTGGGAGATTGTTTGTATTACAGAATAAGAAAATCAGCAAGTACATTAAGGATGTACTTCCTGATTTTTCTATTCCGTAATATAAACAATCTCCCCACCCTCTGGCTATCTCTTCTTAACTTTTTTTTTTTTTTTTTTGAGACAGAGTCTTGCTCTGTTGCCCAGGCTGGAGTGCAGCTCGGCTCACTGCAACCTCCACCTCCTGGGTTCAAGTGATTCTCCTGCCTCAGCCTCCCGAGTAGCTGGGATTACAGGTGCCCGCTGCCATGCCTGGCTAATTTCTGTATTTTTAGTAGAGATGGGGTTTTGCCGTGTTGGCCAGGCTGGTCTAGAACTCCTGATCTCAAGTGATCCATCTGCCTTGGCCTCCCAAAGTGCTGGGATTACAGGCGTGAGCCACTGCGCCTGGCCGAATTCTCCTTTCTCCAGTTCCTTATCTACTTATCATTCTACTTGGTATCTTTAGGATAAAATCAAACTATTTGCCATCTTCTTGGGTCTCAGCACAGTCAACAGTGCCATAATTTTTTCCACCTTCCTACTCTGTCTGAATATTCACTACCCCAGACATCCACTTTGTTTGAAACGTTCTTATGTCTGTACCACGTCTTCATATTCTTAAAGGATATCCCTACCAAAGTGATGTCTTCTTCTTCTAAACTTGGAGTTTTCCAGTGTATTTATCTGACTCTTAACAAGGAAGAAAATGATATATCTTGAGGATATATCTTTTACTTTTCTAAGTGGATTAAGGCTTTTTTTTTTCTTTCGGTCATGTTTTCTTTTTATCCTGAAGTGCTTTATCCTAGCCTCGATTTCTACTTAGATGTTTCTTGGACTGATTAGATTTTAGCAGTGAGAATACTTCTACCAGTATTCCACAAATTAGCGACTTATTAATTGTGTAGAATTTTACTAGGTAGCAAATGAGATCACTTGAAGATACAGTACTGGTAATCAAACGGTACTCAGAACATGCCATGTATTTCACACTGTGTTAAGAGCAGTAAGTGTAACAGGGATGTTTCATAAGAATCTGTTAGTTATTTCAAGGAGCGATGAATGTTGAATATCATCTTCCAGAAAATATAAATGGGTTAGAGAATAAGTGAAAGGAATTTAGAGGAATCTATGCCATTTTTCTTATAGGACTTGACCAGTGATTAACATCCATTGTATATTACACATCAAATCAACAATCTTTTTTTTTTTTTTTTAAAGTAGAGACAGTGTCTCCCTATGTTGCCTAGACTGGTCTTAAACTCCTGGCCTCAGGCAATCCTTCTGCTTTGGTTTCCTAAAGTGCTGGGATTACAGGCGTGAGCCACCATGCATGGCCTGTTTTTTGTTTGTTGGTTTGTTTTCTTTAAGAGTTGGTTTGTGCTTGTTTTCTGTTTGTAATTTCATCAACCTTCATTGAGTATATTCAGTGCAGACCCTAAATCAATAGAACCTGATCTAAAGTGGAATAGTAAATCAGTCTGTTTTTGTGTTTGCAGTGGGATCATGAAACCTGGCCTCAATGCCATCCTGGGACCCACAGGTGGAGGCAAATCTTCGTGAGTATAAGAGAGTATAAGTAAGCTTTTTCTGTGCAGTTTTAATGTGCTTTTAAAATCCACTTTTTTGTGTGTGTGACCAGGTGTTTATTGAGCATTTGCAATGCATGTCAGGTCTGGTTCTAGGTGCTGTGGATAACTGTAGTTGTGTGGTTTTGTCCCAAGGACCAGGTAGTCTTATTAGGTTAGCTTTACTAATAGGACTTGATAAGGTGATTGACATGTAGCAGTTGACCATGTTATCAGCTAATAGGGAGGAAAAAGAATGGGAGAATGTTAAAAGTAGGGAAAGGGAGCAGAAGATGTAAGTAAAGGCATGAGTCTTAGATAAAAGAACACATTGCCTGTGTTGGTACCTCCAAGGTCAGACAGCTGGGAGGGCCATTTGGGAGATCTGTACTTGATCAGCCAATAGTGTCTTGCTTTATGTTTTGGGGCTTTATTGTAATGTACAATGAAAAGAGAAAGATGAGAATTTTTAAAAGCATAATTTTAGTTAAACCATAGAATTTCTTGACCAGTTAGTTTTGTAACTAAAGCAGAATTTGGATTCAAAGTAGCCATGGAATATATAGCCTGTGTTGGAGGGAAAAAAAACCACAACATATGTATGCTCTTATAGGTTATTAGACCCACAACATATACGTCCTCTTATAGGTTATTAGATGTCTTAGCTGCAAGGAAAGATCCAAGTGGATTGTCCGGAGATGTTCTGATAAATGGAGCACTGCGACCTACCAATTTCAAATGTAATTCAGGTTACGTGGTACAAGTAAGTATTAGTGGGTTTGCATTTTCTGTTTCCTCTGTTTCTATATGGGTAAGTGCTTTGGCTGATAGTTCAGTGTGCTTCCAATTGATTATGTGACATGTTCCTAGAACTGACTTCCTTTACAGCAGCTTTTCTTAATTTCGCATAGACACTTATGTGAAAAGGCAGGGAGAATCTGGAATATGGCCCTTGTAAGGACAGTGATACCAATTCTTGTTTTTCTATCATTTCTAAAAGATACTACTGTTATCCTTTTTTTGCCTTTCCTTCATCTTTCTTTTCCCCTAGCTTAGAAAGATATTTTAGCAAATCCTTGTATGAAGCAATCTGGAAGTGTCTGCTGGTAGTTAACATAATTACTTGCATTCTATTTGGGTGTACAGATAGGGGGTGAAAATGATTATAGCAGGCTTTGCAGACATCTATGGGGTTAACTGTCATTTGCAGAACTGCAGGTTCATCATTAGCTAGAACTTTACCTTAGTTATGTTATTTTTGTGGATTATGTTACATATACTAAACAGTCGTGGTCTTAGAAAAGACTCATTGTGTCTCATTAAAATGCTATTTGCCTTAAGGATGATGTCGTGATGGGCACTCTGACGGTGAGAGAAAACTTACAGTTCTCAGCAGCTCTTCGGCTTCCAACAACTATGACGAATCATGAAAAAAATGAACGGATTAACAGGGTCATTCAAGAGTTGGGTCTGGATAAAGTGGCAGACTCCAAGGTAATGTGGAAAAACTGAAAGCACCGTGATCAGCATAAATAGGACCTCCCCTGTGTGGATAAAACGACTCTGATTCAGAGGTTTCCTGTAATGTGTATGGTCAAAAGTGATTGCTTTCCATAACAATGAGAAAAGCAGCTTGTTACATAATATGAATGTGGAAATTAACCTGGAAAAAAATCTTCACAGTGTTTGAATTGTGCACCTGAAGTGATGTGGTGTTGTATGTGAAAGTGTTCCTCACCTGCCCTTTCCTTATGCTCCTCCCCCACCTTATGGCTTAGGTCATGTCTCATTCCATATCTGCACTAACTTTTCTTCTTCCTCTTTTAATCTTCCTCCTTTCAGTCACTCTTCCTCCAAGGGAATTTGTTCCATTGCTATTGAGGTATATTTCTGGGATTGATAAGTGATGAGAGTCCAAGGATTCTTGCTCTGTATCAGCAGTCCCCAACGTTTTTGGCACCAGGGACTGGTTTTGTAGAAGACAGTTTTTCTATGGACCAGGGTAGGGGGGATGGTTTTGGGATAATTCAAGTGTATTACATTTATTGTACACTTTATTTCTATTATTATTTCATTGTAATATATAATGAAATAATTATACAACTCATCATAATACAGAATCAGGGGGAGCCCTGAGCTGGCTTTCTTGCAACTAGATGGTCCCATTTGGGGGTGATGGGAAACAGTCATCAGGCATTAGATTCTCATAAGGAGCACACAGTTTAGATTCCTTGCACGTGCAGTTCACAATAGGGTTTGTGCTCCTATGAGAATCTAATGCCTCCACTGACCTGACCGGTGGAGCTCAGGCAGTAATGCAAGCATTGAGGAGCGGCTGTAAATACGGATGAAGCTTTGCTCGCTCACCTGCTGTGCATACTGGTTCCCCAGGAGTTGGGGACCCCTGCTCTATATATTTCACTTTGCTGTAATTTGGCTTCCAAAATTATATTTGGTCAAATTAGGATTTATTTCTCATTTGTGTAGTGTGGTTTTTTTATAGCCTTTCTTTTGATGGTTTTGTCTCTCATTCCCTCCCTCCTTCTCTGCCTCTTTTTCTTCTGCCAGATGTTTACAGACTTTTGTATGCTAAGCTGTCTTTTAGGTTCTAGAGATACAATTGTGGGCAAGAGAGACAAAGTAACACCTCCTCTTGTGGGTTGGAGAGGATCGTGAAGAAAAAAAATGAAACGAATGAATAAACTTTACAATTGATTAATAGGTATGGAAGATTTGCTGAGAAGACATTTGAAGCTTTGGGTGAAAATGAGCTTTTGCATTGTAATGCCTATAACATAATCCCCTGTGGTATCGCTTACTTAGAAGCAATGAAGAATGAGATGTGCTAATGGTCTATACTTCATATTATGCTTTCTGACAATATTTTCTGTTCAGGGTGTTTTACTGTATTTTGTTTGGAAGAGTAACTCTGAGATGCCACCATCACCACTTATTTCCACTTTATGGGTTTTCTTTGCTTCGGTTTTGTTTATTTATTTGATTTTATCTTTCCAGTAAGGCGGTTTATTCCACTCTGTTCTTTACCTTCAGGCAGCCATTGCCCTATGTTGCTTGTTAGGATTTCCAGGGAAAACAGACTGTGAAGGCACAGCTATTGACTTCCTAGTTTATTTATCTAAATGACTGAAGCAATACATTTAAAATATTTACTTTTTATGAAATTTTAAACATAACAAATGTAGAGTGAATTGTCTGATTACTATAGTAATTATATGGTTATAGTATAATTAATATAATAATAAAACTATTAATATCATTTACATAGATTTCCCAGTTATTGACCTTAGGTATATGGGGTCAGTTTGGGAAGCCTCATGGTAATTAAAAAGGTGTTAATATGGTATGAGAGAAAGTGAACTTTCCTAGCTACGGAGCCCATGCTTTTACTGTAAGTCCACCTGGACACTGGGAGGGGAGAGAGTGTTAGAAGGCTAATACATTATAGTTGCTTTCACATTTTCTTCTCCTGACTTTATCTCCCTTTTTAGACTGTGATTTCACCATGTCACCTATCTTTTAGCGTTCTGAACTTCAAACTAAATATTTGACTCGGTAAGGAATAAACTGTTAACAGCAGGTGCTTTTTTAAAAAAAATTTTATCTTTTATTAAAGTTCTGGGATACATGTGTAGAACCTGCAGGTTTGTTACATAGGTATACATGTGCCATGGTGGTTTGCTGCACCAATCAATCCATCATCTACATTAGGTGTTTCTCCTAATGCTATCCTTTCCCTAGCCCCGACACCCCGACAGGCCCCAGTGTGTGATGTTCCCCTCCCTGTGTCCATGTGTTCTCATTGTTCAACTCCCACTTATGAGTGAGGACATGTGGTGGTTGGTTTTCTGTTTCTGTGTTGGTTTGCTGAGAATGATGGTTTCCAGCTGCATCCATGTCCCTGCAAAGGACATGAACTCATTCTTTTTTATGGCTGCATAGTATTCCATGGTGTATATATGCCACATTTTCTTTATCCAGTCTATCATTGTGGGCATTTGGGTTGGTTCCAAGTCTTTGCTATTGTGAACAGTGCTACAATAAATATATGTGTGCCTGTGTCTTTATAGTTGAATGATTTATAATCCTTTGGGTATATACCCAGTAATGGGATTGCTGGGTCAAATGGTGTTTCTGGTTCTGGATCCTTGAGGAATCGCCACACTGTCTTGCACAATGGTTCAACTAACTTACACTCCTACTAACAGTGTAAAAGCATTCTTATTTCTCCTCATCCTCTCCAGCATCTGTTGTTTCCTGACTTTTTAATGATCACTTTTCTAACTGGCGTGTGATGGTATCTCATTGTGGTTTTGATTTGCAGTTCTCTAATGACCAGTGATGATGAACTTTGTTTCATATGTTTGTTGGCTACATAAATGTCTTCTTTTGAGAGGTGTCTATTCATATCCTTTGCCCAGTTTTTGATGGGGTTATGTTTTTCTTGTAAATTTGTTTAAGGTCTTTGTAGTTTCTGGATATTAGCCCTTTGTCAGATGGATAGATTGCAAAAATTTTCTCCCGTTCTGTAGGTTGCCTGTTCACTCTGAAGATAGGTTTCTTTTTTTTTTTTTTTTTTTTTGCACTGTGCAGAAGCTCTTTAGTTTAATTAGATCCTATCTGTCAATTTTGGCTTTTGTTGCAGTTGCCTTCAGTGTTTTAGTCATGAAGTCTTTGCCCATGCCTGTGTCCTGAATGGTATTGCCTAGGTTTTCTTCTAGGGTTTTTACAGTTTTAGGTCTTACATTTAAGTCTTTAATCCATCTTAAGTTAATTTTTGTATAAGGTGTAAAGAAGGGTCCAGTTTCAGTTTTCTGCATATGGCTAGCCAGTTTTCCCAGCACCATTTATTAAATGTGGAATCCTTTCCCCATTGCTTGTTTTTGTCAGGGATGTCAAAGATCAGATGGTTGTAGATGTGTGGCATTATTTCTGAGGCCTCTGTTCTATTCCATTGGTCTATATATCTGTTTTGGTACCAGTACCATGCTGTTTTGGTTACTGTAGTCTTGTAGTATAGTTTAAAGTCAGGTAGTGTGATGCCTCCAGCTTTGTTCTTTTTGCATAGGATTGTCTTGGCTATACGGGCTTTTTTTTTGGTTCCATATGAAATTTAAAGTAGTTTTTTTCTAATTCTGTGAGGAAAGTCAATGGTAGCTTGATGGGGATAACATTGAATCTATGTATTACTTTGGACAGTATGGCCATTCTCATGATATTGATTCTTCCTATCCGTGAGCATGAAATGTTTTTCCATTTGTTTGTGTCCTCTCTTACTTCCTTTGGCAGTGATTTGTAGTTCTCCTTAAGAGGTTCTTCACATCGTTTGTAAGTTGTATTCCTAGGTATTTTATTCTCTTTGTAGCAATTGTAAATGGAAGCTCATGATTTGGCTGTTATTAGTGTATAGGAATGCTTGTGATTTTTGCACATTGATTTTGTATCCTGAGACTTTGCTGAAGTTGCTTATCAGCTTAAGGAGATTTTGGGCTGAGACAAAGGGCTTATCTAAGTATACAATCACATCATCTGCAAACAGAGACAATTTGACTTCCACTCTTCCTATTTGAATAGGCTTTATTTCTTTCTCTTGCCTGATTGCCCTGGCCAGAACTTCCAATATTATGTTGAATAGGAGTGGAGAGAGAGGGCATCCTTGTCTTGTGCAGGTTTTCAAAGGGAATGCTTCTAGCTTTTGCCCATTCAGTGTGATGTTGGCTGTGGGTTTGTCATAAATAGCTCTTATTATTTTGAGATACATTCCATCAATACCTAGTTTATTGAGAGATTTTAGCATGAAGGGGTGTTGAATTTTATCAAAGGCCTTATTGCATCTATTGAGACAATCATGTGGTTTTCATCGTTTGTTCTATTTGTGTGATGGATTATGTTTATTAATTTGCATATGTTCAACCAGCCTTGCATCCCAGGGATGAAACCAACTTGATCATGGTAGGTAAGGTTTTTGATGTGCTACTGGATTTGGTTTGCCAGTAGTTTGTTGAGGATATTTGCATTGATGTTCATCAGGGATATCGGCCTGAAATTTTCTTTTTTTGTGTGTCTCTGCCAGGTTTTGGTGTTAGAATGATGCTGGCCTCATAAAATGAGTTAGGGAGGAGTCCCTCTTTTTCTATTGTTTGGAATAGTTCAGAAGGAATAGTACCAACTCCTCTTTGTACCTGTGGTATAAATCGGCTGTGAATCCATCTGGTCCTGGATTTTTTTTGGTTGGTAGGCTATTAATTACTGCCTCAATTTCAGAACTTGCTATTGGTCTATTCATGGATTCAACTTCTTCCTTGATTAGTCTTGGGAGGGTATATGTGTCCAGGAAAATCCATTTCTTCTAGATTTTCTAGTTTATTTGCATAGAAGTGTTTATAGTATTCTCTGATGGTAGTTTGTATTTCTGTGGGATCAGTGATTATATCCCCTTTTTCATTATTTAATGTATCTATTTGATTCTTCTCTCTTCTTTATTATTCTAGCTTGTGCTCTATCTATTCTGTTAAACTTTTCAAAAAACCAGCCCCTGGATTCATTGATTTTTTTGGAAGGTTTTTTCCTATCTCTATCTCCTTCAGTTCTTCTCTGATCTTGGTTATTTCTTGTCTTCTGCTAGCTTTTGAACTTGTTTGCTCTTGTTTCTCTAGTTCTTTTAATTGTGATGTTAGGGTGTCGATTTTAGATCTTTCCCACTTTCTCCTGTGGGCATTTAGTGCTATAAATTTCCCTCTAAACACTGCTTTAGTTATGTCCCAGAGATTCTAGTATATTGTGTCTTTGTTCTCATTGGTTTCAAAGAATTTATTTATTTCTGCCTTCATTTTGTTATTTACCCAGTAGTCGTTCAGGAGCAGGTTGTTCAGTTTCCATGTAGTTGTGTGGTTTTGAGTGAGGTTTTTTTTGTGTTTCTTTGTTTGTAGGTGTCTATTAGGTTCACTTGGTCCAGAGCTGAGTTCAAGTCCTGAATATCCTTGTTAATTTTCTGTCTTGATGATCTGTCTAATATTGACAGCGGGGTGTTAAAGTTTCCCACTATTATTGTGTGGGAGTCTAAGTCTCTTTGTAGGTCTCTAAGGACTTGCTTTATGAATCTGCATGCTCCTGTATTGGGTGCATATGGATTTAGGATAGTTAGCTCTTCTTGTTGCACTGATCTCTTTACCATTAGGTAATGCCCTTCTTTGTCTTTTTTGATCTTTGTTGCTTTAAAGTCTTTTACCAGAGACTGGGATTACAACCCCTGCTTTTTTTTGCTTTGCATTTGCTTGGTAGATCTTCTTCCATCTCTTTATTTTGAGCCTATGTGTGTGTTTCATATGAGACGGGTCTCCTGAATACAGCACACTGATGGGTCTTGACTCTTTATCCAATTTGCTAGTCTGTGTCTTTTAACTGGGGTATTTAGCTCATTTACCTTTAAGGTTAATATTGTTATGTGTGAATTTGATCTTGTCATTATGATTCTCGTCATTATGATCCTGTGAATATGATATTAGCTGGTTATTTTGCTCATTAGTTGATGCAGTTTCTTCATAGTGTTGATGGTTTTTACAACTTGGTATGTTTTTGCAGTCACTGGTACCAGTTTTTCCTTTCCATATTTAGTGCTTCCTTGAGGAGCTCTTTTGAGGCAGGCCTGGTGGTGACAAAATCCCTCAGCCCTTGCTTGTCTGTAAAGGAGTTTATTTCTCCTTCGCTTATGAAGCTTAGTTTGGCAGGATATGAAATTCTGGGTAAAAAATTCTTTTAAGAATTTTGAATATTAGTCCCCACTCTTTTCTGACTTACAGGGTTTCTGCAGAGAGATCTGCTGTTAGTCTGACGGGCTTTCCTTTGTAGGTAACCCAACCTTTCTTTCTGGCTGCCCTTCATATATTTTCCTTCATTTCAACCTTCGTGAGTCTGACTGTTATGTGTCTTGGGGTTGCTCTTCTTGAGGAGTATCTTTGTGGTGGTCTCTGTATTTCCTGAATTAGAATGTTGGCCCATCTTGCTAGGTTGGGGAAGTTCTTCTGGATAATATCCTGAAGAGTGTTTTCCAACTTGGTTCCATTCTCCCTGTCACTTTCAGGTAACCAATCAAATGTAGGTTTGATCTTTTCACATAGTCCCATATTTCTTGGAGGCTTTGTTTGTTCGTTTTCATTCTTTTTTCTCTAATCTTGTCTTCATGCTTTGTTTCATTAAGTTGATCTTCAATCTCTGATATCCTTTCTTCCACTTGATCAATTTGGCTATTGATACTTGTGTTTGCTTCACGAAGTTCTCGTGATGTGTTTTTCAGCTTCATCAGGTCATTTATGTTCTTCTCTAAACTGGTTATTCTAGTTAGCAATTCCTCTATCCTGTTTTCAATGTTCTTAGCTTCCTTGCATTGGGTTAGAACATGAACATGCTCCTTTAGCTCAGAGGAGTTTGTTATTACCCACCTTCTGATGCCTACTTCTGTCTATTCATCAAACTCATTCTCCATCCAGTTTTGTTCCCTTGCTGGCGAGGAGTTGTGATCCTTTGGAGGAGAAGAGGCATTCTGGTTTTTGAAATTTTCCACCTTTTTGCATAGGTTTTTCCTCATCTTCATGGATTTATCTAACTTTGGTCTTTGATGCTGGTGACCTTTGGATGGGATTTTAGTGTGGACATCCTTTTTGTTGATGTTGATGCTATTCCTTTCTGTTTGTTAGTTTTCCTTCTAACAGGCCCCCCTGCTGCAGGTCTGCTGGAGTTTGCTGCGGGTCCACTCCAGACCCTGTTTGCCGGGTTATCACCAGCAGAGGTTGTAGAACAGCAAAGATTGCTGCCTGTTTTTTCCTCTGGAAGCATTGTTCCCAGAGGGGCACCCACCAGTTGCCAGCTGGAGCTCTCCTGTATGAAGTGTCTGTCGACCCCTGCTGGGAGGTGTCTCCCAATCAGGAGGCACAGGGGTCAAGGATCCACTTGAGGAGGCAGTCTGTTCCTTAGCAGAGGTCTAGCACTGTGCTGGGAGATTCACTGCTCTCTTTAGAGCCGGCAGGAATGTTTAAATCTGCTGAAGCTGTGCCGGCAGCCTCCTGCTCTGTCCCAGGGAGGTGGGAGTTTTATCTATGTGCTCCTGACTGGGGCTGCTGCCTTTCTTTCAGAGGTGCCCTGGCTAGAGAGGAGGGATCTAGAGAGGCAGTCTGGCTACAGTGGCTTTGCTGAGCTGTGGTGGGCTCCACCCAGTTCAAATTTCCTGGGGGCTTTGTTTACACTGTGAGGGCCTACTCAAGCCTCAGTAATGGTGGATGCCCCTCCCCCTACCAAGCTCAAGCATCCCAGGTTGACTTTAGACTGCTGTGCTGGCAGTTAGAATTTCAAGCCAGTGGATCTTAGCTTGCTGGTCTCTGTGGGCCTGGGATCCACTGAGCTAGACTAGACCACTTGGCTCCCTGGCTTCAGCCCCCTTTCCAGGGCAGTCAACAATTTTGTCTCGCTGGCATTCCAGGTGCCACTGGGGTATGAAAAAAAAACTCCTGCAGCTATCGGTGTCTGCCCAAATGGCCGCCCAGTTTTGTGGTTGAAACCCAGGACCCTGGTGGCGTAGGCACCCATGGGAATCTCCTGGTCTGCGGGTTGTGAATATCATGGGAAAAGCGCAGTGTCTGGGCTGGAATACACCATCCCTCATGGCACAGTCCCTCACGGCTTTCCTTGACTAGAGGAGGTACTTCCCCTACCCCTTGCGCTTCTATGCCTCACCCAAGGAGGTGCTTTGTATCAGGCTTAGTTACTGACCAGCTGTGACCTGAACCTAAGTTTACTCATCTGATAAAAGAGATACCTACTTTATCTACCAGGTATCCACTTACTTGCTGTTCAGAATAAATGAACTTAATGAGATAAAGTGTCTCTTACAGGACTGGCACATGTTAGGAGCTCACCAAACGGTAGTGAGTGACTGGTTGTTATCATTGACAATTATAATATTTGTGATTTAGGTTGGAACTCAATTTATCCGTGGTGTGTCTGGAGGAGAAAGAAAAAGGACTAGTATAGGAATGGAGCTTATCACTGATCCTTCCATCTTGTTCTTGGACGAGCCTACAACGGGCTTAGACTCAAGCACAGCAAATGCTGTCCTTTTGCTCCTGAAAAGGTAAATGCTATGGGAACATTATCGTTAGTTAATATCTTATCACTACTATGTCCCAGATATTCTTGGTGCAGGGGGTTCAGAAATGATCAAAACAATTTCTTCCTCTTCTGTTGGAGGGAAAGTCAGTTGACAAGTGAAAAGCATTATCAAGAAAAACAAAGCAGGTAAGAGTGTAGGGAAGGATGGCTGTGATGAGGGCAGGGGCAGGGTTGGGCCTGTTTTGTGCTCTCTTTAGCTTCTTAACACCAACAGACACACACATACACATTTTGTCTATCTCTCTGCTCTATAACACTGAACATTTTGTAGTTTTCTGAGTAGACCTTTTTATTTCACATCTTTTTCATCTTATTCTTGCACCTTCAGTGCTTTTTCTTCTTAACTTTCTCCTGTTGGGCCTTTTTTACTCTGTTTATATCATCTTCAGACTGGGTTGTGAGTCTCCCATTTTGCTTACAAGGAATCCTTAGCTTCTTCTGTTTCATATTGTACTGAAATTGTTGACCTACTAGCCTGATCCTCTTTGAGGCAGAATGTCTTTGTATACATGCTAGCATACAGTAGGTTCTTAGAAAATGTTAAAATTGAAGTGACTCTTCACATAAAATATTTTGAATAGTAACAGTTTCGAACAGTGATTTTGGCCCTTCTTGTACCTGTGTATTGTTATTATAATTATTACAAATATTATTACAATTCAAGGTGAGATTTGGGTGGGGACACATATCATTCCACCCCTGGTCCCTCCCTCCCAAATCTCATGTCCTCACATTTTGAAACCAATCATGCCTTCTCAAGAGTCTCCCAAAGTCTTAATTCATTTCAGCTTTAACTCAAAAGTTCACGATCTAAAGTTTCATCTGAGACAGGGCAAGTTCTGTCCACCTATGAGCCTGTAAAATCAAAAGCAAGTTAGTAACTTCCTAGATACAATAGGAGTACAGGCATTGGGTAAATACATCTCTTCCAAATGGGAGAAATTGGCCAAAATGAAGGGGCTACAGGTCCCATGCAAGTCCGAAATACAAAGGGGCAGTCAAATCTTAAAGCTCTGAAATTATCTTCTTTGATTCCACATCTCACATCCAAGTCACACTGATGCAAGAGGTGGGCTCCCAGGGCCTTGGGAGGCTCTGGCCTTGTGGATTTTCAGGGTACAGTCCCTCGCGTGGCTGCTTTCACAGGCTGGTATTGAGTGTCTGTGGCTTTTCCAGATGCACAGTGCAAGCTGTTGGTGGATCTACCATTCTGGGGTCTTAAGCTATGATGGCCCTCTTCTCACTACTCCACTAGGCAGTGCCCCACTGGGGGCCCTGTGTAGGGGCTCCCACCCCACATTTCCCATCTGCACTGCCCTAGCAGAGGTTCTCCATGAGGGCTCCATCCCTGAAGTTGACTTCTCCCTGGACATCCAGGTATTTCCATACATCCTCTGAAATCTAGGCGAAGGGCAGGCCTAACACTACATGGAAGCCACCAAAGCTTGGGTCTTGCACCCTCTGAAACAACAGCCTGAACTCTCTGTTGGTCCCCTTTAACCATGGCTGGAACATACGGCACCAAGTCTCAAGACTGCACAAAGCAGCAAGGTCCTGGGCCTGGCCCAGGAAACCATTTTTTCCTCCTTTGCCTCTGGGCCTGTGATGGGAGGGGCTGCTGTAAAGACCTCTGACATGCCCTGGAGGCATTTTCCCCATTATCTTGGTGATTAACATTTGGCTCCTTATTACTTATGCAAATTTCTGTAGCAGGTTTGAATTTCTCCTCAGAAAATGGATTTTTTCTTTTTTATCACATCATCAGGCTGCAAATATTCTGAGCTTTTGTGCTCTGCTTCTCTTTTAAACAAAAGTTCTAATTTCAAACCATATATTTGTGAGTGAATAAAACCAAATGCTTTTAACACACCCGAGTCACCTCTTGAATGCTTTGTTGCTTAGAAATTTCTTCTGCTAGGTGCTCTAAGTCATCTCTCTCAAGTTCACAGCTCCACAAATCTCTAGGACAGGGGCAAAATGCCACCAATCTCTTTGCTAAAACATAGCAAGAGTCACCTTTATTCCAGTTCCCAACAAGTTCCTCATCTCCATCTGAGACCACCTCAACCTGGACTTGATTGTCCATATCACTATCAGCATTTTGGTCAAAGCCATTCAACAAGTCTCTAGGAGTTTCCAAATTTTCCCACATCTTCCTGTCGTCTTAGCCCTCCAAACTGTTCGAACCTCTGCCTGTTACCCAGTTCCAAAGTGGCTTCCAGATTTTTGGGTATCTTACAGCAGCATCCTACTCTACCAGTACCAATTTACTGTATTAGTCTGTTCTCATGTCTGCTAGGTATGTCTGCTAATAAAGACATACCTGACACTGGATAATTTATAAAGGAAAGAAGTTTCATGGACTCACAGTTGCACATGGCTGGGGAGACCTCACAATTATGGCAGAAGGCAAAGAAGAAGCAAAGGCATGTTGTACATGGCGGCAGGCAAGAGAGCTTGTGCAGGGGATCTCCCATTTATAAAACCATCAGATCTCGTGAAACGTTTTCAGTACCATAAGAAGAGTATAGGGGAACCGCCCCCATGATTCAGTTATCTCCACCTGGCCCTGCCCTTGATACGTGGGGGTTGTTATAATTGAAGGTGAGATTTGAGTGGGCACACAGCCAAACCTTATCAACCTGTAAGTCATAACTCCTGTGAAAAGGTAAGTTAGCACTATTTTGGCCATGGACTTAGACCAGAGATTAAATCCCAGCCTTGTCTCTTACTAACAGTGATCCCTTGGCCAGTTGCTTGATCCTTTAAGACATATTTATAAAATGAGGGTAATAATAATAATATTAGAACTGCCTCATAACAATACTGTGAAAATTGAAATGAAGTTATCTCTAAAGTATTTAGCAAAGACATAGTAAGTACTCAGTTATGTTAATTGCATTATTAGGGCAGAAGAGTGAAAACCAAGTTTTAAAGAGCCAGAAGACCTAAATGATAAGTCAGAATGAGATATATGACTGTTTTAATATGTAGTCCATGGTTAGTTCTCAAACTTGAAAATACTTGCAGATTACCTGGGTTGCTTCTTAAAAGGCGGATTCCCTAGACCTACTCCCAGAGATTCTAATTCAATGTCTGGGAAGACTGTCCTAGAATCTGCATTTTTAATAACCATTCTAGTTGATTCTAGATTGTCAATGCAACATACTTTGAAAATTCCTATTCTGTTTTAATAAAAGCTTTGAATTTAGGTTTCCTAACTATAGGTAAATAATATGAGATGAAAAGTTAGTAAGACAAAGTCAAGTTGAACTAGAAGCAAACAATCTAAAGGCAAGAATAGAGTATGTTACCGAGAAGTACAAGTTTCAGATATTTAATGACTCATTATTGTCTCACTTTTAACCTAGGATGTCTAAGCAGGGACGAACAATCATCTTCTCCATTCATCAGCCTCGATATTCCATCTTCAAGTTGTTTGATAGCCTCACCTTATTGGCCTCAGGAAGACTTATGTTCCATGGACCTGCTCAGGAGGCCTTGGGATACTTTGAATCAGCTGGTATGGTTGACTTTTTTATGCTGTAAAACCCTTCATTAATAGAATCCTGAAGGAGAGCAAAGAGGGTGTGCAGGAGTGCTGTTTGGTCTTTGGGTAGACATACCATGAGAATCTATCACTTCAAAATATGTTTGATCCATTTGGTGCTAGTATTTTTCTTCATTGTGCACCACAGCTTGTTATTTAGGTATCTTTCTTGTCTTATTTGAATGTGCATTCATGTGTGTATGAGTATTTCTGCTGGGCCTATATTCTGCTTCCTAGTTATAGTGACCATTTCTTAAAAGCTCAGTAATTAATATGTTGGCCCTTTAGCTAGTTATTCTGTCACTTGAACATTTTTGGAAAGGCCTAATATGGTTGTCTTCTTGACCATATAACAGATGAGGCCTTATAATTTTTTCCCCGTGCACATGATGTTGGTCTGCCCTGATGAGGACTCATGGAGATGCTACTTAATTGTATTTATTTTTATTTTTATTATTTTTTTTGAGATGGAATCTTGCTCTGTCATCCAGGCTGGAGTGCAGTGACGTGATCTTGGCTCACTGCAAGCTCCGCCTCCTGAGTTCACACCATTCTCCTGCCTCAGCCTCCTGAGTAGCTAGGACTACAGGCGCCTGCCACCATGCCGGGCTCATTGTTTTGTATTTTTTTAGTAGAGACGGGGTTTCACCATGTTAGCCAGGATGGTCTTGATCTCCCTGACCTTGTGATCTGCCGCCTGGGCCGCCCAACGTGCTAGGATTATAGGTGTGAGCCACCGCACCCAGCAAGTTTTGTTTTTTAAAGTTTGTTTGTTTTTTTCCTTTGAGATGGGATCTCACTCTGTCACCCAGGCTGGAGTGCAGTGGCACAATCTTGACTCACTGCTTGAGCCTCAACCCCCCGGGCTCAAGCCATCCTCCCACTTCAGCCCCCCAAGCAGCTGGGACTATAGGCACATGCCACCATAGCTAGCTAATTTTTGTATTTTTTGTAGAGTCGGGGTCTTGCCATGTTGCCCAGGATGGTCTCAAACTCCTGAGCTAAAGCAATCTGCCATGGCCTCCCAAAGTGCTGGGATTACAGGTGTGAGCCACTGTGCCCGGCAGACACTACTTAATTTTCTGGTAACTGTAGATTGCAACTTTAGCCCTTGAGTGGGTATTGGTCAATAGAGTGGTTAGTCCTAAACCTGACTTAGATGGACCAAAATTTCTAACAATCTTGGACTGCATGATTCT
The DNA here is from genome assembly GCF_008728515.1 of Papio anubis. NCBI lineage: Eukaryota > Metazoa > Chordata > Mammalia > Primates > Cercopithecidae > Papio > Papio anubis. The sequence goes on along the minus strand of NC_044978.1, from coordinate 132,124,657 downwards.
TTTTATTTTAAATTGAAATGTGTGATTTTTAAAATTTTAGATAGAAATGTGCGAGTTTTTTTTTAATGGCTTGTGCGGCCTGCCTCATTTTAGAGATATTTGGATATGATTATAAATGATTCCCTATGATCCTAAATACAATTTTAGATATTCATTGACCATGTTTCTTAGTTTTTATAAAAGGAGATTAACTAAGAGTCAGACTTCAGGCCACACTGAGTTCAGATGATCTCATCATCTGAAGCTGAACGGTTCAGGTGTGCTGTGCTGGCCATGTTCTATCAAGAATACTGCTCAGGAGTTTTGTTCTCTATTTGGAATTACAGCAGCACAGCAGTTGATTTGGATTTCGGAATTAATTAATTAATTAATTTACTTTTGAGACAAGGTCTCACTCTGTTGCCCAGGCCGGAGTGCAGTGGTGCTTTCTGAGCTCACGGCAACCTCCGCCTCCCAGGTTCAAGCAATTCTTGTGCCTCAGCCTCCCTAGTAGCTGAGATTATAGTCATAAGCCAACACACCTGGCTAATTTTTGTGTTTTTAGTATAAATGGGGTTTTGCCATGTTGGCTAGGTTGGTCTCAAACTCCTGGGCTCAAGTGATTTGCCGGTCTCGGCCTCCCAAAGTGCTGGGATTGCAGATGTGAGCCACTGCACCCGGCCCTGGACCTCTGAATTTAGTATGTGGGGAGGCAGTCATTGCTGATGTGGGTTCCATCACTCTGGCATTCCCTAGGTGAACTAAGAGAGCAGAACACACTTGGGCTTTTGGTATTTTTTTCTTGGGTCTATGTTTAGATTTTTGAGGAAGTACTGTTAAGCACCAGAGCATACCAATAGCTATTTCAGGTCTCATGAATTACGATAGGTAAGGACCAAGCACTAATGCAAAATGCCCTGCAAATCCAAGGTTGGCTTGGAGTGTTTCCTTTTTCTTTTTCTTTTCCTTTTCCTTTTTCTTTTTTTTCTTTTCTTTTCCTTTCGTTTTCTTTTCTTCTGTTTTTCGGCCCGGAGACAAAGAATTGCCGAAATATCGTGTGATAAGCTGGGCACAGTGGCTCATGCTTGTAATACCAGCACTTGCGGGTGGATCACTTGAGGCCAGGAGTTAGAGACCAGCCTCGAACTGGTCGAACATGGCGAAATCCTGTCTCTACTGAAAATACAAAAATTAGTTGGACATGGTCATGCACGCTTCTAATCCCAGCTACTTGGGAGGCTGAGGCAGGAGAATCACTTGAAGTCGGGAGGCAGAGGTTTCAGTGAACCAAGATCCCCCACCACATTCCAGCCTGGGTGACAGAGGGAGACTCTGTCTCAAAAAAAAAAAAAAAAAACAAATATATATACAGTGTGATTGAATATATAAAAAGAAAGGGTAAAATTAGTGTGGGAAGAAGAGAGAAAGAAAGTTAGGGAGAAGTCGTTAGATTCTGTCTTCTCTAGCCTCACCTCCCTTGCCCTCTGAAAGTGACTTCTCTTTATTTTCCAAGACCATCAAGTTTGTGTTTTTGGGCTGCCTTCTTTCATAGGTTATCACTGTGAGGCCTATAATAACCCTGCGGACTTCTTTTTGGACATCATTAATGGAGATTCCACTGCCGTGGCATTAAACAGAGAAGAAGACTTTAAAGGTATATGAATCTGTTACAGTCCCAGATTTTTGCCTAATTGAATTGGCTGAAGTTGAACAACGTGGTGGCTAATTAAAATGTGACTTTGTGAATTTCCGTTAATGCAGTCTTCTGATATCAGTCAACACAAACATTTTGTTGTCTGTGAGTGCTGTTGGTGTTTTTGATTTAATTTATAAATGAGAATTTATATGGTGTTGTCAGTTCCAAGAGGAGTTAACATTTTTTAAAATGCTCACTGTTTATAAAGTGTTTTTAAAATAAGAAACTTGGCAATGTATGCATTTGCATATAGTAGGAAGCAACAACCAGATTTTTTTTCTTTTTTGAGACGGAATCTAGCCCTTGTCACCGAGGCTGGAGTGCAATGGTGCTATCTCGGCTTACTGCACCCTCTGCCTCCTGGGTTCAAGCCATTCTCCTGCCTCACCTTCCCGAGCAACTAGAATTACAGGCCTGTGCCACCACACCCAGCTAATTTTTGTATACTTAGTAGACATGGAGTTTCACCATGTTGGCCAGGCTGGTTTCGAACTCCTGACCTCAAGTGATCCTCCCACCTTGGCCTCCCAAAGTGTTGGGATTACAGGCATGAGCCATCGCCCCCGGCCACGACCGGAGTTTTATATTAAGAATTAGAACTCTATGGTAAGAAGTCTATTTTAAAAGAATTAAGGTCAAATAGGAAAACATCAGTGGGTTTGCTGTATTCAAAAGACTATAGCAGGAGACAGCCTAGTTCTCTGTACTTTTCTTTTTATTTCTTTTTCTCTTTTTAAATATATATTTTAATTTATTACTTACTTTATTTATTTTTATAGAGACAGGGTCTCGTTTCATTGCTCAGGCTGGTGTTGAATTCCTGGCTTCGCATGATCCTCCTGCCTCTGCCTTGCAAAATACTGGGATTACAGGAGTGAGCCACTGTGCCTGACCTGTTATACTTTTCTAATGACAGAGCTCATAATTTTTTATTTCTATTTTTTCTTTTTTTGAAATGGAGTCTTGCTGTCTCACACAGGCTGGAGTGCAGTGGTGTGATCTCAGCTCACTGCAACCTCCACCTCCTGGGTTCAAGCGATTCTCTTGCCTCAGCCACCTGAGTAGCTGGGATTACAGGTGTGCACCACCACGCCAGGCTAATTTTTTTTGTATTTTTAGTAGAGATGGGGTTTCCCCATATTGGTTAGGCTGGTCTCGAACTCCTGACCTTGTAATCCACCCGCCTCAGCCTCCCAAAGTGCTGAGATTACAGGCATGAGCCACCGTGCCTGGCCTATTTTTTCTTTCTAAAGCTTTAGAATGAAGGTGTTAGGGAAGAATCCAAGAAAGGGGTCACAGAAAAAATGGGCTAAATTTGTTGTTATTTTGTTCATGTTTCCTTTTTATCCACTGATTGCAAAGCCACGGAGATCATAGAGCCTTCCAAGCGGGATAAGCCACTCATAGAAAAATTAGCCGAGATTTATGTCGACTCCTCCTTCTACAAAGAGACAAAAGCTGAATTACATCAACTTTCCAGGGGTGAGAAGAAGAAGAAGATCACAGTCTTCAAGGAGATCAGCTACACCACCTCCTTCTGTCATCAACTCAGATGGGTTTCCAAGCGTTCATTCAAAAACTTGCTGGGTAATCCCCAGGCCTCTATAGCTCAGGTAACCAGCAGATTCTTTTGAAATACTCAAATGGGAACAATGTGGTTCTGTTATCATCTGCTTCAGGATATGTTTATCTTCTACCCACCCTTCCAGTTATTTGTTATCTTCACTCCACCTGGGATATAGAACTAGTCAGCAGAACAAATAAAGGACAATTAAGTTTTACGTTTGGAAAGCTTCTCTTTTTTTGAGACAGAGTCTTACTCTGTTGCCCAGGCTGGAGTGCAGTGGCATGAACTCAGCTCACTGCAGCCCTGACCTCCCTGGGCTCAAGTGATCCTCACACTTCAGCCTCCTGAACAGCTGGGACTACAGGCACATCACACCACATCCAGCTAAATTTTTGTGTTTTGTGTAGAGACGGGGTTTCGCTGTGTTGCCTAGGCTGGTCTTGAACTCGTGGGTTCAAGTGATTCTTCTGTCTCCGTCTCCCACAATTCTAGGATTACAGGTGTGAGCCACCATATCTGGCCAGCTTCTTTTTTCTAGTGGTTTCTTAGACTACCCTAACTCAGATTTTTTGTGATTTAGACAAGCTGTAATGAATAATCTCAGGAGAAAAATGGTTTTTTTTGGGAAACTGTGAAAGAAATGTCAGCCATGTTTGGAGTTTCCTGGTAGCTGTTCACTTTCGTTCACTGGTTCATTCAACATGTTCTTGTAGGGCCTGTGCTGTGCTTTAGGGATGTGAATTCAGTAGTGAACAAAATGGGCAAAAATAAAACTCTGCTCATGGAGCTAATTTTCTGAGGAAGGCAGGTGTGATAAATAATAAATAAATTAAATAGATAGCATGTTAGATGGTAGAAGGAACTATGGGGAAGTTTAAGCAGAGAAGGGGTGGAGAGAGGGGAGGAAGAGAGAGAAGTAGGGAGAAGAAGGCTGATTTGCAGTTGGAATCAGGTGATCAGGGAAACCTTCACCTACTGTCACTGAATACACCTGAAGGGAGTATGTGCTGGCCACTCCAAGGGAAGAACCTGTGTGCAAAGTGCTGTTGCTTATCATTGACCTTCCTTAGACAGTTTACAGGTGATATGAACATAGTAAGCAAATTTGAGTTCATAGAACAAGGCTATTCGTTGTTAGATTAACTTTCTGTTAATCAAAATGAGATAATGTTTCTTTATTCTTTGGTTGGCTCTGTGATAGTTGGTGATTATTACTCCTTATGGTTTTTGTTATTCTTTTCTTTAAACTTTTTTTTTTTTTTTTTTTTTTTTAGAGACTGAGTCTCACTCTGTCACTCATACTGGAGTGCAGTGGTACAATCGTAGCTCACTGCAACCCCAAACTCTTGGCTCAAGCGATCCTCACACTTCAGCCTCCCGAGTAGCTGGGACTACAGGTGTACACAACACCTGGCTGATGTTTTGATTTTTTGTAGAAACGGGGTCTCACTATGTTGTCCTGGTCTGGATCTCCTGGGCTCAAGTGATCCTCCTGCCTTGGCCTCCCAAAGTGCTGGGATCACAGGTGTGAGCCACCATGCCTGGCCTTTTCGGTTATTCTTAACCCCTCTGTCACCCAAAACATAAGTACTCCCAATTCATTGGTCCATTCTTCAAAGAAGTCAATTTAGCTGGTTAATTTGGGGCTGTTATTTTTATGAACAATATTGAGTTTCTGTTAAGTACTAAAAGATGGCACGTTGTTGGCTGTAGTAAAATATTACTGACGTTTAAACTTGTGCATCATAATTTCCATACCTAAGTATATATATAAATATATCTAAGAGCTTGTATCCCTAGTTGAGTGATACTGCTAATTATGTGTGTGTGTATATATATATTATATGTGTGTGTATATATATTATGTGTGTACATACATATTATATGTGTATATATGTATAGCCACATATATGTATGTATAGCCATACTGCTAATTAAGTGTATATATAAATATATCTAAGAGCTTGTATCCCTAGTTGAGCCATACTGCTAATTGCTCCAAATGTTTTTAGTACTTATAATTTGGTGTTTCTGTCAGAACATTGGGACTTTTACATACTATCAATTGAGGGTAAAATTTTATTCTTTGAGCATAGATTTGATATCATTTGGAAATCAGTCTGGTAGAATCAACCTGGGTTACTTATTGTCAACAGTGAAATGATGTAATGAATTGCTCTTTTGGTGTGATGTATGCATTAGATTTTTCTTACTTGAAAAATAACTTGAACTATCTTGCTTCAAAACATGGTTTATAAATGTCTTGTCCAAATCACCTATGTGGTAATTCTGGAGAGGGCATAATTGGAACATAGCTGTTTTTCACACACTGAGATTCTGCATGTTTTGATACTGGGCTTCCTTCCAATGCTAACACCTGGCCTAGTGCCTCCAGGTTTAGCTTCCCTGCCTCATCAGTGGACTCACTTTCACAAAAGGAATTCCAGCCACGTTCAGAGTAGTGGCAGTCTCTTAGATTAAGAATAGAACCTTGGATCTCCCTAAGCATCTGCTTAGCAGGACAAGTTTTGTTTAGATTTGTGAAAAACTGGAATATTATCTTAGGGCAGGAGTAGGCAATTTTTTTTTTTTTTTGTAAAGGACCAGGTAGTAAATATTTTAGGATTTGCAGACCAAGTGGTCTTTGTCTCTTTGTCTCAGGTAGTCAGCTCTGCCGTTTTAGTGTGAAAGCAGCCATAGCTAATAACATAAATAAACAAATATGGCAGTATTCCGATAGTAAATGAAAGGCTGGCTAGGTGCAGTGGTTCATGCCTGTAATCCCAGCACTTTGGGAGACCAAGGCAGAAGGATGCTTGAGGCCAAGAGTGTGAGAACAGCCTGGGCAATAAAACAAGACCCTATCTTTTTTTTTTTTTTTTTTTTTTTTGAGAGAGAGTCATGCTCTGTTGCCCAGGCTGGAGTGCAGTGGTGTGGTGTCGGCTCACTGTAACCTCCGCCTCCTGGGTTCAAGCAATTGCTCCAAATGTTTTTAGTACTTATAATTTGGTGTTTCTGTCAGAACATTGGGACTTTTACATACTATCAATTGAGGGTAATTGCCTCAGCCTTCCAAGTAGCTGGGACTACAAGCACCTGCCACCATGCCAAGCTAATTTTTTTATTTTTAGTAGAGACAGTATTACACTATGTTGGCCAGGCTGGCTTCAAACTCCTGACCTCAGGTGAGTCCACCCACTTCAGCCTCCCACAGTGCTGGGATTACAGGTATGAGTCACCGCGTCCAGCCAAGACCTCTTTAAAAAAAAAAAAAAGGTAACTTTCATTTTATTCCAATAAAACATTATACATGGGCACTGAAATTTGAATTTCATATAAATTTTATATTGTGAGAAATATTATTCTTTTTGACTTTTTATTCAACGATTAGTAAAATGAGCTAGGTGTGGTAGTGCATGTCTGTAGACCTAGCTACTCAAAAGGCTGAGGTGGAAGGATTGCTTGAGACCAGAAGTTTTGAGGCTTCAGTGAGCTATGTCAGTGAGCTATGATTACACCACTGCACTCCAGCCTGAGTGACAGAGTGAGACCTTGTCTCTAAAAAATAATAAAAAATAAAGTAAAAAACCATTCTTAGCTCATGGGTGAACAAAGATAGGTGGCTGGCCCTATTTGATCTGTGGGCTATAGCTTAATGATTCCTGATTTAAGGTTTATAATTTTGTATGTCTTAATTCTGAGTTCTTGAAAATTGAGTTGTTAAAATGTTTTATGATTCTCTGCTGATAAATCTTGTATCTGTTGCTTTACAGCTGCACTTTGGCTTGAACTAGTTATTTCTTTACGTGATTCAAATTTGGCCTCTGATAATGCAGCTACCAAAGGTTGTATTTGGAAAATCTTAGAATGAATGCATTATCTGTATGAGAAGATTTCATGTTCATTTAAGGTGCCAAGTGTTTCCTGAACAGCTGAACTTGGAAGCAGATGGGGTCTGTGCACTCCATTGTGCATTGTTTAGTTTGCGTGTTTGTTTTCCTTTCTTTAATGCCAGAAAGAATAACACAGACACACCTTATAAAAGCATGCCAAGGTTACAGGATTGATTATTTTGTCAATATGTTTGAAAGCTGACTTTGAAAACATTTTTAGAACTTTGAAACTTTTAGGAAACATCTTAATCATAACACTTAGTGTTAGTATAAGATAACAAGTTTGAATGAAAACTTGACAAAGCATGTGGAATGTTTAGTTTGAAAAGTCTGGGTTGGGCATGGTGGCTCATGCATGTAATCCCAGTGCTTCGGGAGGCCAAGGTGGGCGGATCATGAGGTCAGGAGTTTGAGACCAGCCTGGCCAACATAGTGAAACCCCATTTCTACTAAACGTACAAAAAATTAGCCGGGCTTGGTGGCTGGCACATGTAATCCCAGTTGCTGGGGAGGCTGAGGCAGGAGATTCTCTTGAACCCTGGAAGTGGAGGTTGCAGTGAGCCAAGATTGTGCCACTGCACTCCAGCCAGGGCAACAGTGCAAGACTCCATCTCAAAAAAAAAAAAAAAAAAATCCTGAATTGAATGTTCTTAAAAGTTTTACTATGTGAAAATATAGACTCTTGTATGCACATGCATGCATGCATGTGGATACAGTCATCTGCATTTATTTTGGAAGCTTGGTCTGTTGAAGTACATTCTGAGGGTAATGAAAATATGCCAGCATAATAGATTTCCTCCCAAAATTTCTAAGTGAATTTTAAAAGACATCTCATAAGTAGAAATATTGAAATAATGTTCTTTCCGTACTAGATTCTTCACAAACTAGTTATCACAGATCATGGTACTGTTTTTGCAGTTTGGTGTGCTTCATGCCAAAAGTGTCCTTGATCAGTTACTTTAAATCTTGATACCACTAGACTGTTGGAGTATTGAGATTTCGTTTTTTTAACTTTGATGATTCCAAGACATGGTAGGATATTTTGTCTTTAGATTACCACTCCTTTTTTAAAATTTTTATTTATTTATCAATTTATTTTTTGAGACAGTCTCACTCTGTCACCCAGGCTGGAGTGCAGTGGTACGATCTCGGCTCACTGCAACCTCCACCTCTAGGGTTCAAGTGATTCTTGTGCCTCAGCCTCCTGAGTAGCTGGGACTACAGGCGTACACCACCATGCCTGGGTAATTTTTGTGTGTGTGTTTTTTTTAGTAGAGACAGAGTCTCACCATGTTGCCCAGGCTGATCTCAAGCTCCTGAGCTCAGGCAATCTGCCCCGTCGGCCTCCCAAAGTGCTGGGATTACAGGCATGAGCCACCATGCCCAGCCCATTTCTTGTTTTTTAATATTTAACTCATGAGTAAATATAAGTAGGATTTTCTCAAATAAATTATTTGATAACATAACCCTTAACCCTTTGCTTATTGAAGTGTCCTTAAGAGATGCTTTGTCCTAGAAACAAGAGTGATGTTTGTCCAATCTCCTTAGGAGCTATAGAAATCTACTGAGTGGTGAAGAATGGTGAGAACGGCAAAGAATTGGCAGCTTAGGTCTGCAGCATTGGCTATAGGCCTCACTGGCTGAAGCGATGAGGAAGCAGTGACAGGAGATGGGTAGTGGAAGCATGCAGAGTGTGTACAGAGAAAGCTGGCCGAATGCTTTGGTGACAGTGACAATGCACTTTTCCAGTGCAGGCATGGACTCCCTAGAGGTTGGATAGGCGGGCTCCATCTCACCCCTCTTTCCTCACTGTGCAAAATTCCATTGTTAGAATTTTTTTAATGTGTGCTTCAAAATTTTTATTTATTTTTAATGTTAAGAATAAAGATATCCTGTTTTCACTTTAACCTCTTGAAGTATAAAATGACTCATGTTCGTTGGCACAAAGGTTGAGAGTTCAGTTCAGGGTCAAAACTCTTAGGCACCTGGACTTTGCTTTGCTAAGTCTTGCATTGCTCTGCTAGCCTGTGTGGTATTCACAAGCTCAGTAACCTGAAGCAGACCCTGAACTGACTGCCGGGTGGTACAATGGGAGGAAGCCCAGCTCTTCCAGTAGTGTGCTTTGTGTCCTACCAGTCTCCCCAAACCACAGATAACTTAATTTTTAACTTAGGAAGCAGTCTAAATAATGTATGCGGTTTTATTTTCTCCCAGGGACATTGGTCAAGTCATTGAGTGTTTATCTTAATGGCGAGATCTGATTATGTAACCATATATATTATACTAATAAATTGTGTGTGTAAGTTTTTATCTCTAATTGAAACTTTCCTTTTTTTTTTGCATTTTTTTTTGAAAAGATCATTGTCACAGTCATACTGGGACTGGTTATAGGTGCCATTTACTTTGGGCTAAAAAATGATTCTACTGGAATCCAGAACAGGTAAGTAAATGTTTGGATCTTGATTTTAAGAAAGTGCTGTTACTTTTTTCAATCTTATGAAAATCCATTAAGAATTTGATTTTAAGACAAGTATAGTGTAAATGTCATTCTTTTATTGAGGGTAGGATGAGTCAGTTTATTTTTGAGACAGAGTCATGCTCTGTTGCCCAGGCTAGAGTGCAGTGGCGCAATCTCAGCCCACTGCAATCTCCACCTCCTGGGTTCAAGCAATTCTCCTGCCTCGGCCTCCTGAGTAGCTGGGACTACAGGCACCCACCGCCATGCCCAGCTAATTTTTGTATTTTTAGTAGAGACAGGGTCGCACCATGTTGGCCAGGCTGGCTTTGAACTCCTGACCTCAGGTGGGTCCGCCCACCTTGAGCTCCCAAAGTGCTGGAATTACAGGCATGAGCCACTCCACCTGGCCCAATTATTTTTATATATACCATTCAGTGGCATTAAGTACATTTACATTGTTGTGCAACTATCACCACCATCGAGCTCTAGAATTCTTTTCATCTTCTCAAATGGAATATCTGTACCCATTAAGCAATAACTTCCTATCTCACATCTGCCTCTCCTAACCCCTGGCAGTCATCATTCTACTTTCTGTCTCTGAACCTGACTACTCTAAGACCCTCATATAAGTGGAATCATACAGTGGATATTCATTGGTAACTGGCTTATTTCCTTTAGCATATTGTCTTTATGGCTCATTCATGTGGCATGTGTCAGATTTCTTTCCTTTGTAAGGTTGAATAATATTCCATTGTATGTGCATACGACATTTTGTTTTTCCATTCATCTATTGATGGAAACTTGGGTTGCTTTCACCTTTTGGCTGTTGTAAACAGTGCTCCCTAGGTGCACAGAGATCTCTTTCAGCCAGGTGTGATGGCATGTGTCTGTAGTCCCAGCTACTTGGGAGACTGAGGTGGGAGGATTGCTTGAGCCCAGGAGTTCTAGGCTGCAGTGAGCTATGAGCTATGGTTGCACCACTGCAGTTCAGCCTGGGGTGACAGAGTTCGACCCTGTCTCTTAAAAAAACAAAGAAACCCCCCCCCCCCCCAAAAACTATTTTAGTTCCTGCTTTCAGTTATTCAGATATATACCCAGAATTAGAATTTCTGGGTCATATAATCATTCTGTTAATTTTTCTGAGGAACTACTGTACTGTCTTCCACAGTGGCCGTACCATTTTACATTCTTACCAGCAGTGCACAAGGGTTCCAGTCTCTCCATGTCCTTACCAACACTTTTCTTTTTCTCCCTTTTAAACAGTGGGGACCCACTGGATCTTCGGAGAAATGTCTATTCAAGTCCTTTGCCCATTTTAAAATGGAATTGTTTGTTTTTTTGTTGTCGAGTTGTAGGAGTGCTTTATATTTTTGAGGAGATATTAATCCCTTATCAGATACATGATTTGCAGATATTTTTCCCCACTCCCTGGGTTGTCTTTTCAGTGTTGACAGTGTCCTTCGATGCATAAACATTTTTAATTTTGATGTAGTCCAGTTGATCTGTTTCTTCTTTTGTTGCCTGTGAACTAATATCTGTCACTTTTTTAATATATGTGTTTGACTTAGGGGTATGGTGGGGGTGGGACTCAGCTTTTCCTGTTATATGGTTATCACTTTTGTTAGTGTTGTGATCCTTACCTAGTTTCAGTCACAATGGGCCCTTTAAAACCTCATTTTATGAGGAGACTTTTTATTAATATGTTGTGTTCTGACCGTAAGCACTCAGGAATTTCACAGCCCTCAGAGTTCTGGTTATTTCATGTATGGAGAACACTTGTGGCAGATACTGTGCTCCGTAGTGCTTGCTTTCCATAGTCTCAGGTTACCACTCCGTGATTTAGAGGAGGTGGATGGTAGCATCCCCATTTTACTATTTTGATGTCTGGAAAAGGCTGATTGTTTTTTAAAGAATAAGCATAAAAGTTGATTCATCACTCAAGTAAAATAAATTCTTTTGTATGGAATCAGATAGTGTCACTCTACAACGAGACTATTATTAAACAGCAGTTTACCAGAGTGATGTCATTGTTCATGCTTTTCCTTTCTCTGAGGCCTGAGGTATCTGGATTATTTCCAGACTTGCTAGTAGTTGATGGTTTGTGTCCCATGTAGATGCCATTTCTTAACCCAGCACAGAATATATCACAGGATCTAAAGGCTGTGGGCCTTTTATACTGTGCAGGAGGAAGCATTTGGAAAGGACATGGAGTACATGGAGTAACCTGGTCCTCAACTGGAACTTTAAAGAGGACTGAAAATCTGGCCATTAAAGCTCTTGGTAGAAAAATCCAGAGAAATAAAGAAGAACTTCAGGTGTTTCTTCAGATGCTTTCTGGAGAAATAAGGCATTCATCTTATTTTAATTTGTTTGTTTTTGAAACAGAATCTCACAATATTGCCCAGGCTGGTGTGCGGTAGTACAGTCATAGCTCACTGCAGCTTTGAACTCCTGGGCTCATAATTTGTATTTTTGACTTAAGCTTGCTATCATTTTTTTTCCAAAGCTCTAGGGTACATGTGCAGAATGTGCAGGTTTGTTACATAGCTAAATGTGTGCCATGGTGGTTTGCTACACCTATCGATCCATCACCTTGGTGTTAAGCCCAGTATGCATTAGCTATTTTTCCTGATGTTCTTCCTCCCACTGCCTCCCATTGACCCCACTATCGTTTTTTAAATAAGCGTTTGGACTACATTAAAGTGGCCTGTGTGTATGATTTAATCCCTCCTGGGATGATTAATGATTTATTGATTAGGAAAAAATGTTTCAGCATCATCTCTGGGAACAGGTTCTCAAAGTTTTGTTCAGGGGTGAATATTAGTACTTCATAATTTAAAACTGCTTGGAGGCCAGTGGTTTAGTTCTCTTCTTTGGGGATGAATTCTCTGAGAGAGGAAAGCACTCTCTGCTCTTTCTCTAACCTGTGTAACTGAGAAACTGGGTTTTAATCATAGGTAGAGTGTGAGCATCTTTGAATTAATAGCTACCTCTGGAATAACTGCTTTACAGAGTTGTGGTGATAGCTAAACAAATCAGTGTATATTAAGGGAAAAGGTATACTTTAAAAATAGTATTTGGATCCAGTCATCTCACTTCTAGATATTTACCCCAAAGATGTGAAAGCAGTTTGTCGAAGAAATTTCTGCACCCTCATATTTATTGCAGCACTGTTCACAATAGCCAACATATGGAATCAGCCTAAGGGTCTGATGTGATAAAGAAAATGTGGTATATATACACAAGGGAAAACAAAAGAAATTTTGTCATTTGCAATAACATGGATGGAACTGGAGAATATTAAGCCAAGTGAAATTAGCCAAACACAGAAAGCTAAGCACAGAAATGTCACATAATCTCATTTAACATGGAATCTGAAACAATGGAACTGAAAGAGACAGTAGAATGGTGGTTACTAGAGGCTGGAGGGGTGTGGGGAATGGAGAGATGATGGTCAAAAGGTGCAAGACCTCAGTTACACAGGAGGAATAAGGATTTTTCTTTGGAGATACATTGCACAATGTGGTGAACACAGTAAATAATAACATAAATTTCAGAATAGCTAAATTTTAAGATACTTTTACCACAAAAAATAAATGTTTGAGGCAATGGATGTGATAATTAGCTTGATTTAATTATTTCACACTTATGATTCATGAATCATATCACTTGGTACCCCACAAATATATACAACCGTAATATGCCAATTTATAATTTAAAAATCAAAATAAAAAATATTCAGACCAATAAGTAGATATAACAGATATGGATTACTACCTTGAAAGAATTAGAATGAATTTTCTTCCTTAATAAGAAAAAGCTGTGTTTAAAATAAATTTTCTTTGGATTTTGAAGGAATGTTTCCATTGTCTACTTTTTCAGAATCATTATGAACATTACTGTACTGATAGATACAAGACAACAAATTGAATTGAATCTTTGCTATGTTCCATGTTCTGAAATTAGCTTTTTACTTGATATTAGGTTTATTTGTGTGCAGAAAGTGAGATTACTGCATGTCTACCAGGCCTGGCTATTTTTCATTCATTTTAATTATATGTAAATACTTTTAAAACTGTTCTGTCTGGGCACCATGGCTTACGCTTGTAACTGCAGTGCTTTGGGAGGCCAAGGTGGGAGGATTGCTTGAGGCCAGGAGTTCAACTCAGTTGCAGTGAGTTTATGATCATGCCACTATACTCTAGCCTGGGTGACTGAGGGCAACTCTGTCTCTAAAAATAAAATAAAACAAAAAAGACCCTAGCCTGTACCCTTAGATCTTTGTTCTTTAGGTATCTATGGACTCTTTTTTTTTTCTTTCAGTGTAATTGTGTTATTCACTTGGGTTTGCATTTTTAAAAATGTTCTCTTCCTTTTACGCCATTTAAATGATGTGTCACTTACCTCTTTTTCAGTTTCAACTCACACCTTCACTGTCAATTATATCGTTTTGTTATGGTGTTTCAGGGATGTTGGCATGCTTTCATAAAATTCATATTTGTATCAAAGTGTAGATTAACTTAGCATTTTCCTTTTTATTTATTTATTTATTTTTTTTGAGACAGTGTCTCGCTTTGTTGCCCAGGCTGGAGTGCAGTGGTGCAATCTCAGCTCACTGCAACCTCCACGTCCCAGGTTCAAGCGATTCTCCTGCCTCAGCCTCCTGAGTAGCTGGGACTACAGGCACCTGCCACCACGCCTGGCTAATTTTTGTATTTTTAGTAGAGACAGGGTTTCACCATGTTGGTTAGGCTGGTCTTGAACTCATGACCTCGTGATCCTCCTGCCTCAGCCTCCCAAAGTGCTGGGATTACAGGCATGAGCCACCACACCCGGCCAACATTTTCCTTTTTAAATCTCAATTACTCTCAATTACTTCACTGAGAAACAAGCACTAATAGTGTTCCTTTTTATTATGACACACAAATTAGATTTTTCTTTATCAGTAAGTGCCACTTGGTTTCCTCTGAAACCTCTGGAAACCTCATAGACTGCTGGCTGTCTTAGCATGTCAAGGATAATGTCACGGCCCTGCTGATGGTGGTGTGGTGCATGTAGATTATGCGTATAATAAGGGGTTGATTGAGGGTTCCCTTCACTGTCTTTCATTTTGCTTCCACATGACTTACATTCTTTGTTCAACTTCAAAATCAAAGTGACTAATTGAATATCTTAATCTTTGCAGACTTTATTTAGCTTGCCACTTTTCTGTTTGTACATTAGGAATGGTACTTGGCATTTTTGTTAGTTAAAATTATGTGTTGGCCTGGTTGCCATACCAAAATACCGTAAAGCAGGTGGCTTAAACAATAGAAAGGTATTTTCTCTCAGTTCTAGTCTGAAAGTCTGAGATCAGGATGCCAGCATTGCTGGGTTCTGGTGAGGACCCTCTTCCTGGCTTGCAGACCTGCCTTCTTGCTGTTCCTTGTGTGGCAGAGCAGCTGGTGTCTCTTCCTATTAGGACGCTGTTCCCATTACACTCTCCCCACCTCCCTATCCTGGAACCTCATCTGAACCTAATTACTTTCCAAAGGACCCATCTTCAAATACCATCACATTGGGGGTTGGGGCTTCAACATATGAATTTTGGTGGGGGGAGACGCAATTCAGTCCACAACAATCCAAGACTGTGAATTTCAAAATGAGCTGTAATATGTAGTCCCATGGGTACCACTGTGGAGACATAAGAGATGGGGAGAGGCTTGATGGGGTTCACGCTTCCCTGTTTTAACCAGAACAGTTTCCCTTTTTTCCTGCCTAACTTTATACACTGTCATTTATGAAAGAGTTTTGTGGGTAGAAAATCTATCTAAGAATGCTGAGTTGACTGTGGTGCTTTGGTTCCCCTTTTCATGGCAGAGCCGGGGTTCTCTTCTTCCTGACGACCAACCAGTGTTTCAGCAGCGTGTCAGCCGTGGAACTCTTTGTGGTAGAGAAGAAGCTCTTCATGTGAGTAGATCTTTGTTCTGGGAACAGGGCTGTCCAGCCGCAGGGGCTGTTGGTTAGACTGATCACATCTGGAGTTGGGGGCCAAGGATGGGATCCTGAGGATTACCAGTATTTTTTTAAAATTTATTTTTAAATTGATGAATAAAAATTGTGTATATTGATCATGTGCAACATGATGTTTTGAAAATATGTATAGGGGTTACCAATATTAATTGAGAAAAAGCAGCCAGGGATAGGGAAGAAAATCCTGAGCCTTTGGGACCTGATATCCAGAGAAAAGAGTTTTTCTAGATTTGAGTACGGTCAGAAAATCCAAATGTTGGAGAAAGCAAGCAATAAAGGGACTGAAAAGTATCTTTTGTTTTTAGTAAATACTGATGACCTTCACAAGAAAAGTTTGAGGGGCTTGGTAGAGATTAAGCAGCAACTTGGAAGTGGGGAGATTAAGTTGACAAAGAATGTGACCATGCTTAGCCCTCAGTGGACCAGGGAAGTGGCATGAGCCATTAGAAAGCATTCTTACAGTAAAGAGGAGCCTGGTTTAATTTCTTGTATTATTTCCCCCCCCCCCTTTTTTTTTGTTTTTTGAAACAGGGTCTTGCTTTGTCGCCCAGGCTGGAGTCCAGAGACATGATCATGGCTCATTGCTGTGTTGGCCTGCAGGGCTTACGCAGTCTTCGCACCTCAGCCTCCTGAATAACTGGCATGCCTAGCAATTTTTTTTTTTTTTTTTGAGATTGAGTTTTGCTCTGTCTCCTAGGCTGGAGTGCAATGGTGCGATCTCGGCTCACTGCAACCTCCGCCTCCCAGGTTCAAGCAATTCTCCTGCCTCAGCCTCCCAAGTAGCTGGGATTACAGACACCCGCCACCACACCCAGCTAATTTTTTTGTATTTTTAGTAGGGACGGGGTTTCGCCATGTTGGCCAGGCTGGTTTCAAACTCCTGACCTCAGGTGATCCACCTGCCTTGGCCTCCGAAAGCACTGGGATTACAGGTGTGAGCCACTGCACTGGGCCTCCTGGCTATTTTTTTTTTTTTTTTTAATTTTTTTGTAGAGACAAGGTCTCACTATGTTTCCCAGGCTGGGTATTTTTCAAGGATGGATCACATTTGCCCAAACGTACATGTCACATGTAAGAATTATTAGAAAGGGAAAGCATGAAGGAGGTGGAAGAGTTTGGAATTGTGGGAGAAAGATGTCAGGAAGAGGAAAGATTACAATTTGATAGTTGACAGGGATGTATGGCTGGAAGACATGATCATTGAAAGAAGGTCTTTTTCGTCTGGGCACGGTGGTTCACGCTTGTAATCCCAGCGCTTTGGGAGGCTGAGGCGGGCGGATCACAAGGTCAGAGTTCGAGACCAGCCTGGCCAACTTGGTGAAACCCCGTCTCCACTAAAAAAATACAAAAATTTAGCCACACATAGTGGCTTGCTCCTGTAATCCCAGCTACTCAGGAGGCTGAGGCAGGAGAATTTCTTGAACCCAGAAGGCGGAGGTTGCAGTGAGCCGAGTTTGCACCACTGCACTCCAGCCTGGGCAAAAGAGCAATACTCCATCTCAAAAAAAAGAAAAAAAAGAGAGAGAAGGAAGGTCTTTTTCTTTTTTTAACTTGAGAGTAGAAGAGGTAAGAAGAGCTTAGTGATCTGAAGCTGCACTGGGGGACTTGGAGAATAACAGGCCACCTTCCTAACCAGAAATAGGGAAAAAGAAAAGCTTCTATTCCTACCAAAATCAGCTACTGAAGTGCTGTTCTTCAAGGAAAGCCAGCGTTGAAGAAGGAAAAGCATTCTCTGAAGAGAGGGAGGATATGTGGAATCTGTTGCCCTGGACTGAGTGTTCAGGAGCTAGAAAGAGCAATAGGAGGGAATTGTGTCATGAGAAGAGGGGCTGTGCGCAGAGCTTCATGGGATGCTGTCCTAGGGAGGCTGGCACCCAAGGTGTTCATGGGCATGCATAGTGGGTCTAGCTCTGATGATGTGGGAAACTGGCTTGTTCCACTCCTGCTGTCAGCAGAGGTCTATAACAGGCAGTCTAGCCTGCTCTGTGGCTTCTTAAACTAATCTGGGATGTATGATATGTATTTTTGTTCTATAGACATGAATACATCAGCGGATACTACAGAGTGTCATCTTATTTTTTTGGAAAACTGTTATCTGATTTATTACCCATGAGGATGTTACCAAGTATTATATTTACCTGTATAGTGTACTTCATGTTAGGTAAGTAACAAAACAAAAAAGGACATGTCTTTAGTCTTGCCTATGGGTGAAGTCAGTTGTGCCTCGCAAGCATGTTTTTGGTTCTCAAAACTTTATTTAAACCAAACCATGAGAAAAGGAAACACTTGTCCATTTTGCGCTCTCTGAAATAGTTGTTCACTGTCAACTATTTTTGTCGAGACTGTTTCCCAACTGAACTTTTTTGTTTGTTTGCTTTGTTTTGTTTTTTTGAGACAGGGTCTTGCTCTGTCACCCAGGCTGGAGTGTGGTAGTGATCATATCTCACAGCAGCCTCAACCTTCTGGGCTCCAGTGATCCTCCTACCTCAGCCTCTGAGTAGCTAGGACTACAGGCACACATAAAGATGGAGTTTTTGGTAAAGATAGGGTCTCACTGTGTTGCCCAGGCTGGTCTTACACTGCTGGCCTCAAGTAGTCCTCCTACCTCAACCTCCCAAAGTGCTGGCATTACAGGAATGAGCTGACGTGCCCAGCCTGAACTTGTAAAACCACTTATAAAACTATACTTTACTGAGAGATGCTTGTGTTATACACAAACATGGAAAGAATTTATAAAACTTTGAGACTATGCTGGAGAAGCTGGGATATTTATAGCCTATCTATGTTTTTTTTTTCTCTCTCTCTCTCTTTCTCTCTCTCTCTCTATATATATACACATACACACACACACTTAGAGATATATAGAATGATTAAATATATTTAATCTCTTAGAGATATATGGAATGATTAAATATATATATGTATTTATTTAATATATATTCTCCATCCCTGCTTCTTTAATAAGAGAAAGACAGTGAGTTTTGGGACTTGTTAATTAAAAAAAAAAAATACTTGTTTGATAGATGTGGAGATTCATTTGTGCATTATGCTCAGGCTTCACTCCAGGCTCCTTGCATCTGATTTCCATATATTTCACTGATACATGCACACACACACACAACCCCCAGAAATATCTATTTTGACACCTCAAGATAAGAAGTACTGATTGAGCTTAAACCTTCCATTTGACAATAATAGGTGTGTCCTAAACAATCAGGGTTAGGATCTAGATCTCCAGACTCCTGATTGGTGTTCTTGTGGCTGTTTCAAATCTTCAGATTGTATGACCTACAGTGTTAGCTCACTACAGTTTAGAAAGCAGTTTATGAAACTTAATTTAGTCCCATTTCAATCCAGAGTGATGTGGTAATCTGTCTAGGGAGGCTTGGGTTATGGAGGCCCCCTACTCCTCCCCCAGATACTACAACCATTGTGAGGTCATGCCATCCCGATCGTCCCAGTCCCTTCACTCACACAGTTACAGCACACAATGAGTAATGTGGGGACGTATGGGCAAATGAATGTGCTATTGATGAGTTTCCTGTGAAAAGAGAAGGCAGTTGAATTTTGGCTAGTTGTACTTCAGGAACTCAGAAATTGTTCATAATTATACATAATGGCACATAAGTGTTATAAGGACCAGTGCTTATGCAGTTCTGTGAGAACTTCATGCACTTACATGGACGGAAACAACACTGGAGACCCAGGGTGGTTGGAGAGTGGATGACTTTTTTTCATTCTGATACTAGTTTCTCAAAATATTAGTGTTAAATTTGCACAATAAGCAATCCCAAACATATGGTGACCTAGGCAGTTGGGTTAACTACTTCTTCTCTTTCTAAGGATTGAAGCCAACGGCAGACGCCTTCTTCATTATGATGTTTACCCTTATGATGGTGGCTTATTCGGCCAGTTCCATGGCACTGGCCATAGCAGCAGGTCAGAGTGTGGTTTCCGTAGCAACACTTCTCATGACCATCTGTTTTGTGTTTATGATGGTGAGTCTGAACTGTGTTTCCTCTGAGAAGGAATTGTTTTTTTCCTTCATTTCTTCCTGCACATTCACTTGTCATGTAAAACCTGTTTTGAGGATTCTGTAAATGGGACTGTCTGCTTCAAGGCCACCTACTGAAATAGATTATGTTAGAGAATATACTAACTTTCCTCTTTGCCCTTATCCAACCTTTTTTGCTATGTTCTAATGTAGTTCCAATAATTTTAGTTAATATTGTTACTAATGAGCTTTTAAAAAGTGTTTCTTGGTGACATATTATGAAACCTTAATAAATTGGAATTTCAAAAACCAGAAAATGTTTGATCGGCAGATTCTCTTGAGAATGACAGATTATTTGCCTGACTTTTATGCTGGTGTTAGAGAACTGCTAGCTTATTTTTTTTTTTACATTTTTAATTTCTGTTTTAAAAGTTCCCACATACAGCATCGAACTGCTAGCTTGTTTACCCACCAGCAGAGATGGTTTGGTTGGATTTGTAATACTGTTTTCCAAGACACACGTTAAGCCTCATAAGAAGCAGAACAGAGTATGGTGTGAGCGGTCTATTTTGGCTCCCTCTTGTATTTTGAAAAAGAGTGTTTTAAAAATATTGGAAAATTGGAGCGTTCACACACTACTAAGTACCTCTTTTCTGGGTTTTGTTCCTGACATTCAATATGTTTCTGCTTATCTTTTTTTTTTTTTTAATGGTTACTTAATTCTAATCTTACATGCCCCTAAATTTTGCACTTAGAGGAATCAACAGTTGAACGAAACCAGTTACATTTTTTCCCCTTCAACATCATACTTGACAGGAACATGTCCTGTCTGCTAGAGTAGGAGTAGATGTCTTTAAATAAAAATAATTAGCACAAACTCTTGCCAGAGTTTAATTCTTCCGTTTCTGGACTTGAAAACTACCAATGCAAACATTAATGAGGAAGTGATAAGGCTTGTTTATATTTCCCATACTGTCATCCAGCAAATACAAATGTTTTGGTTGATTTATTGTTATTTAAGGATTTCTACACAGAACATTAAAAACTAGTCATAAAACTGTATTTTACTCAGAGATGGCTGTGTTATATGCTAAGCACTTGGTCAGGTCAAGTCTGAATATATATAGTCACACCAGCAACATCATCATTGTTATGCATATACCGGTGTGCTTGTAGTGGAAATTAGTTCTCTTGTCAATCTTCAGCAGGTCTTCCTGGCATCTCCATTGTGCTACTGCTTTTTGGCAGCTTTAAATGATAGCACTAATCCTGTTTATGCTCAGCCTCTCGCCACATTATACTCTGTATCAGTTCTAGACTTTGGGTTATGTTAAGCCTGCATTCAGAACCTCATATCCTTGCTAAAGTCATAGGGATATAGACTGCAAACCTTTGTAAATAACAAATCTTATGTGAAGTGTGGTGGGCGTGTGATGCTCAGGATTGACCTGGTATAGGTTCTTCCAATGCCAGGTGTATTGGTGAGCACACATAGTGGTTGTGTCGTTATAATAGTCAGTGCTTCTTGACCTTCCATTGCGTGCAGTTACAAATAAAGTTGAGTACATAGTCTTGACAATTGAGGATCTTCCAATTAAATGGAATATTTAATATGTATTAGATATTTTGTTCTTCCTTTAAAACCATAAATGACTTCAGCTATATAGAGATGTGCACATGCAGAGGAGAAGAGTTTAGTGAGTGTCTAGAGTAAGTGGAAAGAACTTCAAGAAAGAGTTGGTTTTAAAAGAAATACTTACAAAGTGGTAGGGACTTGAAGAGGGTATTCTCTAGAATTCTGCATGAAATTACTCAAGCAGTCCTGACTCTTAGTATTTGCTTTTTGTAGATTTTTTCGGGTCTGTTGGTCAATCTCACAACCATTGCATCTTGGCTGTCATGGCTTCAGTACTTCAGCATTCCACGATATGGATTTACGGTAAGTCTTCCTTGTCTGTCGTTGTGACTGCGTTCCCAAGCTAGGAACAATGGAAATCGAGCTTCCTATTCTCATTTCCCTGACCATGAGCTGTGAAAGTCTCCCATCCAGAAACCTTTTAGGAGCAAGGAATGAGAATTTCCTGTTAGCCTTGGTTAACACATGGCCGGGGAGTCATTTGCTATTTTCCTCAGTCATCCTTTAAAGGGCTGAAGAGTGGGGAGATACCTCCTAGTAAAGGAGAAAGATTGACTAATTGATGAAAAACATATTGTTGTGTTTCAGTTCAATAAGGAAATAAATGAGAGATGGGAGACTAGAATACATATGTTTATAATGAAAGGAAAATTAGAAGAACAAAGACCATATAATAAGCATAGTCATATTGACTTTTGCAAGCTCATTAACTCCAAAATAAACTGTCTGTGTCTTAGTATAGTATAACCAAGCTTCTAACTTCCAGAAATTACAACTGGTTCTAATGAAAACAAACAAGAACAAAAGATTGTCACTGTAAATTAACAATACTCATTGAGCACACTGTATCGTTTTAATTAGAATGTTTATGGAGTTACAAAATTCGGGAGAGAAGGAGGAAGGAGCTACGGTGTAATATAGCCAGAGGTCTCCCGCTTTGACCAAATACTTTACTTCTTTTGTATTGGAAGCCAAAGTTCCAGCCCTAGGCTTCTTGATTGCCAGGGAAAATAACATTAGTTGGTTTAGTGAGACAAAGACTGTGAATATGTTTTCAGAAATAACAATAAAGATTAAACTCAGAGGGCATGATTGTGATAACTTTGGAAACTTCTTGAAATTTAAAACTGTTTACCTTGCCCTGCTCCCGCTTGTGTTATAGGCTTTGCAGCATAATGAATTTTTGGGACAAAACTTCTGCCCAGGACTCAATGCAACAGTAAACAGTACTTGTGACTATGCAACGTAAGTTTGTGTTCAGTGTCAAAATGTGTGTTGTTACTACCATGGTGTGATGTAGAAAGGCCACTGGGCTTAGATCTGTATGAGTCCTTCCAGGGGTACTGAACTTTTCCGAGCCTACGTTTTCTCATCCATAAAGTGAGTTGTGCGTGAATGCACGCGAACATGCGACACAACCCCTCAGTATTCTGCTGCTGTAAAAATTGTCTTTAACGTGCAGCAATGTTTCCTATGTTTGTTTCTTATTGTTTGTTTTGGGCCTTTTAAAAGATCCTTTTGATATTTCGATTGTGGGTTTGAATTCTTGGTTTTCAGAGCATTTGAGATTGAAGTGAGGGGTTTTGATATTTTATCAAGGGCTTATGGTCACTGAACTGTATGGATTCTATGAAATCTATGGGTCCATGAGCTCACGGATACTTCTGAGCCCAACCCATGGACAGTAGTAAGAATGAAATAGGCAGCAATAGCACAAAGAAAGTGAACATTTCTCTGCCAAGATCCTGGCACTTCCACTGCCTCATGCATTTGGAAGACATCATGAAATTAAAGGCCGCATAGTCATATGGTGTTGTTTTAAATTAACTTGAAATATTCCCTATCAATCAATTTATCCTCTAAAAAAACAAGAAACACTTGAGTAAGTTGAGGAAAAAAACATTTTCACATAATGTTAAAATAGATTCTAATAACACTAGATAATATTGTTTTAAGAATTTAGTAACACTTTCCTTTTCTATGATTGCTAATGGTTTGATTTTGATACATAAATTAATGAGAGAAAAGAGAATGTTGATATGATCCTAAATCTCCTGAATGTTCAAGTAGAATATAAATAATTCTTAATAACAGGACAAATTACTCTTTTCAATTATTCACAGGAAATCCTCTATACACAGAGGTTTTCTTTATTCTGTCCCTCTCTTTTGGCTTGATCAGGGTGGTCAGGATGAAGTGGATGGGAAAAGTGGGACCAGATAAGGAGGAGCCACCATGGGCTTCATGGTGAGGGAAGATGAGGCTTCATCCTCAGAAGGCAAAGGAGGAAGCTATTCCTTTTTTTTTTTTTTGAAACGGAGTCTCGCTCTGTCGCCAAGACTGTAGTACAGTGGCACGATCTCCGCTCACTGCAAGCTCCGCCTCCGGGGTTCACGCCATTCTCCTGCCTCAGCCTCCCGAGTAGATGGGACTATAGGCGCCCGCCACCACGCCCGGCTAATTTTTTGTATTTTTAGTAGAGACAGGGTTTCACCGTGTTAGCAAGGATGGTCTCAATCTCCTGACCTCGTGATCCGCCAGCCTCGGCCTCCCAAAGTGCTGGGCTTACAGGTGTGAGTCACTGCGCTAGGCCAAGAGGAAATTATTCTTATAGTAAAAGAGAGTCTATGTATGTTTTTGGAATTGCTGAATTCCAAAGAGTTGCACAAAAATGGTATCGGGCAGTAACTGTGGCTGTCCAAGGTATTTTTAGTATCAGGTGCTTTCCTAACCTGTGGCAAGGAGTTCATCCTACTCTACTCTAGCTGCCACTTAAGGCTTAAACCTAATAGCTGAGTCTGCTGGGAATGTCTTGTACCTGAGTATCTGTGATGCTCATCACAGTCTTGGTGTAAGAGCTGACAGAACATGACTTTGGCAGGAAAACCATGCACACCTCTTTTCCTGGTTTTGGAATTCTTAGCCTGTGTTGTTTTTTATGGCTGTTTGCAAGGGTGAAGAGTACTGTAAGAGCTTTGATCATCTTAGTAAGGGTCATAGGTGTCATCTGTTTAAGCAGATGTTTTCTTTATCAGGGATAAGGGAACTATTACTTGATAAATGTTTCTGCCCTTTGGAGAGAGCAGCATTACAGATTTGGAAACCAATACATTTGAGTAGGCTAAAAAGTCGGTGATTCAAAGTATGACTCTGTAAACCTGGCCAAGTTCCTTAAACCTTAGTCTCCTCATCTTTTAAGTGTGTACAATGTCCATCACATTGGATTGTTTTAGGAATTAACTAAGTTAGGATCGTGTTGCTTGTTAGTGTCTAGCAAAATTGTAAGCACACAATGACTGTTAGCTATGACATCTGAAGGGATAATCATTAAAGGCTTGGTTGACCTTTAGGCTCCCTTAAGGAACAGTGGATATACTGAGTAACATTTGACAGATGCTAGGAATGAGTTATATTCTTTTTTCTGTTGAATTTCAGATGTACTGGTGAAGAATATTTGACAAACCAGGGCATCGATCTCTCACCCTGGGGCTTGTGGAAGAATCACGTGGCCTTGGCTTGTATGATTGTTATTTTCCTCACAATTGCCTACCTGAAATTGTTATTTCTTAAAAAATATTCTTAAATTTCCCCTTAATTCAGTATGATTTATCCTCACATAAGAAAGAAGCACCTTGATTGAAGTATTCAATCAAGTTTTTTTGTTGTTTTCTGTTCCCTTGCTGTCACACTGTTGCACAACAGCAGTTGTTTTAAAGAGATACATTTTTAGAAATCACAACAAATAGAATTAAACATGAAAGAATCCAAGATATCATGTATCGCATATTAGTTCATCTCCTCAGACAGTAACCATGGGGAAGAAATCTAGTCTAACTTATTAACCTAAAAAAGGAGAATTGAATTCTGGAAACTCCTGTCTCTGGCATTTGTTTCCTCATCTTTAAAATGAATAGGTAGGTTAGTAGCCTTTCAGTCTTAATACTTTATGATGCTGTGATTTGCCATTATTTAATAAATGACAAATGTATTAATGCTATACTGGAAATGTAAAATTGAAAATATGTTGGAAAAAAGAGTCTGTCTTATAGGGTAAAAAAGCCACTGTGATAGAAAAATCTTTTTGATAAGCACATTAAAGTTAATAGAACTTACTGATATTTCTCTCTAGTGGTATAATATCTCAGGAATCTTGGCTGAGGGTTTTGAACTGTAGGTAGAGTAGAGGTTCATTAATAGAATTCTTGCACTATTTCTGGAACATTCTAGCTGTGGAAGGTCACGTAACCTTCTTGGGGTAGTTCAGTGGTTTATGATCCAGGTGTGTGTCAGAATCTTCTGAGGAACTTTGCTAAAATACAAAAGTCTGGCCTCTGCCTATCCGCAGTGCATAAGTATCTCCAGATCTACCTTCATAAAGGAATCTGATCACTCCTGGATTTGGTAATTTCTAAGATCTTTTCCAGCTCTGGAAATTTTACTTAGGATTTAATAACTATTACATCTGTCCCTGCGTAGGTTTTCTTTCCTACTTATATACCTTATTTCTGTATGTCCTTTTCATTCTAACCTGCATCAGTAATAGGGAAATATTTTAATCTTTTTTTAGTTGAAGGGTAATGTACCAAAAAATATAGTTCAATGAATTATGTGCAACCACCCATGCAGGTCAGGAAATAGAAGATTGTAGCATACAAAAGCTCACTCAGCCACTCTCCCGGTCACTACTTCCTTTCTTACCCCTGCGTTATTTTTGAAATGACACTTGCTGTATTCCCCTGTGTTGCTGTTATGAGAACACTGCTACAGCCAAGTGTTATGTTTCTGTGTGCATAGGTTGATACTTAATTCTCTCCCCACTTTTTAATAAATTAAAAGAATTTGGAAATAATTTTGGATTGACAGAAAAGTTGCAAAGATAGTGAGGAAAGTTCCTATCTACTCTTTGCCCAGCTTCCCTTAATGTTAACATTTTATATAGCGAGGTGCATTTGTCAAAGCTAAGAAATTAACATTGGTACAATCACTGTTAATTAAACTGCACACAATATTCAGACTTCACCACTTTTCCACTAATATTCTTTCATTGTTCTAGGATTCAATTCAGGAGACCACATTGCATGTAGCCCTCTTTTTAAAAAATAAATACTTTTCAATACTTACAGGAATTGAGTGAGCTGGGGCATCACTGGTGTGTAGATGCCCTGAGACTGGTCATCTTGGAATTCATTTAGTCTGCCAGCGGGTGCCCTGACATTCTGTCACAACATCAATTTGGGAACATGGCATTATATTTTTATCTTTGAACTTTTTTCTTTTTGGATGATACTTGATTAATGCATCATCTTGGAACACATTATCTTTTTTCTTGGTTATGTGATCATGAAGATTAATCAGTTTTTCCTGTTCTTAGTATAATTCCTGCTTTTCACATACCTGTGCCTTACAGTTCTCTGTATATACCCTTCCCTTATTACACAGAGAGAAATATCTATACTTTTTACACAAAATATACTTCAGAAGAAACAAAACAGCCAACATTATTAACAACTACTTTTTAAATAAATAAGAATTTAATTATATCCTGTTTTATGTATCCTCTTTTTATATTAAAATTGCTTTTATATACTTTTGTTGTGGTAAGAACCACATAACATAAAATTTATCATCTTAACCATTTTAAAATTAAGGAACTTTTAAAAAAGTGTGGTTTATTTTCTTATAAAATAGAAATTTATTTAAGGATATAGATATCCATATATTATATACACCTTGTATATTATATATTTTCTCTATTTTATATCCTATATATCAGGATATATATATTATATAGGCTATATATCCTATATATAATTCATATCTTATATATTATATATGGGTATATATATCCTTAAGTAAATTTCTACATTATAAGAAAATAAACCACACTTTAAAAAACGTTCCTTAATTTTAAAATGGTTAAGATGGTAAATTTTATGTGCTCATTTTATGTTTTTTTTTATATATATATATATTCTTTTGATTTTATTTTCCCGGATGTCAGAACTAATCTATAATGGAGACGAATTAATGTGGTTTAACATAAAATAAACCTCAGTTAAATGAATATAAGTTGCTATTTGTACTGTTTATACTATAAATGTATACTATCTGTATTGCTTTGCATTCTTTAATGGCAATATATAGTGTTTTATGATACCTCACTGTACTGTGTCTAAAGAACTTTTCTTTTGGATGTAGCAGTAGGATTATAAAAGGTCATTGGCTTGACAACACCTGCAAGTCATTACAGTATTTTAAAAACTTTTTTGATTGGTTTTCACAGTAAAAAAAAAAAAAAAAACTTTCTATCACAGCCCATTTTTTTGCACATACACAAAAATATAATCCAAACAAGTTTCTTGTGGTGCATTCTGAAAGATATTTTTAAAATAAGATTTGAGTAAATCTATCTTCTAGGTCTATCAATATAATGAAGCAAATATGCAATCAAGAAATACATGTTTTCAAAGTTATATAATTATATCCATCTCTTTAATTATTTTTAGTGTCCTGGTTTGATAATTTATGTGCTTATGCTGGGATTATTGCTCTCCCTACCTCTCATGGATATCAAAAGGACTAAGTAATTCTTAATACTTTTTTTTCATTTCATGTTCTTTGTTTTCATAGAACCTTACATTCCCCAAATTCCTTTATGCATCTGTAAAATGAGAGTTTCTTCTACCTTTAAAGTTCTGTGAATGCATGGATATTTACATTTTTTTTTCAACTAGCTTCAAGAAGAACAGCCAATTTGACTTTTTCAGTGTCCACTAAATTTCTCAGTGCAACCCTATAATTTATTTATTTTGATTTATTTCAAAAATTTGAATCGTCTGTCATGCAGATTCAGACTAAAGTTGCTAAGATCAAAGAAGGGAGGGTGGTCTTTTGTTTAAAAAGGCATCTTTCCATCTGTGTTTCTGGTTGGTCTTGTGTATTTTGTTGTAAAGACTTTGTTTTGGTTGGTGGAGGCAGGACGGAGGGGAGTTCATTATTCCTGTAAACCAGGGGTTGACAAACTTTGAGAGGGGCCTGATACTTTGTATCTTGGGGTCTCTTTTTTTTTTTTTTTTTTTTGCTATTTGCCTCTTTTAAAAAACATAACTTTATAAAAAAATTAAAAACCATTTTCAGCAATGTAAAACCTTTACTTAGCTGGAGGGCTGTACATCACAGCCAGTGAACACCAGATCTGGCCCAGAGGCCGTCGTTTGCAGAGATGCCTGCTGTAGACAGTTGTTGTTCCTGCTTCATGTGAGGCTGTGTTAATATGCTGATAAACCACAGTTCTAAGAAATTTGTTGTAATTTTAAATTTCAAGATATTCTATTGAAATCCTGTTTCTTCTTTTTTTTTTTTTTTTTTTTGAGACGGAGTCTCGCTCTGTAGCCCGGGCTGGAGTGCAGTGGCCGGATCTCAGCTCACTGCAAGCTCCGCCTCCCAGGTTTACGCCATTCTCCTGCCTCAGCCTCCCGAGTAGCTGGGACTACAGGCACCCGCCACCTCGCCCGGCTAGTTTTTTGTATTTTTTAGTAGAGACGGGGTTTCACGGTGTTCGCCAGGATGGTCTCGATCTCCTGACCTCGTGATCCGCCCGTCTCGGCCTCCCAAAGTGCTGGGATTACAGGCTTGAGCCACCACGCCCGGCCCTGTTTCTTCTTAATAGAACAAACACAGTGCTTCTTGACACTTCATTCTCTCCCCCGCCTTTCTGCCCTGCTTTGACAAAAGGCGAAAAGTGGGTTTCTGCATCTGGCATTGGTTTTACACTCAGTCCTGTGTGGTGGCAGTTAGTATGGTAAGAGGGGTAAGAGAGGCTGGTATCAGTTGAGATGGAGCCTTCTGGCCTCGGGGCATGTGGGAGAGCGTGTGTTTTGTTTTGTTTTGTTTTGTTTCTCATGTTCAGGAATTGTTTGTTTTTAAGATGGAGTCTCATTCTGTCTCAGGCTGGAGTGCAGTGGTGCGATCTTGGCTTACCGCAATCTCTGCCACCCGGGTTCAGGTGATTCCCCTGCCTCAGCCTCCTGAGTAGCCGGGACTACAGGTGTGTGCCACCATGCCTGGCTAAATTTTGTATTTTTAGTAAAGACGAGGTTACACCACGTTGGCCAGACTGGTCTTGAACTCCTGGCCTCAAGTGATCCACCCGCCTCAGCCTCCCAAAGTGCTGGGATTACAGGTGTCAGACCACTCTTGGCCTGGAATTTTTGTTTTTAGTGCATCCAAAGGGGTGGCTATTCTCTGAGTAATGAATTCATACCAGTCATCCGACCAAAGATCTGTAACCCAGAGTACCAAATCACTCATTTAAACAGTACAGTTTTAATGTGGACATTATGTTGTTACATTATTCTCTCAGGTGTGAAACTGAGGTCAGAGGGTTCCTTGGTAAACACAGATTTGGGATTTAAGACCAATGCAACAATGTCTACTACATCCATAGGGATTTGTGTGTCAAGCTAACCTGAATAGTTGCTCCAGCTAACCTTCACCAAGACAATGCAGGAGATAGCAGTGTCCCCACCCCACCCTCACAGGCTTGTGTTTATCTTCTGTGGACTAAAGATCCCGGCCTTGAACCGCACCAGACATAGCTACCATCTGGCTTGCAGCCTGTTTGTATACATATTTTAAATAAATGGTTAACTTCCATGTTGACTTGTAGACTACTTTTTTCCCTCCACTTAGCAATATGAACATAATGATACTCTAAATCAAAGTAAGTCTTATTTTCTAAACTATAAAACTTCAAATTTATTTATTTATTTCTTTTTTTAAGACAGGGTCTCAGTCTGTTCTTTAGGCTGGAGTGCAGTGGCTCAATCACAGCTCACTGCAGCTTCGATCTCCCAGGCCCCAGTGATCCTCCCGCCTCAGCCTCCCCAGTAGCTGGGACTATAGGTGCACGCCACCACACCTGGCTAATTTTTTTGTAGAGATAAGGTCTCACTTGGTTGCCCAGGCTGGCACATTTCTTTGTGATTACATAGGGTGGAATTTCCTAAGCTTCCCTGATAAGAATCAGTGGTCATCTAGAATGCTTATAATAGGAAGGAAAGTATTACCTTTTTTCTCCCTTGTGTCAGAGGTAGGCTGGAAGTTCTAGGTAATTATTTGGGAAATATAGCACCTATTTAGGATTGCAATAAGAAGTTAAGGCTCACTAACTTCCATTGTTATAATTTGATCTTCATTCAATCACTGGGTAACTGCTGCATTGAAAACCATGCATTGTATTTTGTATCCACCTAATATCAGAAGCACAAGTAGAACTAAGTGAACCCATTAGCATCACCTGATCTTCAGATCATTTTTTAGCTGCAGAGTCATCCTTCCACCCCTGAGCCCCATAGAACAGCGTACAGACGGTCCTCGACTTACGATCTTGTTATCTTCCGGTAAACCCATATCGTAAGTCAAAAATACACTTAATACATTCAACCTACCGAACATGATAGCTTAGCCTAGTCTAAGAATGCGCTCAGGACACTGATACACCCTGCAGTTCAAAATCCCCTAACACAAAGCCTATTTTATAGGCTTTATATTTTATTTTATATTAAAGTGTTGAATATCTCTGTAATTTATTGAATACTAAATGAGACTCAAAGTCTGGTTCTACTGAATGTGCATGGCTTTTGTACCTTTGCAAAGTTATAAAGTCCTAAGTCAAGCCCTCGCAATTCAGAGACCATTTGTATGTGGGCCTCTGCTAAATGACACTTGGAAGCGGTACTGCTTTAATCTAAGTGAGGATGCCGGCTCTCACTTGGCTCCCTCTGTCAGGCACCAAAGTCTCAGCTCAAAGAATCAGCTCAATAATGAGAGGCTTGGCGGCATGCTGTTTGGAAAACCTCAAGCTGTTCCATCTTTTTCATTTTCCAAATGGGGAAACTTGTGTTTCAGTGACTGCAACTGGCCAAAGGTCACACAGATTATTTCCTTGCTAAGATTTGGAAAATACTGCAGTATTATCAGGCGCGTCTTGATAAATCCTGAGGTGGGTTCCTTTGGAAAATGCCCTATGCATAAGCCAGAATGGGTGCAGTGGGTGTCAGTGGAAGATATGGAGTTGTAAGAGCTGTGAGGCAAATATGGGGCCTTTTTATCTCTACAGCTAATCTCTGTAATTCATTGAATGCTGAATGTGAAAAACAGAATGGTGGCATGCTACTCAAAGTATGGTATTACTGAATGCGCATGGCTTTCATACCATCGCGAAGTTAAAAGGTCCTAAGTCAAGCCCAGGCAAGATTCCCCAGTTCTCCTCCTCTTGTCATCCTTTACTCACCAGGTCTGTAACCCTGATAGACTAGCTCAGGGTAATCTATAATGTTCTTACCCATAAAATAGGGATTCTAATAGTATCTACCACAGTTGGGTTATGGAAATTACATAAGATGCTATATGTAAAGTGCCTAGAAATACCTGGTCATGGGACCTGCTCAATACATTTTTAGCTATTACTGTAATATTCCACAGGACATGACTGGTCATAAGCATCATGCTAGTGGCAGTTCATGGGTGATGCCCTCAGTGAAGACTGGGGCACTGTCCTCCAGCATGTGTTTTATGGATTGAGCCAGAGTTCAACAAACTGGCTTGCCAGCCAAATCCAGCCCACTGTCTGCTTTTGAAAATGCAACTTTATTGGAACACAGCCATGCTTTTCACTCTTGTAGTGTTTGTGGCTGTTTTTGCCCTATGATGGCAAAGTGGTTGCACCAAAGACCATTATGACCCACAAAGCCTAAAATAGTTATCGGTCCTGTATGTAAAGTTTCCAGGTCCCTACATTAAATGAGTATTTCCTGCCTGCTTCCAACAGTTAAAATGCACAGGTCCATGAATCAAGCAGTACTGGCTTCTCTCAATATCATTCCCATTAACCCATCTTTAGAATTTACACTTCTGTTTCTGCAACTTTAGTCTCTGCTGGTTTAGATGTCCTGGACTTAAAAAGCAGGGGAACATGTCCACCTGGAAGTACACTGAGGGTTCCACTGAGTCTGCTACTGTCTGCCACGTGGTCTCTTTGGGATTTCCACACCTGTGGAAGAGCAGGCAGAGAAAAGATATATTTGTCTTCCTGAGAGGCTGGGGTTACTGCTACATAATTGGGCAGAGATTTCACAGAGATAACTCAGTGTTTCCATGCTCCACAGCTCTGTAAGGGCAAGGTAACCAAGGGCTCTGAGCTCTCGAGATTGAACGTGTGGATCAGTGCACCAGGCAAGCAGCTTAGTACACTTGAAGTAGCAGCCAAGAGCGAGGGAACTCCCGGAAGGACAGTAGAGGGTGAAGTTACTACTACAGCTGTGTGACCAGCAGCAGCAATGGGGACTAGGTAGTTCTAGTCCTGTATTGTGTTACCTAGAGATTACAGCTGGCCTCTCCCTCACAAAGTCCAGGGTGTGCATGAGTGGATCTGAATGGTGCAAGGGGTGGACTGAAGTAGACACTTTTGTTGCTGTCTCCTATGTGATTTTGGTTGCAGCTCTGGTGGACAGTTCCATGTGAGCTTAGACCTTAGCATCCCACTCCTGCACCACATGTCTCTTCACTTTCTGCTCCTGGGCCTTCTCCAAATTTGAAAGAAGCTCACCTTGTGTGCAAGTGTAGCCTGGTAACACCCAGGAGCACCCCTCAACTAGTAGGGATTGGGGTCAGTGGGCAAATGCCCCAGCCTTAGTTCTTCAGACAGAGGGGCATTCTGTCATGTTCTCAGAGGAGGAGCTGAGGCAACACACCCGCATACTGGCATTTCCTCCTTTTTTGTGTTACTTTGCTCCCTACTCCAGTTTTTGAATATCACCTCCCAAATAAACTATTAAATACTTGAACCCAAAGTGCTTGTCTTATCTCTTCCTTCAGAGAAACACAAACTAAAACACATTCTCATTAAGATGAGAAATAAGCATGTCTACTTTGGCTGCCTCTCTCTAGCATGGTACTGTCCTTATTTACAGATGAGATGGTCTTCTACACAGAAAACCTAAAGAAGGCCAGGTGCGGTGGTTCATGCCTGCTAATCCAGCACTGTGAGAGGCCGAGGTAGGAAGATCACTTAAGGCCAGGAGTTTGAGGCTGCAGTGAGCTGTGATCACCACTGCACTGCACTCCAGCTTGGGCCACAGAGTGAGACCCTGTCTCTACAAAAAAAGAAAGAAAAAGAAAAAGAAAGGAAAACCTAAAGAAACACAGAACCACAGCTAGTAAAAAACTTCAACAAGTGTGCTGAGTGTAAGATTAATTTATTTAAAAATTAGTAAATTAATTTCCTTTATAATAGCAATAACCAACTAGAAACTATAATGAAAGAGAAGATTCTGTTCATCATAGCAATAAAACCATAAAACAGTAAAGCTGTAGTAGCAATGAGACCATATTAAACAATGCATAAGATCTTTAAGGAATTTTAAGACACAGGACATGACGGAAGATCTGAAAAAGGGGCGCATTATCATGTTTCTGATATTGTAAAGATGTCAATTCTCCTCAAACCAATATATTCAACATAATTCAAATTAAATTTCAATGAGACTTTTCCCTCTTTTTCCTCTCAGGAACCCATCAAACTTATTTTAACATTTATATGAAAAAAAAAAAAGATTCACAAAAATAGCTTAGTCTGATTTTGCAAAACAAAAAATAAACCCAGAGAGGTATCACCTCACCACATCTGAAGACATACTAAAAAGACATAGTCATAGAAGTCATTGTGCAGGAACAATCCTAGATCAGTATAACGGGATAAAGCATTCAAAAACAGGCACATATATGCATGAATCTGAAATATATTGACATCACGAGCTACTAAGGAAAAACGACTTATTTAATACAGTGTTGATAAAACTGGCTCATTATGTGTACAAAAATACCTACAGACCTTTTATACAAATTTAAAATATTAAATGTGAAAGGTAAAACCATAAGTTTAATACATAAAAATTTTGTGACCTCATGAAGGTCTCTTTAAGACCCCCAAAACAATGAGGCAAAAACATAGATGAAGTTTTCTATGTAAAAATGAAGGAAATATTGGCAAAGTTATCAGGTGGATGAGAGATATTAACAGGGTCCAAACTGGTAAGGGATTAATATTAAACAATACAAGGAACTTGTAACAAACAATACAAAAGACCTTGACCCAGCAGAGAAATAGGCAATAAACAAAAACATACTTGTTTCCCATTAGATCAAATTGTAAGATGTTAAAGGTTTGATAGGTCATTTACAAAGAGAAACCCCAGTGACTAATGACTAGGTGAAGGGATGGATATTCAACTTTATTGGGAATCTAAAAGATGCAAAATAAAACGAGGTCTCACTTTTGAAACATTCCATTTAGCACAGATGAAGAAGCTAGATGGTACCAGTGCTGGTGAGAGTATGGCTAAATCCAGCTTTCTCATGTATGTAGTGGAATTGTAGGCTGGTGCAGTCATTCTGGAGGGCAACCTGATAGTTCTGGGTAGAATATATGCCTGGGATTTAGCACTCCAACTTCTGTTATATACCCACCGAGAAACTTATGAAAAGTCAATAAGCGAATTTACAAAGATTCGGGGTTTTTTTTTTTTTTTTTTTTTTTTTGAGACAGAGTCTCACCCTGACACCCAGGCTGGAATGCAGTTCAGTGGTGCAATTTTGGCTCACTGCAATCTCTGCCTCCTGTTCAAGCAATTCTCCTGCCTCAGCCTCCCTAGCAGCTGGGACTACAGGCACGCACCACCACGCCTGGCTAATTTTTTGTATTTTTAGTAGAGATGGGGTTTCGCCATGTTGGCCAGGCTGGTCGTGAACTCCTGGCCTCAAGTGATCCACCCACCTCAGCCTCCCAAAGTGCTGGGATTACAGGCTTGAGCCCAAAGATTTTGAAATAGAATTAGGGCCCGCCATTCTGCTATAGTAATGGATACTATGTAAAATGTGGCTGCATGCTAGGAAGTACTACACAATCAACAGGATAACTTACTAGAGCTACACACTGCAGAAGAAATACACCTTAATAAAAGTATTGTAAGCAAAAAAAAGGTCTATGGTATAAATCGATTTATTTAAACACACAAACAGGATTTGTTTTTCTACATATCCAAAATTACCAGAATGGGTCCCTATGAGGGCAATGGCAGGAATGGGTAGTCTGGAGATGAAGGAGAGCATGTAATAGTGGTGGATAAGATAAAACGCCGAAAGCATTTATTGGGGCTGTGAGAAGCATATGGCACAATACACATGAAGGGACCTTCAAAAATATAAATTGTGTTGGGAGGCCGAGGCGGGCGGATCATGAGGTCAGGAGATCAAGACAATCCTGGCTAACATGGTGAAAGCCCGTCTCTACTAAAAATACAAAAACAAAATTAACCAGGTGTGGAGTCGGGCGCCTGTAGTCCCAGCTACTGGGGTGGCTGAGGCGGGAGAAAGGCATGAGCCTGGGAGGCTGAGCTTGCGGTGAGCGGAGATCGCGCCACTGCACTCCAGCCTGGGTGCCAGAGCGAGACTCTGTCTCAAAAACAAACAAAAATATATATATACACACACACACACAAATTGTTATGTACTCAGAATGTATTGTATTGACAATCTTAATGGTAAAAAAGAATTATTGACTAAGAAACTGCTTTGGTTTATATAAAGACTGAACAGATTTTGCTTGGTCTTATTCAAAGGAAGGGATTTCAAGATAAATCAGGCAACATATAATGGCCTGAACATGAAAACATTTTTATTTTGAACTCAGCATGAAACTTGGAGGATTGCTTTTCAAACCTTTAAAATCTTATGCTTTGATCAAATGAAAAACAAATGTGTATTCTTCATTTAAAGAACAGACTAGCATAAAATAAATAAGGCATTAGAAAATTTCATCATGTGTTTCTAGTTTATTTTTTCTTAAGTTCAAAGGCTGGACTCAGATTAAACAGACAACAGTGAATAACTTTTGAACCTACAACTGCACATTCAACTTAATAGTATGTTCAGATTTGTTTGATAAGCTGATAGACTGATCAGGATAAATAAAACAATTTGTGTTGACAGCATTAGCTCCATGACCATTCAATACATCTCTTTAGAATTGAAGTTCATAGGCATTTGGATTTTCTGGGAGCACTGGCTGCCTCCATTGCTTAATTAATATTGCATTTCTCAAAGCCGTTTTGTTTTTCAAGCTACTGATATCTTTTAACTATTACTTATAAATAGAAAATAGCTTATATTTTCAAGATAGCTCTTACCATGATCCTTAGATTTTCTTGGGTGACCGAATACGCCCAATGCTTCCTCCATTTGGCAGGGTCATGGTGAAAGGGACAGCATATCCAATTTTTTCATCCGTCTGGATGCAGTAGAACTCAACTGGCTTATAATAATACCACCATGTCAACGGCATGCCCTTACCTTCTTAACACTTACATGGTGTGGTAAGGGACTACTGGTCGTTTTATGTACATCTTTGAGTTGACCCTTTCCCCAATAGTATTAGATATTTCTTTCTTTTTTAAATGCAAACACCAACTTGAACCAGATAAATATTTCCTTTAATCTGTAAAAGAACCAGCACAGTTCATAAGAGAAAAAACACAGATGATCCATATGAAAAAATCAAACCCTTACGGAACTGTAAGATTGATGCCACTTTCACTTACAAATATGAATCTTCTCCATCAAAGGTTGTTTTTTTTCCTTTAAGAGATGAGTGGTGGTCTGTGATTTTTCTGAAAATATTGGCCCTGTTCGACTGTCTTGAAACTTAAATTTACATCCACGAAAACATCTCTACCTCTTAACATTTTCGTTTACTGCTTTTTGTTTTTGAGACAGGGTCTCTGTCACCAAGGCTGGAGTGCAGTGGCAAGCACCACCACGCCCGGCGGATTTTTCTATTTTTTGTAGAGATGGGGTTTTTGCCATGTTGCCCAGGCTGGTGTTTACTGCTTTTTGAAGTCTAGAAGAAACTCTTAAGAAATCTTGTCTTTTGTGAAGCAGTATCTGAGATTCAGCAATTTCTTCATTTTTGTGCATAATTTTCTTGTTTAAATTTAAATAAAAATAAACACTTTTTATGAAAAGTTCTGTTTGCAGGTGGACAAATGGGTGCTTATGAATTTGGTTATAATATGACTTGGTATAAATGTTCTGAAAAATTATTTGGTAATATGTGTCAAGACCATGTGTTCATAGAGTAACCTAATTATTACATTTCCAGATGCTTCTCTATACAGAATTCCATGAAGAAATAACCAGACATGTGAAAAAAAAATTTATGTTGACATATGTTAGTCATGGCATTAGAGGTAATAATAAAAAATGGGAAGAATCTAAATGTCCAATAACAGGGCAGATGTATTTTGGGTAATTCATATGTATTAAAAATGTATAACTTATGAATTGACATGTATCACATATTCATATATTCTATATATTTTTTAATTTTAGAGACAGGGTCTCACTCAGTTGTCCAGGCTGAAATGCAGTGGTAGTGTGATCGTAGCTCATGTAACCTTGAATTCCTGGGCTCAAGCGATCCTTCCGCTTCAGTTGCATAGCTGGGAATGCAGGTGTGTACCACTATGCCCAGATAAATTATTTTTACAGAGACAGGGTCTCGCTATGTTGCCCAGGCTGGTCTTGAACTCCTGGCCTCAAGCAATTTTTCTGCCTCAGTCTCCCAAAGGTCTGGGATTACAGTTGTGAACCACTGTGTCCGGCCTTCATAAATAATATTAATTTATACTGATTCGCTCTGTAGCCATTAATAGAAATCAGGGTTTCATGGAATGTTTATGATACAATATGAAATGAAAAAGCAGTACACAAAACTGTACAAATAATAGCCCAATTTTGAAATACAAACACAGAAGACTTTTAAGTGTTTTGAGTTATTATTTGGCAACATAAGTCTCCTTTATTTACCTTTCAAATTTGCAGTTGTCAAGAATTCCTTTCCTTTTTGCTGATTCAACAGATTGTAACTTGCTGAGCAAGTCACTGGGCTAGGTACTATAGTACCTCCTTCCATTTGTAATGGAAATTTCAGCTTTAAAGTGCTTTCATACATATATGTTCTTACGGCGCAAGCAAAATCCTATGAGGGAGACAAGTATTGATTTTCCCATTTGACAAATGAGGAAATAAGTCTTCAGAGAAACTGGACCAGTTGTCTTGGCATAATCACATGACTCGTAAGTACAGAGTGGGGACCGCAGATTTAGCCTAGTGCTGTTTTCTTTATGCTTTTAAACTTACCTGTTTTATGGGTGGTCTACAAAGAGTCACCATGTGGCACAACTCCACGGAGCCCCATTTGTAGTATCCTAAGGGGATGGAATCCCTTAGGGTTGAACACTGTGATCATCCATAGTGCATAATGTGGGCACCTTGCCCGTGTGGCACTTCCGTGTATGCCTGCTGGTTTTCCTCTACCAGTGTCTGCATTTCTTTGCCTGCAGGCTTGCTCAGAAGCCAGCAAAGGCTGCTTTGTCTATTGTACGCGCTAGGGAACTACTACCATTATCCCAGAGTGGTCTTCCAACCAAAGTCCTGGCCCCTCAGCTGGGATAAAGCTGAATTGTTTGTTCTAGTTTTTCCTACACTGTTTCTCAGCATTTTACCACAGGAATTAGGCTTTGGCAACCTATGCTGTTACGCAGCTAGACGACACGCCCTTTACTGGCACCTTCTCTTCTACTCCCCATCTTTGCCACTCCACTATCCCTATTGCCTACACCTCTCAAATAAACCACCTGTCCTGGAATCTTCGTTTCAGGAAAATACAAACAAAAATGCCATAAATGACAGCCTGTGCTTAAAGGCTAATTGGGTACCTGAAATGTGTAGCTGGTGTAATAAACAGAGAAATGTGCCAATTAATGTCGTTTTCGGAC
The DNA here is from genome assembly GCF_008728515.1 of Papio anubis. Lineage (NCBI taxonomy): Eukaryota > Metazoa > Chordata > Mammalia > Primates > Cercopithecidae > Papio > Papio anubis. Next base: position 132,085,528 of record NC_044978.1, on the reverse strand, counting down.
ATAGAGAACAAAGTCTCATGATAAAAGGCACATTACCTGTTACAACTTAGAAAACAGACAACTCTCACATCTGCTACTATATCAAGTTTTTATTGAGAAGTAAAGTGCTCAGTATTACACATTAATAACATTCTTGATTGTCGAGAAAGACCTGCATATGTAACATCTTTTTAATAATACCAGTACACAGGGAAAGATAATAGGGAAGAGATGAGGGGGGAATTCTCCATGACTAAAGAAGAAAAATATATGTAATTTATGGGTAGAAACGAGGAATTCTGCGAAATTTTGCAAGTGAAATGAAAAACGGTATAATAAAAAGTATCATAAAAAGACTTTCTAGTGACCATAATTGATATATGGCACATGGTCGATACACATGGATACCACATAATAGCTGCACTTCAAATTGAAGTTTGTTTACATGTAACAACATGGTACATATACATAAATATGTACAGTCAATATCCCTGGAATGCAAACTTTAGTATGTAGTAATAAAGAACTTTGTGTAGCATATTCAAGAGAAAGTAAAGATAGAGATGAAGCCATGAGGAAAAAACTTAACAGAAACCCAGTATGTTTCACTTTCAAACTGGAAAGGCCTATTTGCTCATGTTCTCATTGGAGATTGGACTGACATTCTACCAGTTAAATGAACAACTTGTGAATTTAAAATATAGCATTAAACGACAGGATTCTCTTGGTTCTCCAAGTGAGGGTTATTCAACAGCACTGCATGCTCTTTTGCTTATTAGCTCTCAAAATGTCACCTTACTCAACATTTCTGTAAAAGATTTTCTTTTTGAGAAATAGATTTCTCCCCATAAATTTGGGTGGACCCTCTCGTAAAGAAAACAGTGTTGCTAGCTCAAATTTTGGCTGATACTGTCTAATGTATGAACTTTCAATACCAAAACCTCTTTCTTATTAGATTGAGCTCCATTTGGATTATACATTCTAGTTTTGAAACACAGGATCAAGAATACTTGAGTACTGTATTTTTTATTTTTGCATTTTTTGTAGAGATGGGGTTTCACCACATTGCCCACGTTGGTCTTAAACTCCTGGGCTCAAGTGATTCGCCTGCCTCGGCCTCCCAAAGGGCTGGGATTACAGGCGTGAGCCATCATACCTGACCGAGTACTATATTCTCAAAATAGTTTAAAACCAAATGCTTTATGGATTTCAAAACTTTCTTAAGATTTTGCTTAAAATGAACATACTTGTTGAATTAAAACTTTCAGTGCATACTAAAAATTTAGTAACTCGTTCTTACTAGATTCGTTATAACATTAAATTCAGTTGCAAATGAGTAGAGCCACATGGGAAAAAGAACATGTAGATCAATCTTTATGCTAAACTAACCATTAAAAGAAATTAAACTTAGTGACAACTTAGGGCTCCCTCCAATTCTCCTGTGTTATGGTTAGAGATGCCATTTTATCCTATAATTGACCTTTGGTGGTTTTACTCAGCTTATTCAAATTAGAGCCAAAATAATGTAAAAATTAAGTGACACAGGTAGTCCCACAGACATCAGATATGATAAACTTACAAAAAAGCATAGTATTTAACATTCATCTTAACCATTCACACAGATTCTATCCTAATGACTACATACCCATTCAATGATTTGGAGTTCTGCTCCATTTTATCTTTTAGAAAAGTTTACCCCAGGAAGGTAGTTGAAATAAAAGGCTCCTTTCTTAAAACAAAACTATGTATTAAGCTCATGAACTATGCCAGAGTGGAAAGGAATGCCCCATTCTCCTTCACACACTTGGAAAAAAATAACAATACTGATTTTTGTGACTGGAAATGAAACTCAGAAGCCCTTCGACAGTTTTCTAGCTTTAAAAGGCTACTTCATTGTCAACTGAGAAGACTCAGGCATGGTGGCAACTGGGTGTACCACTCAATACACTTCACGAAGATTTTTTTTTCTGTACTCAATATTTACACCTAGATTTCTTATATGAGAAAAAGAAAAAAACCTTTGAACCATGGGTAAAGTTTATATAAAATAAATTAAAGTGCAGAAGGTTAGCAATCGGTCACAAAGACTTGCATCCTGTGGTGGTCAGGGCATATAAATAGTATGCTTGTTACAGCAACTCAGGACAGCCGCTTCCTCACTTATTAGAAACACACATACTAACACACACATATCATACGTGGACATTAGAACTCCCATTTCCACCTGCACCTTCCATGCCTTCGGTAGACTGGGAGGAAGACGGGCGGGAGCTTCTGGGGCGAGGTTGACCATTTAGTCCCACTGGCGTGCCTAAACCATGACTGATCTGGGAAGCTGCATCATCGGATTCCCAGCGTTCCAACTCTTCACGCACTAGCCGTTCCATCTGTTCCCTGTGGATTTCACTGTCACGACCCAGCCTTTCATCCTAGAAAGGGAAAAATAAACCAGGGTGTTGGGGGCAGTAGAAGGAAATGCGTTAGGAAGTCCAGGGACCAAATAATGTGCAGTTTGGTAAGGCTGGAGATTTACAGCATATAATAGCAAATCTCAGAGTTGCTGGAGTAATTTTTCATTTAATTCTACCCTGCAGTGAAGGCAGGACCATTAGCATATGGAGTATTAAGAAGGTAACACCTCCAGATTATAATTTAACCTGTAGTTATGAAGATAAACATCCCAGCGTAAGCGTTAGACAATAAGACTACCTTGATGTTTTATAGAAAGATATCTTATAGAAAGAGTGTTTCTGTTTCAGAGAGAAAAAAAATATCTGAAAATGAGAGTAAATGGAAACATCATTGTGAATTTCTATAAATGTCAATTTTTTTTTTTACTCTTCTTTAATACTTCAAATACAACTGTCACCAACATATGTTTTCATTAATAACACCATGCTCAGCAGTGGTGTTTTCAGCTCATGACTACTGACCTCGGCCACCCCATCCAGCAGCCTTCCCAGCACCTCCCTCCTCTTCAGTTTGGCTCGCTCCATAATCTCCAGCTTCACGATCACAGCGTCGATCTTGGACACTATGCTGCCGATGGAATGCTCCATCCGGTCCACTCGTCTCACCAGGCTGCAAGGAAAACACAGTACAGAGGGACAAAGCGCTTGTCATTCATTGTCTTTTCAGCCCCATCGGCTTTTCGAATGGAAGTGCTAAGATTTTTTTCTTAAGCAACACAATCATTTGAAACACTTTCTAAATTGTCTCAAGCTTTACAGATAAACTCTCGGATGCCGCTGGTGGAAGTGTTAACTGGAACAACTTTCTTGCAAGTCAGTGCATATCAGAAGTCTTAAGAATGTACGCCTAACCCTTTATTTAGACATTCCATTTTTAGAACATTTTCTAAAGGAAAATTTTATAAGTTTATGTGTAATTTTTGGCTATAAAAGAGTGCTGCCTCTTAATAGCGGATCACTGAAAAATGGCTACATCAAACAACCAATGTGGGGGTGGAGCATGGTGGCTCATGCCTGTAATCCTGGCACTGTGGGAGGCGGAAGTGGGCAGATTGCTTGAGGCCAGGAGTTTGAGCCAGCCTGGGCAGGATGGCAAAACTTCATCTCTAAAAATTCTAAAAAACAGGTGGGCATGGTGGCATGTGCCTGTACTCCCAGCTACCTGGGAGGCTGAGGTGGAAGGATCACCTGAGCCTTGGGAGGTTGAGGCTGCAGTGAGCTGTGATCATTCCACCACACTCCTGCACTCCAGCCTGGGTGACAGAGTGAGACCCAATCTCAAAAGCAAAAACAAAAACAAACAAACACCCAACAACTGATAGGAAATTAAATAATCATTGTTCATCCATACAATAAAATTCTAAGGAGACATCAGACATCATACTGTGGCAGACTATTTAATGAAATAGAATTAGGTTCACAACATGTTAAATAAAGCTTGAAAAACAGTATGAAAACAGCATGTTCACTTATAATTCTATTATTTTGAACTTAAAAAAATGTATACAAATACTTTCAAAAACTGTAAGCCGAAGACAACCTCTGCAATGGTGGCAAGAGGGTTCTGTAGACTCTCCCTTTAGTGGAACAACTGTAACTGTTGAAAATTATTTTTAAAAACTCAAATATTTAACATTTCTAGAAACTTTAAAGGGCATACAGCAAATGAAAAAGCATTTATTCAAGAAAATCTACTAAATGTTAGTATGAAGAGATTCTGTGGCATTGAAGCCATAATCTGAGCCTTCTCTCCTGTCCCCAGCTCATGTGATAGAAGCACTACTTCACATGGGTGCAGCTAAGAGCACAGGGCTCCCTCCTCCCCCAGCTTCTAGTCCAGGGCTACAGTATCTCCCAGGGAGGGGCAGGCTGCCAGCATGTCTCATCCTAACATTTCCACTCTTTTTCTTTTTTTTTTGAGACACCCAGGCTGGAGTGCAGTGGCGCGATCTTGGCTCACTGCAACTTCTGCCTCGCAGGTTCAAGCGATTCTCCTGCCTCAGCCTCCTGAGTAGCTGGGACTACAGGTGTGCGCCACCATGCCCAGCTAATTTTTGTATTTTTTAAGTAGAGATGGGGTTTCACTAGGTTGGCCAGGTTGATCTCGAACTCCTGACTTCAGGCGATCCGCCTGCCTTGGTCTTCCAAAGTGCACGTGAGCCACTGTGCCCGGCTTTCTCACTCTTGTTTAAAAAAAGTTTTTTAAAGCTTTTTTTCTTTAAAGAGACAAAGTCTCACTATATTGCCCAGGTTGGTCTTGAACTCCTAACGTCAAGTGATACCCCTGCCTTGGCATCCCATAGTGCTTGGAATAAAGGCATGAGCCACCATGCCCAGCCTCAATGTTCCTACTCTTTTTTTTTTTTTGAGACAGGTTTGCCCAGGCTGGAGTGCAATGGTGCAATCTTGACTCACTGCAACCTCTGCCTCCCAGGTTCAGGCAATTCTCCCACTTCAGTCTCCCAAGTAGCTGGGATTACAGGTATGCACAACTACATCCAGTTAATTTTTCTATTTCTTGTAGAGATGAGGGTCTCACCATGTTGCACAGGCTGGTCCTGAACTCCTGGCTCAAGCAATCCTCCCGCCTTGACCTCCCAAAGTGCTAGGATTACAGGCGTGAGCCACTGTACCCAGCCTGCTCCCATTCGTAAATACATGTTGCAGAGGTTCTAATCCTGGTAAGAGTGGCTAAGAGGTATGGGGCTCTCTTCCTCTCAGTTCCCACTTATAAGGTAGAGTTTCCATGCCAGAAGAAGCAAGGTGAGAAAATCAGAGGCTGCCATCTGAGCCCATTGACTTGTTCATAAAGCAGGATGTCACAGAGAGGTGGGCCACTGTCCCTGGCTCTGTAAAGCAGTGGCACAGTTTTGCTCATGGGGAGACACAGGTCATAGGAATACAGAGCTGTCTTCAAGTGAACTGACTTTATTTGGAATAAAGTGTGAGGAAATTAAAGACTAAGGATGCTCTTGAAAACAATGGAGATTGTGTGGATAAGCATTTAGGAGGAATCTGGTAGCCTCATGAGATCAACAAGTTACCTGCTAGTTCACCGGAGAGAACCAGGGAAAGAGACAGCTAAGAAGACGGTTAAAGACTGGCCTCAGGGGCCAGGCATGGTGGTGCATGTCTGTAATCCCAGCCCTTTGTGAGGCTGAGGTGGGTGGATTGCTTGAACTCAGGAGTTTGAGACCAGCTGGGGCAACATGGTGAAACCCCGTCTCTATAAAAAATACAGAAATTAACCGGGCATGGTGGTGTGTAGTCCTAGCTACTTGAGAAGCTAAGGTGGGAAGATTTCTTGGGCCTGAGAGGTTGAGACTGCAGTGAGCTGAGATTGCATCACTACATTCTAGCCTGGGCAACAGAGTGAGACTCTGTTTCAAAAACAAACAAACAAACAAACACGACTGGCCTCGAAAACTAGCCCTGCAAAGAGGCCTGAATTTAAGTGGATCAGACTGTGGAGCAAATTATATCCTAAGGCATTTTTGAAAACAATAGACCAATCAGTAAACAATGAAATGTAATAACTGGGTCTAATACCCACAGAGGCAGAAGGTATAACAGAGAGGTCAGAGAAAGTCAATGAGTACCCTGCTAAAACCACTGTCTTCCCAGAGTGACTATGTACACAGCCACAGCTGCACCCTCTAAGGAATAATGTCAGAGGCAGACACTGTGGGGAAACAGACTGTATGAAAAAGTAAACAAGCAAACAGCAATAAAAACAAGTCCTGGGGAGAAATGGGAATCACTATACAGAGTTCCTACAATATATTATCTAACATGTCCAATCTTTAACAACAACAACAAAACACACACACAACACACACACACACACAAACAGGAAAATGTTCCCATACACAAGAAAAAAAAAAGACAACTGAAACTGTCTTTAAGAGGGCTCAGATATAAGACTTAGCAGACAAAGACCTGAAGGTACCTATTATAAATATACTCAAAGAGATTGATACAAACAAATAATAAAAAACCCCATCATGGTTAAAGAAATAAAGCAGGCTGGGTCCAGCGGCTCATGCCTGTAATCCCAGAACTTTGGGAGGCTGAGCAGGGAGGATCACTTGAGCCTGGGAGTTTGAGACCAGCCTGGGCAACTTAGACCCCATCTCTACAAAAAATAAAAATTAGCTGGGTACAGTGGCTCATGCCTATAGTCTCAGGTACTTGGGAGGCTGAGGTGGGAGGGCTGCTTGAGCTCAGGAGTTTGAGGCTGCAGTGAGCTACGATCATGCCACTGCACTGCAGCCTGGGTGACAGAGAGAGACCCCATCTCTTAAAAAAAAAGGAAGCTATGATAACATTGTCTTGTCAAATACAGGATATCATCAAACAGAATAAAAAGATAGAGATTGTTAAAAAGAACCAAATACAAATTCTGGAGTTGAAAAGTGTAATAAATAAAAAGTTCAGGCTAAGTGCAGTGGCTCATACCTGTGATTCCAGCACTTTGGGAGGCCGAGGTGGGAGGATCACTTGAGGCCAGGAGTTTCAGACCAACCTGGACAACATTAACAAGATGCCATCTCTACAAATTTTTTTTTTTTTTAAATTAGCCAGGCATGGCAGCATGTGCCTGTAGTCCTAGCTACTTGGGAGGTTGAGGCAGGAGGATCATTTGAGCCCAGGTGTTCAGGCTGTAGACAGCCATGATGACACCACCGTACTCCAGCCTGGGTTATGGAGTGAGACCCTGTCTCTATAAATAAATAAATACATAAATAAATAACTAGAGGAGCTCAACAAAGATTTGAGCAAGCTGACAGAAGAACAAATCAGTGAACTTAAAGACAGATCAACACAGACTATGCAATCTGAAGAACAGAGAGGGAAAAAAATGACGACAAATCAACAGAGTGTAAGAGAAATATGTGTGATGCCCTTAAGCATAGGCATAATGGGGGTCCCAAAGGAGAAGAGAAAGTGAGAGAAGCAGAAAAAACACTTTCCAAGTAGGATGAACTCAGAGATTTATACCCAGACATATCAGTAAAAATACTGAAAGATAAAACCAAAAAAATATTGAAAGCAGTGCGAGAAAATTGAGCCATCATGTACAAGGGGACCACAGTAAAATTAGCAGCTGTCTTCTCATCAGAAACAATACAGGTCAGAGGAAATGAAGGAGAAAGAAAAACATTCTCAGATAACAAAAATGAAAGAATTCATTGCTAGCAAACCTGCTTTACAAAAAATACTAAAGGAAATTCTTTAAGCTGAAAGCAAGTAACTCCAGATAGTAATCAGAATCCACATGAAAAGACAAAGAACACTGGTAAAGATAATTGTGTAGGTATAAAATATAGTATATACGTATATTTCTCCTTTTGTTCCTTAACTCCTTTGATTTAAAAAGCAATTGTGTAAAAATATGTACGTAGTTGGATCTGAAGGTCTATAATAGAAATGTAGTATCTTTGACAATAATAGGAGGTAGGCAGTAGAAAGCTGTACTGGAGAAAGAGAATGACAACAGATGATAACTTGAATCCAGAGGAGCAAAAGAAGAGAATTAGAAATGGTAAAAAAGTAGGTTAATACACAAATTTAAAAATATATACTTTCTCTTCTCTCAGTTTAAGAGATATAAAACTATATACTATATATTACACAATGTGTTATAAAAATGTAATATTATTGTAACAATGTGATTTGCAACATATATAGATGACTATATACATATAGACAGATGAATATATAGCACAAAAAGAGGGAAGAGAAAAAAGCTAAATAGAAATGATATTTCTATATCTCACTGGATTCAGTTAATATATATCTGAAGTAATTTTTCATAAGTTAATTGTATAAACCAAGTCTTATAGCAACTCCTAAGAAAATGACTAAAAAAAAAAGTGAAAAATCATTAAAAGGATTTAAATGTTATACTGGAAAATTTCACTTAATGTACAAGAAAGCAGTAAAAGAGGAACAAAAAAGACATAAGCTAGAAAACAAAAAATAAAATAGCAGACAGAAATCAACTAAATCAATGATAACATTAAATGAATGGATTAAGCAATCTAATCAAAAAACAGAAATTGTCAAAGTGGATAAAAAGATAAGATCCAATTATATACTGTCTACAGGAGAGACATATTTTAGACTCAAAGATATAAATAAGTTTAAAGTAAAAGACTGGAAAAAGATTTATCATGCAAACAGCAACCAAAAGAAAGCTGGAGTGGCTATAGTAATATCAAACAAAAAATACCTTAAAACAAAGAATTTTACTAGAGATAAAGTGGATAACATCTTGGAATGAAAAAAGGGTCAATTCTTTTTTTTCTTTAGCCTCATCAAGTTGAGAGAGAAAATAGTCAATACATTAGGAAGATATATTAGTTATAAATATGTATGCACCCAGCAACAGAGTTCCAAAATACACAAAGCAAAACCTTACGGAATAGAAGGGATGAACTCCAACTAATAATACTTGGAGACTTTAATACCCCACTTTCAAACATGAATACAACATCTAGGCAGAAGATCAACCAGGAAATGGGAGACTTGAATAAAACTATAAACAAACTAGACCTAACAAACATCTACAGAACACTCCATTCAACAACAGCAGAATATTCACTCTTCTCAAATGCACAAGGAACATTCTCCAGGACAAACCATATGTTAGGCCATAAAAATATATAAAAACATTGATAAACACATGCAAATAGAGACACAAACACTGATATATTAATAAACATTTTTCATTGGTGGAAATATGGGAAATGTTAATGTTTTCTTTTGCTCTTATTTGCTAATTCCTATAATAAACATATTATGTAAGAGACAAAACACCAATTGACAAGTTTTTTTTTTTTTTTTTTTTTTGAGACAGAGTCTTGCACTGTCACTTGGGCTGGTGTGCAGTGGCGCAATCTCGGCTCGCTGCAACCTCTGCCTCCCGGGTTCATGATTCTCCTGCCTCAGCCTCCTAAGTAGCTAAGATTGCAGGTGCCCACCACCATGCCCAGCTAATTTTTTGTATTTTTAGTAGAGACAGGGTTTCACTACGTTGGCCAGGCTGGTCTCGAACTTCTGACGTCATGATCTAACCACCTTGGCCTCCCAAAGTGGTGGAATTACAGGCATGAGCCACTGTGCCGGCCAATACAAGTTATTTTTAAAAGCTGGATGATTAATAATGGAAAGGACTGAATTCAGAGAGATGAGGGAAACTGCCTGGTCTCATGTGGATCTTGTCAATGTAAATTCTGCCAATTCATTTATACTTACACTTGAAACTCTTCATAAGAAACGCCACTAGAAATGCTTCCCCTCCTTCTGGAGCTATGTCCGCTGTCTTCATCGTCATCCTCCTCAGAGTCATCCAGGCTTCGAGGGAAACTTCGGCTGCTCATGGGACGTGGTAAAGAACTGTGATCCAAATCCAGGTCCTCCTGAAGAACAAGGAGTCACTGAGTGAGGAGCAGAACAATGAGACCCCACAGAAGCGTCTCCAAGGGTTTGGGCAAACAACTGGGTGTGTGCCATTTGCCTGGGATTTCTTTGTATTTAACACCACGCTGGGAATTCTGCATTTTTCAGTTTCATAGATTGGCAAATTTAACAAACAGCAAGGAGTAGCCCACTTTTTGTTTGAACAAGAAAGAACATTTAAAAACACAACAGGCAAAAAAAAAAAAAAACTAAATGAAGAAATATGGGCCAGGCATAGTGGTCACACCTGTAATCCTAACACTTTGGGAGGCTGAGGCAGGAGGATTGCTTGAAGCCAGAAGTTCGAGACTGGCCTGGGCAGCAAAGTGAGACCCTGTCTCCACAAAAAAATTAAAAAAAAATTATCCAGGCATGGTGATGCATGCCTACAGTCCCAGCTACCTGGGAGGCTGAGGTCGGAAGATCACTTGAGCCTAGGAGTTTGAGGCTACAGTGGGCCATGAGCCATCTTAAAACAATAATAAAATAAATAAAGAAATGAAGAAATATATTATAGGTTGAGTATCCCTTATTTGAAATGCTTAGGACCAGAAGTGTTTTGGATTTGGGATTTTCAAAAATATTTTGGAATGTTTGCATTATACTTACTGGTTCATCATCCCTAATCTGAAAACCCAAAATCCAAACTGCTCCAATGAAAGCATTTCCTTTAAGCATGACCTTTGAGCATCATGTTGGTGCTCAAGAAGTTTTAGATTCTGGAGCATTTCAGACTCACATATTTGGGTTAGGGATGCTCAACCTGTATCTTCTTCTTTTCATAAAAGATAATACATTCGATAGCTCCAAAGTAGGAAGGATGTAATGTCAGAATAAGAACTGTGTCTAAATATAGCCTTGTAAAAATTTTCCTCATTATCTTTATGCTTAAATTTCACTATGACTGGAGAAGTCCGTCACCTACTAGCACTGTTCTATGGAGCGGCATTTAGAAACCACTGTTCTAGACATCCCCTCACAGGAAAGTGGCTTTTGTAATTACATTCATCTGTGTTCTCTGTACCTCAGTTATCACAGATTTTTGTTGTTGCTGTTTAACCATTTATTTTTGAAAGTTAATGGTAAAGCTTTGAATTATTTTTTTTCTGATTATAAAAGCCCACTTATGTTTACTTTTAACTATTTTGTAAAAAGTATTCAAATGGAAGGCAGTTGCTAATTTTATTTTATTATAAATGTTAATAATTTAGGAAAGGCACAGTGGCTCTCGCCTGTAATCCCACCACTTTGGGAGGACAAGGCGGGCGGACTGCTTGTGGTCAGGAGTTTGAGACCATCCTGGCCAACATGGTGAAACCCCGTGTCTACTATAAATACAAAAATTAGCCAGGCATGGTGGCACGCGCCTGAAGTCCTAGCTACTTGGGAGGCTGAGGCAAGAGAATCGCTTGAACCTGGGAGGCGGAGGTTGCAGTGAGTCAAGACTGCGCCACTGCACTCCAGCCAGGGAGCAAGACTCCATCTCAAAAAGGAAAAAAAAAGTTAACAATTTAAATAGCCACTAAATAACCAGAATAATTTCATATCTCTTGGTAAGTCCTTTTTCGTTTTCTTCACTCTCATGGAAATTGTGGACTCTGCAGCTAATCAGGCTTCTCTTTTCAAGCTGATTACCAGCAAGCTTAGGGCCCAATTTGTAGCCCAACCTTAATAAGCATATGTGTTTTTATGAATGCATTTTAAGCTTCATTAATAATCTATTATTTTTACTTTTGTTTTGCTTGCTTTTCATTTTGACTTTTTTATATCATGCTAACCATCCATTTTTATACATAATTGTGTTATATATTCTTTCTGGAATAAACAGGGTACTAACACATAAATTGACTGAGACAGAAAGAGAGCGTGGTGGGGATGGGCAAGAGACTCAATAACCATTACTTCTATAGTGTTTGATACATCTGTGGTGTTGTAGGTAGCAAATCAAATCCTGTTCTCCTAAACCAGACCCACCCTCTCTTTCTCCAAGTCGTCTCTCATCTGCTGATGTTCATGTTCGGTTAGTTCTTGGTCTCCATCTTGGTCGTACTTTGTGAATATTGCCTCAATCTCTGCATCAGTATGGCCCTTCCTGAAATTAGAGAGGATACAGATAAAATTATTCTTGTACCCAGTTCACCCTAAACACAGAGACATCAAAATGCAGGAGGAAAGGAGAAATCGCCAAATGGGGGCAAGTTTTCCTCTTATAACATGTTCTAGAAAGATACCTGCCTCTGGGGAAAAAAAAAAAAAAGTATCTCTATGAGCACTTGGGCTAGAAATACCCTTATCATCAGGAATTTATCTTTAGAAGCAGGAATTTTTCAGAACCTCAGGAAGCATGATTCTTACCCTTTGAGATCTTGTCGAAGTTCGTCAAAGTTTAACTTGCCTCCCCCTTGCCGCAGACTCTCTGAAATGTCATCTACAGTGTTTTTTTTCAGTTTTAGTTTCACCAAAGCTCTATGGTAGCCCTATCAGAGAGAGAAAAAAATAAAACACTTGGTTTAGTGTATTCTCCTTTTGCATTTGTTTTACTTTCCATTCACAGTAGTAACTACTATAAGCCTGGTGTACACTGGCCATTCAATAAGTATGTGCTGGATGAATGAATAGTTAATGTATCCAATTTTCCATAAAACACTTGTGGAAGAGTTACATGGAAAAAGTCAGGGTCTTTCAGTAAGTCATGAAGAACTCATATGTGTATTCAAGTTTATGTGATAGAAACAAAAATTACTATATATGCTATAGCTGTCTGCCTCAGAGCATAAAGGACTGTGTAACCGTTCTTACGAATACTAAGAAACTCGAATCATGAATTGTGTCTTTATATTTTATATTATCTATCTTCTAGACAGTAATTTCCTTAAGTGTGTATAAACAAACAAACAAAAAACCCAGTGAAATGTAGATGAGTATTTTCCCTTTTTTTGAGACAGGGTCTCACTCTGTCACCCAGGCAGGAGTGCAGTGGCATGACTCTGGCTCACTGCAGTTTCGACCTCCTGAGCTCAAGTGATCCTCCCAACTCAGCCCCCAACAAGTAGCTGGGACTACAGGTGTGAGTCACCACGCCTGGGTATTTTTTTTTTTTTTTTGTAGAGATAGGGTCTCACCATGTTGCCCAGGCTGGTGTCGAACTCCTGAGCTCAAGCGATCCGCCTGCCTCGGCCTCCCAAAGTGCTAGACGTGAGCCACTGCCCCTGGCCAAGGATTTTTCACTAGCAAACTTCAGACCTGACCTTGCTTTGCACATAGTGCAGTACTGTAGGTGACCATGCAGGCTGAAATTGTGCCAAATGATCTGAATAATCAGTGGGAAGAATTACAATTGTTCTGTGATCTATAAAACTTTTAATCAAAACATTAAACACTCCCTTAGTGTCAGTTATAAATGTATAGGGAGTTTAAAAAAGAAGAAAACTAATATTGATTTAATACACTAAAATATAAAACATTAGAAACATTAAAAACTAAAGTGTGTCCATCAGTGACAGATTGGATTAAGAAAATGTGGCACATATACACCATGGAATACTATGCAGCCATCAAAAAGGATGAGTTTGTGTCCTTTGTAGGGACATGGATACAGCTGGAATCCATCATTCTTAGCAAACTATCACAAGAACAGAAAACCAAACACCGCATGTTCTCACTCATAGGTGGGAACTGAACAATGAGATCACTTGGACTCGGGAAGGGGAACATCACACACCGGGGCCTATCATGGGGAGGGGGGAGGGGGGAGGGATTGCATTGGGAGTTATACCTGATGTAAATGACGAGTTGATGGGTGCAGCACACCAACAAGGCACAAGTATACATATGTAAAAAACCTGCACGTTATGCACATGTACCCTACAACTTACAGTATAATAATAATAAATAAATTTAAAAAAAAAAAAAAAAAAAACTAAAGTGTTTTATTTCTTTGTAAAAAATGTATCCAGAGTAGTTTAAATAGCACTTGCCTTGTTTTCATTGGATAATATTACATTGTACACTTTACAATGTGTGGAGTGAACTTCTTTTCTATGCATTAGTGAATTGTCATATTCCTTCTTAAATGTGGATCAGCTTCCAACATATTTTTCTTTTCTTTTTTTTGAGACACAGTCTTACTCTGTCACCCTGGCTGGATTGCAGGGGTGCAATCTCGGCTTACGGCAACCTCCGCCTCCCTGGTTGTCAAGTGATTCTCATGCCTCAGCCACTTGAGTAGCTGAGATTACAGGTGTGCACCATCACGTCTGGCTCATTTTTGTATTTTTAATAGAGACGGGGTTTCACCATGTTGATCAGGCTTGTCTCGACTTCCTGGCCTCAAGTGATCCACCCACCTTGGCCTCTCAAAAGTGCTGGGATTATAGGAGTGAGCCACCATGTCCAGCCCCAACATTTTTTCTTTTGGATTTTCATTATTGTGAATTATCTCTAATAAGAGTTCCCTTAATGCGAAGTTTTTTTGCAGGCATCATTTCCTCAAGACATCTTCATCCGTTTTGTCACACCTATTTTCCTCATTCAAGTTGATAGACGTGCCCTAAGTTCTTCTGGTTCCATATCTGGATATCTTGAATGATCGCAGTGTCAACACTCCCGTTTCTTCTTCACTCAGCTATTTCTTCTATAAATCCATTACTCTGTTTTGAATTTCACTTCCAGGGTTACCATTATTCATTTCTTTGCTAGCCCATTCTCTTTTTCTTTTCTTTTCTTTTTTTTTTTTTTTTTTGAGACGGAGTTTTGCTCTTGTTGCCAGTGAGCCTGCTCAGCCTGCACATCTGTTACTCAGGTAACTGATCAATACACTGAAGAGCGAGCAGTGGAGTTTGTACTTTGTGCTGTTACTCACAGTTAATATCCTGTGATAACTGAAATGTGAACTGTGTTGTTGAAGGTGGTGTCACATAACAAAACTGGGGTAACCGAAGTTTGTGTGTATCAGAATTGTGCCAAATGAGGAGTGCTTGCATACACACTGGAGATTTGCTAACATGTAAGCAACTGTTATGCAGAATCAAGATAATGTGACTCTTAGGTCCCATCCCAAGGACTTTGTTTTAAGAGGCTTTTCTATCGCAACATAAATCACAGATAACATAATCCTAAGGCTTGGCAAAAAAAAAATTAGTTCAGGAGTCACTATGGCTTAGCAAAATGATGTTGGGAAACAAACTGTGTATTTTAAATGTGGTTATTTGTTGCTGTATACGTTTGATACTTTAAACCAAATAAAGCAGTTACATTGAGAAGAACAAAGAGGCCCAACTTTCCTGTCCTGCCCTTCTATTTAACAATGAAACCCTTCCTGAGACGGTGCATAAGTGAAAGTTCTCAGGCCCCAGGCTAGGACCTGAATTCATGAATCTTTTCCTTTGCTTATTTTAAAACTGCCACGGAAGGTCAAGGGTAAAGGGTGAACTACTAAGTATTTTCCTCTAAAACTTTTTTTTTTTTTTTTAATGGTAATTGAGATAGAAGAGGTGGGAATTCCTTTAGGTAATCTTCCCTTCTAGTTTATTCTCAACTCAGGATCCTGAAGTGAGAGCCAGCTAGAGTAGATGTCAAAATAATAAAGGTAATGAACCTTCAGCTCAGCTCTTAAAGTGTCAAAAGATTATTGAAAATTTAATTCCAGGACAGAAAAGGATTCCCAGAATTAAAATTCAAGATAGCAGTACATCCATCAAGACTCCAAGATAGGGAACATTTAAATTATTCCTGAAATATAGCGATGTATTATTTCAACAATTTCAGTGGATCAATGTTGATTTGAAAATCTGGCTGAGACAATGCTCATTTTATGTCAGAAACAGAAGAATTCTGAGAATTAAGGCTTTTCCTACCTTTCTGATAAGATCTGAGAGTTCCATTTCAGCTTTCTGCTGTGCCAAGTCAGATTTCACTTCAGAGTAAGTATCATTGATGATGGCCAAAAACATATTCTGTTTGTAAATGAAAGGAGGGCAAAAATTAAAGGAAGAAACATAATTTGGAAATATCAATAAAAAAACTGACACGTCTTTTTGTTTATCCTTTTTTTTTTCCTGAGTGCTTTATGAAGACATAAATTAATATTTATTTACTAAAAAACACTTTTCTTTTTGAGACAAGAATATCACTATATTGCCTAGGCTGGACTGCAGGGGTGTGATCTCAGCTCACTGCAACCTCTGCCTCCTGAGTTCAAGCAATTCTTGAGTCTCAGCCTCCTGAGTAGCTGGGATTACAGGCATGTGCCACTATGCCTGGCTAACTGTTGCATTTTTAGTAGAGACGGAGCTTCACCATGTTGGTCAGGCTGGTCTCGAACTCCTGGCCTCCAGTGATCTGCCCGCCTCGGCTTCCCAAAGTACCGGGATTGCAGGCGTGAGCCACTGTGCACGGCCTGATGTCACAAATTAACAGTTTTGCTGCCACATGTTTTGGGAAGATTATTTTCTCCCTTAAGTCATGCCACAGGAAAAATTTTGTGATATACTTTGTGAAAAGATACAAGAATAAAATACAGCAAAATATTAGTATATTTACCTATGAATGGTGAGATTATTTTATTTAATATTATTTTTGCTTACCTATGTTCTCTATATTTAGAAACTTTTACATACACTACTGGAGGGTATAGAATTCTAAAAAGCTCTTCAAATTTCAACGGTTAACACAGATAAGTAGAACTGTAGGCTTATTCCAAGCTTTTTTATATAATCATATATGAAATTTACAGGTTGAAGAGTTTAAAAGGCTGTTGCAAATAGGAATACAGCAGGCCTAGTAGGAAGATAGTAAAGAAAGTTTCTGGAAGAGAGATAGGCTTTGGAGTCAAGCAAACTCGGGTTTCAGTCCTAGCACTGCTAAGATTGTCGCTTCACTTTTCTCAGTCTAATTTTAAAGAATTATTTGTTTTACATTAATAAAATGGGAAAATAATAGTATCTCCCTTACATATTTGTTGGGCTGGTTAGTGAGACAATCTATGTAAAGTGCTCAGGACAGGTCCTGATGCAGGTAAGTGCTACCTAATTGACAGCTACTATTACCATTTGGTAATGGTGAGTTCATTTTTCTGATCTTTCTCTTCCCCAGTAGTAATGGTCTGCATTTCCAACAACAGACTTTCTCAAAGCACTGTATCCAGGAGATCAGGTCCCCCCACTTTTTTTACATGCTCTTCCTTTGTTTTTCCTTTTTAACACATAACCGTGGTTTGCAAGTATTTCTATTTGATAATGTCTGTTTTCCCCCAAGTCTGAGGAATCTTCTTAAGGCCGAATCAGGCTGTTTTCCTTACCCTGGTACTGGCAGTATCTAACATACTACCTCATAGTACACAATCCACAAAAAACACTACAAGGTGTATTATACAGTACATATTATATATAGATTATATATACATATGTATATATAATATATATTATATATGTGTGTATATATATGTTTTATATATACACACGGATATAGTGGCTCAGTAAATACTTATTAAATGGTTGAGAAATGAACAAATGAGAACGCTCTTATTTTAGTTGGCTATTAACCTCTGTATTAAGGAAGAATATTGTTTACAATTCTGTAGCAGAAATGAGAATATAATATAGAATACATGTAAGTTTTTGACTAAATGCTCAATTCCAAGTACAGATAACTGCAGTCCAAGTAACATCTTCTCCCTTCTCTCTTCCAACTCAGGGATCTAATGTTCTAGTTTTGCTTCCAAGTGGCTGTTAACTAATGCATGCCAATATCTTAATTGAAATGGATCAAAGGCTGGGACCTCTAAAGAGATTTCAAAAAATAGAAAGTGCTTGAGAAAGGCTCTTGAAGGTGTGGGAAGAGGAAGCTCACCCTCCTCTCCATCCTGTCTCCCAAGGTTCGCTTAATTATCAGATGGACACCTGTACCAGGATGTCTTTCCTGTTGATGTGGGGAAGAGTGGGGTTATCCTGGTTCAGTTGAGCCACCTCATGAGCCACACTGTGCCTTCTTGTTAAACAGGGGCAATAAACTAACACCAGGCAATCAGCTCAGAAAGGTGGCTAACCCTATGCTCAGCTTGTCATTTTCTTAAAAGACAGGTGTGTATTGAAAGTAGACTTCTATCTATGTAGCTATTTGTGTGTGTGTGTGTGTGTATGTATGTATGTATGTATCCATCCATCCATCCATCCATCCATCCATCCATCCATCCATCCATCTATATCTCTGGGAGGTGCTAGGAGAGCAATTCTTTTTTGTGCCGTCATCCAAAAAACAATTTTAGTATAAAGATGGAAACTAAGAGCTTCTTGTCATGTTCTGGTGACTGCTCTGGTAAGATGACTGAATACTCTAGATCTGGTAAGACGGCTGCCTACTAAAGGACCACATTCAAACAACTCCACATTTGAGCATTTCCAGTTGCCACGATTCTATCCATCCTTTGTTTGGCAGATTGATAAACGGAGAAAACTAGGTGGCCTGAGATCAACTGAAGGGTCTGGTGCAGGACTCTCAATTCCTGGTTTTTGCTTTCTTAGTAGAGATTCAGGTACTCTAGAATCCAAAGTACTATCAACGGTAGAGTAACAAAGGCTTATTCTTCTCTCTATTGTTTTCTTTAATATATGATAGGAAGAAGAAGCTTAAGAGGTGTAAGTTTAAACACGAGCCATAATCCATGCATACAGCAAGACACATATGGACTTGAATAATATTCCTGACCTTTTCAGTCCTGTTAAAGTACAGCTAGGGAACATGCCTTTGTTTTACACCAGAGGCTGTGTCTCCCCAGAAAAAAAATAGTTAAAAAAATAGGAAATTAATACAGTACATCTAATACCCAATCAATAAATACCATACACTTAACCAGTAATACCTGGACTGACGTTAGAGTTATTACACTGAATTGCTGAAAATGTGATCACTCAACCTTCCTCAAGGGATCTTTACACAATTTATTGAAATGAAAAAATGTTATTTTCTTAAGAAAATTGTTCTTAAGATGACTGTTAGTGTTTAGATGAAAAATACCGCCTAAATTAAGCTGGCTTAACACCTTCTCAGTAGACAAGTGAATACATAAATGTTAAGAAAAAAAACAAAACACCTTAAAAAAAACTTAATTAACTTAGGGCAAAAACATTAAAAATGTTCATTTGCACCAAATCAAGAGAATCAAATTATTTTTGAAAATAATTTTAATGTAATTTCCATTCATTGTCACATTTAGTTTTAAACTTAATTATCCGAATATTCTCTGTAGGCAGTCTCTAGATGAATGGGATATAAATAATTTAAAACAGAATATCCTAACTTTGACATGCGATGATTCACTCAACTATTACTCTTGACATCCTAGATCTAGCTTGCTTTTCAGTTCTTATTTTTTAAAAAGAACAGAAGAGAGAAAAGTCATGCTAGCAAGTGATTACAAAAGTGCTGACACATGTTTAAAAAGCATGTAAGCATGTTCTACTTTTTAGGCAAAGCACTATTTTAGGTATCTTTATAAATTTGTATTTGATCTAATTTCTTTTTTGCGTCAAATGGATACATATATAGAGAGAAATGAAAGACCATGGAAAAGATCTAATTTTTTTTGCATTGAATAGACACATATATACGGATCAATGAAAGACCATGGAAAAGGTATTTGATATAAGTCTTAAAACTGTGAATAAAAGGAAAACAAGTTTTCCAACATCCACACGTTTTTCTACTTCCTGAGTATTTAAAAACGATAGGACATAGAGTGTGAGAGAAAAGAGAAGACAAGGATTTATGAATATGAAGTTTAAATTGAACCTCACTATAAATAAAAATGTACATACCAAAAGAATGAAGAACATAAAGAACACAAATGTAGTGAAATAAATTGGTCCCAAAACTCGATTAGCTTCCTCAATCTCTGCAAAGTTGATATCGCCCAAAATGATACGGAATTGAGTGAAGCTATAAAAATAAAACAAAACACCACAATACAAAAACAAAGAATGTCCAGTAGTAGATGCAACATTTCTTAAAGATGATTTCATATTTTTGGACCTTTTTAGCAGTATAGGTAGCTGCCAAATAACAGAAAATTGTCAATCCCATTTAAAAAGTCTTGCTACTTATATCAGCAATTAAAGCCTTCTGCAATAATAATAAAATGCTTTCATGCTACAGAGGTTATTTCCATTTGGTTAAAAAGAAAATACAGGCCGGGTGCAGTGGATCACGTCTGTAATCCCAGCACTTTGGGAGGCTGAGGCGGGCGGATCACGAGGTCAGGAATCCCAGACCAGCCTGGCCAACATGGTGAAACCCCGTCTATACTAAAAATACAAAAATTAGCTGGGCGTGGTGGCGGGCACTCGTAATCTCAGCTATTCGGGAGGTTGAGGCAGGAGAATCGCTTGAACCCGTGAGGCAGAGGTTGCAGTGAGCTGAGACTGCACCACTGCACTCCAGCCTGGGGGATGGAACGAGACTCCATCTCAAAAAGCAAAAATAACAACAACAAAAAAAGAAAATACAATTATTATTCAATAACTTATAAAGCAATTGGCTATAACAATTCAACACATAATCTAGGTAAAACATGTTAACTCTAAACCTTGACAACAGTCACCCTGGGTCTAAAGTTAAAAATTTCTTTAAAAAAAAGAAAAGGGCCTGGTGTGGTGGCTCATGCCTGTAATCCCAGCACTTTTGGAAGCTGAGGTGAGAGGATAGTGTGAGTCCCGGAGTTCAGTACCACCCTGGGCAACACAGGGAGATCCATTCTCATAAAAAAATGTAAAAACTTGGCCAGGCATGGTGGCATACACCTGTAGTCCCAGCCACTCAGCAGGCTGAGGCAGCTGAGTTCAAGGCTGCAGTGAGCTATGATCACACCACTGCACTCCAGCCTGGGCAACAGAGCAAGACCCCGCCTCAAAAACAAAACAAAACAACAACTCCCACCCAAAACCCAAAATGGTTTGTGCTCAAAGATCCAATATTCTGACATGTACTTAAAATGGGGTCAAAGTGGCTAAGTGTTGTCAGTGCTGGGTCTTAGTAAAATCGCTTTTATCAACAGCAATATTAATTAGAGATATCTATGCACGAAACTCTATCACTTCCATTCCTTTTTAAACTAACTCCTTTCTAAATGGCATAGAAATCTGACATTGGCTGCTTTTTGTTATTTCACATTTGGGATCTTTGGAAAAAAACCTGAAAATTCTTGTACTGGTCTGAGTTTACCCTAGAATATTAGAAATATCTTGCTTTTTTCCTTAGAAAATAACTTGAAGTTCTAAATATATGGCAACAATATTCAGCAGGAGTAAGAATATAGGCAAACAGCCTTCTAGAAGCTACCATCTGCATTTGGTGCAAAGAAAACCTCAGTCTTTAGAACAGTGTTGGTTTCCTATGGCTGTTAACTGTATCTTACTACTTTGGGCTGCTATCTTAAGCATCGTCTTCTTTGCATTGGTAGATCAATGTTTTGGGAAAAGGTAATTAATTCTTATTTAAAATAACTAGTTTTAAATACTTGGTGGTCATATAGCAACCTCATATGAAGATTTATTCTTGAGAAGCAGTGACAACTCTGATTAAATTTTTCTTCTTAATTTCATATATACTTACATACACTCTTGGAAAGTACTGAAGTCATCGACCTGAGTGCCAAAGACAAGGTATGCCAACTGAGCATATGCTAGGAAAATAATGAAGAACATAATAGCAAAGCCAAACAGGTCTTTGGCACATCGAGACATGGTTGTCGAGAGCTGGCTCATGGTCCTGTTAAAATTGATGAATTTGAAAAGCTGTAAAAGAGAGAGAAGACTGATCAACAGATGAATGGATAAACAAAGTGGTGTGACTGTACATAATAAAACATTATTTCATTCTGAAAAGAAATTAAATTCTGACACGGTACAACATGGATGAACCTTGAAAACATTATGCAAAGTGAAATAAGCCTGACACAAAAGGACAAATACTGTATGATTCCACTTACATGAGGTACTTAGAATAGTCAAACTCATAGTGACAGAAAGTAGAATGGAGGTTACCAGGGACTGGGGGGAATTGGGAGTCAGTGTTTAATAGATACAAAGTTTCAGTTTAGAATAATGAAAACGCATAATGGTGATGGTTGCACAACACTGTGAATGTACTTAATGCCACTGAATTGTACACTTAAACATGGTTAAAATTGTAGGTTTTATGCTGTGTGTATCACTACAATTAAAAAAAAAAAAAGGCTGACTGCAGTGGCTCACATCTATAATCCTGGCACTTTGGGAGACTGAGGCAGGAGGATCGCTTGAGCCCAGGACTTTAAGATCAGCCTGCGCAATACAGCAAGATTCTGTTTCACTAAACAATAAAAATAAATTAGTCAGGTGTGGTGACACACACCTGTGGTTTTAGCTACTTAGGAGGCTGAGGTGGGAGGGTTGCTTGAACCTGGGAGGTTGAGGCTGCCATGAACTGTGACTAGTGATGCTTTCCCCCCAGAAATGATTAAAGTAAAAGAGAGTGAAAAAAACTCCACACAAATAAAAATTAATTATAAAACCCCCCAGGAAGTTCTTGTTGCATAATATTGTCATTTGTTGTGAATCAGTTATGTGTGGAGGGCTTTATGTACATTGCCTCAAATCTCTGCAATGTCTGAAATATTGGCATTCTATCCCCAGGAGTCAGCTGGAGCCTGCAGCCAGCTGCTCTGCCTGAACTGCAAAGCCTGCTCTGCCTGACTGCAAAGCCATATTGAGCATGTTGGTAGATAGTGAACCCTATTGGTAGACAGTGAACCCTGCAAAGCCATATTGAGCATGTTGGTAGTGAACCATGCTCTGCCTGACTACAAAGCCATATTGAGCATGTTGGTAGATAAGGCACTGAGGATGGCTGCCCAGATTGTGTAGCTTTAGGTAGAAGCCTCAGTGGAAGAGCACATGATGAGATATTAGAAGTGGAGTCATGATCCCCGCCTTAAAGACCTTAATGATAAAGTACGGAGGGGCAAGACATTTCCAAGAGAAGCACTAAATAAAACACAACAGCCTGAGACACACGTTGCAGGTAAATCTCTAGAAGTTTACTTAAAGGTCTGTTATACATTGTTTCTGGCCAGTGAAATATTTTTTGAGGATTGCTGTAATCACATTACTTAATACAATCCCAATGCATTTGAGATCTTTTTTTTTTTTTTTTTTTTTTTTTTTTTTTGAGACTAAGTGTTGCTCTGTTGCCCAGGCTGGAGTGCAGTGGCACAATTCAGCTCACTGCAACCTCCGCTTCCTGGGTTCAAGTGATTCTTCTGCCTCAGACTCCCAAGTAGCTGGGATCACAGGCACATGCCACCACACCCAGCTAATTTTTTTTTTTTGTATTTTTAGTAGGGACAGGGTTTCACCATCTTGGCCAGGCTGGTCTCAAACCCAACCTCAGGTGATCCGCCCGCCTCAGCCTCGCAAAGTGCATGAGCCACTGTGCCCAGCTGAGATCTTGATTATTATTACTATCTTGATTATTATTATTAAACTAATAATAATCAAGGAAACCAGTAATTCTCAGGCAGCACCTGCCATCCTGTCACTAGCACAGGCTCTGACTGTGCTATCCAAACATGTGCAGCTATTTAAATTCAAATTCAAATTAATTAAGATTAAATACAATTAAAAATTCAGTCCCTTGGTCCCACTAGCCATATGTTAAGTGTTCCATGCCTATACGTGGCTAGTGGCTACTGCCTAGGACAATGGAAATATGGAACATTTCCATCACCACAGAACATTCTTATTACTATCATTATTTTTGCTATTTGATTATTATTACTATTATTATTACTATGTTGCAATCAAGGTTTTGTGCTTTAGTGATGGTTTCTCTTGAACAAGCATGTCAATAAATAAATAGCATGAGAAATACAGGATAAAGTCTATGCATTTTTTTTTTGTTTTGAGACAGGGTCTCACTTTGTTGCCCAGGCTGGAATGCAGTGGCGCAGTCTTGGCTCACTGCAACCTCTGCCTTCTGGATTCAAGCAATCCTCCCGCCTCAGCCTCCCAAGTAGCTAGGACTACAGGCAAGTGCCACCACCCCCAGCTAAGTTTTGTATTTTTAATAGAGATGAGGTTTTGCCATGTTGCCCAGGCTGGTCTTGAACTCCTGGGCTCAGAGGACTCGCCTACCTTGGCCTCCCAAAATGCTGGCATTACAGGCATGAGCCACCGTGCCTGCTCTGGATCTATGCCTTTTGATAAACCTCAGGCCTTCTAGGTATGAATGCCAACTCAGGAAAGTACATAATGGGTAAGTACCTTCTAGAACAGTGCTGTTCAAGAGAACGTTCTGTGATGATGGAGATGTTCTACATTTCCATTGTCCTAGAGAGTAGCCACATATAGCCACTGAACACTTAACGTGTGGCCAGTAGGACCAAGGAACTGCATTTTTAATGGTATTTAAGCTTAATTAATTTAAATGTGAATTTAAATAGGCACATGTGGCTAGTAGTTACATCTGGACGGCACAATCAGAGCCTGTGCTGGTGACGGGATGGCAGCTGCTGCCTGAGAATTATTGAAATTTCCTCCATCTCCAGAATTGAGGCTCATTGTATATGAAATGTCATAACCTTTCACACACATGGAAATGCACATTATGTCTTGAGACGATAAGGAAATGAGTGAGGAAGGAACTATTTGGAAGCAGTGTCTATTCCAACCTTAATTCTAGGTAAAGCTTCCCTTACAGCCTCTACCTGGAAAAGAGGCGATTCCTTCCAGCAAGCACTTCCAAGTGCAGCAACTCTCCCCTTCCCTCCACCTGATCCTTCCCTCTCTCTGAGTTCCTTTTCCTTCACCTGTTCATCTCATATCAGGTAAAACTCAGACCTGCCTCTGTGTCAGAGCAGCCCCGGGCCCCAGGCCCAGCTAACACACTGAAAGGCCTCTTACTGCATTTGTTAAACAAAACCTATAGGGACTGATCTTGCACTAATTCAGATAGCAGGAGAAGTATATCATTGACAGTGAGAGGAATGATCATATGAGTCTCAATAGTTTACTTCATATGTAAAATATAAGGCCTGGTATGGTGGCTCATGCCTATAATCCCAGCACTTTGGGAGGCAGAAGTGGGAGGATTACTTGAACCCAGGAATTCAAGACCAGCCTGGGCAACATAGTGAGACCTTGTCTCTACAGAAAAATTTAAAAATTAGCTGGATATAGTGGCACATGCCTGTAGTCCCAGTGACTTCGGAGGATGAGGTAGGAGGCTCGCTCGAACCTGGGAAGTTGAGGATGCAATGAGCTGTCATCATACCACTGCACTCCAGCCTGGGTGGCAGAGTGAGACCCTGTCTCAAAACCAAGTAAATATGGAGTAGCTCTGGCCAGTCACTTGAATTTCGAATTCAAGTATTCTATGATTTTGTGGAACTCAATTATTTTTGAAAGAAAATATTACTTAAAATGTAGAACATGAAATTTAAAAATTACCTTAATCCAGACAAAAAATACTGTGACAGCAGCTATATTGTTGAACTGTATTTGCCAATATGCCAGATGCTCAAAGTTGGGGAAAGTATTTTGATCTTCCAGAAACTGTAAGAGCACCTCCACATTTGATGTTCTGTATATGCTAATTCCTATAGCTACCACTGATAGCTGGAAAGCAAAAGATTTAAATTTTATTACAGTGTTTTAGAAATATAAAACGTACCTTAATATGACTAGTATACTTTTCTTCACCAATGTATTAATTGTAGGGTTCACCATTATACTTACCCAATGTCATTCTTAAAAGTCATTCACTCAAATGGAAAGTGTTAAGCCCTGCCATAAAATAAGTAAAACAATAAATTGCTTGCATTTCCTTAGTTCGGAAGAGAAACCCAATGAAGGCATGCATGCATGCATTGTGCACATATGCATTACACACACGTACATGCATACACAGAAGAGATCACACTACAACAGACTCAAACTCCAAGAGGAATGCTTTCTGTTTTTTCTGCCACCTTCATTTTAATCACTTTCCACCCTCTTGCTTTCTTGCCTTAAACCTGCTTTGTTTTTGTGATTTTTAAATTTAAAATTTTCCAGTTTCTCTTCATTCTCCAACTGCCAGCCATTCTTCGCTTTGCTCAACAAAAATATAGTATGTATAATATGTCTATGTATACAGCACTGTGCGAGGGGCTAAGAGGAATAAACAGAAGTAAACCACATAAATCCTGCCCTTAAGACACTTATATTCTGGTTCAAGAGCAGATAAACACATGAAGTTAAATAATACAAAAAACTACTGAAGAGTTGGTATCACACAACATAAAGTGAAGAGGGGCATAAGATATCCTAAAAAGGAGTGCCCATGAGAACAAAGAATGAGCTTGGGCTTGAAAGACAATGGGAATGATGAACACAGAGGGCTTAAGAAGGCCTGCAGTGGGAATAAACGAGCCAAGGGCTTCTCTCTTGCTCATTTCTGTCCCTTAACTCATGACCCTACAACTTTCCACATATGCTTTGGTTCTAGGCTTTAGAACCAGATCCAAGGGGACACTGCCCCCTCCTTGGCATCCATCACCACTAAATGTAGACAGTGCTAGGGGTTAGTCATAACCACCTGGCCCCACTGGGGGGTCTGAATCTGCAGCAGGTGGGCTGTGGCAGGTGCTGCAATCTTTGCTGTCCATTCTCTCTTCTTAGGAATGATGACCAGAGACCACTTCATTAGCCCTCCCTTCCTGAGACGGCCATCCAGATCATGGTCCCCCATGTGATTCTCATAGCAAAGACCAGCCTGGTTGCTGATCACAGCTAAAAAGCCAACCTCACCATCTTCCTTTTCTTATCTGTGAAGGATTTCCAGAGCCAATTTTATATTTTTGTGTTGGTGGTGGGAATGATGAACACAGTGGGCTCAGGAAGTCCTGCAGTGGGAATATGTGAACCAAGGACTTTTCCTGAAATGAGGAGCTCATCTCAACTAATCCATGTAGAAAAACATTTGGGTTGGTGGACTGGATCCAGTGGTAATTCTTTACCCAACTCTCACCAGGTATAATTTGTTATGTAGTCCAGTTGTTTTTACTCTGCACAGGACGAATGTTTATAAAATTATGAAGAAGATGGTCATTTATACGACAACGTCATAATATGCTAAATTTCTTTGAAACCTTTCCTTTCAAATAGGGGATGAAAGAAGAGATGAGGAAAGAGATTTTGTGAGCATCTGCAATGTTACATCACTCCTGAGTTTTCTGTGGGATTCTCATCCCTGTCTATAAAAGAACTTTCTCTCCATATCAGAAAATTAGGAGGGCAGAGATTTGGGCTATTTTATTCATTCCTATATCCCCAGTGCCTAGAATAGTGCCAAGTACATAGTAGGTGCTCAGAAAATACTCGTTGAATAAATGAATTAGTCAGGCCAGGTGCAGTGGCTCGTGTCTGTAATCCCAGGACTTTGGGAGGCCGAGGCAGGCGGATCACGAGGTCATGAGATCGAGACCATCCTGGCTAACACGATAAAACCCCATCTCTACTAAAAATACAAAAAATTAGCTGGGTGTGGTGGCGGGTGCCTGTAGTTCCAGCTACTCGGGAGGCTGAGGCAGGAGAATGGCTTGAACCTGGGAGGCGGAGCTTGCAGTGAGCCGAGATCACGCCACTGCACTCCAGCCTGGGGATGGTGCGAGACTCTGCCTCAAAAAAAAAAAAAAAAAAAAAAAAAGAATTAGTCATTTTACCCCGTAAAACCTAGCAAGCAGTCAACAAATTATTTGAGTTTAAATTCCTTAATAGTCTTCTTTTTTCAAGCAATTCTGCTAGTTTTGAAAGACTATTGCTCAGGACAAATGGCTGACTGATGCAGCCTGTGTACTTCAGAACATGTTGGAGAAACAAAAAAGGAAAACAAAGAAAATTTCAAAGTGATTTCAAGAGGTCATTATATTTATATTTAAAATATAATTTCTTTTCAGGTTTTGGTAAACATAAGCAAATTTTGGCTAGATAAAACAAAAAGTGTTGGCTCTTTTCATTGGTTTGAAGGTCCAGTAGAGCACAGGGTGTGTTCTGTGGGTGACCAGAAAGCATGCCCTCACTTCTACACTTGATCAGCAAATGTTTCAAAGGACAAGTGGGATTCCAGTAGCTCTTCCTTGTTCTTTATAAACAAAAAGCACACTGTCTGAATTGTTGTCTGGCAGTATTAAGTGTTGTTTTAAAAAAAAAAAAATTGAAAAGCACAATGAAGTAAGTTTTCAAAGAAATACTTGCAAAATGCTGTGGCTGCTGAGTCAAAGAGACAATTTCCATGATATCATCGCCTTTTCTCCTATTGGTAGCCAAAGCGGCACAAGGCAATTCACTGGGGTATGGGAAGAAAATGTTACAACTTCTGGGTAGGTGGTAAGAAAGTGTTGGAATTCTATTTGTATTAATTTTTATCCCAATCTTTAAAATTCTATGTATGTGTATGTTTTACGGATGTACCTGTTACACCAATGTATGCATACAATTTACAAATAAATACAATACAATAGGGTGTGTAGTCAAAGCTTTCACTGATAGGTGTGTATGATCAAAAAGGGTGAATACCACTGACTAGTCTTTTGTTGATATTGAGTTCTTTGGTTAAAAAATAAAAAGGAAGTTTGTTCTTAATTAGCATATCATACCTACCTTTTTACCACTATTTCAATGGCCTAAATATAAATAAATCCATATAAGCCAAGAGGCAGGGTTTGCATGCTTATAGTTCCAAACAATAATTGTGTTCTGGAATAATTGTCAATGTATATGGCCTGCGCTCTGCCATCACTCTGAACAGAAATATTCTGAAAAATTATTTCCAGTATTATTGTCTCTCCTGTTTCCTTAAATGCTAAAATTCTTGTGTAACTCTGTTCATTATTAATACATTGAGAATTTGGGGATCAAGGGTTTATCTTGATTTGTGTGATGTTATATGGCCATCATAAAAGATGGGATGCACTTCTAACTGCATCATGACCTGATGAGGTCAACACCATCTATTCTATAGGAATTTTTACTTTAAGTAAAAACTCTTTCTAAAGTGCACATATCCATGGCTTGAGAGGCAGTGTTACTATGAGGAACAAATGAGTCTCTGTACCATGAAAAGCACCCAGAGATGCCTAACACAGTAGCTTCTAAAGTGTTAGCCATTATTATTGTTACTATTACAATTATTATCGCTGCTAATATTGTTATTGCCATGCAATATATGGCCAGGTAGTTCTTTTTTATACCTTAAGTGTTCTTTCACTCACATATGAATAACATATTTTCTATATTTTATCAACTATTAATAATTCTAGCGGGGAAGAGTTTAATAATGACTTGATGTAAATGCTTCACAAAGGCCAAATGAATTTTTAGGCGTGGGATGAGGGAAAGAATAATTCTCATGAGGAGGGCTAACAGAAGAGAGAATGCTAATAGGGTAGTGCATTATTTACTGAGATTTCAGAAGGTAATGGCTATCATAGGCAGTAGGAAGGAAAGACATAGAATAATACATGGTACACCTATGCCAAGCAAAGCTTGTGAGCATCTAACAATTAAGCATGTTGTTATATACTTAAATGTAAAACTGGACTTAGCGAAAGGTTACCTGTTATTGCTGAAGGGAGAAAAGCTTGTAAAATGTCTTTTATACACTGAGGCCATAGGAAGGAAGTGACTGATGCTTAATTAAGTGATAAGAATGACAGGAAAACATCTTGAAAAAATATTAGCAGTTATAATAGAGTCAAGGGCAGACACAGAATTTACATGGTGTCATGGTCTTGATTATGACTCTGCCTTTGATTTATTTTTTATTCTTATTTTTTAGAGATGGGGGTCTCGCTATGTTGCCCAGGCTGGTATCAAACTCCTGACCTCAAGTGATCCTCCCACCTCAGTTCCCTAAAGTGCTGGGTTATAGGTATGAGCCACCATGCATGGCCTGCCTTTGATTTCTTGTACCTCATACAGAAAACTTTGATGAATATAACTTACATTTTATACCCTGTACACTATTTGCAGAAAATTTTAAACTGCAGAAAGTTTTCTCTGCCACCCAAAATATTTTCAGGATGATTTTTCTTTTTTCTTTTCTTTTCAAGGCAAGGTCTCACTCTGTCACCCAGGCTGCAGTACAGTGGTGCATTTACAGCTCACTGCAGCCTCAACCTCCTGGGCTCAAATGATCCTCCCACTTCGGCCTCTGGAATAGCTGAGACTACAGGTGTGTACCACCATGCCTGACTAATTAAAAATTTTTTTTTTTTTTGGTAAAGACAGAGTCTCACTATGTTACCCGGGCTGGTCTTGAACTCTGGGGCTTAAACGATCCTCCTGCCTCGGCCTCCCAAAGTGCTGGGATTACAGGCATGAGCCACTGCACCTGGCTGACAAGGTTTTTCTTGCTGTAACTTTACACATGTGCAGGAAAATACAAATTGATTTTTACTAGCAGTTGAAGAAAAATATCATTAGTGAAAAAAAAAAACAAAGAAAAAAAACTGTTTTCTCCTCCACATCTCATGTGGCATACTAAAGCCAAATATGAATTACTGAGATATTCTCATTAGCATGGTTGAGAGCATACTGTAAATACCTCTCCACTTCATACTCAGAAAAGTTACTCATGCAAAATGAGAAAATAATTAGTAACAGAAGTTGATATACTTGAAGGGGACTTTTCGATTCTTTTTTGGGAATATCAAGATCCACAAGGCTGAGGAGATCTAAGACTCTAGTTAACATGCTTGTAGGACAGAATAGGAAATTTGGTGTTGTTCTCAAACCTACCACAACGATCACAACATCCAGACAATTCCAGAAACTCCTGAAATAGTGTAGTTTGTGAATGCGAATTTCCAATATCTCTTCCACCACGTAGTAAAGGATAAAGAAACAAAAGATAATCTCACAGGCTGCCAGGAAGAAATCAAAAGTTGTGACATATCGGATCAGCTTTAAAGGCTGAAATTGCCAAGATGGAATCACACCGCCTGTTGCTGGGAATTCAACCAATAACCTGCATGGAAATAAGAACAATTAAAACAATAACAACAACAACACATGAATATAGCCAGGAACGGATGGCCATCTATTCTGTTCGTGCACTACAAGGTAATTAAACCGCTACGATGAGTCCCCTCAAACTAGTGGCAAAACATTTTGATCATAGCTAATAATTCCATACTTGTAGAATTTTGTGCCATCAAAGGAGTAAGACTTCCTGAGGTCTTTCAGTCCCAAAGGAGTACTTCCTGCTCAGTCTTCCCTCTATTTTTCTATATTTATGCTGCTCAAAATGCCATATACTTTTAATGTAAAAGTAAATCAACACACAAACTTTTCTAGGACTTCTGTTATTATTTTTTAAGAGCTAGGGACTCGCTTTGTTGCCCAGGCTAGAGTGCAGTGTTGCAATCATAGCTCAATGCTGCCTCAAATTCCAAGGCTCAAGGGATTCTCCTGCCTTAGACCCCTGAGTAGCTGGGACTATAAGTGTGCAGTACGACGCCCGACTAATTTTTTTTTTTTTTTGGCAGAGACTGAGTCTTGCCCTTTTGCCCAGGTTTGTCTCAAACTTCTGGGCTCAAATGACACTCCTGCCTGGGCCTTTCCAAGTGCTGGAATTACAGTTGTGAGCCACTGTGCCTGGCCCTAGGACTTCTATTAAATTCAAGTCCTTCTCCTAGGCAACATGAAGAATATAAAGAAATACAAGCCATCCACTCAAAACTTGTGTGATCTCGTTGAGAAGTAGGATATATTTTGTACATATGTAAAGATAGGAACTGAGTCTCTCATTCGTTCATTAGGTAAAACCTAAATAGCATCAAATAGTTTGTCCTCCAGGGAATCGCTCTTCTTCCCAGAGCCTTATAATGAATAGGTGTGTACTCAATAGATGTCTGATTGTCTAAAACATACACTGTTTTACATCCATACTAATGGCTCTGATCTTTACCACTTTACCATAACTGGACTGAGGGTTTTTTTTGTCAAACACCATTTCATAGGTGTCACACTGAGAAAGGTGGGTGATTCAGTTGATGACAGACTCCTTATCTAACTAGAAACAGAATCCCTAGCTGCTTCATTTTAAAACATTTAAAAGCCCTTTAGTCAGCTACTAGCCATCATTATCTCTGCCATTACAGGACAGATAGCCGCACCTGGAACTTGAGCATCCAGGACACATGCATGAGCAATAATCAAGTAAAAACAGGGACTATGGTAAATTAGAACTGGTCAGAGAAGTGTGAACATTTTCCTTCCTTTTCATTGTCAGTTTTCCTGTTCTTTCTTTCCTATTTGATGTGTTGGAGAGTAGGGGTAAGAACCAAAAACTCAGGAGAGCAACACTGAAGCCAAGAGTCTTGTATGTGACAGCCTCATTGGGAACTCAAAAGGGAAGGAAGTGGCCTTCAAGAGTCAAGTCATTTCTCTGGTCCATTCTGGCCCTGCAGTAGTCAACCACTTCCAGAAACTTAGAAAACCAGTATAGAGAAATGAAGCAGTTGTCTTAACAATGTTTATCCTTAAAGTAAACGAGGAAGCAAAAGAAATACTCAATACCTGCTATAAATAGAATTTACTAAAATATCAGAGTTGCCTCTCTGTTTTTATTCTCTTCCTTTTTATTCTATTCTTTTGATCTTCACTGGAATACTCAGGAAAAATTCAATAATAACTGCAATAGATTTTCATTCATTTCTAGTGATAACTACTACTGGACTACTGGTTGAGTATTTCCTTCCTTCCTTCCTTCCTTCCTCCTTCCCCTCCCTCCCTCCCTCCTTCCTAGCTTCATTCCTCCCTCCCTCCTTCTCTCTTTTTTTTTTTTTTGGCCACTGTGAGCAAGGACAGGTTGAATGTTTCTAATCTGAAAATCTGAAATACAAAATGCTTCAAAATCCCAAACTTTTTGAGCACCGACATGACAGCATAAGTGGAAAATTCCACACCTGACTTCATGTGACAGGTCATTGTCAACATGCAGGCACAGAACAGTTTATTCAACATCCCTAAGGGAAAAATAAAATTTCCTTCAGGCTATATGCATGAAGTTTCATTTATGAAACATAAATGAATTTTGTGTTTAGACTTGGGTCCCATCCCCAAGATATCTCATTTTATATATATGCAGACATTCCAAAATCTGAAAAAAATCTTAAATCTCAAACATTCCGGTCTGAAGCATTTTAGATAAGGGATAACCTGTAATTGATTTAATGTGGTACTATTTTCTGCAAACGTTGTTAAATACAAGGACTGGGATAATCCAACGAGCCACGTAGAGCAGAATTGAGCTTAACCTCAAGAACGATGACAAAGACTATTATGAGAATAAACCCTTCTTATCTCGTGTGTAAATATACATGCAATAATCCATGTTAGTGATATTTGGGTATTGCTGACATGCTCACCAGGAAGATTAAAGTGGGTGAACTCTGACTCCCTCTTGCTCTGCTTTTTCCTTCTTTTTAATAGTACCTATCACCTTCTAATATTTTATATATTACATAATAAAATAACTACTATATTATTTGTATTGTTTATTGTTTAATGTTTATTCTCTATCTCCTCCTGGTTGGAGGCAAGCTCTGCAAAGGCAGGGATCTTCGTTGTGTTTGCTGACATGTCCCAAGAGCCAAGAACAATGTCTAGCCCATATTAAGTGTCCAATAGATGTTTGCTGAATAAATGAATGGAGTTGAGTCCCAGACAAGCCAGTGGAATCTTTGTCAGTTTCGTTACTGTCTCCCAGAGGGGTCATCATGGCAACATCCCAGGATCTGAGGAAGGAACTTTATGTGACTCTGACAGCCCTTAGCATGAGCAGGTACCTGGGTATCCTACTGAGCATCCTACAAGCACTCCAATTACTGTGCTTGTGTGCTAATAGCAGAGGCTCATCTGAGAGTGAGAAACTCCAGGGAATGAATCAAGATTTGATGGGCAGGGGACTTGGTGATGGAACATGTGGCACTGATCATCCTCATAATGGGTAGGGACAGATGTTAGAAAAACACAATACTTATCTGGAAAGGTTCCAGCATTGAGATGAACTTGGACCAGAGTTAAGGTTCTTTTCAACTTATAATATTCTAGGATCCCAACTTCCTTCCTCAAATATCCTTTATTTCAATAAGCCTTCAGTTTTTACCCCTCCCTTGCTATCTGTCTGGGTCCTTGGCATCCTCATTTAGTTAACGGCAGGCAAAGGTTTTCCTGGCCAACCCCAGGATAGGATGTACGTACAACTACACAAAAATAGGAGGGATGCGTGTCCTCAGTACACACCTGACCACACAGAACAGGTTAATGTTGGCGTTGTACACTGAGAAGTCAATAAAAGTTGCCCTGGTTCCTCGGTCCAGCCAGACATTTTTCTTGAGGCTAGCAACTTGTGCAGCTGTTTCCTCTCTTGTTCTTGACAAATCCAGATAATAGCCAGCTCCACTATAAGTTGCAATGATTCCCCAGTGGCTACTACCATTCAAGTCTTTTTCACTTGTGTAGATCCAACTGATTAAAAACAAAATCAAAAAACAAACAGTTAAAATCAGTGGAACACTTGTGGCAATTACAAGGACAGCTGGTTCCTTGTAAAATAAAGTATGCATTAAGGCCTATCAAGCTGGGTAATGTGCCTGACCTGGCACTTCATAAGTGTTTTCTTGGTTAATTCTCATACTGTTATTAGCCTCACTTTAGGAATGAGGGCCCTGAGGTTTAGTGAGGTCAATGTAGTCCCAAAGTTTTGAAGGTAGACTCAGGAACCAATGCCAGGGCTGTCTGTCCCTAGAGCCTCTGGTCTGCTCTAGAGCCTCTGCTCAGTTTATATGGCTGCCTTCTCTGGGTAACTGTGCTCAGGGACTAGATAACTTGAGGTCCCCAGAGAAATTTACAGCCAAAAGAGGGACAAGTTCATCAAGTGGCATTGTCAGCATTTGGGAATTTCATCCACAAATATTCAGAGGATCTCTTAGAAAACAGATGCTTCTTTGGCACTAATGGGGATATAAAAGTCCTTTCCCTCCCAAATTTAAAACAAGTAGGGAAACAAAAGTTGTAATTAAACAAGTAAAATACAAGGTGGATAATAATAAGAAGCAAAAGACTAAAGAAATTAGGCTGGCAGATCAGAGGAAAGCTATCCTTATTTGGGGATCTGGCAATGAAGGGATGGATTAGAAAAGGCTTTAGGAAGAAGCTGTGTTGGACCTGAGCCATGAAAGGTGAGTAGGACCTGGACTTGCACAGGTGAATGCTGATATGGTTTGGCTGTGTCCCCAACCAAACTTATCTTGAATTGTAACTCCCACAATTCCCATGTTTTGTTGGAGAAACCTGGTAGGAGGTAATTGAATCATGGGGGCAGGTCTTTCCCATGCTGGTCTCGTGATAGTAAATAAGTCTCACGAGATTTGATGGTTTTACAAGGGGGATTTTCCCTGCACAAGCTCTCTCTCTTTGCCTGCTGCCATCCATGTAAGACATCACTTGCTCCTCCTTGCCTTCCACCATGATTGTGAGGCCTCCCCAGCCATGTGGAACTGTAGGTCCATTAAACCTCTTTCTTTGGTAAATTGCCCAGTCTCAGGTATGTCTTTATCAGCAGTGTGAGAAAGACTAATACAAAATGGAAAGGGCATTTCTAACTGTGAGCCATTGGTCAAGAGAAGTAAGTAGTTCAGTTTGGCTCCACAAGGTAAAGAATGGTAGATCGAAAGGTAGTCTGTGGTCAGCTTGTGAAGGGCAAACATGAAGGAGTCTGTGAAGGGAAAGTTCTGAGAGGCACAGAACAGGGCTGCTCTGGTGGCGGCAGGGAAGACTGGAGTGGGGAGGAAGAGGGCTCACGTGCAGAAAAGAGTTAACACAGCAGGCCTGAGATGGTCGTTCCTTAGGAAGGCCTGTTTGCAAGGTTGGACTTTGGCTGGCATCTGGGAACCTGACTGATAAACAGCTCCCTGCACTGGTGTACAACTTTCCCTGACCGGTAAGAGAGGCTTGCTGTGCCTGTGCTATTTGTACAAGCAATGTGGCTTTACACTCAACACCTGCTTTCCTTCTGGGAGTCGGCAATTTTGGCACATGCCAGTCATAAACCAGTACCAGTATCCAGTGAACACCCCAGGCACTGAGTCTCTAATTAACCTCTCTGATAGACATTTCACACATTGTTACAGCTTGTTCCTGGAGAAATTCAGCACATCGTATGTGACCTCACTGGGAGAGGGCTCCTGGAAGCCTACACTGGGTTTTCCCCATGTGCCTTTTCTTTTGTATCCTTTCACCCTAATAAACCTTAGCTATGAGGATGCCTCTATGCTGAGTCCTTCTAGTGAATCACTGAACATGGGGGTGGTCTTAGGGACCCCTGACATAGCTCCATTAGCAATAACCAAGAGGTAATGAGGCCTGAACTCACTCAGTGAAGATGGGAAGGGGAAGGAAGGAGTGAGAGAGTGTCACCACAGTGACTGCCAGCAGAACTTGGCAACTGATTTGGAAGTTGGGGCAAGGAGGAAACATGGCTCAGAAATGACTCTGGAGTCTCTTTCAGGGCAATAGGAAGATAGCAGTGCCATTAACAGAAGGAAGAGCAGATCCCATAAGAAAACGATGTTTAATTTGGGGCATATTGAATCACAAGAGGTGTGGGACATCCAGGTGGAATAGAGACGTATCTTGTATCACTAGAATGCAAGCTCTGTGAAGAAAGGATGTTTGCTTCTGTTTCCTGCTGCTTTGTTTCTTCAGCATCACGGGGACTAGAAGAGGGGTGACTTCTAGCAATGGGAACATGCCTGGCACATTGTTAAAGAAATGACGAGTCACCAAATAAAGATGCCAGTGGAAGCCATCTGAATGTCATGGGAAAGAGGGTAAAGAAAGAAAAGATGGAGATACAAATATAGAACCTGGGAATAAGACAGGAGAAGTGAGAGAAAGGGGTTTCAGAGTTAAAAGAACCCAAAGTGTAGAGTTCCTCACGGAAGTCAAAAGAATGAGCAGTCAACACTGCCACCTTCTGCAGACAGGATGAAGGGGATAAAGACTGAGATTTGTTCAGTGGATTTGCAAACTAGAGGTCCCTAGTGGCTTCCTGGTGAGATGTCAAAAGCAAGAACCTAAGCTTTAAGAGGTAAATCGAGGGTAAGAAAATGGAAGTGGCAAATGAAGACTATTCTTCCAAGAAGTTTGGAGTTGATGGGAAGAAAAAATTGGAGTGACTTGAGAATGTAGAAGAATAAAGGGATGGTTTAGATATGACAGGGAAAGTCCCCTTTGGCAATCCACCCTGGAGTAGAAATCACTCATTCATACATGCATCCAACACATATTTATTAGTATCTTCACATATGAGGCATTGTTCAAGGCTTTGAGAACACAGCAGTTAACAAAATAGAATCCCTGCCCTCAGGAAGCTTGAGTACTGATGGGGAGCTGAGAGCATCGAAAAGCCACCCTAATGATGTAATTAATACGGAGGAGGAATTAATATGGAAGAGGTTTAGTAGACGAAACATGGGTTTTGGAGTCAGGCTGCTTAAATCTTGGTTCAGTTCCATTTGCTAGCTGTGACACTTTGGGCAAGTGAGCCTCAGGTTTTTCATCTATAAAATGGAGATGATACCTATTTTAGAGTTGTTTTGTGAAAGTAGATGAGATAATGCGTGAAATAACTTCTTAAATAATGTCTGGCACAGAGCCGTGGCCAGACATTATTTTATGTCTTACGTATAAATTTATCTTCTTAGTGATGTGAGATAAATAAAATATTGGAAAGGGTATCACAGATGGAATGCATGCTTATGCTTACTACAAAAAGGCACACTAGAAAGCAAAATAAAGCTGGGCATGGTGGCATATTCTATAGTCCCGGCTACTTGGGAGGCTGAGGCTGGAGAATTGCTTGAGCCCAGGAGTTTGAGGCCAGCCTGGGCAACATCAAGAGGCTCCATCTCTAATAAATTTTTGTTTTTAAAGAAAGCGAAATCACTAATATAACTTGGATGATAATGTTCTTTGAGATTATTTAGTACCTTTGTTCTAAAGCTCTGGAGTTTTACTAAATTTTTTTTTTTTTTTTTTTTTTTTCTTCGGTGGACTCTTGCTCTGTTGCCCAGGCTGGAGTGCAGTGGTGCGATCTCGGCTCACTGCAACCTCCACCACTTGGGTTCAAGCAATTCTCCTGCCTCAGCCTCCCGAGTAGCTGGGACTATAGGCACATGCCACCACACCCAGCTAATTTTTGTATTTTTAGTTGAATCAGGGTTTCACCATGTTGGCTAGGCTGGTCTTGAACTCCTGACCTCAAGTGATCCGCCCGCCTTGGCCTTCCAAAGTGCTGGGATTACAGGCATGAGAAACTGTGTCCAACCTGGATTTTTACTAAATTTGTTTCTTATGGGTTCTGGTATTAAATAGAGTATACACTGGATGGTACAAGAAGAATACACTAATTGAAAAGGTGATTGCCCATTGTATAGTAACAAATGTGGATTCTGGGCAACTCAGTTTCCAAGAAAAGAACCTAGATGAACCAACAGAATTAGCTGAGCAAAGCTTAGAAGATGACTCTGACCAGTGACATACCCAGGGACAGCAACCCCAAAGGCCCACGCTGAAATGGCCTGGGAGGTCTTCCTGTTTCTTTATAATAACTACAAAACTTCTAAAATAGTAAGTGCCCTCCCTTAATACACAAGATGTTTGAAGTATGGGTACCAAAGTGTACAAAAAGCCCCTGTAAATATGCATGTGTACAAATACATACTTAAAATCTCAAACATTTGAGTAAAATGGGCTTTAAAGCAAACAAAAAATGGCCTCACAAGCTTACACATTAAATAACTCCATTCTGAACAAAAACCTGTTTGTAAGACCTATAAAAAAAGAGTTCCTGCACCTGAAACCTTGCTGTTAAATAACTTAGTGGATGATGTTACTGGACCTATAAAAACAGGGCCCAGGGCATCTTAAATGAAATTTTCAAAGGCTCAGATAATTAATTTTTTGTGGGTCATATGGTCAACGATTTAGTGTTTTGAAAAATATGCATATAGAAACTGAAAGAAGGCTAAAAAGTAGTGAAAACTTGAGAAGTCAAAGGTCAAGTTGGCCAAGGTTTAAATATAAGCACTGAAGAGTCACTGAACTTCTTTTTGCCTTGGTGAAGGTGTCAGGGAATGAATGAATGAATGATAGGAGGTCAGAGAATAAATGAGTGAATATCACCAAGTGGCAATGAGTCCCAGACACTTACGCGGTTCCATTTCGGGGCCCGAAGGGAGCCCTATCTTCACTACTGACAGAGTAGACATCATAGCACTCTTTAATTTCATCTCTCAAGTCCTGGGGGATAGAGCAGGATCCATTTCTGACTCGGAGTTGCCGTATTCGTGGTACCCCTAACAACAGGTTCTCATAGAAGATGAAACTTCGGTTGTCAGCTTCAGTCTGGTTACTGGGCTGCATCTTCCAGTACAGCCCATCCAATAAGGAGCCTTCTGTGAACTAAAAGCACAGGAAACATCTCTGAAAAAGTTCCAAGCTCAGCTGCTGTCTTGCTCCTGCCTGGAACGTTTGTATAACCAAGCATTTGGCAACTCTATGAAAATAGTAGAGTGATAAGAATGAGTTTTGTCGTCAGAGAGATTTGGGATAGCATCTTGCCCCATCACTTGTTAGCTATGAGGCCTTGAGCAGGGTCCTCTGAACCAAGGTTCCTGCATCTGGAAAACCCATCTTTAATGTAGTCACTGCATCTGGCACAGAGTGGGTACTTAATACGTGGCAGCTCTGATTTGCATAGTTACTGCACCTGGCACAGAGTGGGTACTTAATATGTGGCAGCTCTGATTTGCATAGTTACTGCACCTGGCACAGAGTGGGTACTTAATATGTGGCAGCTCTGATTTTTGTTCTTGGACTAAAGGTGGGGTCATAATTAACTCCACTTCCCCTTATTAAAATAATGTCTCACATAATCATGGTTCTAAACTTGTTTAGAGAAAAGGCTACAGTTTTGATTACCAGCCTGGCATCTGATAGACCTTTCACCTGTCTGGACTATTTTGCTGTATGGTGAACTCTCCAATCCCTCCTTATCCCTTTAGAGATTGGCATTTATCATCATGGAATGTGTATACAAAAGTCTCTTGTTAGTTTGTACAACTAGCTATGCCTGTAGGGAAAACAGATCTATTTCTCAGTGTGCTATCCTTATCAGATGATCAACAGAGATAGACTGATTTGCCCTCTCAGATGGTGAAAGATTCATATTATACAAGTGTGGCTTTGGATGCCAAGTACTTTTGTATATGAATAGGTTCCTGTGACCCAGTTGTCTCTATCCTTAAAATCAATAGCTCTGACCCCAGGGTTTAGTAAGAATTTTAGAAACTATCTCCCTAAGGAGAAACAATAATTTCCTTTTCGATTTCCCTTCCAATTTTATTAGATTCTAAGCCCCATATCCCTCAGATGAGTTTAATATTTTTCCTGTGGTATCACTCATTGCTATACTGTTAACTATGTTGGAATTTGGGAAGGGGCTGGACTGGGTTGAACTTCACAACAGCAAACCTTTTGTTTGTTTTTGGTTTTTTGTTTTTGTTTTTGTTTTTTTTGGATTTTTTTGAGACAGGGTCTCACTCTGTTGCCCCGGCTGAAATGCAGTAGCATGGTCATGGCTCGACCTCAAGCAATCACTCAAGTGATCCTCCCACCTCAGCCTCCTGAGTAGCTGGGACTACGGGTGTGTGCCACCCCACCCTCCTAATTCTTTAATTTTTTTTGGAGAGACAAAGTCTTACCATGTTGTGCCCAGGCTGGTTTCGAAATCCTGGACTCAAGCAATCCTCCTGCCTTGGCCTCCCAAAGTGCTGGGATTACAAGCGTGAGCCACCAAGCCCCACCAACAGCAGACCTTTGAAAGAATGTCCTTACTTTGTGTCAAGCACTGTTCTAAGAGCTGGGGATACATGCCATCATCAACAAAGAGACAAAATGCAAAAGGCGAAGCAAGACAGAAGAACCACACTGTCCTTCATTGGCCTTACATTCTAGGAGATTCTCAATAAATATTTATTGAATCTTGACTCATGGAACGAATTATAAACTAGGATGAAGAAGTAGCTGTCAGGCTAGAAAAAAATTGATTTTTCTTGTTCCCTAGCCATGTGACCATATGATTTAAGCATCCTGAATCTCATTTTCCTCATTAACAAACTAGGGCATACTCTTAGTACTCACCTTATAGAGTTACCATAGAAATTAAATTAGGTAAGGTATGAAACACTCAGCACAGTGCAAGGCACAGGCAAAGTTCTCAGTGTTAACTTTACCCCTCTTTGAGAGTAGGAACAGTAACTTCTAACAACTCACCATAACTTACGT
Organism: Papio anubis; assembly: GCF_008728515.1. Lineage (NCBI taxonomy): Eukaryota > Metazoa > Chordata > Mammalia > Primates > Cercopithecidae > Papio > Papio anubis. The sequence goes on along the minus strand of NC_044978.1, from coordinate 132,044,187 downwards.
CTCACACAGTGTTAAATGCAAAGCAGGTCCTGTCGATACTCATGCACTGAAATGATGAAGCCAAATGAAAAATTTTCTGTGATAAAGAGGTACTTTCAAAGTTATTTGCAAATACCTTCCAGAAGTCTTCCATGGAAGACAGAGTTTTAAAGTTAGTTTTCTCTGTTTTGGACACGGGGGTGTCTAGGAAGAGCTGTGACATCATCCGGGTGTAGTAGTACACATTGGAGCTCATCATGCCGTAGGTCACTGGAACACAGAAAGATCCAAATGAACGCCCCAAGGGAATCGGCACACATTCACACACCAGCAGCCTTCACGAAGGGATTGTTCCTATGGATAAACAGTTTGGACAAATATCCACAGAAGGTCTTCTCTCACCCCTGCCTTCCTTCCCCCTATCATTCTTCTAGGATATCTCCCTATCTCTCTGGCTTATAAAAGAAATATGTAATATTAATATTGGCTCATATGAAACAAAATTGGCTTACTATTGAGTATCAGTGTAAGATCAGGAACGTTTACTTGATATTTGGGACTTCCAACATGCCTACTCAATTTCATCTTCCACCACCTCTCGGCTCAGATCCTCCATACCAGTGAGGCTGATCTGCACAAGGTCATAGCTATGCTGGGCTCCCCACCCTCCTGCTGTGCACACTGCCTACTCTCCCTGCAGTAACATGGGCAAGCCATTGTTTGTTTCCTCCAGATCAATTCTCCATTCTTCTCCGCCCTGTTCTGTGCCCTGAGGCTAACCTTTATGAACTGTACCAGCTGGAATCCTTTGCCCTACGGGGATATCAAGGACAGAGTTTGTTCCCCCACCCCTGTTCTCCATACCTTCACCATCTGGATGCAGTTTGGCAGTGGAGACTCTAATCTTGGCCATGGGTGCTGAGGGAATCCCTTTTCTCACAACCACACTGGGCTCCCACTATGCCACTCCCTCCCCCAGTTCCCTAAAGCCTGGAGGTGGTAACTTTTTTTGAGTGCATCACTTCCCCTTTTTGGTTCTCTTAACCCCACCACATCTCTGTAAATAGTCCCTTCATTAAACTTCTCTTAATCACCACTTGAGTTCATCATCTCCTTTTTCTAAGATGCTGACTGACACAGACATATCTGCTTCCCACCTACCAGTCAAATCTTGAATGGAACCCTATAACTCAAACTACATCCCTGCCATGGACATTTACTGATTATTTTGAATGGTCTTGGAAGGAGGTGGGAAGATCCTTTACAAGCTTAGTAGACCAAAGGAGATCAGGGTCTGACTCCTGGCCATGCTCCTTACTTGCTATACGACCTGTGCAAGTTGCTTAAACTTTCTGAGCTTCAGTTTCCTCTTCAGTAAGATGGGGATAACCAACTATCCCATGGATTTTTTGGTGCCTAAATAAAAACAATAACTAAAATTTATCCAGTACAGTGGTTGACACTTAACAAATGTTCAATATGGTGGCTCTTCCTCCTTAACTGGATTGTTATAATGCATTTATTATAAATTTCAGCACTTTACCAAGTACTTTCTCATTCTGGACTTTAATGATTGCAGGTATAATATAATTCCTATAATTAGCTGATAAAACGTTTCAAGGGGAAGGAAACATGTTCTATGCTTTTTAAAAACTACAGTTCTGAATACCCACGATTAATACTTACCTGAAACTATAATACATTTCAGGGATCATATTCAAACCTATAGAAATTATTTTGGGATTAAGTACTATTTAGCAAATCTCTCCTTCATGCAGCTGTCTTCTCCCCACTCTGCATTTTTCTTTCTTTTTTTTTGAGACAGAGTTTCACTGTTGTTGCCTAGGCTGGAGTGCAATGGAGCAATCTCGGCTCACTGCAACCTCCACCTCCCAGGCTCAAGCAATTCTCCCACTTCAGCCTCTCCAGTAGCTAGGATTACAGGCATGTGCTACCATGCCCAGCTGATTTTTTATTTTTAGTAGAGATGGGGTTTCACCATGTTGATCAGGCTGGTCTTGAACTCCAGACCTCAGGTGATACACCTGCCTTGGCCTCTCAAAGTGCTGGGATTACAGGTGTGAGCCACCACACCTGGCCCCTCTTCCCCTTTCAAGCATCATAGGAAATTAAGATTATTTAAGAAGGGTAGGTAATAATGATCCAAACACGAGTGTGTTTGGGAGTTCATCTCAAGCAATCAATTAAGCAGTAAATAGACATAATACACACAACTTGTATACTGTATCTAGAGATGTACGAAAAATGTCCAGTCCCCCTGGTTTGGCTCCCTCACCTGTCATCCTATAACCTAATGTAATTAGGACAAGAACAGTCCTCTTCAGGTGTTACATGACTTACTACCTCTCAGAACTGTCTTGTGACAAAGAGTTAAGAGTTTAGAATTCTAATCCACTCATATTTATGGAACAAGGTATTGGGCATGAAGATGAACAAGATGTGATCTCTGCACTCAGGAGTTCATAGGGTCCCCAGCGAGTGCTGCCTAGCCAACTCCCACAAAGGATGCAAAGGATGAACATGAGTACACTGTCCTCTGCAAAGGCCTGTCAGTCTACAGTCAATCGAGGAGAGAAAGGGACATGACACAAGAGCAAACAGTGAAGGCTGCTAAGAGCCAACCAAATAATTAAGTTGATTATTTTCAATTAACTTGGAATTGGAATGTACTTTGGATTGACTGATTAATATAGACTGTTGTGGAGTTTTTAACCTGTGGGTTTACTGTGGTTGTTGTTAAAAAGGAATTTTGATAAATTATTTACATATTTTTATTTATAAATATGGTATAACTATATATAAGTATGTAAATATAAGGATCTTAGATACTGAATTGAAAATGTATCCCTTTATTTTCCTAGACCACTCATAATCCAGTACTGATTTTTGCTTTTGAAATTCTCAAGATCTATATTGGCTTTAATAGCTTCACCAAAGGGCAAGCAACAGATTCTCTTGGTTATGTAGCACCATCTGCTGGACAGCCAGGTAAATAATCCCTTCCAGCTTTGAAGGGATGATTACCGTACCTTTTCTTTCTTTCTTTTTTTTTTTTTTGAGACAAGGTCTGGCTCTATGGCCAAGGCAGGAGTGCAGTGGCACCATCTCCGCTCACTGTAGCCTCAATCTCATGGGCTCAAGTGATCCTCCCACCTCAGTTTCCCGAGTACCTGGGACTACAGGCATGCACCACTATGGCCAGCTAATTTTTAAATTTTTCGTAGAGATGGGGTTTCGCCATGCTGCCCAGGCTTATCTCAAACTTGTGAGCTCAAGTGATCCTTCCTGCTCGGCCTCCCAAAGTGCTGGGATTACGGTCGTGAGCCACCGCGCCCAGCCTTAACAGATATTTAATCAGCAAACATTAACTCAGTCCTTCTGTGCCAGGTCCCAAGGAAGTTCATGGCACACCTGAGTGACAGCTCACAAACTCTGGTGGTCAGCTACACCATGAGCCCATGGTGGCAGCTAAAAGCCCCCTGAATTTGGAGTCATACTGATTTGGTTTTGAGTTTCAGCTTGCCTCCATCCTGAACATCTGCCTCTGTTCATGATGGCGGGTCTTGCATCTTGAGATCTTGGACAACTATTAAATATTTAACTCTTCTAAGCCTGATTTTGGAAACCAGAAAATGAGAATAATACCAAGGGCTTTTGTAAAGCTCAAATGGAGAAATAAATGTGAAGACATTTGCACACTGTAAAATGCAATGGAAATATAAAACTGTTAACATCACTTCTCCTTTAAGTCCCTGAAAGGAAACTGGAGAAAGCCCACTTGAAGGTAGCATTCACTCTCTAAATGAAATGAATTGTGAAGAAAAATTTAGTGCATGAAATAGATAACCTTAAATGAGGACCAGAAAGGAGACAAGAGTATTAAAAAATACATAAAGGACACATACATCTGTACATATGTACACATCTTTCTTCTGCTATTTAATCCTTGTCTTAACCCCTGAATTTCCATTTTCCATAAAATAAACTAGAGCAAAATACAGTAAAACACAGTATCGGCCAGACACGATGGCTCACACCTGTAATCCCCACACTTTGGGAGGCGGAGGTGGGCAGACCGTTGAGCTCCAGAGTTTGAGACCAGGTTGGGCAACAGGGTGAGACTGCACCACTGCACTCCAGCCTGGGCGATAGAGCGAGACCTTGTCTCAAAAACTTAAAAAAAAAAAAAAAAAGAAACTATCACCAAACAACCAGCATGTGAACTAACAAAAGCTGCCTTAAAAACATGGTCTATTATTTCAAAATAGCAACAAATACTATTTTATTGTTAACATTGTTGAAAAATATAGGTTCAAATATTAAAAACAAATAAAGGGTATTGTAGAATAGTATATATTATATAAATTCCAAATCACTAGGATAAAAAAGCAAAGAAAAAATTTCCATCCAGCAAAAGAATATAAATGGAAAATAACAGGAACATATAAAAGAGAGGAAAATACTAAATAATATTAATTTGACAAAAAAAACCCCATGAAACATGAATGGTTTAGACTCTTACTAAATGACAAAGTTTTAAATATTGGTTAAAAAATAAAAATGCATCTCTAGAATTGTTAGAAGAAACCCACTCAAAGCTAAAAATAAATGAATGGGAAAATATATCAGGGACAAAATATTTTTTAAAAGGTTTTAAGTGGTATTATAATCCTCTGACAGAGGACATTATAAGGTGAACACTCAGTTTGATTAAAAGGTTATTTTACATTGGTCAATTATACTATACATAATGACTTAACTGTAATGAATTCTTATGTATTGAATAACAGAACATCAAAATATATAGAGCAATACCTGTTAGTAATAAAAGAATTATCAAAACTACAATTGCAGTTGGAAACTTAAAACCCTGTATCTTTCAATCTTTGACAGATAAAGTAGACAAAAATTACCTAGGAATATTAAGGGTTTGAATTAAGTATATGACTTGACATAGATATATATATCTGTTAAGAAATTAAATTTTTTCCCTCTCTTAATAACCCTTGGGCCAAAGAAGAAATCAGAACTGCCATAAAAATATAACCGTACTAGATGCAAAGACAATAGAACCAAGATGCCTTGGCCGCAGTATTTCAGGTAATCTGCCACAAGATGAAGCTATCACTTTGCACAGGAAAACGAACTGCTTTGCTAGCTGTGTATTATATGATATCCTCACAGGGATGCAGTGGAAATAAAATGCAAACAAACATTTGAAGGGACTCTATAAACTCAAAGTGCTATACAAGATGATAACCTTGACTTATAGTGGAGGTACATCCTGATAAACCCATTGTAAATTGAAAATATCGTAAGCTGAAAATGCAGGTAATATAACTAACCTACTGAATGAACAACACAGCTTAGCCTGGCCTACCTTAAACATGTTTAGACACTTACATTAGGCTAGTTGGGCAACATCATCTGGCAATACAATACACCGTAGAGTACTGGTTGCTTACCCTCATAATCACATGGCTGACTGGGAGCTGTGGCTCCATCTCTAGAGTATGGTAGCCTGGAAAAAGACCAAAATTCAAAATTGAAAGTATGGTTTCTATAGAATGTGTATCACTTTCACATCACCATGAAGTTGAAAAATCATAAATCGAACCATCGTAAGTTGGGGACCATCAGTATATAAATGCAAAGCACTATACACAAATCAAGGAATTATTAGGCTTGAATTGATTAAGTGGACATACTACAGGAAATTCTGTGTGTTAGGAAATGAGAAGTGCTAGTAAACAAGAAATGGAAACAGGCAATGCTGCCAGCAGTTCGTGAGACTCTCCAGGTGTCGGCACTGAGAGGTGCACAGCTGCATCCCATCCCTGCGAGGGGGGTGAATGCATGAGCTGGTCTGGTCTGATAATCCTGTGTGAAGAGGTGGGCCTGAATGGCAGCACAACTCGGAGGTGGGGGCTGGTTCGGGTGGGCACCGCTAAGCTTCTGCCTAGATCTGGTTCTTGAGCTGATTTTGAAGGATGAGGAGGAATTAGAATGACAGAAAGGAACAGTGTACACTGAGGCTTTTTGAGATCACAAGTGGTTTGATGAGGTTGAAGAACCAGATATTTATAGGAGTGGCAGTTCTAAAGAAGTAAGTAAAGATCGTTTGGTAAAATGCCAGCCTATTGTCTAAAGATTTTAAAGTTTATCTTGACGTTGAGATACCATGTTAAATGGAAGAGTGATCCCAGCACTTTGGGAGGATGTTGCAGGAGGATCGCTTGAGCCCAAGAGTTCAAGAACAGCCTGGGCAGCAAAATGAGACCTCATTTCTACAACAAATAAAATTAGCTGGGTGGTGTGTGCCTGTGGTCCCAGCTACATGGGAGGCTGAGGCAGGAGGATCTCTTTAGCCCCCAAGCTGCAGAGAGCTGTGTTCATGCCACTGCACTCTAACCTGGGTGATAGAGTGAGACCTTGTCTCAAATAAATACATAAATAAATAAATGGAAGAGTGACTTGTATTAATCTGGTTCCAGAAACAGCAGTGCTTGGAAATTCTAAAAAGTCCAGACACAGGGAGAGCAGCTTCCATCTAATCTGTGGTTCATATTTCGAGGCCTCTTAAAACTTAAAGGAATCTTGTCCTTTTCATATTTAAACCATGGGGTGTTCTACTGTAAATCCCTCACCAAGGCCAACCAGAACTACAGGTCTGGCCCCTGGTCACCTTTCCATCTTCATCTGATAATCTGATCTCCAGGAACTGGCTTCACTTGGCTTCTGAGTGTTTCTGGAATGATCTGAGTGTTTTCCTGCCTCAGAGCCTTCATTCATACAATTCTCTCTTCCTCTGTTCTCAATCTTGCTTCAGGCTTCAGAGAGGCCTTCCTTGAGGGAAATCCTTTTCCCCAATCATCTCCTTTCATATCACTTATCACATTTAAGGACAGGGCCTAAATCTGTTTTTAATTAAATTACTGACCAACTGAACAAGTCAGGAAAGAGATGATTAGGATTAAAATAGGGACAAGAGCGACATAGGAAAAAAGACAGATTAGAGAGCCTCTGAAGAGGCAGAATGATCACAGAAGACCGGGAAGGGAAAGCATCCAGGATGACACCCAGGGTTCAAGTGAACTAGAGAGCATGGCTGGATAGATGGGTGGGAGATGAGTTCAGGATGGGGCATGTTACCAGTGAGAGAGGGCTGTGAGAGATCCCATCGTAGATGTCCAGCAGAAGCTGGTACTAGGTTCAGAGCTCATGAGTGGGACATGGGAGTCACTGGCACGCGAGTACTAGTTGAAGCATTGTCTGTGGAAAAAATGACCCAAAGAATGTCACAGGCCCAATCAGAGAAAACATTCTGTAAACATGCTTCAGAGAGAAGAAAGTGAAGCAAGTGAACACAGCAAGGAGGAACACAGGAAGAGAGAGAGTTACCAAAGCCAAAGAGGGAAGTCCTAGAATGCCAAACTCCACTGGACCAAATGCCAGGAAGAGGCTGAAAAGAGCCATCCCCAGTGACCTTTGTGAGGGCTTTTTTAGGAGGCAGAAGTGAGACTGCAGAATCAATAAGAGAGTTTGTGAAATACAGTCACTAAAACCCCCAAATCTTTTAATCCAGGTTTGGTCAACATTTCAAAGAAAATTGTAAGTAACAATTGTAAAATTGTGAGGAAAATCTTTAAGGGGTAAAGGCTGTTGATACAAGTGCTTCTGAGAATGGTAGTATTGGCTGGTATTACTGTGTTTTAAAAGTGAGAGAAAGATGTATAATATTTACATACAGACAATCTAGGATATATGATGGTTCAACTTACTGATTTTTTGACTTTAAAATGGTGCAAAAGTGATAAGTATTCAGTAGAAACTGTACTTTGAATTTTGAATTTTGATCTTTTCCTAGACTAGTGATAGGCAGTTTGATGCTCTTGCAAGGGGCGGCAGTGGCAATAAGCTCAGCCACACAATAGCAAGGGTAAACAACCAATACTCTACAGTATACTGTGTTGCCAGCACTTTTGGATATTGTCTTGTGTTTTCACAACCCATTTTGGTCACATTTGTTTTTTTTTTTTTGAGACAGGGTCTCGCTCTATCACCCATGCTGGAGTGCAGTGGCCGGATCTCAGCTCACTGCAAGCTCCGCCTCCGGGGTTTACACCATTCTCCTGCCTCAGCCTCCCAAGTAGCTGGGACTACAGGAGCCCGCCACCTCGCCCGGCTAGTTTTTTGTATTTTTTAGTAGAGATGGGGTTTCACTGTGTTAGCCAGGATGGTCTCGATCTCCTGACCTCGTGATCCACCCGTCTCGGCCTCCCAAAGTGCTGGGATTACAGGCTCGAGCCACCGTGCCCGGCCCCATTTTGGTCACATTTAAAGTACATCTATATGTCTTCTATTTCCTGTCATTTTAAAATTGAGTTTTTGTCCAGTCAATGTATCAGAAAGGGTGAGGAGCCCTCCAGCCATAGTCCAAGGCTTAATAGTTACTTCTCATGGATTGCAACATGTGATCTTAAGACTGAAACTGTTTGTTGTGAAAAGATATGTGGGGAGCTATCAGGATATTTTTCGCTGGAAATGGAATTAGCTTGCAGCTGCTGTGAGATTAACTCACTGACCTTTACTTCACTGATCTTGATATCAACTTGATCTTCATGGAATCTCTGGCAAATTAGGAAAACTATATATTTAGACTAGCATCCGTGTAAGATTTTTACAAATAAAATAAAATATTCCTTTCCTTTTCAGAACACAAGGCAAAGTTTCCTTCTTTCAGAGATAAATAAATGGAAATACATAGATCTTTTCTTAAAAGGGCTCTTCCTGTCCTAGTACACACCACATTGTACTATGATTTTGTTGTTCAGTTCTCCATTTTCATTACTTCTTTGGATACTACTGAGTTTAAAGTTAAATACTTTCTGTAGTAGTTCATTTTCACACTGCTATAAAGAATTGCCTGAGAATAGGCAGGAAGAGGCTTAATTGACTTACAGTTCTGAATGGCTGGGGAGACCTCAGGAAACTTAGAATCATGGCAGAAGGCAAAGGAGAAGCAAGTCCCTTCTTCACAAGGCAGCAGGAGAGAGAGGGAGAAGGGGGAGGCCCCAGACACTTACCAAACAACCAGATCTCATGAGAACTCCCTCACTATCATGCAAACAGCATGGCGGAAACTGGCCCCATGATCCAGTCACCTCCCATCAGGTCCCTCCCTTGACACACGGGGCTTACAATTGGAGATGAGATTTGGGTGGAGACACAGAGCTAAACCATATCATTCTACCCCTGACGCCTCCCAAATCTCATGTCCTTCTCACATTTCAAAACCAAACATGCCTTCCCAACAGTCCCCCAATGTCTTAATTCATTCCAACATTAACTCAAAAGTTCAAGTCCAAAGTCTCATCTGATATAAGGCAAGTCCCTTCCGCCTACGAGTCTGTAAAATCAAAAGCAAGTTAGTTACCTCCAAGACACAACAGGGGTACAGGCATTGGGTAAATGTTCCCATTCCAAATGGGAGAAATTGGCCAAAACAAAGGGGTCAGAGGCCCCATTCAAGTCTGAAACTCAACAGGGCATTCATTAAATCTTAAATCTCCAAAATCTGCTTTGATTCCCTTTCTCACATCCAGGGCACGCGAATGCAAGGAATGGGCTCCCATGGCCTTGGACAGCTCCACCTCTGTGGCTCTGCAGGGTACAGCCCCTACAGCTGCTTTCACAGGCTGGCACTGTGTGTCTGCAGCTTTTCTGAGCGCAGAGTACAATCTGTTGGTGGATCTACCATTCTGGGGTCTGGAGGATGGTGGTCCTCTTCTCACAGCTCCATGAGGCAGTGCCCCAGTGGAGATTCTGTGTGGGAGCTCCAACCCCACATTTCCCCTCTGCATTGCCCTAGTAGAGGTTCTCCATAAGGCTCTGCCCCGGCAGCAGACTTCTGCCTGGACATCAAGGTGTTTCCATAAATCCTCTGAAATCTAGGCAGTGGCTTCCAAAGCTCAACTTTTGTCTTCTGTGCACCCAAAGGCCCAACACCACATGGAAGCTGCCAATGCTTGGGATTTGCACCCTCTGAAGCAATGGTCCAGCTGTACCTTGGCTCCTTTTAGCCATAGCTGGAGCTGGAGTGGCTGGAACACAGGGTGCCATGTCCCAAGGCTGCACAGAGCAGTTGGGTCCTGGGCCTGGCTCATAAAACCATTTTTCCCTTCTAGGCTCCAGGCCTGTGTTGCGAGGGTCTGCCCTGAAGATTTTCTGAAATGCCCTGGAGACATTTTCCCATTGTCTGGCAACTCACGTTACTTATGCAAATTTCTCCAGCCAGCTTGAATTTCTCCCCAGAAAATGGGTTTTTCTTTTCTACCACATGGTCAGGCTGCAAACTCCCTAAACTTTTGTTGCACTCTGCTTCCCCTTTAAACATAAGTTCCAACTTCAAACCATCCCTTTGTGAGCACATATAACTATACGCTTTCAGGAAAAGCCAGGTCACCTCTCGAATGCTTTGGTGCTTAGAAATTTCTTCTGCCAGATACTCTAAATCATCTCTTTCAAGTTCAAAGCGCCACAGATCTCTAGGGCAGGGGAAAAATGCCACCAGTCTCTGCTAAAACATAGCAAGAGTGACGTTTATTTGAGTTCCCAATTAGTTCCTCATCTCCATCTGAGAGCACCTCAGCCTGGACTTCATTGTCCATATCACTATCAGTGTATTGGTCAAAGCCATTCAACAAGTCTCTAGGAAGTTCCAAACTTTCCCACATCTTCCTCTGAGCCCTCCAACTGTTCCAATTGCTGCCTGTTACCCAGTTCCAGAGTTGCTTCCATAATTTCAGGTTATTTTTATAGCAGTACCCCACTCCTGGTACCAAGTCTCTATATTAGACCATTTTCACACTGCTATAAAAAACTGCCTGAGACTGGGTAATTTATAAAGGAAAGAGGTTTAATTGACTTACAGTTCCAAATGGCTGGGAAGGCCTCAAGAAACTTAATATCATGGTGGAAGGCAAAGGATGTAGGAAGCACCTTCTTCACAAGGCAGCAGGAGAGAGAAAAAGAAGGGGTAAGTGCCAGACACCTATCAAACAACCAGATCTCATGAAAACTCACCCACTATCATGAGAACAGCATAGAGGAAACCATCCCCATGATCCAATCATCTCCTACCAGGAACCTCCGTCAATACATGGGGATTACAACTGGAGATGAGATTTGGGTGGCAACACAGAGTCAAACCATATCACTTTTGTATTTGAATAAATTGTATTTATTTTTATTTTCTTTTATTTGTTTTGAGACAGAGTCTCGTTCTGTCACCCAGGCTGGAGTGCAGTGGCATTACCACACCTCACTGCAGTATCCATCTCCCAGGTTCAAGTGATCCTTTTGCCTCAGCCTCCTGAGTAGCTGGGAGTACAGGCATGTGCCACCATGCCTGGATGATTTTCATTTTTTTACTTTTTTGACACAAGGTCTCACTCTGTAGCTCAGGCTGGAGTGCAGTGGTCCAATCATAGCTCACTGCAGCCTCAAACCTGGGCTCAAGCAGTTCTCCTGCCTCAGGCTCCCAAGTAACTGGGAGTACAGGTGGGTGTCACCGTGCCTGGCTAATTTTAAAATTTTTTATAGAGACAAAGTCTTGCTATGTTGCCCAGGCTGGCCTTGAACTCCTGGCCTCAAGTGATCCTCTCACCTTGGCTTCCTAAAGTACTGGGATTATAAGCATGAGCCACTGTGCCTGCCCCTGGATTGTTTTTCTTTTTTTTTTGTTGAGACAGAGTCTTGTTCTGTCACCCAGGCTGGAATGCAGTGGCGTGATCTCAGCTCACTGCAACCTCCGCCTCCCGGGTTTAAGGGTTCAAGCAATTCTCTGCCTCAGCCTCCTGAGCAGCTGGGAGTACAGGCACCTGCTACCACGCCTGGCTAATTTTTGTATTTTTAGCAGAGACGGGGTTTCACCATCTTGGCCAGGCTGGTCTTGAACTCCTGACCTCGTGATCCACCCTCCTCGGCCTCCCAAAGTGCTGGAATTACAGGCATGAGCCACTGTGCCCGGCCTATTTTTTCTACTCTGTAAAATATTTATGGAAGTCTACTGTTTTTCTCAAGTGATTTTTGAGTTTCACGTGTTAAAATATTAATCCTTTGTGATGTTTCTTATAATCATTCTTTGTAATTGCTTTTCTGCTTTTTAATGTTGCCTATTTCTTTGACAGAGAGAAATATTACATTTCTACAATGTTGACTCAGCTAACTTCTGTGGTTTCTATTATTGTGTTTAAACTTACAGATTTTTTACTCAATTTTATAGAATGAGTAGAGAACACAGAAAAAGGAAATGGTAAATATATTTTTATTATACATTCACCAAATACCTTCCTTGCATTTTTTCTTTCTTTCTTTCTTTCTTTTTTTTTTTTTCGAGACAGAGTCTCACTCTATTGCCCAGGCTGGAGTGCAGTGGTACAATCTTGGCTCACTGCAAACTCTGCCTCGCAGGTTCAAGTGATTCTTGTGCTTCAGCCTCCTAAGTAGCTGGGATTACAGGTGCATGCCACCATGCCCGGCTAATTTTTGTACATTTTGCAGAGACAAGGTCTCGCCATGTTGCCCAAACTGGTCTCGAACTCCTGACTTCAAGTGATCTGCCTGCCTCAGCCTCCCAAAGTGCTGAGATTATAGGCATGAGCTACCATACACAGCCACTGTTTTCAAAGATCTTATAATATTCTTTATTCCCTTCTTTAACTTCAACACCTAACTCACACAATAGCAATACTATTGCTATTTATAACAGTAACCCATGTATATTGGTAAGTGCTTAATGGTGAATTCATAGCAACTCTCAGGTTTCTAGTAGGAATAAATCCTAAATTACAGAGAAAGTTAGATTACTTAATTCTCATGTCATTTCTGTTCTCTTGGTTAAGTAGACTGATTTTTAAAACACAGGGGACATAATTTTCATTGGTAAGATGGAAAATAAGCTCTTGGTGAGCAGTTAGCTGCTCCAAATCAATCTGAGACCGAGCTCCAGAAACTATAGCTCTTAGAACTGAGATAATTCTGCCATTCTCAACAATCTTTGGCAAGAATAACTTCTTACTAATACTACTGTATGACAGACAGCATCCTAGGATCTTTTCATGTATTATTTCTAATCTTCACAATGATATTTCCAAATACTTGTTTTACGAGTGAGGAAACAAAGGCTTAGAAAGGTTAATTAACTTGCCCACATTTACCTAGCATGTTAGCGGTGGAGCTGGGATTTGAACTCAGGTCTGTCTGATGCAAAAAAAACCTGTACTCTTCTTACTATGTCAAACTGCTTTCTAAAACCCTACCTACCCTAAAACCCTAAAATCACCTTCTATGCAAGGTGATATAGTTTGGATGTTGTCCCCATCCAAATCTCATGTTGAAATGTAATCCCCAATGCTGAAGCTGGGGCCTGGTACAAAGTGATCAGATCATGGGGGTGGATTTCTCAGGAATAATTTAGTACCATCCTCTTGGTACCGTCCTTGAGGTAACGAGTGATTTCTCATGAGATCTGGTCATTTAGAAGTGTGTGGCTTCTTCCCCGCCCCACTCTTTCTCTTGCTCCTGCTTTTGCTACATGATGTGCAAGCTCCGCTTCACCTTCCGCCATGAGTAACAGCTTCCTGAGGCCTCCCCAGAAGCAGATGCTGGAGCTATGCTTCCCCTACAGACTGCAGAACCATGAGTCAACTAAATCTCTATTTATTTATTTATTTATTATTTTTTGAGACAGGATCTTGCTCTGTTGCCCAGGCTGGATGGAGTGCAGTGGTGCAATCACGGCTCACTGCAATCACTGACTCCCAGCTTCAAAACAATCCTCCCACCTCAGCCTCCTGGGTAGCGGGGACTACAGGAGCATGCCACCATGCCCAGCTAATTTTTGTATTTTTTTGTAGAGAAGGGGTTTCACCTTGTTGTCCAGGCTAAGTTTGAACTCCTGGCTCAAGCAATACACCTGCTTCGGCCTGACAAAGTGTTGGGATTACAGGCATGAGCCACAGTGCCTGGCCAAACCTCTTTTCTTATAAATTACCCAGTCTCGGGTATTTACAGCAATGCAAGAACAGCCTAATACCCAAGGCATAGGGGTAAATACACTATCTTATTTACATACAGAGTAATGAGTTTGATATTCTTGGTAATTTGATATTGACATTGCTGGCAAGATTTTAAAACTAGTAATTAAAAAGATTGCTGGTAAGCAATAGGGAAAGGACTCAGTCACTAGAAGCCAGTAAGGTTTGGCTAGGAGTAAACCTTGCCTGGTTATTCTCACTTCCTTTTTAATCTGGTCAACAGCTCACAGATCAGAGGAATGGTGGAATTATGCAGACAGGCATTTGGAGAAGTCTTTCCTATCATCTTGTTTATGAACACTCTGAGCTGGATGATAATATAATGAAGTGAACTCCAACCAAAGAGCCTTGATTAATGGACTGATGTTCTTAGACCAATCTTTTTTGGTTTAATAATTTACAAGGATATGGATACAGATAATAACTCTGCTGATACTGTGAGGCTTCAGGGAGTAGCTGATGTTGAGATGAATGAATCCAGATCCAAGATAATTTCAACAGAATGGAAAAATGGGCAGATCCTAATGAGATGAAATTTAACAGGGTTGAAAGAGGAGTCCTCCACTATGGTCCCAGGCTAGCTCACATATAGCTGGGGGATACAGTGATTCACAGTTTTTGGTGAAGATACTAAAGAATTATTTATATGATGAGACAGTCTCATGAGTCTGGCCATGGCAGGTTGCACAAGCCACAGTGTAGCGTCTGGTTTAGGAATTTCATGGCCCCACTCACCGTGGTGAGGCTCGTGTGCTTTCTCAGGGACTCTGATGGACAGAACATGCACCAGAGGGACTTTCCATCAAGGGAGTCACTCAAACTTGTGTCTCCAATCACATAATCAACAGTTGGATGAACTAGAAAGGCTTAACTTGAAGAAGGCTTAGGGGAGATTAGGTATTTGTCTCCAAACTTCCGAAGAGCTGAATTGGAAAAGCAACATGGAAAAAAGATACTTGGTATAGGTAGGTTTGGAGGGTGCAACTGGGTAGAAGTCACAAGAGACACACTCTGGCTTCACTGAAGGAAGAACTTTCTAACATAGCTATAAAAAAATGAAATGAACGATTTCAAAGAAGTAAGTCCCTTAACCTGGGACTCTTGTTCAATCAGAGGCAGGATGAGTAACCATACGAGAGAGATGTTTAAGAGAATTTTAGCATTCAGTGAGGTCAGACCATATGATTGCTAGGATATCTTCCTAACCAGAGATTCTACAATATTCCAAAAACAAAATTTTTAAATATATAGCTACTCACATAAGAAATAAAATGTGATTCGTGTGAAAAAGAACAAAAAGCAACAATATTATCAAATAAACAAGAAAATCAATTCAAATGTGACTTTAGGCATGTTTCCTAAAACTCTCTGTCTTCAGCTTACTTCTCTGGCTTACTTTCCAAATTTATCACTGTATCTGAAAACTCATTTCTCTAGGCTATATTATGGAGGCTCTGTTAGTAGATCTGGGCAAACCACATATGTATTTTAAAATCACTGAGTGATTCTAATGCTCAGTCAGTTTGGGGGACTGCTGAAATTCTAGACTTATGTACAGGGGTTACCTTCTATTTTGTATAAGAAATTTGTCTGTATATGTAAAGCTTGAAAAGAACTTAGTAATTCTAATCAACTTGTTAATATTTAAGGCCTCTGCAGTTTAATATTTAAGCACCATTTTAACGCAGGCAACAAACTCAATCTCAGTTTCTAAACTCTAACAATTTAAAACATAAAAATATCACATCCAGGCTGGGTGCAGTGCCTCATGCCTATAATCCCAGCACTTCTGAGGCAGGAGGATCACTTGAAGCTAGGAGTTGGAGACCAGAAAAGGCAGCAAAGTGAGACTCCACCTCTACAAACGTTTTTAAAAGTTAGCTGGGCATTGTGGTATGCAGCTGTGGTCCCAGTTACTTGGGTGACTGAGGTGGGAGGATCATTTAAGCCTAGGAGTTCCAGGCTGCAGTGAGCTATGATTGTGCCACTGCACTCTGGCCTGGGAAACAGAACAAGACTCTGTTTCTAATTAAAAAAAAAAAAAAAGAAAAAGGAATCCTTTTATCAGAGGAGTTTGGTAGGAGGCTCTGGGGTCATAAATCTGCTTCTTCATCTGTTCTCGCGAAGACTTTAGATGAGACATGACAGAAATGCATCATCAAACGCCCTTTGATTTAGAGGACAAATCCATCACCTGTGGCTTTCTGGACTTTGAGACAAATGGTTCCTACAGCTAATCTAGCTCAGGCGTCCCTCCCCTCCCCCTACCAGAGGATGGGAAGACAAACTGAAAGAAGAAAAGAACAGGAAAGAGACTGGCCTATAGCAAGTTTCTTGTGGAGTAAAAGTCCAGCAATTATTAAAGATTGACAAGAAATAATGTATTAAAATGAGGCAATGATACAACCTATCCAAATCTAAAAGAAGGAGACTTTTACATGTATACACCAACAAAAGCAGTATTAGTAGGATTATTTGTATTTTCTGAAAGTTAAGTTTGGAAAGTCATTTTTCTGGAAATAATTCTTATGCAGACTTTATGTTACCTGATATAATAACAGTATGACAATAATGATGATACTGTAATAATAGTGACACTGTATTCATTGTTAAGAAATCTAATACAAAAATCCTCTAACTTGGTTTCTTGGTGTCGGGCAGGTTGCCACGAGTATCTCATAGTGAAAATCGTCACCACTGACGATGAACTGGCTGGTCAGATAATGCTGATTTTTAATTAATGTTTACCAGAGTGCAGAAGAGAACCTGACCAAATTCTAAATTGGAATTGAACTCTTTGCCTTTCCCTTCCCGTGTTAAACGCAAGTCCACAGTCACTTAGCACTTGGTCAAATTCTTTCTTGCATATTTTTCAGAGCCTTCTGTTGCCATCCACAGTTTTGGGAAATGGGGTTATAGCAGAGAACAAATCATGTCCCTTTTCTTATAAAGCTTGCATTCTACCATAGGAAGATAGTCAATAAACAAATGCCCAAATTAAAAAAAAATTCAAATTAAAAAAAAAAAGGTAAGAAGGTAACTTCCGAGTTGCCCCTCTGGTGCATAGACACTTCCTTTTAATGATGATTTGGACAGGTCAAATCTTTTCAAAACTTTCCCATAAGTGGAAGGAAATATTCTACTTACAGATGCACAAGACTATGAGAAAAAGGAGGTATGTGACCAGTTCCCGTAAAACACTTTTAAGGTATTTCTCTCGGTTAGTGCTGCTTTCCTCCATGAGTCTTGTTCCCCAGAGACCTTTAAAATAATAATGAAAAAAAGAAAAGATGTCATTTTATTTAAGAAATCTCATGAATGGCAAAAGGGAAAATAAAGAACAAACTAAACAGTATCACCTGTAAGCGAGAGTCTCCTTTTTTTTTTTTTTTAAAATCACATTTTCAATGCAACAAGAAACTGGTTTTGTAGGCCTTTTATTTAAGGGTACATCTGGCTCCACTGTTACCCCAAACATGCAAAACATAAGGCAACAATCCTGATCATTTTATAGGCTCCCAAGCCCATTAGGAGTATCTTAGTCAAATTTTAAAAAGAGAACAGGAAATAAGGAAGGCCTAACAGAGGAGTTAAATAATTGTGCAAAACTTATCAGTTCTTCCCATTTGAGGTGGATACAACCCTGTAATTATCCTACTACTAAACCCAGTTAAGAACATGATGTAACTGTATTTCAAGTAATACCTTTTAGGTCACCCCTGATGAAAAGAAGTCCTTGTTGGAGAATCATTTCAATATAGAAACATGTTATGCTTCTTTTTTTTTTTTTTTTTTTTGAGACAGAGTCTCGCTTAGTCGCCCAGGCTGGAGTGCAGTGGCGCGATCTCGGCTCACTGCAAGCTCCGCCTCCCGGGTTCACGCCATTCTCCTGCCTCAGCCTCCCGAGTAGCTGGGACTACAGGCGCCCGCCGCCTCGCCCGGCTAATTTTTTGCATTTTTAGTAGAGACGGGGTTTCACCGTGTTAGCCAGGATGGTCTCGATCTCCTGACCTCGTGATCCGCCCGCCTCGGCCTCCCAAAGTGCTGGGATTACAGGCGTGAGCCACCACGCCCGGCCAGAAACATGTTATGCTTCTAACCCACCAGCATAAAAGCTCTGCTCTGTAAGAGCAGAAGCTGTCCTATTAAAAAACTCCATGGTGACTGATTACACTAAGCGTGCTTGGCTTAGCAGATTTTTAAAATAGCAATTAACATACAATCCTTAAAAGCAGCAACTCATCCATGTTCCCTCTCTCTCTGTAGAAAGGGTAGAATCAGCAACCATGTTCTACATTTTAGCAGATGGAAAAAGCGTTGGGCTGGCTGAGTGAAGATGACGTAACCCTCCCTGAGCTTGCTGGAGAGAGTGACCGCAGTTTTGGACTCAGCCAGCAGCAGACATGGTGGTCATCATCCAAACCCCTGTTAATGAACAGTGTGGTAAAGTCACATTGCTGGTTACTTGGAAGAACCTTAACATTTTCCAAAAAAGACAAACCTCTCAATCCTTTCAGTTTCATTAGGTTGGCTGTTAAATGGAAACCAACCTGGTCCCTGCATGTTGTCTCACACTTTGATTCCACAGACCTTAACTCCTTCAATAATGGAAACTCACACAGCCACTTTCACCATAATCAAGCCACACAGAGAAATGGGAAAAAGAGCATAAGGTCTTTTACTAAGAAGAAATGAGTTCATGATTAGTGTTCATGTATTTTTTAAGTCTTATAATAATAGATAAGTTCTATTCCTGAATTTGGGTATTCCCTTTCCTTTTCTTTTTTCCTCCCAAATGTCCTTTAGGAAAATCAGCACTGAATTCAAAAACACTGTGTTACGCATCATACGTTTCACCAACACTGAGAGTGGAGTATAACTTATGACTAACTTTGCTTCTGCCAAGATCTGGTAGTTGTCAGGGAATTACTCACTCAGAAGAAATGCAGCAAGCAGAATGTTTGTTCACTGAAACACTATCATACTAAAGAATTATTACAAATTTAGATGACACGGAAAATTACAACTTAGAATAACACAGAGGCAGCCAAAGATTAGGCTCGGTAGCCCTGGACACCAACACACCACTGCTTTGGGTAAATTTTTTTTGGAGGCCAGGCCTAAAATATATGTCAACAGAAACTGTTCGTCTCTTTACTCCCAGGGAAGACTGTTGCCCTGTCTCACTTGGTCAATGATTTCATTCTCTCTCATGGTTTATAAACAACTAGGCACTAAGGAACAGCCATGATTCTTAATATTTATACATGGTATTGCTTGGCCTATAAATAGAAAAAACAAACTCCTATCAAATTTTCTTCAAGCTAGGCTGGGTGCGGTGGCTCACGCCTATAATCCCAGCACTTGGGAGGCTGAGGCGGGTAGATCACTTGAGGTCTGGAGTTCGAGACCAGTCTGGTCAACATGGTGAAACCCCGTCTCTACTAAAAATACAAAACTTAGCCAGGTGTGGTGGTGGGCGCCTGTAATCCCAGCTACATGGGAGGCTAAGGCAGGAGAATCGCTTGAACCCGGGAGACAGAGGTTGCAGTGAGCCAAGATCACACCACTGCACTTCAGCCTGAGTGACAGAGTGAGACTCCATCTCGAAAAAAAATAATTTATTCAAGTTAAACTTGTGATGGCCTATGGCAATTTAATTCTAGCCTTTGAATGAAGCATTTCAAATGGAAAGAAACAAGTCCTCATATGTATGTATGAATTTATTTATTTTGAGGCAGGGTCTCTCTCTGTTACCCAGCCTGGAGTGTAGTGATGCAATCACAGCTCACTGAAGCCTTGACCTCCTGGGCTCAAGCCACCCTTCCACCTCATTTTTTGATTTTTCGCAGAGATGAGGTCTCAATATGTTGCCCAGGCTGGTCTCGAATTCTCGGCCTCAAGTGATCCTCCTGCTTCAGCCTCCCAAAGTGCTGGGATTAGAGGCATGCCACTGCACTCGGCCTCCCTTATTTATATTTTTATATTATATACCTCCATATATTTTCTTTCTTTTTTTCTGTCTTTTTTTTTTTTTTGAGAGAGTCTCACTCTATCACCCAGGCTGGAATACTCTGGCACAATCACAGCCCACTGCAGCCTTGACCACCTGGGCTCAAACAATCCTCCTGCCTCAGCTCAGCCTCCCAAGTAGCTTAAACTACAGGCACAAACTGCCAAATCCAACTGAGTTTTTAATTTTTTTAGATGTGGGGTCTCACTACATTGCTTAGGCTGGCCTCAAACTCCTGGGCTCAAGCAATCCTTTTGCCTTGGCCTCTCAAAGTGCTGGGATTACAGATGTGAGCCACTGTGCTTGGCCCTGTGTATTTTCTTTTTCTAAATTACTCTATCTACTTCCTCAAATATTTACTGCTTTAAATTTTTCATCCCATTTTCCCACTGGGTGTGTATATAGGACCAATCTTAGGGTACAAGGACCTTTTACATCCAGATGGGTGAGAAATAGTTGCATCTACAAGTAGGAAAAATAGCTGTCCTGCAGCCAACTATTCTCCATGTTTGGCAGAGCTGTTAGGATAAGAATGGTTAAGGACGGAATCATGTGCAAATTGATGACATTCTTCAAAATCAACTGTTGTCTTTCCCACAGCTGTTCTAGTTGTGGTGGGAGTAACTTCCCAGCACTGCAGGTATTCAATGTTTCCAGCTGTTAGGGAGAACACGGAATGAGTACAGACCCAACTTCCTTTAAGAGGGTGCTTAGCTAATGCCAGAATGCAAAGCCAGAGTACGTCATCTAAAGCACGGTCCCCAGTCCCCAGGCTGCAGATGGGTACTGGTCCATGAACTGTTAGGAACCGGGCTCCACAGCAGGAGGTGAGCTGCAGGCGAGCAAGCATTACCGCCGGAGCCCTGCCTCCTGTCAGATCAGCTGTGGCATTCGATTCTCACAGGAGTGACAACCCTGTTGTGAACTGCGCATGTGAGGAATCTAGATTGCCCGCTCTTTATGAGAATCTCACTAATGCCTGATGATCTGAGGTGGAACAGTTTCATCCCCAAACACTTCCCATCCCAGGTCTGTGGAAAAATTGTCTTCCATGAAACTGGTCCCTGGTGCCAAAAAGGCTGGGGACTGCTGATCTAAACAGTGCATTCCTCTGCACAATGTTACTTCTTAATATGAACACTGGGGAACTCTGTAATGGAGAACTCCAAGCACAAAAGATATTCCAAACATAAATAGTTGGCTTTGAACAAAAATGTCATTTCCCCAACTATTTTATCTAAATCCTTTCAAAGACTTTTTATTGGCTGGGCACGGTGGCTCACGCCTGTAATCCCAGCACTCTGGGAGGCTGAGGTGGGTGGATCACCTGAGGTCAGGGGTTCTGAGACCAGCCTGACCAACACGGTGAAACCTCGTCTCTACTAAAAATACAAAAGTTAGCTGGGCGTGGTGGCGAGCTACTCGGGAGGCTGTAATCCCAGCTACTCGGGAGGCTGAGGCAGGAGAATCGCTTGAACCCGGGAGGCGGAGGCTGCAGTGAGCCGAGATCACACCACTGCATTCCAGCCTGGGCAACAAGAGTGAAACTCTGTCTAAATAAATAACTACAACTTTTTATTTTAGAAAATATCAGAAATATCACAAAGAGAGAATGATATAATGACAAATCTATCACCTAGATCCAACAATCTCAACTCAATGCCAATCCTAGTTCATTTACATCCTCACCCATCTGATGCCACTGCTGATCTGACAGGAGGTAGTAATGCTCACTAGCCTGCTGCTCACCTCCTGCTCTGCGGCCTGGTTCCTAACAGGTCACAGACCATTACCACCCCAATTATTTTGGAATTAATTCCAGCGATTGTATCACCTCATCTGTTAATATTTCAGTTCCATGGTTAAAAGGTTAATTGTGGATCTTTCACCTCACACTACCCTGCCCCATCTGAAATACATGAAACCCATATGGCCTATTATCAAGGCATGGTGCAACGCAGGGCTTTGGAGTCAAATGATATTAAACTGAGGGCTTAACCACTTGGGAGCTGAGAAAGCTTACCTGACATCATGAGCCTCCGCTTCCTCATCTAAAAATGGAGTAAGAGTACCTTTTTGTGGGGTTGTCCTTGGGAATTAGAAATATTACCTGTGGAGCACTTAAGAGTGCTTGGAAGCGGCCTGTCTGTAGCTTCAGAAACAAGCCCAGATCTGCAAAATGGCCTTTTGGAGGCCCAGTTGGTCCAGATTTCAGAGTGGTATAAAGACTCAAATCCGTATGAACTATCAGTTCATTGTGATAGCCTGACAAAATTCTCAGTGTATTTATATCATAAAAGAATCCTCTTTTTGTGCTAAGACACATGTGAGTCTCATTTACAAGAATGAATACAATCCTTCCTAGTATTCATTTGAATTGTAGGGACACTTTTAGAAAGGGAAGTGGCTTTTATCTATATTTGTCCATTTTCTATAGAAAAGACAGTTGCTACCTTAAGTAATATTGACTCCTGAATCTTGAATTTCTTTTTTTTTCTTCTCTTTTTTTTGAGACAGTGTCTTGCTATGTTGCCCAGGCTGGTCTCGGATTCCCAGGCTCAAGCAATCCTGCCGCCTCAGTCTCTTAAGCAGCTGGGATTAAAGGTGTGTGCCACTGTGCCTGGCCTGAATCCTGAATTCTTAATCAGTCATCTCCTGAGGTGCAGACAAGTATATGCTACAGTTAACATGTAGTTCTACCTGCATGTTGCTCTGGAACTGGCTCAATTTCTTCCATTCCATTCCTTCCATCCATTCCATCCACCCCCTCCGTCCATTCCTATTCCTTCCTATCCCTTCCTTAACCTATCCACCTCACCCTATCACTGGCTTTCAGTCTGTGACCTATCCACCTCCACCTATCCTCTGCCTGACCTGGAGTCTGTCGGCCGCCCGGCTTATCCACCTCACCCTGTCCATCTTGCACGGTGCCAGTGTGACCTGTCGCATCGCCCCTGTCATCTGCCTCTGGTCTTATTAGGCGTGGCCATATCTGCACTCACCTGTCTCTGCACGGCCCTCAGTCATGTGAGGCATGGCCTATCACCTCACCCTGTCCTCTGCGCTGACCTGAGGTCTGTGGGCCCGGCCATCGCATCTTCATCCTCTACCTGTGCAGAGTCATCTTCAGATTGACAAGTGATCATATCATCCCTAAAGCTTGAGAGAAATATGCCACACTCCCAGCTGTCACTGGGAAGGTATTGCCATTGTTGGAGTTCTGGAGTTTGCTGTAACAGGAACAGGTCTTGTTCCTGTTATTTTTCCCTCCTTGTATTCCTCATTCTTCAAAATGTAGCTCAAGTTTTATTCTCTCTGGAAACCTTCTCTGACCTCTCCAGATAGATCTGATCCTCTCTCTCTCTCTCTCTTTTTTTTTTTTTTTTAAGATACAGGCTGTCACTCTGTCACCCAGGCTGGAGTACAGTGGTGTGATCACAGCTCACTGCAGTCTCAATCTCCCAGGCTCAGCTGATTCCCCCACCCCAACCTCCCAAATAATTGGGACTACAGGCATGTGCCATCCTGCCTGGCTAATTTTTGTATTTTTTGCCACTCACTACGTTGCCCAGGGTAGCCTTGAACTGCTAGGCTTAAGTGATCCTCCCATCTCAGCTTCCCAAAGTGTTGGGACTACAGGCATGAGCTGCTGTGCCTGGCCTGATCCTCCCTTTGTTGGAATCCTCCCATATCTGGGAACTGGCATTGCAATGACTTACTTATACCTCTGTTTTTCTACTAAACCCTGAGCTCCTTGAAGGTCGAGACCTTGTACTATTCATCTCTGCATCCCTAGTACCTATCACAAAAGAAAGTCCCATAAAAGTTTTTTACTGCATGAATTCTGTTACCGGCACAACCTTATCATAACCCCAAAGGGTAGCAAGCCTCCCTCAAAAAAATCCCCAGAGTAGTGAAAATACAAAGTCTGCTTGTTCAAAATTACGGTGCAAATAAAAAAGGAAAGGGAGGAAGTGATGGAGTAAAGTTCAGATTAAAAATAAAGGGAAAGTCACAACAGTCAAAAGGTGGAAAAAAACCATAAATGCCCACGAACTGATGAATGGATAAACAAAATGTGGTATGTGTGTACATATGTGTGCAAACTTCCTTTTTACGACCGAATAGGATTTCACTGTGTGTGTACAATGTGCACACACAGTGAAATCCTATTCGGTCGTAAAAAGGAAGGAAATTTTCACGCATGGGTAAACCTTGAAAATATTATGCTAAGTGAATAAGCTAGACACAAAAGATCAAACATGGTCTGATTTCACTTATATCAGGTAGCTAGAATAGGGAGACTCACAGACAGGGAAAGTAGAATGGAGGTTACCTGGGACTAGGGCAAGGGGGAATGGGGAAACAGGGAGCTATTGTTTGATGAGTACAGAGTTTCTGTTTGGGATGATAAAAGTTCTGGAAATAAATTGTGTTACGTCCATTTACATAATATAATAAATCTACTTAATGCTACTCAATTGCGTACTTAAAATGGTTAAAATGGCCAATTTTATGTTATATATATGTCACACCAATTTAAAAAAAAATTAGAGAGGCAGGCTCTCCCACTCCCTAGATCAATTAGAATTCTGGATATACGGACTGTGTTGGTATGATTTATCCTGCATGCTCTAATAAATAAATGTTCATAAACTAAAGAGATGCAGACAATTGCTGGCTAAAGTTAGGTTTGGGCACTACTGGCATACAGCACAGTGGATGAGAAACACTTTGAACACAAAGTGCCTGGAATTAAATCCTGACTGCAGCATCTACTAGTTGTGGCCCTGGGCAAGTCATTTAACCTTTAGAAGGCTTAGCGCCCTCAACAGTAAAGTGGTGATGGATGACAGTTCTTTCTTCACAGGTTGTTGTGAGGATAAAAATGACACTATGAATATAAGGATTTTAACACAGTGCCTGGCACACAGTGAGCAATAAACCATTATTTCTTTTTGAATTTAACAGTCTGGGGTAGGGTTTCTCAAAGTCCTCACTCCTGGTAATTTGGGTGGGAGAATGCTTTGTAGGGTGTGTGGCGGGGACTGTACTGTGCATTGTAGATTAGTAGCATCCTTAACCTCAAACCAGGAGATGCCAGGGGCATCCCCCCAAGTATGACAATCAAAAATATCTCCAGAGATTGCCAAATGTCCCCTGAGGGGCAAGACTGCCCCTCCCCACCATTGAAAAGCTGTAATTTAGGATAATGCTCTTCTAGTGGCGACCTAAGACTAAGTTCTGAAGCCTCAAGACAGGCTAAATTCATACAGACTATCACGAGCAGCAACTAACAGCGGTGAGTTGGATGTTTGCAGTTTCTGTGTGGTAGCATCAACCAAAGCCAAGTTCAAATCTTTTTTTAAGTTTCAATAACTTTTCCAATAATTAGTTATGCTTCCCTTTAGACATCAAAAGGGAAGGCAGAAAAAATAAAAATTACATAAAGTGTGGCAAAATAAAATAATTGCACTGGAGGTCACTTATTAAACACAATCAGTACACCAATCTCAATGTCAAGACCCAATTATTTTAGGAGAAATAAGAGTCGACTTACTATTTCATTTGAGTCTGAGCACTAATAAGGCCATCGCTAGCCATCTATTGAAATTCATTTTGTCCCTCCTGGGCACATGCCTACATTACATTTTCCAGCCTCCCTTGTAGGTATCCTTGGCTAAATAATTAAGAACTTTGCCAATGGGTCATGACTGAAAGTGATGTGGGCCATTTCTAGGACAAGGCCTTTAAGGAAACAGCAGTGGCAAGCCTTCTTCACACTCTCCACCAGAACCTACATGTGGCTGTTAAGCCTTGACCACAGAGGCAATGACAGGGCCCTGGGAGAGCCAGCAGGGAAGAAGCCTGGATCCCTTAATAACCATATGGGGGAAAGCTGCTGCTAACCTGGAATGCCCTCTCCGAAATGTTACATGAGCAAAAAATTAACTTCTTGTTCTTCAGGGTACTGAAGGGGA
Source organism: Papio anubis (assembly GCF_008728515.1). Classification (NCBI taxonomy): domain Eukaryota; kingdom Metazoa; phylum Chordata; class Mammalia; order Primates; family Cercopithecidae; genus Papio; species Papio anubis. Next base: position 132,018,094 of record NC_044978.1, on the reverse strand, counting down.
GGGAGGTATCTGTTTTAGCAGTTTGGCCTACCCTTACTTGTACAGCTGGTACTTCATAGTTTCTCTAGAAAAAACAAAAAAAAAAAGCCCAAGAATATATGCCTAAAATAACAAACAGGAACTGACCTTAACAGGTTGATACATTCAGAAAAATATTCAACTTCTGAAATTCAGAAAATTTTATGACTCAGAGTGCCACATTTTATCTTTGTACTGAAAGAGTTTGTTAAGAAAAGAATAAACAAATACCTGAGGATACTTTTAAGTCTGGGCTTCGTCTTTAAATCTTTCAATCATCCTTGGCTTCCTTTGGTCCGGGCCCTCTTCACCTCCTTTCTGGCTGCCTCCCACAGGTCTTCTTGCCTCCTGTCTCCCTCTGCCAAGCTCTCCTGTACACCATGCTGCTGACTCAATTTCCTTTCAGCATGTTCTGTTCCCGCTCAGAAACTTTCAACTCCTTCCTAATATTTAGGGATACATTCTCAATTCCTTGATGACATACAATGCATCCTGCAAACAGGCCTCAAACATGTCTTCTTTCTTTACTATTTTACTTCTCCTAAGAAGATAGATCTATCTACTGTAGAAGAAGCAAAATCGACCATTTGTCCATCTTGGATTCATATCATTAAACAATAAACCAGAGCATGGTGAGGCTAGAAGGGACCTTGGAGGCTAGGTTCAACTCCTCCATTTTATAAATGAGGAGCTCAGGCTCAGGTAGTCTGAGTGAGTCATACGAAGTCACAAAGGCAAGAGACTTCCAGGGAAACTCTGACCACTCCAAACTTCGGTCATTTCTCCTACCTTTAAAAATTGCAAGTTACTTTCTGTTCTGACCCTAGGGCACTGCTTACATAGCGCATATAAGATTTCTGTCATTAGTATTCAAAGGGGGCGGGGGGAATCTCAACCCATTCATGGCTACTTATTTTACCTTTCTGGGTTTTCGTCCATAGGAAAACAGTGATATGCTATTCTAGTTTATTTCTTCATAGCAGCTAGCACAGTGCTATCTTCACAGTAGGTCTAAATATTTAACAAATGTGCTTATTGAATAAGTGACAAGAATATCAATTATATTTCTTCATAAAAGAAAGGAATAACAATTTATTTAAGAATTTTATATAATTAAAACTCTTCAGGTAGGAGCAGCAGCTTGCACCTGTAATCCCAACTACTTGGGAAGCTGAGGTGGGAGGGCAGCTTGAGCCCAGGAGTTTGAGGCTGCAGTGAGCTACTTTTGCTTCCCGGCACTCCAGCCTCGGTGACAGAATGAGACCCTGTCTCTTAAAAAAAAAAAAAAATTCCTGAGTCCTGAGTCTGCTCACCTACAAATCAGACCACTGACACGCTTTCACTAGAGGTTTTATGACTAGGAGCTTATTCATTTTGTTTCCTGAAATTTTTCTTTAAAAGAAATAAATTTACATACATACTCATATGAAATATGTATTTCATTTCTCTATATTCTATTATTGAGTTTATTCAAAGTTAGGTGTGTTACCAAATTCTTAAACTGAGTTAAAAGGATCATGCAACTTACCATTATTTATTAACTTAAAAGGAACTTCTGTTTCACTTCAGTGAATATTTTTTAAATACACATTTTAAATGGTGTAAAATAACATATAATTTAATTAATCTAGTTTTGAACCTTAAAAAGTGTGTTTTATTAATCATTAATCTACTAACAGAGGTTATCCAAAAAGGATCTTTTGTTCCCCACCATGCCTTGAATTAACTAGTGTAAGTACCTCCATAAAAGAAGTACCAAAATGTTTACATGTGTATTTCTGAAGTGCTAATACATGGCAAATACATGCTGCACATTTTATGTCTTCACTCATTTAATTCTCTCAACGAGTCAAGGACTAAGCGTTATGATCATATCTTTAAAAAAAAATCCAAAAATCGGGGCTCAGAGAGGTTAAGTAACTTGCTCAAGGTCATACAGCAAATGAGTGGTGGAACTGGGATTATTGTGTAGGCCTGACCTGGTTTTAATCACATTGCTGTAACAACACCTGGATTGTTTTTGTGCAAGACTTTCAAAACTGACATAAGGGGAAGAACAAGAAAAACTCAAAACAACTGAGAATGGAAACTCTTAAAAATATAGATTAAAATAATTTGGAGGGTAAAAGCAAACGCGACACTTTTCCAAGGGCACCTCTGACAAAATTTGTAAAAAGATAATTTCCTCTGGTATTGGAAAATTCACGTTCTCTTACTGGGGCACTGGCAAATTTGAAAATTCCTCTTCTGCCTTTTGTAGAGCTGGGCGCACTGGACTCAGATACATTTATCAGCTGCTATCTGGTGACTTCATCATTTTGGTGGAATTTCAAAGAACATTAATTTAGTTATTTAAAAACATCAATTTTTTTTTAAAACAATGTAATTTTCCTTTGCAACTGTTTTTAGAAAAATGTCTAGAATCAGAAACGGCCAAATAACTTCACGGATATTATTTTATTCTATTTGTGGTGTTCTTAACAGCTCCCACTCCCCAAAACAAACACACACATCACCAAAAAAATTCATCAATGACAATCTGCCACACTTCTCCCACAACTTGACATTATATGTTCTGTACTGCTACCCTTTTCAGCCCGGGACAATGCAGCATCCAGGTAAGAAGGAAACCACAGGTGACTGTAACATTTTCCTTTAGATTCTGTGACATTATCAAATATGCAGTTGCAATTACCATCAGTTATACTACAAGTAATGTTCATTTTTTCCCCTACAAGAAAAAAAAAAACCCAGATGTACTCTTTCACTCTAATTAGGCTTTCACTAATTTTCAGTTAAAAAAAGACTATGGTGACATATCCTAAAGAAGGAGGTATTCAATAAATGTGCACCAACAAGAGCGCAGTGGAATTCCGCGCTGGGTACCGGAAATAGGGCAGGATTAGCGGAGGTGGGGAATGCGCTTCCAAGGGAGGCGCAACGCAGAGGGGATGCGAGATGGAACCCCGGGAGCGGCCGCCGCGGGAGACTGCCCCGGCTGGCGCCGGCCGTTCAGGTTTGTGCATTGGTAGCTGCGGGTCGCGCCCTCTTACCTCGCAGCCCGCGAACCAGCCTCTCCGCCCAGGCCACTCGGGGCGCCTGCCCGTCCAGGGGGAGGTGGCGATGCAGCGGGTCCCCACCGCCGGCCGGGCTGGGGCACGGCGGGCCCTGGTCCTCTCGTCGGCGCCGCCTCCCGCTCGGGTGGCCCGCGCTGTGGTAGCCCCCAAGCCCCCGGCCCCGCGCGCCTGCGGAGCTCACGGCCGAGGAGGCCGCCGACCTCCGGCTGCCCGGGCGCCACTCTACGTCCATCTCCACCACCATTCCGCCTTCTTCCCCTTCCACCTCCTCCTCCTCCTCCTCCTCGGCCTCGAAGCCGGGGTTATCGCGGCTCCACGCCTGCCGGGAGCACGACGAGAGCGGAGGAGAAGGGGAGGCCGAGGCTCCGGCCGGGGGGTCCCGCGCAGCCGCCTGCCGGATGCGCTGCATCTCGATCTCCAGGCCCCGCTGGTCGCGGAGGCCGCCGGGGGCGGCGAGGCTGGCGCCCACGGCCGCGCAGCCCGCCATCAGCCGGCCCGGGTCCGGCGCGCGGGGCGCGGGCGGCCGCTTGGCGTCCCCGGGCTGCTGAGGCTGCACGCGGCTGGAGTTCACCATCGCGGTCACTGGCGTCCGGCGCACGGGTGCCCGGCGCCGCGCTCGGCGCTGTGCGCCTCAGGAGCCATGTTCCTTTCTTCGCGGCGCCCGCCGCCTCCTGCTCCCCGCCCCCGACCTACCCGCGGTCCCGCGTACCCTCTCCCGCCTCCTCGGCCCGCCTCCCTCTGGCCTCGCCCCGCCTCGCCCATCGGCCGCGGCGCGCTGAGGGGGGAGGTGCGCGGGAGCCGCCCCCGCGGTCTGCGCGCTTGCCCTGCGGCTCCCGGGCCCGCGTTCCAAGTGGAACCGGAGCCCGGGCGCGGGCGCCTACATTCCATTCCCGGGAAGGCCTGGGAAGGGCGGGAGTTGCTGACCCGCCCGCTCACCCGCCCGCCCGCCTGCAGGGAAAGGGCTCCTGGAGCTGTCGCTGCCTGCCCGACGCCGAGAAAACTGTTGGGTGCCCGTTAACCACTAGCCACTTCTGCCTCGATTTACCAAAGTGCAGGGAAAGAACCTTTTGGTGAGATGGTGTGAATTAGCGACATCCAGCCTGAGCTGAAGTCTCCAGCGGGGCAAAGAAATCTTTTCATTTGCAAACTACCAAGGCTGACTTGCTGTGCATTTGACGGGCCTCCTGTCCCTGATTCCGCTGGTTTGGAGATGCTTTCTTGATCTTTGGTTGGCTTCTCCCTCCACACATTGTGGGGACCCAGGGATTCCTCTTAGGACTCTCGGATCGCTGGTGCCTCCACCGTGATCTTCGGTCTCCCCGCGGCCAGCACTGACTTATAGCAACAGAATCCTGCATGAGGGCCTAGGCACAGGACTTTGTTTCCACTCTTCTGAACACATCTAACGTGATGCTCTGCAATTGTCTGAAACTTATCCTACCCTAAGCCATTATCTTGTCCCCTTCTCTGGAACCTGCTTCACTTCCTTCCCGTATCCCCAGGTGGGGGTTGGGGCTTCGCTGTCCTCTTCACTTCCCAGGCCACTCTTCTTCATGGGAAGGCTCGCCGTTTACCCTCCACCGCTTACACCTCATCTTCTTGTTACTTTTGTCCCACAAATATCTCTCTGATATGATCGCTGTTTCTCACTCCTGCTGGCTTGATCTTATGTCTTGCATTATTGCACATTAGAACAATTGATCTCTGTCGACTCCATCTCTATTCTCCACGTCGGTGTCCTCACTATTTCCAGGTTATATTGCGGAATCAAAGCTGCTTATTTGTCACGTTGATGCTTAGACACCTCTGTGGGCTTCTGGCAGCTTAAAGGATAAAATTTAATTTCCGTTGTTTGATTTAGTAAATTCTCGTATTCTGCTCCTGTATTTGTTTGTTAGGGCTGCCATAACAAAGTACCAGAGACTGGGTGGCTTAACAGAAATTTATTTTCTCACCCCGTCTCTACAAAAAATACAAAAATTAGCCAGGCTTTGTGGCGTATGGCTTTGGTCCCAGCTACTTAGAAGGCTGAGGTGGGAGGATCGCTTGAGCCCGGGAAGCAGAGGATGTAGTGAGCGGAGATCGGGCCACTGCACTTAGGAGACAGAGTGAGACTCTGTCTCATAGAGAAAGAAAGAGAGAAAGAGAGAGAGAGAAGAAAGAGAGAAAGAAAGAAAAACAGGAAGGAAGGAAGGAAATAAAAAGAAAAGAAAAAAAGGTATTTTCTCAGGAGGTGTTGGCAGGGCTGGTTTCTTCTGAGGCCTCTCTCCTTGGCTTGCAGATGGCCCCGCTTCTGTGTCCTCACGCCCTCTACCCTCTTCCGTATGCGTCTGTGTCCTAATTGTCTATTCTTATACATCATATTGGATTAAGGCCTACCCTCATGACCTTGTTTTCACTTCATTACTTCTGTAAAGACCCCATCTCCAAGTATGGTCATGTTCTGAGGTACTGGGGGTTAGGACTTCAACACAAATTTTGGGGAGGACACAATTTAGCTATAACAGCTCTTAATCTACTCCTCTAGCATGGCCTCCCATGCCGTCCATCCCCCGTAGCAAATTATTCATTTGTTCCCTAGGCACACATAACATGCTGCTAATATTTAGGTAGATATGGCTACCTATTACCTGATCCTGCAGTTTGTTAATTTAGACATTCATGTTCTTCTCTTAACTGTGAGCTTCTCAAAGGCAAGACTGGTGGGTCTGGAGTACAGCCCTGGCTCATGCTATTCATCTGTTCATTCTGAAGACATTTCCTGTGCCCTGAATTAAGATCTGGGCATGTAGAGTGGGGTATGATACGGCCCTGGCCCTCAAGAGGAGACAGACCAAAAATGAGAGATTACCAAGTGGGTTAAGGGTTATGGTGCCTGTCATCCAAGGAACTTCTAAAGCTGAAGATGCCCTGAATAGCACCACCAGCACTGCGGAGTCAAAGGATTATTACAGACACATTCCAATAGAGGAGAGCCAGGCCTGGAAAGAGAACGCAGAATCTGAGCCAAAGGGTCCTCTGGAGAATAGGCCTAGTACAGTGTTTTCAAACTGTGATCAGAAGATCTCCAGCATCACTTGGAGCACTTGCTAAAAATATAGATACTGGGTCCCCGTTCCAACCTTATTGACTCAGAATCTTCCGGATTCCAGTCCTGAAATTCTGAATCTTCACAGGGGAATATCAGGCATCCAAAGTTTGGGCAGCACCAGTGTGTTCCAAATGGAAGAGGTTTCATAAATATTTCCCCCATATTTCTATACTTCACTGTTAGCCCTAGTGAAGCAATCATCTGGAATCCCAGACTTAGAAGAAACTTCAGTGGTCTTTGAGTCACACTTACTCTGTGCTTGTGCCTGCAGTCACTAATTCGTGGTAAGGACCCTGGAACCAGACTGCCTGGATTCCGATTTTGCTCCCTACTTCCTAGCTGTGTGACCTTGGGCAAGTCACTTCATCGCCTTGTGCGTCCAAAAATGAGGATAATGATAATGCCTACCTCATAGGGTTGTTTTGAGGATTAGGTGGATTAATACATGTGTTTTAGTCCATTCGGGCTGCTATAAAAAATACCATATACTGGGTGGCTTATAAACAGTGAACCTTTATTTCTCACAGTTCTGGAAGCTGGATGGTCCAAGATCATGCTACCAGCCGATTTGTTGTCTGGTGAGGGTCCACTTTCTGGTTCACAGGCTGCACCTCCTAGCCGTGTCTTATGGTAGAAGGGGCAAAAGAGCTCCCTTGAACTTCTTCTCTAAGGGCACTAATCCCATTTGTGAGGGCTCCACCCCCATGATGTAATCACCTCTCAGAGGTCCTGCCTCCTTATACCATCACTTTGAAGGTTAGGATTTCAATGTATGAATTATGGGGGAACACAAACACCCAGACCATAGCATGTGGAACACCACCATCTGACATGTACGTGCTAATAGTGTTAGAACTAGTCTTAGCTCTTATATCTTAACTATGATAACTGTTTTCATCTATTATAATTGTTTTTGTGGTTATCTTTGTTTCAGCTAGGCTGTGAGTTTCTGTGAGGCTGTGAGGGCTCCATGCCCATCCTAGAGGCTTCCATGACAAATACTTACTAAGCACCTACTATATGCCAGGCACAATACTAGGAGAGATGGCAATTCATTAAATAGGGGAAAAGCCAAGCTCTAATAGAGGTGAGCTTATATTTTACAGGGTTTGAGGGGATTCAGAAGAGAGATTGCCCAGGCTGGCATGGGTAGGGAAGGTAGGTAGGGCCAGATCATGGGAAGCCTCAGATGCATATTAAGGAATACAGACTATCTATAGTTAATGATATCATAAATAGGCCTTTTTTTTTCTTTCTACAGTGTCAGTTCCTATTTAAAACAAAATCTGGAATCTTCTTCCTGAAACTATATCCTCACCCTTAAAAGAATTCAAATTGATTGGAAATGTGTCTGCACATACATAATTCAGAGTTATATGTGTGCTTACCCAAAATTTTCTTTACAAATTATTGCAAGAAATGTAATCATTAAAAATTCACAGCAATTTGTGTATAATACCACTTAAATAGCATTTGGTTCATTGCACCCTGAATCTTACATTTTGGAGTTTCAATATTAATTTCAATCTTAAGTTTCATAAACCCAGCACCAGCCATCTCATGGATTTCCTGTTCAAATACTTATTCATTCCTTCTGGCTTACTAAGGTTCCCTTTTGTGCTTTTATGTTAATTTGTTTCTCCCCTTTAGAGTGCCCAGCTTTTGCTCAAGCAGGCCCTGAGGCTGTAAATTTCTCTCCCTACCCACAGAATTCCTTCCTTTAATATCCATCTGAAGACATTACTTCTCATAAGAAGTTTTCCATTATTAAATAAGTGACATGCACCAAGTTTTTTTTCATCTCATTGCCACAATCCTGTTGTCACATTACAAACTTCCATCGTCTGCAGGGTCTGGAACTATCAAGTGGGATAGATAACATGGCCTGGCTGCTGTTTTCTTTTTTTTTTTTTTCATCAGTGTGCTAGATCTTCCTGGACACGCTGCACAAATCCTACCTCAGTCTTAGTGCCACCGTGGACTCTGGAATGGGCCGTTTTAAAAGGCAACCTTAAGCACTTTAGTCTGATTTAATATTAGTGGCCTCCACACCTCTGACTCTTGTATTATTAGAATTGCCTGTTTGGCTTTTCTTTTCCAGTGTGAACTAATGAAACAGACACGAACTGAAGTACCCGTTGGTTTCGCGGTCTCCACCTCGAAAGGAAATCCAAAAGGAGTTTCTGGCATGTGTGGTGTTGCTTAGCAATTTACCCAAACAAACATGTTTCCTCCTCATTTTTTTCCCCAGTACTTATTTACTCAAGAACATTGTAAAATCAGTTTTTACCACTTGACATCTGAAATCATTAGAAGAAAATCTGGTGTTTTGGGCTTTGTGAGAAGAACTGCTAACCACAGTAAGATTTTGACTTTACTTTGTTTCTCATTTTGCTGCTTTAATAACATAAAGCTAGAATTTATGGCCTTCTTCATGACTAGATTTTGGTTTGGATTGACCTGCATACATCCCTGTCTCTGTGGGGGTTATCTTGGCACCATAATTGGCAAGCACCGTGATTTTAATGACCTAATCTCTCTATCTCAATTTCCTTCTGTGGATAATGAGGTTAAATACCCATCTTATAAATCCCCCACGGGATTTTTGTTGAGGACTAATGAAGGAATATTAATACATTTATAAACATTTACTGAGTGTCCACTACATGCCAGGCACTGTGTTGCATTCCAGAGTGACAAAGATAAGACATGATTCCCAACTTCAACAGGATCAAATCTTATAGTTAAACTGCCTGGAAACATCCTTAGATCATTCTCAACTTCTCTACCCATAAAAACTTAGGAATCTTTCTAGACTCAGACTTCGTCTCTCCCTGGAACCTTCCATAGACACAATCTTGACCCCTAGCCTGAATTTACATGCCTCTCTACCCTGTAAACCTTTATTCCAACATTTGCCACCTTATACTGAAAGTATCTGTTCACATAAACATCTTCCTGAGTGGCACATAAGCTCCTGGAGAGCAGGGACCCTGGCTTATTGAATCCATCATTTAGCTGCTTGGCAGCCAGTCCACTTTCTAGTGCGTTTTCTTGGGGACAGCCACACCCTCCCACCCCAGCTGCCATTCTTAGCCTATGTGTGTCTCAGGTGTGGCTGACACCACCGCTAGCTCCCAAGTGGTGACTGTGGAACTCAGGCTTGGCCAATCAGCATCCTGTCCCCTTGGCCCCTGTGAATGGTATTTCACAAGTATGTTATCCTGTTCTGTTAAAAAAGATTAGGCCAGAAATTTTTTTTCCAGTTGTTGGAAAAGAAAAGCTTTTCTTCCCACCAGATTTAGAGTTGTAAAGATGTAAGTCCAGACAAGCTGGCAGCCAAAATGTTGATGCCCAGGGGAAAAATGGCACCAACACTAGAGATACAAAAAATATTTATAACGTGGATACTGGAACAATACTAAAATTGAACTAATGTTTGGGTGGCCATGCTATTCAAGAACATTATGAAATACATTTTTATTATGTGCCATCTCCTGGTTTTGTCAGATGCAGATATGATATTTATTATCTAAATTTTTATCCAGGTTCAAAAGAATTTTGAACAATGTGGGGCCAAGAATGGAGTTCTTTGAAATACTGTGTGAGGCTCTTCTCTTCATCAACTCTAGTTTATTCACTAATACCCTTTGGGTATAGTTGTTTTTTAAAAAACTTTAAATCCAATTTTCAATAGCCCAGATTTTTCCAAAGCTTATCAGAATTTTTTTTTCAAATACCTTTTGATGCCAACATGAATGAGGCTTCCAGCATTCCCAGATCTACCAGACTTTTCAGAGTACCTGTTTTATGTCCACTTTGTACAATCTTAGATATGATTAGGATGCTAAAGAAGTTGTTTATGCCTGCAAGAAGCTTGTAACTAGCTTGCTATACGTGGATAAAACATTTAACCAATAAGAGCTGTATGACATTCTTCTGGGAAGGTTTTTTTATTTTGTTTTATTTGAAATGAAGATTCTGGAGTCTAACTTCTAGGGATTCTGATTCGTTATGTCTCAGCTAGGTCCTAGGAATCTGTGTTTTAAGAGAGCAGAGCAAAGAGACAGAGAAAGACCAGGTTCTCAGGACATCATTTGAGCCACTGAGTTAGCACTGATTGAAGCTAGATCCACCCCTGGAATCCATGAACCAAAAAATATCCTTTTAAAAAAATTTTTTTAAAAATTTCGACTTTGGATTATAAATCATGCTGCTATAAAGACACATGCACACGTATGTTTATTGCGGCACTATTCACAATAGCAAAGACTTGGAATCAACCCAAATGTCCATCAGTGACAGACTGGATTAAGAAAATGTGGCACATATACACCATGGAATACTATGCAGCCATAAAGAAGGATGAGTACCTGTCCTTTGTAGGGTCATGGGTGCAGCTGGAAACCATTATCCTCAGCAAACTATCGCAAGAACAGAAAACCAAACACTGCATGTTCTCACTCATAGGTGGGAATTGAACAATGAGATCACTTGGACTCAGGAAGGGGAACATCGCACACCGGGGCCTATTATGCGGAGGGGGTAGGGAGGAGGGATTGCATTGGGAGTTATACCTGATGTAAATGATGAGTTGATGGGTGCTGACGAGTTGATGGGTGCAGCACAGCAACATGGCACAAGTATACATATGTAACAAACCTGCACATTATGCACATGTACCCTAGAACTTAAAGTATAATAATAATAAAAAAAATAAATTAATTAAAAAAAAAATTTCGACTTTGCCCTTGCCCCTTTCCCTCCCTCCCTCCTCTTGTATTCCCCACTGTCTATTGTTGCCATCTTTATGCATGGGCAGCCAATGGTTAGCTCCCATTTAAAAGTGAGAACATGTGGTATTTGGTTTTCAGTTCCTATGTTAATTTGTTTTTTAGGATAATGGCCTCCAGCTGCATCCATGTTGCTGCAAAGGAGATGATTTTGTTTTTTTTCATAGCTGCATAGTATTCCATAGTGTATGTGTACCATGTTTTAAAAAATCCAATCCATCATTGATGGGCACCTAGATTGATTCTATGTCTTTGCTATTATAAATAGTGCTGCAGTGAACATACAGGTACATATGTCTTTGTAATATTATTTACAGCATTCCCACCAGCAATAAATAAGAGTTCTTTTTCCACATCCTCAACAGCAGTAGCATTATCAGTGTTTTGGATTTTGGCCATTCTAATGGGCAGGCAGTTGGATCTCATTGTTTTAATTTGCAGTTCCTTAATGACATATATGTGGGGCACTTTTCATATGCTCAGTTGCCATCTGTATATCTTCTTTGGTGAGATGTCTGTTCAGGTTGTTGGCTCATTTTTTTTCCTTTTATTTACCAGGGAAAAGCATGACTGCAGTATGCTACTACCACAAATTACGCAGCTGAGTTTCCCACATTTGGAGAAATCACAGGGATCAGCAAGTCTTCAGTGGACTAGGGAAGCCTTGCCCTAGGAAAAACTACCCTTGTGGTCATGGTATCTACCTGCCTGGTAAGTCTTTGGGGCCTATTTTTCAGTCGGGTGGCTTATTTTCTTATTGAATTTTAAGGGTTCTTCGTGTATTTTGAATCACAATCCTTTATCAGATAGGTCTTTTGCAAATATTGTCTCTTAGTCTGCGGCTTATCTTCAGGTTTTTTTTTTTTTAAATTTATCAACTTTTTTCAGTAGCTGATATAGTTTGGCTCTGTGTCTCCACTCAAATATTATCACCAATTGTAATCCCCACATGTCAAGGGAGGGAGGTGGTTGAATTATGGAGGCAGTTTCCCCCATGCTGTTCTTGTGACAGTGAGTGAATTCTCATGAGATCTGATGGTTTTATAAATGGCAGTTTTTCCTGCATCCTCACTTCTCTCTCCTGCCACCACGTGAAGAAGGTCCTTGACTGTGAGTCAATTAAACCTCTTTTTTTTTTTTTTTTTTATTATACTTTAAGTTCTAGGGTACATGTGCCCAATGAATTAAACCTCTTTATAAGTTACCCAGTCTTGGATAGTATGTTTATAGCAGTGTGAGAACGGACTAAAACAATAGCCTTTGACCTTTCTTCTAAAGATAAGGATATTAGCAAATGTAAACTTTTTACCAACAAACACCTTTTAAAATAAATATCTGTTACATTGCCAAAGTCTATAAACTTTTATTTTGTTGTACAACAGTAAATATAACTTATTTTATATATTTTAATTTTTCATTGTTCACTACCAGTACTTTTTTAAAAGCATATTATCTTTATAGAGTCATTAACACATTTGTTAAATTTCTGTTTTATAGAAGATAGTTCCTAATATTGTTTAATTTACAGAGATAAAAGAGAAAATATGCAGTTCCAACTTCCAAGAGCATTCAATATTATACACCAAGCTTATTCCTGAAAACAATGACCCAGAAAACCACATGAAAGCGTTTTATTATGGATATCCTAAAACAAGTAACTATACGTTTCAGATATATATAGAATATTCCACAGTTCCTATAATCAAAATTCATGAGTTTTCTGTTCACCTTCAATGTTTGTACTGAGTTACACACCACTGTTATATCAAAGCAAACCGTTAAAAATAAAGCTAGTTTTCTCTTTTTTTTTTCAACTTTTATTTTAGACTCAGAGGTACATGTGCAGGTTTGTTACCTGGGTATATTGTGTGATGCTGAGATCTGGGGTGTGAAAGATCCTGTCATCCAGGTCCTGAACACAGTACCCAATAGTTAGTTACTACTAGTACTTTACAAACATGAATTTTTCTTCCTTGAATTTTTTTCTCTTGATTTAATCCTTCTTGAGTAGATTTTTTATTAGGTGGTATTTTTTTTTGTTTTTTTTTTTTTCAAAGAACAACCCATTAAAGCTTCATTATTCCCCAAATCTGTTCAAAATTAAGAAAGCCTTTTTGTTACCATAGACATAAAACGAATGGATTGGGCATTATATTTTTGGCTCAATCTTTTCTCCTTCTCTTTAGGATTTTCTAAATATTCCTCTGCTTTCCTCTGCCATTAAATGTTTTTATGGGAAAAGTAGGAGGTCAGATTAAACCCATTGTTTTTCTCTCAGGCTGAGTAGATGACTTTATTTTATTAGTAGTATTTTTTGGCCCAAAAGTTATGTCTGTTTAGTGAAATTATTGTTACTACTTTCATTATTGTTATCCTGCTCTCAGATACATCTTTCTGTTGATTGTTCAGCATAATTATTTACCTAGGAGGTATTGTGCATATTTAATCAGCAAATTCAAATTTTCACTTATTTTAACAAGGTTTTCTTTTTTTATAATTTCAAATAATCTGCTGTTTCATTAATTCTGTAAATTTAGCAATACCTATTATGCATATATTGAGCTACTGTGTCATGTTTCTGTATTATCTCCTTTCTAATTTCTCTTTTTGTCATTTTCTATTTTTATTTTTAATAGGATTTTTATAAATCTTGACCTTCATATTATTGTACCATTCATGATTTTGTGGTTTTAAATGTGGCTTTTCTTTTCCTAATTATTTATTTAAAATCTTTAATTCCTCCTGTGAATTCTGCCAGCTCACTTTTCATTTTTCCATGGTCATGTATTTTATTTTATATTTTTCATTCTTTTTTAAAGTCAAAATTATTTTTAATGGATTTCTGTTCCTGGCTCTGATGGAGCAACAGGGACAGATTTACCCTCTTACTTAAAAAAAATACAGACAAAATTTATAAAGGATGGTTCTCAAACATAGGACAACAGGGACCATAAACAGTAATTTTTCAAAGAAGATAAACAAAGGAAGTAAACCCTATGGTTTCCCCACTGATTCCCTAGAGAGAGATTCCAAGCTACAAGTCTCACTCAATTGAGAAGACAGAGTTTGTTGAGAATTTGGGGAAAATCAAAGTGGACAGAATTCACAAAGAGCTAGAAAAAAGAGTATTGGCACAGAGAAAGAGCTCCGGCTACCTCCAGAGAGTCTCCCTTGAGTTTTCAGAGCATGCGTTTGGGGAACCCATCTGAGGCAAGGGAAAGAACTACCGGAAAGAAGCAGGTGGAAAAATTCCTGATGTTCACGTAGACCAAGAAATTTCTCAAGTTTTTGTCATCTGAGGGGGAGAAAACTTATACTATATGAGGTGTTGAGGAGAATACTCAGAAGGACAATGCCTCTGTAGTAGGACCAAACTAGTCTAAAGGCTGATCTGTCTTGTACGCCTCCTTGGGAAACTATTCAGCTAAGTATGTCACCAATTTTCTAAGTGAATCTAAGTTATTCCATCTAATCAGTTAAAAATTTTCACTCTTTGTATGTTTTTATTATTCATTGTGGTTGTAATAGTTTTTGCTTTATAATATTTTGTTGGTCTTTCATTTGGTGCATAGTGGTTTATGATATTTATATCTTTATTGGATCTTTAACAATGTGGAATAAATTCTTTGTTTCATTTCTGCTATTTGTTTTTACATTTTACTTCTTATTTGACAATAATGTTGCAAATCTTTAAAAATGTTTTAATTTATTTGTAAGGAAAACACCTAAACCAAAGTGAAACAAAAAATGATGTAGGATCTATTATTATTATTTTCCATTATGTGAATCTTTGTCTTAATGCAGAGGCTTCGTCTATTTATATTTGTTGTTACAATTGATTTCTTTCATCATTCTGTTATTTCAGTGTTTTCTCTTTAAAAATATGTTCTTGTTATTCAATGATTTAGTTTCGCTTTATGTACCATTTTCTTTATTTTGTCCTTCATATTTGCAAGCTATATAGCCTCTGTTAAATTCTATTAATGGATATCTTTAAGCATTCTTTGACATGTAATTTTCTAATGTCCCAGTAAAGAAAGAATTTGTCAACATAAAGTGTGTGTGTAGGCTGGGTGCGGTGGCTCACGCCTGTAATCCCAGCAGTTTGGGAGGCCGAGGTGGGTGGATCACCTGAGGTCAGGATTTTGAAACTAGTCTGACCAACATGGCGAAACCCTGTCTCTACTAAAAAAAATACAAAAATTAGCCGGGTGTGGGGGCACGCACCTGTGGTCCCAGCTACTTGGGAGGCTGAGGCGGGAGAATCACTTGAACCCAGGAGGCAGAGGTTGCAGTGAGCCGAGATCGCACTATTGCACTCCAGCCTGGGTGACGGAGCAACTCTGTCTAAAATAAAATAAAATAAAACCAAAAATATGTGTGTAAAATCCTTGTGCATACTGCTACCAGGGTTATTTTTATCTCTAATCCACATATATTGGTTTATCTGCAAGAAAATTAATTTTCAGAATTTTACGTAGGCTTATTTCCTTCTCTATTTCCTGCTCAACTGTTTTCTGGGATTTGGCATCTCTGCTCTGATAAATAAAGATATCAGGGAAAGGGTACAGTACAGAACATTACTGTCTTTCAGATCGTTAATGGAAGATGGAGGAATTACTGCAACCCTTTCTTGTTGGCACACGTTCTTCATCTTTGAGTTAGCCATCAGACAGTGGGCAGGTATGAAGTGGTTTTATCTTCTCTCCTCTTTTTTTTTTTTTTTTTTCTTGAGACATGGTCTCACTCTGTTTCTGAGGTTGGAATGCAGTGGTGCGGTCATAGCTCACTGAAGCCTTGACCTCCTGGGCTCACAGGATCTTCTTGCCTCAGCCTCCTGAGTAGCTAGGACTATAGGCATGACATCACCCCTGACTCTCTTTCTTTTGTTCCCTCTCTCACCTCCTCTTCCTGCGTCTTCTCTTTATCCTCCTCTTTTTTCTTTTCTCCCTCCTCTTCCTGTTTCTTGATTTCTTTTACCTTAAGCAAAATCTGGGGAAATCTGGAGGAAAAATCTGTGTACACTTTTTTGTCTTATAGTTAGGAGAAATTAGGACATACTCAGATGATTCGTTGGTATAAATCTTCATCTTTATTCTCTGTCTTCATGGGCATTTTAGTGAAAGTTAGAAAAGGCGGTATGATGGGAGATTAGTTATGTATCTTTTTTGTAATTAAACTTTTTACTTTGAAATAACTATAGATTTACAGGAAGGTACCAAGAAATATACAGGGAGGTCCTGTGTACCCTACACCAACGCTTCCTCAGTGTTAACATCTTACAAAACCAGGTGCAATATCGGGACCAGAAAATTGATGTCAGTACAATCCATAGAGCTTTCTCAGATTTCAGTTATAGCATGTGTGCATAGCTCTATGCAGTTTTATCACGTGTAGCTTTGCATAACTGTCACCACCATCAAAATACTTAAAGGTATCATCACCACAAAACTACCTCATGTTACAACTTTATAGCCACACTGTTTCATCTCCTCCATCTCTAATCTCTGACAACCACTAATCTGTTCTCCATCTCTATAATTACATTATTTCACAAATGTTATATGAATGAATTCTTGCACTATGTGTCCTTTTATAGTTGGTTTTCTCCACTCAGCATAATTTCCTCAAGGTTCATCCAAGTTGTGTGTATCAGTAGTTTATTACTTTTTGTTGCTGAGTATTCCATAGAATGCATACAGCACTACAGTTTGTTCAAGCATTTGCCCATTGAAGTACATTTGGGTAGTTCCAGTTTTGGACTATTACAGATAAAGCTGCTCTAAACATATACAGATTTCTGTATGAAAATAAATAAGTTTTCATTTCCCTAGGATATATAGCCAAAAGCGCAATTTGTGGATCATAAGTAAGTCTGTTTAAGTTAAAAAAAAATGCCAACGTATTTTCCAGAGTCGTTATGCTATATTACATTCCTACCAGCTGTATGAATGATCAGTTTCTCCACATCCTTGCCAGCATTTGATGTTGTCACTAATTTTAGTTTTAGTCATTCTGATAGGTGTGTCGTAGTGATATGCTATTGCGATTTTAACATGCTTTTCTCTAATGGCTAAGGATGTTGAGCATCTCTTCATGTGTGTATTTCCCATCTGCGTGTCCTCTTTGGTTAAAATGTCAGGACATGTCTATTGTCCATTCCCTAACTGGATTGTTTGATTTTTAAATTTTGACTTTTGAGAATTCTTTATTGTGGTTTAGTAAAAAATATATTTCATCTTTGTCCTTGGTTCCAGGTATACAGCTCGTAAAACACTTTACTGTCCTGAGTGGCAGGTATCTTTTGTTTGCTAGTAAGATGACTGGTGGCCAGGGTCCCTGGATAACTTCAGGACAGGGGCTGGTAACCAGAAAGAGCAAACCATGGTTATGAGGGTTGAAACTTTTAGTCCCTCTCCCTGACCTCTGGAAAGGGGAGAGGGGCTAGAGACTGGGTTCAATCACCAATGACCAATGGTATAATCAATCATATCTGTGCAATAAAACCTCTATTAAAAACTCCTAAAGCATAGATTTCAGGAAGCTTCCAGGTTGGTGAACAAATCAAGGTGTTGGGAGGGTAATACACTCAGAAAGAGCATGGAAGCTCTGCACACCCCTCTTTCCTCATACCTTGCCTAATGCATCTATGTCATTTGGCTATTCCTCAGTTGTACCTTTTATAATAAGCTGGTTGTATTAGTCCGTTCTCATGCTGCTAATAAAGACATACCTGAGACTGGGCAATTTATAAAGGAAAGAGGTTTAGTTGATTCACAGTTCAGCATGGCTGTGGAGGCCCCAGGAAACATACAATCATGGCAGAAGGGGAAGCAAACACATCCTTCTTCACACGGCAACAGCAAGAACTGCAGAGCAAAGGGCGGGAAATGCCTTTTATAAAACCATCAGATCATCCAGGTGTGGTGGCTCACGCCTGTAATCCCAACACTTTGGGAGGCAGAGGCGGGCGGATCATCTGAGGTTGGGAGTTCGAGACCAGCTGACCAACATGGAGAAACCCTGTCTCTACTAAAAATGCAAAATTAGCTGGGCGTGGTGGCGCATGCCTGTAATCCCAGCAACTTAGGAAGGCTGAGGCAGGAGAATCGCTTGAACCTGGGAGGTGGAGGTTGCAATGAGTCGAGATTGTGCCACTGCACTCCAGCCTAGGCAACAACAGCGAAACTCGATCTATAAATAAATAAATAAATAAATAAATAAATAAATAAATCGGATCTCTGGAGAACCCACTCACTATCATGAGAACAGCATGGGGGTAACCGCCCCCATGATTCAATAACCTCCCACTGTGTTCCTCCCATGACACATGGGGATTATGGGAACTACAACTCAAGATGGCATCTGGGTGGGGACACAGCCAAACTGTATCATGGGTAAACATGAGTAAATGTTTTTCTGAGTTTTTTTTTAGTTGTTTTCAGCAGAGTATTAAACCTGAAAGGAGGTCATAGAAACCCCTGAATGTGTAGCCAAGTTGGACATCAGTTATGGGTACCCTGGAGACCCAGGACTGGTGAGGACTGATGTCTGAAATGAGGACAGTCTTGTGAGTCTAAGCCCTTTAACTTGTGGATTCTGCACTATAAGTAGTTAGTGCGTAGACCTTTATATTCTAGATAAAAGTTCTTTGCAGGATGTGTGGTTTGCAAGTATTTTCTCCTGTTTGTAATTTGTCTGTTCATCCTTTTTGTGGGAAGTTTCACAGAACAAAGGTTTAAATTTTTATGAAGTCTGATTTATAACTTTCTTTTTATGGATTATTCCTTTGGTATGAAGTCTAAGAACTATTTGCCTAGTCCTAAGTCTGAGTATTTTCTACTATTTTATTTCTAGAAGCTTTATAGTTTTATATTTTACATTTAAGTCTCTGATCCAGTTTGAGTTAATATTTGTACAAAGTGTGAGGTTAGGGTTTTGTTTTTGTTTTTGCCTATGGATATTCAATTGCTCCAACACTGTTTATTGCAAAGACAATCTCTTCTTCTTTATAAGATTATTTTCCTTCTTTTGTCAAAAACAATTGGGCATGTTTATGTAGGTATATTTCTGGGTTCTCCAGTCTGTTCCATAGATCTATGTTTCCATTCTCCTGCCAGTACCACCCTTTCTTGATTACTGTAGCTACATTGTAAGCCTTAAAATCATAAACAGTGATTTATTATTCCTTTTCAAAATTGTTTTGGTTATTCTTAAAGCCTTTACCTTCCCATATAAATTTTAAAATAAGTTTCTCTATGTCTACGAAAAATGCTGATGATTTTTGGATAACAATTGTGTTAAACCTACAGATCAATTTAGGGAGAACTGACCTGTTTATATGTTGAGCCTTCCAATCTGTGAACATGTTGTGTCTCCCCAGGTATTTAGGTCTTCTTTTTTATAATCAGCATTTTGTAGCTTTCTTCATACAGATTCTGTACATGCTTTATTACTGGGGTCTCCAACCCCTGGGCCACAAACCAGTACTGGTCTGCGGACTGTTAGGAACTGGGCCACACAGCAAGAGGTGAGTGGTGGGCGAGCAGGCATTACCACCTGAGCTCCACCTCCTGTCAGATCAGTGGCATTAGATTCTCATAGGAACACAAACCCTGTTGTGAACTGCTCATGCAAGGGATCAAGGTTGCATGTTCCTTATGAGAATCTAATGCCTGATGATCTGAGGTGGAGCAGTTTCATCCCCAAACCATCCTCCCCACTCTACCTCCTGCCAGTCCGTGGAAAAGTTGTCTTCTATGAAATGGGTCCCTGGTGCCAAAAAGGTCACTGCTTTATTAGACAGACACTTACATATTTCATTTTCTTTGAAGCAATTATAAATGGTATTATGTTTTTGATTTTGGTTTCCATTTGTTCATTGTTAGAATATAGGAATTCAGTTGATGTTTGTGAGCTGATCTGTATTCTGCAATCTTACTGAACTCTTAGTTCTAGGAGTGTTTTTGTAGGTTTCTTAGAATTTTCTGCATAATCATGTTATCTGAAAATAGAGACAGTTTCATTTTCTTTTCTCCAATCGGTGTGCCTTTTAATTCTTCTTCTTGCCTTATTACAGTTCATACAACTTATAGTGCTATGATGAATAAGAGTGATGAGAGGTGACATTCTTTTTTTTTTTTTTTTTTTTGAGATGGAGTCTTGCTCTGTCACCCAGGCTGGAGTACAGTGGCATGATCTCGGCTCCCTGCAAGCTCTGCCTCCCATGTTCACACCATTCTCCTGCCTCGGCCTCCCAAGTAGCTGGGACTACAGGCGCCCACCACCACGCCCAGCTAATTTTTTGTATTTTTAGTAGAGATGTGGTTTCACCGTGTTAGCTAGGATGGTCTGGATCTCCTGACCTTGTGATCCGCCCACCTCAGCCTCCCGAAGTGCTGGGATTACAGGCGTGAGCGACTGCGCCCGGCCAAGAGGTGACATTCTTGCCTTTTTTCCCAATCTTAGAGGAAAAGCATTCAGCCTTAAGTATTCATCCTTAAGAATGATGTTAGCTGTAGATTTTCCTAAATGCTCTTTATGAGGCTGAAGAACTTCCCTTCTGTTCCTGAGAGTTTCTGGGCGTTTTTGTTTCTGTCTTTTGGTAAATTTTGAATGGATGTTGAATTTTGTGAAATACGTTAGCCACATTATTGATATTATCATGGTTTTTATTCTTTAGCTTCTTGATATAATAAAATATATTGTTTGATTTTTAAATATCAAACAAACCTTGCATACCTAAGTAAATCCCCCTTGATCGAGGTGCATTATTCTTGCTATTGTTGAATTTGATTTGCTAACATTTTTGTGTCTACACTTGTGAGAGATATTGATCTATGCTATTCTTTCTTTTTCTTTTGATGCTGTCTTTGGTTTTGATATCAGAGTAATTCTGGTCTCATAAAGTGTATTGGAGAATGTTCTCTTCTATTTTCCAGATGGAGATTTCTTTTTTAGGAACTTTTAAATTATGAATTGAATTTCTTTACTACTTATAAGGCTATTCAGGTTATCAACTTCCTCTTGACTGAGTTTTGATAGTTTATGGTTTTTAAGGGGTTGGTTGATTTCTTCTAAGTCATTGAATTTATGAGTATAAAGTTTTTCATAGTGTATTAGATTTCCAGGGCTACTGTGACGAGTACCACAAACAGGGTGGGTTAAAACAACAGAAATGTATTGTCTCACAGTTCTAGAGGCCAGGGCCTGAAATCAAGGAGTCAGCAGGGCCATGCTCCCTCGAGACCCATGGGGAGAATCCTTGCCTGTCTCTTTCTAGCTCTGGTGGCTGCTGGCAATCTGCAGTACTTCTTGGCTTGCAGCTACCTAACTCCAACCTCTACCTTCGTTGTCACATGACATTCTCCCTGTGTATCTCTGTCCTCAGGTGGCCTCTTCCTATAACGACATCATCATGCTGGATTAGGAGCCCACCCTGCTCCTGGATGACCTCATCTTAACTAATTCCATCTGCAATGACCCTGTTTCCAAATAAGGTCACATTCTGAGATATTGGGGGTTAGGACTTCCACATTTCTTTTTGGGTGGGGGGAATACATTCACCTCATAACAGTAGTCTTCTCTTATTAGCTCTTTAATGGCTGCAGGATCTGTTGTGATCTCCCCTGTTTAATTCCTGATATTGAAGATTTGTGTCTTCTCTCTTTTTATCTGTGTCCATCTTGCTAGAAGATTTTCAACTTTATTAATTTTTTAGAAAAACCAGCCTTTTATTTAATTTCCTCTGTTGCTTTCCTGTTTTCAATTTAATTGGTTTTCATTTATATCTTTACTATCTGCCTTCTTCTGCCTGTGATGGTTGGTTGGCTTTTCTTCTGGTTTCCTGAGATTGGAACTTGGATCATTTATTGGACCCCCACCACCACCCAAGGAGTCTCAGGAGGCACTGCAAAGTCCAGCCTGGCTGCATTCTGCATGGCGTCAGCACCTGCTCTGCTTCCTCTCCACCACCTGTGTCTGGAATGATAAAGAAGATGATGTATGGGAAAGTCAAGTATTTGAGCTGTACCTAGATAAGGCCTCCCCTCCCTCTTTCTCCCAACCTTCAAAAAGTTGGATGTATCATGTCCTTACAAGAATTTTATTCTTTTACTCAATAATAACTTCAAAATGAAACCTCGATACATTATAAATGATGTCGGTAATACTAAGGACACCTTTGGCACCCTACTTTTAGATTTCACCTTAGGTCTGCCCCGCATTTTTTTGGTGGAGGCTCAGAGGCAAACGCTCTTTGCTGTTTCTGGTTGTTGATCTATGCTCTTTCAATGTGACTAGAAGAGCAGATTCAGCTACATAGGTCTCTGGGACTTATGTGTTTGCATCTTTGGGGGAATATTATCAGAAATTTGGATCTAATATGCAATATCTATCTACACTCTGGATTAAAATAATCACATTGGATTAGTCAAACACGAGTCACTATGGAATTTAGAATAAAATAGATAAGTCAAAGAGAGTGCATCGAAATAATATTGAAGTTCAACTGGCAACGTTTTAGAGAATGCATGCTTTCTGGATGTTTCGAGTGGAAAATATAATTATGCTTCAGTAAGTGAGCTACTAAATTGAAGAAGTATAAAAAACCACCTTATGAAATTGTGAAGTAGAAAATAACCTTTTCTTTAATCTTTGCAAATAGGTTTTTAAGGTCCTTTTTGCAAGCTCAGTACAGGTCAATATCAGAATTGCTCATTATAGTTCTTTGCCTCTGCCTTGCTCCACTGACAAAGCTGAATCCCGTGGAAACTTGGCCATTATGCTATAATTGCAATCAAACAGTACTTGGAGCCATTGTTACCAGAAACTTGAAAAATTGGGGGTGGCAGAGGAGAAAAGGCCATGCCAGGAACCAGGAAAAATACTTTGATTCACAGTTAGGCCATATCATTGCCATGGGCAGGGGATGAAAAGATTCTCTCACTAAAGAAGACCTGCATCAAAGGGAGTGTCTACAGGGTTATTGAAGAATGCATAGGTGGTGGGAAATTGGTCTTGACATTTTTTTATTCATAAAAATTTATGAATGCCTTTTTTATGATCTTATGAGGTGAATAATGAAGGAATTGTTCTGAGACTTTTATATCAACGGCTGAGACACTATCTCATGGACATTATTCATTGTACATTTTTCTATTCTCCCTGCTCTATCTCCTCTCCCAATTTTTGGAACATTCTTAAACCTTGAGAAAAATTAAAAGAATAATATGCTTTGCCCATAGTTTCTTCTCTTTCTGTATACCTTTTTTCTGACTTCTTAATAATGTTTTTTCCCCTCATGACAGCCTACCATTGAATTTTTTTTTTTTTTTTTAACACTGTAGAAACAGCCTTTATTGGTTGCAACATGGATTGGAAGAGGAGGGGATATGATAGCTCCCACTCCTGGGGTAGCATCTGCAGACTCAGTCGCCACTTTCCAAAAAGCTAAAAAGAAATTTTATTGTGTACATTTAAGGTATACAACATGATGTTATGGGATACATATAGGCAGTAAAATGGCTTCTGTAGTGAAGCAAATTAACGTACCCCCATCATCTCATATAGGTACCCTTTTTTATGTGTGTGGCAAGAGCAGCTAAAATCTACTCGTTTAGCAGAAATCCCCAATACTGTACAATTTTATTAACAGTCGTCCTCATGTTGTACACTGGGTCTCTAGACTTGCTAATTCCCCATGTCTGCTACTTTGTAACCTCTAACCTACATCTTCACATTTCCTCTCCCAGCCGGTATTTTCTGAACCAGTGGAAAGTAAATTACAAAAACCATGGCACTTCATCCCTAAATATTTCATTATACTTCTCTCAAGAGTAAGAACATTCACTTTCATGTACAATGCAATGATCACATCTAAGAAAATTCTCAATAATTCCACAATATCATTTAATATACTGTGTATATTCAGATTGCCACAATTGTCCTCAAAATGTTTTTTATGACTGTGTGTCTTTTTCAGTCCAAGAGCCAATCAAGGTTCATGTTTACCTTTTTTTTTTTTTTTGAGACGGAGTTTCGCTCTTGTTGCCCAGGCTGGAATGCAGTGGCGCTATCTCGGCTCACCACAACCTCCGCCTCCTGGGTTCAACTGATTCTCCTATCTCAGCCTCCCAAGTAGCTGGGATTACAGGTGTGTGCCACCATTACAGGCATGAGCCACCACACCCAGCTAATTTTGTATTTTTGGTAGAGAAGAGGTTTCTCCATGCTGGTCGCGAACTCCCAACCTCAGGTGATCTGTCTGCCTCAGCCTCCCAAAGTGCTGGGATTACAGGTGTGAGCCACCACGCCCAGACTATGTTTTACCTTTTATACCTGGTATATTTTTAATCTAGAATACTATCTCCTCTCTTGCCCTTTTTCTCTTATCAAATTGTCTTTTGTTGGATTGGCAGATTTGGAAAATTTAGAAAAGGATGCTCAATGTCAAATAAACAATGAATCATCTTTTAGCATAAAGTGTCCTGTGCTCATACTAAAAGCTAATTTGTTATTTATCTGAAAATCAAATTTAACTCAGTATCCTGTATTTTATGTAACAACTCTGCTTTTTAAAAAGTTCAGACTGCCGGGCACGGTGGCTCATGCCTGTAATCCCATCTACTGGGAACGCTGAGGCAGGAGAATCACTTGAACCTGGGGCAGGGAGGAAGTTGCAGTAAGCCGCGATCGCGCCACTTCACTCCAACCTGGGTGAAAGAGTGAAACTCCATCTCAAAAGAAAAAAAAGCTCGGACCAGTTCTATTATAGAGTAGTTCAAATTCTGGATTTGCTTGTTTTCTAGTGATTTGATTTTGTAAACATTTTTTACAAAAATTTCTAGATGATGTTGCATATTTCTTATTGCATCACGCTGGGTGGTACATATACGTACAAGTCTCATTTGTGAAATTCAGTTTGGTTACTGACTAAAGATGATAGCTACAAATCTCTCTGGTTAAAAGTGCTTTGTTTCTTTGTGAATTATTAAATAATTGTGGGGTAATATTCTGAGAGCAGGTGAATATTCTGAGACCAGGTGAAATGTTCTCAATCATCTTCTGCACAATAATTTTAACATTCATTAGTGATCACTTCCTGAATTATTTCCTTGTGGGTTATTAAATAATTTTTTAATGTTAGCATTCCTTCTACTTTTATTGCTAGTTGACATTCATCTATAAAGAAGAATTTTCCTTCTTTAATCCTGTCTTTCTTGTAGTATCACTATGTACTAATGGAATTTTAAAAATTCAATTTGTTATAGTTCGTTACTGTCATTATTCTGTTATTGCTCAAATTACCCCAGTTTTGGCCAATGGAAGCCCCTTGCAAGTCTGCTGTGTGGTCCCTTGGATATAACCCCATTTTGTCCTTGCATGCTTGCTTTCATCCTATCATGAAAAAATGTCCCAGGCTCGTTTTTGTACTCTTGTTGTCCAGGAGGAATCAGTCTTTTCCCCAATGACCTGTGCCAGCTGTCAGTTTTGTGCCTCCCTGCTCCAAATCCATTGTCTCGGCCCTGCTCTCTGATACTGCTGGAGTTGGACCCTGTGAACATGCTTCCTTTGCCAGCTGGCACAGTGGCAAGCTTTGTCAGTAGAGGGCACTGGAGGGACACTGCTGTGCACACAGAGCACCTTGTGGTACTCACCCTCCAGCTAGCCTCCTGCTCAGCTGGCCTGCCCCATGGTTTTCCTTCTTTGCTGGTCTCAGTCACCCCTGTGGGAAGTCTCTTGTTTTCCAACTTGACCCCACCAGTTGGACCACTGTGGACCAGCTCTGACTGAGGATAACACAGCAGACTTCTCTGCCATCCCTTGGACTGTGACTACTCTTTCCAGTGAAGTCTGAATCTCAGCTTGGGGAGAGGACCCCTCCTTTTACAAGTTGTTCCTTATATGGGCACTTTCAGCCCCATGGTACTGTTAACCTTCTCTTATTCTCTCTGGTTAATCCCCTTTTTCTAGTTAATAATTCTTTAAATTAAGTTTTCCCTGTTCAAATGACTAGTCTCTTTTCTGTCTTCTGAATGAACCCTGACTAATAGAGAAGTGGTACAGGGAATGGTTGGTAAATAGAACCACTATTCAAATAAGCGATTCCAGGATAAATTTGGTCATGCCCTTGGATTTGGGCACCGTGCCAAGCCCCTTGCCAAGCTTGCAGGAACAGCACCATCAATCCAGGCATCTCCTGCAGGTGAGTGTGAGGAAGCGCCCACTAAAGCAAGGACGCTGGGAGCCTAAGGGGCTGCTGCACCTAACTTATGACGTCTACGAGGACTATGGCATGGCATTGTCTTCTCGTCATTACAAGAGGTTTCCCCACACCCAGACTGTGAAGTTACTCTCTCATATGTTTATCTAATGTCTTCATAGTTTCCTTTTAAATTTATTGATTATTTTAAAAATTGATACGTAATAGTTGTCCATATTTTGGGGACACGTGATGTTTTGGTACGTGCATATAGTGTGTAGTGATTCAATGAGCAAAACTGAGATATCCATTTCCTCAAGCATTTATCTTTCCTTTATGTTGGGAACACTTGAATTCTTGTCTTTTAGGGTTTTCAACAAATGTGTATACAGTAAAGTATTGATAGTTACCCTACTGTACTGTCTAATGCTAGATCTTATTTCTTCTACCTAACTGTATATTTGTACCCACTAATCAACCTTTCTTCATCTGCCCCTTACCCTCACCCTCCCCAGCCTCTTGTGGAACCACCAGTTTAAGGTCTATCTCTATGTGGTCCACTTTTCTAGCTCCCACATATGGGTGAGAACATGTGATATTTGTCTTTTTGTGCCTGTCTTATTTCACTTAACGTAATGACCTCCAGTTCCATCCATGTTGCTGCGAATGACAGGATTTAATTTCTTTTTATGGCCAAATGGCATTCCATTGTGTGTATATACCACATTTTCTTTATCTATTCATCATGAGGCACATTTACATTGATTGCACATCTTGGCTATTGTGAATAGTGCTGCAGTAAACGTGGGAGTTCAGATATCTCTTCCACATTTTGATTTGCTTTCTTTTGGTTATATGCTCAGCAGTGGAATTGCTAAATAATATAGTAGTTCTATTTTTGTTGTTTTAAGAAGTCTCCATACAGTTTTTCAAGGTGGCTGTACTAATTTACGTTTCTTACCAGTGTAAGAGTGTCCTTCTTTCCCCGAATCCTGGCCCGTGTCTGTTATTTTTTTTTGTCTTTGATAAAAGTCATTTTAACTTGGGTGGGATGTTATCTCATTGTGGTTGTGATTTGCATTTCCCTGATGATTAGTGTTGTCGAACATTTTTTCCGTATACCTGCCATTTGCATGTCTTCTTTTGAGAAATGTCTATTCAGATTTGTGCCCATTTTAAATTGGATTATTTGGGTTTTCTTTTTTTTTTTTTTTTTTTTTTTAGAATATTAAAAAGTCTGATAAGAGAATTTGATTAGTTTTTGTCCTCATTTCAAGGAGGGCCACTTCCAGAATGAGGGCAGAAATGAAGCACGTCTTAAAACAAAGGCTAGGAGCAAAAGAGGGAATGGAAAATACCAACTAATTTGGAAGCATTCTGTGTACACACAGCCACGTGCATGCCGCTGGGTTCACAGCATGACTATCTTCCATTTTCACCAAAGACACCTTTCCTGGGACTGCCACAACAAACTACCACAAACTGGGTGGCTTCAAACAATAGAAACTTGCTCTCCACTGTTGTGGAATCCAAAAGTTCCAAACTGAGGTGCCAGCAGGGCCACACTCTCCTAGCTTCTGGTAGTTGCTGGCAATCCTTGATTTTCCCTGTATTACAGCCACCTACTCCAACCTCTGCTTCCGCCATCACACAGCCTCGTTGCTCTCTGCGTCTGTGGCTTCACATGGCCCTCTTATTTCTGTGTCTGTCTCCGTGAGTCTTCTCCTCTTCCTGGAGCATGCTCGGTTGATCTGCATCTTCCCGCGCGCGGGAAAGTTGGTGAGGAAGAACCCGGAAGCAACATGGATTATGCCTTCTTGTTCACCTTCCTCCATCTTGTCCTTTCTCCTTCACCCAAACAGTCCAACCTCTTATTGATTATAAGAATTTAGGGCGCCGTGGTCTGTCTGGCTGCTTCCTGCTGTTAAAGGGCGTAGTTAGGGTCTCAGGTTGGCAGTTGCGTGTAGGGATGCAGGAGCATTTGGTTGAAGGTGACTCGGGTGATCTCTTGAACCTTGGCTCGGAGAAATTTTATTAGAATGGGAGCAAGACATAACATAAGGCAGAGGATTAGTATGGGAATTAGGAATGGAAGCATCTGCTGTAGTACAGGCGGTAGCCATACTGGTGGTCTGGGGGTTAAGGGGGCATTAAATTGTTGAAGCTAGGGAAACCCCGATAATTAAGGGAAGAAAAACAGCCCGCTTTTGGATGTTATTGCTGGAGCTGAGCTGGGAAGCTAGTTCAGACAATTCTCCTTTGCTATATAGGGTTAAGCTAGGCACTAAAGATACCGGAACGCAAAGGGACTGGGTGATGGAGGTATGGTTAAGAGTTTTAGATAGAGTTTGGTTACACCAAAAGTAGCCTCCAACAGGGGCCGTCTGGGTCCTGCTGGGAGCTTATGTGCAATTACACCATGAAGAGTTTGGCGTAGAGTAGCAAAAAGGAATCTCTGTCTCACTCTGTCTCTCTTCATCTCTCTCTGTCTCTCTTCATCTCTGTCTCTCCTCATCTCTGTCTCTCTCTCTCTCTCTGTCTCTCTCCATCTCTGTCATCTGTCTCTCCTCATCTCTGTCTTTGTCTCTCTCCACCTCTGTCTCTCTCTCTCTCCATCTCTGTCTCTCTCTCTCTCTGTCTCTCTCCATCTGTGTCTCTCCCCATCTCTGTCTTTGTCTCTCTCCACCTCTGTCTCTCTCTATCTCTGTCTGTATCTCTTTGTCTCCATCTCCATCTCCGTTTCTGTCTCTCCACCTCCCGCTCACCAAGGCTGCTCCCCTCACCAACTCCCCTACCTCCTGGCTTCTCCCTATCTCTGACTCAACAGGGACTGAGTGCAGCAGAGGCCCTTGGGGAGGTCTGGGCTTTCTACTGCCTTCTGGTTACAGCCTCTCCTTCCCTGTATCTGTCCTTCATCCTGGCCTAATGAGTCCACATTTTATTTAGGGAGAGGGCAGAGTGACAACCCTGGGTGGGGGGGGGGGGAACAATCTGCCATGCCCTGCATGACTGAGTGTATCTGGTTGTCTGTAGACCAGGTTTAGAATCTCCATACAAAGTTAGGATTAGTAGGAGTAACTAGTGGAATTAGAGTGAACCATAATAATGATGACAAAGGTGTAAAGGGTAAGTACAACATTGCCGAAATCACAAAGGGCACCCTGCCAAGCTAGGTCTTCTATGAGAGTAAAAAGTTGGGAAACCTACTGGTTGGGAGATGGGTCGGGAAGGAGGGTATCTATGGGGTTTATGAAGGAAAAGTCAGTTAAGATGAAGAATGGTGAGGAAGCGAGAAAATTTGAGGAGGGTGTTGATCCTTGAGTAGAACCTGGCCACCTGGAGAAAGGGAAGGGGAATAGATGTTTTGAGTTAGGTTAAGATGTTTCATCCCAAGAGGGGGGTGGGACAAGAGGGCATGATGAGGAAAGAGTGGGCAAAGCATGCATAGTCCAGGCAGTAATTTAACACTGGGGTCTGGCGAGGGTTAGACAGTTTACCGTCTACCCCAACTACTGAGATAGTGGATGGCTGGCTAGGACCTCCATAGGTTGGCAAAACAGAATAGGTAGCCTCCGTATTGATGAGAAAAGAAATTGGCTTACCCGCTACCTGAAGAGTTACCCTAGGCTCGGCGAGGGTGACAGGGGTCTCCAAGTGTGGGCACCGTCAGTCGTCGTCCAGGTGTAGGAGCTGGAAGGAGCCTTCCGGCCTTTGAGGAGAGGCACCACGTTGAGGCGCAATGCCTGCCCTGCTGGCGGGGCAATCAGACTTCCAATGTCCTTCCTGTTGGCAGGTTGGGCACGGCGTGGTAGGCAGGCGAGGATTTGGACACTGTGTTGCCTAATGCCCAGTTGTGCCACACTTAAGGCATGGATGAGACGGAGTGGCCGGCTTGGCCTGGGGACACTGGTTTGCCCAGTGTCCTGGGTCTCCGCATTTATAGCAAGAGCCCCTGGGAGACTTGCCCTGTGTCTTCCCTGCCGGCAGAGTGGGCAACACTGGTTGGAGGGCAGCCACTAGAGCTTGCGCCTGAAGCACAGCCCTTCTTTTTTCCTTGTCTAGCTCTGCGGCCTCAGCTGCTGCTTCTCTGGAGTTAAAAACTTTAAAGGCCAATTTTCCTGTATGGGAGTGTGAGGCCCATCTTCAACCTTTTTTTTTGCTTTTTTGGAATATGTGAGGCTGACTGGGAGATAAAATAGGAGGCTAGGACAGCTGCTCCGGCTGGGGAGGTGGGGTCTAGCCGAGTAAATTGGGCTAGTGCCTCTGTAAGGCGATTTAGGAAGGAAGCCGGGTTCTCATCTGGGTGCTGGATGATTTCCTTTAGTTTATCAAAATTGACCACTTTGTTAGAGGCTGCCTGCATACCGGCCAAGAGACATTGAACCATAATGTCCTTCCTACGGCGGCCAGGCTGCTGTGGTTGGTAATCTCAATCTGGTTCTATGGACGGGACAGCCATCTCTCCTAACAGGACGGTGGCGTCGATTAAATGCCATTGATTTGCATGTTGCCTGGTGGCTGCGAGAATGCACTCTCTTTCCTCTGGGTTAAGAGTGGAAGTAAGAATGACATGTAAGTCATGCCAGGTAAGGTTATATGCTCTGGCCTAGGTATCGAAACTCTTTGGAATATTAGGTGGGGTTGGCTGAGAAGTCGCCAAGTCGTTCTTCAGTTTTGGAAAGGTCAGCCAAGGAAAAGGGGACGTGGACTCTAACCACGCCTTTGGCTCCAGCAACTTCTTGGGGTGGGGGAGGGGGCAACAAACTAGCAGGGGAGGTTGGAACAGACTGACCAGTAGGGTAGGTTAAGACAGGCTGACTGGTAGAGGGGGTTGAGGCAGGCTGACTGGTAGAGGGCTGACTAATGGGGGCCGCTACCGCGGTCTTGGAGCAAGTGTGGATGGAAATGGGAGAGGTAAGAGGAGTGGCTGAGGGAGGAGTGTCGGGCGGGGCAGTTGGAGCTCCATAGGGAGGGGTGAGAGGAGTGGCTGAAGGAGGAGCGTCGGGAGGGGTGGTAGGAAGTCCATAGGGAGGGGGGTTGGAAAGTCGGGAGGGAGGTCGCCTGCCGTCGGCCCCATCTGAAATGGAGGTGGAGTCCTCCTCAGTTGCTGAGGTGGGGGCCAAGGGCCGGGTTTAGGGGTTTAGGCTAACAAGACCTGGGCCATTTAACACTGGGCGCACAGGTCTGGGCGAGAGCGCAAGTCCTAAAAGCCTTGGACATAGATAATTTCTGACCACTTTCCGAGCCTCTGGCAGAAATTAGAGAGATCTAATTAAAATGTTGCGGTCTAAAGTGCCTTCAGGCGGCCGTTGAGACTGGTTGTCAGTCTCAATGTTGAGACTGGCCACGCCACAGTGGAGAGTAAAATCAATCGCTTTCATTTAAGATCTTGCTGTAATTGTAAAGTTTTGAGATTAGTTAGAAGACACCCTAAAGGGGTGTCTCTAGGTATTTTGGATTGGGGATTTCCCATTGCCTTCTCTCACCTATAGGCGGAAACCGAACTCTACCTGGCTACAAAGCGTCCTTTGGAGCCACTAGAGACCGGGAGGCTCCTGGAGCCGGAATGGAGATTACCTCCAGGCGGACGTCTCCGTCCTGGATGGGTCTCACATGGACTGGAATGGAGTTCCTTTGGGCAGACGTCTCTACCTTTGGGAACTCTCCTGTGGGTCACCTGGTGACCAAAAAACCTTGGGCCTGCGCAGGACTTCTGGCCAAGGAGTATGAGAGGGAGGCAAGAGATACTCACCCCTAGGAGACTTGGAGGTGTGGAAAGCGATGTCTAGGTCCTGGTCCGTCCGCGGCGTGAAGGAGGAGGCTCCTCGGACCTTAGGGGGCCCTGAGGAGGGGTCTCCTCCCGGGTTTTTGGCATGCCACAGTGGAGAGGAAAATTAGCCGCTTTCGTTTTAAATCTTGAGCTAGATGTAAGGCTTCCAAGTTTTGGAGGAGACACCCTAAAGGGGTGTTCGTAGGGATTTTCAATTGTGAGGTTCCCATTGTTTAACCACCAGAAATGGAAACCGACCTCATGCAGTGGCAAAGCGTCCTTTGCCGCTGCTGGGGACCGGGGGCTCCTGGAGCCACTAACGGAGAATTGAGGAACTTCAAGACGGACGTCTCCGGGTTGAAGGCCTCACTGCGCCACAGGGTGGCTACGTCCTTGGGCGTACGTACGACTCTAGGCCAAGGACACGGAAACGGACGGAGATGGTTAACAAAGGGGAGTACTCACCGAAGAAGAAATTCTCAGAGCGGCACCAGTGGAAAGCTGGAACACTTGTTTGGTGTTCGTGGCTGGTTGGGTTGAGAGCCGGTTCGCTGTGGAGGAGGTTCGTTAGACCCTTAGGGGATGTTGAGGAAGGGTCTCCTCCTGGGTCGGGTTTCTGCACCAACTGTTTTAATTTAAATTAATTTGGCACTAACTGTTTTGATTTAATTTAATGTAACTTAATTTAGGAGAGCTAAGTAATTAAACATGAGGCCAAAGTACATAAGAAAGTGGCAGTCTTTTATTGCAAATATGCATACACTCTCGGACGAGGTTCTCTGGTCCTCAGGTGTGGGGGGCCAGGGAAGTCGCGCCGGCGCTCTCGGGTGATGTTCTCCGGTCCACAAATGCGGGGGCCGAAGAAGTCACTATTTGGGTTTTCTTTTCTTTTTTCTTTTTTTTTTTTTTTTTGATGTCAAGTTGTTTGAGTTCCTTATGTATTCTGGATTTTAATTCCTTCTTAGATGTATAGTTTGTGCATGTTTTCTCTTGGTATTTTTGACAACATAGGTGAACCTAGAGGATGTTAAGTTAAATAAGCCAAGCACAGAAGGACGAGTACTGCATGATCTCACTCATGTGGAATCTAGAAAAGTTGACCTCATAGAAGTAGAGAGTAGAATAGTGATTACCAGCAGCTGGGAGAGTGGGAAAGTGGATGAGGGGAGGTTAGTCAATGGGTACAAAGTTACAGTTAGCTAGGAGGAATAAATTCTAGTATTCTATTGCAACGTAGCTTGACTATAGTCAGTAATAATGTATCGTATACTTCAAAATAGCTAGAAAAGAAGACTGAATGTTCTCACCACAAATAAATGACAAGTGTATGAGGTGATGGATATGATAATTACCCTTTGATAATTATACAATGTATGTATGTATCAAAACATCACACAGTATCCCATAAATATGTACAATTATTATGTATCAATTAAAACCAAAGTAAACCTTTAAAAACATTATATAGGCAGTAAAAAAGATCATGTTTTATTAATTGCTGGACAACTGTGGGAAAACAAGTAAGCAATTGACACCACCAGATTCTTATTACATTCAAGATAAAAGATTTATTCACACCACAAAAGAAAGATAATCACAACAAAATATACACTAACTTAAAAAACAGAAGATTATAGTGACATAAAATGTTATATTCTCTTTTTAAGTGGGTAAAAGTATTTTGTTTGCTTCTACATAAATTTCTATTCATGAAAGAATAACAAATATTAAAATACAGTGATAGTTTGCATTTCTTCTATAGAATGAACGTAGACATAACCCTGAAGCTTTTAGTTTACAGGGAGTTTCCATGAAGCCACGAACTAAACTAATTATCAAACACATTAGTTATTTCCAGATTCACATAGGTACACATTCAACCAATAAACTGAGAAAGAAGCATTTCATGTTCTCTTTCATTTTGCTATAAAGCATTTTTTCTTTTGACTAAAAGCAAAGTGAGAAATTATATTTTTTTCTCCTTTTAATTGACCTCAGAAGATGCACTATCTAATTCATGAGAAATGCGAAATTTCAGGTGTTTATCTTCTTCCTTACTTTTAGGGTCTACAACCAGCATATCTTCATGGCTATGAAATTCATGGCTGTGGAATTCATGGCTGATTTTGGAACGTTCCTGACTGTCAATCACATCGGAATGCTCATTGCTGTCATCACTGGCTTTCCGCTTATATAATCTGGAGTGCTTGTGGCTGTGGGTTTCAGCACTGTGGTCATCCAGCTGACTCATTTCATGACTGTCCTTCCCACGGCTGTCCCAATCAGAAGGCACGTTCAGGCCCTGGACAACTGGGATGGCCTTGTATGCACCATTCAACTCCTCGCTTTCCACATGTGAGGTGATGTCCTCGTCTGTAGCATCAGGGTACTGAATCATGGCACAAATGAAGAAGAATTATATGAACAGCTAGGGATGGGAATACGGTAATCCTTTTCTGCTCTCTAGCTTTTAGGCCATCTTATACTAAAAATTGGCTAAATCTGGCTGAAATTATACTAGCATGTTACTTTGTATAGTACTTTACCAAGCCGTTTCACATATGTCGTCTCCTTTAGTTTAATAAGTACATCACTTACATATGTAATGAAACTTATCAGGTAGGTTTCATTATATTGAAACCTACATAAAGAGGAAGTGAATTGGAAGTTAAAAAATAAAGAGAATAGTAAATGGCAAGGCTATGTCAAATCCAGGTTCTGTGACTAAGGATTAAGTGTAATTTGCAACTACAACTCCTCTTAGGTATTTAACTTCGAAACATGACCATTATATTTTTTTAAATAATTGGTGTTTTCCATTCATTTTAATCTAAAAATAAGTGATCCAGGATTTCAAAAAGTAGAATTGTGTTTGAGAATCAAATCTAGAGAGAAATTATGTACTTACGAAAACCACCGAGCAGAAAAAGATTTGTATTCAATGATCATAAAGTAGAATATGAATGAATTCTTGCTGAATGGATGAATGAATGGATGAATGGATGAATGAATGAATGAATGAATGAATGAATATGCAAACTGTGGTTTCCTAGACTTGAGCTCTAGTCAGAACTATCAGGTGTGTCTGTTAAAGGATTTACCTGGATGTCAGGTCTGCGGAACTTCTTAGATTTTGACCTCAGTCCATAAGCCACACTATCACCTCGGCCATCATATATGTCTACTGTGGGGACAACTGGAGTGAAAACTTCAGTTGCTGGCAGGTCTGTGGGAAAATCAGTAACCAGTTCATCGGATTCATCAGAATGGTGAGACTCATCAGACTGGTGAGAATCATCAGTGTCATCTACTTCATCAGAGTCATTCGAGTCGATGGAGTCCTGGCTGTCCACATGGTCATCATCATCTTCATCATCCACATCATCCATGTGGTCATGGCTTTCGTTAGACTTACTTGGAAGGGTCTGAAAATTAAAATGGCCAGGAAAATTAGTGTATGGGTTTTTATTTTCCCTTAGTCTTCATAGCACATTAGTCTTTTACTATCTTTCTTTTTATTTAGTTTCAGAATCTTTGCATTCACAGTATACACCATGGCTTTTAGGAGCTAAAGTGAGCATCTTCCAATTTCTCTTTTAACACAGGGATTAATAACATTCTAAGGAACTTTTCCTACTTTCCAACAAAAATTATTGTCATAGATATTTTCAAGCCAAATATGTGAGTATAATCTTCATATCAATAGCATTGTTTTGCCTTATACATATTAAACATTATTTAATTTACTAAATTCAATGATGTAATAGATACAGACACATAATTATGAGACTTTTTAAAATTTGAAATGAGATTTATCAAAAGAGAAGAGTATCCCTATTTTAATGTGTGTACTAAAATCTATAACCCCTTTCCTATTAGCATGGATAATTGAAAAGTGACTGTTATGCATGTGTGTATAAACTGCAGCTCAAAACTGTCCTTGAATTAAACAATTAATGTCCATTAAATTTCAGATTGACAAATATATTGGGTAATTTAACTTGATTTAATATTCTTAGTATATTCAAATTGAATCTTAAGGAAAATAAATTTACTCTTTGCTTAGCAAATATATGAATGATCCTAATAAAAAGAATAGTTGTCAAATAAACTATTTTATTAGGAAAGAGAACTTTCCTAAAGGCAAAATCTTAGCTTTGATAGGCATTAATTAGATGCTTATTAGATATTTGATATCTACAAAATACCTTAAATAAATTGCAATCTGCTTAATGTTTCAAATAACAGGCATTAATGAACATTTTCTGTAATGCTAAACATATCTGAGGAAACCTAGTATTTCTGATATTTAGTAAATACATGTTTTCTTTCTGAGCAAGTTTTAAAGACTGCCAATTTACTGGAAAATTAGCTAATGAAATTTCATCAGAAGAGAATCCAGGCAATGGCTTCTTTCGTTTCTTCAAGGTATGATGGGCCTCTGATTGAAAATGAGAACTTACCTCTTGTTTAAAGTCATTGGTTTCTTCAGAAGACACAGCATTCTGAAGAAGGAATGGCACATGTTAGTGTGCATCACACATGCCTAGCTTTTTTATTCAAAAGTTAACCTTTTTAATCCAAAGCAGTTTTTATTTTTCTGCCTCATCTGTGGATGGCTTAACACGGGAAGAAGCCAACATGGCAGATCAGTCAATGTCCTAAGCACACGCTTGCCAGCGGGCAGGCAGGATTCATCTGAGCAGCCCAAATGGCCTGCTTGTAGCTATCTTTCATCGTTGTAGTTTAATTATGAGAAGTTTAAAAATACCTGTGGGGCTAGGAGATTCTGCTTCTGAGATGGGTCAGGCTTTAACCATGTGGCCACAGCATCTGGGTATTTGTTGTAAAGCTATAAAAAAGTTGCATGTTTATCATTATTAAAAAAAGAAACGTAGGGATGAATGGAAAAAACAACCATTCTTCACCAGTCTTGATGGATAAACATAACATGCATGCATATAGTCACTCAGACCCTTAGGTACCTTTTTGTAATTTTTTTTGTTGTTGCAGATTCATTTAGTACACTCTTATGTAGCACTTACTGTGGGCTAGGCACTCTTTCAAATTGCTTTACAAATATGAACTCATTTGATCCTCTCATTCCCCTATGAGATGGGTATCATTAATATTCCCACTACAATCAGCCACAATGCAGTTAAGTGGTAGGAAATGGCAGAGCCAGGCAGGGGTCAAACGCAGGCAAACTAGCTCTTAACCCTGAACTTCACACTGTGCTTTCTTTTTGTATGTTTGCTGGCTGAATTTTCCTCTCAGATAAAGCACATCTAAACCAGACGTGCCTTTAGTTACTATTGATCTTCACTGTGTCCAGTCCATTGAACAAGAAGGAACTCTCTAAGGCTGTGCTGTCTAATACAGTATACTCTAACCACATGGGGCTGTTTACATTTAAGTTAATTAAAACGAAATGGCCGGGCACAGTGGCTCTTGCCTGAAATCTTGGGAGGCTGAGGCAGGCAGATCATGAGGTCAGGAGATGGAGACCATCCTGGCTAACACAGTGAAACCCCCTTTCTACTAAAAATACCAAAAAAAAAAAAAAAAAAAAAATTAGCCGGGCATGGTGGCCGGCACCTGTAGTCCCAGCTACTCAGGAGGCTGAGGCAGGAGAATGGCGTAAACCCAGGTGGCAGATCTTGCAGTGAGCTGAGATCGTGCCACTGCACTCCAGCCTGGGCGACAGAGCGAGACTCCATCTCAAAAGAAAAAAAAACAAAGAAATAAGGTAAAAATTCAGTTCCTCAGTTGCACTAACCTACATTTTGAGTGCTCAATAGCCATATGTATCTGGCAGCTATCTTACCAGACAATGCAGAAATATAATATTAAAATCATTGCACAAAAGTTCTATAGCTCTAAGGTGCCAAAGATGTAAATGAAATGGATTTTTCTTTAGCCAAGTTATTTATCTGGAAAATACTGATAATATGCTACTGCAGAGGAGTGGAAATTGCTCTATGTAAGTGTCATCTGATCTTCTGAATCATCCAGGGCCAATCATTACATCTCCCTGTCATTCAGAATAACTCGGGGGGTTGTACAGAGTCCCTTCTGCAGCTACCTAAGGGGTGGATGGGTAGACAGAAAACCAGTCAGAAGTACTAGAGTTTCTCTCACGGCTGGCTCTAACCAGAGGGGCTTCATACTGGGCTTCTCTGAAAGGTTTTGCTGAAAGAAGGGGTTCCTTGCTTTAAGAAGATGCAAAAACAGCTGGGCGCGGTGGCTCACGCCTGTAATCCCAGCACTTTGGGAGGCTGAGGCCGGCGGATCACAAGGTCAGGAGATCGAGACCATCCTGGCTAACAAGGTGAAACCCCATCTCTACTAAAAATATAAAAAATTAGCCGGGCGTGGTGGCGGGCACCTGTAGTCCCAGCTACTCGGGAGGCTGAGGCAGGAGAATGGCGTGAACCCGGGAGGTGGAGTTTACAGTGAGCTGAGATTGCGCCACTGCACTCCAGCCTGGGCGACAGAGCGAGACTCTGTCCCAGAAAAAAAAAAAGACGATGCAAAAACAACGGGACTAGATGCGTTCAGAGTTTTTCTCTTCACTTTTTCATATCTATCTATCTATTCTCATGACACATGTAATACAGGCTCGGAGAGAATGGATTTATAAGTTAAATTTATAATTTTTAAAACCTAATATGAAGAAAATAAAGGTACGCAAAATGAATAGACTAAAAACCACCCAGTAATCCTAACACTCACAGATAACCAGTGTGTATTTTCAGGCATATATCCTTAGAGACTTCCCCAATTTTTTGGGGAAGCTTTAAGTTTCTGGGATTCTAGAAGGCTGGGCCTTGAGCTCTTCACTTATTTCTTAAATTGTTACGACTCCACGTGCCTTCTAAAATGCATCTTTGCCATGTTTTCATTTATTAAAAAGGCACTAATTCTTGCCTGAAATAGTATGACCTCTATCTTCTCTGGAGATGTTAATTTTTCTGCTTTATTATTAGGATTCAACACCTGTGTTTTCAAATCAGTTGGAAAACAGACACACACACCCCACACACAAACACACACAGAATACTTCTTTTAATGTCTTCATTAAGAAATCTAATTGCAGTGACCCCCAAGGCAACTCTATTTTGGCCTTTATTCTGTTCAACTGGAATTGAACTCTGTGTGCCTTTTTGTCCAGGCTGCTGGGGACAATGCCCATTTGTTGTTTGGTTGGCACGGTTTCATCTGTTGTGGAGGGGTAGGTACATCTTTAGTGCTGGTCAAATAATTATAATAAAGAGTTTGGTTGGGCTTATGTTTGGTTGGAAAATGTGATCTAACATCAGCTGACAATCACAATAGATACAAACAGCACACATAGACTTTCTTTTCACAATGGGCTTCTCAGCTAATATCTCAGACGATATTGTGAATATTATGGTCATACAAACAGTTCTGACTAATATCCGATGTGAATTTTAAACTTAGCAATCCACTAAATAAAGCAAAAGTTGGAATTTTCTGCTTTTAGATCAATATGTGGACTAATGGAAAAAAAGTCACACAGCTTCGTATAACTCATCTTACATGCTATACTGGCCTAGACATTATTATATTTAAAATATCTGGGTTGGTTTTACAAACTTATATTTATTAAAAACTATACTGTGCTTGGTACTGGCCTAGATTCATAGCAGGCAGTCAATAAATACTTGTAAACCAATAGATTTGACTGAGAAGATAAGTAATTTTGCAGCAAATATGTTTGTTGCGCCTCTCGCTGTAATTGAGTAAATGATTTCACTATGTAATAAACCTAAAAGATGCTTACCTGCTTTTCCTCAGAACTTCCAGAATCAGCCTGTTTAACCTTTGA
Organism: Papio anubis; assembly: GCF_008728515.1. Taxonomy (NCBI): domain Eukaryota; kingdom Metazoa; phylum Chordata; class Mammalia; order Primates; family Cercopithecidae; genus Papio; species Papio anubis. The sequence goes on along the minus strand of NC_044978.1, from coordinate 131,978,291 downwards.
AACAGAAAAGATGAAGAAAGATTACAAGAATGTCCTCCTAGCACATAGAAGCACACAATTCAGTTATTTTCAGGAATTTTCTTTAAGATTCAGCTGTACTCACTGGCAGGGCATAGGCGATGCCTAAGAGGCAAAAGCAAATCACTGCAATTCTCATGGTAGTGAGTTTTCCTGCAAAACATTTCATAAGGAATAGCTGACATCTTCATAGGTTAAAACAATGGTACCTTTTTGTACTACCACATTACAAAATAATCACAAATAAAATATATTTTCTGTAAAATCTTTTCTACTTAGAGAAGCCTTTTCTTTTTAGTATTATGGTCTTTCAAGTTAATATTTATATTACCACCTATTCTCCATCTTTATTAGGCAAGGGAAAGGGAAATTTTACAAGTCTATGTTTATTCAACTTTTAAATTTAGAGTTCCAGAAATTATACGATTACTACCTTATATATCTAGCTCTACTAAACCTATAAACAGATCAACAGTAACTTAATTCTATTAATAAGCTAGTATGGGAATACTTTTTAGAGAAGAAAAAGCACAGAGAAAAAAATGAAAAAAATTTGCTTTATTCGTTTTTCCAATATGTACTTTAAATGTGATTTTTAGCTTAAATTATTAAGTAGATGCTACTTAGGTGAAATGAAACTATCTCTGAAATTTGTTATTTAAGTAAGATGTTCTAAAAATTTGAAATGCAAAGGAAAACATTGAAAATAGCCAACAACTTTTCTATTTGTAATAATAAGCCTACATAGTGTCATGCAGGTATCTTGGTGAATATTTTAACAGCTAAATTTAGCAGTAACATATTCAGAAAGGGTTTTCTTCCCCTTGAAAATAAGATACATCATTTAAAAAATAGCATTGTAATTGGCTTACTTAGTCTAAAAGATCCCTTTTCTTTTACATTCCTGCAGTCACCCATTGAAAATGATATAGGTATAATTATTCCAAAGGGGAATTGAATTTTACTATTTTCTGATTAGCCGCAGTAGTTTCCGTTCTTTTGAGGACCCAGTGGAAGTATTTTTAAGTTTTATATTTGATTGGCATTCCAAATATCTAGACACCTTTGTTCCAGGAGACCTGCAATGTATCTAATCTGCTTATTAAAAAGGCTAGAAAATTTAAATCTGTTTAACAGCATTACAATTAAAAATATTTTTCCTTAGAACTTGAACTTCCCCATGAAATTGAGCTGAATGCACAACCCAGTAGCAAACTGAAGGCATACCTTGGCCGGCGTTTGGCTGAGAAGGCTGCAACTGGCCTGACAGGAGTCCGGTCTCAGACGATGCTGTGCTCTCTGCCTCCTCCTCCCGCTGCTGACAGCCAAGCCCTCCCAGAATTTAAATGCTGCTGCAGACATCCTCCACCAACACAGGGAGGCGGAGAGATGTGTCATGAGGTTTTCTGCCACTGCCCAGCCCACCTGCTCCCACACTTCCCCCTCTGGTTTTGTGGTTAAAACAAAAAAAACAAAAACGCACACACACACATCTACAGTTAAAACCTTACTTATGTACAATATCATTAACTAGCTTTTTCATTTACAGGATGGGCATTCAGCATCCAGGAAGAGCACTTAGGGATCCCATGGAAAAGGGAGAAAGTAGGGAAAAACATTAATGTAAAATTAAATAGAAAGGAGTTTTGTTTCTTTCAGTTTAAGTAACATAAAAGTAATATCTGCAACCACTCTTGCCTATATGATTATACTTATTGAAGAACTATATTTCTAGAAGGCTATTGTTCAAGCCTGCAAAGAGTTCAGAAAACCTGCCTCTGTCCTTTACTACTCAAGCTTAGCTTTGTGATTTCAAGTATGCAGTGGCTTGTTACTTAGACAAAAGACACTAGTGACATTAAAATATAAAATTCTATATAAAAGAGAAGAATGGTATTTTATTCTAGATGTTGCAGAAGTAAAGCCGTTTCTGACTGAGAGCAGGATGACTGCCTGAGAGGGCTGCTTCAGGAGCCAGACTGTGGCTCTGAATTCCGCTGTGTCACTGCTGACCTGTGCAACCTTGGGCAAATCGCCCAGCCTACCTATCCTTGTTTCCTCATCCATAAAATGCAGATACTATTACCTAGGTCATGGAATTTTTGAGAGGTTTAAATGAATTAGTATGTTAAACTAACAATGCTTAGCACATATTAGATACAAATGCCGTGCGTATCTTAAGGAGTGTATGTGTGTTAACTAGTATGAAATTTTTAAGAGGGGCAGGCAGTCACAAATTGTAATGTCTTTAAAAAGAATAGGTTATTAAAATGAGAGTAGATGTAAGATCTTTAAATGGTATGCATCAATAAGGAAATTTTGCACATTTCTAAAGGAACAGATTCGATTTTGGAATCATCTTTTTTTCTAGTTTTTCTCCCAGGGTATGTAAATTAGGCTACTTAAAAAGAAAAAGATTTTTAAAAATTTCTGTATTAAAAAACACTTTACTAGGTATTTAAAAGGTATTTGAATAAAAGAAAATTACAGGGGAAGTCTGAATATTCAGGGATAGCAGAGCTTTGGGTCCTTTTAAAATATTTAACATTGTCTTGAGATTACTTCATCTGCTTTCTCAGTTGTGAAATGCAGATTGCACTATTTATTTGCCTTACACCTTTATTGTAAGACTTGTGTGTGATTAAGATGAAAAATAAATGGTCCTATTTATTATTAGTTTGCTGCAAAAGTAATTGTGGTTTTTATTAGTTCTAAAGTGTCAGCTTCTTTTTGCCAAATATTACTTTTAACATAAATATAGATTAAATAATTTCTTGCAGTGTTAGTATATAGCTAATAAGTAGGTTTCATGAACATTTGGTAGGGGGAAATATGTCTCCCTTAAATTGGATGTATTCCAGATGAATTGATATTATTGGCTTGTAGGTAATAAGCACCCATTTTAATAAGTAAGGTGACAACTATCTCTATAAAATAGAAAGCACACAAATTATAAAGTTGCAAAATAGACTTTTTTTTTTTGCTTTTAAAAACTATTTTTTTCCTTTAAACATATTACCCACATAAGCTTGTCATGTTGTCAATTTAGTGGAGGGAAGTCCGAAAATTCTAAAAACAACAAAATTTCCACAGGATTTACTGTAGTTTACTCTGGCCCACGGGAATGATTCAATATGAAGCTAGAATTAATTATAGGAATAGATTATGCTGGAGCCCAACCACCTTGAGATGAACCATATGACCCTTTACAGGACTCTTCTGCTCATAGCTCCACAGTGCCACACGATGGCAGCATTTCTGAAAAAAGATTTCAGACCACAGTCTGGTTCTATGAATTTTCTTATTCCAGCCGGATAGAACACATTTAATGACAGAACTATATACAGCTGTAGAGCGCTCCATTTCCTGGAATGCCAGGTGAGGAAATATTTCCCAACAATGATCCACTATGCAATCAGGGACAGAGACCCAGAGAACCAAAGCGTTCTTGTTTTGCTCTGTTGTTGCCTTAGGCAATCCCAGGTTGACACTATTGTCTCCTTCTGGACTTCTACACTCATTCAAAAAGTTCCTAGTCCCAAGGCCTCCCTCAGAGAAAAGTCTTGTGAAACCACGGGTAAAGAATGCGTCTGGGATGCTTCAGAGTTGAGAAGATAAAGTGATTTATAATGGGAGGCAATTCTGTAAAGTAGGGAATGGATGCTGCGTCATTGTGACTATTGGGGAGGCTCATGTTTCTTGATGTTTCATGCTGTTTGCACTCAAAAGTGCTGCTGCTGGTTGTTTTTCTGAGTAGGATTTTCTGTCAGAATTGACATGTTAAATGATTTAAATCACAGTGGCTCTATCTGTAATATTTCCAAAATTTCCATTCTTGGTTGGCTAATGATTGGTTGTTAGAATCAAAAGGTCAAAATGCACAAACTCCCCGTAAATCTTGTATGTGGAAAGCAAAAAATGTTTAGTTGTCAAACTAGAATGTGAAGAGTAATTTGTGATCTTAAATTATAGACACTAAGAGGACACATGGAAACAAAGAGCCTTATGGTCTTTTTCCTGAATTACATGAAAATTCCCATATAATAAAAAGTAAGTGTTCAATGTCACTACTTTGGTGGACAACTTTATTAAACTGACTTCTAGTTTATTTGAACATTTCTAATTATATTTTACTTAGTAAAGTGTAACCAACTATTTCAGCATTTTCAGCTCTACAAATAATTACTTTTTCCCTCCAGTCAAGTTTCAGATATGACTCTGATATCTTGGTAACACCACAAATCTCTCATAAACAAGTTGGGCATTAAAGCTATTTGGAAACCTAGCACCATTCATCATATATAGACTGGGAAAGGGGGCATTATTTATCACAGGGTAGCAAGCAAAGGTGGATGATAAGAGGGTGCTATTTTCAAGTTCAGACATGAAATTAGAGCATTTCAGAAATACAAAAAACAAAAACAAAAACAAAACCCATAAAACCTTTTATTCCATTGCTCAATAACTTAGACAACAAAAGTCAGCTCCTGAAAAAGTAGTCTTACTATTGGTAAACATTAGTTTCAATTTAAAACAAATGAAAAAAAGTTTTACTTTAGACCCATAGAACTGTTATGGAATGAGTGCTCAATAAATTGTTGGTGATTACCTACTCAGCCCTGCATCTATGACAACGAATTCTGACTTTAGAGTTTTTGCTTATGAATACAATGCATAGGCACTATGCTTGAATTCAGAATATATCTCATATATTGATATCTAATATCTGCCAGTACTCTAGAAATCTAGCATTTCTTCATTAAAGTAGTATTAGTAACTCTGAGGGCATTCTAATGCTCTTTAAATGGTAGATTCTTTAAAATGGACTTAAATTACTAACTTTTTTTTTCTTAAATGACACCATTCTTACCCTCATGGAGCCCATTTATTCATGAAAATCAACTAGGAAATTTGAAACTTGAGTAACCAATGAGATTAAGAGGGTGTGGCTAAACAGTAAACTTGGCAGCACCCTGGGTAGAGAAGGTATATGGTAGAGACCCTGTGTCCACATTGGAGTTGAAGGGATGGGTATTCTGGGATTGGATTCAAACAGAAAGTCCCCTTTCCCACTCAGCATCAATCACAGCAACATAAGACCTGTAACAACCTGGGGAACAATAGAGGAGGCTGTAATCAGGGAGGACCCAAAGAGGGAGGTAGAACAGGGTGGAAAAACACAAATAGAAAGTCTAGCAGCTGCAGGAGGACCTTGTTTGTTCAGAAAAAGACATTTTGTGGCAATAAGCGGTCAGTGACAGTCATTTTGCAGAATATATTTGAGGGGAGAAAATCATTCTCCGAAATTGGTTTATGAGAATTCTTACTTAAAATCCGACGTTTGAGTAATTTTGGTAGAGAATCTATCATAAGGTTGATATGAAAAGGTGACAATTTCAGTGCAAAAGAGAAAACAAAATCAGAAGAAAGGGGAGCAAAACTAGACAACAAAAGCAGCTCAATCAGATATTTTTCTGGTCACATTTGGCTTAGGATTTTTGTTTCGACAATTCTTGTCAAGGCGTAATTTACATTAATGCCCCGATCCCATGGCATAACATTTATGTTTCTTAAACCTGTAATTTAAAACATTCTATATTAAAATTTGATTTCTTCTTTAATGTTTGAATTCCTCGTAGTGTACATTCCATGATATGCTAATCCCTCTGCAGTTTATGCACCAAAAATATTTATTCAGTGAAGAAATTTAGCTCATTTATGAAATGTATATAATTCTTACATAAATTGAGTTATTCTTGCTGATTATTTTCTGTTGTTTTCATAAAGCCCCAAATTAAACATATTTATTTATTTTTTGAGGCAATGTCTCACTCTGTCGCCCAGGCTGAAGTGCAGTGGCATGATCTCGGCTCACTGCAACCTCTGGCTCCCAGGTTCAAGCGATTCTTGTGCCTCAGCCTCCCAAGTAGCTGGGATTGCAGGCATGCATGCACTACCATGCCCAGCTAATTTTTTTTTTAGTAGAGATGAAATGTCATCATATTGGCTAGGGTGGTCTCAAACTCCTGGCCTCAAGTGATCGGCCCACCTCAGCCTCCCAAAGTGCTGGGATTACAGGCATGAACCACTGCCCCCGGCTCCCTAAATTGAACGTCTTTAGATTCAAACAGAGGTAGAGTTCAGCTTGAGTGAATTACACCTGAGAACTTCAGGCATGCTTTCTGTGCCCAAAAAGGACTGCCCAGGTGATTGCTACTTTTTACATAACATGGAGGTCCTCTGGGGTCTGGCATTACTCCGTCTCTCCAGCCTTATTTCTGCCCATCTTCTCTCGCTGTACTCCCTAAAACAATCATGCAACTCCCTAAAACAATCATGCAGAGCCATGTGGGTTCCCCAGTGTGTCGTTCTGTTTCAGGTCTCCATGCCTTTACTCACATTGCATGGTCCTTGTATCTAGAATATCCGTCCAGTCTCATCCTCACCTGTCTCCAAAATATTTGCACATCATGCATCAAAGCATTCCCTATAAAGCCTTTTCTGGTCTAAATAGAAACAACCAACTGCCACTTTTTAACCCCTCCTACAGCTTGCACTTGATCTAGCATAGCACCGATGATGCTTTATTGCCTTAAATGTTTGTCCTCCTCACGCCAAAAAGTAAACTCCCAGCAGTCAGGGACCGGGATTTATTCATGTTTGTATACACAATTTCCTGCTAGGCACTCAGTAAATGCTTAGAGGAACAAGTGAATGAAGGAGCATTATTTTAATAATGTTTAATCCTATGGTAGCCACAGGTAGCATGTACATTTAGTATAAACTCCAAGAGGCTGGAGCTCTTACTGGGTTCTTAAAATAATTTATATATACATTTTAAAAATGCCATTGCAGAATTTGAAGAGGCTAGATTTTCTTGTCTCCCATCTCAAATTCTTTTCTATGGGGTTCTGGCATATGCTTTCTCTTGTCTGGGTCTCAGGTTCCTTGACAGAGTTAATCTGGATTATTTTAGAGGTCAATTTCAGCTCTAAAATTCTGTGATTTATGTTTCCTTTTCAAGTTCATGAGGAATAAAATATTGACATTACAACAAGAGGAGTAAACAGATGGTAGGAGCAGAGATGGTCTTGAGAGAAGTTCACATTGAAGAAAGATTTTAACACAAAGAGTCTTTAATAGACCAGTGGACAGGTGAAAGTTGAAGAATTATGATGTTTTTAAGTAAAATATCATGTATTTTGCTTTATTTTAAACTATAGATAAAAATTAATGAGCATTATTACAATAATACTACTAAAAATAAACCTTTTTTTTTAAAAAAAGGAGGTAAATCAATCCCAACATACAACTTTAATAAATCAATCTTTCATGTTCTGAGAATTTTTTATTCTTACCTCCCACAATATGGGTTTTCTAGAGGCATTTTCCCAGTATGGGTCACATGAATTTCTTTCAGATTTCACTACCCAGAGTGGGGGATCAAGGAGAAACTGAGAGACTGGTTTGCCTCTTTCCTGGAAAATGCCTCTTGTGGCTTTTGGGTGTAGTTTTGCTGCCAAACAGGTCAGGCATATAGGGCTTCACCATAATCTGGAGATGTTTTTAGATTTTTCTTTCCCGCATTCACATCTCCTTCATTTCCAAGCATCTGTGGATTTTACTAGTCTAGACAACCTATTAATTTCCCTTTGTATCTAATGATATTGTTCACGAGTCATTCAGAATCAGTTTGTCCTCTTTTCACCCATTTCATGCTTAACACAATTTCTGCTGCTTGTTTTTTCCCTAAGAAACAAGGGAATTTTCTTGTAATTATTATGCCCTTAACATTTACTTTTTCTACGGTAGCAAAGAGCAAGCCCAAAACTTCTGTCTTTGCCTTTTAAAAGGAGAGATATTCAAAATAATAACAACAATAATAACAGCAACAATAATGGTAATTGTATATATATTTATGGGAAACCTGTAAAGTACTAGATTTAAAAATATGCATTTTGTCTAATATTCCTAATGATGACATAAGTTTGGTATTATGACTTCAATTTTTTCAGATAACTATAATAGAAGCCATTTAATGTGCCAGTCACTTCTGTTTACCTGATTGCATTTACTCTTTGCACAAATATTAGGTGTATATTTACAGGGTCAGTAGGGTTCCAGGGAAGGAAGTGTTTAGTTCTACACACCAGTGTTAACAAAAGCTTTCAAGAGGATGCTAAGATGCAGCTCAGTTGAGGAGCTAATGTTTAGAGACAAACTTATTAATTTATTTATTTGAGACAAGATCTTGCTCAGTCACCAATGCTGGCGTGCAGTGGTGTGATCATGACTCACTGCAGCCTTGACCTCCCAGGCTCAGGCGATCTTCCTGCCTTGGCCTTCCCAGTAGCTGGCCTTCCCTTCCCTATAGCTGAGACTATAGGTGTGCACCATCAGACCTGGCTAGTTTTTAAATTTTTATAGAGACGAGGTCTCCCTATGTTGCCCAGGCTGGTCTCAAACTCCTGGACTCAAAGATCCTCCTGTCTCAGCTCCTAAAATACCTCCCAAAGTGGTCTTGGGTTGAAAGCACAAGCCACCATGCCTGGCCCCAGAGGCTAACTTCTAAGATGCGAATCAAAATTATAAGCATCCAAATTTGACCAAACATGATTGAAATGAAAAAAAAAAAAAAGAAAAAAGAAATCTAAATAACCATACATCAAAAGCTGTAAGTTCCAGTGATACTGACGAGAGAAATTTTGTAAGGATTTTCAAAAATCTTGCCTCTAACAAGTTCAAATCTAATAAGAACAAAAGCTTATTTTTTTTCACATATGCCACCCAGCTAATGCCATGCTATGGTCATGAGTCATACAGTGTGGGAGAATATCAATATGTCTCTGCTAATCTCAAACTGCTGTGAGTCACCTGTTCAAAACACACACCTACTGATTGTGGGTTAATATCATTAGCTTCATGCTTAATAGATATAATGATCTTAAATATTAGTTTTCTTAACTCTCTAAACTTTGAACAAATTGCTTATTATATTTTAACAGGTATCATATTTCTACAGAAAGACACCTTTCATAGTCTTATGTCTTACTACATTTGAATTCTTTGTAGCACCTACAATAATAATTGTGCAGGTACTGTTGGCTGTACACCAAAGATGTGTTGTCTTCAGAGTAGTTGCTGAGAAGCAGCTGAAACTATATTTCTCAGCCTCCCTTGCATTTAGATGTGGCCACATGTCTAGATCTTGCTAAGGGAATGTAAACCAAAGTGATATGTTTCATTTCCAGGAGGAAGTGCCTAAAAACTTCAAATAGTGTGCCTCCCCCATAGTCTTATTCCTTACCCTTTCACCAGATGAAGAGGACTCAAGCATTTTGGATAGCAGAGCCCAGGGGGAACATGGCTTGAGCTGTCTGCTGATCTGGAACCCTAGCGTCAGATATCATATTGTTATAGGATCTTTGGAGTGTTGCTTTTTTGGCCTGAAACCTGCAGCCGGTGGTGCCTTTGCCTGAGTTTTGCTCTGGCCCACTGGACTCATTCTGCCCACTCAGCCTGGCAGGCTGCATTCAGCTCATGCTACTGGTCTGGATCCCATGCCTCCAAGGGAGGCCACGAGTCAGGCATGGAGTGGCAATGGGGTATGAGTGAGCATAGGGTCTGGCCACTATGCAGTCAGACACGCCAGCTGCTGCTGTGGGGCAGGAAGCTCCAGGTGCTGACATGGGTGCCAGCTCTCTGCAAGGCTGCAGCTTTCCTGGCTCATACTAGGGAATGCGGTGGTGCCCAGAGGCTCAGAGACACCAGGAACCACAAGGTCTCAAAAAGGGAGTCACAGCCCTAGCTCAGGGAGATCCCAGGTCTGGGCTCCCTGAAGGGCTGCAGCTCTTCTCTCCTCTTTGCCCACAAAGTGGTGAGCAAGGGGCATATTTCAGCTCTGTCTGTGTTACAGCTCTTTTAGCATCACCATTCCACAAGTCCTGAGTTCTTGTCCTGTGACCAGGAAGAATGAGGTATGCAGAGAAGTGGAGGGTGAGCAAGACAAAGAAGAGTTTTATTAAGCAACAGAACACCTCAGAGAAGACCCACAGTGGGCAGCTCCTCTCCATAACTAGGGTGTCCTGATAAGTGTTCAGCTCCTATCAGAGATATAGGCAGGTCATCCTGAAAAGTGTTCAGTTCTCAGCAGAGTGGGTAGCTCCTCTCTGCTGCTGGCTGTCCTGTTATCTCTCCATCCTCTGCCCTGGTGTTGCTGAGCCCAGGGCATTTACAGACCTCAGAGGTGAAGAAGTGCATACCAATTGGTCCATGGGCAACCATGGACAGGCCTGGAAAAGGTACCACAATTCTCCACTCCAGTCTGTGGGACTGGCAGCCTGGCCCCCAGCCTTCAGGCTCTCCCTGGCCTGAAGGTGCGGCCTCACCTGGACTTGCCCCCTTCTGCCCAGGAGCTGGTCTGCCTCCTGTGGCTGTCCATGGCACCCAGGCTGCTTGCACAAAGGGGCACCTGCAAGTCAGCACTGGGCTGCTTTCATCCTCGCCTCCACTTCCCTCCCCGCAACACTCCTCAGTGCCTAAAGTCTGGAGGAGGCCGAGGTGGCAGGGGGCTGGTGTGTCAGCACTGTCCTGAGCATGTGCACACCGGCTGGGCTGTGACAGCTCTCCGGCTTGGCCCCAACCCCACTCCAAAATTGGAGTGGGTTCCAGGAGTGGGGAGAGACCAGGCAGCAGGAGCAGACAGGCCCCCTAGGGTGCAGACTGCAGAGACGTCCAGTTCCTGCTCCTGTGAGGGCGGCAATCCTGCCCACCCAGCTCGCAGCCCTGTCTGAGGGGGACCTTCTGGGAGTGGATCGGGGACCAGGCCCCGCAGTCGACAGTGTCAGGCCTGGTGGTCACTTCAATGCTGAACGGACCCCCGGGACACAGTCCCAGCCCCAGTCAGCCTGTGCAGGGCCTTCTCCCAAGGTGCAGGAACCTGGCTTGGTGGGGTGGGTGCTGTCACTGCACCATTGGCCGGGTCCTAAAGCGGGCACTGCTCCCACTTTCAGCCATGGGGCCCTGAAGTGCACCCCAGGTCAGCGCCTTGGCCTGGTCGCCAAGCTCTGTGTGCAGCGTCACACTGCCCAGGACCCAGCTCTGCCTTGGGGACCCTCTCTGCCTGACCGCTGCTCCGCTGCCAGCGGACGACTTGGCCTGGACCCACTGTGGTGGCCCCCAGGGCTGTGGGCCTCGGGGACTGTCCGCGTTTTCCACACGTCCTCCCTGCAGCAGCAGCGGGTGAAAGCAGCAACACAGGGCAAGGGTCCGAGCTACGGAGGCTCTGGGCCTGGGGGTGTGTCCTGCCCGGCCATGCTAGGGTGGGGGTGGCGCAGTCTGCTGCCTCCCGGACATTGGACACAGGACACAGGGGTACCCCCTCCCCCTCAGGGCTGCTCCTACAGCTGCTCCTGCCACCACTGCTGGCGCCTCCCAGTTGCAGCTGCCAAGGTGACAGCAGCTGCTCCAGGTGGCCCACTGCTGCCGTCAGTATGAATGAGAAATAAGTTTCTATTGCCTTAAGTGTCTGATATCTGTTACGATAGCAGATGTTACCTTAATTGACACAATGTCATATGCATAATATTGCTCAGTTCATAGCTTTTGGGTTTTATCATCTGTGTTCCAGGTCACCAGACTTGTGAAACTGAATTTAAGTTATGGTGCTATAACTTTATATGTATCTATTTTCTATTAATTTTTGCTCCCCCATTTCTGAAAGCCAGAATAAGCTCATGTGAGGTTACTAATATGTTAAACTTGAAGTTGATTATTTTATACAGTAAGTATGTGACTCATTTATTTCCACAAGAAGATGGTATGCAATATCAGGAGATAAGTGATTAGGATGGTGGGCTTCTCTTGATCCTCTGTTTTTGTTTTTCCCACTTTTGCAAGGAGAGAATCAGCTTTGATATAGGTTTTAGTGGACAGTGTCCAATGTTGGGAATCTGGGAACCTGAATTTTATCTTGCCTATACCACATAATTAAATATTGTTAAGTTAGCTGGTTTCTGAGAAGAAAGAGGTTACAACTGCCTTCCACTAAATGATAAATTCATCTCGCAGCTTCTGAATCGTTGGCACAGCATCATTTGCTTTTACTTCTTAGTTAGGCTACCTGTTTTTTGGATACCTTTTGCTTTTTGACCTGCTAACAAGTAGACAGTGGCAGTTAGAGATCAAGTTAAATTGTCCAGGCTCCGTCCTCAAGTGTGTAATCCCAGCACTTTGATCACTTGTGCTCAGGAGTTCAAGACCAGCATGGTCAACATGGCAAAAACCCTGTCTCTATATAAATAAATAAATAAATAAATAAATAAATAAATAAATAAATAAGAGATCAAGTTAAAATCAACCCATCTAGTTATATTTGAGAACTTAAAGTCATGTTTTCTGAAGATTTTGAATGACTTCCGTTTACTAGTAAGGATGTGTTCACAGATTAATTTTAGTTTTAGTTGCCTCTCACCAGATCAAATATTGTGTGGGAGGTAAATTCTAGGAAACTTGAAGAATTTTAAAGCACTCTACCATCCTCATATGGAGATGACCATAATTAGAGGAAACAGTAGGTTATGTAAGAAACTGTTTATTGTTGGGAGCTGAAGTTTTGATCCTTTCCTGTATATTTATTTCACTGATATTCCTAAACCTTTGGTGGTCTTTTGGTCTGTGGGTCACAGCTGGGCTAAGGGGTTAGCCAGAGTTCTTAGAGAAGTAGCAAAAGAGGTTATGTGTGGCATATCAGCAGAGTGGGTACACCCATTTGTCTGGGTTGGGGAGGAAGTGGAGGCTGCGATCAGCAAAGTGGCCTTTTTCTGTTTTTAGACAGTGCCAAAGCATCTCAGACTGGGGTTTCAGCTTTATTTTTGTTTATGAGGAGTTGGTTCAGACACAAGTGAAATTGTGGTGTCTTAACCTCTAGTAAGATTTAAAACATACATGTTGTTTCATCAAGCTGGGTCTCTTAGGAATCCGGTTTACGGTAGAGATGATGTTATTCTGAATTTAGAAAGAAAAGGGTGACAGAGTTTCATTACAAAGATTACAAAGATGATGATTACAAAGATTGCAAACATTTTGTAATCCCTGACTAGAACACAAATGAGTATAAAAATTTTACTTTTTAAGAAGGATGGAAAGCCTACATACAGTAAATCTATTTTTCTAAAACATGTTTTACTTCCACAGCAGTTTTACAAAATTGGCAGCTGACTTATTATTTTTTGTGGTCCCATCTTCTAGTCTGAGTGTTAGCCAGGTGGACAGGCAGATTAGGACTAGGAAATAAGATTAAACTTTTATCCTACTGTACCAGGTTTGAGTGGGTACACGCTTGTGTGTAGATCTTTCTTTCACACACAGGATTTGAGTGGTTTTTTTTTTTTTTAACAAAAATGTGTGAAACATAAAAGTATATAGTAAACAGTTGAGGAATTTACTAAAAGAAAGCTAAGAATTCAGGAAGAATTCTAAAAGAAAGCTAAGTGTTGGAGTAAATATTGCACAAAGTATAAAACATTTAGTTCTACACATTGACATGTAAATGTTAATTTTAGTTGCTTTGAAACAACAAAGTAAAAATATCAGTTTCAGTTGTTATGATTTAAAAATATGCATTGTATGTATCTATGCAGTTAACCAAAATGCATTTTTGAAAAAAAAGGGTGATAGGAATCTCAAAAGATAAAAATGAGACCTCTATTAAAAACAGTATTTCCTATCTAGCACTATGATTCCAGTCCTAGACTCTCCCAGCTGGAAGACAGATGGTAGGAAGGCAGGGCATTGAGAAAAAAGGGGATGGTTCTTGACTTGTGGCTTCATTTCAGCTCTAAGACAACTTAAATTCTAAAAGGGCAGAACATCACAAGGAATGAAGATTAGAGCAGATTTAGTTCAAACCGAAAAAGATGCCCTCAATGATAGTCGATTCCATGTACTGAGAAAGCAGTACTGGAATTGACATTATGAGGTGGAGAGATGGGTTTCTTCTTGGCATCTGGGTCTTTTCTGATATCTTCAAGCTTTTAATCATATGAAACCAAAAGACTTCAGCTGCTTGCATCATTTGTCTTTATCTTTGTAGATCAGGAGCTCAAAAGCCCTTTGCCCAAACCCACTCATAGATTATTTTTGTAAATGAAGTTTTATTGGCACATGACCACACCCATTCATTTACGCATTGTTTATGGCTGCTTCAGTGCTACAACGGTAGAGTTGCATAGTTGTGATAGAGACCATATAGCCTGCAAAGCCTAAAATATTTGCTCTCTGACCCTTTACAGAAAAAGTCTGCTCACCTCTCTTCCAGATGAAACATCTTTTTAATTTTAGTCTATTATTTAGCTCAAGTATATTAGTCAATCCTTCACCCTGATCCCCACCCTGTCATTTCTAGTTACATCAAATCAGTTTTGAGGTGCAATGGACTGTATTCCATATACTGTGTCAGATGCATGAGCATAGCTTTGAACCATTCAATACCATGCTTTGTATTTTGTTTTCGTGCATCCTGATAATGTCTTGCATTATGGTCAGCATGGGTCACTGAATCAATGATATTAGGGATAAGTATTTAATAATTGTTTGATCCCTTTCTGGTAATAAGTAACAGTTCCTTTTACAAAATCTTGTAAATGTACTTTGAATTTATACCAGGTGTAAATGTTCCTACTTGCATTTGACATGTAAATTATCTGACACTTATCTGTTACTTACCTGCTAATTTTTTTGCCTTTTCTTTACAGTCTCTTGTGAGACAGTTCTGTAGTTATCCCTGTTGTCTTCACTTTCTTTAAAAAAAATTTTTTTTTTTTGAGACAGGGTCTTTCTCTGTCATCCAGGCTAGAGTGCAGTGGCCCAATCATGACTCACTGTTGCCTTGACCTCCTAGGCTCAAGTGATCCTCCCACCTCAGCCTAGCAAGTAGCTGGGACTATAGGCACGTGCCACTTTGCCCAGCTAATTTTTTTGTTTTGGTAGAGATGAGGTCTAACTATGTTGCCCAGGTTGGTCTCATGTTCTCACTTTCACTAATCAAAGATCTTAGAATCATCTGTAAATCTTTGAATTGTAATAAGAATAGTATCAGTACCTTTAATATGCATGGTCCTTTAAAAATCTGAAGCGCTTTCAGATTGACTATCTAAATTGATGCTTGTAACAGTGTTCGTTTGCTTCTGGGAAAGGGATCTGATTGGCTAGAGAAAAGAATGGGAGGGAAACAAATTTTCAGAGAAGTAATTTTTATAGTTTTTAAATTTTGTATAATGTGTGCATGAGCTACCTATTGCTGAGTAGCAAATTACTACCAATTAAACAGATTAAAGCAACATACATATATTATCTCAGAGTTTCTGTGGGTCAGGAATGCAGGCACAGCTTAACTAAGTTCTCTGTATCAGAGTGTCTCACGAAGCTGGTATTAAAGTGTCAGTCAGAGTTGAGTCTCATTCAAAGGCTCGATTGTGGAAGGATCTGCTTCCAAGCTTACATAGTTGTTGGCAGGATTCAATTCCTTGAGGACTATTGAACTGAGGGCCTCAGTTCCCACTTATCTATTTGCAGGAGGCATCCTTAGTTCTCCAACATGACAGCTTGCTTTATCAAAGCACACAAGCCGAGAAGACAATAGGGGAGTCTGCTAGCAAAACAGAAGTCAAAATTTTGTGTTACCTAATCATGAAAATGTCATCCCATTATTTTTGCCATATTCGATTCCTTAGAACAAGTTGTTAGGCCATCCCACATTCAAGGGGAGGTAATTACACGGGGGGCATGAATACCACAAATTGGGGATCATGGTGGGTTATTTTGGACTCAGCCCAGCATAAAGAATATGTATTACCTATTTAGTAAAGTTAAATAAATAAAAGTGCTTTTAGATATCCAAGACTTTTAAATGAAAATGCAAGTCTCAATACAATATGTAAAATATAATTCAATTTTTGTAAATAAAAAAGAACACGTGCACATACACACAGATATACAAATGTATACAAAATGGTGAGAATGCTACACATCCAATGGTCAGCAATGATTATGTCTACGGAGCAGAGTGAGAGACGAATGGGTATAAAGAAACTTTCACAATTGAATCTACCTCTTTCCTTCGCAACACAATAAGAAAGGAATTATGTTCATTTTATTAATACAAACTTGTAGAGGATAAATGGTTTTCCAATGGCATATACTTACTTAATTGCAGGACCAGGTCTCAGAAGATGGTTTGCCTGAACAGCCAAGATTTTTCTATCCAAGTTATTTATTTTTAAACTAAATTGTTTTTTTCAAATAATTTATTAAAAAGTTTAAAAGATTATAAGGATGATCAATATTAGTTTCTCCACTGATACCTGGCAAATCTTATTGGGTGGCCATCACCATTCAATATGTCTGATTATCAAGACCTTTTTTAACCCATGATACAACAGAAACTTGTATTTAACCCTATGGTAAGTACTATGGTTTGAATGTGTTTGTCTCCTACAAAACTCATGTTGAAATTTATCCTTAATTCAAAAGTATTGGGAGCTGTGGCCTTTAGGTGATTGAGTCATGAGGAGTCCACCCTCATAAGAGTGGGATTAAGTGTCCTTATCAAAGGGTTTGACAGAAGAAGTTTGCCCCTCTTGTGCCCTTCTCCCTTCTACCAAGTGAGAACACAGCATTCCCGTCCTCTGGAAGACGCAGTAACAAGGCACCATCTTGGAAACAGAAAGAAGCCCTCACCAGACAACCACACCTGCCAGTGCCTTCATCTTGGACTTCCCAGCCTCCAGAACTGTGATAAATAAATGTCTGTTCTTTATAAATTATCCAATTTTAGGTATTTTGTTACAGCAGCACAAATGGACTTAGACAATAGGGATGCCAGATTTAGCAAATGAAAATATGGCATTTTCCACTTGTCGGTAGTGAAGGGATCTCTTCCAGCAGATCCATCACCTTTCCAGTTTCCCCTTTTGGGGAGGAAAAAGCTCCTCATGTCCCATGGTCCTCTACATACCTAATTCTGTTACCCACAGTGATCAGCAAAGAGTGCAAGGCAGATTAATCCAAAGAGGATAGTAGTTAACATCCCATAGTGCCAAACCCATTCTTAGCCAAAGGGACTTCACTGAGAGGGAACTCTAACTCCCTAAATCTTAGGAAGGACTCTAACCTTCCTAAGTTGGGCCTCAGACCCAAGTTTGGTCAAGCATCCTTGCATTTTCTTAAGAAGGACCTTTTACCCACTCTGTTTTAGGAGAGACTGTAACTCCCCTAAATTGGGCCTCTAACCCAATCCCATCCTTTGCCCAGGTATATGCACCCTACTTGCCCAAAGTCAGCCAACTGGTGCACACAGATGATTTTCTCTTGGGTCAGGAGTCTCTTCAATATTGTCCCTTCAGGGTTTGCCAGGAAGATGCTACCGCACCCCATCACTTACCCAAAGGTAGCTTTTGAGTTGGGGGTTTCCTCACTATAGTACCTTCCGTGGTCACCAGAAATATGTTACCAGAAAGGGATCTGGATCCATACCCCAAGAGAGGGTTCTTGTATGTCAGGCAAGAAGTAATTCATGGCAAGTCCGTAGAGTGAAAGCAAGTTTATTAAGGAAGTAAAGGAATAAAAGAATGGCTACTCCGTAGACAGAGAAGCCTGTTATAGGAGTTTTTGAGGGAATGACTAAAGGTAAGAAAGTGCCAAATTTATTAAAAACAGACCAAGTTGTTATAAATGTCCATTGTTTTGACTAAAGATAAGAAAGTATCAATTGGATAAGAACAGAGCAAGTTGCCGTGAATGTCTATTAGCTTATAAACTTTACTGTTTTGGGGGTGATTTTTAACACATCCTAGAATTTTTTTTTTTAAATAACATATAATAAGTGCTTAAGGCAAGAATATTTTTGAAACTGAGAAATTATTTTAAAATACTTTATAAAAGTTGAACATTACATTTTTTGGGTCTTCATCATCTTTTCTATTCTTCTAAAATAGTCATTAAATATCTCTGTGGGAGTATAAAGAAATAATGTAATGTGGCAGAATGTGATTTACCAGCATAAAGTTGTCAAATTTGGCTTTATGACTGTATTCCAGGAAAGCAGAAAAGCAAAACTCAATAAGGAAATAGTCTGCAACTAAATTTCAATAAATGTCCCAAAGCATGGAGCATTTGTGTCAAGGTCCTTTGCACATTAATTTATTATATTTTCTTTTGCAATTTTAAACGCACTATTCCTTGAAGCTTATCCTCATGATGTAATATCATTGGATGACTGACCAGTTACTACGTGAGTTCTAAAATTTCTGCTTTTTTGATTGAGTAATAGCTCTCTGATGGGAAAGGATGACCATATGTAGCCACAGAAAAGTGGAAGAGAAAATTTGAATGTACTGATGTCTTAGTCCATTTCTGTTGCTTATAACAAAATACCTGAAACTGGGAAATTTATAAAGAAAAGGAACTTATTTCTTACAGTTATGGAGGCTGAGGAGTTCAAGACCTGCCCTAGTAACATAGCAAGACCCCATCTCTACAAAAAATTAGCCAAGCACAGTGGCGTGTTTTTGTAGTTCCAGCCACTTGGGAGGCTGAGGCAAGAGGATTGCATGAGCCCAGGAGTTTAAGGCCGCAGTGAGTATGATTGTACTACTGCACTCTAACCCTGGTGAGTGAGCAAGACTCTGTCTCAAAAAATTTATTTTTTCATAAATCACAGATCCATTCACTACTCTACATTTTATTATAGCACTACCGTTAGGAGCAAGGGCTTTGTGGTCAGGCTGCCTTAGTTCGAATGTTGTATTGGTCACTTCCTAACTGAGGCAACTCGAGCAAGCTATTTACTTTCTCCGGGCCTCTGTAACCTCTCTGGGCCTTTCTATCCATAGGGACAGAAATAGCACCTCCTCCAGAATGTTGTTGTAAAGATTAAATGAGCTCACACATACAAAGATTACTTAGTTCCAAGTGCCTGGAACTTAGTAAGGCCTCACAGAAACAATACCTGAGATTCTGGAGTTTGTGCTAAATTCAAAGTGTAGGAAATACGTTTCAGATAAATGCATAGTTATATATGACATTAAATGTAGGAAATCATGTTAGTTTATCACGTGTTCCATCTTACAAGCAGAGAAGAGAAAACCAGTTATAGCTAGGAAATTTGACAAATTAGCAGCAAGAGAAAAACATTTAAAAATAAAATTATTTTAATGGGGCACACTCTGCACATACATGATGAGAAATGCTACTGTATGTAATAATAGCAGAGAATGCAGAATAACTAGGACTTGGGAATCTACAACAAAATAAAGTTACTGCATTTAAATAGGCAATATATTGGGAAATAGCAAATCTAAAACCGTGGTCAACATTCAGCTTATGTTCCCTTTGTTTCCTGAGTGTTTTCAGCTTAGTGAAGTCAAATGACATTTTTTCGCAGATGGAAAATTATGAGCTGTTTAGGGAAATAAGCACATGTCCTAATTATGCTACATCATCTTTTCCATGAGAAGTGCAAATGCAACTTTTAAAAATAGTTTAGATAGAAAACAATTGATAGAAACTTTGTTTCTTTGTTTGTCTCTTTCTCTATGTGTCTCCCTTGCTTCCCTCCAATGGATAGTGGTGCCAATCTTTGCATTAACAAATATCAACTCAGCAAAAAAGGCTGCCAGCTGCATTTTTGAAGGGATGTCCATTTTGTCATTGTTGGGACACCAATTTTGTAGCGGGCTGTAAGTTCTGCTAAAATGAGTTTGATAACTGGTAAGGTCCATGCAGGATTTCCCCTATAAGAATTCTGGAAACAAAAGACTTAATTGAAAATAGCTAAATGGCACTATTTATAAATGTATTCAGGTTTAGGAAATGGTAAATAATCATGTACACACTTTCAGGGAATTTATGATAACACTTTTTCCCTCCAGAAAAAGGTTAACCTTTGTTGACTCAAATGCATTGGTGTTCCCATCTCACTTGATTCATGTGGCTGGGAATGAGTTTGCATGGCAATGAGGGGCTGGTCGTGTGACTCTTCTTGGAAAAGATAAGAAGTATATCACTGTGATTTTGAGCTAAGAAGCATGAAACAGCAGCACATTTTCCTTTTATGTCTTCATAGCAAACTCACCGATATACCTATGACAATTTATTCCAAACACAGGCCATGTTTTGACACTAACCTCTTCTCCTCAGAATTTGGAGACAACTATGGCCTTTGGCTAGTTTAATGCCCTTACCTGCTCAAGTGTGACAGAACATTCATTAAAGGCAATTATAGAGCAACATTTATAGAACTAGAAATAAATGCACAGGTTGCAAGTGAAAGTAATGAGAGTGAATGGCCATCATGTACCTGGGCCCGAAGGGAGGTGGGTTGCTGTGGGGTCTCCAAAGCCCAAATCTCTGTCTTTCTTCTGGTTTTGTTTATGTAGCCAGTGAAATGCTACCACGTCACTGCCCTTGGACTCCCTCCTACCATGAGACTCTCCACCGTTCTGCAAATACTCAGAGGGATGAAGAGCTCAGAGTAGCTAAGGCAAATGTGATTAATCACAACTTTTAGGGGAGTTCACAAGTTTATGAGCAAAGGAGAGGAAAACATGAACATAGCGAAAGCAGGAATTTTTGACAAATGGGCAGCAATTGCACACAGCTGATAGAGGAAAGGAAGCTGGAATCAATGGGTAACTATTCCCTTTTCCCTCAGTGGTCACACTGGTTGTATGAGCTAGCAGCCATGAGAAGGAATGTTATTTATTCCATTGTGGTGGAAGGAAACAGCATGTGTCCTGCAAAACCTACCTGGCCATCCCAAAAGAAGTATTATCTTTCTCCTCTAAATTACCATAAAGCTTGAAATAGGCTCCTTTTCATGGGAAATAATATCTGTTCTTCCTTTCAGTTGAATGGGGAGAGGGAGGAGAGGAAGAAAAATAATACAAAGAAATACAAATAAACAGTTAGGTTCAATAGTTAAAAATGAATTATTTAGATAGTGTGGTCAAGGAAGGCCTCTCTGAGGGGATGCATATAAGCTGGGACATAAAAAATTCGGGGGAAGTTTGCTGTAAAAGCAAGGAAAAGAATGCTCCAGAAGACAGAGAACAGTATGTGCACGATCTGCAAGAAAAGAAAAGACCTGGGGTGTGTACTTGAGCTGAATACAGGCAGGTTTGACGGGAACTTGGTGAACCTTCCTTAGGAGAAAAGAGCCTGACTACTACATCTAATTTCATTGGTCAAAGTGGTTTTAAAAAGTACCTTTTTTTTCCTGGAATATATTGCTTCACCAGACACAGTAGATTTTACTCTTACCGTTTAGCATACTTTGTCCAATGCAGACAATATAAAAACTGTTTCTTACTTAATTACTGACCACTGAAAAGCTTAAATTACAAAAGGTATTATCAGTTAAAGATATTTCTACTTAAATTTTGGTTTAGTTCACAATACATATGGAAGTTTATACATGCATTTCAATTTAAAAACATACATAAAACCCAATACAAGATAATTCTTTATTTTTGAAAAATGCACTCTTTTTGTTATCCCATCATCATGGGAAAATTATGAACTTACCAAGTGGCTTTATTATTATTCCTTCCATTCATTTTCCTTTGTATTTGAAAATCATGGAATCCAAAACTAGAGAAACAATAAGTAAGCCATGTATTGCTTAAAGGAGTAATACAATTTTTTTGGATTAATTCTGTTAAGGTTTGTAATTATGAAACAGCAGGAATGTTTTATTTTCCATCTTCATATTATGATATAATTAATTTAGTTATTTTTATAGAGCAAAAGAAACATGAGACGTAAGTATGTACAGGTAACAATCAGAAATTCACTCATTCAGTTAATGAAACTGCAGTGAAACCAAACAAAGCCCCTGCCTTCAAAGAGTTTGAATTCTAGCGTGAAAGCTGATTGTGAAAAAGTTGACAACTAAATATATAACACAGCTGGGTGCCATCGCTCACGCCTGTAATCCTTATACTTTGGGAGGCTGAGGCGGGAGGATCACTTGAACCCAGGAGTTTAAGACCAGCCTGGGCAACAAAGTGAGACTATGTCTCTACAAAAAATACAAAAAAATTAGCCAAGCATGGTGGCACAGGCCTGAATTCCCAGCTATTCAGGAGGCTGAGGTGGGAGGACCTTGAATCCTAAGATGTCAAAAGGCGGCAGTGAGCCGAGATCTCGCCAGTGCACTCCAGCCTGGGTGACAAAGTGAGACTCTCTCTCTCTCTCTATATATATATATATATATGTGTGTGTGTGCTCTCTCTCTCTATATATATATATGTACACACACCCACATACATATAATACATTATGTTATAATAAATGTATTACAATAGCTTATTGTGTTCATAGTGTTAAATAGCAAAATACTTACGTTCAAATTAGGCTGTTATGAAAATTTCTATTTTAGTCTATTTTAGACAATCACGGAAAGCATACTCCTGTATAAAATACAATCAACATAGTTTATTTCCTGTTATAAAAAGGTATAATTTGGAAAGTAACTTGGAGTTAAAGAAGAAGTTATCAGGCAGTTATTTTTGGCTCTGGTTTATGCAGTTTTAAAAAAATATGTGAAGTTAGGTTTGTGAAGAAAGTTCTTGTCTCTTTAGCTTCCTGTTTAAGTAGTAAAAAAGAAGTCTAGGAAAGTCCGCTATGACCAAGCTATAATGACAGTTTATCCATTGGAGATCTTTTTTTCTCCCCTGCCCATAAGCATAACCTCAGGAAGATGAAACCCTCACCACAGCACATGTGTACATTTTGCTGAATTGATAAAAATTGCATAATTCAAATCCCAATCTTAGAAGTCAGGAATTACACTGGAGAACCTCACTGAAACTGATGAGACTACAATTATAGAAAGATCAGTATTTGAGCCCTCAAAAATCAGTTGTTTGAAATAATAATTACTACAAATTCAATAATTTAAAAAAATCATTCTTCAAAATCTGGTCACTAGATGGGAAATTCTATTCTTCTTACATAGAGATCCTTCTTTAGCTGGCTGAATAAATAAAGTGAAATGTTAAAATAAGTAGCCCCGTTCCACAGTAATTTGTTTTGCATATTAGCTAAGACGGTCACGTGTGCTTTACAGGTAATGAAGTATTTAGAATGTCAAAGAAAGACTCTTTTCAGTCCATTTTCATTCTTTCTAGTATGTTTCACATTAACGTGCCAAGGTATTTATTATTGATCATGTATCAGCATATTTATTATTCATCACATGACAATATATCAAGGCAAAGATGAGTATTGAGACACTAGCCTAAGTCTAATCAGGGTTATCACCTGTTAAATTCGAGAGCACGGATGCAACATATAGCATCTAAACTCCTATTTTCTGCTAATGTTAAATCAGAAAAGCATTAACTGTCTACTACATGGAAACTTTTCAGAAGGTATCTGAGCTCAGTCACAGTGGATACATTTAATTGTCTTACTTTAATGTGAGATTCAGTACACCAAATGACAACTATGTATTAAACATCTTCCTTTCTTCTTGTCTACTTAAGATTCACTTTCTGCCTGTAATCTCATTGCTGTGGGAGGCTGAGGTGGGCAGATCACTTGAGGAATTTGAGACCAGCCTGGGCAACATGGTGAAACCCCACTGCTACCAAAAAATTAGCCGGGTGTGGAGGTGCTTACCTATAGTACCAGCTACTTGGGAGGCTGAGGTGGGAGCATCACTTTGGCCCAGGGGATTGAGGCTGCAGTGAGCCATGATCACACCACTGGCACTCCAGCTTGGGCAACAGAGCAAGACCCTTGTCTCAAAAGATTAAAAATTTAAAAAATTAAAAATTAAATTAAGATTCACTTTCCAGGCATGCCAAAATCCCTCGGGGCCCTTCAAGGCAGAAACCAAGCATCTCTCAGTGCATTCATTCCATGCTGTCCAGTTGCACCAGTGGTCCCAGGAGCAGCTGCTTGGATAACTTAGGTCTCCACAGTCTCCTCTTGCTCTGATATCTGTAGCTGTTGAAGTTTTAGTATTCACCTCCCTCCGCTTCTTGCAATTGCAATCTTTTTTCTAAATCATTTTGCCCCCCTCTAGACAATGCCTTGATTCCTTCATTGACTAAAACAACAACAACAAACACACAAATCCATAGTTATATGTAGCATCCTATTACTGAAGCTTTGGAGTTGTACAGTAGAATTACAGTATTTCTGACTACCAGCCAAAGGTTAAAATTTAGTAATAGTCATCATGGTTCTACCGTGGCCTCCATTGGCCATCTATCCACCATTTCTTACTGGCTGTTTCTCCTTAGACTTGCTTGCTTTCACTCTTGGTCACTGCGTTGCCCACTCCTGCTCACATCCTTTCCCTGTCATCTCCAGTATTAGTCTGCTAGAGTTGCTATAACAAAGGACGAGACTGGGTGTATTCTGTGAAACAACAGAAACATATTTTCTTACAGTTCTGGCACTAGAGTCGAAGATCAAGGTGTAGGCAGGGTTGATTTCTCCTGAGGCCTCTCTCCTTGGCTTGCAAGCAGCTGCCCTCTTTCTGCACCCTCACCTGGCCTTTCCACTGTGCACAAACATCCCTAGTGTCTGTGTGTCCTCATCTCTTCTTACAAGGACACAATCAGATTGGATTAGGGCCACCCTCATTTAAGTGACCTCATTTAAGCTTAATTACCTCTTTCAAGACCCTATCTCAAATTAGAGTCACATTATGAGATTCTGGAGGCTAAGGCTTCAATCTGTGAATTTTGGGGGACACACAATTCAGCCCATAACAGCTTCCAAGTCCTTTCTCCTCTTTTGTTTCACCCCCCATTCCCAAATTTTAGTTCCATTTCTAAAGCAGAACAACTTTGCTTTCTATTCAATACCTCTCTGTATGTTAAACACAAAATGATATCTACTTTCAGATTTCAGATGAAAGTTATTAATTTTTATTTTTTTGAGACAGGGTCTTATTCTGTGGCCCAGGCTGGGGTGCAGTGGTGTGATCATGGCTCACCGCAGCCTTAACTTCCCAGGCTTAGGTGATCCTCCCACCCAAGCCTCCTGTGTAGCTGAGACTACAGGTGCACTTCACCATGTCAAGCTAATTTTTTTGTATTTTTTTGTAGAGGCAGGGTTTCACCATGTTACCCAGGCTGGTCTTGAAATCTTGGGCTCAAGTGATCCTACCACCTCAGCCTCCCAAAGTGCTTGGATTACTGTGCTTTGCCCCCAGATAAGTTTTGACATTACAGTTTCTCCTGTGATATAAATGAGTTCTATAGTAGGATTCTTTTCACCATCAGTCTTTGTGGGGACAAATGTGATTTATTCTCTTTGCGCTGAAGTTCTCACAGGGCCATTAGATGGGTGGGGGTTGGTTGAGGTTGGTTTTCCTTTTGCATTTCCACGTTCTCTCTTGAGTTTACTTACTTGCATTACAATAAGAATTTGTAGAGGTACTAATTCTGAAAGAAAAGGAAATATCTTGTCAGCTGGTCATACACTGGTTTCAGGATTCTTTTTAAACAAAAGGTTTAAACAAAACAAAAGATTATTCTTTTTAAACAGTCCATAACAGTTAGCTTACATGAATAAGCCAAGGAAATGCAGTTGACTCTCCAAACCTCTCCTTCCCTAGTCTCTCCCATCCCGATAGCTGCTCCTTTGATTCCACCCTTTTTTAATGCATATCTTAGCATGTGTCATCAAGGCCCTGTTAAAATGTCACTAGGGCTGGAATTTTTGAATTTATCTTTCTATAATAAGATATGATTAACATCTAGGTATTTAACTGCTTGGTGAGTCTTGTTTGGTTCTTCTGAATTCCTTTTTTTTCCTGAATGTTTTGTGCAGAAGAGAGACACAAAGATAATTAGTGGTTAATTTATCAAACGTTAAGACATCCTAATAACTCTGTGATATAACTTGCAATTCCAGGGCACTCTCAGCACTCATTTACTCAAGTCATCTTTGTTGAGCAATTGGTCTATATTGTCTTTAATCTTTACAACATTCCTGTAAGGTTGGTATTATTAAACATATTTTACAGATGAGAAGTTGTAGCAGAAGGTCTCAGTCAAAGTCACAGTCATATGCTACTTAGTGATAGAACCTGAATTTGACCTATGTCTGAACTGTTTTGAATAGTTTTTTAGTTTGTTAATGTTCCGTTTCTTCTCCAAGCCTTTCAGCAGCTTGCTGCTTCCTGAAACAGTGTCTCCTAATTTACACTCCTTTGGTATTGACCCAGATCTCCTTCCCCTTGGTGTCTCCCACCAACTACTGTACACTTCCTCTTGCCATGTATGACCCTGACTGGCATACAGGTTCTTATGCCAGGTTCTTATGTCCCTGTTGTTTTCACTGTACAAGAATATCAGATATAAGATACTCTTGCTTTTCAAATTCTCACAAGGAGCTGGAATTGTCAAAATTCTTAGTTGTGTCTTCAAACATTTGAAAACTGTAAGTTCTATCCACGTTTATATTCCTCCCCCTGACCCTTTTTAAAATCAAAGGATGGCCGGGCGCGTGTGGCTCACGCCTGTAATCCCAGCACTTTGGGAGGCCAAGATGGGCGGATGATGAGGTCAGGAGATCGAGACCGTCCTGGCTAACATGGTGAAACCCCGTCTCTACCAGAAATATAAAAAATTACCCGGGCGTAGGGGTGGGCGCCTGTAGTCCCAGCTACTTAGGAGGCTGAGGCAGGAGAATCGCTTAAACCTGGGAGGCGGGGCTTCCAGTGAGCCGAGATCACACCACTGCACTCCAGCCTGGGTGACAGAGCGAGACTCCATCTCACAAAAAAAAAAAAAAAAAATCAAAGAATATTTGTAGGGGTGGGTAATTATCCCCAATCTCATTATCTTATAAAATGACTCTTTTAAATTTTGCGTTTTACCTCCCTATCCTGGTTGACACAGGTTTACATATTGGCTAGCTCCTTGTCCAGCCCTTTCTGGTTTAGGCAGGGAGAGAGGTGATTCATGCTAGTCAGGGTCATACCCGGCAAGAGGAGGTGCATGGTAGTTGGTGGGAGGCACTGAAGGGATCTGGGTCAATGCCGAAGGAGTGTAAATTAAGAGACACTGTTTCAGGAAGCAGCAAGCTGCTGAAAGGTTGGAAAAGAAATGGAACATTAACAAACTAAAAAACAGTTCAAAAGTTGAATCAAAATGAAAAATTCATTAGGAGAGGCAAGAGAATGAAACAAGATGGCCAAGAGCCAAAGGAAATAAACATAGGTTGAAGAGCAGTTCAGGAAGAACATCTTTGATTGTGATTATATTGTTCTTTATGCATATCTTAGCATGTATCATCAAGGCCCTGTTAAAATGTCGCTAGGGCTGGAATTTTTGAATTTATCTTTCTATAATAAGATATGATTAACATCTAGGTATTTAACTGCTTGGTGAGTCTTGTTTGGTTCTTCTGAATTCCTTTGTGCAGAAGAGAGACACAAAGATAATCAGTGGTTAATTTATCAAACGTTAAGACATCCTAACAACTCTGTGATATAACGTTATTGTTATTCCCATTGTACAGATGAGAAAATGGTGGCACAGAAATGTTAAGTACTTTTCCTATGGTTACAAAACAAATAAGTGGCTAGCAAGGATTTGAAATGATTACTATGCAATATGTTAAGAGATACAATGATACAGTATAAACAAATGAGGATCCACCGAATTCTGCTTGGATGAAGATCAGGGAGAGATGTACTAATGAAATTACACATTTCCTTTTGGGTTATCACACAATTTGGTGTCCATATAAATGTTAATATTACCTTTGATTGTGCTCTCAGGTAAATAATACTGGTGAAACTGCTCTCATTACCCAGATACTGAAAGTAATACATGAACAAGGATTTTTTCCTGATTTTTTTTTAACCAAATAATCCTAAATCTTGTTCCATTTGTTTGTTTTTTGAGACAGGGTTTCACTCTGTTGCTCAAGCTTTATCACGATTGAGCAGGGGCATGATCATGGCTTACTGTAGCCTCAACCTCCCCAGGCTTAGGCGATTCTCCCCACTCAGCCTCCTGAGTAACTGAGACCACAGGCATGGGCTACCAGTGTCTGGATGATTCTTGTACTTTTGGTAGAGACAGGTTTTTGCTATGTTGGCCAGACTAGTCTCAACCTTTTGGGCTCAAGTGATCCTCCTGCCTTGGCTTCCCAAAGTATTGGAATTACAGGCTTGAGCCACCTGTCCTGGCTGACCCTAAGTCTTAAAGACATCCCCACTCCACAGGGCTGGGGTGCTCCATTCAAGTTCAGGTTTGTTTCAGAAATTCTAAATATCAAGTACCATTTGTATAAACGAGTTTTAGTAAACAGATATGAAAGCAGTTATTCAACCTCATTCAGTTATTTGTCCTTTTGTCATTCCACAAGATCCATTTTATGGAAGCCTTGTCAATATTTTAACTGAGGTTTTTCTGTAAGAACTAGTAGTGTGAATAACATACTAAGAGTCCAATAATTATATTTAGACTTCAAGGAGTTTGGATGGGAGAAGAGGGTATTTTCTGGACAAAATGTTTTCCTGTGAAGAGTTCTCCCTATACATATAATCCTAAGGATAAGAGTAAACTGGGCTAGAAGGATGAGTTAAATTTCCTTTTAAATGGCATGGTTCTTTAATAAAACTCCCTTAAGAAAAGTTCAACAGAACAAGGAAATAGGATTCATTTTCTTCCCAAAAGATTTATCAGCTAGTGGGAAAGGTCCAGTTTTTCCGAATTTTCCATTTTTTATGTTGTATGACCGTAGGAATAAAAAGTGACAAAAATTTATTATCCAAATGAAATTAGGGAAAAACCATGGTGAATTCCAGTCCTCAGGAAACATAGGGTTCTAGCTAATGGAGGGTTTATTGGAAAGTGTTTTTATCATTCTGAATACTAATGACACCTTATAACAATACACTGCCTGTAGATATAAAAACTGAAGACATTGAAGGGATTAGTTATCAATACATCAGATCATTTCTGGACAGAATTTTATTAAAACAAAACAGAACAAAATATAAAGTTATTTTCCTTATTATTTATATTTTTCTAATTATGTAAGGGAGAAACCTTTTATCAATTGGGTATTTTTATTGTGTTTTTGTTTTTACAGCTTTATTTTAGTGATATTATGATTTGAGTTGGTAAGGACATTCCACAGCAAGCTACCTTCATTTCTCTGAAACCCAGTTTCTCCTCAGAAAAATGGAGAAATTAGTCATCTCTACCTCACAGAAATGTTGTGAAGATCAAGCTAAGGCACATGAGGCACTTAGCAAGTGCTGGGAACATGGCAAAGGCTAAATGGATGTGAACTATTATACTATGATCCTTCTTGAAACAGGTTATGATGGCTGTTTTGAACTGCATGTTTGTGTCCTTCCCCTCACCCCAAATTCATATGTTGAAACTATAACTTCCAGTGGGATGGTGGAGCCTTTCAGAGGCAATTAGGTCATGAGGGTGGAGCCTTCATGATGGGATTAGTGCCCTTTTAAGAAGAGGCAGGAGTGAGCTCACCTTCTTTCTTCTCCTCACCAAGTCAGGACACGGCAAGAAGATGGCCATCTGTGAACCAGAAGGAGAGCCCTCAGCAGAACCCAACCATGCTGGCACCCGGATCCTGGACTTCCCAGCCTCCAGACTGTGAGAAATAAGTCTCTGTTGTTTATGCCACCCCTGTTTATGGGATTGTGTTATAGCAGCCCAAGTGGACTAAGATGATGGCACTTATGTCAAGTCTGTGTGCAGCATACCCATATTGACAATATGGTAAAAAATAAAATGTTATGGATTGTATTTTCCAAAGATGGCTGCAACAATATCTTGCAGTATCCCATGTGTGCTCTCCTTACAGGGTAATGTTGCCATGCCTCCCATCAAAGGGGACTCAAAGTCCACTCTCCTTGAAGACGGAGGGCCTCTGTGACTTCCTTGACCAAGAGAGTTGGTTGAAAGTAATGCTATGTGATTTATGAGGTCATAAAAATGCATGTTTCTATCATGTTTTCTTGGCACATTTGTTTTCAAAAAAGTCAGCTGCCATAAGAACAGCCCATTTTCCCTGAGGTGCCATACTGTAAGGAAGCCCGAGCTAGCCCATGCAGAGAGACCACATGCAGAAACTCTGAAACCAAATGGACAGAGTGGGGGTGGTACCTGGTTATCACCCAGGCGCCCAGTCCTCATTACACCAGCTGCAGCCATTGTTTGGCTACAACCGCAGGAGAGATCTCAAGCCAGAACCACCAAGCCCAGCACTTCCTGAATTCCTGACCCAGAGATTCCAGACTGTAAAAAATACTTTAGCCTAATTATTTGTTTTGCAGTAATAGTCATGAAACATTCTGCTTTTATCACTTGAGCCTTCCTAATGACAGAAAGAGGTTCTCTGTGAAGTGTGAGATAACAGAGTAAATAACATGATACTGAGAAAATCTTGTTTGCTCACAGAAAATCACTGAAATGTGAAATATCTTTAGTTCTGGAAGGATTTAGTGTTCTCAAAAGCGCAGGCCTTCTGCAGAACACCCACTTCACCCACGTATCAGTCTACTCATGTCTACTGTTCCTCAGCAAAGTTTTCTCCTCAGAAGGGGATGATTGTTTATTATAGTTCTATTTTATAAAGAAGTTTGAAGCTTATGTGCTAATTATTACTGAACACTTTTAAATATTCAAAAATTAATAACGGTTACTCTAAATGAGAATTTAAAATGCAAGTTAGGCATGTTATCATGCTGCCCAACAACTCCCTCAGGTTTTCCACACATTATACCACTCCCATTAGATGTGGATGAGTGCCATTCATCTTCGTCCCCATAGCTTCACTCCCTGGTAGGGTATGGGAATGTTCAGAATTCTGCCACACGTATAAGCAACTATTAGCAAACAGATATAAAAGCACTTATTCAATCTCGTTCAGTCCTTTGTCCTTTTGTCATTCCACAAGATCCACTTTAAGGCAGCCTTGTCAATATTTCAGTGTAGGATGAGCCAATCATCTACTAGTATCAGGTAAACAGTCTTGTATTAAATGTAAGTGTGTGTATGTGTGTGCACTTAGGACAGAAGGGGATGGGGTGGGATGGGGAGACGCAGGCCTGATGAACAGAACTTCAGAGCCACAGCCGTGTCCTGTAAATGTTAGACTGTTGAGCCTGCCAGATTTTTACACCTCTTTTCTGCAAGGAAAAGAGTGTTTATACAGACTTTGTAGCCAATTATATTTATTAAATACTACTAATCACAGCAACGTAAGATTATTTCTAATGTCCCTAACGCTATTTTTATTTTTATTTTTATTTATTTATTTATTTTTTTGAGACGGAGTCTCGCGCTGTGTCACCCAGGCTGGAGTGCAGTGGCCCGATCTCAGCTCACTGCAAGCTCCGCCTCCCAGGTTCACGCCATTCTCCTGCCTCAGCCTCCGAGTAGCTGGGACTACAGGCGCCCGCCACCACGCCCGGCTAGTTTTTTGTATTTTTAGTAGAGACGGGGTTTCACCATGTTAGCCAGGATGGTCTCGATCCCCTGACCTCGTGATCCACCCGCCTCGGCCTCCCAAAGTGCTGGGATTACAGGCTTGAGCCACCGCGCCCGGCCCCTAACGCTATTTTTAAACGTTTTGGTGAGGATTTAGACAGGGAAATTTGAAGCACTTGCTAAAAGCAGCTCTGAAATGTGTACTCCTGATTATGGTTTTCCAAACACTAAATGCGCCTGTGTGTGAATTACTGCTCAGAATATTACAAATATTAGCTAACTGCACCCAGGGTGGTGATTAAAGTTCACACACACACACACACACACACACACACACACACACTCAACTCATTCTGCTTTGGTGAAATATTGCAAACTGTTTTTCTGACAATTTGACAGCATCACATGCACAAGATGAAATCAAATCTTTTCTTTGACCTTTAAGTCGCTACATAATCTGTCCCCATGCTATGCTTTCATCTCATGTACACTCTTCCCCTAACACACCTCACTCCAATCCTATGTATGTCTTTCTTATTTCTCCAACATGCTTGGACTCCATGTGCCACATCACCTGTGCTTCTGCGGTCCGTTCTGCCTGGAATATGCCCTCGGATGGTCACGTGACTGGTCCCTTCCCCTCACTCAAGTGTCTTCACAGACGCTGCTTCCTCAAGAAGGCTTTCCCCATTATCTTCGTACTTCTCAGTCTTTATTATTTTGTCTCTGTTTCTTCATAGAATGTATCCTTACTTGGCATTTTGTAAGACAGTAATTAATTAGTTAGTTAATTTTTTTGCCTGTCTCTACCACTAGGATGTGAGGCCCATGTCGGTAGAAAATTTTCTCCTTGGTTCACTGCTTTATCACTAGTGCCTGGAACATGACAGGTCCTTAAAAACTTTTTTAAATGGATGGATTGAATAGCATTCATCCAAACTCTATCTTTACTTATATTCTGTTGTGTTATAGCTTTCTTTTTAAAATTGTATATATTTTAAATGTACAGTATGGTGTTTTGATTTATGTATGTTGTAGCCTTCTTAATTCATTGGATTCTGATAGGTGACTTTTGAGTGATTCTTTGAAATGCAACCCAGAGTGCAGGGTCGGCTGGTTCATTCTGGGCAGTAACACAAAGGCTGGCTCTTGGTAGCTAGTGCTGAGACCAGGGCTGGTACCTATGGCATTTGTTTATCCATTTTGTTCATTTGTTTATAAAACAGAATTCTGAAACGTGATGTGTCAGGAACTGTGGTAGCTCAATAGCAAGGTATAAGCAATCTCTGCCCTCATCAAGAATAAAGTCTATCAGGGAAGAAAGACAGTTAAACAAGCAATTAAAATCAATCATGGTAGTGCTATTGTGAGATAAATACAGTATGCTACGGAACAGGGGTAGCAGGAAGAGGTGGCATCTGCCAGTTGATGGGAGCTGATTGTTAAATTTCCAGGAATTTTGCAAGCTCATTTTAAACACAGACATTATTAAAGATTGTTATGTAAACTTATAATTAGATAAATTATATTAAAAATAAATTAGATAAATTAGACTAAAAAGCAAAGGTAATAAATGCCACATCATTTCCTGATAATGTTGCTCCTGAGGTTCTTTATGACTGTCGTATCTGTGTGGTGGAATTGTTCTCAATGCTGGCTAGTGCATGCATTTCCCTAACTCTTCATTCAATGACATCATGTTGGTAGCCCGAGATAAACCATGGTGTGAATATTTACACTGTGGAAATTGCTACAGATCAGGTTTTTTCCTTCAAAGAGCCAGTTATAGACATTTACCAGCATGCCATTGCTCTCAGAGCACACAGCACAACGCCTAACCTCACCTGGGGACATCAGACAAAGATCCTGAAAGGGGAAGCAGGAGTTAACCAGGTGAAAGCTGTATGGATGATAGAGAGTAGCCCCTTCAACATCAAGGCCAAACAGGTGAGCTAGCTCTTATCTGCATTCAGCACACCATCATTCTGACTCTGTATGCCTTTTTTCTTCAGGTTACCCTTCCAAAAATACATACTCCATGTATATATATGGATGTATAATTTATTGATATGTATAGCTAACACTGTTAAGCTTCATTAAATTTCTTTTCTGTTCATTTAGGACAATATTTAATTAAAGCCATGATAGAAGTGCCCTAACAGGCCATATTTCACCTTGTTTACTCAGTTTAATTATTTTTAATTTTTTTCATTTAAAATAATCAAGGTTTTATTAATTATAAATTGGGAATATTATGTTTATAACTTGTGAGATAAGAAGAAAAAGAATATATGTACCCAAATTTGACATTTATTTTTATCTTTTTTTAAATTTTAAAAGTTTTTATTATACTTTAAGTTCTGGGATACATGTACAGAATGTGCAGGTTTGTTACCTATAAGAGTTGTGTATTTCAAAAACTGAAATCTCATAAAAAGTTAAATTTTTGTCTGACAAAAAAAATTCTTTTCTGTAAGAATGTTGAATATTGGCCCCCACTCTCTTCTGGCTTGTAGGGTTTCTGCAGAGAGATCTGCTGTTAGTCTGATGGGCTTCCCTTTGTGGGTAACCCGACCTTTCTCTCTGGTTGCCCTTAACATTTTTTCCTTCATTTCAGCCTTGGTGAATCTGATGATTTTGTGTCTTGGGGTTGCTCTTCTCGAGGAGTATCTTTGCAATGTTTTCAGTAATTCCTGAATTTGAATGTTGGCCTGCCTTGCTAGGTTGGGGAAGCTCTTCTGGATAATATCCTGAAGTGTGTTTTCCAACTTGGTTCCATTCTCCCCATGACTTTCAGGTACACCAATCAAACATAGGTTTGGTTTTTTCATATAGTCCCATATTTCTTGGAGGTTTTGTTCATTCCTTGTCATTCTTTTTTCTCTAATCTTGTCTTCATGCTTTATTTCATTAAGTCGATATTCAATCTCTGATATCCTTTCTT
Organism: Papio anubis; assembly: GCF_008728515.1. Taxonomy (NCBI): domain Eukaryota; kingdom Metazoa; phylum Chordata; class Mammalia; order Primates; family Cercopithecidae; genus Papio; species Papio anubis. The sequence goes on along the minus strand of NC_044978.1, from coordinate 131,943,827 downwards.
CTGCTTGATTGATTTGGCTATTGATACTTGTGTTTGCTTCACGACATTCTCGTGCTGTGTTTTTCAGCTCCATCAGGTCATTCATGTTCTTCTCTAAACTGGTTATTCTAGTTAGCAGTTCCTGTCACTTTTTAATCAAGGTTCTTAACTTCCTTGCATTGGGTTAGAACATTCTCCTTTAGTTCAAAGGAGTTTGTTATTACCCACCTTCTGTAGCCTACTTCTGTCAATTCATCAAACTCATCCTCTGCCCAGTTTTGTTCCCTTGCTGGTGAGGAGTTGTGACCCTTTGGAGAAGAAGAGGCATTCTGGTTTTTGGAATTTCAGCCTTTTTGCGCTGGTTTTTCCTCATCATCGTGGATTTATCTACCTTTGGTTTTTGATGTTGATGACCTTTGGATGGAGTTTTTGTGTGGGCATCCTTTTTGTTGATGTTGATGCTGTTGCTTTCTGTTTGTTGGTTTTCCTTCTAATAGTCAGGACCTTCTTCTGCAGGTCTGCTGGAGTTTGCTGGAGGTCCACTCTAGATCCTGTTTGCCAGGGTATCACCAGCAGAGGCTGCAGAACAGCAAAGATTGTGCCTGTTCCTTCTTCTGGAATCTTCGTCCCAGAGGGGCACCTGCCAGATACCAGCTGGAGCTCTCCTGTATGAGATGTCTGTTGACCCCTGCTGGGAGGTGTCTCCCAGTCAGGAGGCATGGGGATCAGGGACCCAACTGAGGAGGCGGTCTGTCCCTTATCAGAGCTCGAGTGCTGTGCTGGGAGATCTGCTGCTCTCTTCAGAGCCAGCAGGCAGGAACGTTTAAGTCTGCTGAAGCTGTGCCCACAGTCGCCCCTTCCCCCAGGTGCCTCAGTTTCTTTTTTATAGTAGTAGATTCAATAACTTCTCTACTAATGCTTTTTATCATGCTGATTTTAGTTATATCATTCTATCTGCATTCAGGGCCTATAAAGTCCTTCACATTTTGGCTGAAGGAAAGAAAGAAAACAGATATTGATTTACTGAATCCTGGGAGAAATGACCTCCTATAGACGTATTTATGTGTAGCCCTAATGTTTTGCTATCCCAGAGGATAAGCCTGGACTATTGACTCATTGCAAAACCTGTAAATGTGTTAACAAACTCCTCTGTGAGATACCCAGATTGGACCTCTAGGTTTCCTGGAAAACACCACAGAGAACATTGTTTTCAGGTTTCTCTACCATTTTCTTTTACAGAAACCACCAGAGTATCATATTCTTAAGGGTGTCTTTTAAAATTTTTTTACCTTTTGAAAATCACAGATCTAGAAACGTAGTCAGCTTCTGCTGTCTGATGCATGAGTTCGTGTTGATGGCAAAACCTTCACCTATTATTTTGATGAGTGATGTATCCAGATCCTGTTACAACATTATGAGGCCACAAATGGAAAAGTAAAAACAAATGGGAGTACAGTATAGAAACAATGTTTCCAGAGGCATTTAAAAAGCATTTCCAGTCACTCTCTCTCTTTCTTTTTGTTTTTCTTTAAATCTTCTCCCAGAATGTACCGTATAATGACATTGATGCCTGGTCTTCATTTTGTTTTTTAATAGAGGACATGGCCCTTGTATAGTTTGTGGCCATGACTTTAAAATTTTTGTATTTCCATGAGTATCTTGCAGGACAATTTAAAAAAATAGAGGGATGGGTGCAGTGGTTCATGCCTATAATCTCAGGACATTGGGAGGCAGAGGCAGGAGGATTGCTTGAGCCCAAGAGTTTGAGGCCAGCCTGGGCAACATAGTGAGACTCCACTCCTACAAAAAATGAAAAAGCCAGATATGGTGGTGCGTGCTTATAGTCCAAGCTACTTGGGAGGCTGAGTTGGGAACATGACTTGAGCCTGGGAGGTCGAGGCTGCAGTGAACCATGATCACCACACTCCAGCCTGGGCAACAGAGCAAGACCTTGCCTCAAAAAAAAAAAAAAAAAAAAAGAAACCACTTTTTATAGAATTTCTTTTGCACAATTCTACACTTTAAAAATATGCTTGTGCTGTTTTCAGTGATCTGAAATAAGAATAATTCCCTAGGGATTTGTATCATTTTTAACTCCTAAGAAGAAAATGCGGACAGGCAGACTTCAAGTATAACATTCATATAGTTAATTAAGTTGCCATTTATTTTGCTAACAAGAGAGGAACCATTAATTTTGTCAAAAAGATGTAACACTTGAGTGTCTTTAAAAAATCCAGTAAAACATAGCTTCCCACTTCATACTGAAGAAAATTGTCCTGATAGTTTTTTCTCCATTATGCAACTGGGAAGAGCCAAACAGAGAATATTTTCCTTGTGCTGGGGCTGGAATAACGAAGAAAGCCACAGCCCTTGGGTAAATTACTCTATTTCTCTAAGAGTGTTGAAAATCTGTTTTAAATTAAGAACTGATGGAGTGAGCAGCACTATTTTTATAGCAAGGGTGATTTAAAAAAATATTCCTTGTAAAAACATTACATGAAAAATTTTAGTTTTAGTTTTTGTTAAAATAAGATTTTATTGCCTTTCTACCAGAAGAATAGAAATAGGAAATTGCAAAAGGCAGCAATTTCTCCTTTCAGTACAGTCTCCCAAAAGTAATCCCTTTTAACAATATGTAATAAGTGATGTGTTGACATGACTGTTAAGACTATTATGAAGAAGCTAAAGAAAGCAGCATGAAAGCAAGATTGACAGACTCATGCAGGGAAACAAAGGCTAGTTCCTGGCTCACTCTCCAAAGGGCACTCCTGCATGATCCTCCACAGGTTTAAACTCATTCTTAGAGTATGGTCACCTTTCTGCTTTCTGGGTACTTTTATATCAAGGCTTCAAAATGCTTTATAAATATATGCACCAGAAAAAAAAGTACTTTTAAGGGTCTTATTGGATAAAGTAATTTGCCTTACCTGTGGGCTGTCTAGACAATGGGACATCCAAATGCAATGATATTTTTGTGGACTCTGGAGATTGCACAAGAACCAGCCTCTGTTTTTGGTCCATCCTGCTCACCACTAAAATGTGAATTGTCCAAATTCTTTGCGCTGGCAGCTCTGTGCTGAGCTCAGCCATCAGGACCTTCCCTGCATGAGGTGAGGGTGCTTAGTGATTTTTTTTTTTTTTTTTGAGACGGAGTCTCGCTCTGTCGCCCAGGCTGGAGTGCAGTGGCGCGATCTCAGCTCACTGCAAGTTCCGCCCCGCCACTCCCCGCGGGTTCATGCCATTCTCCTGCCTCAGCCTCCCGAGTAGCTGGGACCACAGGCCCCCGCCACCACGGCCGACTAATTTTTTTTTTTTTTTGTAGTTTTAGTAGAGACGGGGTTTCACCGTGTTGGCCAGGATGGTCTCTCTCCTGTTCTCGTGATCCGCCCGTCTCGGCCTCCCAAAGTGCTGGGATTACAGGCGTGAGCCCCCGCGCCTGGCCGGTGCTTAGTGATTTTGTTTCACATCCACATTGCCATTCCAATCAGAAGTTTGGCAGTTTCCAGGGGTGTTTCCTTGGGCAGGACGCAGAACTCTGCTGTTTATGGAAACTGCCACCCAAACATCCTTTTAAACTCAGGGAATCCGACTCCCTCCTGGAGCGAGACCAGATCTCCTTTTGACCTCAAAGCCTCAAATACCCCACCAACCACTAATAGGACACTATTTTATTCCCACTCTAACCCTGGAATCCACAAGTTATTAACACTTCTCTGAGCAAGAGTGCCCAGCATTCAGAAAAGATTAGCCAGGTGTTATTTTCATTTGAGCAAACAACCTTCTCATTCCTTGGCTAATGAGTCTATATAGCAGTGGGGAAAATTTTATTAATATATTATTTTGGGGGGACCATTTGTCAATGACTGTAGATTACCATAGATATAAGATGGGAATGCCACTTGCAGTTGATGTGGTATCTTCACTGAAACAGCAAAATAAAACATAGCCCTTGGCTCGTAAGTAGTTACTGATCTAGCAAATGCTTTTTGACATCTCTATCAGCTAAGTGAATAAGAAGCAGTTTGTATTCAAGTTGCAGGGATAGCAGGATACTTTACTGATTTCCCTAAGGGCTATCTACATCAACTCACCTGTTTCTCTTATAATGTGGTTTGGAGGGAACAAAACTTTATGCTAGTCCATTAGTTTTATGAAATTTTGCTACTTGGACTGTATGAGCAGGAACTATCAAGAATCTATATGCCTTAAGTAAGATACATGAATGCTAGAGGGTACCAAGTCAGTTGCAAGGACCTGTCACATAGGCAAGGTTATTAGGTATCCAGTCATCTTGTTTGGGTACTTTGGGGTATCCCTACTAAAGTGAGATATAAGTTTCTGCATCTTGCCTGGTCCACTGCAAGGAAGGAGGCACAGCGTTTTGTAAGCGTCTTTGGATTTGGGAGGCTTCATATACCACACATGGAGACGCTGCCCCTGATATTTGCTGGAAAATCCATTAGGCTGCCAGTTTTGAGTAGGGTCACACCAAGAAAAGCAACAAAAGGCTCTTCAGCAAGTCTAGGCTGCTTCACTCTTCTAACCTGTTAGACTCAAGGCACTACACTTTAGTTTCAGACAGAGATATGATAGAGAGCTTCTGGCAGGCTCGCAGAGCAAGACTGTCAGGTGTTTGGAATAAGACTTGGCCTCTTCTGACAACTATACTTGACCTGAAAAACAACTTTTAGTTTGTTGCTGGGTGAGTCAAAGACTGAAAACCTGACTTTTGAAAATAAGAAAATATGCATCATAAATTTAGACATGCACATATCATTCCAGTGTAAAACGAAAGTGTTATGTATGAGACAGGGCCAAGAAGGGTCAGGAAGCACAAATAAACTGCATGAGTGAGTGGTTCAGACTTCCACAGTAGCTGCTCTTACTACTCTCCTGCTTTTCCCTTGGACAATAGCTCCAATTCGTTGAGGGAATTCTCTATGACCAGCTGAAGGAGAAGAAAGAATGGGCCTGGCTTATGGATGGATGGCATGTGGACCTCTAACAGAAATGGATAGCCACTGCATTACAGCCCCGCATAGGTGGTACTGAAAGATAGTAAGGAAAGAAAATGTTCTCAGGAGGCAGAATTTTGGGCAGTCTTTTGGGTGTCTATTTAATGTGAAAGGGGAGATAGCTCAAAGGGTGAATTTATACAAACTGATTGGCCAGTGGTTAAGGAATTGGAAAGAACAAAATAAGAAGAGTGGTGACAAGGTCTGGGGAGATGTCTGTGATGGGCCTCTCAGCATGGGCACAGAGTGGGAAGATATTTGTGTCCCATGTAAATGCCCATTAGAGGGCATCCAAGTGGTGAATGAGTGCTTCGAATAATTAAATGGATAAGATGATCTCTCTTAGCGATGTCAGTCTGCCTATTTCCCTAGCCATTTATATGATTGGTCAATGGAGGTATATAAAGTGAACATGGTGGCAGGAATGGAGGCTATGCATGGTCTCACCAGTATGGGCTCAGTCTCACCATAACTGATTTGTCTATGCCATCATTGAGTATTCAATCTGCCTATAGCAATATGAACCTGAAATATGACACCATTCATGATATTCAGGTAAGTCTCCTGTGGAATGGCGTATGTAGACTCATTTATGGCACCATATGGAGACAAATCTTGTGAGGACAGGGTGTTACTTATATGATGCAGTATATTCCTTAAACAAGTGGCTAATATAAGTTCCTAAGCATGTGAAACCATATGTCCAAGATTCAAGGGCTGGAGGTGAGAATGGACTTTATTATACCAAATATTTGTTTTGGGGAATGTTTTCCTCACATCCTTGCAATCTTGGATTCTGTGGGTTTATAGTACCAGAAGGAGAAATGAATCCATAAGGAAATACAATAATAGTTCCATTGAATTAGAAGCTGAGATTGCCCACTGGCCATTTTAGGCAGATGAAGCAAAGACAGAGAAGAGCTTATTGCATGTACTGGCTGGGTAATTGATTGATCCTGATTACCAAGGAGAAACAAATATGCAGTGGGGATGAGGAGGATTATTTATGGAACCCCAGTGGGATTTGTGGCTACTTAGGACTTTATCACCCCGTGGCCCTTGGCAATAGAAAATTGTGGCAATGTAGTAAAGATAGGACCACCAAAGGGCTCAGCTCCTATAGGACTAAAGTTTGACTCAGGCAATCAGGTTAAAAACCCATTCAACTAAGATACTTTAATAGAATAAGGAAACAAGAAATGGGCGTTGGAAGAAAGATGTTGTGGTTAACAACTTAGACATACTGACCAGTTACAGAAGCAGAGATTTTAACAGCTATGTCCTCTAATCATTTTTTCTTATCCCCATGTTTCCTCCCACTCCTTTTATGAAGAGCACTGCTGATGGCTAACATTTTTAGGTTGCAAGTGATCTGGCCTTGGAGATACGGTAACTGGTTGGGAACACAAAGTTGTCACCCAAGCAAAGGATGACAGTGGATGTCAAGAAGCAAGACTATGCTGGATCCTTTCTGCTGTTCTACCAGATCCATCCTCCACCCTCATCTATCATTGTCTGTGTGGATCTTGATCAATGGACTTTACCTCTGGCTCCTGATTGGGTTTGCACAATGGGAAGCAGAAGAAAGTGAAGTTGTGGCTCCTTCTTTTCATAGAGCTGCAGGTTGGACATGCCCGTTTCCTCAAGTCTACAGCCCTTTTCAGCTGGAATTCACCAGCTAACAACTTCCTCCAGGTTTAGATAGCCACTAAATTATCTTGCCCCTTCAGGGTTAAGGGGTAATGGGTTCCCCTCTATTAGTAGCCAGTGGGTAATGAACTATCTCTGGTTTGTTCCTTAAAACATGCCCATAATAGTCTCTTTAAATAATTCTCCTTAAATTACCTGGCCTGAGTAGGTCCCACTGGAACTCTGATTCATGCACACACTTAGTTCGTTCTTTGCAACCACTCAATGGCATAGATGGGTACGTGATGTCACTTTCTTGCTTAAAATGTTTTAGTGCCTTGTCATTGTAATTGAAATAAAACCCAAAGAGTATGGTTTGCAAGGCCATACTTGACCTGGTGTCTGCCTCCCTCTCCAGGCCAATCTCTCCTCACTCTCCTTCAACCCTGTTGCAAGTCGCGTTAAGATCCCCTGTGGCTCTTTCTCTTGAGGTGCTCATCCCCGAGATCTGCCTGCCTGTACTTCAAATTTCAATTGAAATATCACTTCCTCAGAGTCTTTCCCTAGCTATTCAGTCAAAAGCAGTCATCTAAACACTGTCACATTATCCTATATTAACTCTTCTCACAGGACTTAATAACAAGCAATTACTGATATTTTCTCGTCCATTTTTATACCTTTAATCATCTATCAATCACGTCTGCCTGCCTTCCTTCCTTCCTTCCTTCCTTCCGTCCTTCCTCTCTCCCTCCCTCCCTCCCTTCTCTCTCCTCTCCCTTTCTCTTGCTTTCTTGCATTCTTTCTGGCTTTCTTGTTTTCTTTCTTGTTTTCCTGCTTTTTTTTCACAGGGTCTCATTCTGTTGCCCAGGCTGGAGTCTGGAGTGCAGTAGTGTGATCATGGCTCACTGCAGCCTTGACCTCCCTGGGGTCAGGTGATGCTCCTGCCTCAGCCTCCCAAGTAGCATGGTGTGCACCACCATACCCAGCTAATTTGTGTGTGTGTGTGTGTGTATGTGTGTGTTTTAGAGCCTGGGTTTTGCGGTGTTGTCCAGGCTGGTGTTAAACTCCTGGGCTCAGGTGAGTCTCCCACCTTGGCTTCTCAAAATGCTAAGATTACTGGCATGAGCCACTGCACCTGGCCCCACTATTTCTTTAGAAGAAAAATTTCCTGAGGACTAGCTTTTAATATGTGTTGATATTAAATTAAAAAGCAGAGATTAGCTCCATCCTATAGATAAGGTAACAGGAGTTCAGAGGTTACAGTTATTAGTGTGAGAATCAGCGCCTATGACTTCTGATATCCATATACCAGGGTCTATTCCTCATCTGATTTCCCAAGCCTAAAAATGTTGTGGGAAAGACATGTAATCAATCTAAGTATCTATCAATGAATGAATGGATAAAGAAAATGTGGTGTATATATACAATGAAATAATCAGCCATAGAAAGGAAAAATGCCATTTGCAACCGTCACGGATGAACCTAAAGGATATTATGTTAAATGAAATCAGCCAGGCACAGAAAAACAAATATCTCATGATCTCACTGATATGTGGAATCTAGAGAAGTTGATCTCATGGAAGCAGAGAGCAGTGGTAACAGTGGTTACCTGTGGGATGGTTGGTCGGGAGGAGAGATGGGGAGAAGTTGGTCAAAGGATACATAATTATAGTTAGATAGGAAGAATACATTTTAAGAGAACTATTTTATGGCAAGGTGACTGTAGTTAATGATGGTATAATGTATTCTTGAAAAATGTAAAGACAGTGGACGTTATGTGCTCTTAACACAAAAATGATAACAGTGTTAGGCAATGCGTCTTGTTAATTAGCTAGATTTAGCCTTTCCATAATGCATATGTACTTCAAACCATCATGTTGTACATGATAAAAACATGCAATGTACTCTGTCAATTTTAAAACATAAATTTAAAAGGTGCAGGAGAAAAATAAAATTAAAATGCTATGGGAGATGAGCTATGGGAGGTAGTGAGCACATCTTAACTTATGTGAGACAAAACTCCTGGAAAAATAATGGGGAGCCTTCTATCTCCTTAGCCATGCTAGATTTAAAAATGAATTGTTCTCCAATACTAAATTACCATTTCCCAAAAGGGAACACAAAGCTGTTGAACAATTCAGTAAGATGTTAAGAAGACATTCCATGATTTAGCAGCCAAAATAACTTTGTTAAATATTTGGTTAATGTCTCTTTACTGTAGGAATTCCTAGAGCCTTTAATATGTTTCTTGTGAAGGAAGGCAGATGTACTATGCAAAGCTACCCCAATTGATTAGAATAGAAAATACTTTATGAGAATCCTATTAATATCTCATAGAACATGCATTTCCTGGACCAAAGTTGAGTAAACACAGAATTAAATCTTTAGTGATAGACATCACATTGGCAGAACAGTCTCATTATAAAGATAAATTTAATAATGAATTATATGTAGAGAAGGAAGAGGGAGTATGTTTATATTGGTGTCTTCTGAATTTTGTTCTTTTGTGTCATTTATTCAGTTTCGTGTGAAAGTCTTTTTCTTTCTTTTTTTTATTATACTTTAAGTTCTGGCGTACATGCGCAGAACGTACAGGTTTGTTACATAGGTATACACGTGCCATGGTGGTTTGCTGCACCCATCAGCCTGTCATCTACATTAGGTATTTCCCCTAATGCTATCTCTTCCTTAGCCCCCCAACCCCAACAGGCCCCATATGTGATATTCCCCATCAGCCTGTCATCTACATTAGGTATTTCCCCTAATGCTATCTCTCCCTTAGCCCCCCAACCCCAACAGGCCCCATATGTGATATTCCCCTCCCTGTGTCCATGTGTTTTCATTGTTCAACTCCCATTTATGAGTGAGGACATGAGGTGTTTGGTTTTCTGTTCTAGTGTTAGTTTGCTGAGAATGAGGTTTCCAGCTTCATCCATGTCCCTGAAAGGACATGAACTCATTTTTTTCTATGGGTGCATAGTATTCCATGATGTATAAGTGCCACATTTTCTTTATCCAGTCTGTTATTGATGGACATTTGGGTTCCAAGTCTTTGCTATTGTGAACAGTGCTGCAGTAAACATATATGTGCATGTATCTTTATAGTAGAATGATTTAAAATCCTTTGGGTATATATGCCATAATGGGATTGCTGGGTCAAATGGTATTTCTAGTTCTAGAACCTTGAGGAATCGCCACACTGGCTTCCACAATGGTTGAATTAATTTACACTCCCAACAGTGTAAAACGTTCTTATTTCTCCACATCCTCTCCAGCATCTGTTATTTCCCGACTTTTTAGTGATCGCCATTCTAACTGGCACGAGTCTTTTTCTTTTTTCCAAGTATGTGTCTGCCAAGTTTTTATTTCCCTCATCAAACCATGTATTATTTCTGACTATTCTGGTAGAAGTGTTGAAACATTTTTAAGCCTATTGCAAATGTCTTCTGTCCAGATCCAGATAATTTCTACGGGAGTCTGATCGATATCTCATTACTGCCAGGGCAGCCTGCACTGCTGTAGTTTGTAGTCTATTTGCTTATTGTAGGAATTATATCATTAAGAAGACTTAAGGTGTAAAACATTGAGTGACAAAGATGTTTCAATGAGGAAAAAAGGGACTTCAACTAGAATGTAAAGAGCACAAGAATAAAGTCAAGGAAGGAAGAAAGGAGAGAGGGAGGAAGGAAAGAAGGGAGGGAGGAAGGGAGGGAAGGACAAGGACAAAGCCTAAACTTGCTAAAATGCTGGGATAATTGGCACAGAGAGGTCCTGTTGCTAGAGAAAGCAAGTTAGATGGTCACCCTATTTATGCCATTTTTAGCTATTCTGCTCATTGGTATGTACTTAATAGAAATATGTGCACATGTGAAATGAGAAATATACAAGAATGTTTAAAGCAGCATTATTTATAATAGACCTAGAGTGGAAATAACTAAAATAGGCATCAACAGTAGAATGGAATACCATGCAGCAATGGAAAAGAATAAACTACAGCTATATGCTACAACATGAACATATCTGAAAGCATAATATTAATTTCCTTTAATATAAATGTCAAGAACAGGCAAAATTAAATTATAATGTTAGATGTAATAATCACCTTTGAGGATGGTGTAAGCAATTGATTAAGATAGTTTCAAGGGACTTCTGTGGTGCTGGCAATATTTTATTTCTTTTTTTTAATGTGGTAAAAAACATAAAATTTACCATCTCAACCATTTTTAAGTGTACAGTATAGTAATGCTAACTATAGCTCATTGTTTTGGCAGATTTTTTGAACTTTTCATCTTGCAAAACTGACTCTATACCCACTGGTCAAGTGATCTTCAACAAGGGCACTAAAACTATAAAATGGGGAAATAATATTTTCTTCAACAAATGGCATTGAGAAAACTGAATATCCATATACAAAAGAATAAAGTTGGACTCTTACCTTATACCATATTTTAAAATGAACTCAAAATGGGATTAAAGATCTGAAACTTTAAAACTCCTAAACTAGTAGGGAAGAATCTTTACAAAGCTGAATTTGGCAATGATTTATTGCCTGTGACACCAAAAGCACAGGCAATGAAAGCAAAAATAGACAAATGGAACTACATCAAACTAAAAAGCTTCTGCACAGCAAAGAAAACAATCAACAGAGTGAAAAGGCAAAAATGGGAGAAAACATTTGCAAATCATATATCTGGGAAGGAGTCAATATCAAGAATATATAAAGAACACCTGTAACTTAACAACAACAAAAACAAAAATAATCCAATTTAAAAAATTGGCAAAGGACTTAAATATATATTTCTCCATAGAAGACATACAAATGCCCAATAAGCATATGAAAAGGTGTTCAACGTCACTAATTATTTAGAAAACTCATGTCAAAGCCACAGTGAGATATCACTTTATACCTATTAGCATGGCTGCCATTTAAAAAAAAACCCAAAAAACAGAAAATAACAAGTGCTGGCAAAAATGTGGAGAAATTGGAACCCCTGTGCACTGTTAGTGGTGCTGTAAAATTGTTCAATCCCCATGAAAATTTGTCTCAGGACTCTATTCTGGTCCACTGGTCTGTATGTCTGTCTTTACATCAATACCATACTGTTTGGATTGCAGTAGCTTTGTAATATGTTTTGCAATCAGGAAGTGTGAGGCCTCTGGTTTTCTCATTTCTCTTAGGATTGTTTTGACTATATGGCTTCTTTTGAGATTTCATATGAATTTGAGGATTTTTTATTTTTAAAAAATTCCATTGAAATTTCATAGGGATGGCATTAAATCTGTAGATTGCATAGTTTGCATATTTTAATAATATTAAGCCTTTCAATCTGTGAAAATAGGATGTTTTTTCATTGATTTGTGTCTTCTTTAATTTCTTTCAGCAATGCTGTGTAGTTTTTAGTGTATAAGTCTTTCACCTCCTTGCGTAAGTTTATTCCTAAGTATTATATATTTTTGTTGCTATAATACATGAAATATTTTTCTTAATTATCTTTTAAGATTGTTCATTGTTAATGTATAGAAATGCAACTGATTTTTGTGTGTTGATTTTGTATCTTGCAACTTTGCTGAATTCATTTATTACCTTAAACAGCTTTTTTGTGGAGTTCTTACAAGTCTCTACAAATATGGTCAGAGGCGTTTGAACTAGAGTGACTCCATCTTGAATAGGGGATGGGTAAAAAAAGGCTGAGACCTGCTGGACTGCATTCCCAGAAAGTTAAGCATTCTTAGTCACAGGATGAGATAGGAGGTCAGCACAAGATACAAGTTACAAAGACCTTGCTGATAAAACAGGATGAGGTAAAGAAGTTGGCCAAAACTCACCAAAACCAAGATGGTGATGAAAGTGACCTCTAGTCGTCCTCACTGCTCATTATATGCCAATTACAATGCATTAGCATGCTAAAAGACACTCCCACCAGCGCCATGACAGTTCACAAATACCATGGCAGTGACTGGAAGTTACCCTCCATAGTTTCAAAAAAGGAGGGACCCTCAGTTCTGAGAAATCTCTGTCCCTTTCCCAGAAAACTCATATATAATCCACCCCTTGTTTAGCATATAATCAAGAAATAACTATAAATATACTCAATCGAGCAACCCACACTGCTGCTCTGCCTATGGAAGAGCCATTCTTTTGTTTCATTAGGTTTTTAATAAACCTACTTTCACTTTACTCTTTGGACTCACCCCAAATTTTTTCTTGTGCAAGGTCCAAGAACCCTTTTTTGGGTTCTGGATCGGGATCCTTTTCCAGTAACAATGTCATCTGCAAACAGAGATAACTTTATTTCTTCCTTTTCAATTTAGATACCTTGTATTTCTTTTTCTTTCCTAATTGTTTTTGCCTAATTGCTAGGACTTCCAGTACTATGTTGAATAGAAGTGGAGAGAATGGATATTCTTGCCTTGTTCCTGATCTTACAGGAAAAGCTTTCAGTTTTTCATTATTGAGTGTGATGTTAGCTGTGGGCTTTTCATATATGGCCTTTATTTTCTTGAGATAATTTATTTGTATTTCTAGTTTGTTGAGTGTTTTTATAATAAAAAGGCATGAAAATTTTGTCTAATGCTTTTTGTGTCAATTGAGATGATTATGTAATTTTTATCCTTTCTTCTGTTAATGTGGTTTATTACACTGATTGGTTTTTACACGTTGAACAATCCTTGCTTCTTAGGGATAAAACCCACTTAGTCGTGGTGTATAATCCTTTTAATGTACATTTGAACTCTGCTAGAATTTTCTTTTTCTCTTTTTTTTTTTTTTTTTTTTGAGAAGGAGCCTTGATCTGTCGCCCAGGCTGGAGTGCAGTGGTGCGATCTCAGCTCACTGCAAGCTCCGCCTCCTGGATTCACGCCATTCTCCTGCCTCAGCCTCCTGAGTAGCTGGAACTACAGGCACCCGCCACCACACCTGGCTAATTTTTTGTATTTTTAGTAGAGATGGGGTTTCACCATGTTAGCCAGGATGGTCTGGATCTCCTGACCTCATGATCCTCCCACCTCGGCCTCCCAAAGTGCTGGGATTACAGGCCTGAGCCACCGCATCCGGTGAACTCTGCTAGAATTTTATTGAGAATTTTTGCATCAATATTTATCATGGATATTGAACTCCATAGGTTTCTTTTCTCATAGTAGATTGATCTGGCTTTGCTATCAGGTTAATTCTGTGCTCAGATAATAAGACTGGGTGTTACCTCCTTTTTAATTTTTTGAAAGAGTTTGAGAAGAATTGGTGTTAACCTTTCTTTAAATATTCGGTAGAATTCTACAATGAAACCATCTGGTACTGGTCTTTTCTTTTCTGGGTGGTTTTTGATTACTGATTCAGTCTCCTATACTGGTTACAGGTTTGTTCAGACTTTTTATTTCATGATTAAATCTTGGTACATGGCATTTTTCTAGTAACTTATCAATTTTTTTTAGGATATCCACTTGGTGTAAAATAAAATATTTCCTGTCATATACAAAACAACTTTCATTTCATTCTTGAGTGGTGTTTACTTCTGATTACAATTGTGTATAACAGAGGTGTCGAATCTTTTAGCTTCCCTGGGCCACACTGAAAGAAAAAGAGTTGTCTTGGGCCACACATAAAACACGCTAACACTAATGATAGCTGATGAGCTAAAAAAAAAAAAAAAATCACACACAAAAAATCTCATAACGTTTTAAGAAAGTTTCCGAATTTGCGTTGGGCCACATTCTAAGCTGTCCTGGGTTGCATACAGCCGGCAGGCCACAGATTAAACAAGGTTGGTGTATAACCCAATGCACTCTTAGAAAAATTTGAACATTTTAAAACCAAACTGTCTAATGAAAACCCCTATTATTCAAGAAATGTCTATATAATACTTAATTTTTCTAATTTAGCATAGATCATCAGTTAAAATTAAGAAGAGAAACACAAATATAACTATCAAACACACCCATGAAAAAATCTCAGGGTAATAAATTGATTTTTGGTTGACTATTTTGTCTGTTTGCAAAGTAATGTGATAGCTTTTCAGTAATTTATTGAGTCACTTTCTCAGTCATCAAGATGTTATTGCATTTATCAGACTGAGACGTCACTTCTTAAAAGCAGTTGTAATTAAACTGTAGCAGCCAAATAAAATAGAGAACAACCCTATCAATCCCCTTCATTCTTCCTTCCTTTCAAGAGTATGGCTCCATTTCTTTCAGAATATCCTTTAAAAACTGATTGAATAGAAATCCATCTCCTTCCTAGCATAGGGATTTAGAATGGGTGCCACACATATTTGAAAAGAAGTGCTGTAAAGTGTTTGCATTTCAAGACAAAAAACTAACCGCTGGCTGATACACCTGAGCAAAAGGCAACTCTGCCTTCCCTGTAGTAAATGTAATTTAATATAGGTCATTAGCTAAGGGAAGAGCAGCAATTTGAATTTTCAAAGTTTGATTCTCGGGGTCATCTACTTAAGAATCACCTGGGCTGCCCATTAATGGAAAGGGCAGGGAGGGTCCCATGGATTTGCATTTCCATTTCCATGGGCAGCCAGAGTGATTTTTTTGGGGGGAGGGGGATGGCATCTATCTCTGCGGCCAGGCCGGAGTGCAGTGGCGCCATCTCGTTTCACTGCAACCTCCGGCTCTCTGGTTCAAGCGATTCTCCTGCCTCAGCCACCACGCCCAGCTAATTTCTGTATTTTTTAGTAGAGACGGGGTTTCACCATGTTGGCCAGGATGGTCTTGATCTCCTGACCTCGTGATTCACCTGCCTCAGTCTCCCAAACTGCTGGGATTACAGGCATGAGCCACAGAGTGATTTCTTTCCTTTGCAGAATCTCAATAAGCTCTGGAGAATTAGATGGACTGGAAAGACTGATTCTTTTGATTATTTGTGAGCATTCTTGGCAGCTCCTTAAGTGGCAGTAACACAGAGTAAATTCCTGCCTCAAAAATATCTTAATAGATTTTTAAGTTCAGGCTTATACATTATTAGATATATTAGTTTTTAGATTTCATATTTCAGTTATGTTGGATTCTACTAACTCATCAATTCACGGCATTAATTCATGGTATTTTCAGAGTTCTCTAAAGTCTTTTCATATCATACTCACTTTCTATATTTTAATATGCCCCAGGAGGGCAGGAATCTTTTTGTTTGTTCACAGATGCATAACAACTACCTAAAACAATTCCTGGCTCATAGTGTTACAGTTTGGATTCGCCACTGGTAATTCAGATACCTGCCATGGGTAACAATGGCAAGTGTTCAATAAATATTTGCTGAATGAATGAATAAATGGAGAGGGGTATACCCACAGATTAAATGTCAATTTCTCATTTTGTTGAAGCCGTAGCTGTGTGCACAAAGATTCAGAAGGGTTTCTTAGGATTTGAACAAGGCCGATGGCTTTTGATTCAAGGTACTAAAGGATGTACAGATGTTTCTTCTTAGATTTGCCTGTGCAGATTGGTAAGGGCATCAACAAAAAAATAACTGTTCTTCTAAAAGTCTTGGGAAAGGAAAGAAGAAAAGGAGACAGGAAATGGAACAACTGGTGATAGAAGAAAGGAGAGAAGGAGGAAAAGCTCAGGGAAGAAAGGTTGGGCAAACTTAGAAATTGAGGAAGGCTTCATGTGACAGAGAGTAGGCAATTCAGGTCCAAAATTTGTTACCTACAATTCTGAAATTATGAAAGCATGAAAACAAACATTTTTAAAAATTCGTTTGATAGCAAAACCTGACCTGAATTGCTGTGAAGGTCTTCATAGTCCTTCTCTTGTGTCGTGGGAATATTTCTTAGTTTTACTGCAATAAGGTTAATATTGTGGATGAAAAAGTGTCAAACTCTGTAAAATATTTGAAAGGATTTATTCTAAGCCAAATATGAATAACCAAGACCCAAGGCACAGTCTCAAAAGGTCCTGAGAACATGTGCCCAAGGTGGTTGGGTTACAGCTTGATTTTATACATTTTAGGGGGACAGAAGTTACAGGCAGACATCAATCAATATATGTAAGGCATAAGTTGGCTTGGACCAGAAAGGCAGGACAACTTGAAGCAGAGGCTTTCAGGTCATAGGTAGCTTCAAAGGTTTCTTGACTAGCACTTGGTTGATAGAGTTATTAGATAAAGAACTGGAATCAACGGAAAGGAATGTCTGAGTTAAGATAATGGGTTTTGGAGGCCAAGATTCTTATTATGTAGATGAAGCCTCCAGGTAGCAGCCTTCAGAAAGAATAGATGAAAATGTCTCTTATTAGACTCCAAAAGGTACCAAAGTCTTACTTAATCTCTCCTAGATCAGGAAAAGACCTGGAAAGGGAAGGGGATTCTCTACAGAATGTAGATTTTTCCCATAGGAGACAGCTTTGCAGGGTCATTTCAAAATATGTCAGAGAAATATATTTTGGGGTACAATACTCAGATTTCTTTCAGGGCCTGCTATCTGTCATGTGATGAGATACTAGAGTCAGGTTGGAATTTGGTATGTTATTGCTACAAAGTGCCTATTTTCTCAGTCTTAAGATCTCTGTTTTAATGTTAACGTTGGTCAGTTGTGCCTGAATTCCAAAGGGTGGAGAGTATAATGAGGGATGTTGGGCTGCCCCCTCTTCCCATCATAGTTTGAACCAGTTTTTCAGGTTAACTTTGTAATGCCCTTGGCAGAGAGAAAAGATCCATTCAGTCAGTTGGGAGGCTTAGAATTTTATTTTTGGTTTACAATATGATTGATTATGGGGTATTGCCCCAGACTCTTCTGTAATATACATGTGTAAATATCATTATCTTTATAAAAATCAAGAAAATTCTGAACTCCCAAACACCTCTGGCCCCAAGGGCTTCAGATAAAGGATTGTGGACCTGTATAACTAACATCTCACAAAGGTATGTGAAAGGGGAATACATTTGTCCAGATCTCAGGGTATTATGTGGGTGTTTGGGGTTAAATTGTGTCTCCCTCACCTTCAAATTCTTATGTTAAAGCCCTCACCCCCAAGTATCTCAAAATGTGACCTTATTTGGAGATAGGGTCTTTACAGAGGTAGTCAAGTTAAAATAAGGTCATTAGGGTAGGCCCTAATGCAGTATGACTGGTGTTCATATAGAAAGAGGAAATTTGGGTATGAACAGGTATAGAGAGATCACTATCTACAAGCCAAGAAGAGAGGCTGGAATAGATCCTTTTCTCACAGCTTTCAGAAGGAACTAACCCTGCCCACACCTTGATCTTGGACTTCCAGGCTCCAGAACTGTGAGACAATAAATTTCTGTTGTTTAAGTCACCCAGTCTGTGATACTTCGTTACAGGCCTGTAGGAAACAGACATAATAGATATGTGAGTGCTGTGAACCCCAAATATCTGAGACAGGTCTCAGTCAATTTAGAAAGTTTACTTTGCCAAGGTTAAGGACACACCCATAACACAGCCTCAGGAAGTCCTGATAGTATGTGCCCAAGGTGGTCGGGGTACAGTTTGCTTTTACACATTTTAGGGAGACATGAGACATCAATCAATATGTAAGATGTATATTGTTTCATTCTGGGAAGGCGGGACAACTTGAAGTGAAGGCTTCCAGGTTAAAAGTGGATAAGAGACAAAAGGTTGCATTCTTTTGAGTCCCTGATCAGCCTTCCACTGAAGACATGATTTAGTCTGACTTAGTGAATCTGCATTTTTACATAAACAATAGGGCAGAGGAAGCAATCAGATATGCATTTGTCTCAGGTGAGCCTCAGAGGGATGACTTTGAGCTCTGTCTGTCCTTTGTCCACAAGGAATTTCTTGTGGGCAAACTGTGAGGGAGGTATGTAGCTTCTTATCTTTGTAGCTATCTTATTTAGGAATAAAATGGGAGGCAGGTTTGCCTGACATAGTTCCCAGCTTGACTTTACTCTTGGTTCAGTGATTTTGAGATACCAAGATTTATTTTCCTTTCATAGTGCTCTACAGGAAATGCCAGAGATATTGGTGTGCTGCAAGTAAAGAGAATAAGACCCGCCTGGCACAGTGGCTCACACCTGTAATCTCAGTGCTTTGGGAGGCCAAGGCAGGAGGATCACTTAAGGCCAGGAATTAGAGATCAGCCAAGGCAACATGGCTAGATTCCAGTCTTCACAAAAATTTAAAAAATTATCTAGATTGGGAGACTGAGGTGGGAGGCTTACTTGAGCCCAGGAATTCAAGACTGCAGTGAATTATGATCACGCATTCCAGCCTGGGTGATGGAGGGAGACCCTATCTTTCTAAAAATAAAATAAAATTAAAAGCATAAAGCCAAAAGTGGCTTAAAAGTTTGAATTGGTGATAAATAGTTCCAGGGTTGTTTCAGTGTTTTGATGCTATCATCAAGGACCTGGCCCCTCTTTTCTTGCCTTTTTTCCCTTTTCCCTCCCCTCCCCTCCCCTCCCCTCCCCTTCCCTTCCCTTCCCTCCCCTCTCCTCCCCTCCCCTTCCCTTCACTTCCCTTCCCTTCCCTTCCCTCCCCTCCTCTCCCATTCTCTTCCCTCCCCTCCCCTCTCCTTCCCTTCCTTCCCAGTCCCTCCCCTTTCTTCTCTTTTCTTTTTTTTCACCTCCTCCTTCCTTCCTCCTTCCCTCCCCCTCCTCTTCTTCACCATCAGTGTGGCAGCAGTATCTCTCTCCATGGCTATACAATGGCATCAGTTGCTCCAAGTATTATATCCTCATATGACAAAATATAAAATAGGAAAGGAAGAGGTTCTTCTTGAGGCTTTCTCAGCAGTCTCCCTATATTTATTTCATTGGTCAGAACCAAGTCACATGGCCATTGCCTGCTGCAGGAAGGCTCGGAGAGGGAGTACAGTCTGTTCTGCCACATCCATTTCCAGGAAATGAGCACATACATGCATTGGTAAATAGGGGAATTATGTTGACATACTCTGGAAGCTGTGTTGGTGTAGCAAAAGAGCAGACTATAGCAGCCTAGCAGGAGAGAGAATTAATAATAACTTTTAGCAGGAAAGGCAAAAGCCTTTAGCTGTACAGGCAGGAATCTTTTTTAACTTTGTGAAAGAAAATGTAAAATGAGTGCTTATTCCTAACACTCCCTCATGTGAGGGCACCTGTTACTCCTGAGTCTTGTACAACTCTAAGCCTGTGGCGGGTTCCACTTCCTCCTATATTTCACTCGCGTCTGTGTGAAGAGAACACCAAACAGGCTTTGTGTGAGCAACAAGTTTATTTCACCTGGGTGCAGGCGGGCTGAGTCCGAAAAGAGAGTCAGCGAAGGGAGATAGGGGTGGGGCCGTTTTATAGGATTTGGGTAGGTAGTGGAAAATTACAGTCAAAGGGGGTTGTTCTCTAGTGGACAGGGGCGGGGGACACAAGGTGCCCACCAGGGGAGCTTTTGAGCCAGGATGAGCCAGGAGAAGGCGTTTCACAAGGTAATGTCATCAGTTAAGGCAGGAACAGGCCATTTTCACTTCTTTTGTGATTCTTCAGTTACTTCAGGCCATCTGGATGTAGACATGCAGGTCACAGGGGATATGATGGCTTAGCTTGGGCTCAGAGGCCTGACTCTATACCCACTCTATCAGCAGCCTCACTGTCTCAGAATTCTGGAATGCATTCCATATTGTTCTTTCTTTCTCTTTTTAAAGTGACTTTTTAAGCATAACATATATGAACCACATGTGAATACATGAACCGGAAATGAATAGTCCATGTTGTTTTAATGCTTTTTATTATATCCTGAGTAGCCCTAGCTATCTTAACTGCCGGCCTAATGTTGTCCAAATTATATTCTGAAATACCCTCTATGTTTTTTTTTTAGGTCTACTTTTACCCCCAACCCCTTCTTTTTCCTATAAGCTCTATTATTTTTAGGGCCTAGTTTTGCAAAAAAACAAGGATTTCCAGTAACGGACTTATAGCTGAAACAACTGAATCTGACATTTTCAGTTCCCGTCCCAAGAACAGGGCTCTGTCAGCTGAAAGAAGCAGGTGCAATGATTTGTTGGGTAGAGGTCAGCAATGTCTGTCTCATAGTGCATATGGACATAACTTTACTCTCACAGGTTCAATATTTGACATGATGAGAATGGTTCAGAAAAAGTAAAAATGCTACAGCTGAATGTGGAGACCGACAGTTTAATGTAATTGGTAGTAGACTATCATTCAAGTGCAATTTGTACTGTGACTAATGGATGTGTGTACAAGGCTTGGGAAAGATTTGTGGCTCCTCCTTTGCCATCTTGTAGATGTAGGAGAGAGGAATGAGAGGCTGGTCCACCAGATTAGCAAAGCATTTTTATCTCTGCACAGCAGATCTTTGAGCAGCCCCAGACTACAGAAGCTGCTTGGAAATGTGGAGATGAGGATTCACTGGCCAATGCTTAGGCATACCAGGGGAATTTTTGGAGTGGGGGATAACTGCGGACACCCAGGCAGGCCACAAACTTCCAGAAGTAGCTTTCCTTGAAGGAAGCTTGAGCATATTAGCACCTGGGCCAGCCTGGGAAACATGAGTCATAGAGTCGCCCCAGCCTGACCTGCCCCGGATAGCAGAACCCACACTGCTGGGCCATGGGGGGATAATTGTAGGTTCTCTATAAGGCACTTCTCTGCGTTCAGCCAATTGAGAGGAGAGAAAGATCCTCAATCTTACTTTAAATAGAAAAATATCTTTCACAACTCCCTCTAGCGATTACCTAGATTCTTCTTAAAGATCACCAGTGACAGGTAATGTACTCTCTTTGGAGTTTATACTATATAGTTAAGAGAATGGATTCAAGTCAGATTGCCTGGGTTCAAATTCCAGTTACTCTACTCAACCAAGGATCTGATCTTGATCAAATTATTTAACATCCTGGGTCTCAGTCCTTTCATCTATAAAATGATGGTAATAATATACAGCATAAGGTTGTGAAGATTTTATATGTATATATATATACACACACACACACATTAATTAGAACATAATTAAGTTATATATAACTTTATATATATATATAACTTATACGTACATAATTTAGAGAAACCTAGCACCATACAAGTGTCATTCTTAGTACTGTTATTGTAATTATTTTTATTAGACTGACCAAATCAAAGATAATCCAAATCAGAACACATGGTCTGACCAGAAACTTCATTCCATTTCTTGGTTGAACTGAGAAGTTAAGTTGGATATCAAAATATTTGTAAAAAACATTTGTTGCCTTTACCCATCTCCTCATCTCCTATTCTTTCTTCCATTCCTTCTTCTGGAAGCTATCTAGCAGCTTCTCTCTGGAGGACTGCATTCTCTGCTTTCAGAATAAGTACTTCAAATGCTTCAAGTAGGGATAACACTGCCTCCATCTCCAGGAGTGGGCATGTGATTCAGTGTTGGCCAAAGGCACACATTCCCCTGACCATGTGATTTGTTCAGACTTGGGCATGAAACACTGTCAGAGCCAGTGGGGAACGAGTGTTTTGCCAGGTTAGCAGGAAGAAGCACAGATGTGTTCATTGTACGAGTTGGACCTGGGGGGATTTTGGAGCTGCTGGTAGCCATTTGGCAGCATATATTGCCTAAGGAAAAATCCATGGCATGGCATATATTTGTTATTCTTTTTGGCCACTGAGCACCTTCGAACAACTTTCCTATGTTGATGAATTCCCCAGTTTATGAGACCACTTTTGTCTGAGCACCTTCGAACAACTTTCCTATGTTGATGAATTCCCCAATTTATGAGACCACCTTTGTCTGTAAAAGCTAGATTCTTACCTTTGAGTCTTTCTTACTCCAGTATATGTGTGTTCTAGAATTTGCTATCAAACTCACTCTTGTCAGACTTTTAATCAGAAGCCAATGAGGTAAATAAGGACTTTATTCTTGGGAGGCAGTAGCAGCTTTATCCCATTTCTAGAAGCCCCAGTAGCTATGATTCTAGCAGGAGCATCCGGTGCCTGGAACCAGAGCTGCTAGGACAAGTTATACTGGCAATGGTATCTCCAGTGAGTTGGTTTTTAACTTGATTTGCAGTTGAGTTACTGGCTACAAGTTTCCAAATTTCATTCTCAAGTCTTTCCAAAGGTAGTGTGAGCTAGCTAAAATACTTTAGTAAATTCAGTTTTTTGCTTAAACTATCCATAGTTGGTGTCTGTTGTTTGCATTTAGGAACATTAAAGCAGAGAAGAACAGATTCGGGAGATGGAAAGAGACCGGGTCCTAGGGATGTCATATGGGTTCTCAGATCCAGCCACACCTGAAGCCAGAACCCCTTGCTTCTTCATTTATATGAAGCGATGAATTCTCATTTTCTTCAAGCCAATTTGAATTGAATTTTTGAAGCTTGCCTTCAAATACAGATACTCCTCCACTTACAATGGGGTTGTATCTTTATACTGTAAGTAAAGTTCAACTTATGGTATTTTCCACTTACAATGGGTTTATCCAGAGGTAACCACATCGTAAGTTGAGGAGTGTACTGAAGGCATATGGATTTGGCATCATTGTAAAGTAGAAAAATCTAAGACGAAATCTTACAAATTGGGGACCATCTATAATCTCAATTGTTGTCACCCTCGTCTTCTCTATTATGTCCTGTATATGATTTTTTAATGATTTTGACATAAAAGTTAAAATTAATAATATGCTTTTAAAAACCCATTTAATTCTCTCAGAGGCTATTTATTTCTGTGATCCAAGATTTTTTTTTTAACAGGCCAGACATCTGTTTAATGTTTAACATCAGGTGAAGCCAGAAAAGATTTGACAGTATTAATTTCATTTTTATCCTTGCAATATTTTTTTTTGTTTTAGCTTTTTAAAACATCTAACGGGCCGGGCACGGTGGCTCAAGCCTGTAATCCCAGCACTTTGGGAGGCCGAGACGGGCGGATCACAAGGTCAGGAGATCGAGACCATCCTGGCTAACCCGGTGAAACCCCGTCTCTACTAAAAAAAAAATACAAAAAACTAGCCGGGCGAGGTGGCGGGCGCCTGTAGTCCCAGCTACTCTGGAGGCTGAGGCAGGAGAATGGCGTGAACCCGGGAGGCGGAGCTTGCAGTGAGCTGAGATCCGGCCACTGCACTCCAGCCTGGGCGACAGAGTGAGACTCCGTCTCAAAAAAAAAAAAAAAAAAACATCTAACGTACTTAATCGTGGAAAGTGAAATTAAATGTATGATTTTTCTAATTGATTTCTAAAGTTTTATTAACTCATAACCAAGCTAGATACTAATTATTTATATTTAAGCATTAAACTTCACATGGTTGCATATACTTTTTGTAATAATCTGCCCACATTGTATTATAAAAATAGAAATTACACATTCACTCAAATGGATGTTTTCCTTCCAGTGGAAATGTTTCTAGAGTACATATTGTAATTTACTAAAATGTTTGACATCAAATTCCTTTTTCTGTCATTATAATTTCTGGCACATGCATTTCACATAAATTTTGGTCAAAGGATGTTTCTAGCACCCCTCCCACCCCAAAAGTTGTTGCTTCTCAATGTTTGTGAAACAAAATTATACACCTTTCTTTCTCAGAGCTGGGTCATATGGGCTAGTGAGTTTACTCATTGGCATGTGATTTGGACTTTCATCAAACCAACTAACCAAGATGAAACCAAGATGAAAATGTCAACTTATTTGAATGAACACATCTGTGTTACCTAAAAAAAAAAAAGCATGTTGGCGTAACATACACAAACACAATATTGGATTTATTTTTATTCTTTGGACTCAAAAATGTAGTTGATTCTTATCATTATAAAAGGAAAGATAAATATTTTTAAAAAGAGTGAAATTATAGAAACATTCAAAAGGAAAAAAGTATCCAGAATATTACTATCAGACATAACCATTGTTATTTTGGAGTATTATCTTTAAACCTTCTAACTAGACATGTATTTTAATATTCCTTTTCATTTTTGAGATAATCATGTCCACATAGTTTTATATAATGCTTTTTAATTAATTTCATAATAAAATAGTTGTAAAGCATTAATTTTGCATCGTCTGCAATTTGGATGAAATTATTCCATTGCATGACATTGTTACTTTGTTTGTGAATATGAGAATTCATAAAATTATGGAATTATAATTTTAATTTTATAATCATTATAGGTCTAGAATAAAGTCTTAGTTTTTATAATCTAATTATATGTTTGGTTTAAAATACATTATAATTTCACTTAATTTTCCAGATTACCATGAGAGGTATATAAAAATGGTAGCATTAACTTTATTCGTGGGTAAGGAGTTGGTGGGGCGTGGTGCCCATATGAGAGAATACACACTACACAGTCAAGAGACTTGAGTGTCTAAAGCCTGGCTCCCTTCAAAAGCAATGAACTCTGTGATCTTGGCCAAGTGACCCTGAATTTTAATTTGTGTAGCGGAAGGTTGGGGATGAAATTAGATCAGGGGTTCCCAAGCTGTTGTCTGTGAATCAGGGTTCATTTTAGACAAAGTTCTATCCAGTCTGTGATGAAAAGAGAAAACAAGTCAGTAAGTTTATCAGACAACAAAACTTATTTAAATACATTTTTCTCTCTCTTTCACCCCCTAAGGTTATAGCCTTTTCAGGAACCACTGCCTTAGATGATGATCCCTTTGGACTCTAAAATTCTGAAGCTATAAAGTAAGGTCTTAGGGACTCGAGAAGTAAAATATCAACCTAGTTAGAGGGTCAGAAAAACAAAAAATAAAAAGAAAACATAAAATATGTCATGAAGACGAGAAAGAAGTTATCCGTGTGTGTGTGTGTGTGTGTGTTTAGCAATTTTGAATTTTTAATGTTATCTGGTGCTCTGTAAAGACAATAGAGGCAAGTTGACTTCCTGTTCTGCTGGTGAAACTTCAGCTTCAATTCCTGGCAGAAGTTAACATTTAACATGACTTTAGTTGGGCCTTCCAATTTTTCTCATGGTTAGAGAGAGATTATTTAAATCAGCTTCACTAGTCTCATTTTACATTTTAATCTGATAAAACAGGGTGATCAGAAAGCCAGATCTGATGGAAGGAGGAAGGGGATATTTGCTTTTCCTTCTCATTTCCATTAGCTTTATGTCCTTGTATCTGGAGAGCACATAACGCTAGGGAAATCTGGGTTTTCTTACACAGCTGGTTTTAAAATACTGCTTTGCAACTCACTATGTGTAAAAACCAATCAGTAGTGCATTGATAGATGGCTCTTTAGTGAGTTTGGAAGTGAAATTATAGCTGTGATGACACATTGGCAGGCAAATGGTGGGGTGTGTTTAAAGAGCTGTATGCCCAGGGTTCAAATCAGGGCTCTGGTGGCTGCATTTGAGTAGATGAGTCATTCATCTGTCATGACCTCTGGAGTTATCCTCATTCACACAGGTTTCAGATTCATTCATGTAGACATGATATGTGTATGTCTTGAGGAGAATAATCAAGAGCTTTCCCCTTTATCATGAATTACAGAAAGGATTTATAAACCTGAAGTAGAATTTGAAATATTTTTCCAAACCAAAATAATATATTTACTTTTATCTACAACATTATGTTTTTGTAGTCTTCCAAATATTTCCCTCTAATTGCTTTTGTGCTGAATTCTTCACTTTGATTGATGTGATTCAATTCTATATGGAAGGCATAGCTCATCATTAAAGATCTGGAAATATACTGATAGAATATAATTGATTCTCATTTTAAAGTTTCACGTTTTATTTTCTCTTTCATTAGGAGTAACTTCTTACACAGCTTCTGCTTATGCAGATACATAACATAAATAGTTTTCAATTTCCTAGTTTCTCTCATTTTAAATGTGGGCAACAGAAGATGTGAATTTAATTCTTTCTGGTCCCTCATTCTGTCCAGGGTTTCCATTCATGTGGTTGTTCATAAGCATTATAGGCACACTTGGCTTCAGGGCATAAACGTATTCCCTACTCAGCAATAGAAATGATTTTTCTCTGAACTGGGACTGTGGAATCCATGGCTCTGGTTAAATGATGTCTTTGTCTGAGTCTCCTTTTTTTTTTTTCTTTTTTTTGAGACGGAGTCTCCCTCTGTCGCCCAGGCTGGAGTGCAGTGGCCGGATCTCAGTTCACTGCAAGCTCCGCCTCCCTGGTTCACGCCATTCTCCTGCCTCAGCCTCCCGAGTAGCTGGGACTACAGGCGCCCGTCAACTCGCCCGGCTAGTTTTTTGTATTTTTTTAGTAGAGACGGGGTTTCACCTTGTTAGCCAGGATGGTCTCGATCTCCTGACCTCGTGATCTGCCCATCTCGGCCTCCCAAAGTGCTGGGATTACAGGCTTGAGAGTCTTCCTTTTTAATGTTTACCTCAGTTGCTTTTCCATTAACTCTAAGTTGCAGAGCACCTTTGCCCAAGGGCACTTTTGTAGAGGTAAACAAAGTTGGTTGGAGGGCACACAGAGAGAAGTGATATCAGAGAGGGTCACATGTCTGGTGCTCCAGCTGCTGTAGCATTCAGGAGGCAGATTCCCAGAATGGGTCAATTTTATCAGTGTTTAAGAGAATAAAGAAATGTTAGAAGACTCCCAGAACCTGGCCCCAAATCTATTTTCAATCTGCTTTGTTCATGGCAAAGGGCATTCAAAAAACAGGCAAGACAAGCGGTGAAGCAATCAGCTATAAATAGTAGAGCCTCTGTTTGAAGACAGTGTGTTCTGTCAAGGACTGCGAATATTTGGGTTCTTGCAAAGAACTGTGTCTAATTTTACTCAAATTTGCAAGTGTAGATGAGAAAATCAAAGAAAAAAGTACCCAAGAGAACATAGCACATCATACCGGTGTTTGATGTTCTGTTTCATTTTGTTTTTTGTTCTAGTCACAGGACGGAAAATTTCCACTTTGCCTAGATTGTCTGCTGTTGCAGGGCTGCTCCACAAACTCCATTCACTTTACGGAGCATCTGCCACATGCCAGAAACGAGGCGTGAGCATCAGAAACACAAAAGAAACATTCCCACCCATAGCCCTGCAGAGGAGAAAGGCAAGAGAACTGAGAATTCTAACTTACCATCCCACATGCTGAGTGCTACAGAGAGGGTGATACGGAAAGAAAGGTGAGGACTTAGGGTAACTGACTCATCCTGGTTTGTCTGGCAGATTTTTGGTTTTAACACTGAAAGTCTTGTGTCCTGGGAACCCCCTTAGTCCCAAGCAAAACCAGACAGTTGGTTGTCTTAGTGAGGTACTCAGTGGGAACTGCTGGAGGGAGTAATGGGATTGGGGAGGGAATAGGATGTTAGAAAATGTCCCAGAAAAGAAGAAATGTTTAAGCTGCCTCTGAAAGGCTGAGGTAGGAAAAGATAGGTGTGCTAGGCAGAATAATGGCTCCTGAAAATAAGCAGAGCCTAATCATTCGAGCCTGTGAATGTTATCTTATATGGCAAAAGGGATTTTGCAAATGTGATTAAATTAAGATCTTGAGACAGAGTGTTCTAGATTATCTGGGTGGGCTTCTCTGTAACCATAAATGTTCTTATAAAAAGGACATAGAAATCTGCTAACAGAGGAGCAGACAGTGGAAGAGGTGACAATGGAAGCAGGAGGTCAGAGTAATGTACAGGAAGGGGTCACCAGCCCTGGAATGCCCATGGTCACCAGAGCTAGGAAAGGCATGGAAATAGATTCTCCCCCAGAGCATCCAGAAGGAACTGGCCTTGCAATAGCTTGACTTTAGCTGAGTGAAACTGATTTCTGGCTTCTGGCCTGCAGATGGTAAGAAAATAAGTGAGTGCTGTTTTAAGCCACTAAGCTTGCAGTGATTTGTGTCAGCAGTGACATGAGATGAATACAGGAGGGAATGCAGGGAAGGGCAATCTAGGCAGGAGGCTAGCATGACAAAACCTGTAAGAGGGCAAGGGATGTTCAGGATACCACAGGCAGTCAGTGTGTCTGCAGTGAAGCATGCATGGAAACACAGTAGGAGAGGAAGCTCCGGAGAGAGGCAGGGGCTGGGCTGTGAAAGAGTTTTTCCTCCATATTGAAGACAATGAAGACACACCCTATGCTTTAAAGCAGGGTCCTAATGTGATCATATTTCATTTCGGAAAAGTCTTTTTGGTAACAGGATGGGAAAGTAGATAATTGTGAGGAGGAAGAAGATTCAAAGAAGCAGAAACATCTACTTAGAATGATTATATTGTCCAGGCAAGAAAAGATAGGACCCTTGATGGCCAATGGGGACGAAGAACAGGGGCAGTTTCTAGAGATTCTCAGGAGGTGGGTTATACAGGACTTGGTGTCCACCAAGTGAGGCAAAGAAAAGGTTGAAATTTTCATTTGAGTGCTTTGGAGGATGGGACTGTCAATGCAGAGATGGGAATACAGGAGGAGCAGCATGTGTACAGGCTGTGGTTGGGAACGAGGGGTTAGCTTTTAGGATATAGAGGAATGAAATGCTCTCAAATGAGTGCATCTTTGTTCCGTTCAAAAATTGAATGCCACTTATAATCATCGGACACCTCTCAAGATGTGAAAGATTAAAATTACATTTTAAAAGCCTAAGTTACAGGCCAAACGTGATGGCTCACACCTGTAATCCCAGCGCTTTGGAAAGCCGCTATGGGAGGACTGCTTGAGGCTAGGGAGTGTGAGCAAGACCCCATCTAAGTTATGGTATTACATCACAAAAATACTACTATTTCTGTACTTAAAAATGCCATGGAGTACTAAAAACAGGTATATTAGTCCCCATTATTTAATTTTTGACTTTTGGAAATATACTTCTATTTCAAGGTTCTACTTAATCTTCCCTTTTCCTCCACTGGAACCAAAATATCCTATATTATAGATTTTTTTTTATTTATCTTATTTCTTCATTTAGGGAGATAAGCTTCTGAAAACCAAGACCGCGTTACATTCAACTTTGTGTCCTCACAACCTAGTACAGGATCTGCACATAGTTGCGCTTAATAAATATTTGTTGAATCAACCATTTACTATTGTTCTTCCTCATAGTAAGCTGACTTTACATTTCCCAATGCCTTATCATGTCTTTCTCATCACATCTAGTTGCTGAAGTCACTTGGATATAAGGCATAAGGCACACCTCTGGTCATGATGAGAATAAAAATCTAGTTTGGTGACATACCAAGGCTCCTTTATGAATTTTCCACTGTTGTCAGGTTCTTTTCAAAGTGATAAAAATTTCCACACATTAAAGAAAAATTTGACCAAGAATTTTTCTTTCATCTCTTTAGGACTCTTCCCATGAAGAGAAAAACTACAGCAGTAGATAAGATAATGCATAGCCTTCCTTAAAGATGATTTATAAGTACAGGGTGGAGTGGTTCGGTAAGTAGTTATTTCATACAAGTGTCAATAAAGAATGTGCCTTTTTGCTTGGGGCTGTTAGAGGTAGAATTGTTGGTTGAAGTATTGCAGAATGTGCCCTTATTTGGAAATAGGGTCTTGTCTGTTTTTTGTGTTGTGAGACGGAGTTTTGCTCTTGTTGCCCAGGCTGGATTGCAATGGCACGATTTCGGCTCACGGCAACCTCCGCCTCCCAGGTCCAAGTGATTCTCCTGCCTCAGCCTCCCAAGTAGCTGGGATTACAGGCATGCGCCACCATGCCTGGCTAATTTTGTGTTTTTAGTAGAGACGGGGTTTCTTTATGCTGGTCAGGCTGGTCTTAAACTCCTGATCTCAGGTGATCCGCCCACCTCAGCCTCCCAAAGTGCTGAGATTACAGGCGTGAGCCACCGCGCCCGACATGGAAAAACGGTTTTTACCCAGAGGTAATCAATGTAAAATGAGGTCACTAGGAATGGCCATAATCTAATATGATTAGTGTCTTTGTAAAAAGGAGAAATTTGGACACAGAGCCTGATGCACAGAGGGAAGATGGTCTGTGAACTTGGAGGATGGGAATGATGCACCTCTAAGCCAAGGGGCACCAAACATTGCCAGAGAACCACTGGAGTCTAGGAAAAGCCAGGGAAAGATGCTTCC
This sequence comes from Papio anubis, assembly GCF_008728515.1. Classification (NCBI taxonomy): domain Eukaryota; kingdom Metazoa; phylum Chordata; class Mammalia; order Primates; family Cercopithecidae; genus Papio; species Papio anubis. The sequence goes on along the minus strand of NC_044978.1, from coordinate 131,913,327 downwards.
TCTGCAGGTTTCTGAGGAAGTGTGGCCCTGCCGACCCTCGAGTTTGGACTTCTAGCCTCCAGAATTGAGAGACAGATGTTTCTATTTTTCAGTTGTCATCCAATTTGTGGCACTTTTGGTGACAGCTCTAGCACACTCATTTCGGGGATCATAGACTGTATACCAGCACCTCATCCTACCACATTTTTTTTGACTTGAAATATTTTAGAATAAAAGCATATGTTGACAGTTCCAAATTCAAAGAAAGTTAGCAAAATTTAAATATTTCTGTTTAGGACAGGAAAAGAATCAGTTAGGCTGTTAAAAGAATGAAGATTGAAAAATCGTGAAAATTTTTGCTAAACAGAACTGGCAATCATGCCAGTAGAGCCTATCGCTGATCTATTCATACCTGAGGGGAAATTTTCTAGATATGACTAGCAGCCATGAGATGCCATCGCAGAATAGAGATGGGATTTTATTTTTTATGTAAGGTGCAGAGACAGACAATAATCACTTAAACTAAGATTACTTACGGTCATTTGTGTAAAAAGTACTATATTTCCATTTCACTATACACTTCACATTGCATTAGTTATCTAATATGTCTTTCCTGCAATTTTGAAGGTGTCAAGATGTTAAGGACCATGTATAACTAGTTCCTGGCTGTATCCTTGTGCTAGTGGGTGTCCCAGGCATCCATGGTTGTGAGAGGAAGGAACAGAGGCAAAGAGGATGGGAGAGAGCAGAAGAGAAGAATCAAATTTGGTTTTATTCTTCATTTAAAATCTTCACATTTTTCCATCACAATATATGGCAGTATTTCAATCTAATTCTTTTTAAAAATAATGTTGTGCCATATTTAAAAGTTCGTCTTTATTTTTTCTGAAGTAAAGATATTTTTATTTTCTTAGAATGAGATTAAGAGCCTATGATATGACTGTTCCATTAGAATATTAGTTATTTATAATATTACAGTTTCTATTTTATTTTTTGAGCATTATGTTTCAACCTCTATTCTCTCTCTGCCAACTATCTTGTAAATATCCCCACAAGGGAGATGTTATAGACAAATAATTGTGAGAAAAAATAATTGTAAGCAAATCCCTGTAGATCTATAGTCACTTTGTCATATTAAAGGAAAAGGGCACAGGGATATATTTCAATTTGAGAATCAGGATACCTGTTTGCATTCTGCCACCAACATGCTTTGACACTGAATAAAGCTCTTAAGCACAGTTTTATTCTTTGGAATAAAAGCTTCTCAACGAACATTTTGCATTGATTACTTGATAACCATCTTTAAATGTTATGAACATCTGGGAATAAAAAATTCTCTCTGATTGCAAAGTGCTATATTGCTTGTGTTTATGTATAAAACTCATTCAGGAGATTGTTTCTTCTTGTCATTAAGAAAATAAAGCCAGCATCAGCATTCTCCAAAAGGACCAGGCACAGTGGCTGGTCCTTTCCAGCACTTTGGAATAATGAGGCAGGCAGCTCACTTGAGCCCAGGAGTTCAAGACCAGCCTAGGAAACATGGCAAACCCTGTCTCTACAAAAAAATACAAGAATTAGCTGCTGTGGTGGCATGCACCTGTAGTCCCAGCTGCTTGGGAGGCTGAAGCTGGAGAATCACCTGAGCCCAGGAGGTCAAGGCTGCAGTGAGCCAAAATGTAGACCTTTAAAATGATGACTTTCCCCTTTGAATCAGTCTTCAGGGAAGGCTACGCATTCATTTAAATTAGGTTAATAGTGTTTAAAACATGGCTGAAACGTCTCTTTTCAATTGCAGTCAAAGCTGTTTCTCATTCTTTGAATATCCTCTTTGATGGCAAGTTTTTATACTCCTAATATTTAAATTAAATTTTTAATTTGGTATTAAAAATGGCTAAAATGCCAGGCATGGTGGCTTATGCCTGTAATCCCAGCACTTTGGGAGGCCAAGGCCAGAGGATCACTTGAGGCCAGAAGTTCAAGGCCAGCCTGGCCAACATGGTGAAATCCCGTCTCTACTAAAAATACAAAAATTAGCTAAGTATGGTGGTGCATGCTTGCAGTCTCAGCTACTTGGGAGGCTGAGTCATGAGAATCGCTTGAACTTAGGAGGCAGAAGTTGCAGTGAGCTGAGATGGCACCTCTGCACTCCAGTCTGGGCAACAACATGAGACTGTCTCCGGAAAAAAAAAATGCTAAAAGTCTTTGTAACCAAATATACCTAATGAGGTGTCACTATAAAATGACACTTTCTGATATGCTCATATAATAGCTCTGAATGTTACTTCCAAAAGTTGTTTTAGAAGAATTAGGCAGGGTCAGCATATTGGGATTAAAGGTAAAATCACCCATGATTATCCTCGGGAAATAAAATATTTACTTGCACTTCTATATTATGATGTATTAGTAAAATAAAATCTTACTACTATACGGTTATACCTCTTGTTCGTGACAGATGATGTGAAACTCAGAAACGAAATGAGAAAGATGTGCTCTAGTGAAAAGTCTAAGGGTGATTTTCATCTCCAGGCCTGCAACATACAACAAATAAATTCTTTCTTTTCCTATGAACAGAAGAGGTGGTTTGGGATAAACACAATGAGAGTCTAAGAAAAGCAGGCATATGTGTGTGCGTGTTTCCTCCTTTGAGGTTGAGGTGAGCTCACAAGAGAAAACATGCCTCATGCCATTGATACTATAGTCTCTAGCCCTAGGGTTGCCCTGGGATTTCCATAGACCTCAAAATGCTCAAGGCATCTAGGGGATTGATTGTTTTGCCTACTGTTGGTAAGCAGTCTGCTCTCATAGACTGGGAAATGGACTGAGTGCCCCTTTCCATGCCTGGCCAGCCACAGCACCACTTGCATTCCTGCCCTGCGGGAAAGCGTATGTGAGTACCTCATAGCCTACAGGCCTAGTGCAATGTAGCAGCTGCATCTGATCATGTAACCTCATTGAAGCTGTTGTGTGTGGTCTAGTCTGTTTGGTGTTCTGTCCAAGGGGCACAGTTCTTAACCAAACATATTTGAAAAATTAATCAATTTGTTCATTGTGTAATTTGAAATGCATTAAAGTAAATACTTATGGACCTTCTGGAATATTTCTGGGATCGCTGTTCTTTCACACCTTATACTCTTTGACACGTAATTATAGCTTCTCATTTGCCAACTGCAATTCCCCCTCTCCTACTAGGCCCTTCCATTCCTCTTGCCTCTCGGGTTCTGCAGTATTCTGTTTGTTCTCCAATTCTGCATCCCAAAAGATTAGAAAAGGGTTTTGCAGAGATAAGCTGACTTTAGGGAAAGCGAATAGAAATTGGTCTGATAAACTGGAAGTCAATGGACATACCAATAATTGCTATTGTGTTTAGTTTGTAATTTTAGTTTACAAATTCTAGTGTCTGTGCTGCATTCTCATTGTGACTCGGTATTTTCTTTCCATTCCCTACAGTGTCCTAGTTACCCTATCCTCACAGTATTTTTGGCTGTGATGGTTGTTTATATGATATCTTTTTAATTCTCCTGCATCTCTGACCTCTCTCTATTTCACTGCATTGTTGACTTCTTGCCTCATAATTTAGTTTGTCTCCTCAGATTCAAGCCACATGCCCTCTGCCTTGTCTTGCATTGTCTGATTGCAGGGGTAGGGACAAAAGCGAAAAATAAGACAAGGGCAGAGGAGAGGCAGGGACACAATTAAGGAAGATGCCTCAATTTAGGCTGGGGAGAGTCTGCATGCAAGGCAGGCAGGTGCTGATGCAGAGATCAGGAGGCTAGGATGGAAGATTTGCCTCTAGGGAAGATACTCTAGGAGCTCTGCTGCAGTTTCCCAGAACAATTTTTAAAAAAGGATCCTAAAACTGACTTGAAGAATGGATGCATCATTGGAATAATCACATAGCCTTTCAAGGATTCTACTTTGAAGATGTCAACACCATTGAAAGCTAGATATTTTGCTGTATTTAAGAGAAGCATCACTTCTGTGACTTTATAGCCATGTCTCCTACATCTGTGCTATTGTTCTTCATATCTGAAATAGAGATTGACAGTCATCACTAATGATGCAGATGGAGCTTTCTTTTTTTAAATACGTAGTGTACCTGAGGCCAGGCGTGGTGTTTCACGCCTGTAATCCAAGCACTTTGGGAGGCCGAGGCAGGTGGATCACTTGAGGCCAGGAGTTCGAGACCAGCCTCGCCAACATGGCGAAACCCCGTCCCTACTAAAAATATAAAAATTAGCAGGGTGTAGTGGCACGCCCATCTAGTCCCAGCTACTCAGGAGGCTGAGGCAGGAGAATTACTTGAACCCAGGAGGCAGAGGTTGCAGTGAGCCAAGATTGTACCAGTGCACTCCAGCCTGTGGGGCGACAGAGCAAGATCTGTCTCAAAAACAAAATAAAACAAAACAAACAACAACAACAACAACAAAAAACAACAGCAAAAAATACAGTATACCTGAAAGATTAGATAAGGAGCCAAGGCACTAACACATTTCCAAAATATATTATTTTCTCTAGTAACTGTCTAGGGAACTTAAATTCTCTAGACTTTACTTTTTCATGCAGGCTATTGGGGTCCTAGTTTCATGCCCTAGTGAAAAAATTTGGGGGTCCTTCAGCAAGAGTCAAGAGGCTAAAATAGGCAACAAAAGAGCTTTCATATGAACAGTTCTCAGGAGCCTGAAAAAGGAAACCCTCATCTCTTCAGCCCTACCTCTCACTGTTTCTCAGAAACAACATCTCATTTTTTGGTTTTTACTTTCATATCTGAAGCAAATATTTTTTGACCTCCTTTTACCCACTCAAATCTCTCCATACTTTAAGGTCCAGATCAAGTCTAAACTCTCCCAAGACTCACGTTGACTGCCCCAGTTCACATTAATAGGTTCTCTGAACTCCTATGGCAGATTTCGATTTTTTCATCAATTCTACTCATCCTAGAGTTGTGTCATGGGTGTCAGTTTTGTCTTGATAATCAACCATATGACAGCGCTGTCTGAGGAATGGGATTATTGTGTACCTTTTGTATTCTCTGCTCATTTAAACCTACTCAACACATTATATAATGAGTCTTCAGTCAATACTAGCCAACTGTAGTTAATCAACAAATAAATATCCCCTAGAGCCCAAGATAAAAGAAAGTTCTTTGGTAATAAGGAGTTCATAAGGGTCAAAATCTTGGGAGAGTTGTTCAAGATCTGAGCTAGGAAAAGCTAAATATTTTGTGGAATTAATGTAAGGCATACCTCAGACAGGAAACATAAACCACAGTTATTTTTTAGAAAGATTTCTTCCGCATAAGTTCCATGTTGAGAAATTGTTGCACCTAATTATTGGTTAACCTGCTTTTCAACAAGAAAACAAATTTGATACCTGCAGAGAATCAATCAGGAAAGATTTTACCTCATGAGATTTGGGACTTTCAGCAAGCTCATTTTGTGAAGTTCATTTCCCTCATGAGGAAAACAAAGAGAATCCCTTGGTTCAACAACTTGGTCTCTTGACACTGCATGCACAAAGTGTAAATGTGGGAAGACATAGTAAATCAGGCAGAACTGGAGGGTGAAAAGACCAGGAGAAGTTCTGCAAATTTCTAATTTGACCCAATTTTTCTTACACAGTGATAACTGCTGCCAGATTTAAGATTCAACTAAACCTCAAGCTGTGAAGACATGTTTACTCATAAAAATGATCCAATGGAATATTTATCAGCTTAATGGGTATTGTGTGAAGTTAAACGCAAAACAGACAAAGATCTAGAATGCAACAGTCATAAATACAGGGCCAGGAGACAACAAAAATAAGGTTGAATTAACAACAAAATTAAGACTGTACAGTATGCACAAATAAAGTGTTGAAAGTCTTTTATGAATCACTGGCTTAAACATATCTGTATGCAAGAGCTGGGAAAAAGGGTTGCTCTTCTTTCTATTTCTTTAAAGGGGAGCCTGTGAGACACAGGGATCATTTTTGTTTCGGTAGGTGGAGTTCACTAACCAAAATGACAACAAACTCTGGGAAATGGGCACTTACTCCTGGCATCTGTTCAAACCTCCTAAAACCAGGCATGTTTTCCTGTCTGATGTATAAGCCACCCAGGCACAAATTAAAAGCAGATGCTCCATGGTTTTTTGAGGCTATTTATAGCTCAGAGTCTATACTTTCTGGTAATCTCTATACAGCAGAACATTCCGAAGGGATAGTGAGCATTTTGCAATAATGAATACCCCATTCTAGTAGATTTCAATTTCTCTGTTTTGGAATTATTCTACAAACCTTCTTTCCTCAGTGGGAAAAACTATTGTTGCAAAAGGAACATGAGGTGTTTTCCATACTACATATGCCCTAATTACACAATCACAAGATTTGATATGTGAACTAAAAGCAAGAAGGATAGTTTTATTTTTATGCCCTGAACTCCCTCTCTTGTTAAATTCATGCATTTTGGTTTAGTCTGTTCTTCAGAGCAATCACTTGAAATATGAAGCACAGCAGCATTTATAAATTAAAATGGAAAACATTAGGGTTTCCATCGAAGGAAATAAACATTGAAGGAAGTAAATCTATTCTACCAAGATGTATTGTGTGTTACGTGCATAGAGCAGGTACTATGGAGATTAAACAAAGAAGTACAATTGTTGCTCTTTGTCTTCAGTGAACTTGAAATTGTTGTGAAGAGAGTGATTCAGTGCAGAAAACTGAATTTAATAATAGGAAATAATACAGCAGGTGTTGCCTACATGTATACAGAAAATGATAATCCTGGGGAGGGATTTTAATATACCCTGAAATAGTCATCTTTGATATTAAACACAGAGTAGTCTCATAATTCAGGACTGAATTATGGAACAATGGACAATGAAAGTGAATTAACTTACTCAGAAAATGCCCATATCTCAAAAGGGCCAATGCCCTGAGCTAGGAGCCGTGAACACAGGAGGAATGAGATCCCATAGGGAGGTGATGTGCCTGCTAAAGTGGGTCCAACTTCTTTGCCTATTGAAGCAATCTTAGAGTTCCCTTTCTACAAAATAATACTTGTCCCCTGTTTTATGAAGCTTTTTTTCTAGGTGACACTTCTATCCCTTGAATAGATTCTTCTATCTCCTCTTTTCCCTCCCTAAACTGTACTTCCTTCATGAAGCACTTCCTACCAAAGGAGAGATGGTAATGAGGCCATCTCCACCGACGAGTGATTGATTGAAATAAGCTTGCCCTTAACTGGCTTCACTCACCGCTACACAAGACGCTCTCACCACTTTTCCTGAACACAATATCACTTTGGTAGTAGTTTGTGGTTTTTCTGTTTAGTCGTCTTTCCCCTTTTCTGCTAATATTAGTGTTTCCAACAAGACAATCGTGAGCTCTTTCTAACTTTTAACACGGTATCCATTAAGCAGATTAATGCTTCCAGTGATGATTGCGGTTATAAATAAATATAGTGCCTTAGAAGTTTAAAATGGAGGTTTATTTTAACATTTGTAAGTCTTAGCAGGGCTTATTGAGAAAGCTTCCAACCCTAAAGTAAAATAGAGGTGTTGTTTTTCTGCAAAATGAGATGTTTCAAAATTTTTCTCTTCACCAACTCAAACAACTCAGAATTTTTGAATGTGTTAGTGAAAATGATTCAGGAGAACTAAAAAATTTGGTAATGTTTGGGGAGTAATGGAACCTGGAAGCATTCTAAAGGCACATTTGTGACAGCAGAATCATAAAACTACCTGCAAATTACCTACAGACTTCAGTGATCCCCAAAGTCTCTACCCTTAAACATGTCCATTCTGTTTCTTCTTTTCAGAAAATTAAGCTTCCGTGGAAATCAGAGCAAAAGTTGCTCCTGTACCCTCTCTGTCACTCTCCATTTCTTATTGGTCAACAACAGCTACCTCAGAAAGGTCCACAGAAAGGATAGCTCCCGAGTTGACCCCCTTTATTTATTTATTTATTTATTTATTTATTTATATTTTTGGTTTTGAGACAGGATCTCACTCTATTGCCCAGGCTGGAGTGCAGTGGTGTGACCTCAGCTCACTGCAGCCACAATCTCGTGGGCTTAAGCAATCCTCCCACCTCAGCCTCCCAAGTAGCTGGGAACACAGGCGTGTGCCACCACACCTGGCCAATTTTTGTATATTTTGTAGAGACAGGGTTTCGTCATGTTGCCCGGGCTGGTCTCAAACTCCTGGGCTCAAGTAATCCACCTGCTTTGACCTTCCAAAGTGCTGGGATTGCAGGCACGAGTCACTGTACCTGGCCCACCTTTTAATTTTACTGGACTCTACTCTAAAATGATATGAGGAATTTCTTATCTGAACTTATTTTTCACTGGGATTTATCTGTTGGAAGTTACTAGTAAGAAATCCCCACCCACCAAAAAATGAAAAAGTTTGCTGTTTGTGTTGGAATGGCTTAGGCTATGAATTCAAGTTTGTGCATTTATAGCCTGTCTTTTGCTTCTTCTGAGTTATTTGGCCATAGGCAATGTACTTAACTTTATCTTGCTTCAGTTTATCTATGAAATAGAAATAAAATAATAAAATAAGGAATCATTTTATTAACCATAGACATTGAACTCCAGCCTTACTCTCTTATTCTTTTTATAACTTGTTATTTGTCTTTGGAAAGTATGGATTACCCTGGTACAGCTTAGAAGCTAGTGTTAGGGAGCCCTGCTTCCCTTAGGTGATCAGGTCCTAAAGATGAAGTTGATAATAGGGTCTTAGGACACACAGATGATGTCAATGTGAATTACTAAGCACCACCTTCTGACCATTGTCCAGTAGAGAACCCTGCTAGTCAGTGAGAAGCAAGGATGCTCAAAGATGCCCATTTCACAGTATGAATTCACCTTGGATGTTGGTAGCTCTGTTGTGTGAGTCTGTGACACTTGTCATGTGTTACTGATCATACCACAGTAATAGCACCTCTGGGTCCACCATTCTGCCTTTATAGAGTTTTCTTTCTTATTTGGAATAATCTGTCAACAAAAGATCTCTAGGTTAATAACCTTGAGTCTTTTCTTTGTCAATCAAAACTTCAAATCTACAAGAATGATAGTATTCTCTTAAACATACTGGTAATAGTGGTTGTTGATATGTAATAATAGCAGTACTATAAGTAGCTGATAATTATGTTTCCCTCACTTTGTCAGATTCAGTGCTTTGTATATGTTAGTTCTTTTATTCCTTGTGACTCCCTCTGAAGAAGGTACTATTCTAGCCACCATTTATAGGCGAGGAAACTGTGGCACAGGTTGGTTAGCAATGTGCCCACGTCATCCAGCTAGTAAGTGGAAGCTAGAAAGCTAGGAACTGGGATTTGAATCCAGGTGATCTGGTCTCCAAGTTTTTACTCTTAGCCTCCAAGATGTATCACTTCTTTGTTAATAATGTTACATACTATTTATTATATGTTCCTTTTGTGCATGTCACTGTTTTAAGTAGTTTGTATGCAATATTTTATCTCTTCTTTATAACTATCTTCTGAGGGAGGTTTCTGCTTCAATTTTTCAGATGAGAAAACTAAGGCTAAAAAAACTGAAATATTCTAACCAAAGTCACACAGCTAGGAAGTAGCAAAGCCAGCATTCCTCAAAGCCCCTAAGCTTAACCTATGAGCAAAACTGTCCCAGATATATGGAGCTAGTTTCTTCCAAATTGAGTGGAAAGTTCCATTTAGGTCATTTATGGTTTTTTTTTAATAACCTTTCCATAAAGTCATGTCAGGAACATGTCTTTAAAATTATCAGAGGCAAACTTTTTTTTTTTTTAATTCACATATTTATAATTGGTGGGAAAATACTTTCTGGGTAGGGAGGGATTGGTATGTTCACAAACAAATATTCGGGGCATGTGTGGAGAATTGTGAGCTATGTATTTTGACTGGAGACTGTGGGGGGTAATAAATGTTGAAATTAGACAAGAAATAAGCCTGGAGAGGTGGGATGTGGCCAAATCATGTAGGGCCTTGAAAGCTTTGCTTGGAGTCATAATGCACTCCACTGACAGTGAGGGACCTGTTGAGCTCCGTGCGGGGCCAGAGTTCCAGCCAACTGAGGGAGATTCCTGGGATGGTGGTGCGTAAGCCAGGTCGAAGCAGAGAAGCAGAAGTAGAACGATTAGGTAAAAGGTTATTGCATAGTTTTTGTAAATCCAGCAAAAGACGTGCAAGAATGTTTACGACTTCTCATTCATAATAGCAGCTTTTTTCATAAAATCCAGACAATAGAAAAATCATAGAGTAATTAAAAAGAACAAACTGCTGCTGTATACAGCAATAGGAATGAGTTCCACAGATATAAGACTGAGTGAAAGAAGCCAGACACAAAAAAAGTAGGTGCTACAGTCCAATGACGAGAACATCAAGAAACAAGATTTGTTTTAGGGGAAACAAATGTATGGCTAGAGAAGGCAGAACAGTTACTTCTGTGAGGACAGATGGTGCGTATTGACTGGGAAGGAACATGAGTGTTCTGGATGTTGGGTGTTGTATCTTTTGATGGTCGTGGGATTACATGGTTTTCATACACATGACACGCATACATAGATACATGTATGCCTATGTAGATACGTAAAAATTGAGTTGCATATTACGATTTGTACACCATGCAGTACATCGTGTACATATACCTGAATAAGAAGATTTTTTAAAAATTACTGTATAGTTCCATCAATTCTATTAATAATTATAGAAACTTCCCACTGGAGAATTTCCTTTTATTTTTCTGTAATTGAAAAAAGAGAACATATTTCTTCGTCTCCTACTGTAACTCAGATTTTCTTCGTGGTTGGTTGGGTGACCTCTCTGTGATTCACTGAATCAGTGGCAAGAGTGGCGGCTTCAGCGAGAGGTGAAGAAAGAGGAGAAGGCTTCAGAGGTAATTGAGGAGAGGGCAGGAAATGAGTCAGCTTCCCCTGGGCGTGAAGTGTAAGCTGCCTCACTCAGCGGAGGGTGGCCCTCTTCCTCTTGGAATTTCCACATACCTTCCCTGTTTTCATTCTCCTACACCAATGCAACTGTTTCTTATGAATGAAAATCAGGCAGGTCGCTGTGGTTCACCCATTTTCACATAAAATCACAAGGGACTAATTATTTTTAACTGGAAGCTAATTGGCAATTTATATGCAGAGCATACAAAGGGTTTGTAGTAATTAGACAATATGAATGCTTGTGAATGTGTAACTGGAAAGCAAGCTGATTTTCTCACAGAATTATGTGTATGGAAATTTATGGTTCTGAAATGAGTACATGCTTCTCTAAACAAGCTGGTGTAAACCAGACAGAGAAGCCTATGAGTAAAGACAGCCAATGAGTGTTTTTGGAGAATAGTTGGTATAGGGTAGAACACATACCAGGGAGAGAGATTAAGGCAGAAAAATTCATTTTGAGTAAGATCATGGTTGACTTTGAATATCAGATGAAAGATTTTCTAAGTAGTTTAATAGGTAACTGGAAACCATTACAGACTTAAGAATAGGACATAGGACTGAGCTCAGGACAGAAATATACTTCAGGAAAAAAGAACTCAGTAGCCTGAGAATTGTCTGGATGCTGGGGGAAAGTGAAAATGTGATTTTAGAATGGTTTAAAAGGAAAAAATAAGCCCTTTAAAAATAATTCTAAATAATAATTTAATCTTGATATTCTTATCTTGACTTGCTTAGTGTGTTTAATCTGAGTAAGCTGCTACTTGGATCACCATCTGAATGTCTAATATGATAACAAGTAAATGGTAAGTTTCAGGGTTTGCATTTATCTTGGTGTGTATTAGGAATATGGCAATGCGGTGGATATATAATGACTTGCTGTATATGAAATTATGAATAGTTCTACTTTAAAAAAATCCCTCCAAAATCGAAGCCTTTTGGAGGTAACAATACTATGGAATAACGTTAATATATATTTTTCTTTTATATAATTATTTTTTATTTTACTTTAGGTTCTGGGATACATGTGCAGAATGTGCAGGTTTGTTACATAGGTATATGTGTGCCATGATGATTTGCTGCACCTATTGACCATCGTCTAAGTTCCCTCCCCTCTCCCTGCACCCACCACAGGCCCTGGTATGTGTTGTTCCTCTCCATGTGTCCATGTGTTCTCATTGTTCAACTCCCACTTATGAGTGAGAATGTGTGGTGTTTGGTTTTCTGTTCCTGTGTTAATTTGCTAAGAATGATGGCTTCCAGCTTCATCCATGTCCCTGCAAAGGACATGATCTCATTCCTTTTTATGGCTGCATAGTATTCCGTGGTGTATATGTACCACATTTTCTTTATCCAGTCTATCATTGATGGGCGTTTGGACTGGTTTCATGTTTTTGCTATTGTAAATAGCGCTGCAATAAACATACATGTACACGTGTCTTAATAGTAGAATGATTTGTATTCCTTTGCATATATACCCAGTAATGGGATTGCTGGGTCAAATGGTATTTCTGGTTCTAGATACTTGAGGAATCTCCATACTGTCTTCCACAATGGTTGAACTAATTTACGTTCCTACCAACAGTGTAAAAGCATTCCTACTTCTCTACGGCCTCACCAGCATCTGTTGTTTCTGGACTTTTCAATAATCGTCATTCTGACTGGCATGAGACGGTATCACATTGTGGTTTTGATTTGCATTTCTCTAATCATCTGTGATGTTGAACTTTTTTTCGTATGTTCGTTGGCCACGTAAGTGTCTTCTTTTGAGAAGTGTCTGTTCATATTCTTTGCCCACTTTTTGATGAGATTGTTTGTTTTTTCTTGTAAATTTGTTTAGGTTTCTTGTAAATTTTGGATATCAAACCTTTGTCAAATGGGTAAATTTCAAACATTTTCTCCCATTCTGTAGGTTGCCTGTTCACTCTGATCATACTTTCTTTTGCTGTGCAGAAGCTCTTTAGTTTAATTAGATACCATTTGCCAATATTGGCTTTTGCTGCAATTGCTTTTGGTGTTTTCATCATGAAGTCTTTGCCCATGCCTATGTCCTGAGTGGTATTTTCTAGATTTTCATCTAGGGTTTTTATGGTTTTGGGTTTTACATTTAAGTCTTTAATCCATCTTGACTTAATTTTTTATAAGGTATAAGGAAGGGGTCTAGTTTCAGTTTTCTGCATATGGCTATCCAGTTTTCCCAGCACCATTTATTGAATAAGAGATCTTTTCCCCATTGATCGTTTTTGTCAGGTTGAAGATCAGATGGTTGTAGATGTGTGGTATTATTTCCGAGGCCTCTGTTCTGTTCCATTGGTCTATGTCTGTTTTGGTGCCAGTACCACGCTGTTTTGGTTACTGTATTCTTGTAGCATAGTTTGAAGGCAGGTAGCATGATGACTCCAGCTTTGTTCTTTTTGGTTAGCATTGTCTTGGCTATACATGACCTTCTTTGATTCCAAATGAAATTTAAAGTAGTTTTTTTTTCTAATTCTGTGAAGAATGTCAATGGTAGTTTGATGGGAATAGCATTGAATCTGTAAATTACTTTGAGAAGTATGGCCATTTTCATGATATTGATTCTTCTTATCCATGAGGATGGAATGTTTTTCCATTTGTTTGTGTCCGCTCTTATTTTCTCGAGCAGTGGTTCGTATTTATCCTTGAAGAGGTCCTTCACATCCCATATTAACTGTATTCCTAGGTATTTTATTCTCTTGGTAGCGATTGTGAATAGGAGTTTGTTCATGATTTGACTCTTTGATTGTTTATTATTGGTGTGAGGAATGCTTTTGATTTTTGCACATTGACTTTGTATCCTGAGACTCTGCTAAATTTGCTTATCAGCTTAAGGGGTTTTTGGGCTCAGATGGTGGGATTTTCTGAATATAGAATCATGTCATCTGCAAACAGAGACAATTTCACTTCCTCTCTTCCTATTTGAATACCCTTTCTTTATTTCTCTTGCCTGATTGCCCTGGCCAGAACTTCCAATACTATGTCGAATAGGAGTGGTAAGAGGGGCATCTGTGTCTTGTACTGGTTTTCAAAGGGAATGCTTCCAGCTTTTGCCAATTAAATATGATATTGGCTGTGGGTTTGTCATAAATAGCTCTTATTATTTTGAGATATGTTCCATCAATACCTAGTTTATTGAAAGTTTTTAACATGAAGAGATGTTGAATTTTATCAAAGGCCTTTTCTGCATCTATTGAGAAAATCATGTGGTTTTTGTCTTTGCTTCTGTTTATGTGATTTTACATTTATTCATTTGCATATGTTGAAGCAGCCTTGTATCCTAGGGATGAAGCTGACTTGATCGTGGTGGATAAGTTTTTTAATGTGCTGCTGGATTCAGTTTGCCAGTATTTTATTGAGGATTTTCACATCAATGTTCATCAGAGATATTGGCCTGAAGTTTGTGTCTCTGCTAGGTTTTGGTATCAGGATGGTGCTGGCTTCATAAAATGAGTTAGGGAGGAGTCCCTTTTTTTCAATTGTTTAGAATAGTTTCAGGAAGAATGGTAGCAGCTGTTTGTACCATTGGTAGAATTCAGCTGTGAATCCATCTGGTCCTGTGCTTTTTTACGGTTGGTAGGCTATTAATTACTGTCTCAATTTCACAACTTGTTATTGGTCTATTCAGGGATTTGACTTCTTCCTGGTTTAGTATTGGGAGGTTGTATGTGTCCAGGAATTTATCCATTTCTTCTAGATTTTCTAGTTTATTTGTGTAGAGGTGTTTATAGTATTCTCTAACGGTAGTTTGTGTTTCTGTGGGATCAGTGGTGATATCCCCTTTATCATTTTTTATTGTGCCTATTTGATTTTTCTCTCTTTTCTTCTTTATTAGTCCGGCTAGTGGTCTATCTATTTTGTTAATTAAAAAAAAAAATCAGCTCCTGGATTCATTGATTTTTGGAGGGTTTTTGTGTCTCTATCTACTTCAATTCTGCCCTGATCTTAGTTATTGATAATTTTTAATTTGATGGGATAAATTGTAAGTCAGGAGTTACACATGGGCAGAACAGGAAGGAAACGAAAACATACTGAGTAACTGTCACATGCTACATGTTACAGTATTAGCTCATTTAATCCTGAGAACAGTACTGTAGGGTGGGAATTATTATCCCCACCTCACAGATAAGAAGTTAAACAGACTTGGAATTGAATTTCCCCTTCATTATCTTCAATTGTGTGATCCTAGGCAAGTGATTTAACATTTTTAGATCTCAGTTTCCTCATTGGCTAAAATGGAGACAGTAAAGTATGAAGGTTCTAGGGGTATTGTCTGGATTAAATAACACACATTAAATTTTTAGCCCAGCACCTGCCTTATGACAGTTGATACATACTGACTTGCTATGTGCCAGGTACTGGCTGAGAAACTTACATTTATTGTCTCATTAAATCTTCACACAAATGTTATGGTAGGCACTCAATTATTATGTTGTTCTTCCAAGTAATAACAAGCTTTATTAAGTATTTTTACTGTGGCTCAGAGAGATTCTTACTCATCCAAGATCAATAAACTAACAAGTGGCAGAACTGATATTCCAATTTAGTTTTATTTGAGGGCAAAAGCCAGAAACTCTAAAAAACATCTCACGTTAGAAAATGATAGGAATACTCATAAATTACCTAAGTTATTTCATCTCCCTATCTCTGATTTGGAGATCAATAAGAGAACAAGCCACTTGCTAGGCACAGGATCACATTTTAAAAATTGTGACATATTTAAAAAATGGAGAAAAATGAAGATGTGATATGGACGGAAAGAATGTCTGTATGAAAACGATCAAGGTTGTAGCTGGAAGAGGGCCTATAATATCAGTGATACTTGAGCATCTGTGATTGTGCCTAGCCTTTCAGTGTGGCGTTAACGTAAAGTGCATATTAACATGAGTGCATATGCCTGAGCATCGAGGATCCATGCAACATTATGTCTCATGTCTCGTTAGACAGGAGACAAAGCGGGGCACATGAGAACATACAATCACTTTACTGGTTTTAAATTCCACACCTAAGTTATAAACCAGATTTCTGCAACTACGTGCATGTGACACAATTATAAATATATAGGCAGCATCTAATGTACTTCTGTTAGGTGCCCCTGTGAATAAATCCACTCTTTTTGGATGGAGACTTCTGCTTAGGGTAGAGGCATGAGGAAGAGAACCTTGATGATGAAAGAGCAAGAGGTGTTTGCTCAATTACCACTGGCTTCATTTTAGAATTTAGGATTTTATTTTCCTAATGTGGTTTGCAAATTTAGGGATAGATGTGAACTTTGCTAGAAGAGATTTTGAAGACTATCTTGGGGAAGGATTGAGCC
Source organism: Papio anubis (assembly GCF_008728515.1). Classification (NCBI taxonomy): domain Eukaryota; kingdom Metazoa; phylum Chordata; class Mammalia; order Primates; family Cercopithecidae; genus Papio; species Papio anubis. The sequence goes on along the minus strand of NC_044978.1, from coordinate 131,897,094 downwards.
AGGGGAAGAAATCTGAACTTGGCATCTGACAAGGAATTTGAAAGAAAATAGAAATGTTTAGTGGGGTTTATTATTATTGTTATTATTTTCTGTACGGCGTATGATAGAAACTTGTGTTTCTGTCACCCATGAAATTGTCAGCCAAGTTTGCATTTTGGGAGCTAATGCTTGAAAGAGTAATTGTTGTCTGTGTGTTTTTGTTTGGTTTGGTGGAAGGATAAAGAGGGCCCTACTTTAGGTGGGGGAGAACACACTCACCTACATATGACTACTTTTTCCAGCCTGCAAAAGCCATGGCCTTGAACCTGTTGTACTCTCAGTTTACAACTCTTTTCCGTAAATAATTATTTCTGTTTATACAGGACCTTCCCACCTCTGAGAATATGCTACAATTTCCCTAAGCAGGTTAGTACAAGTTAGGCAAAGTATTGGGTCAGAAAACAAGTGACAACAAAACGTGGCATTATGATGAACTTAAATTGACCCTGATTGGATCTGGTGTATGTGGCCTCTTGGAGTGAATTCTGTCTTCATTTGGTACACGGACTGAAAGTGTGTAGGGCCCTTGTACTGCCCATATCTTTTTAAATTGGGAATCTCTGTCCTGATAACAGGGAACAAGTTTTACTCCTTTTTGGCAATTCCTCCTGCAGACATCAATTAAACTTGACTATAGCACTTGCTTAGTTAAAGCAGGAAGAAAATTCCTTTGCTATTGTACTCTCTGCTGGGGCCTCTGGTGGATGCCGAATGCCCTGTTGACCTCTGACAAAATCTGCAGCTGGTGAATTTGTGACCTATTCTCTTGGCTGGGTCAGGCCCAGTGGTCCTCCTCTGCTGCCTTAACCCTACCTGGGGTTGCTGGTATTGTAGGTCCCTTGCATGTCTGCCACGTCATCCATGCAGTCTTAATCCAGCCTGCCTGCTTTATGACCTCATTCACCATGGCTGTCCCTCAGCAAGATTTCCACCCCTCTGGTCAACTCTCTTCTGTGCCTACTCTGGGGTACATTAGAGTTACTGGATTTGTCTCTCACCCTTGAGAGCTTGGAGAGGAGAACAAGTGCTAATCTGACTGTCTGTCTGCCTAATCACAGCACACTACTGTGTCTTTGGTCTCTGTTATATCCTGGGGAGCATCTTTTTGGATGTTACGTTTCCTTGTGAAGCTTGATCTCTTTTTGACTGTTCCTTGGAAAGCCAGGCAATTATTCCTTCTGCTCTAGGAAATGCCCACCCCTGTCATGAAATTTATCTGGGTTTTCTATCTCTTTGCCTTCTGGGCTCAAGTTCAGGGAAGTCTGACTGTACATTTCTGTCTTCATGTATCCTTGTTCCTCTCCCCCGAGCTTTCCTCCTTCCCTGCTACATGTGACTCCACATTTCATCTCCCTCACTCCAGCTTTATTCTTGGCTTTATTCTATGGTGTATGGGGACAGAAGTGGAAATAAAAGGATGAACTAACAAAAGAACATAAATTAGGAAATGTTTAACAAACATAGTGTACTTATTTCATGTCCAAAGCACATGAGAGAACTGAAAGTTAAGAAAGGGCAAGTTCATTATTCTCACAGACCTTACGAAAGTCTAGTTGGAAGATGTGCCCAGTGAACACTAAGAAAGACAAATGAGGGTAGACCATACAATAGAAATGGGCAATGTTCGGAGAGCTTTGGAGAGGGAGATGCCCAACGGAGGGTGAGAGTGGAGACGTTTTGAGGGAAGAAAGGAGAAGTCATAGACAGCAGATGGAGGGAAACGGGTTGGACAAGGCAGAAAGAAAGGCGCGGTGACATGGTAGAAAGACACAGTGTAACCATCTGTGGTGTGCAGTCATGTGTGGCAGAGACACATCTGGAAGCCTGATCAGGTCTCAGACTCTCTGGCCTCTGTATTGCCCTCTTACCAGAGAGAAAATGTAGGCAAATCTTTACCAACCCAATCAGAATTTCTCCGCTGATCTCTTATCTCTAAGTAAATTCTGTTTGCTTGTCCAATTAAAAATTCCCACTCCAAACTTGCATAGTTGGATAGTTAGAACCTTTCTCTTCTGACTCATGAGGGAGAGAGAAATTATAACTTAGTTTACTTTTATAGAGCTATTTGTGGGACTGTCTGGTTTGCCTGTGAATAATGGTTCTTTTCTTTCTTCATTTCTCACCAGCCAGTGTGGTTTGTGATTTAATAGCCAGGCAGAAGACTAAAATTAATACTTGGTAATATTTTAAGCCCGAATGAGGACAAGAGAGGGGGAAATTTTAAGTTATTCATTTTTTGTGTGGGAGCTTACTGTCTCCTTTGGAAAGCGTTTAGGCCACGCAGAACCTCACCATTAGCTTTTTGTTTTTGTTTTTTTAAATGAGCGTGAAAAAGGAAATGTCCCTGTTCCTGCTTTATTTTTCCTTTAAACACAAATCAATTCCTAGATGAGAAGATAGGGTTTAAAACCCGGTTCCTGGCACAATGAAGTGATGGCTTGCAGGGATCAATTTACTTAAAAAGAAATAAAAAGCCATAATTCTGCTTCTTTTGTGAGTAAAGATTTTTTGTGTGTATGTCAATGGGAGAGAGAGATGTTTCTTTTTGTGTGTGTAGGTGTTGGGGAGTTCAAGTAAAGAAAGACTGTAAAAAATAAGACTTAACTAAGAAACCTAAGCAGGTGCACTTTACCAGAATAAGATTCATGGCCACCTTCTTTTCCCTTTTTCTTTAATGCCTTTGAAGGAAGCTATTTTTTTTTTCCTAAAAGAAAACAATTCTTCCTCTTGCAATGGTAGAACCAAGAAGAAATGGACACTTGACCACTCTTTACATTGGGGAGGAGCATTTATTTTTTCTAGTGTCTGCTAGGAAATATTCAGATAATACAGAATATGCATTTTGGAAAGATGTGGGCTTGCACATATTTCCCGTTATTGCCTCTGACGATGTATTATATATAATCATGTTAACGGATTTGTCATAAAATTGAATAAATGAGTGTAGGGAATATTTATTTTTTGTTAGTCGTTTAGATTTACTTTTCATTTCTACTCTTAAAATCCTTGATAGAATTTAGATCTGCGTCCCCACTCAAATATCACGTTGATTTATAATCACCAATGTTAGAGGGCCTGGTGGGAGGTTATTGGATGATGGGGATGGATTTCCTTCTTGGTACTGTTGTTGTGATAGTGAGTTCTTGTGAGATCTGGTTGTTTAAAAGTGTGTCGCGGCCAGGCACGGTGGCTCACGACTGTAATCCCAGCACTTTGGGAGGCCAAGGAGGGTGGATCACCTGAGGTCAAGAGTTTGAGACCAGCCTGGCCAACATGGTGAAACCCATCTCTACTAAAAATGCAAAAATTAGCTGGGCTTGGTGGTGGGACCCTGTAATCTCAGCTACTCGGGAAGCTAAGGCAGGGGAATTGCTGGAACCCGGAAGGCAGAGGTTGCAGTGAGCCGAGATCATGCCATTGCACTCCGACCCAGGCCGACAACAGGGAGACTCCATCTCAAAAAAAAAAAGAAAATCGTGTTGCATCCCGCCCCACAACCTCTGGGTCTGCTCCTTTCATGTAAGAGGCCTACACCTGCTTTGCTTCCCATCATGATTGTATGTTTCCTGTGGCCTCCCCAGCCATGCTTCTTGTACAGCCTGCAGAACCATGAGCCAATTAAACCTCTTTTTCTTATAAATTAGCCAGTCTCAGGTATTTCTTTATAGCAGTGTGAGAGCAGGCTAATACAATCCTCAATCACTTCACATACATTACTTGATTTCATCCCAGCAGCAATGCACTTGGTATGACAGGTCTCATGCTGCTGATGAAAGTGAAGTTCGGAGTAGCTAAATGAAGGACAAAACTTGCATAGAATTCCAAGGCTTTTTAACTCTGAGCCACATGCACTTCCTAGTTTCTTTATATCCTATTCTCCTCAAGACAACTATGTGTAGATAGTGGAGTCCTTAGTGACTATTTGTTCATAATAAAAATCATTTGGAACCTTTTAAAGTAGGAAAAAATAAGTAAATCTACCCAAGATGCCTCCAGGAGTTTCCTGTTTAATAGTCAAATAGTCCAGGCTCCCATCAAACATGACTATGGGAATCTGATCATTTTATCAGATTCTTTTATTCTTGGTATTTCTGCTCTGACTGCTGGTTTCCTTGGCCACTTCCCATACGCATACTCATTCTCTTACTATCCGATCACCAACTTTTCAGTCTTTCCTTCCTCCCTTGCAGATTTCCTCAAATGTGGACATGAGCCCCTAAGTTCTTTCTAGAAAAACTTTTCAGAAGGCTCACAAATTACAGAGGGAAATTATAATGCAGAAAGGAAAGAAAACCATGAAACTCCACACATAATATCTGTAGATACAAATTCAAGATATTTGTAACATCTGCTGGCCTCCCACCTCCACAGAGGCCAACTATTTCTAGGCTCTATCCCTGGATTGCAGGTTCCCCACTCCCAAGGGAATATGCCAGTCTATGCCCACCCCCGAGTTACCATCCTTGACTTCATCTTAATGACTGCTGAGTTGCAGAGCTCCCACCAAATACTACTTTCTACATGAAGACTCAGAGCTGGTTGCTCCTCATCCCCCAACCTCTTTCTCCAGCAGAAGGCTTGGCATTCACTTGCGCTTAATCAAATGACTCATTCAGTTTTGTGCCAAATTCATTGTTTCCACAAAGAGAAAGTCTCCCACCTGCATAGAGCAAAAGAAAACTACTGATACATTTATGTATTTCTCTTGCTTTCTTTAAAAGTATAGGAATATTAAGGTCCAGGCGCTAAGAACCTTAACACTCAAACACAGTTGAAAGCCTATTTTTGTTTGTTACTCCTTTAGGCAAGTTTAATACCTTAGCTGTAATAGCTTATGAAATGTTCAGATTATTTTCTTTTGCTTTTGAGTAGAAGAGATGATGTTCTACTACATTTAAGTAAAAAGCAAATTATGATGTGGGATGGGATGGGTCCGTGGGGAGATTTGAAAAATTTGCTGTCAGTGGGTACTTTGCAGAGGTCTTGGAGCTCTACCACCTGTGGAACACTGAAACTTTTCTGTTGAAATGTTTTGTAAGTGATTGCTATTAGATATGTCTTCAGGATTTGTTAAGAACTAGTTCACTTAGCTGGTTAGAACACTATGCTGTTTGTTTTGTTTGTTTGTTTGTTTGTTTTTGCCAGGCATGGTGGTGCACATCTGTGATCTCAGCTTCTCAGGCACAAGAATCACTTGAACCCAGGAGGCGGAGGTTGCAGTGAGCCAAGATTGCACCACTGTACCCTTCCTTCCTTCCTTCCTTCCTTCCTTCCTTCCTTCCTTCCTTCCTCCCTCCCTCCCTCCCTCCCTCCCTCCCTCCCTTCCTTCCTCCCTCCCTCCCTCCATCCCTCTCTCTCCTTCCTTCCTTCCTTCCATCCTTCCTTGTTTCTTTTCTTTCTTTCCTTCTTCTTCTTTTCTCTTTCTTTCTCTTCCTTCCTTCCTTCCTCCCTCCCTCCCTCTCTCTCTCTCTTTCTCTCTTTTCTCTTTCTCTCTTTCTCTCATCTTTCTCTTGTTTTTGTGGAGACAAGTCTTGTTTTGTTGCCCAGGCTGGTCTCAAACTCCTGGCCTCAAGTAATCCTCCTGCCTTGGCCTCCCAAAATGCTGGGGATTATAGGTGTAAGCCACCTCCTGGACCTCTATTTTTATTGTTTTCTTCAACTTTTAAGTTCTGGGGTACATGTGCAGGATGTACAGGTTTGTTACATAGGTAAACTTTTACTGTGATGGTTTGCTGCACAGATCATCCCATCACCCAGGTGTTAAGTCCAGCATTCACTAGCTATTCTTCCTGATGCTCTCCCTCCCCCCAACAGTGTGTGTTGTTCCCCACCTTGTGTCCATGTGTTCTCACTGTAGATCACTACACTCTTAGAACAATTGTTCAAATGACATTTGAATGAGTAAGCTTAATTCTATGAATAGGCCACAGATTCTCCTTTTAAAACTTAAATTAAAAAAAAAATTATGATAATAGGTATAGTTAGACTTTCTGAATTCAAACAAATTGTTTACTGTGTGACCTTGAATAAGCTACCTAGTCTTTCAGTGCTGACTGTAATGTTGATAATATCTGCCTCATAGAATTGTTGACAAAGATTCAATGGAATTGTAAGTGTAAGGCCTTAGCCCAGTGCTTGATACACAATGCATGTCCAATCAATGTTAACTATGATTTTTAGTGTTAGTAATACTAGTAGTCATTTTACCTAATAGAGGTCAATAAGAATGCAACTGTCGGGTAATCAATGATGTCACATACAGCAGAGTGAAGATTTGAGTCTCTGGAGTCAATTGTTGGTTTTGCTACTTGCAAGTTGTTTGCCTTTTGTAAACCACCTAACTTCTGTATGCCTCAGTTTCTTAATTTTGCAAAATGGGGATGATAAGGATACCTGCCTCATAGTGTGTTTTGATGATTCAATGAGGTAATCCATGTAAAGAACTTGATGTAATGCAAGGTATAGAGTAAGGCCTCTCTTCATTTTATCCTTCTGTTGTTATTATCACTGTTTGACTTTTACTACTGTGAATAGTGACAATATCCTGAAAAGACTGCCTCTTCTAGGATGTAGGGAAGCACCTGAAAGTGTGCGGGGCTGAGAAACACTAGCAGGTCAAGAAGTCAAGGAAACGGTATCTAATTAAAATTCTCAGAAAAATATTTTACTGTAACCAAAAATGACAAGTTTAGGCCAGAGAAAAATTCTTGTGGAAGGTACCAGGGGAACTCTTCTAAATGTTCACACAAATAGTCGAGGATGTGGCTTATTGCATCACCTGAAGGAAGGGTTTCCCTCCCCTCCAGGACTCCAGTTAGTTCTGTGTCACAGCCGTGTCACCCCCACCCCTTCCCTGCCCAGTGCCACTTCCCGAGGCTGGTGAGATTTTCCTCTGACAACTCCTAGGGATGCTATGACACTGTTGTTTTATAGCTTCACTGGGAGGAATGTGATGTGAAAAATAACTCCAGCTCAGGAAATTGGAGATTTGGCTTTCGGCCCTGATGTATCAGTTGACCTTGGGCAAGTCCTTAATGTTTTGCTGTTTCAGTTCCATTAAGTGTAAAGTAGAATGAATAATGTCTACCCTTCCAAATGTGTAGGATCACTTTGAAGAATGAACATGCGCAGAAGCCACTGGAAAATTTCAAATACCTTTCCACATTTAAAATTTTACTATTTGCCTGGATAACATGGTTTAGTGTGATAAAAATAGCAGAGGCTTGGAGATGGGAAGAAGACCTGAGATCTAATTTCATCTCCAATATCTGCTGACTTCATGACGTTAGGTAAATCCCTTACTTTTTCTAAGTCTCAGTTTCCTCATTGGTGAAATAAATGTGATAATGATTATCTCATAAGGTGTTTATAAGTATTAAATGAAATGAAACTTCTAAAAAATGCTGATTTTGATTTTTCTCTAATGAAAATATTTATATTTTGTGTACTTTCTTCTCCTTATCATTTGGTTTATTAAAATATGTGTAGGTATGACATGGAGTATTCCTTGTTCTTTTTCCAGAACTATATACGTGTGTGTACACACAAACATATATATACATATATATAAACACACCATATACATAAACGTATGTTTATAAAACTGCTTTATGGATCTTGAGATTTATAATTTATGTATACATACTTATTAATATAGAAATAGATTATTATTTAAGTGTATATGTGTGTGATGTGTATATTTGTATATGTGTACAAAATATCATGCAGACATGACATATGATATATCTCACAATACAATATTTGTGAAATTCTTTGGGTTTATCCCATATAGGATTTAATCAGCCTCTTGATTCTGTAGTTCTATGTCTTTTGCCAAATGTGGGTTTTTTGTTTTTGTTTTTGCTTTAAATAAATACCTTAAAATCTGTTTATTAACACTAGTTTCAGGAAGACAGATCTTCTTAGAAGCACATTTTTAGCTATTAATTTGTGATGATAATTATGATGATTGGAAGTATTAAAAAATTATATTTTATATAATTCTGATTTTACTATTAATCATGATATCTTTCCCCAACCCCTTCCAATTGGTCTATATTTGTGTGATTTTGTTTTCTAAATCTTCCCAAACCTTGGGATACCCAAATACCCAGATCTTCAGAAATATATCCACCTAAGAATGGTAAAATTATAACTACTAATAATGCAAGGAAGGAATACCAAAATGAAAATTCTTTTTTTCCTTCCTTCCACCCACCTACCTTCCATTCATCTTTCCAGCCTTCTTTCCTTTCTCTCATTCATCCTTCTATCTTTCCAACCATCCTACAAACATTTACTTAGGACCTACCATATATCAAAGAAATAGAACTGAACAAGATAGACATGGGCCCTGTCCTCAGGGCATTTACAGCGTCTGCATGGAAGCAGAGGCACCCAGCAAACCTCAAGACTAGAAAGATATTCAAGAGTTCTTGTGACACAGAATACACACATACTCGGGGCTTCTTCTTGTTGTGCCAGAAACTGGGCAGGTATGAAAACAGCCAACTTCAAGAGTACCAGTCTGTACTTCAAAGTACATAGTGGACAAATTTAGTGTGACAATTACAGACAACTCATGTTAATCCCAGGAGATCTGGATTCAATTCTGAATTTCTAGAAAGAGATGAACCCTACATACAAAAGGCACATATGAAGTGCTCATTTAAAAAAAAAGAAAAAAAAAAACAACTATTACTTTTGTGAAAGACTCAACAGAATACTCAATATTGTTGTGTTGCTTGATTTTAGTTGGCTAATTTGTATGGCTATTGACATTAGCTTTTAAAGAATACATAGTATAGAATAATAGTACTACTGAAGATGGTAGGCAAGCTTGGAGATCTTCTAGGCATTCACAAAGAGAAAAGTTCTTCAGTATTACCTGTGAGCATTCACACAGCTCTGGACTGTTACAATTTGTATATTCTCCACATGGTATGACTTCTTAGAAAATGAATGACAGTGATGGAAGCCAATATATTTTCAACAAATGCCAAACTTGGGGTTTTTTTTAAAGCCATTATTTGTCTCTCCTCTCCTTCTGAGATTTCAACGACACAGATTTAGATCTTTTTTAATAGTCTCATTCTTCCCCATGGCGCACCACCCTTTTTTTCTATTTTCTTTCCGTGATTCAGAATGAGTAATTTATATTGTTATATTTTCTAGTTCACTAATTATTTTCTCTATCTCCTCTATCCTGTTGTTGGGCTCATTCACCAAGGTTTTTATTTTGAAAATCTTATCTCAAATAACCAAGGGTTATTGTATTTTTCAGTTCCAAAATTTCATTTGGGTCTCCTTTCTATCTTTATTTCCTTGTTGCAGCTTTCTATCTTCTTAAAATGTGTTTCAAGTGTGTTGGTAATTGCTCATTGAAGCATTTTTATCAGGGCTGCTTTAAAATCTTTGTGAGATCATTGTAACATCTCTACCATCTCATTGTTGGCATTTATTGATTGTGTTTTTACTTTCAGCTTGAAAGCTTGTTTCTTGGTTTGATGAGTGATTTTTTATTGAAAACTGGACATTTTCAAATTATTTTATGAGACTCTGAGACTTTTTCAAACTTTCTGTTTTAATTGGCGTTTTTGATAGTTTAATTGTTTTGGTTTTGTTTTGTTTTATTTAAGCAGAGAAAACCTCTGCTCCTTACTGCCTGGTGGAGGCGGAAGTCCAGATTCCCCATGTGGCCTCCATTGAACATTGTATATAAAGTAAACATAAGAAGACTGACAGGTGTTGGGGCTCCTCCTTAGTGCTGGACCGTTCTGGGTCCCCATGTGGTCTCCATTGACACCACGGGTCAGTGGCATCATTACCACTGGGCAGTAGTGAAAGTCTTAACTCTCCACCAGGTGTCCTCTGAAGCCACCCCTGCAGGGCAGGGGAGGAGTGCCTCATTACTGCTGGGTGAGGGGAGTCCAAGTCCAGGCACCCTACACAGCCTCCATTGACACCATGAGAAGGGGTGTGCCAGGCTTTTTACAGGCTGATGAATGAAAGTCCTGGATCCCTAGTTAGTCTTCTTTGACCACATCTGGTGAAGGGAGTGTGGTGTCTGGTGACACCTGTCTCCAGAGTGCAAGTCTTGGCTCTCCACGGAGCCTCTGTTGGTACTCATAGGAAGAAGGTGACAGTTGTTCCCTGGTATTTAATTGGAGTAAGCAGTTATTAGCAAAAGTTTTCTGTCTTGGCTGGGTGTGGTGGCTTACACCTGTAATTCCAGCACTTTGGGAGGCCAACTGGAGAGAATCACATGAGCCTAGGAGTTTGAGACCAACCTGGGCAACATAGTGAGACCTCATCTCTACAAAAAAAAAAATTAAAACTTAGCCAGGCATCGTGGTGAGCACCTATTGTACCAGCTACTGAGGAGGCTGAGGTGGGAGGGTCACTTGAACCTGAAAGGTCGAGGCTGCAGTAAGCGATGATCATACCACTGCACTCCAGTTTGGGTGACAGAGCAAGACTCTGTCTCCAAAAAAAATTTTTTTTTCTGTCTTACTAGATATCCCCTTTTCTCATCCTTAGTTGAGAGAGCAGACTTTCATTGGGGGTTATAAGTCTGTTCTTGTCTGCATTTCTGGGTTGCTGGCTTTTACAGCTACAAGTCTGGTATATGTAAGACAAAAAGAAAACTGAGGGAACTCATCACCATGTTGTGTCTCATATCCCAATTTCCCTAGCCTGTCTTCCTGATTATCTCTGCCTGTCAGTCTCCTTATGTTTGCTTTATAGATAATGTGCAAGGTTCCTAGGTGTTGGTACTGGGAGGAGTAGGAAAAAGTGCACTGATTCCATCTTCCCAGAAATGAATAGCCCATGCATTCATTTTTCAAATAAACGCCCCTTGAAAGTGTTCAAAAATACAGTTTACTCATCCATCCTATCCTTTCTACTTATTTTTCCCTCGACCCAAAGTATTTCTAATATGATTGAGAGAAGGTTCCCAAGTCCAAAATGTGCTCTTAGGATGTTAATATACTGCAAATAAAAGGACAGGTAAGTTTGGGAAATGTTGTACTAAACAGTTTACTGCAGAGTTTTGGAGTGCTTTTTATATGTTAGTATGTGTTCTAACAGTTCCAGGTAATAGATTTTAGACCAGGGGAATACGACAATGGATTTAGAGGGGCAGGCAGGCAGTAGTTTGCAGAGTACAGAGGTAGCTAGATTAATTATAATTTTTAAATGTTTGGCATCAAGATTGAAATAATGTTTTTGCCCCACCCAATGCATGAAAAAGTAAAAAACTAAATAAAAATTCTGTTGTTACACCACAATTTACCATTTCTGTTTACATTCCATGGTCTTGTCCTTTGGAATACACATATTTATAACACACATTCTGGGCTCTAACCCTAAGACTTCTAAATGAACTTTATACATATTTAATGAAATAGAGAAGTTGAGGGAGTAATATGATGATTGAATGGAAATTAAAGGTGCATTTGAAGGTCACTCATGTTGTGTTTTCCATTAAAAAACAACAAGAAGAAACAGTGACTGCTCTGCTAACCCTCTAGAGAGACACGACTTTAAGACTTCTGATAAATGAATCAGCCTTGGCTTTGGCTGCAGTAAAGAGTTAATTAATAAATAAGACTGGCCAGAAGTAACCCAATGTATTGTGTATTTAAAGCGCAGTTTCTTGTAGTAATGTGTTTGAATAGTTGGGTAAGGAAAATAATGTTTTCTTTCCTCTGGTACAAGCTGGAGGAGGGTAGAAGATGCACAAAGTGGAAGAGGAAAAGAGGACCCTCTAAGGAAGGATGTGGTAAGATGGCGTAACCAAAGCAAATGCCATGTGAAGGAAATGACAAATTCTACGTTGTCCACAAGAGCATCCATTTGTCTGGGCCAAAGATTACACGTTTGTGTTGGAGTACTATGCATGCCCCTTTCTGAGTTCAAAAACATTTTGAAAGCTAAAGAGAACTGTCAGTTCCTTCCACTAAATTACAGCTTTTGTTTGGCTTATGAACCCACTTGTAAGTATGTTTTCCATACCATCTGGCTCTCATTCTTACATTTGCCTAAAATCACAGGCAGAGGGCTTGGAAGTGAGCCTCCAGTAATTTAGTGAACTTGTGGCCGTTGTGTAGGAGCATTCAAATTTTCTAAAACCATCCTCTTCAAGTGGATCTTAGCAGTTAGTAAGAAATATTCTATGACATCTTAATGCAAACGTTTTCTGTTTTTAAATGTTTGATTATGAAAAATTTCAGACATATAGAAAATTTAGAGCATAGTACAATGGACTTCCATATACCTTGCAAGCAGCTTCAACAATGATCAGCTTTAGTACAATCTTGTTGCTTTCATTTCTGGACCTACCTGAACTCCCACCCAGGTTATTTTGAAGCATATCCTAAACATTGTGGCATTTCATTTGTAAATAGTTCATTATGTATTTCTAAAAGGTAAGGGCTTTTTAAATAAATACAATACCATTATCACACCTGAAAATAATAATTTCCTGAATTAACCAATCAATGTTAAATTTCCTCAATTATCTTGTATTTTATTTTTACTGTTTGTTTGAATCAAGATCCAAAGACAGTTGATCCTTCAACAACACAGCTTGAACTGTGTGGGTCAACTGATACGTGGATTTCCTTCCTCCTCTACCACTCTGGAGACAGCAAGGCCAACCCTTCCTTTTCCTCCTCCTCAACCTACTCAACATGAAGATGATGATCCACTTTTTTATGATGATCCACTTCAACTTAATGAACAGGAAATATATTTTATCTTCCTTATGATTTTCTTAATAACATTTTATTTTCTCTAGCTTACTTTATTATAAGAGTACAGTATATAATACATATGACATATAAAATATGTGTTAATCAATTGACAAGGTTTCCAGTCAATAATAGGCTATTAGTAGTTACATTGTGGGGCAATTAAAAGTTATGCATGGGTATCTGGCTGCACTGGGAGTTGCTACAATTAATCCCCATGTTGTTCAAGAGTTAACTGGGCTAAGAGAATTCTTCTGTAAATCTCTTTTAATCTATAGGTTCTCTCTCTCTTCTCTCTGGTTTTGCAGTTTGTTAAAGAAATGGGTCATTTGTCAGATTTTCTGATTGCATCTTAGTAATACTGTCAAAACATTTAGATAAGACATTTTGTGCATGACTATTTCATAGGTGGTTTTGTATAGATTCATCAAGAGATACATGTCTGGCTGTCACCCTTTTGTGAGTTTAACAGGCATTGATGACAGCTGTCTAGATCTATTAATTCATTAGGGTTGCAGAATGGTCATATTATATTTAGTTCATTGACTTTCATCTCCCTTTGGCAATAGAATGGCTTACATTCTGTTCTTCCTTGTCCTAACAAGAATCAGGGCCCTATTGATATTTACCTAGTCCCCAAGGAATTCTCAAATTTTCACAAATCTTCAAATACAATTTTGAATTCAAGTTCATAGATTTTTGCCAAGAAGTTTCTTGATACTTCTACGTGGGTTTAGAATTAATGTTATGGAATATAAGAACCAAAGTAATGTATTTCTTTTTAATAATGTGATGCATTAATATTTTAATTCAACTATTATTGTGAGCAGAAAAACAATGTAAAGGATATTGGTTGGAGAGAGAGTTGGAATTTCTTAAAAATATTGATTTGGCAATCTCTCAATATAAAAAATGCAGAAATCTATATGAGCTAGAAATTCCACTTCTAAGAAATTTACTCCGTAGACATATTTTTATAAATGTCCAAGAATGCATAAACAAACCATTTATTATAATACTATTTATAATTTTTAAAATAGGGAAAAGTAACTCCTCAATTTACTGTAGCAGAACAACAACTAAATAAATGATTTTATATTTGTATGATGACCTACTATACAATTTTCACAAAGTATTAAGTAAATGTTTATGTACTCATATAGGGAGGTCACAGTCTATGAACTCAGCTTTTGTGGACAGGTAGGAAATGAAATTCTATTACTATGAATTGTATATAATTCTACAATTTTTATAAAAAGTAACTATATTACTTTTTAGACAAAAAGTAAAATATAATATTAGGTAAGATGGGAAAAATTTTATTTGACTTCAATATTTCTGTAACGACATTTAATTCACATGCAGGATCTTATCACTAGCAATTGTTAAATCATGAGGGATAGTCTCATTCTTAATGCTGAAGGCAATTAACCACTGTCAACGGGCAGCAATTAGGAACTTTAGCTTCTTGGATCAATGATCCATGTCAATGGAAAGGAGCTGAAAACACTAGATATGATACTATGTAAGGGATATAGGAACTAATTAGTTCTAGCTAGGGAATGATTTGAATCTACCTGGCAGTGGCAGAGTTGGAAAGATGTGAACTGGACTTTGATACATTGGGATAGGTGGGAGAGGGGAGACTGGCAGTCCAGACAAAGATGACAGGGATGTAAAGGTATGCTTGGGCAAAGGTGTAAAGACTATTTTGGTTGGGGTGAAGGGTTTATGTAGGGCAGAAAGGCAGGTAAGGATAGAAAGTTACATCTGGACCTTGAAGGCTGGTCTGGGGATATGGATTTGCAGGCAATGCGAAGTCACTAAAAATGTGCAGGACTGATCAGTAAAGGAGAGACATACTGAACTGCATAGGGTCAGGGAAGGCTAATTTGTAATATTTTAAAAGACTATGGGCTTGAAATCAAGAAGAGAAATCATCCCTTCTTATACTTTTAACTGTAGATTTTAATAGCTGCCTGCCTCAGGAAAACAGTGAGAAGGCTTTGCCTTTTGCTTATTACACTAATTGGTTATTTTAATGAACTCAACTTTGTCACCCAGCACCTCTAGCTGTAATTTTTTCCACTGGAGCAAGGAGAGATATCAGCTGACCATTTTATTCATCAGAGTCATGGTGTTAGCTTTCCTCCTTCCTAATGAAATTCTTCAGTCAGCTGTGAAAATAGCAGGAAGCTAGTTATATTTAGCAAAGGAAAGAGCAACAAGTCGAAGCAGTGAGCAGAGTAGGGGAAAAATAGAAGCACTGAGTCTTATGATTAGTTCAACCAACAGTATTGCTTATAATTTTCCAGATTTTGTAACTGGCAAAAACAGTGTTTTTTTTTTTTTTTTAATCAAAGTAAAGCCTACAGGTTCCTTCACTATTATGTCTAAATAAAATATTTTATTCATACAAGAAGCAGGGTATTTTTAGATTTCAAAGGAATGACAAAATAATGTACCTTTTGAAATAGACCAGAGGTAAGCATATCATACTCTTATTCAGTGCTTCCTTTCTGATTAAAAACATTGCACAGCTACAAACTGGCATTATAACTATTCTCAGTCAACTTCCCACAAGACTTCAACTTTGTCATAATCCCATATTGAATTATCTCCACTTCTGTGAATTCCAGAAACTTCACCCAAGTTAATAGTTTTCAACCGTGGTCCACAACACTTAATGAGGCATATAATATAATATTTCCACTTACACGGGTTGCCCTCTCCATAAGTAGACAATGTCCAGTCCTAATGCATATCAGCTCTTCAGATTTTTGAAGTCACTGCCACTGTTCCTCTGGTCTTCTCTCTTACAAGGAAAGCAGCCTCACTGCCTTCATTCTTCCTCACACTCTTAGCTTTCCAGCCCATTGAGATGCAGGTACGATCTAACCAGAGTATGTCTTTAATGGCCTATGATAATTTGTAGCCTTGTAATGTCATTTCTCACCTTTGGTTCATATTGAGTTTATGGTCAACTCAACTTCCTAGACTTGAAATTAAAGGGCGCCATTGTAGTGTATCTTCCTGTTTAATTAGGAGAACATTGTTCTGATGACCTTCTAGGGAATCTGTTTTGTGAATATGAGAGCTGTTGACCCGTCAATTCTTCTTTCACATTAGGCATGCACAGAATAACATTTGCTTAAACCTTCAAAGAAGTTATCTTTCTTTTGTATTTGTGATTTTACTCTGAGTCTCCAAAGTAAATAAATTTAAAAAGAAAAGAATGGAAGGGCTCAGTCAGGCGTGGTGGCTCATGCCTGTAATCCCAGCACTTTGAGAGGCCAACGTGGGCGGATCACGAGGTCAGGAGTTTGAGACCAGCCTGACCAATATGGTGAAACCCTATCTCTACTAAAAATATAAAAATGAGCTGGGCATGGTGGTGTGTGCCTGTAGTCCCAGCTACTTGGGAGGCTGAGGCAGGAGAATCACTTGAACTCGGGAGGCGGAGTTTGCAGTGAGCCAAGATTGTGCCACTGCACTCCAGCCTGGGCGACAGAGCAAGACTCTGTCTCAAAAAAAAAAAAAAAAAAAAAAAAAAAAAGAAGAAGAACGGAAAGGCTCTACATTTACCCCAAGGCCAATTAATTTCTTAGTTCACTAGCCAACACTATTGGCTTTCCAACCCATACCTAGTTTGTCTAGGTATTAATACTTTTAAGAATCTTTCAGAATAATTTCAGAAACACACGTATACTATATTTAACTACAAGCCATCCTCCCTAACACTGGAGCTCTTATTTTTCTAAATCATTTCCTCCTTGGTGGGCTGCTGTAGTTGTCAACTTCAGAAGTTCCCTGAAAACTTGATCAAAGGAGGATAAATCGAAAAATCAAATAATTCTTAATCACTACCCCCATTTTCCCTAGTACTCTTGCCAAACCTCTGGATGTCACCAGGGGACAATTATTAACAGAAAATTATCTTCCTGGATAATATAAAACATAAATCTTTCTTTAAGACATTTCTTTTCTTTACATACCCTAGCACAAAGTGACAGCAAAATTTGACAGAAAAAATTGGAATAAATCTTGAACCTTCTTATAATAGACTTAAATTATATTTGCGTACCATTGGTAATGCTAGTGTTCATTTTAATATGTAAACCTCTTACTTCCTTTGTGACGTTTTTTCAGTGTTTACATAATTATAACTGGGTGTTTTGAACTATTCATCAGGAAGGATTTGTGTCATAATTTCACGTGTCTAAGCCCAAATCCTAAATTCGCAACTACTATATTTAAAAAGGGAGGGAATTTTGTGGATCCTAAGGGAATGCCAGAGTGGCATCCACAGACTATGCAGTACATAATTCTTCTCCAATGTATAAACAACAGAAGTCATCAGAATTTTCAAGTGCTTCATTGCCCTTTAATGTCCCAGGTCCAGTCAAAAGCTGCATTCATGAAAAACTCAACATACTCAGTAACCCCTAACTCACTCTTTCCAGCAGGGCCTTATCCTGGCTTAGACCAGCTTGTGCTAGTGTTTTTTCACACAGGCAACTGTGAAGAGCAAGTGGTATCAAGTCTCAGATCTCATTCTAGAAAACTCTCCCTGGTCATCTTCACTCTCAGCAATGTCTGCTTTCCTTGAACAGTTAGCCCTGCATTGGCCAGTTAGCCATACACTACTCTGTGTTACCTCTCATGCTGTCTCAAGATATCACTTAACTCACTGTGATGAAGAAGTGTGCCTGCATTTTTTTTTGGTTCCCCAAGATGTTAACTTTTTGAGCAACTTCACTCAGTTAGTCTCCCACAGTTTTTAGGTATTCAATGGATAGTCATTGATTTTACTCTTTCTGGTATTATTTAGACCCGGTTTATTTTGCCATCAGCTCTATTATTATCATTTGTTTAAAGTGCTTTCATAAAATGCATTTTTCTTATAATACATGATTATATTCTTCCTTTCGGGAGTAATCTTGTTATACCTCTAAGTAGAACAATATAAGGTTTGTGATCTAAAGAAACTTTTTTGCTGTTTTCCTACATCAGTTTGGAATACTGATTCCTGATTTATAAGGGCAGAGCAAGTCAAGAGTGCTTGTTTTCATAAGACATTTTCACTCTAAGTGGCACTTTCAAAAACACCATGATCCTATGATTTTGGGTTCTCATATTTATTTTAAGTTACTCTTTGGGGAAAATCCATATTGTAGTCATAAAATCAAGTCCTTTTCAAGATAAATTTTGACTAGTGTTATTAATTCAGTCACAAATAATTTCCCCTTTTTCTACTCCTCAACCTATTTTACATTGTCCTTTCCTTTTACATGTTATAAAAAAATAATTGTCAGGCCAGGCACAGTGGCTCATGCTTGTAATCCCAGCACTTTGGGAGGCCAAGTTGGGTGAATCACTTGAGGTCAGGAGTTTGAGACCAGCCTGGCCAACATGGTGAAACCTTGTCTCTACTAAAAATATAAAAATTAGCCAGGCATGGGGGCGCACACTTGCAATCCCACCTACTTGGGAGGCTGAAGCAGAAGAATAGCTTAAACCTGGGAGGTGGAGGTTGCAGTGAGCTGAGATCGTGTCACTGCACTCCAGCCTGGGCAAGAAGAGTGAGGCTCCATCCCCCTCCAAAAAAAAAAAAAAAAATTGCAAAAGAAGTTATTAGTTAAGACTTTCCTGCTTCTCCATGAAGTTTCAATAATTTGAGTCTCTGGAGTAAAATTTGAGTCTCTGGAGTAGACAGATTATTAGGGGAAAAGGCATACAGGTTTATTATGTGCATATGCATGGGAGTCTCATAAAATATGACTCAAAGAAGAATGCGATGATTGAAGTTTTTATACCATACAGAAAGGAATAGGGGCTGGAGCTCCTGGAAGGTGAGGGTGACAAGTTATGAGAGAGTGAGGGGAAGAAATGCACTGAAACCAAAGGCTGTCTTATTATGTAGATGAAGTCTCTCAAGTAGCAGCCCTCTGAAAAACAGATTGTAGCCTGTGGTATAAGTCTCTCTGAGCAACGTGTTAGACCTTTAGTCTCTTTTCCTGTGAGTTAACCTCCCTGGCTGATGATTGTGTTCCTTGTAAAGGAACTTCCCATAGTCAGGTAAGGAAAGATTAGAGAAAGCCTTCCCTATGTTTGCTACTCCCAGGTCCTGTTAGTTTGAAGTTCAAAACAGTGTATTTTGGGGTATTATTTTCTGAGCCCCCCAAAATGAAATAAGAACATTAAATTATAGAACATAGTTTAGAATCTAATGAGTAAAATACAAGTCATATTTTATGTTTACATAACTTCTTTCTCTAACTTTCTTGGAGGAATTCAAAGAATGCATAAGAGCTAATGATTATGTAAACTATGTGCCATGTGCCACAAAAAGGGCTTTGAATGCATTATTTATTTAATCCCCTGTAATAATTTTTCTAGGTGGCTAGAATATTCAAGTGCTTTCTAGGTAGCTAGACTATTCAGTGCTTTCTTTCTGATTAAAAACATTGCAAAGCTAGATTGGGTGCGGTGGCTCATGCCTGTAATCCCAGCACTTTGGGAGGCCAAGGTGGGTGGATCATGAGGTCAGGAGATCGAGACCATCCTGGCCAACATGGTGAAACCCTGTCTCTACTAAAAATACAAAAATTAGCCAGGCATGGTGGCATGTGCCTGTAGTCCCAGCTACTCAGGAGGCTGAGGCAGGAGAATCACTTGAACCCTGGAGGCGGAGGTCGCAGTGAGCTGAGATTACACCACTGCACTCCAGCCTGGGCGACAGAGCGAGACTCCATCTCAAAAAAAAAATTGCAAAGCTAAAAACTGGCATAGTAACTGTTCTCAGTCAACTTCCTACAAGACTTCAACTCTCTCATAATCCCATATTAAATTATCCCCATTTCTGTGAGTTTCAGCAACTTCACTCAAGTTAACAGTTTTCTGTTGTGGTCCACAACACTAAATGAGGCATGTAATATAAAATTCTACTTAACAAGGGCTGCCCTCTAGATACATAGACAATGTCCATTCCTAATACATATCAGCTCTTCAGATTTTTGAAGTCACTGCCACTGTTCCTATGGCCTCTCTTACAAGGAAAGCAGCCTCATTGCCCTCATTCTTCCTCATGCTGTTGGCTTTCCAGCCCATTGAGGTGCAAGCACAGTCTGACCAGAGTACATCTTTAATGGCCTATGATAATTTCTAGCCTTGTAATGTCATTTCTCACCTTTGGTTCATATTGAGTTTATGGTCAATTGAACTAGAATATTATCTAGCCACCTAGAAAAATTATGTAGGGAATTAAAGGAGAGCACACCAATGCCTAGAGAGGCTAAATCACTTGGCCAACATCACAAACTTTTAGGGCACAGTGGCTGAATTTGGACCCACATCCGACTCTGTCTGAAAGCTCATAGGTGTTCTCAGCCTGTCTTTTGTTCTGCAAACTGTAGGTCATAGCTCAGTACTAGATGATGAGAATTATTTAGTGTGTCACAGCTATAATTTTCAGAAATGAAACAAAATAAAATTAGCAGAGTATCCACATAGTATTGCCCTGTGAGTGAGTGTGTGTGTGTGTGTGTAAGTGGACTTAGCCATGATGTGAAATGTAATATTTACTGTGGGTTGGAAGCAAAACAGTTTGAAAACTACAGTTGTACTGTGCTACCTCAAATAGAAACCTTGATAATCAAGCCCACAGAGAAGATAGAAATAGGGGTTGATTTTTCTAGTTAATGGATGAAGACTGAGGATTTCTAATTAATGGATGAAGAAGTAAGGTAGGACTACATATTAAAATGAGGAAAATATGGAACTGGGAGTTCAGTTTGGCTTTACTGAGTGGCAACAATGTACAAGATATTGTACTAGATGCTATACAGTGAATACAAAGATATTAAAGATACTCTTTGTCCTCCGAGGTTCCTGTGTCCAAGAACAGGTAATGTTAGTGGGGAGAGATGTTGGGTATGAGTGGTAGGCTAGGCATTATGGAGAGGCAGAGTAGGGGTGCTTGAATTACCTCTTCTTATGATTTTTGGGATAGAGAATGCCTTTATTCCAGGTCATCTCCCTGCCTGCTTTATGTGAACTACCAGTAAGACTTACTTCTCGTGGGGGAGATATTTTCCTTCTTCTTTTTTTTCTTTTTAAAAGATGTTCTTTTAAAATGGAAATGATTCCCAGAGGAGTAATACATCAGTTGTATGGGATTAGTCCTTCACATGTAAGAATTATGCCAGATTCGCTGGTTTTATTTCACAGATGGGAGTGAGATGCTGAATGCTTAGGAGTTTACTGGGTGCATGAGTAAGAATGAGTTTTAAATAAAGTGGTGAGGGGTACTAATTATCCAGGAATAACAAGAGGAGAAGACAGAAGGTAAGAAGGAGAGCTACATTATGCCATATTGCTTAAGACTAACACTGGCTACAGTGGTACACCCAAATGCCTATATATATACATCAAAATGGAATAGAATTAGAATTCTCATAAAATATACTTGCAGTTTGCTGGCGTCACTCATCTGTCAGTTCCGGCTCCTCTCTGCTTATCCTGCCTGTGTTGGAGACCATGCATTCTCAGCTGGGATGATACTGCTCCCAACAAGGAGGACTGGCTCTTGAGGGGTGAAAAATTATACTCTTTTTATGTATAAAGCACAGATATACATAGAACACATAAGCAAATATATGGTGTATCCGTGGGAGGGAATTACAAAGTCTTAGGAAAAGCAATAATGAAAAGAAGGTTGAGAAACATCAATGTAGACCAGGTTAACTGGGAAGAAAATCCTGAGAAGAAGATATAGTTGGGTAGAAGTCATAAATAAAAGGCCAGATTTACTATGTATGGAAAAAAAATCAGGAGAGACAGAAAGGGGGTAGTAAATCAGTAGGCTTCAGGGAAAACATTTAAGGTTGGTGACAAGAGAGATCTCAGGGAGTCACGGGGAGAGAAATTGAGTGCAAGAGGAAGGGGAAAGAAAATTTCAAAACATATATTACTGTGGATTGTTTATAGAATTCCCATTGACACTGGTCAAAGGAAGCAAGAAAGGATTAGGACTACACATGACTAGTTTTGACTCCTAAACTTCAGTGGTGACATCAAAAAAGTCAATTCTTTGGGAAGAATAATCAATGTTTTCTCAGTCTTATGTAAAATGCAATGAAAAATGCTGCTATTATAGGCTCTTTAGTAGCCCTCCAATAACGTATGGACTCCCTAAGCCCATATTATTTAGAAGCCACTACAGATGATTGTGTTCCTTGGACAGCAGCACCTAGACACTGGGCACCAAGGGCACCTTGGAAAGCAGCACCGAGAACCCTGGAATTTATTTGGGTTATGGAGTTTATTTAGTTACCCTAGAAGACATCTAAGTTGACTGGTCTGTAGGGAGTGTTTCAGTTCTTAAGAGTTGCCTCAAAATATATTAATATTGTCCTTTGTGCATCTTTGAACACCCATCTACATGAATGCCACCAGTCTAGAGAAGTCCAAAGACTTGTGTCAGAATACCTACAAAGGAACCAGGCATCCTATGTGTTTCCCTGGCCTTCCAAAAGAGCTATGTCTTCTAATGATGGAGAGTAGAGAAATGATTTTTCAGAGATCATGCTGCAAATTGATGTCATTCTTGGGAAATAGGTGAGGTCTACCTTGTTCCATTCACCAGCTTGAAATAGCAGGAATATAAATCAGAGAAAATGGCGGAGGTGCGTCTCAGCCATTTTAGAGGTTTATTTTGCCAAGGTTGAGGACAAGAAAAAGGAATACAAAACCACAGGAACATCTGTGCTTTTTCCAAGGAGGTTTGGGACTTCAATATTTAAAGGGGAAAGAATGGGCAGCAGGGAAAAGAGAAAAGAAAAAGGCGCAGGGGTTAAGGTGTGGGTGGGAATAGATAAAAGGAGCAAGCTGTTGCATTCTTTTGAGGCTTTGATCATCATTTACTGAATCTACATTTTACATGTGAAAGGAGGGGATAGAGAAATAGTCAATTATGCATTGCTCAGTGACTCTACATTTTTACATGAGGTAAAGTAAACACAGAGGAAGAAGTCGAATATTATTTGTCTCAAGCCAGGGGAGGGATGACTTGCAGTCCTGTCCTTTGATCCGTACCTGTGAAGATAACTTGTTAGTTTACACATTGTCAGGGTGAAATTCAACAGAACTGTTTTAGGGTAAAGATCTTGAGGCCCACAGGAAATTCCCTCATGAGCAAATTGTGAGGGAGGCCCCCTGGGGAGGTAGGTGGCCTTCTATCTTTGTTGCTATTTAGGAATAAAATGGGAGGCAGTTCTGTGTGGTTCAGTTCCCAAGGCTGACTTTTCCTTTTGGCATAGTGAGTTTGGGGTCCTCAGATTTTTATTTTTCTTTCACAGGATTCTCCCTGAAATGAACAACAATATAGTCCATTTCCCACTGTTAAGGGTGTACTCAAAAATCACTCATTTTATTGTGCATGAAGTCTTGTGGCTGCCGGAGAAAGTTTATTACACTGTGCCAACTACAGTGAGGTTGTTTGTTAAATGGATTACAATACAAATAACTAAGTTATACTTTTCAAAAATAATGCAGACCACATAGGTCAGAAAGGCATAGAACTTTTGCATTAAATTAGGAGCACAAGTTTTTCCATTAATTTAATAAGTAATGCCTTACCAATGATAAATGCCCAAATCACCTGAATCAATTATGTAAGTCAAAGGAAGAAAACATGGTTAGAACTTTCAAATGCAATTGAGTGCTTCCCTGCTACCCTTAAGTTGGCATCTGAGTGCTGGGAAGGTTTGAGGGAGAGAGAAGAGAAAAAGGAGCAACATCATGGTCAAGGGCAGACAGGCACTTCCCAGAGGTACTTTGGAAATAGTCCAAATTTTGTTGTTAAAAATAAACAAGGCTTTCTGTAAATTTCTTTTTCCCCATTGTAAGTTGTCTGATGTGATCATGACCTTGTTGGCAAATTCTGTTTTCATTGTGACTGGAAAACCTTTTACCTCAAGCTCACTTTGGGGAAAATTTTGTCCTTATGGTTCTAATTTCTTCCTTTACCACTTTGCCGTCTTTTTTCTCCCCTGTCTGAGGAACTTCTTGGAAAGTTCAACTCATTTGTCTAAGGGTTTCTTCCTCAGGGTCATTCTGAAACTTCATCGTATTATATCAATTTCATTTGATATACTTAGGTTTAATCAATAGAGAATGATATTTATTGGGAGGGAAACAGCAGTGACTAAAGCAAAATATGGTTGGTACAACCTGAATTCAGATGGTATCAACATGACTGGAGTAGTGATGTAAGAATTTTATGGAAGTAAAAAGGATACTTGGTATCTTAAAACTTGATTTCATAATATCCCCACTTTTTCTGAATACTGTTGAGTAGTTAATATCAATTAAAAAAACAAAGTTTATTTTATTTTGAAGCTCTTTCGAGAACTTCCAGAAGTACCTCAAAGTGATTTAAGAAAATCTGTGATATGCTGTAACTAGAAATTAATGATTCGAAATAAAGTAACTTTGCTCAAAACCTCTCATTATTAGCATATATAGGAGGTAGTTAGGAAAGTGTGTCAATGTTAAAAGTTACATTTAACATTGACTGCAAGTTTTTAGGGGGGTGGGAGGAATAGGTAACATTTACAGATCGTCTCTACACATTGTTTTCTCATATTATGATACATAGTTGAGCTTTATTCAGCATATAATTGAGACAGCCAGCTGGGAAGGGGTCCCCAGAGAATCTCCAACCAGACTTCCCGCTGGGGGGAGTGTGCACTGGGGCGGAACCACGGAAGTCTGTGTCATTTGCAGTGGGGAGGAGCCTGGCCCCTCCTCTTCCTGGGTGGAATTTGGGATTCAATCTGTGAGGCGGGAAGCCTATACTAGGAGGACTCTCACTCTGTTTTTTTTTCTCCTTTTTGCCCAATAAATCCCATTATTCTTACCCTTCAAATTCAAGTGTGCAAAGAAGTGTGGCTAGTTCTGTGGCCTTGTGACAAGGACCATGTCTTTAGCTGAATTAAGGAAAAGTCCCGCAACATGATTATCATAGTCCCAGACTTACTGAGATACAAAAGAACTAAGTGGTTTCCTGCCAGGGAGAAAATTACCACGGAAAAGGTAATACAACACTCCGATGGAACTGCTTCAGGGAATTAAGAAACTTGGTTTCAGAGCTGGTAGACTCCTTTAAATCACCGATGTGTTTTAGCAGACACCTACAACACACTGAGAATATCAATGAACCTCAAGATGTTTAATAGCCAGTATTTTTGTGACTGTCCCTTGAATTAGACATGGTAGCCACAGGAAGCAAAGGAAGTGAGGTGGGGCAGAGAGTGGGTGGGGATGAGGCTCGTTTTGTCCCACTGTGTTTCCATGAAGTTTTGTATAAAGTGGCGTTTATGGTGTTTGCTGAAACCCATCTGCAGGGGAAATGTTTGCTTGAACTTGAGGTAAAATAAGCTACCAGCTCCTGGACTTCCTGGCCTGCTCAGTGAGCCAGCCAGCAAGGGGTTATCCCCAGGCACTTCTCTCCCTCTGACCCCACTGCAGAGGTACTGCTTGTGCTGCCCTAATGCATACACTCTTCCTGGCCTCCTGAATTCTCTCTTTTACCTAAACGGAAGGAAATACTGAAAACATAAGATATGTTATTGCGAAAAGGAGGAGTAAAGACAGAGTCTGTAACTTTCCCATACATCAGTGGAAGTTGGTGTTTTCTGAATAGAAGTCATCTCTGTATGGCTGGCTGTCACATAGAACCCCCCACACAGAAGGGACCCACACTGGGTTTCTTTCTCTCCTCTTACCATCTTGAGATTCTTACTGATTATCTTTAAACTTACAGTTTATAACTGAAGTCTGATGGGACGCTGGAGCATGGGCTTGAGCCGATGAAATATGGGAAGCAAGCAAGGGGCTTTGTAGTTTAGTACTTAATAGCACTTCCCCCTGCTTTTTGAACAAGAGATGCTGCATTTTCATTGGTACTGGGCTTCATGAATTATGTCCGATCTCTCTGTGGATCTCCACTGTTTTTTATTCCACTAACAACTAATAACAGCATACTTGTATTACGGTTCTCCAGAGACACAGAACCAATAGAATATATACAGATAAACAAGAAGAGACTTGTTATGGGAATTGGCTCATGTGATGATGGAGGTCAAGAAGCCCCACTATATACTGAAGCCAGCTGGAGAACCAGGAAAGCTGGTGGTGACATTCAGTCCAAGACTCAAGGCTTGAGAACCTGGGGGGCTACTGGTATCAGTTCTGGAGTCCAAAGGTCCAAAAACCAGGACCACCCATGTCCCAAGGTAGGGGAAGACGGATGGCCCAGATCAAGCACACAGAGAAAATTAACGCTCCTTTACCTTCTTGCTCTATTGAGGCCCTCAATGAATCGGTTGGTGCCCACCTGCGTTGATGAGGGTGATATTCTGTACTGATTGATTCAACGCGGATCTCTTTCAGAAATACCCTTAAAGACATACTCAAAATAATGCTTACAAGCTATCTGGGCATCCCTTAGCCCTGTTAAGTCGACACATAAAATTAACTATCACAACACGTTTTTATTATTTTTGCCTATGAAGTGGTCACGTTAATCTGTTAAGCTTGTATTATAATGTTTTTCTGTAAATATTCTTGGGACTACTCTGTAGGTGTCAGTTTATGAGACTTATGAAATAGTGTTAACTATTAGTACTAATGGCACTGGAAATTCTAAAATCAAGACCACCTAAGAGAACAAAGGTGTGACAGTCAAATACAGTTGCTGTGGATTCTGAAGGCGTTTCTAAAAGATTTCAGAAATGTAGCATATAACTTCCCAAGATGATGATTTCAAAGAGATTTCATTTGGATACATAAGTATTGGTAAGTTAAAAATCAGGCCACGTGCAGTGACTCATACCTGTAATCCCAGCACTTTGGGAGGCAGAGGTGGGCAGATCACTTGAGGTCAGGAGTTTGAAACCAGCTTGGACAACATGGTGAAACCCCATCTCTACTAAAAATATAAAAATTAGCCAGGAGCGGTGGTGGGCACCTGTAATCCCAGCTACTTGGGAGGCTGACAGAGGAGAATCGCTTGAACCCGGGAGGCGGAGGTTGTAGTGAGCTCAGATTGGCTGCCGAACTCCAGCCTGGGCAACACAGTGAGCCTCCATGTCAAAAAAAAAAAAATAAAATAAAAAAATAAAAATTAACCTCAGTAGTATATAGTCATTACTGTAAAAGAAATATATGTAGAATTGAAGTAAAGCTGAAGTCTTGCTATCTGATCTGATTTTACATCTTAAAAAGAATGGAAGTTCCTACAGACCTGCTTTGGGTTAATGATGCAGTTCAAGAGTGTGAAACCTCTAGCAACTAATATTATCAATTCAGGTTAACCTTAGCTCCAGAAAAAAGATCTGTATCCAGCTAATTAAAAATACACACACACACACACACACACACACACACACAGACACACATACCACATTGTATATATATGTATAAAATTACCTTTAATTATGAGGGCACAATTTGCTTAGGTGGCAGGATGAGCTACTGGAAGTCAATTGTCGTTGAGCAATTTTTTCTGTCATGAACTTACTAGGACAGAATAAAAGCCCATTTGTGCTACGGTACCTACGCCACCAGTCTCCCCCAGAAAAGGGGAAGACAGGAGTTTCTAAGGGTCAATGTCTGTTAAATCTTATTGTGCTTAAGGAATATTTGAAAAGCCTTTTAAAATATGTAGACTTCTAGTGTGAACCTGGAAGAGCAGAGATCCTGGTTCTTTCAATCTGCAGTGAGACCCGGTATTAATACATTTAATTACTAAAAATAGTGTTTTCATTTCCTTGAGTTTCCTCTGACTTCCCTGGCTGCTCCTCTTTGACTTTTTTTTTTTTTTTTTTTTTGCTGGTTCCTCCTCAGTTCTCTGACCTCCAAGCTTTAATGTGATCAATGGTTTGAACTTTTCGGTCTTCACTCACTCCTTTGATAATTTCAGCTATTCCTATGACTCTTAACCTATCCATACGATGCTGACTCTGAAATTCAGGTCTCTAGCCTGATTGTTGCCTAAATCACAAAGATTAAGTGTCCATCTTCTTCCATAGCATTGCCTTTTGGATGTCTAATAGGTATTATCGTAGTTTCAGTTGTTCAAGAAACAGACTGTAAGAAAGGATTCGAGTACTAGCTCCTGTTGTTGTTGTTTGTTTTATTTTGATGGAGAGAGATATGAAGGTAAGGAAATGGGGAAGTGAGACAAAGAAATCCAACAAAGAACTTATTATCAAGCCAGCTACCACTGTGGGCAATTTGAGTATATTCCTACTTTCCAGAATTCTGTGGGCTAGTATAAAACACAGCCTCCTAGTTCTCCTAGCCAAAAGGTGAGGGAACTTGGGGTATTTATACACCAAATCCTGCCAGTTACCGGCTGATGGCTGCTCCTGGAGGGCATTAATTCCCCAGCACTTCCAGGGATGTTGGTGGTAAAGTAGCCTCCACTGGCAAAAGAGTCTTCCGGCAAGGATGTGAAGTTCTGGCATTAGGAGTTGATTGGGTGTGCATTGCAGTGGACGAGAGGACACATGGGGGAATCAACCTCTCTTGCATCAAGAACTTGAAGTTTAATTTAGTCTTCTAATATTCATTAATTGCAATCCTGCTCCTCTCACAGGATTCCCAACCTCAAAAGCTGTTCAGGCTGAAAACTTGGGAGTCATTGTTGAGTGTTTCCTAGCTCTCACACCCCAGAGCCAATCCACCAGCAAATTCTATTCACTTTACCTTCAAAACACATCCTGAATCCAAATACTTCCCTCCAAACCTACTGTTACTCCCAGCTATCCTCTCCTCTTTCCTAGATTGTCACCATAGCTTCCTAACCTGCCTTGCGGCTTCTGCCTCTGCCCCAGTCTTCACCCAGCAGCTGGGGGATCCTGTTAAAATGGAGGTCAGATGATGGCACTGCCTTGTTCGAAACAATCTGATGGCTTCCCATTCCACTCATCGTAAAAGCCAAACTATTTTCTATGACCTATTAAATCTTATATTTTGACACTCTCCCTGACCCCACTTCCATTGTATCTCTAACCCCATCTCTTACTACCCTGACTACCCTTTTTGTAGCAGCCACTCAAGTCATACTTGGTGTTCCTCAACATGCTAGGCACATGCCTGCCTCAGGGCCTTTGCATGTGCTGTTCCCTCTGCTTGGAACATTTTTTCATCTGATATCATCTTGGCTGTTTTCCCTACTCTCTTTGAGGTTGTATTCATAAGTCACGTGTTCATTTTGAGTTTTTCTTGCCACTCTACACAAAATATTAGCCCTGTCCACAAGCTCTTAGACTTTTTCTCCAACTTAGTATTTTCCTTAGCTTCTGTGGCTATATTGTATAGTATTTTTTTTTAATATAACTTGTTTATTGCTGGTATTCACCATAAATGTAAACTCTTAAAGGTAGGAATTTTAGTTTATTTTGTTCATTGCAGTGTCCTCAATGCCTAGTACTGTGTTGACTCTCAATAAACATTTGTTGAGTAAATGAATGAAACTCATACTGTTATACTTTTTTTGAACTCATTCAAATCTGAATCATAAAGCAAATTATATTTATATGCAGGATCAGACTAAAGTTTAATGGAAGGCTCATTTATCCATTGCAAGAAAATTATTCAGTAGGAGTGTAGACAAAGATAGACATAAATTGGTATAATTTGCATGGCTGGCACACTCTTTTAAGGGCGAGAAAAAAATGGCTGCAATGTTTCCCCCCCTCTCACCACAGCCTTAGTTGGTTAGGTCGTTGTTGCTTAAGCAGTTGTATATCTCAGGGCTTATCTTTGTGATTTGTTGTTGCCAGTGGTTCATTAGCAACCATGAGCCAAGCAAGGCATTGGAAAGTGCTTATATATGAGACTGTCATGAGACTGAGCCTGAGCTAGCCTGCTGGAGGATGAAGGCCATGAGCAGGAGAACTGAGGCAACAGCCTGCTGAACACCAAGCATGTGAATGAGGGAGGGAGGCTATACGTGACCAGCCAGCTGAGCACAGATACATGAGAGAGCCCAGGTGAGATCAGCTAACAGTCCAGTCTGGAAGAACCTCCTAGCCAAGCCAAAGACCTACAAGCTAAATAAAGTGGTTTTTGTTTCAAGTCCCTAAGTTTTAGGGTGGTTTAATGATATTTATGAATATATTTCCCAGATAGTTCATACTTGGTTTTCATGTTTTCCAATTTTCCTTTTAGTTTCTCCCATTTATTGTATTTATTGTAAGTCCTTAGAGGAGCCTCTACACAAGTGTCCACTATCCTAATTTCTACCCAAATATTTAAGTATAAAGTCCTACAACAGTAGGATTTGATGTATTATTTCTCCCCATCTAAATCACATGATTCGACCTTTCCTAAAAGTAATAACTTATCATAAATAAAGAAGTCTGGCTTAGTGTATTCCAAATATGTAACCTACAAAATGTGTTTTAATTCTTTAGCATGCTTGTTTTAACAGAGATTCTTGGTACTACATTGTTGTGAATGACCTAAGTCAATTAAACTATTCACAATTATCAGGTTGTTCTGATAAGCACTGGCACGTCCAATAGTTAGGAGTGGCCAGGAACTGTGGAATTATTTTCCCATGACTTTGCTCCCGTGGTGGTATCTAACAGTGAAAACAGTGAAAGCAGAATGCTACCACATGGTCAAGCATTTATTAGCAAACAGACAAAAACAGCCAAGAGCCTGTTCCTTCAGGCACAATAAAGTCTCCACTCTGACCTCAGGCTTTCCAACTAGCACCCTGTATGAAAGGTTCACTCTTAGGCAAATGTAATAACATTCTGATGACAGGTTCAGCTGACCTTCTGATTGGGTCAGGAAATGGAATCCTTCATTATTTGAGAGATCAGATGACCTTACTCTAGAGGAATTCGGCTAATGGATGCATCAGATTCTCTCACCCTATTCATTCAGAAAGGAGAAACCTGCATGATCTTTCTAGCTTGCTGTGGGTTTCTGTAGGTTTATCCTGTCTGCAGTTCACCCACCTGTTTAAATCTGTAGGTTTTTGTCTTTTGCCAATTTGGAAAGCTTTCAGCCATTATTTCTCTGAGTGCTTTTTCAGCCCTGCCCTTTATTTCCTCTCCTTCTAGAACTCCAATGACGTAAGTGTTAGATCCATAGGTCCCTGAGACTCTGCTCTTGTGTTTTTGTTTTATTGTTTGTTTTTACAGGCTATTTTTTCTCTGTGTTCAGGTTGAAAAATTGTTCTATCTTCTAGTTCACTGATTTTTTCCTCTGATCCCTCCATTCTTTTAATAAGCCCATCCACTGAGTTTTTCAAAATTTCCGTTATTGTCTTTTTCATGTCTAACATTCCATCTGGTTCTCTCTTTCTTTGCTGAAACTTTCTACTTTTTCATTTGTTGGAAGTGCATTTATAAATTTTGCATTGAAGCATTTCTGTGATGGCAGCTTCACAATAATTTGTTAGGAAATTCTAACATCTCTGCTGACTCAGTGTTGGCATCTATTGATTGCCTTTGTTCATTCAGTTTGAGATCTTCCTGTTTCTTTGAATGATGAGTGATTTTCATTTGGATCCTGGGTACTTTCACATTATAAGACTCTGGGTATTATTTAACTTCTATTTTTGCTTCCTATGACACCATTTTAGAAGGGTGGAGATAGAAGCCCAGCTTTCCCACTTGGCCTCCCTTGACATCCCTGTATGTGTGCGTGCATGTGTGTTGGGGGCTCCTCATTACTACAGGAAAGGGTGGAAGTTCTGGCTCCCCACATGGTCTCCACTGGCACCGTAGGTAGGTGGCATTGTTACCACTGAGCAGTGGTAAAAATCTTGACTTTCCACTAGACCTCCTGTGCCTCCACCTCAGCAGGAAGGTGCCGGGTGGGAATGGAGTCCAGGCTGTCCTCATGGTCTCCATCGATACCACAGGAACTGCTTGTGATAGGCTGGCTGGAATGAGAGTACCAGCTCTCTCCTCAGCCTTCTGTGATACCACTCCGGAGGTGGTGGTGGTGGTGGTGACGGGGCTGAGGTACCTCATGGCGGCGTCTCCAGGTTGGAAGTCTGGGCTCCCCACTCAGCCTTGGCTTGTGTGGGTGGGGTTGGGGCCACAGTTTTCTCTGTGGTGTTTGGCTGGAGTAGAGTGGTTATTGTCTAAAAGTGTTCAGCGTTGCTGGGCTGCCCCTTTCCTGTTCCTCTGGCTAGAGTGTGTAGGCTTTTTTTGTCTGTACTTGGTGTTTCTGGGTTGCCAGCATCTTGAGCTCCAAGTCCGGGATATATGAGACCAAAAAAAGCCTGGGAAATGTAATGCCTTCTCATTCCTTGAGTCTTAAGCTCCCTGGCCCATCTTTTGAATTCTCTCCACCTTTCAGAGTTTTCTTGGGTCTGTTTTACATGTGTCCAGGGATTGTAGTTGTAATTTGGTTGTAATCTATTTACCTTTCCAAGAGTGAAAGTCACTTTTAGTTTTTTTTAAAGTCTACATTATCACAGTTTTCTGTATTGTCAGTATTCTGATTTCATTTTTTCTTTTTCTTTTTCTTGAGACAGAGCCTTGCTCTGTCATCCAGCCTGGAGAGCAGTGACATGATCTCGGCTCACTGCAACCTCTGCCTCCTGGTTTCAAGTGATTCTCTTGCCTCAGCCTCCTGAGTAGCTGGGACCACGGGAGCATGCCACCACACCCAGCTAATTTTTGTATTTTTTTGTAGACAATGGGTTTTACCATGTTGCCCAGGATGGTCTCAAACTTCTGGACTCAAATGATCTGCCCAACTCGGCCTCTCAAAGTGCTGGGATTATAGTGTGTGTCACTGTGCCTGGCCTGATTGCATTTTTGATCTTATTGCTGGTCTTGTAGATTTAGAAAATGCTGTAGAGCTCAGCATATTGATATTAGCAAAGCATTTGACAAAATTCTTTTGTGAGCATATCTAGGCTAGTTAATAATAGAGCCATAGTCATTATTAACTGAACAGCTGCACCCAAAAGTATTGATTAATAGATCAGCATCAGGCTACAAGGGGGCCAACATCAATATGCTGCAGGCACTGTCCTAGCCTGCCCTCTGCCCTGTTCAGAATTTCTTCAAACTGCTGAATGAACACCCAGGAAGTATTTGCATCTCAAAAACTGGGAGTGATAGTTAATATTTAGGATCACAAAATCGAGATTGAAGAAACTTCAATAAAATAGCATTATGAAATAGAGCATGATGCATGCTGGATCAGAAAATAAATGCTATAATATGGTATAAAGAGAAGAGCTGGTCTAATTTTGTTTTTTATGGAGTAAGCACATGAGCAAACAAAAACCGGAAGGAAGTTAATACTTGTATAATTAGAAATTAAATAAGGAGAAAGGGAAACTGATATGAAGTCAGCCTGTATTTTGGACCAAGTGCTGGCATAGGCATTTTGTAGATCTTAAGGAGTCTAACACAATCCTAGACTATGTTAACAGGATTGAGTGGCCAGAATAAAGGGTGGACTATTACATGGTCTGCTGAGATGTTCAAACTATATGTGGAATATTGTGCCCAACCAACTGGAGGTAAGTGTGGTGAAAGAGCACACGAAAGGTCATTGAAAAATGTTTATTTTGATGAGCAGAAGCGTAGAAAACAGGAAACATGCCATGTGGAAAATGAATGAATCATTCTGCCTAGCACCAAAAGTGTAAGGTAAGGTAATGAACTCCCTGTTAGTGTAAGTATGTAAACAGTGGCAGAACGACCAGCTGTTAGGGATGAAACACAATGAACCTGCTTTAGGTGAGCACTGGACCAGATGATCTCTAAGGTTTCTTCCAAGAATCTCTGCACCCGTATAGAGCCGGTTAGAAAAAGAATGGCAACGTGTTAATATCAGGGGGTTTAGCCTCACAAAACTAAGCACAGCTGGCCTTGGCTTTAATGAGATTCGGACATTAGTAAGAAAGAAAAGAGACTTTTTAGTTAAGACAAATTCCACTTTATTATCTAAGGAAACAGGAAATTCAGAGTTTTGTAGGAGAGATGTGTGCAAACAAAAACTAGATTAAGTTTCCAGAGGGGGCCGTTATTATTCAAACAAAAGAGCCCTTCTTTTTAATTATGGAGTTTAAAATTAATAGGATACAGGCATTATAAAAGAGAGGCACCTGATTGCATTTTTTTTTTTAACTTCCTTTAGGGAGACATTTCCAAATTTAATTGTGAATGAAAGTTAAAAACTCTCTTTGCTTTGTTTCAAAATGCTTTTCAAAAAGTGAGCGAGGTTGCCACCTAGTGACTATTTTCTGGTTTTCCATTTTAAAAGCTCCTTAACAAGGGTTCTTATGGCAGTATTGCTCAAATCTGGCCGTGTATTAGTGTCATCTGGAAGTTTCCTAAAATGCAGAATACTAGGACCCACCAAAGAATCTGAATCTTTGGAGAAGGAGCTCCAGGGGTTGTGCTTTATGATAAAGATCTTCAGATGACTCCACGGAACCTAGTCTGTCACCAGTGTTTGGAATTAACTGCCCTGGGGCATATTGTTTGCAGGTGGAAGTGTCACAGAGGCAAATTTATGTAAAGTGCAATATTCACCTACTTACTCTAAGAACCTGGTTTCAGGTATATGAAACTTAGTGTTGCATCTTTGTATCTCATATTTAAAATAGACTTGGTAATGCTAAAAATTTACCCTACCGTTGTACACAAAGATATATGACCAGTGCTCTTTATTGTAACACTGTTTGAATAGTGATTAGCTAAAAATCATTTAAATGCCTATCAATAGGGATGTGGCTAAAAAAATGACAGTAAATCCGAGCAGTAAATTTTATGCAGCCATTTAAAAAGAATGGTTAAGCATCATATACAATTTTTATTTGTCAATCATACCTCAGTAAAGTTGAAAAACACGAGTTTATAATAGAAAAAAACTGGGAAAATGCTAAGTATCCTTCAATAGTAGACTGAACAAATTGTGGTAAATGTATATAATAAAATTTAAAAATGATTTAAAAATATGTGGTAATGTGATAAAAGAACAAATTAAGATAGCAGAAAAGGACACTAAGAATATGTTTTCTTAGAATATATGTCAGTATACAGTTAGAAAAAGAACTGGCAGGAAAAAATGTGATGAAAGTGTAATTTTTTTCTTGATTTTTTTTGGTAATTTTATATAATGGGTTTTTCATTTCTCTCATAATCAGAAAACTATGAACATTATTTTGAGAGAGAAATATATGTGAATTGATTGAAAGCTTACTGTCACATGCTTTTAGTAAGTGTTAGATGAACAGACCAGAGTAAGCTGAAATGTGGAAGCCGAAAGATGGGGTTGGAGACTTGTTTCTGTTGGCTACCAGTAGGCTCAGATGTTGGGGGGCTTTCACGCTTGTACGTCCCTTCTTTATTCATCTGGTCCTGATGAATAACATGATGCTGCAACTGAGGGGCTCTTCCCTGGAAGGGCCTTTCATCAACCCGGATCTCTGTGGAAGGCAGAGCACCAACACTGAACCAGGACAGAGGCAGATTTTGTAGAAGAACACTACAGATTTATGGATCATTGCTGTAAAATTCTACTAACTAAAGATTCTATTAATAGGGAATGCTCCTCCAGAACTCACACTTTGTGCAACATGAGGCAGTAAGCTCAGTCTCAAATCAGCATATTGTGACTTTTGTGCTCTTGTACTTTCAACTTTTGCTCCTTCTGTTCCTATTTTGTTTCCTTGTTACACTTTCTGTTCTGTCTTTTACAGAGACACGTAAACTTTGAACGGTTGTGATCATATCCTGTCAGGATGACCGGTTTGTACATGACCGATGGCACACTACGGCTCTACAATCACCAGATTATTTTCCACAGAGTAGCGAGTTGGGGAAGTCACATATACGCACCGTGAATAGTTTCTGTTTTGCAAGAGCCTGTGTAAAGGTCCATTTATAAATGCTATCTTGTACATTCACTTAATTAGTTAATTAATTAATATTTATTTATTTGAGACAAAGTCTCGCTCTGTCGCCCAGGCTGGAGTGCAGTGGCGCGATCTGGGCTCACTGCAGCCTCCACCTCCCAGGTTCAAGCAATTCTTGTGCCTCAGCCTCCTAAGTAGCTGGCATTATAGGCCTGTGTCACTAGGCCCGACTAATTTTTGTGTTTTTCATAGGGATGGGGTTTCACCATGTTGCCCAGGCTGGTCTCGAAATTCTGACCTCAGGTGATCTGCCCCACCTCGGCCTCCTAAAGTGCTGGGATTACAGGCTTGTGCCACCACTCCCAGCCTTGTACGCTCACTTTAAATGATATTTTTATTATTTGTTGATATAAGATAATCCACAAGGACAAGCTATTTTTCATCATAAACTGAAATATTCCTGCAATGGCAGGTCAATACAGGGGAAGGTCTGGACTAGCCATAGATTTGTGGGAGGCCCAGGTGCCTGATTTGAAGGTCACTGGGAAAGACATCCATATTAGTGATTTCAAACTTTGGCTTGCCTTAAAATCATTTGAGGGACCTTTAAAAAATGGAAATCCCTGGATCCCATTCATGGCCTTATATCACAAATATTATTCCATTCACTTATTTATGCAATATGTCTAAGATCTGCCCCAGCCGGCCTGCTCAGAATTACCTCTTTGCTAAATAGACAACTTTCTTTCTTCACATGATATTATGTTGGAGCAAAAGTAATTACTGTTTTTGCCATTAAAAGTAATGGCAATTACTTTCGCACTAACCTAATACTTCTATCTTCCTAATGCTGTTTCAAGTAAAAATTAT
This sequence comes from Papio anubis, assembly GCF_008728515.1. Classification (NCBI taxonomy): domain Eukaryota; kingdom Metazoa; phylum Chordata; class Mammalia; order Primates; family Cercopithecidae; genus Papio; species Papio anubis. The sequence goes on along the minus strand of NC_044978.1, from coordinate 131,860,512 downwards.
TTAAGATTGTTTGACTTCTATTATTACTCTGTTAACCTAACAATTGTAAAAATCTACTTAAAATTCAAATCCAGCAAGTCACTTCTAAACAGGGAGTGTCTATGGTTAGTTACACTAAACCATATGCCCACAAATTGATAAAGTATTATTCATTTAATGAAACAGCTCCTCTTGTTCTTATTCTCGAAAGTGTAAACCCCAGCTTCAGGTAGATTTTCTTGCAGCTTTTGTGTGGGTCCACTCATTGTTTTTGACGTTATTCTCATTTGGATTTCTGGACTTAGGATTGTATTGGAGTTTTGTTCTCTTTTCTTTCCAGACTTCCTCATTAAGTTTTTTCTAACCATTTATCTACCCCCTTCTCTTTCAGCCCCCCAATTCCCCTCTTCCTGACATTCATCCAGACTCATCTGTTTCTTCTCCTTTTCCTTTGGGACGTCTAATACCATATTTTAACACCTATGACTGTAAGTATCATTCTCTTGACTAGCAGAGTTTACCTTCTCATATCGAAGTTGTTTTTGAAAGGTGGACTTCTGTAAAAGCATCATAATGTCTTTGAAAATTATGCTGTCTCGAGCTCCTACTTAGTTACAGGCAGGCCCTAAAGACAGAGTGAGGAGACAACATGATGTTTATTCTAGACCACAGCGAAAGCCTGTTGAGTGACTTCCTCCTGGCTGGTCTTCTTCCTTCCACCTCCCCTGACCTCTACCTCGCTCACCACTCCTTCCCCATCCACTGGCTGGGGAGACCTCTCTTAAGCTCTAAACTACACATGGGATCACTTAAGGACGCCACTGTGAAGCTCTTATTTACCAGTGAGACTTATTGTCTGCAGCCTCTCTATGTGTAATACGTTAAGTAAAATAGATTTTACTATCTCCTGGCTCTTCCCTTCAGCTAGACTTTCATCTTCTTCTCAGAATTCCTGTCTCACTTTACTTATATTTCTATTATTTAACACATTCTGCCTTGTATCTTTCATATGACTTTCTCCCTACTTACTTAGAGTTTTGATAAAGACCAAGAGCATCTCTTCTTTTGATCTCCAAAGACTTTTGTAAAAGATGGTTGTTCAATAAATATTTTTCAACTGAGCTAAATGTTATTTCAGACAAGGTCAGATATGTTGCCCTGAGTGGTAGACTTGCCAAGAGCAGATTAATTAGTATTATAAAATCAAAGTAAATATTTACAAGCAGAGAAGGCCAGGAAGGTGAGGTTGGATGGAGTACCAGGGCTGCACATAAATCACGGAACTGGACCCTGCTCGCAGGACTGGTACAGCGACCTTTTCTTTTTGATCACAAGGTGGCAGGCTAGGTCAATTTCCATCGTCCCTTATAAGGCAGCTACGTGAGGCTGAAATTTTTTGCCCAATTTCAGAAACAGATATCTTTTTTTTTTTTTTTTTTAACTGAGGTTAGTGCAGCTTGATGGCTAAAACATGGCTTTGGATAAGACATGGGCCTCACTCTTGACTACTGACTGTCCTTGTGGATCTCTGGCCTTTTGTGTTTGGACTAATTCGTCCACGTCTGCATCAAATAGCAATGCATCGTGGATTCCAACACACTTCTAGTTTCTGTTAACTGGGTGAAAAAAAATATGAACATTGTCAGTGTTTTGAAGAAATATCCATGAACACTGAAGCTTGGAGAGAGGAAACAAAATCGGACCAGAGAATTGAAATAGGCAGTTTCTCCACTAGATAGCAGACTTTGACAGATGACTTTTGGAAGGGTCCATCTGTATTTACCCAAAGAAAGCATCCATTTTTCTCCATCAGTTCATATTTTTCTTTTACCATGCCAAGTGTTTTTATGTGATCAGACCATTTACATCTAAAACTCTGATATAAACCTGAAATATAAGTAGCAGGTTGATTTCAATTTATTAATCTGCAATTTAAATTCTGATAGAGTTTTTTTTTTTTTTTTTACTTCATTAATTGCCTCCAGTTTTTTTCCCCCCCCCCAAATTGTCTTTTACTTTTTAAAAAGCAAATTACTAGGAATAGTTTACTCCGGAATTCTGATGGTAACATTGGGTGATATGTTAAGTCTTTCCCTTGATTCTGATCTGTTGGTTCCAGAAGATAGGGAACAAATGAGGGGCCGGGGGGGGAGATATTCCTTGTTTTTAGGTTCTACTTTGCATTCTTTCAAGTTTCCAGTGTGTGTGTGTGTGTGCACTCACGAAAACACACATATACTCACACATATTCATATTACGTGGATGAATATACACACAATCTATGTACACATGTGTATACATACATGTCTATATATACATACAGTCATATATGTATGTGTATATTAGGTACATTTATCTTTGCAATAAATGTCATGTTAGTGATTGTTTAAGAGTAAACACTCTGAAACCAGACTCCTTGGGTATAAATCCTAGCAAATACTTACAGATCTGTGTCTTTTTCTTCATTTATAGAATGGGGGTAATAATGGTAACCATATTATAGAGTATTTGTATGGATGAAAGGACTTCACAGAGCATGGCTCATGGTATCTATGCAAATCGTGTTAGCCATTATTATTTGTGTATGTTGAGAGTCTGATTTATTCAATAGCTTATATGGCCACTTTCATTTAGTAAATGAAGCACCCTCTATCTACCCAATGTGGGAGTTTAGATTTTTTGAAGGTGCCATAATATATTGACATTGACTTGACTTTTGCTACATACATTATTCAACTTAATAATTTGGGTGCTGTACAGAATGTCTCAGTCATGATTTCTGTTGTTTGGGAACTTACATGTTAAAGGGAAAACGTATGCACTTTTCTTTCTCTATTCTCTACCTCTTTCTTTTCTTCTCTTGACCTTGCTCATTTGGAGGAATGTAAAAAATGGAGAGGTATATCAATTACAAATTCAATTCAGCTACCAATAACAGCGGCAACAAAATTCCAAACAGTCACTTAAAAAGAGCATTCTTTTTCTCACAGGACAAAGATTCTGGAGGCAGGAAGCTGATGATGGAGCTGGTTCAGTAGCTCCTCTAGGATTATTTTGTCCTTTCCTTCATGGCCACAACATGACTGCTCCTCCAGGCATCAGGTTCATGTCAAGCCAAGAAAAGGGCAAGAAAGGAGAAAGGATGGTATACCAGCTATATAAATTCTTCTTATCAGGAGGCACAAGAGCTTTCCAGAGCTCTTCCCCGTTCCTTAACCGAGGAGACTTACGTCTAGTTTCCAGAACAGTGTCACAAAGCCATTAGTAGCTGGAAAAACCTCTACACTGAAAGACAAGAGAAAGAAATAGTCTGGAAATGATTTGGGATCAGCCAGTGAATGATATTTCTCAAACTAAGTTTTTGTTTTGGCTTTGCATTTGTGTTTCTCCTCAAATTCTCCCTCTTGCCCTCCCTCTACCCTATAGTCCTCTTTGTCTGGAAGGAGGTAGAACTGAGAAAAATGAAAACATGGAGATTTGTTTCAGGAGCTAATATTTGCTGCAGAATATGTGCAACATGTGCAACAGAGGAAAGAGTGGAAGAAGATATGAAGTAGGATCTCTGTATCAGCACAAATGGAGGTCAGAGGGGAAAGGAAAGGCTGGCTCAAGCAGAGAGGGTGGAGGAGCACAGTTGAGATTTCCCCAGCGGATCAATTTCATAGGCACTCCCTGTGCTGGAGGCAGAGCTAAGCTTGTTGCCTCTGAAATGAAGCACCACAGACAACAGAGTTTCTTATAGATCACTTAATACAAATTATCATCGAGAGATATTGTTTATTTTCATGTCTACAGAGCAAACAACATAGAAGGCATTTGTGACACTCACAAGCTATTTTTAAATGACATCTACTCAAATGTTACCTATTTCATAAATCTGTAATGATTTTTTTTTTCTTAAAAACATTATAGCTTTAATAGAATTTTATACTGTGACTGTTAAGATAACAAAAATTCCCCCAAGGAGACCAGGATTCTTGGCTCACTCATTTCTTCACTCTGTCCTCTCTTCACCTGGTCAGCTGTCAGGTGGCTCTCCTGTACGTCAACTCACAGGTGATGAGGTCTTCAGACTGTCACCCTGCTAGAACTCCTGGTGGACTAGTCACCATCGCTCTCACTTGAACTGCCACTGTCAGATGACTCACTACTGTCGTCCCTTCTACGGGAACTAAACCTCCTGTTGGAATACGGTTGTCTACCCCAGGAGCCTTTCCCATGTGGCACACCCTTATTCCGTGTAGGATTATTTTGTCTATGGGGTACATAATGATATTTTCTGCTGTGTGTTATATTCTCATTACTGGGGCCATTAAGGGAATCCATTTCGGTTTTGATTTCATTATCAAGACCACGAGAAGGAATGGGCAGGCCCTGACTTTTGCCCTTACTAGGAAACCTTTCTTTTTCATGTAAGGTTGCTTGGTTCCTATTAGAGTCATCTACACCCTTTCTGGCACTGCCTTTGCCGTTTTTAGGAATTTCATTATAATTGGTACTTTCAGTTGCATCACTACTGCCTTCTTTTCTTTTCTCTTTTGAGGGTGCAGGAGGGTAATGAAACTCAACCTTCCCTTGGTGAGCATTTTGGCCGCCAACATCCACTCTGTTTCCTTCTCTTCCAGGGAGTTCCTTAAAATTGGTACTACCCATGATATCGTTGTTGCCCTCTACAAGACTGACATCAACAGCATCTGCCTCTTTTGCAGTTTCATCCCCAGTTCCAATGGTATTTCCGCCATTTTCTTCTCTTTCTGGGATCTCATTATAACCTGGCTCTTTTGTGTCAAGATTAGTACTCTCAGTTTCACTTGGGCCTGCAAACCCTGTTTGAATATCTTTGCCTTCTAGGTCAGGACCAGTAGCTTCTCCTTTACCAGGAATGTCTTTAAAAGGTTGGCCGTCCCCACTGAAAGGAGACATATCATTGTCCCCTCTCTCTTGAAGATCTGTGTAACCGCTGCCTTCAAAATCACTGGGGATTTTTTTGACTTTTGAGAGATGTTTTGGGTAGTCAATGTTGTGTTGAGTACGATGGGTGCTTTTGCTTTTTATTGGAACTTTCTGGACTTGGGAATCTCTTTGAGGCTTCTTTTTATCCTTCGAGTGTGCTTTAGCATAGTTCATACTTGCTGGAATTTTGTTTAGAACATTCTTAGGTTTGTTCTGTTTGTTTTCTTCCCCCAGGAGTTTAATTGCAGTTACTGGCCCCATTATATGTTGCATGTTATTTCTGATGAGAGCTGCGCCATATTCTTCTTGGTCATGTAGTTTGCTGATAGCATCATCTCCATTCGCAAACTGTTTATTCCCAGTTGACTTAGGATAAATTGACATCCTCAGGCCATTGTGAATATTCTCTTTGTTACTGATACTATATTCTTTATTCAGTCTCTGTCTATTTGTGAAATAATTTTGAGATTTACTACTTCCGTTATTCTCACTGGCTTCAGAAAGGGACAAATCTTTCTTTCTTTCCTGTACAATATTTTCTTTAGATGATAGCTCTTGATTTCTTCTCTTGCCCAAATGGTGAAGACCAATATTGTCTTTGTTTTTCTCTTCCTGCTAAAATACAATTTTCAATACGAAGTGATTATTTCATGTAAAATTTTAAAAATATAATAATTCTTAGGCAATATAAAAACCATCCACCAGATATTTAATAAAAAGGATCTATTAACTCAACAGAGGTTTACTGGTAGAGGTCATTCTAGAATGGTCAAATCAGGTTTCATGGAGAAAGAAGAATGAACTAGGCTTGAAAAACGGGTAATATTCAAATATGCAGAAGGGAAATTGTGATAATATTTTAAGAATAAGTGGCATATTCAATTGTTTGGAAGCAGGACACAATTGAGACATAATATGATTAAGCCTACAGAGTGGGAATAGTGAGTCATTGCAAGCAAAATGGATTTCATATATTAAAATTAGTTCTCTCTCTCTCTCTTTTCTTTCCTTCAATCTGATCATCAGAGGTATTCATCTGCCTAAAAGAAAGAGTATTTTCTTTTTCTTTCCTTTCTTTCTTGCTTCTTTTTAAACAGAAAATCTGCAAATAGAAGAATCTTCTGACATTTAAAAGAAAAGTCCCTGGGAGAATAATGGGATGAAAAAGAGAAAGCGGAGCAGGAGAATAAAGTATTTATATCTATATTTCAATTCATTCTTTTTTTTGGTGGGGGAAGGGGCAGGATCTGTGAAGATGCTGCTCCATATCCTGGGTTTTATCACCCTTGGGTGCAGTCAACTTTCAGTAAGCTTGGCAGAACAATGCGGTCAGGAAGAAAGAGCTGAGATTGACTGTACCCTATGCCACTCGCTATTTCTCTGCAGCATAGGCTAAATATAGAAGTGTCTGAGCATCTGGTCTGCAGATTTCCAGAGAGTGTTGCCATAGAGGAAGTGAAATGGGTCTAAAAGGAGCAGCGTAGATGGAGTACATACTAGGGACAAATGTGAGTCATACTCAAACAGAGAGAAGTCTAAATTGCCCATGGGAGCTAAGAGAGACCGAGTCACCACTGGGCCCCAGTCAAGGCTATACTGATTGAATCCTAAGCTATGGTAGCCAACCACTTCATTTTAGAATGAAGCAGGGCAAGACACATTCAAGTGGTTAGGCAACATTATCCCATGCATATCTGAAGGTTCCAAGTCTTCCTCTTCACTATGGTGTAAGCCATGTTGTCCATTTGGTGCACGGTATGTAGTGGATGGTGTAAGCCACACACCTGGATGCCATCTTAGAGGGAGAAGGAGGGGGAGTGAGGATCTGAGCATTTTTAACTAAAGAGACTGATTTATTTAAATAAACTATTTTAATTATTAGATAACCTTAAGTTTAAACAGACTGAATTTAATTTCTGCACATTCCCTTGCTCCTCCATGAGGAGCCCTTGAGCAACAGAACGATTATAGACAGACTAAATGTCATTTTTTCTTTTCACCTCCAAATTGTAGGATGAGCTGGAATATATAACATCCCTATATAGGCCTTTGAACTGATGAGTAATATGAAATCAACATAAGAGATATTTATTGAGAGAGTGGAACATGGAAAAAATTAGGCTGGGTGCTACATGTTCTAAGCAATATCTGGTGATATTCATTGGCAAAGGCAGTGATCCTGAGGGGTATGGAGGGTGGGGGCAGGTCTGTGAGGCAGAGACATCGTAACCAATTAGGTCTGCACAGACAAACAGAGTGCCGGAGACTTGTAGAAGATGGAATGCCAGGGTGAAGAATTTGGTTTTATTTTGTAGAGTGTGAAGAGCTAGTGAAAGTTCATAGGAGATTAACAAAATACAAATTAAGGATTTAGGAGGAACAGTGGTACGAAAGAACATGTAGGAAGCTTTTGCAGTATCCAGTAATGAGATGTAATCACTTGGATTAGGATTATACCAAAGAAAAACATTACAAAGAAAAAAAACCCTTCTTTTGGTGCCCAAGCAGAAAAAGCCTTAATAACTAAAACGGACTGGAATGTTAACATGTAAAAATGAAGACAGGGTGAAAAAGACAAGGACTTTAATGTTAGACATATTGATGTTAAGGGAATATAGAACCTGAGCTCAAAAAGCAATATACAGTTAGAGATAGAGAATTGGGTATCACAGGTTCTTGGGGGGTCCCAGTACAAGTCCTTCCCAGTTTTCATAGCCTATGGTCAACTCTTCTTTCCTTGAACATCTTACAGGCTAATTGTTTATTACTTTTCAGATTCTATTGTTTCACTTATATATAGTTGTAATTTTTTCAATAAATTTTTAACTTGAAACTAGTATCCATTTTTCCTGATGCAACACCTAATAAGTTTATTTTCTCTTTCCTGTGAAACCCTCCCAACATTTGAAAAAGTTTAGTTTTCCTTCGAACTCACTGGAGGCTTTCTCTTCTCCAGGTTGACACTACAGTCCTCTTGTGTTAGGTGACTCCATTCAGACCCATCACCTGATGATGAATTCCCTTTTGTTTGTGCGATCCCAAATCAGACCTTGACTCTGATGGGACCTGATCAGCCCCAAGCATGGGGAATTCATCCGCTTCCTTGCCTTGACCACAGCCCTATTTTTACTAATAACAGCTTAATTTTGTGCTGTCTTTTTGACCACCACTTCAATTTGTTGGCTCTTGTCAAGCATGTGGACATCTTAGATGTGTTCATTAAAGATGTCAGAATACACGAGAGCTCCCTGATGGAGAGAAAAAGAGCATGCAGCCAGAAGCTCACAGTATTTGGTCAAGTGCGTAGGGAAGGTAGCAAAGAAGATAGAAAAACCAAATGCAGGCTGGGGTGGTGGCTCACGCCTGTAGTCTCAGCACTTTGGGAGGCTGAGGTGGGTGGATCATGAGGTCAGGAGATCGAGACCATCCTGGCCAACACGGTGAAACCCCGTCTCTACTAAAAAAAATACAAAAAAATTAGCCAAGCACGCGGGTGCCAGTAGTCCCAGGTACGCAGGAGGCTGAGGCAGGAGAATGGTGTGAACCCGGGAGGCGGAGCTTGCAGTGAGCTGAGATCGCACAGGATCATAGGGAATGTGTTGAGTGAAATAGCAGGCAGGAATTGCCAAATTGTCTTTCTTAATCCCTCAGTCCAGTGCTCACGAAAGTAGCTGTGCTATGGAAAGAGCACATGCATTAGAATGAGTTGCCTCACTGCCATTTATGGGCTGTGTGATCTTGGGAGCATCATTTCACTTCTCTGAGCCTTAGCTTTTTTTAGCTGTAAAATAAAAATGATATCTACCTTTCAATATTTTGGGAAGAATTAAATGATTTTTATTAAATAATGCATGTAAAGCATACAGAACTGGGCATAGCCCTTTAATGAATGATAGTTTCTTTCCTACATAATATTAATGATAGTCATGTGATTACTGGATGCACAGAGGTTCTCCCAGTCTCTGGACTTCTCTAATATTGGTTTTAGAGGCAGATGAAGATGGACAAACTCTGGACCCCCTGCTCCTGTATTGGCCAATTGTCACCCTCAGGCTGTGTGTTCTGCAAGCTTGTAGCCGTTGATGGGATGTTATCTGAAATATATTTTGATTGGACTCTCTCTCTCTTTTTGCTCCCAAACAGAGGTACTGTTCTGCTTGGAGGACTGTCTGCTTTTATACACGTATCTTATTAACTGTTGGAAGTAGTGGGGAAATTGTTGAATCAGCTCACATTCAAAATAAAAATGGCTTTTAGAAGTGCCCTATACTTTTAAGAAGCTGGCTAATATGTGGTCTGCAAAAGTGCCAATGTGTAATATTTGTAAAATATAATTTGAAATTACTTATTTGTAAAAGTTATGGCATTATTGTTCATTAATTTTTTTAATATTGGTGGGTATATTCTGAAATAAGATTTTGCCATGAGAAAAAAATAGAAATAAACTTCGTAATATATCACTAAACAAAAAGTATTTTAAATATTTGACTTGAGTAATTGAGTCTCAGAAAGTTTTACTTGGACATTTATGTTTTCCTTTGCAATCAAGTTCATTGTTGTTTACTCATTACTAATATAACCTTTTGAGTTAAACACTAAATCTAAAATCAGTAGGTTATAGTAATCTCTTCATAATTTTTTCTCCCTCTTGTCTGAAGTGGGAAGTTATGTTTTATTTTTGGTGCTTTTCTGCTTTTAAAAAAAAGTAGCATATACACTAATGAATTGTGTGCATTTTATTAGAAGACTGAATAGTCTTCTATATTAGAAGACCAAATGAAAACATGAAACAACTTTTAACCTGTGGTCTATGATGGCTATTTTTGCATTGAAGAAAATATCAAAAATAGAAAGAAACTTTTCTTACATTTGCTTGTGTTAAATGATTTCTGACTGTTCGGTGGTCCGTGTACCAGTTGGCTGACTGCTTCTCTATGCTCTGCTTTTCGGTCTCCATGCTTTGATTCCTATGAGTTTTTCACGGAGAATGGCCTCACCCACTCACTTCTGTTTGCTCAAATCCTACTCATCCTCCATGGCCCAGTGCAATTGTTTCCATTATGAACACCACAGGCTAGGAACTAATTTTTTTCCACTCCAAGCCCCTAAAGCATGATCTTTTTTCTCTTCTGGATACTACTCACATAGCACCTCCCACATTCTGTGGTGTTTCACAATAATTTCTGTAAGTGCCTTTTGTTTCTTTTCTAACTCTAAGATCCTGGAGAGAAAGAATTTGTTTCTCAGTCATTTTATCTCACATAGTATCTTACACACAAGTTAAGAACTCCACATGTATTTGTCAAATGGATATGTTTTAACTTATTTACAGTTAGATGTAGTCTTAGAGATGTCATCTAAAGGATATTGATGGCAGAAGAAAATAACATTCTGAAGGGAAACAAACTATTGCTTCCATGGGGAATAAAACCAGATTTGGAAAAAGTCAATAGCCCTTTTTCTGATGGTATTTCAAGCTATTTCCAGCCCTTTGGCCAATGAATCTACAAGAAGGGACTGAGTGAAAAGAATTATTGTCATTGCAGTGACAAGGGCCTCATTCTTTTACTTCTGAGCAACCCAACACAGATGGAGTTACCCATGGAATGAATTTAAGAGACAGTAAAATGTGTCACTCATTAGGCCAAAATGGTTTCTCCTCTTAGCCATTCCCTGCTGAGATCCCCACCGTCAGAGCGTATGGTAGAATATGTCAAGGAAACTTCCTTATAAAACACCAAACGTTACTTAGAAGCAATAACACAGCAGCCCATGGGCACCTGGGGTCCATGAGTATCACACCTGCAGCTGCAGGTCCTGAAGCAGAGCGAGATGTGGGCCAAGGCATGGGTTGGGGATCAGGAAGATTCTGGGACCCAGAGTTTTGTAGTAGAGAGGCTTGAGGAGCCCGGGGAGTGAGGGAAGGCACAAAAAGTGTCAGCCTTAAGACAGAAACCCCAGAGCAAGCAAAAGTAAACTTCACCTCCCCTACATTTTCCTCTAGGGCTAGTCCAGAGTTTAGTCATGCTAAGAATGGTCATTCAGAGATTCAGCTTACCTTTACATCAGTTTGATTTTTCTTCCCAGGTGACATGTAAACACACTTAAAAACATAATGTCCATGTTTCTCATGGTGACCCTTGTATGTTATCTACAAAAACACAACATTATATTAAGGCACATTTATCTCTTACAAAGAAATTTTTGAGCTCTCTTTTTAATCCTATGAGAAACTTTAAAACTTGGGTGAAGCTGAATTCTGCCTCTGACAAATGGTAGTACTTCTTATAACCACAGGAGGGTGTGTGTCAGCCAGCTCCCGAAGACAGCAACTTGTTCCTTCTCTCTTTTCTACATAACTCTAAATCCGTTTTCCCGAAGGGCCTGTCAACTGTTTTCTGTCCTAGGGTGGATGGCTTTTATTACCAAATTTCTATGGAATTGGAGCATGTGGAAATATTTTCAGGTGGGAGGGGGTGAGAGGACCGGGAGAAAGGCAGGATTTACAATATTCATGTCTGATGTCTAATTGGCAAAACTCACAGCATGAACGTTCAGGCTCTTAAGCTGGCAATGTTGGCCTTTGTAATTTTCAGCTGAGATAAAGTACAGAAGATTGTTAGTTCTTAGAACATAATTTTCTGTGATAGGCAGAAGTAAGCTGCAATTTGGTGGCATGCAAAGCGGGGAGGATTCGTTTAACTGTTTGCATATGGAAAGCTAACTCCATGGACATAGAATTCCCCATTAAGACCTGAGAGCTACCTTCCCCTTTACTCTCTTATTTATCATTCTGCGAGCCAAGTGTTTGTCAGGTGCATGTGTGGGAAAATATTGTTTGCTAGTAGCAATGTTCCCAAATTCTTACTCTCTTAGCCCCGAGAAGGTTGCCTGGCAAAGCATTGTTTCATTTGAAGGAAGAAATCATATTGGAGAGAAATAAATCTCTACTCACGATGTTTTCCTCTTTTCTGTCACACATGGTGTGTGAATTACAATACCTGATTGACTAGAAAGTGCCAATATTATGTTGTATAATTTTGCACTTCCATTCAAAGTGCCCAAGACTATTTTGACAGTTACACTTTTCTCTCACTGACTTTTTCTTTACAGAGCCGAAATAGAGTTATTTGAGATGAATTCTGTTTACCCTCTGCTCTTCCACACAGCTTTGCTTAGTTTTCTCTGTCTGTGGTTGAAATGTCTGAAAGGAAACAAGAAACAAAACTTCACCCACTAGAACATTCTATTTCATTAACTTCATTAAACAAACGTTTCATTTATTTTTCTCTCACTGGGTTGTATTATTCAATGTGGAAAATCATTCTAACCAAAAGAAGATTGACACATTCATTGCGTTAATATTTGTTTCAGTATTACGAAAGACAGTGCCAACTTTCTGCCCCCAGAGGGAGACAATGCCTTCTCCACTACAGAACTGGATTCAAGCTCAGACAACCGCTAAGTGGGTGTGCTGGGGGAGAAGGGAGGGATGGCACCCCAGATGAAGGAGCTTGGCTGCCATTGGAATCCACTGAAAAAGAAGTTTTCACTGGCAAACTGGGAGCTGTTAAATATAAGTGAACTAAAATCAGAGTTTGACGATTTAAATTATATGTGTGCATTAATTATATAAGTTGAGTAACTGTAATATTGAATTAAGGTATGAGGCTGTTGATGGCCCAGGGAGAGTCAAACCATAGCTGTTCACATGAGGGGTAGGATCACACCTAAGAATAAAACCTTATTGCTGCCAGATGTTTCATTCTGAGAAGGAAAAATGGAGGTGGCCAGCAAATTAGGACAAATTCTTTTTCTTGGTTTGACATAAAGTGTCAAAATTCCTTGAGGGTAGCATAGGGTGAAGGGTAGCTATTGAAGCACAGAAAGGGCAGAAGTGAAGAAAGAATAGATCCCGGCAGTTTGTCCCAGGCCTTTGGGCTAAAGTTTGTATACCACAGGAAAGCATGCAGAACAGGAACCATAAATCTGGGAGCAAGTGTTTTATGAAAGGAATAGATGTAACAATTCTTTAATTCTCAGTATTTTTCATTTACCTGTTTCTTTTAGAAACTCCTAGCCTATCTCAGATGTGGCACCGGGAACCAATGGGCGGACTGGGTCGTGTTTGAATGGCTGTGCTACAGCGGAAGCAGGCATCACGGTGGATCAATCGTATAAAAGAGAGAACCCCTTAAGGGAAAGATTGAATAAAGAGATAAACAGAAAGAGGGCCACCTAGGCCAGCTGTCATATTTACCTGCAAAGTGTTCTTCCTGAAGAAGCTGTAAGTTTCTATATTTTGTTTAATACAGACAGGTTGTTCCTTGCACTAAGATATTGGGAGTGTCCAGGCTTGCTCTAAGCGCCTTTAAATCTCCAGCTCAATCTGAACTGATTCCTTCATTTCCCAAACTCATTTGTCCTCTGTGTTCAGACCGGGTTTGGGTGAAGGAGGCCTGGCATGAGACTGAGGGGTAGAAGGAGAGAGAAGCCAGGGTATGTCCTTCTTTGCTCTTTCTTTTTGGGGCTGCATCTCTAGAACCAGGTACATCTCCTTTGTGGTCCTAGTTCCCCCACCCAGGGGCCTAGGAGCAGCACCTTTTTTTTCCCTCCAGCCCTAAGAGTGGTGGTAACTTTGATCCTTGGGTGGTCTCATCACCCCTGGTTGGCCTTTCTGTTCTTCCTTATACTTTATAGCTAGTTTCCCTTAGACAGTCCCTCTACTGAGCTCTCTGTATTGAATTTTGTTTTCCGGACTGGACTCTGGCGGATAAAATCATCTTCAAAATATGAAACTCAGAAGTTTAGAAAGCACCTCCATGGCTGGACTCCAAGGCATAGCAGGCTAATATTCTATTCCATTCTAGAAAATAACAATAGTTTATCAATAACACCTTCTATTTATAGGATACTTTATAGTTTGTAAATTGCTTTTGTACACATAATCTCATTTGAGTCCCAAAGTAACCCTTATAAGATAAGCAGTGGAAGAAACAGAATTGTCTACACTCATACAGTTGGTAGTTGCAGTAGAAGTAGAGAAGATATTTTGATTTAAATCTTCTGCCTCAAAGTCCCAGGGTTAAAATAATAAATTTTTAAATGACTAAATATGAAAAAGCATTTAGTAATAAGAGGAAATGTTCCTAAACTTGATATTAATTATCTTCAAGGCATATTTTATAGTTTTATCCTTTATTGCATTTCTTATGTTGATTCTTATATAATCGTGTGAATATAAATTTGGACCATTATATCACTCTTCAAAAATATAAAAACAGTGCAAACAGTTCTGGAAATTGGACTATAGGAAGAAGAAAGCATAAAAATGAGATGGGCAGATACTAAGCAAAAGAAAGAAATCATAGTATGGGGTATCAGGGATCTTCTTACAGAACACGCACACACATAAGGGTTAGAAGCATACTTGACAATATAGAGTACCTAGGTACAGTTTTGATTTGTTGTGACTTACAACAAAGTCTTTCTAGTCTAACTGCATGTTGATGAATATTAACTGAATTGCATAGCCTAATAAACATTCATTTTCTTCCTTTTAAAAATCTTTTAGAATTTGGCTTGTAATTCCAAGACGTATGCAAGTGACTGAGTATATACTAGTTTCTTAAGCCACCAATCTATCATTTAAAAATTTAGGTAATTACTAAAATGGCATCTTTATACCTGGAAAAAAACATCATATTTAATGATTCACAGTTACAAATATTGCCTCTGCATCCTTGCTGAGCTGCTTTCATTTGAAATATGCATCTCTCCCTTCTCCCCACTGTACCCTCAGGCAGATGTCTTGGGCTTGAATGTGGCCCTGTAACGGAGGTGGCACTGTCTGCCTCTGGGGAGGAAAGCTGGCATCCTCTTCTGATCAGTGGTCACTGAATCGATGTTGACATAGCACATTTACTGGAAAATGATGAGAAAGCCCCACTCCAGCTGTTTCTTGGAATACGTTGCTCAAAATAAAGTCTTCAGCTGGCTAACTTGAGCTGGGACAGCAAGACTCATTCTTCCACCGTGAGAGGTGGGAGAGACACCTGAGCCTCTAGGCCTTGATTGAGTGAGGTCTGTGCATGGGGCCTCGCAAATGCGTGTTGTGAGCAGTACAGGCCCCACAGGACTGTACTGCACACCCTTGTTGCACAGAGTGTGTGGAGAAGGGAACACATTTCCCCAACTTTCACTGCCTTCCACGTGGCCCTCGGCTGCCTGGTCATCCTCATCAGCCTGGTTACCCTACTAGTCACCCACTCACTCAGGACCTATATATAAGTATGACTGGCAATGGGATGACAATTTGTTTCCATGGTTCTCCAACCAAAAAGGTTGTTCTGATAAGTTAGGATGCTGCTCAGACATTATCTAATTAGCACTGTGTCTGCATTGCAGAAAATAACTAACACTCAGCATTTTCACAAGATAATTTGGTCACATCCTGAATATTCAACTGGGTGAGTCAGAGGGAAGAAAAGACACACAGGGAAGTAGGAGCTTGATTTGGGCTAAGCTTGGGGGTACTACATCCCATCTGTAGCCTCACTGATGAAGAGAAAAATCACGACTAGGATCCCACAATATTGGGGTGTTGCAAGAAATACAGAAGAGTTCTTGTCTCTTTGTATTTTTATCTATCTGCTAAATCTAGTTGGTTAGCTTTAAAACATTCATGTCAAATTCTTTAAGTTTTCAGGAAAATATTAAAAGGTTATTTTGCCATGTTATAGTTTGAGTCTTTGAGTATCACTCATTAGTATCAGCGGATTTGAAATGCTGTGGCTGCCTCCTGGTTTTCTCAAAAAATCTGGTTTTGGTGTTCCTTAAAAGGCAACGTTGTGAGATCTCATAGTTCAGCACACGTTTATTGAGAACCTCCTTGGTTAAGTGTGTTAAGTGCTGGATGCTTTCTGTTTGCTTGGTACTTTTTAAAATAAGTGAATTAGGTAGATGCTACTAATTTAAATAAACATCGCTTGAAAGAAAAACAAATGAAGAGAGCAAGAGATTATCTGAAACATAATTGAATTTGTAAATGCTTACTGGTGCTGCCCAGGTCACACTCAAAAAGAGTAGTCCCACACAGAAAACTCGCATCTTTGAGAATCTCTGTGAAAAGACAACAATATCTTACCACAAAGCATTGCCAGTTATAAACTGCGGCCGTAAGAAGAGATAAAACACATAGGAATATATAAACACCCTTCCCCTTGGCAGTTCATTTCTTTTTGTATATGTGTGTGTATAGACCATGTATAATTTACTTATACCCGAGTGTGGACATTTTAATCTAGGAGCTTTCATATGTCTAGTTATTCCAATGTAAAAATGAAAATTATTCAATATCATTAAAACAGTAAAGTCAGTTGATAGAAATATATTTTATAGACACATTTATTTGCTGTATCATCAGCTCTTCTTCCTCTTGTCTTTAGAAAGAGATTGTTTAATTATTTGCATAATTCAAAATGACATTAAGTTGATGCAGCAGCCCGTAACACACTCTAAGTCTGTCAGGGCAGCAGATTGCACTGTGGGGAAAGCTTATCTCCCTCCGGGCTGGTACCCTAATCTGTGTCTCATGTTCATTAGCAATGTGTCTGAATTAGTAGCCATTCATGGGCTGGAGAGTGAACTAATTTCTGCAACACTGACATTAATAGCTAACATTTATTGAATACTAAAATGAGCTAAGCACTGGGTCTAAGAATTTTGCATGCATTCAATTATTTGAGCCTCACAACAACCCTACAAGTTAGGTGGCGTTACTATGCCTGTTGTATAGATTAGGAAATAGACACAAAAAGATCAAATAACTTGCCTTATAACTCACAAACACTAAGGGGCAGAACTGGGATTAGTATCCAGGCAATGTGGCTATAGACCCAGTTTTCTTAATCAAGACTGTCTGCCATCTTAAATAACTTTCTATTCTTTTATCTCATTACAGAAAAATCCATGTGCAGTTGACTTAAAGGCTTATATTGGGCTCAACAAAATGATGTTCAAAATACTAACATTTAGTTACAAACAAAGGTATTTGTTTATGTTTTGGTAAATATACCAACAGGAACTAGTGAGCTCACTTAGGTAGCCATTAGACTGGAAAAAAGTCAACATGTCTTTGGACTATTGATCTTATTATTATATTATGAAAACAGTAAATTTATACCACTCTGAGATTTCATGAAGAAAAAATATTTTTATGGGAAAAAATAATCTAAATATTCTTGCAATCTTTAAACATCTCAAGGAAAAGCTGGTATTTGGAGAAATAAATATAGCTATTAAATATATTCTAAAATCCTAGGCTATGTTTTTCTAAATTAATGGATCTAAATTCTAACTATAGTTGACCCTTCCAAGCATTTTATAGATCAGGACAACGTAAGTAATTTATGAAATGATTTAATGCTGATCAGTAGAAATATCAACACAGACGAGGTTTCAAAGTATGAATAAGATCAGATATTCCTGATTACAGTTTGTTAAGTGAAGGGATAGAGGAAAATTAAAGTCTGAGTTACTCTGGATCTTGATAATGCTAATAACAAAAAAGGAGAAAGTTGTTATCAGATCATCAATTTTAGTTGATGATTTCTACAGCATGGTAACACATTTCCTAGTTTATAAAGCAAAGCACCAAATAATACATAGTTGTGCTCAGCAGAGAAGATTTTCAAAGGTAATAAAAACCTACTTGGGTGGCAAGCATCTTAAAAACGTAAACAACTATGATATAAAGCTATTTGCTATCAAGAACATGAAAGCCAAATTACCTGGTATCTTTTACCTTCAGAATACCTGGCTTCTTGTTGCAGGATTAGCAGTCTCTGAGCATTTTGCTGAAATTTAAAGTTTGTTCGAGTTCCCAATGGCCAATCAGCACTGGCTCACTCAGCACTAGCAAACAATTTGTTACAAGTGCCCACAGATAACCATAGGGGGGCGAAGTAATTTTAATCTAAAAATGTGTTTGTGGTAGAGAGCTACTATCAAATGTTCCAGAACGTGGGATAAACAGAAAATATAAATACCTCAGTTTGGACATCATGTTGTCAGATAATCAAAATTGATTTCAGAACTGCTAAGTAGGACCGACTGAATACCTAACAAGTTTAGAAATGGAAAACATTTTTGCTATCATTTTATGTAGAAAGTTTATGATGTCAATTTTATCTAAATGAAATTCAGCAACATTTAACAAAAATGTTTTAGGTGCCTACTATGTGACAGGCATTGGCGAAACTACAGTGAACAAAACAAGACAGAAAAAAAAAAATCCCTGTCTTCCTGGAGCTTAGAATCCAAAAAGGGAGACAGATAATAAACAAGATAAATGAGTTAAATAGATTAGATACTGACATAGATGAAGTCTACAGAGAAAAGATATTGTGGGGAGGAACAAGCATTGGGGGTGGGGACACCAGGTTGAAATTTTAGATAGGAAGTCCTGGGACGGCCTCAATGAGAAGGTAACTTTTGAGTAAAGACCTTGCTGTGGTTTGAATGTACGTGTCCCTCCAAAATTCATATATTAGAACTTAAACCCCAAGGTGATGGTATTGAGAGATGGGCTCTTTAGAAGGTAATTGAGTCATGAGGACAGACCCCTTATGAATGGGATTAGTGACCTTATAAAAGGGCAAGAAGAAACTAACTAGTCCCTTTTTGCCCTTCTGCTTGTCTGCAATGTGAGGACACAACATTTGTCCCCTCTGGAAATGCAGTAGCAACGTGCCATCTTGGAAGAAAAGATAGACAGCCCTCGCCAGACAATGAACATACTGGCCTCTTGATCATGGATTTCCCAGCCTCCAGAACTGTGTGAAATAAATTTCTGTTTTTTGTAAATTACCCAGTCTGTGGTATTCTGTAGTAGCAGCATGAACAGACTCAGATAAACCTGCAGCTATATGACTGTCTATGGGAAGACCATTCCAGGAAGAAGAAATAGGAAAAATAGTGCCCCAGAAATAAAAGCCCTGTGGCTTGTTCCAGGAACAGAGAAGAGGCCACTTTGGTTAGAGAGACTGAGCAAGGGGAATAGCAGCAAATGAGGTCAGAAGGTATTAGATGGCAGATGGTATAGGACCTGTAGGTCATTGCAATGATTTTGACATTGCTATGAGTAAGAAGAAAAGTCCTTGGATGTTTTAAACACCGGCATGATTGAGGAGTGACTGAAGTAGGAAAAAGGCAGAGAGAATGGTTAGGAAGCTCTTGCAATAATCCCAGCCAGAGAAGATGGAGGCTTGAACCTGAATACGGCAGAAGGGATAATGAGATCTGGTCATATTCTGAAGAAGTTTGGGAAAAAAAGGTAATAGGATTTGCTGAGGTACCAGATGTGGCCTGTGAGAAAATAATCAAGAATCAGGATGACACCAAGGTTTTTGTCCTGAGCAGCTGGAAGAATAAAGTTGATTTTTTTCTTCATGTTAGAAAAAATGCAGAAGAAAATGGTTTTGAGGAAAATATTGTGAGTTTGGATTTAGACATGAATTTTATAGATGGACAATTTAGGACACTCAATTTCTTTTTTTTTTTTTTTTTTTTTGAACTCTGAACTTTTTATTGGCCTCCTGCTCCCCAAAGGGTACCCTGCTTCTGCTGGCTTAATGCCTCAGAACTTTGGACACTCAATTTCTTAATGAAACAAGTAACACACCTATATTAGAATGAATCTTTCCAGTGCGATTGCCTGCTCTCTTATTTTGCCCACACTGGCTACCAAAATCATTGTTGTAATAGTTTGAGAGGTTCCACTTAATCTAAAAATATTATGATACCTGTAAAGGTCATTGACATTACAACTATATATTAAAGCATCAATAAAAATGTAAGAGTTATTCAACCTATACTTTGTGATAAGAACTACCTTCTCCTACAGTGAAATATGCTTTTAACAGTTGTATATTAAATACACAAATGATATATAATAAGGTTTAAGTGTAAACTCTCAATTTCTCTCAACTCTCCAAATAGACAAAAACCAAAACATAAAACACAAACAAAACAGTCTTTCATCAGTTCTACCTGAGAAAATTGTTCCTCTTCTAGGTCAGGCTAACTCTCTCTCTCTTTTTTTTTTTTTTTAAAATCATATCTGAACTCTGCAGTTCCTCTTTTGAGTGTCCAGAGCTGCTTTTCCTCCTGTCCCTCACCTCATGTCTTCTTTTTATAAAAATTTTTATTTAGGTTTGGCGGTACACGTGAAGGTTTATTACATAGATAAACACATGTCACTGGGGTTTGTTGTACATATTACTACATCACCCCGGTATTAAGCTCAGTACCCAATAGTTATCTTTTCTGCTCCTCTCCTTCCCACCCTCCACCCTCAAATAGACCCCACTATGTGTTGTTTCCTTCTTTGTGTTCATAAGTTCTTATCATTTAGCTCCCATTTATAAGTGAGAACATGTGGTATTCGGTTTTCTGTTCCTGTGTTAGTTTCCTGAGGATAATGGCCTCCAGCTCCAGCCATGTTCCCACAAAAGACATGCTCTCTTTGTTTTTTATGACTGTATAATATTCCATGGTGTATACGTACCACATTTTCTTTATCCAGTCTGTCACTGATAAGCATTTAAGTTGATTCCATGTCTTTCCCATTGTGAACAGTGCTGCAATGAACATCTATGTGCATACGTCTTTATGGTAGAATGTGTTACATTCCTCTGGGTATATACCCAGTAACAGGATTGCTGGATCAAACGGTAGTTCTGTTTTTACAGAACTGCTTTTAAGAACATTTTCCAGGACTAGGTTTGAGCTATTGGGTGGGGCCACTATTGATTTACAACCGTTCAAGCATAGATCTTAGAATATTTGAATATTGTCATTGACAGTGGAAACATTGAACTCTACTAGCTTTGGAAGCAAATACACTTGAGTTGAAATCCTGATTCTACCGCTTGTTTACTGTGGCAACTTGATTAAACAACTAATTTGAACTTTTCTGTGCCTCAGTTTCTCCAACAAAAAAAAAAAGAGGATTTAGGTGATATAGAAAGGAGCTAACAAGGAAATGGAAGTCAAGGAAAGTAGGCAACAAAGAGTGTTCAGCCAGTTATGAGACAGAATGGAAATACAGAGCTTTCTAAATGGAAGACAAGTGAAATCCACAAAAACGCTCATTTTCAACTTTGGATATGCTATTAAAGCAATAAATAATTCAGGAATTTCTATAATAATGTGTATATAATGCAGTTTTTTAAGCTGTTACACTGTTTCATAACATTAACTTTATATTTTGAATGATCCAGTTAAAGAGCAAGCACTTGATATGTGCCTTAGGAAATGTTCAGTTTTTTATTGCTATAATTTTATAAATAATTTCAGATATTCCTCAAATGTGTCTTTCTTAGTTTCAAATGAATTTCAGTGTGCATTAAAAAGATTTCCCTTTCGTTTGAGTGATGGAAAATTAATTCTAATCTAGAAAAACCTGTGTTGTAGGATAAGAAAATGTATACAGTTTTAAGAGAAAAAAATTGGCTTAGCCACTAGTCCTACCAAAGGGTGAACTGGCAGTAGCTAAATATACTGCTCTCAAAGCTAAAATGAATTCAAAGCTAAATTAAAAAAATTCAACTTGAGTTTTAAATTTAGAACCTACAATTGACAAAAGCAAAAAAAAAAAAAAAAAAAAAAGAGAGAGAGAGCCTATTCTGGCTAGAAGGTTGCAGAGAAGAAACTCTGAGGAAAAAAAGTTAGTAGAATGATCCTTTGCCTAAGTTCTGTGGAGTTGAGATTTTACTTCTACCCTCTTAAAACTTGCCCTCTGTGTTGAAATTGAACTTCAAAAACTCAATATAAGTTTTCTAAAGGTTATTGTGTAATAAAGAGTTTTGCCGTGACATTTCTAAGGAACCAATAACTAAAGTTAAAACCAGGAGTCTGTAAAAAAAAATATGTATCTTCACACCATCTCTATTTAACTGGAAAACAAAACAAAATAAAACAAACAAACAAACAAAAAACAGGAAACAACTGAGAAGGGAAAGAAATGGACACTTGAACTTTATTCTGGTTCCTGGTTCCTGGTTCAAAAATGGACACCTCCACCAGTGATGTGCCTAGCCTGACTTTGCTGGCTCAGACTGACACACAGAGTTGCTCCTCAAAGAGAATCTGGATGGAAGTACTCCATGGAACATGTTTCATCCTGTTGTACGTTTTTCATTTCTTACCCCTCACTTGAGTGTGAACAATCTCATAAAATGTTAGCTAACTAGAAACCTATACTAGCAGTTCCAGCTATTGGACTCTCACCCAGGAATAAGGCTTTTTGTTTTGTTTTGTTTCATTTTCTCATCTATTTCTAGGACCCAACTTCTCTGTACTTGTGCTCTGGGATTAATTGCTTTGATATACATTTTTTCAAACTTAGTTTTGTAGGAAGTCCTTTTTCCCCTGCTATCATAGTCCTCAATTTATTCTTGACTCTATTAAGGTAACACATTTCTCTGTCATCATTTTAGACGGACTTACACAATATACTTTTCCATATGTTTTAACTAAAATAACTCTCTGTTTTACATATACAATATACTTTTCCATATGTTCTAACTTGCCAAAATAACTCTTTATCTTCTAATTTATATACATTTCAAATAAACAGTATTTCCCCATCCTGCATCAGTGGGCAAGTCTTTGAAGTGTTGTGAATAGAACAGAGGGGTCCATGTTGAGAAATCTCTTCTTTACCGTACAGATGCTTAGAATGGTCAAGGCTTTAGGCATTTCATAGAAGTATTTACTTCCCACTGATCTCCAAAATAGAGTCCAAAATGAGTGTGCTGGGAGTCTTGCCCTGTTTTTAGCGGAAGGAATGTTTTCATTTTAAACACATTCATTCATGAGTATCAACAATCATCCTAAGCTCAAAAAGGTCACCTTTTCTAAAGCATCACTTACAACCAACTTTCTCCTTTACCCTCAAATTAATTTTATTTTTAGTTATTATTTTTTCTCTCAGCATTTGGGAATTTCAACAGAAGCCATAAAAATTTCAGCCAGATGCAGAATCATGGAGGGTCACAGCAGAGCATGAAGCTAGCTAGCTGTGTTCATTCCTCTAGGCTTTTTGTTTACCCATTCCTCTATTACAAGCAAAGAGAAGACATGTCAATATAATTTGCTTTTATTTTTATATTAGAAAGATGTCTTACTCCACCTTAAAATGTAACTCAGAGGATGTAGTTAAAATATAATTATAATGATGCCAGCCCTTTCCTTCAGGACATGGTGACATTGCTGGAAGTGGCTGCAAGACTTTGTTGTGTGACCTCAAGAGGAAAATATCTCTTACTCTCATAATAGGCTTTTTCAGAGGTTGCTGTTTTGTTTTTCAAGACCAAGAATCTTCTCCTCAAGATACAGAACATGAGGACTTTTACCAGCTAGCTATTCATTGTATTGAACTTGTATTAATATTTTCTTACCAAATGAGGGTGTATATAGTCTTCTCAGTTTATTTTTAACTTCATGCTTATTTGCATTGTGTTATCATTTTTATTTTCTCTCCTTTTTCATGAATTCCTTAATTCTCACCAACGCAGATTTTCTCTATGCTTGTCAGTTCCTGTTCCAATTATCTGCTGCTATTAACATATCACCTTAAAACTTTTAGTAGTTTGAAATACAAATTCCCTGTTTTCTCTCAAGTTTCTGTGTGTTAACTTGGCTCAGCTGCATGATTCTCACTTGGGATTTCTCAAATGGCATAGTCAGAGATGGGGTGCAAGAGTCATCCCAAAACTTGACTGAGCTGCACGTCTGATATGCCACAGTGCTTCTCCATAGGACCTCTCGCTCCTGCAGAATAGGCTGGACTTCTCATACGGTAGCTCAGGATTTAAAATACTCCATCAGAAATGGGATCTAATCAAACTAAAGAGCTTCTGCACAGCAAAAGAATCTATCATCCGAGTGAGAAGACGACCTACAGAATGGGAGAAAAGTTTTGCAATCTATCCATCTGACAAAGATCTAATATCCAGAGTCTACAAGAAACTTAAATAAATTTACACACACACAAAAAAAAACCCCAAAAACAAACAGCCTCATTAAAAAGTGGGGAAAGGACATGATTAGACACTTCAGAAAAGAAGCATGCATGTGGCCAGCAACATATGAGAAAAAGCTCAAAATCCCCACTGATCATTACAGAAATGCAAATCAAAAGCACAATGAGATAGCATCTCACATGTCACAACGGCTAATATTAACAAGTCAAAAAACAAAAACAAAAACATATGTTGATGAGGCTGGAGATAAAAAGAATGCTTTTACACTGTTGGTGGGAGTATAAATTAGTAACTATTGTGGAAGACAGTGTGGCAATTCCTCAAAGATCTAGAGGCAGAAATACCACTTGACCCAGCAATCCGATTACTGGGTATATACCCAATGGAATATAGCAGATCACAAGGTCAAGAGATTGAGACCATCCTGGCCAACATGGTGAAACCCTGTCTCTAGCAAGAAAAAATAAAAATTAGCTACATGTGGTGGGACTCCCAAGTAGTCCCAGCTACTTGGGAAACTAAGGCAGGAGAATCACTTGAACCTGGGAGGTGGAGGTTGTAGTGAGTGGAGATTGTGGCACTGCACTCCAGCCTTAGTGACAGAGCAAGACTCTGTTTAAAAAAGAAAAGGAAAAAATGAATACAAAGCATTCTATTATAAAGAAACATGCGCACATGCACATGTATGTTTATTACAGCACTATTCACAACAGCAAAGACATGAAATCTACCTAAATGACCATCAGTGATATACTGGATAAAGAAACTGTGGTGCATATAGACCATGGAATACTATGCAGCCATAAAAAAGAACAAGATCATGTCCTTTGCAGGGACATGGATGGAGCCGGAAGCCATTATCCCCAGCAAACCAATGCAGGAACAGAAAACCAAATACTGCATGTTCTCACTTATAAGTGAGAGTTGAATATTAATGAGAACACATGGACACAGGGAGGGGAACAACACACACTGGGGCCTGTTGGAAGTGGGGGCTAGGGGAGGGAAAGTATCAGGAATAACAGCTAATGTATGCTGGATTTGATTCCTAGGCGATGGGGTGATATGTACAGTAAACCACCATGACACACATTTACCTACGTTAACAAACCCGCACATCCTGTACATGTACCATGGAACTTAAAAGTTGAAGAAAAAAAAAAAGTCAGGTAAAAATTCATTAACTGGATTTGTTGGTCTATGAATAAAAGTTTCCACGCAAATTGAAAGCAGAGATTGACAGGCTAGTTTTGTGGGCTAAGCCTGGGACTGCTGCACAGTTACTCTCTACTTGTTAGTTAAAGCTGTCAGATTGAAGCGGGTGCAGAAATAGCCCTCACACCTTGATGGACAAGTGGCAACCTCACATTGCAGAATAGCTTGAGGAATGAGAGATAATGTTTCAGTCGTTTCTGGATAATACAGTGTGCCTAAGACATGCCCTGGGTGCAATTCAGGTATTGGGCATTCACTGACAGTTATTCTCATAATGTTTGGTGTATTGGATTTGATCATAGCCCATTTTATGTAGCAGGAGTAATGGTTGTGTTGTTGATTTTACAGAACTAACCTACAGTTACAACCAAGATCAAGCTTCCCCTCAGCTGGCTAAGTGGTGAGACATACCTGATCATTCTTGTTACAGAATTTTAAAAGACAGTATAGTGAAAAACTTACCTTTAAATATTATTTATCAAAGATAATACTTCTTGCTTGCCTAGGTCCAGGAACTGTCAGAAACATCTTATCAAATAGCTGCAGAAGGTGGATTGCTTGAGCCAGAGATGGAGACTAGCCTGGGCAGCATGGCAAAACCTCGTCTACTGAAAAATACAAAAATTACCCCGGCGTGGTGGTGCACACCTGTAGTCCCAGCTCTTAGGGCCGCTGAGGCAGGAGGATCACCTCAGCCTGGGAGATCGAGCCTGCAGTGAGCTGTGATTGCAACACTGCACTCCAGCCTGGGTGACAGAGCAAGACCCTGTCTCAAAAAATAAAAATAAAAAATAAATGTGTAGCTGCAGAAAGGAGAAAATCCACAGGTTGCTGTATCAAACATCAGAAATTTTCCTGAGTTTTAGAACAGAGTTTGAAGCAAAGGACAAAGCTTCAAATTGAAAAAAAAAAAAAAAAAAAAAAAAACAACACACACACACACAAAGAAAAGAGAAAAAGATATAGTTTATCTCTTAAGTGATTAATGACAACAACATTTTAAAAATGATCATAGTTTATACAATCATCTAAAAAGGGATCAGTGAACTGTGGCCTGTGGGCCAAATCTGACTCATCACCTGTTTTGGCAGATAAAGTTTTATTGGAACACAATCATGTTCATTTGTTTACAAATTGTCTATGGCTGCTTTCACTACAGTGTTAGAGTTGAGTAATTGTGACAAAAACTGTATGGCCTACAAAGTCAAGAATACTTTCTACCTGGTCTTTCAAAAAAGAAGCTTGCTGACTTTTGTTTTTTAGTGAAAGTTTGCTGACCCCTTACTAAAATATCGAGGGTAGAATTTGTATTTTAAAAAGAGATAAGATGAATTCTGTACATATTAATGGTGGTCTGATCTTCCTGGGCCCTGGGAGCCAAGAAATACAAGGGAAAAACCTCCTGAGAAAGACCAGGATATAACAGAGTGTAATTTGCATGAGAACCTTTATTCTTCAACCAACAAATCAAGTTAATGAGTTTCTAACACACTAAATATTTTAAAGACCTAGGGCAGAAAATGTTTGCTCCACTGTACATGGATAAACAAAATGTCCAAGTCATTGCGTCATGGTTTACTTTCAATTGATGTTGATTCTTTTTTTAAACTGAGACTCATGTTTCTTTACTTTAGATTTTCCTTTTCAAAAGAAAAGGAGAAAAGTGTGTATGCTTTTCTGCCTTTCTTACACTTCCACTATTTGTTCTCCTCATCATTCAAAGAGATTTACTTTGCCTGGAGAAGGATTGGAGTTTTTGACAGAAAGGATCCAAATGAAAAGAAAGTCAACATTTGTTTTCTTACTGCTGAAATAGACTCTTGAAACCCACATCAGAAATAATCATGTTGAAAGTTAAAGCTTTAGTTTTGAGAAACTATTGTTTGTTTTACCTTTTTGGTTAAAGAAAGCACGGTAGAAAATTAACATGGCCAACTATGAAGGATTCAGGGTATAGAATTTATGTCACAATAATAAACTAAAAAGGAGAGGGATATTTAGTTACCTTCACAGATTAAAGATGGGTTCCCTCTGCTATCCTGTCTGCTACCAGCTGCAGAGGATATTGATTGAGTCATTGTGTTGAAGGAGGTAAGAAGGACTTGAAATGAGAGGTCAAGATATGGGGTGATCCTGGGAAAAGGGCAGAGTCATCTTTGAGAAACAGTTACACTGTGGCGACACTGATACCTACAGACCATCCACCCACACAGTGGGTGAGCAGCCATTGAGCACACCACTGACTGGCAAGAGTCCACATGTGTGCCATGAATCATCTTGTAGGAGTCACCCTCTTTGATGCATTAAAACCTTTTTTTAGCCAATCCACACTCCTGTGTGGCCAGCCTCCTTCTGAACCATCCAGGATACTCAATGCTTCCCAAACTTTGAGATCTGAAAGAAGTATTTAGGGGAGCTGCTCTGCTGCAACTTCCTGACAACCTTGCACAACTCCATACCGACCATGTCTTTACGAATTACATATGGGACCAGAATTGACTGCCGCACAACCTGAGTCTTGGCAAAGTACCCTGTGATTCCTCCTGGAGCAAGAAAGGATAAGCAAGCTGGTAAAGAGATGCCATGAGCAGTTCCCACCCACCCCCCTATCTTGTGGGAGATGACCACAAGGACATTTCTCATTCGTCTCTTTAGTTTCAGTTGATCACAGGACTTTTGACCTTGCTCCCTCAGGGTTCAACTGCAGAATTCTTTGTGAGTTTATCTATTTGGCTAAGGGTTAGAGCTGACTCCTCAGTAGCAGAATGACCACCTGTGCCATCTGTCATTGGCCTCTTTGTTCAGTGTCATTCTATGGAATTAGGGATGCAGGGAACTGACACCATGCAGGTGGTTCTTATGCATTTTGTGTAAGTAATAAACTGTCTGACTGTATTTGACGTCATGGTCTCCCTACTGGCTGAATCTATGGAAGTGTGGTGTGTGAACCTAGCAGTTGCATTCAGGAGCTTTGTAGCCCTATTACCAACCACACTGCTGCTCGGGGACCACTTAATTGCTTGACAGGTTGTGAGTGGGAAAGTCCTGGGAGTCTGCACTTGGGTAGAAGTGGAGATTACAAAACCCACCCCAGTTATCCAAGGTACTCAAAACCAGATGGGTTATCCTGGAAAGCATGATGAGTCAGGTGATTGGGCTTCCCACTAGCTTAAAAATGTGAAATAATACACCAACCAAAAGACTCTGAGACTAAGTGCTGAGTGATGAGTGGAAGTTTTACTGCTAAAAAGGAAATCCATTTCAACCAAGAGAGGATAGACTTTGGGAGGTAAGACTTGGCGGGAAAGTTGGGTGAGACATTTTTTTAAAGCCAAGACTCACAGTCTTTGTCCCACATTGGAGAAAGACAGTGCTGGGTGTTGGTTTGGCAAGCACTGTGTGGGCTAGTTGGTTAGGCATCGGGTAAGGGCTGTGTTGACCAATTGTGGTTGCTTTAGTAAGTGGTCTTGTGCTGCATATACGAGGTGTGCACGCTGGGATTATGGTGCCCAGCTGCCGTCTGTGTGAATGAGGGCTCCTCTGCAGCTTTATGGTGCTCAGAGGTCTTTTATTTCTCTTCTTGGGCCATCCTTACAGGACTATGAAATCTGGTTGCCCCTGCTTCTCTTTGTATGGAGCACCGTTGCAGGCAGCCATATCCATCATCCCTCACAGCAGCCGCAACAAGACCAGCCCAAGAAGAATCTGAGCTCAGACATGGCTAGCACCACCCCCACCTGATGGTCCTTCCCTATCCACCGAGGCAGTGGAAGACAAAGGGCATATAATCTTGGGAGTTCTAGGGCCCTGCCCACCACCAGTCCCTCTCCACACTACTACAGCTGATGCTTTCTAGAAAGTTCCACCTGCTGGCCAGAGGCCAACCAGCACAAAAATAGAGCATTAAACCACCAAAGCTAAGGACCCCCACAGAGTCATTGCACTGTCTGCCACCTCCACTGGAACGGGCACTGGTACCCATGGCTGAGACCCATAGATGATTCACATCACAGGACTCAGTGCAGACACCCCACAGTACCAGTTCGGAGCCGAGTAGACAGCTAGACCCGGAAGAGAGACAACAATCACTGCAGTTCGGCTCACAGGAAACCATATCCATAGGAAAAGGGAGAGGGTACTACATCAAGGGAATACTTTGTGGGACAAAAGAATCTGAACAACAGTCTTCAACCCTAGACTTTCCCTCTGACAGAGCCTACCCAAATGAGAAGGAATCAGAAAACCAACCCTGGTAATATGACAAGACAAGGCTCTTCAACACTCCCCGCCCCCGTGCCATCAAAAATCATACTAGTTCATCAGCAATGGATCCAAACCGAGAAGAAATACCTGATTTACCTGAAAACGAATTCAGGAGGTTAGTTAAGCTAATTGTGTGTGTGTGTGTGTGTTGGGGGTGGGAGGCAGGGGGGCTAGGAAGACCAGAGAAAGGTGAAACCTAATGCAAGGAAATCCAAAAAATGATAGAAGAAGTGAAGTGATAAATATTCAAGGAAATAGATAGTTTAAAGAAAAAACAATAAAAAATTCAGGAAACTTTGAACACATTTCTGGAAATGTGAAGTGCTCTGGAAAGTCTCAGCAGTAGAATTGAACAAGTAGAAGAAAGAAATTCAGAGCTCAAATACAAGGTCTTTGAATTAACCCAGTCCAACAAAGACAAAGAAAAAAGAATAAGAAAATACAAAGAAAGACTCCAAGAAGTCTGGGATTATGTTAAATGACCCAACCTAAGAATAATTGGTGTTCCTGAGGAGGAAGAGAATTCTAAAAGCTTGGAAAACATAACTGGGGGAATAATCCAGGAAAACTTTCCCAGTCTTGCTAGTTACCTAGACTGCAAATACAAGAAGCTCAAAGAATACCTGGGAAATTCATCACAAAAAAATCTTCACCTAGGCCCATTGTCATCAGGTTATCCAAAGTTAAGATGAAGGAAAGAATGTTAAGAGCTGTGAGTCAGAAGGACCAGGTAACCTATAAAGGAAAACCTATCAGATTAACAGCAGAATTATCAGCAGAAACCTTACAGTCTAGAAGGGATTGGAGCCCTATCTTCAGCCTTCTCAAAGAAAACAATTATGAGCCAAGAATTTTGTATACAGCAAAACTAAGCATCATATATTAAGGAAAGATACAGTTGTTTTCAGACAAACAAATGCTGGCAGAATTCGCCATTACCAAGCCCCCACTACAAGAACTGCTAAAAGGAGCTCAGCTCTAAATCTTGAAACAAATCCTAGAAACACATCAAAACAGAACCTCTTTAAAGCATACATCACACAGAATCTATAAAACAAAAACAAGTTAAAAAGCAAAAGCAAAAAACAAAATAAAACAAAAATCAGTACACAGGCAACAAAGAGCATGATGAATGCAATGGTACCTCACATTTCAATATTAACATTGAATGTAAATGGCCTAAATGCTCCACTTAAAAGACACAGAACTGTGGAATGGATAAGAACTCACCAACCAACTATCTGCTACCTTAAGGAGACTCATCTAGCACACAAGGACTCACATAAACTTAAAGTAAAGGAGTGGAAAAAGACATTTCATGCAAATGAACACCAAAAGTGAGCAGGGGTAGCTATTCTTATATCAGACAAAACAAATTTTAAAGTGACAGTGGTTAAAAGAGACAAAGGGAGACATTATATAATGGTAAAAGGATTTGTCTAACAGGAAAATATCACAACCCTAAACATATATGAACTTAACACTGGAGCTCCCAAATTTATAAAATAATTACTAATAGACCTAAGAAATAAGATAGACAACAAAACAATAATAGTGGGGGACTTCAATACTCCACTGACAGCACTAGACAGGTCATTAAGGCAGAAAGTCAACAAAGAAACAATGGATTTAAACTATACCATGGAACAAATGAACTTAACAGATACATACAGAACATTTCATCCAACAACCACAGAATACACATTCTATTCAACAGTGCATGGAAATGTCTCCAAGATAGACCATATGATAGGCCATAAAACATGCCTCAATAAATTTAAGAAAATTGAAATTACATCAAGCACTCCCTCAGACCACAGTGGAATAAAACTGGAAAGCAACTCCAAAAGGAATCCCCAAAACCATGCAAATACATGGAAATTAAATAACCTGATCCTGAATAAGCATTGGGTCAAAAATGAAATCAAGATGGAAATTTAAAAATTATTTGAACTGAACAACAATAATGACACAACCTATCAAAACCTTTGGGACACAGCAAAGGCAGTGCTAACAGGAAAGTTCATAGCCCTATATATCTACATCAAAAAGTCTGAAAGAGCACAAATAGACAATCCAAGGTCACACCTCAAGGAACTAGAAAAACAAGAACAAACCTAACCCAAGCCCAGCAGAAGAAAGACAACAACAAAGATCAGAGCAGAACTAGACAAAGTTGAAACAAAAAAACAAAAAATACAAAAGATAAATGAAACAAAAAGCTGGTTCTTCGAAAAGATAAATAAAATTGATAGACCATTAGCAAGATTAACCAAGAAAAGATGAGAGAAAATCCAAATAACCTCACCAAGAAATGAAACAGGATGTATTATAACTGACCCCACTGAAATACAAAAGATCAATGAGATTCAAAGATGGCTGAATAGCAAGAGCTCCAGTCTGCAGCTCCCAGTGTGAGCAATGCAGAAGACAGGTGATTTCTGTATTTCCAACTGAGATACCAGGTTCATCTCACTGGGGCTTGTCAGACAGTGGGTGCAGCCCACGGAGTAGGGCAGGGATTCTCTCACCTAGGAAGCACAAGGGGTTGGGGAATTCCCTTTCCTAGCAAAGGGAAGCTGTGACAGACGGTACCTGGAAAACTGGGACACTCCCACCCTAATACTGCACTTTTCCAATGGCCTTAGCAAATGGCACACCAGGAGATCATATCCTGCGCCTGGCTCAGAGTGTCCCATGCCCATGGAGCCTCACTCACTACTAGCACAGCAGTCTGAGATCCAACTGCAAGGCAGCAGTGAGATTGGGGGAGGGGCGTCCGCCATTGCTGAGGCTTGAGTAGGTAAACAAAGTGGCCGGGAAGCTCCAACTGGGTGGAACCCACCGCAGCTCAAGGAGGACTGCCTGCCTTTGTAGACTCCACCTCTGTGGGCAGGGCATAGCTGAACAAAAAGCAGCAGAAACTTCTGCAGATTTAAAGGTCCCTGTCTGACAGCTTTGAAGAGAGTAGTTGTTCTCCCAGCATGGAGTTTGAGATCTGAGAATGGACAGACTGCCTCCTTAAGTGGGTCCCTGACCCTGGAGTAGCCTAACGGGAGACACCTCCCAGTAGGGGCCGACTGACACCTCATACGGCTGGGTGCCCCTCTGAGCCAAAGCTTCCAGAGGAAGGATCAGGCAGCAACATCTGTTGTTCTGCAATATTTGCTGTTCTGCAGGCTCTGCTGCTGATACCCAGGAAAACAGGGTCTGGAATGGACTTCCAGTAAACTCCAACAGACCTGCAGCTGAGGGTCCTGACTCTTAGAAGGAAAACTAATAAACAGAAAAGACATCCACACAAAAACCCCATCTGTGCATCACCATCATCAAAGACCAAAGGCAGGTAAAACCACAAAGATGGGGAGAAACCAGAGCAGAAAGGCTGAAAATTCTAAAAATCAGAGTGCCTCTTCTCCTCCAAAGGAATGCAGCTCCTCACCAGCAATGGAACAAAGCTGGACGGAGAATGACTTTGACGAGTTGAGAGAAGAAGGCTTCAGACGATTGGTAATAACAAACTTCTCCGAGCTAAAGGTGGATTCTCAAACCCATCACAAAGAAGCTAAAAATCTTAAAAAAGATGAGACGAATGGCTAACTAGAATAAACAGTGTAGAGAAGTCCTTAAATGACCTGATGGAGCTGAAAACCATGGCACGAGAACTACGTGATGCATGCATAAGCTTCAGTAGCCGATTTGATAAAGGGGAAGAAAGGATATCAGTGATTGAAGATCAAATGAATGAAATGAAGTGAGAAGAGAAATTTAGAGAAAAAAGAGTAAAAAGAAATGAACAAAGCCTCCAAGAAATGTGAGACTATGTGAAAAGACCAAATCTATGTCTGATTGGTGTACTTGAAAGTGACGGGGAGAATGGAACCAAGTTGGAAAACACTCTGCAGGATATTATCCAGGAGAACTTCCCCAACCTAGTGAGGCAGGCCAACATTCAAATTCAGGAAAAACAGAGAACACCACAAAGATACTCCTCGAGAAGAGCAGCTCTAAGACACATAATTGTCAGATTCACCAAAGTTGAAATGAAGGAAAAAATGTTAAGGGCAGCCAGAGAGAAAGGTCGGGTTACCCACAAAGGGAAGCACATCAGACTAACAGTGGATCTCTTGGCAGAAACTCTACAAGCCAGAAGAGAATGGGGGCCAATATTCAATATTCTTAAAAAAAAGAATTTTCAACCCAGAATTTCATATCCAGCCAAACTAAGCTTCATAAGCGAAGGAGAAATAAAATCCTTTACAGACAAACAAATGCTGAGAGATTTTGTCACCACCAGGCCTGCCTTACAAGAGATCCTGAAGGAAGCACTAAACATGGAAAGGAACAACCAGTACCAGCCACTGCAAAAACATGCCAAATTGTAAAGACCATCAATGCTAGGAAGAAACTGCATCAATTAATGAGCAAAATAACCAGTTAACATCATAAAGACAGGATCAAATTCACACATAACAATATTAATCTTAAATGTAAAAGGGCTAAATTTTCCAATTAAAAGACCCAGACTGGCAAATTGGATAAAGAGTCAAGACCCATCAGTGTGCTGTATTCAGGAGACCCATCTCATGTGCAGAGACACACACAGGCTCAAAATAAAGGGATGGAGGAAGATCTACCAAGCAAATGGAAAACAAAAAAAGACAGGGGTTGCAATCCTAGTCTCGGGTAAAACAGACTTTAAACCAACAAAGATCAAAGGATACAAAGAAGGCCATTACATAATGGTAAAGGGATCAATTCAGCAAGAAGAGCTAACTATCCTAAATATATAGGCACCCAATACAGAAGCACCCAGATTCATAAAGCAAGTCCTTAGAGACCTACAAAGAGACTTAGACTCCCAAACAATAATAATGGGAGACTTTCACACCCCACTGTCAACATTAGACAGATCAATGAGACAGAAAGTTAACAAGGATATCCAGGAACTCAATTCAGCTCTGCACCAAGCAGACCTAACAGACATCTACAGAACTCTACACCCCCAATCAACAGAATATACATTCTTCTCAGCACCACATCACACTTATTCCAAAATGAACTACATAGTTGGAAGTAAGGCACTCCTCAGCAAATGTAAAAGAACAGAAATTATAACAAACTGTCTCTCAGACCACAGCACAATCAAACTAGAACTCAGGATTAAGAAACTCACTCAAAACCACTCAACTATATGGAAACTGAACAACCTGCTCCTGAATGACTACTGGGTACGTAACAAAATGAAGGCAGAAATAAAGATGTTCTTTGAAACCAATGAGAACAAAGATACAACATACCAGAATCTCTAGGACACATTTAAAGCAGTGTGTAGAGGGAAATTTATAGCACTTAATGCCTACAAGAGAAAGCAGGAAAGATAAAAAATTGACACCCTAACATCACAATTAAAAGAACTAAAGAAGCAAGAGGAAACACATTCAAAAGCTAGCAGAAGTCAAGAAATAACTAAGATCAGAGCAGAACTGAAGGAGACAGAGATACAAAAAAAGTCTTCAAAAAAATCAATGAATCCAGCAGCTGGTTTTTTGAAAAGATCAACAAAATTGATAGACCGCTAGCAAGACCAATGAAGAGGAAAAGAGAGAAGAACAAAATAGATGCAATAACAAATGATAAAGGGGATATCACCACTGATCCCACAGAAATACAAGCTACCATCAGAGAATACTATAAACACTTCTATGCGAATAAACTAGAAAATCTAGAAGAAATGGATAAATTCCTGGACACTTACACTCTCCCAAGACTAAACCAGGAAGAAGTAGAATCCCTGAATAGACCAACAACAGGTTCTGAAGTTGAGGCAATAATTAATAGCCTACCAACCAAAAAAAGTCCAGGACCAGACGGATTCATAGCCGAATTTTACCAGAGGTACAAAGAGGAACTGGTGCCATTCCTTCTGAAACCACTCTAATCAATAGAAAAAGAGGGAATCCTCCCTAATTCATTTTATGAGGCCCACATCATCCTGATGCCAAAGCCTGGCAAAGATACAACAAAAAAAGAGAATTTTAGACCAATATCCCTGATGAGCATCGATGCAAAAATCCTCAATAAAATACTGGCAAACCAAATCCAGCAGCACATCAAAAAGCTTATCCACCATGATCAAGTGGGCTTCATCCCTGGGATGCAAGGCTGGTTCAACATACGCAAATCACTAAACGTAATCCAGCATATAAACAGAACCAAAGACAAAAACCACATGATTATCTCAATAGATGCAGAAAAGGCCATTGAGAAAATTCAACAGCCCTTCATGCTAAAAATGCTTAATAAATTTGGTATTGATAGAACGTATCTTTTTTTTTTTTTTTTTTTTTTTTTTTTTTTTGAGACGGAGTCTTGCTCTGTCGCCCAGGCTGGAGGATAGAACGTATCTTAAAATAATAAGAGCTATTTATGACAAACCCACAGTCAATATCATACTGAATGGGCAAAAACTGGAAGCATTTCCTTTGAAAACTGGCACAAGACATGGATGCCGTCTCTCACCACTCCCATTCAACATAGGGTTGGAAGTTCTGGCCAGGGCAATCAGGCGGGAGAAAGAAATAAAGAGTATTCAATTAGGAAAAGAGGAAGTCAAATTGTCCCTGTTGGCAGATGACATGATTGTATATGTAGAAAACCCCATCGTCTCAGCCCAAAATCTCCTTAAGCTAAGAAGCAACTTCAGCAAAGTCTCAGGATACAAAATCAATGTGCAAAAATCACAAGGACTCTTATATACCAACAACAGACAGAGAGCCAAATCATGAGTGAACTCCCATTCACAATTGCTTCAAAGAGAATAAAATACCTAGGAATCCAACTTACAAGGGATGTGAAGGACCTCTTCAAGGAGAACTACAAACCACTGCTCAACAAAATAAGAGGACACAAACAAATGGAAGAACATTCCATATTCATGGATAGGAAGAATCAATATTGTGAAAATGGCTATACTGCTCAAGGTAATTTGTAGATTCAATGCCATCCCCATCAAGTTGCCAATGACTTTCTTCACAGAATTGGAAAAAACTACTTTAAAGTTCATATGGAACCAAAAAGAGCCTGCATTGCCAAGACAATCCTCAGCCAAAAGAACAAAGCTGGAGGCATCACGCTACCTGACTTCAAACTATACTACAAGGCTACAATAACCAAAACAGCATGGTACTGGTACCAAACAGAGATATAGACCAATGGAACAGAACAGAGCCCTCAGAAATAATACCACACGTCTACAATCATCTGATCTTTGACAAATCTGACAAAAACAAGAAATGGGGAAAGGATTCCCTATTTAATAAATGGTGCTGGGAAAACTGGCTAACTGTATGTAGAAAGCTGAAACTGGATCCCTTTCTTACACCTTATACAAAAATTAATTCAAGATGGATTAGAGACTTAAGGGTTAGACCTAAAACCATAAAAACCCTAGAAGAAAACGTAGGCAATACCATTCAGGACATAGGCATGGGCAAGTACTTCATGACTAAAACACCAAAACAATGGCAACAAAAGCCAAAATTGACAAATGGGATCTAATGAAACTAAAGAGCTTCTGCACAGTAAAAGAAACTACCATCAGAGTGAACAGGCTACCTACAGAATGGGAGAAAGTTTTTACAATCTCACCATCTGACAAAGGGTTAATATCCAGAATCTACAAAGAACTTAAAGAAATTTACAAGAAAAAATCAAACGACCCCATCAAAAAGTGGGCAAAAGATATGAACAGACACTTCTCAAAAGAAGACATTTATGCAACCAACAGACACATGAAAAAGTGTTCATTATCACTAGCCATCAGAGAAATGCAAATCAAAACCACAATGAAATACCATCTCACACCAGTTAGAATGGTGATCGTTAAAAAGTCAGGAAACAACAGGTGCTGGAGAGGATGTGGAGAAATAGGAACACTTTTACAGTGTTGGTGGGACCATAAACTAGTTCAACCATTGTGGAAGACAGTGTAGCCATTCCTCAAGGATCTAGAACTAGAAATGCCATTTGACCCAGCCATCCCGTTACTGGGCATATAACCAAAGGATTATAAATCATGCTGCTATAAAGACATATGCACACGTATGTTTATTGCAGCACTATTCACAATAGCAAAGACTTGGAACCAACCCAAATGTCCACCAATGATAGACTGGATTAAGAAAACGTGGCACATATACACCATAGAATACTGTGCAGCCATAAAAAAGGATGAATTCATGTCCTTTGTGGGGACATGGATGAAGCTAGAAACCATCATTCTGAGCAAACTATTGCAAGGACAGAAAACCAAGCACCACATGTTCTCACTCATAGGTGGGGATTGAACAATGAGAACACTTGGACACAAGGTGGGGAACATCACACACAGGGGCCTGTTGTGGGGTGGAGGGAGTGGGGAGGGATAGCATTAGGACATATACCTAATGTAAATGACAAGTTAACGGGTGTAGCACACCAACATGGCACATGTACACATATGTAACAAACCTGCACGTTGTGCACATGTACCCTAGAACTTAAAGTACAGTAATAATAATAATAAAAAAGAAATACAAAAGATAATTGAAGACTACTATAAACACATTTACATGCATAAACTAGAAAACCTAGAAGAGATGGATAAATTCTCTCAAAAATACAACCCTCCTGGCTAAAATCAGGAAGAATTAGATACCCTGAACAGACCAGTAACAAGCAGCGAGATTGACATTGTAATTAAGAAATTACCAACAAAAAAGTCCAGGACCAGATGGATTCACAGCAGAATTCTACCAGATATTCAAAGAAGAATTGGTACCAATCCTTTTGACACTATTCCACAAGATAAAGGGAAAAGGAACCCTTCTTAATTTATTCTATGAAGCCAGCATCACCCTAATACCAAAACCAGGAGAGGACACAACCAAAAAGGAAAACTGCAGACTGTTATCCTTGATGAACATAGATGCTGAAATCCTTAACAAAATACTAGCTAATCGAATCCAATAACATATCAAAAAGATAATCCACCATGATCAAGTGGGTTTTATACCAGGGATGCAGGGATGGTTTAACATACACAAGTCAATAAATGTGATACACCACATAAACAGAATTTTTAAAAAATCACATGATTATCTCAATAGACGCATTCAACTTTTGAAAAACAT
Organism: Papio anubis; assembly: GCF_008728515.1. Taxonomy (NCBI): domain Eukaryota; kingdom Metazoa; phylum Chordata; class Mammalia; order Primates; family Cercopithecidae; genus Papio; species Papio anubis. The sequence continues at coordinate 131,821,880 of NC_044978.1, read as the reverse complement.
TCAACAAAATTCAGCATCCCTTTATGATTAAAACTCTCAGCAAAATTGGCATGCAAGGGACATACCTTAATGTAATAAAAGCCATCTACGACAAACCCACAGCCAACATAATACTGAACAGGGAAAAGTTGAAAGCATTCCATCTGAGAACCGGAACAAGACAAGGATGAGCTCTCTCACCACTCCTCTTAAGAATAGTACTGTAAGTCCTAACCAGAGCAATCAGAGAGAAGAAAGAAATAAAGGGCATCCAAATTGGTAAAGTGAAAGTCAAACTGTCACTGTTTGCTGAGGATATGATTGTTTACCCTGAAAACCCTAAGGATTCCTCCAGAAAGCTCCTAGAACTGATAAAAGAATTCAGCAAAGTTTCTGCATACAAGATTAATATACACAAATCAGTAGCTCTTCTATATACCAACAGTGATCAAGCAGAGAATCAAATCAAGAACTCAATCCCTTTCACAATTGCTGCAAGAAAACAACAACAACAACAACAACTTAGGAATATACCTAACAAAGAAGTCAAAAGACCTCTATAAGGAAAACTACAAAACACTGCTGAAAGAAATCATAGAAGACACAAATAAATGGGACATATCCCATGCTCGTGGATGGGTAGAATCAATATGCCAAAAGCAATCCACAAATTCAATGCAATCCCCATCAAAAAACCACCATCAGGCCGGGCGCGGTGGCTCAAGCCTGTAATCCCAGCACTTTGGGAGGCCGAGACGGGCGGATCACGAGGTCAGGAGATCGAGACCATCCTGGCTAACACGGTGAAACCCCGTCTCTACTAAAAAATACAAAAAACTAGCCGGGCGAGGCGGCGGGCGCCTGTAGTCCCAGCTACTCGGGAGGCTGAGGCAGGAGAATGGCGTGAACCCGGGAGGCGGAGCTTGCAGTGAGCTGAGATCCGGCCACTGCACTCCAGCCTGGGCGACAGAGCCAGACTCCGTCTCAAAAAAAAAAAAAAAAAAAAAAAAAAACCACCATCATTCTTTGCAGAATTAGAAAAAACAATTCTAAAATTCATATGAAAACAAAAAAGAGCTCACATAGCCAAAGCAATACTAAGCAAAAAGATCAAATCTGGAAGCATCACACTACCTGATTTCAAACTATACTATAAGGCCATAATCACCAAAACAGCATGGTACTGGTATAAAAATAGGCACATAGACCAATGGGACAGAATAGAGAACCCAGAAATAAACGAAATACTTGCTGTCAATTGATCTTTGACAAAGAAAACAGAAACATAAAGTGGGGAAAGGACACCCTTTTCAACAAATGGTCCTGGGATAATTGGCTAGCCACATGTAGGAGAATGACATTAGATCCTCATCTCTTACCTTACACAAAAATCAGCTCAAGATGGATTAAGGAGTTAAACCTAAGACCTGAAACTATAAAAATTCTAGAAGATAATATTGGAAAAACTCTTCTAGACATTGGCTTAGGCAAGGATTTCATGACCAAGAACCCAAAAGCAAATGCAATAAAAACAAAGATAACTAGCTGGGACCTAATTAAGCTTAAGAGCTTTTGCACGACAAAAGGAACAGTCAGCAGAGCAAACAGATAAGCCACAAAGTGGGAGAAAATCTTCACAATCTATACATCTGACAAAGAACTAATATCCAGAATCTACAATGAACTCAAACAAATCAGTAAGAAAAAAAATCCTATCAAAAAGTGAGCTAAGGACATGAACAGACAATTCTCAAAAGAAGATATACAAATGGCTAAAAAATATGTAAAAATGCTCAACATCATTAATGATCAGGGAAATGCAAAACAAAACCACAATGCCATACTACCTTACTCCTGCAAGAATGCCCAAATCAAAAAATCAAAAAACAAAACAAAAAAAAAACAGTAGATGTTGGCACATATGTGGTGAACATGGAATGCTTCTACACTGCTGGTGGTAATGTAAACTACTACAGCCGCTATGGAAAACAGTGTGGAGATTCCTTGAAGAACTAAAAGTAGAGCTGCCATTTGATCCAGCAATCCCACTACTAGATACCTACCCAGAGGAAAATAAGTCATTATTTGAACACACATATATTTATTGCATATTTGAACACATTCGTATTTATAGCAGCACAATTCACAATTGCAAAGTGGAACCAACCCAAATGTCCAGCAATCAATGAGTGGATAAAGAAACTGTGGTGTATATATATATGTATGATGGAATACTACGCAGCCATAAAGGAATGAATTAACAGCATTTGCAGTGACCTGGATGAGATTGGAGACTATTATTCTAAGTGGAATAACTCAGGATTGGAAAACCAAATATCGTATGTTCTCACTGATATGTGGGAGCTAAGCTATGAGGATGCAAAGGCATAAGAATGATACAATGGACTTTGGGGACTTGGCGGGAAGAGTGGAAGGGGGCGAGGGAAAGACTACCAATACGGTGCAGTGTATACTGCTCGGGTGATAGGTGCACCAAAATCTCACAAATCACCATGTAACCGAATACCACCCATACCCTCACAACTCATGGGAAAAAATATGTATTTATTTAAAACCAAATATTTTAAAATTTTTGGTTTGAATATTTGAGAAACAAATTTTAGAATGAAGATATAATAAGAAAAAAGTTACGAAAAATGAATGTCATGATGCATGGAAAGTCTCACAACTGGTAGCTAATAGACTAAAATTACACCAAAGACAGCATTCTTCATTTTCATATGCTCAATGTGTGAACATTCTCTGGCTCTGTAGATGTTCAAAACATCTTTTCAGTTAATAAATTAAAAGGTGAATGCATTTTTGTTCTTCTTGCTTCTTCTATCTACTTTCCTTCTTTACTCCCATTTTAAATTTATTTCAGGTTTATATCAAGGTGTGACTTGCTGTTAAGTCTTTATATATCAGCCCTTCTTTGTGTGTATGTGTTGTGTAAGAGTTTTTTTCTACCTCATTCCACCTCTTGCCCAGCTAAAATTAAGCCAAGTAGAAGTAGGATTGCTAGATAAACAAAGCACTCAGTTAAAGTTGAGTATCAGGGTTGGGCATGGTGGCTCACACCTGTAATCCCAGCACTTTGGGAGACCGAGGTGGATGGATCACTTGAGGTCAGGAGTTCAAGACCAGCCTGGCCAATGTGGTGAAACCCTGTCTCTACCCAAAATACAAAAATTTAGCCAGGTGTGGTGGTGCATGCCTGTAATCCTCGGTACTCGGGAGGCTTAGGTAGGAGAATGGCTTGAACCCAGGAGGCAGAGGTTGTGGTGAGCCAACATAGTGCCACTGCACTCCAGCCTGGGTGATAGAGTGAGACTCTGTCTCAAAAAATAATTATATAATAAAGTTGAGTATTAGATAGGTAGTGAATCATTTATTTAGTATAAGTATGTCCAAACTACTTCACAAAGGCCAAATATTGCATGGGGTATAATTACACTAAAAATTATTCATTGTTTATCTGAAATTCAAGTTTAATAGGCATCCTATATATTTGTTATATCTGGCAACCATAATAAGAGCCATTCATTCCCCTGATGTATATGGCTAACCCTGCCCACAAGCAGGCAAAGTCTTAGTTATGTTGATTTAGCCAAAAGAAAATGTTTACAGCTCCTCTTAGTTTTAAACCATAGTGGAAATAAGCTTTTCTCCTTTAGTGAAATAGTCTTCCATTTGTTTCACCTTTTTCCGTTCTGAATCTCTCACTTCTTTTCTTAATTATAACACATTTGAAGGATTGCATTTTTATTTGTGATAAAACTCATAGATTAGAATATACATACAGGTCACATAAAAATACATGAGGATGACAAACCTAATATACAGTGTTGCATAGGTAGTGCGATTAAGAAACTACACATTTATTGTATACAGTGTCATTGTCAATGACATTCTTTTTAGAAGCACTTCTTGTACAAAGAGTATGTTTTCGCAGTTAGCAATAGTACAGGCATGTTAAAAACTACTATTCATAGAGCTACAACCTCAAACCATTCAATGGAATTTGATCTTATGAGCTGGTGTACTGCTTGATAGATGGCCCTGATTTACAATGATCTTTCCATAACATGCCAGAAAGAAAAGAGACAAGAAGCCTATTACTTTGCAGAAGCAATTACAGAAAATTTGGAACGGTAATACCATTCCTCATTATAATATGCACATTTGTTATATTGCACCTTCCTGAGTTGAACTTTGAAAATGGTAGCCGGATGCAAAGCCAGAATGGATGAATTCATCCCAAGCTGGAGCTTCACTGCTGGTGGTAGTAATTCTGACCATCATAGCTGTCGTAGCCTTGCCCTTTAAAGTAGCTGTACTCATCCTCGTAGGCTCGGTAATTGTCCCCACGAGGTTCCCCGTTTTCACTTTCATAGACTTCATATCCATTGTCGTATTCATTGGCGCCCGTGTATTCGTACTCCCCCTCGTATTCGACGGTGGTGGTTTTCCCAAAAGGTGGGGAGGTGGTTCTATAGACTGGTGGTGGGGTTGTAGGTTCAAACTCACCATTTGGAGAGGTTGTTGTCTTAGAGCTGCCCTTGCCCTGCCCTCCGGTTGCTGTGGTGCCTTCTGCACTGGCTCCAGTGACACTTTCTTCTTCCCCTTCTTCTTCTCCGTTGTCTCCGCCGCTGCTGCCGTTGCCGTTTTCTGCCTCTGTGCTGTTGGTACTGGTGCCGTTTATGCCTTGTTCGTTTTCATCCACTTCTGCTTCGCTTTCTTCGTTTTCATTTTCTTCCTCTTCCTCCTCTTCTTCTTCATCACTTTCCTCCTTTTTTGTAGCTTTGTTTGTTACATCCCCAGCCTGTAAGGAAACGTTTGAAAGAACCCAAATCTAGCTGTGAAAAATGTAAAATTTAAGGCCATCACTCATTCAACACAATATTCTATACTGACAGTCTTGTTCTGGGCGTCTTATTTGAATTAAGACCAATTTAATTTACAAAATGATTGGGGGCTTTAAAACTTCAGGATAAATCCCTTTGTCATGGGTTTTGATGGGGAAAGTGTGCCATTATTTATAGAAAATGCCTTTCCTGGGGGAGATTCTTCCTATCGTTTTGCTACTCACTTTCTCTGTCTTGGAATTCTCTTCCCTGGAATGTCATGGTATCTCTCAGGACCTTTTATCCATGCCTAGATGTGTGTTCTTAGTCTTCCATTATAATGTAAAAGTCAGTGTAATAACATGGGAGGAGAACTTGTCTGGCAGAAGATCTTTTCTTATTTGTAAATAGGAAAAGTGTATCTGCTCTCACTTTTTTAATGAGTTAATAAAGATAGTGTAAAATATTATGTGTATAGTGTTAGGATACCCTTAGACTCCAGTAAAAATGTTTTAAAAAGATTGAATATTACCATTATTATTAATGGTAATAATTTCATTTTGGAGGAATAATTCCACTGTTACCTTCTTGGGAAGCTGGATTGCAGCTAACCCTGTATACCATGTGCCAGGTGTGGCGTCCTCTCCATAGCCCAGTGTTGTAGCAGAAAGTGTAGTGTTCTCAGCCTCAGAGTCTTCATCTTCATTTGATTCTTCATTGTTTTCTCCTTCATTTGAAGTCTCCTGTTAGAAATATTCATAGTAACAAAAATTATTTTACCTGGAAGATAGTTCAAGATTTGTTGGAGCTGTGACTCATTTGTTGGAGGTTTATTATTTGGAAAAACTTTGTATCCCTCAGCTGGCTGATCACTCAAAGCCTGCCTTCGCTTATGCCATTTGCACTTCTCATCTCTAAGAGCTCAACTCCAAGTTATTTAATCCTCCTTACTCCACACTATATTATGTTTTAGATATTTCTGCTTTGTATTTTGTCAATTAAAAAATATTTGTGTTTCAGGCATTTGACACATCATTTTTTTCTGTACAAAGAAGAAACTAAACACTCCAAGAAATTCTTAGTGATATATTATTGCATGAAGATTTTGTATGTTTGTTTGTTTGTTTGTTTTTTTACAGAGTCTTGCTCTGTTGCCAGGCTGGAGTGCAATGGTGCAATCTTGGCTCACTGCAACCTCTGCCTCCTGGGTTCATGCGATTCTCCTCTCTCAGCCGCCTGAGTAGCTGGGACTACAGGTGCATGCCACCACACCCAGCTAATTTTTGTATTTTTAGTAGAAACAGGGTTTCACCATGTTGGCCAGGATGGTCTCGATCTATTGACCTCATGATCTGCCCACCTTGACTTCCCAAAGTGCTGGGATTACAGGCATGAGCCGCTGCACCCAGTCTGCATGAAGTGTTTTAAAAAATTAATACTCTTCAAATGAATGTCTATTATAATCTTTAATATTTCATCTTTTGCCTTTATTTTGTGTTGTGAGGCAATTGTTTTTTAATTGAGTTGATCTCAGTGTAATTCGTAGCTAATATTAAAAGTCAGGGTTTCCTATATATAGGATTTATTTAAACAAATACTTGAAAATTGAATTCATTTCAACACATTTTAAGAGATTGTGATAACTTTTAAAGTCTAAAACAAACAAACAAATAAATATTTAGCCTGCCTATTATTAAAACAAAGTTGAATTCATTTCAACACATTTTAAGAGATTGTGATAACTTTTAAAGTTTAAAACAAACAAACAAATATTTAGCCTACCTATTGTTAAAACAAAGTGACTGAAGCACCACATGTTTGTTTCATCAAATTTGTAAATTTCACTATTTCAGTGAAGGGTTGCAGTACTACCAGAGTATACCCTAAACAATCTCCAAGTTAATTGTGTCAAATATCCCCAAAACACTGTGCTGTTTGTTTATTGTTTTATGTTTATGCTTTATTCCAACAGAGCTTTCAGAGGTAGAAGGAGAAATTAATGCTAGCATCCTTAGAAAGTTCCCCAGAGTAGAATACACTATTTGCAGTTGAAAAATCTGATTGGGTTATATGACTCGTATGAGGTCAAATAGACAGCAGTTTATTGGTGGCAGGGTCACCACTAAAGGCCCAATATCCCAACTTTTACGTTTCTCTTACAACACCTTTTCTTTTCCCAGATACTTTATTTAAGGATGTTCCACGGCACATAAGTTAAATAGGAAAATAGGTCAATCTGTTGATGGATATGAGGCTTCACAAATTTTATTGGATAGAAAAATAGCACTAATTTGGGCTTACAAAGATATTATCAACTCACTAGACTGGCTAACAAGACTGAAAGAAGCAAGTGTTGGTGAGAATGAGGAGCAACCGGAACCCTCATACACTGATGGTGAGAGTTTACCTGAGTACGTCTGTTTTGGAAAGCTGGTTGCCATCTAAGGTTGAATATATGCCTTAGTAGATTTTGACTCTGAAATTTCACTTTGGGTGAAATGGCTTCCAGAAATGACTATATATATGTTCACCAGAAGAAGTTCTAGAAAGTTCATAGCAGCACTTTGTAATCACCCAAACTTGGAAACTACTCAACTGCCCATCAACAGAAGAATAACACATTTTGGTACATTCACATAATGAAATACTGACAATGAGAATAAATGACCTACAACTACAGAACAACATGGATGAATCTCTAAATTTGAGAGTGAAGAAGTGACACACAAAGAGTAAATGAAGTATGATCCTATATTTGTAATATACAAAACAGGCCAAAGTAATCTAATAGTGGTTGTCTTTTGTGGGAGTTTGTTAATGAATGGAATGGAACACAAGGCATGCACTGCTTTTTGATATGAGTGCTAGTTTCACTTATGTGTTCAATTTCTGAAATTTCAATGAGGTGTATAATTAGGATAATTTTATTATGTATATTTCAATAAAAGTTTCTTTTATGAGACTAAATAGTTTAGGAGTGGAAAAAGAAAATGTGTGATCACCAAATAGAAAATATGCCTAAGTATTCTCCTCATACTACTTTTAATGAACAAAGTTTGTTGCATTTATTCCTCTGAAGTTTCAAAACCAAACCACCAGATATTTACTGGGCAACATATATGTATAAGAAATTATGCTAGACAGCGTGAGGAGATATAAAACTGGGTAGCATGGCTCTTCCCCAAAGCAGGGATTTTAACCTACGGTCATGAGGTGTCTGCAGATACATTCTGGGGAGACCTTAAATGTTCAGAGATCCTTGGCAAAATTTTGTGTGTACTTGATTTCATCAGAACCCCCAAAGAAGTCCTAGTCTTCCTCAATCCTCAACCACCACAACAAGGAATGAAGAGCCACTCCCAAAAGATATGCAATCTAGTTGGGAAATGTAGTTGACAAGGCAATTTTACAATCACTGTACAGCAAATAGCTATAACTAAATGGATAACCCTAGCCTAGTTCTTGTGTAAGATTGCTATGTGGAACTCCAGGAGAAATTTTGTGGGATTTAGTGGGTGGCATTTTTCCTGATACTGGCTTAACATTCTTGTAAGGCCTTCCTTCAAGCTGTTAGTATAAATTATGATACGGGAAATGTTGCTTTTATAGTTAAAAATAAACCAAACTAATGATTTGCCACCTTTCAAGTTCCCACGCCATTTTGTTTTCAAGATAGCTGTTAATACATGATCCATTTTTGATTATCATTGTCTGTTCATAAATAGCACCTGAGAATACTTGAATTTAAAAGGTTCCCAAACCAGTGGATAGCTATAATTGACTATGTGGGAAGATGCATCCTAATTGGTATGTTTCCTTAGGTGAGAATGTCAGTTATAAACATGGTAGCACAATTTCCAAGACATGTAGATGAATCTTAGCCCAGGACTACACTAATCTGTAAAACTATATGGGAAGATATTTATACACCTATGAATTTTATTATTACCCAAAAAGACGTATGATTTTTGTTTTGTTTTGTTTTGTTTTTTCTGCGACAGAGTCTTGATCTGTTGCACAGACTGGAGTGCAGTGACAGGATCTCGGCTCACCGCAACTTCCACCTTCCAGGTTCAAGCGATTCTCGTGTCTCAGCTTCCCGAGTGACTGGAATTACAGGTGCATGCCACCACACCTGGCTAATTTTTGTATGCTTAGTAGAGACGGTGTTTCACCATGTTGGTCAGGCTGGTCTCAAACTCCTGACCTCAAGGGATCCGCCCACCTTGGCCTCTCAAAGTGTTGGGATTACAGGTGTGAGCCACCACACCAAGCCTGAAATTTTTATTAAAAAGAATAACCCTACTTTGTGGGTTACGAAAGGCTGATGAATCACAATAATATTGTAGAGGATATAAACTAGTTTTTACATATTACCCTCTTGGTAAATTAAATTTTAAAGTTCAGTCCTTAAAACAAGTCTTGCACTGAGTTTAGGATTATTATTCATTTGTCTTCTAATATCATGTTCTAGCCACCTAAATAGAAGTAATGCTATCTGTTGCTTTTTTTTCAGATTTTATACTACTTCCATTGCTTTTTATCAGATTTTATACTACTTCTACTTAAAAGGGAGACATTTTTGGTTTTGAGCACCATTTGTAAGTAAGTTCAACCCCAAACTGCAATAGTGTTTTAAACAGGTCATGTTAGTGGATTCTAATCTAAATAAAATTCTGCTTATCCAAAATAGGATATTGTGGGCAGTTAGTAAAGTGACAATGGCTATTTGCTGAGTCCAGACTGCAATAGACTAGTTTCCTATTTGTTTTTTGTGCTGTATGCTTTATTATGAAAAGATTGCAGAATTCCTTACCTCTTCTTCCTCCTCCTCTTCTGAACTATCATCTCCATTTTCTTCAGATGAGTCACTACTGCCCTAAAAATATATATACATGTATGTATACACTTATCTGTGTACAAATATATTCAACAGCAATTTAAATTTCCTGCTAATTGAATCACAATAAAATACACACAAATATTTACTCAATCTAATTAGTATTACCATCTTGATTGATTTGTTTACTAAGAACAGACTGCATACTGATGTGTGAAAGATAGATTAGACAGATTAGACATGCAAAATGAAGTTAGAGAAAAATAGGCATTTTACTATGATCAAGATACGAATTGGATGTCCCATTTGTCAACTTCCAAACATTGACAATATATTGAAACATTTTGTATGTAAAAACTAGGGCAATGAATCACAGAATTGTTTAACTTTGAGAGAACAAGTGGATTATCTGGTCCAATTTTTAAATTTTATGGAGAATGAATCAGCAGCCTAAAAATGTTGTGACTTCTCCAGCAGGTTCAAGGCAGACCTTGGGCTAAGATATAGTTAACATTTTAAAATTTTATTTATAAAACATAAAAGAAATCATTTAGCTTACTATAAAATGAAAGTTGCTATAGATGATTCTCTTACATAGTGAGCTCTCCTGTTGAATTTAAATTAGCATTTAATTTAACAAAATTTAATTTGCATATAATTTTTAGTGTCTTTAAATTTAATTAAAGTCAGTTACTAAAATGAGGTTAATTTATACATGTGAAGTAAAAGTCTTATGATAGAAAAAATTTATTCATTTAATTATTTAGGAGGTTGTATAGAGCAACATCCCTCTAACAAGTTCAGTGTTGAATGAGAAGAAATTAAGATTTTGTATATAAAAATATAATTATAAACTAATGAGTTTTGCTACTTGTTGAAAGGAAATGAAAATTCCAACCTAAAATTCTATCATTTCCTTCCCTGCAATTTTTAGCTTTGATTCTGATGACCCAGTTAAGTGTCTTGCATTTAGAAAATATATCTGCAGAAGGATCTCTGACTTCTAGGTTAGAAATCAGATGTGAGACAACATTCATGTCCAGGTCCTGTGGGACTGTCCCTGCTGGCTCATTCTTCAGATGGCCACATCATCCACCCAAGGAAAGGGAATGCTTGTCACCTCAAGCCAGGAATAACCTCAGATGGAAAAGAGAATAATTAAACCTGTTCTTCCAGTGCCATGACCTCAACAGTTGTGCCTTCCTCTAGGGTGAATAGAGTAGAGTATTATATTTGAACTGTTTCTGTTTGTTAGTTAACTTAATTATAGAGGACAGTATATTTATGCAATCAGAACTGTTTCTCTCAGTGGGGGGATTTCAATCACTTTACATGCTCCTTCACCTCTGTCTTTCTCCCTAGCTCAACCACATCACTCTTTGATTAGTGTCTACAGTGAGAACACTTTAAAAGCTGTATGAAATGCCTTGAATCTTTGGCATTTTTTCCCTATCTTTCATTTATGCCTTATTACCAATTTGTTACTAAGTCCAATTGATTCTCCAAGAAGTCTTTCATCTGTCTACACAGATAGATGAGAGTTCTTAAACGGAGGACAATTCTGAAAACCCACAACTCTTGTATCATAGCTGAGATGAGTCTGATAAAAGAAATATAAGATTAAGTTCTTGCCTTCTATGAGTTCACACACTAATAAAATATCATTTGAATCACAAAAAGACAGTTTTCTCAATTAAGAAGGTTAGGATGTTAAATTTACTTACACTTTCATTTCTATAGTCTAGCAGATACATAAACTATAGTAGATAGCTTGCTGATAACTTTGCAATCCAAATAACATATTTCATTGTAACTTGGTAGTTTAGAAATATTGTATATAAATGCAGATTTGTTTGACGAAAACATGACTTTCGAAGCCAATACAGCTTAATGTATTTTGGGGTGACAACTTGGGCACTAAATACCTAACAATACGCTTAAAGAAAATCAAATTTTGTAAAGTAGAATTATGGGTCATGAATACTAGGTCAGACAGTTGGATTGGGAGATATATTTTATATAATTTAATTTAAAAACAACCATCTTACAAATTCTACATTAGTTGAGATGGGCCTATCTGCATATAATTTGTGAAAAAATTTGTATATTAAAGATCTCCTTGATCTACAAACCTCAGGTCTATCAATATTGAGAACTGTAATGCCTCCGAACATTGCTTCACTATGGACATTTTAATTGGCCCATACATACATATCTGTAAAAATATCCAGATGGGAATGAATATCTCTATGTACCTAATATTTCAGAAAAGTTTAGGAGCTAGTCAGAGACTTGAATTTGTTATCATTTCCATTTAGTTTAAAAAAGAGAACGAAGCAAACTTTCAAATGAGCACTGTTTATTTATGGGCCTGAGGTGAACCAAAGAAGGGAATACAATTCTGAAAACCCACAACTCTTGTTTCATTCATGCTCATATTTTTGTGGCCACACAAATTCCCCATAATTATGCTGGTTCTAGAAATACTTTAAAATGATGATTTCCTATCATTGTAGAGGTTAGAGATGGATTAGCCCAGCATATGGTAAGATGCAATGCCAAGCCACTGTGCTGAGGCATCGTTTTCAGCATCCTGACTGCTTTTGGTGTCTCAAGAGTCCTGGGTCAAGTGGTGCATAATTGGTGTCCTGAACCCAAACTGTATAGTACTAAAAACAGTGCAATCCTAGTTTGTTGTATATTTAAAATCAACACCACACCCTCTGGTTTTCAAAGGCACCCTTCACAGGTAACCCAGCAAAATTGGAAACTCTTATTTTTAGTTTTAGTTATTTTCCTTTTTGTTTACAAATTTAAGGGATGGTTTGTTTTTCTCACAAGCTTTTTTCGTGCACGTCATGAATTTCTCTTTTTCCTCTGCAGTTTTACCATTATAATTATGCTCCAGTGTATGACATATTGCTCTAGTGACCCACACAGGTTAAGGTAAAGCAAATCTTCAGAAGTTACCAATGATTATCAAGGTTTTTAAAAAATAATGACCTCTGATGTTTATGAAGTCAAATTTTCCCCTACCAATTAAAGGACTTGACAGTGCCACATGTAAACAGCTGTCTGACAGTTTTGAATCAGCTGTAATAGGACAGCCAGTGACCTTATCACTGATGGAATTGGTCAACAACTGATAAAACCATCCGCTTTTGTCTGTGAGTTAGCAAAAACACCGGAGCTCGATGTGCTACAGTGTTTGTTTTTATTATATCATTCTAGACTGTACCCAAATGACCCAAATGATTTTACTCTGTGTATATGTCTGCTTTAAAAGAGAACTTAGAAAATAAACCTTATTTCCTTAAAAACAAACTTCTTATAGTAAGCAGTCTTTCTGACTGAATTTCAGTGAGAGTTGAATTTAGGTGTTTTATAAATTTGATCTCCTTTAAATTATAATAGAAATTAAACTGAAGAAAAATGAATTTCTGTATTTACCTGAACTGGAAATCGTTTTAAAGGAGGATAAAAGTAGGCATGCTTGTAAAGATAATATCGTGGCCTGTACTTAAAGACCTGCAAAAACAAAATAAATGATATATTCATGTTTAATATACAATAAATATACAGCAAGTATAATCAGGCCAAGGAAGTATGCTAAAATTAATTACCCCATTTTCTTCAGAATCCTCTATTTTGACTCTTCGATGCAAATTTTTCATCTGTTTTAAAGAACATTTAATTGTGACATAATTTTTCTTTTATATAAAAAGACAAAACTGAAAATAACTGTAGGTTTTTGATAAAGAACTTACTGAGAAAGCACAGGCCATTCCCAAAATGCTGAGCAAAATTAAAGCAGTCTTCATTTTGGTGATTGCTTCTGGAATTAATGAAGTGGTAAGGTTAATAAAATATTAAAACTAAGTGCATAACTTTTTTGCTCATACTTAAAGATGAAGTATTTAATTTGTTTTCATTTCTGTGTAACTATCACTTTGACTAATTAAAACTAAATTATAGCTTTTATTTTCAAACTCTTCCTTCCACTTAAGTAACACAGAACTGACTTAACCTATCCATTTATATAATCATGAGTTCCGTACTTGGTTTTAACCTATGTTCTGTGATTTGTCAATGGAAGACCTTTTCATTACTGCAAGAGATTTTGAATACTTAGGGTACTTCACACTGGTGTAACAGCCCTCTTAATATTGACATGGGAGTGTCAGCTAAGTGAATTGAATTGTTAGTGTAGTTGTGTGCCCTGTTTGTTTGTTTACAATTAAAAATTTGATCAGGTGTGGTAGCTCATGCCTCTAAAACCAGTACTTTCGGAGGCCAAGGTGGGCAGATCATTTGAGTCCAAGAGTTTGAGACCAGCCTGGGCAACATGGTGAAACTTGTTCTCTACAAAGAGTGCAAAACTTAGCTTGGCATGGTAGTGCACACCTGTAGGCCTAGCTACTAGAGAGGCTGAGCCTGGGAGGCCAAGGTTGCAGTGAGCTGTGTTCATACTACTGTACTGTACTCCACCCTGGGCAACAGAGTGAGATCCTGTCTCAAAAACAAAACAAAAAAGCAAAAATCACCAATACCCTATAGGCAATTTCCAGCTTCTGTATAGGTTTTGGGCTAAAAATTTATTTGTAAAATGGATAGTATGAGCTATTTTTCTCTGAATATCTTGGAATAATGGTGTGTGTGTGTGTGTGTGTGTGTGTGGTGTGTGTGTATGGGTGAGTGGATAAGACACACAGAGAGAGAGGCAGAGAGGATCCAAAATACATGAAATACCACACTGATAGCATGTAGCACCCAACAGCCACTCCCCTGAGGATGCTTCCATGAGAAGAGTTCTTCAGAGTTTCGCCTTGGGGTATCAGGGGCAGATTTCCTCAAATTAAATTGCCCTCCAGCTCCATTTAAGTTTTCCATCTGCTAGTGTGTGAGACTGTACTGGGATGGATTAGGAGCTCTCCAGGGTTAGGGTGACAGACATGGATGAAAATTTCAATTCTATGGAACAATTGAAGATGCAGCTCTCAAAGTGGGAATAGGGCCTGAATAATCTTGGGGCTTGGAGCCATGCAAAGAGCCTCAGTTCCACATAAATTCCTCATGAGTAAAAGGAGATAGTCAAATGCTATCCTATTTTAATTTTATTCTATTTAATAAACTTGTATTTAAAATTATATCATAATAGAGGTTGGGCAAGGTTAGCTGAAAGCCTACTAACACTCAGCCATTTACATTTACATACACATTTAATTGTTAGCACCTTCTCATACATAGTCACAGCGCTGGCAATATTTTGGAAGCAAAACGTAGTGATGATGGCAATTTCCCATGAATACATTTCAAAAAGTAATATTTAAAATGTGCAAAACAATGTCATATATTGAACCCTGCTGGTAAATTTTGTGTTGTGTCATCATCAGCCAAGATTTATTGCATCCTTATTGAGTATCTGACACTAAGTCCTGGAGGTACTGTCTTGGGTCCTAAGTCACACTCTTTTTGTGTGGCAGAGTGTCTTTGGGTTTTGGTGCCCATACAGTTTCTCACAGTCCTATCTTAGTAAAAGTCCTTGTTGGCCACATGGAAATAAACAGGCTTTGCTCCTGAAGGAGCCCATCTTTTTAGGCAGCACTGATTGCTATTGGGGTGGTCTAAATAATGCTTTGAACTTTGCAGCTGTGACCAAGCCCATCAGCAAAACAGAAAGATTATTGCTTTGCCACTTTATGAAAAGGGTCGGAATATTTATAATATTTTAAAGAGCTAAAAACTTAAATACATAGAATTATAGAAACAGTTTTGATTGCATAAATTTCTCATAACAAACTATAAAAATAACCAGATGAAAAGATGGCAGAAATAATAATAATGATACAAAGAACCAAGCAGTTCATGTAGGCAGAATTGGTTGCCTATATAAATCTAATTTTATTTACTTTGTGAGTGACAAAAAAGCAAAGACCTCTATAGTGACCACTACTAACCCAGACAGCAATTCAAACATTCTTAAAGGAGAGTTTTGAGGATTTAATTTCAAGTTTTATTGGGAAGAGTATGATAAACTACCAACAGTATTTATTTCTGTAGTTAGTACAATGTATTTTCTGTTCTGACTTTAGAGCTATAGGAAACATTAAAACCTAATGTTTAATACGTTGAAAAGACAACATAAATACTTGAAGTACAGACTAGGTATAGTTTGTAGAGAAATATGCATATATCTAGGCAGATTTGCAAATGCAAAATAGTATTTCAATTAGGTTATCTTGAATGCATCAGAATGAGAAAACAGTCAAGCTATGACGTGCAGAGAACGAAAGTAAGAAGCATAATGTAGTTTATGTGCATAATATTAAGAACTTGTTTACGTGCTGAGGTTAACAAGTTTAGCCTTTTGGAAAGAATTTAAAATTTGAAATGCCAATTTAATGATAAATAATTATTAAACCATGTACAATGCAATAACATCATTTAAATGAAAAATTCAAAGCCGAGTTCAGAGATGTAAACTGTGGAGTGTCTAATTTTATGATAATGAAGTTGTTCTATTAAATCTTACCCTCTGGCAGTCCTGGAGTGAGGAAGCAGGCTCACGGCAGTGAGTGGCACAGATTGAGTATTTCCTCTGCTCTCTCACTCACCCATTCACTTGCTCTTGCTGGCTATAAACTCTTCTTTGCCTTCCAACAGCCAATCACTGTCACGACCAAGGTGATGTCAGAACGTGGATTCTCACCAGAAAACCCCCAAACTTCAACACTTTTTCAAGACACAGGCTCAGTTGAATAAACATGAAACGTGGTTCTAGAGCCAAGAGGTTTGCATTGTGGAATTTAATTGAAGGTTTAGAGGAAGATGAATAGTTTGGGTTCCGAATATATATAATAATATACTGGATTTGAATTAAAATAAATAGCAAAGGATTTAACCTTTTAAAATTTTCATAATTATGCAAGTTTTCACTATGTTGAAAGAAAGGAAAGCTTACTGTCATTAGATATAATTTTACATTAGTTTAGCTAAAAAAAGAAAGAAAAACTAAGTAGTAAGGGAAAGGACTGGATGAGCAATCAATATTTTAATATCAACTATTCTATGTTTCGTCCTGAAATATACTTTAGTGACTCATAAATTAAAGTTGATATGATTAAGTCAGTCAGACTTTGTAAGATATAGTTGCTAAAACATGATGCTGAATATAAAAGTTAGAACTTTTGAGAATCATACCACTGAGAGGCAGATTTTTGTTTTGTAAATTAAACCTCTGTATATTGTCCATTTATGTGGCCCTTCCTGTCATGCATGTGAGGTCAGCTCATATTTTTTCTTGGGCTTCTATATACCTCTTTTCTATTCATTTTCATATTTAATTTTTTCCTAAGAGTATAACAAAATGACTAGAGCTGGCAGGAGTGATCCATTGTTTTTGAAATGATTCATGAAAATCAACCCCACAAGGAATGAATTGATAAACTAAAGTACTCGTTTTTTAATTTACAAAGGGAAATCTAGCTTAATAGTTTGCATATTCTCCTAGTCCAGTCATTTTATTCTTCCTCCAGTTGCGAAGTCTGCTTGAGAAATCAAAAATTAATGAATATCATTTTTAGTTGTGTGCCAATCACCCAATTAGATTCTTTGAATAAGTCATCTTTTCTTTCATAAAAGTTACTTGGAAAATACAAACTCATAAAAAAAGAAGTTGGATACATTCTTTCAATTTAATTCAACCCCATCAATTTAGTTTAATTTACCAAACCTTGAATTATAGAGCTTTTCACTGAGCCATACTATGATATAGGATACGAGAAGAAAAACAAAAAAATATAGTTTCTGTCTAAAAATTTCACAGTTGTGCAAGGCAGATAGACATATAGCCATGGGATACAGTAAGCTTGAATTATACAGCTTTTCACTGAGCCATATCATGATATAGGATATGAGAAGAAAAACAAAAATATATGGCTTCTATCTAAAAATTTAACAGTTGCTCAAGGCAGATAGACATATAGCTATGGGATACAGTAACCTAAGTATCTACAAGGTTCCGAGGTGCTGTGGAATGAGAGAGGTTTACTACTAATTGGCAAAAGAGCAGTGGAACTGGGCCCTTACACAAAGTAGGAATTTGCTAGCTTGTCAAGAAGGAGAGGTTGTCAAGAAGGAAGAGAGAAACATTCTTAGGAATGTGTTCAAAGGTTATAAAGACATATGAAACCACATAACAACACCATCCTGTATTTACTGAGCAAGGACTCACATACAGGTTCTTCACCTGCACTATTTCACTCATTCTTCATACACATAGAAAACAATTATTTGAGATTATTCCCATTACAGAGGTGAGGTATATGAGACACAATGCTGGTAAGTATGCCTTGTATTGCACAACTAGTAAATGGGGAAATTCAAGGATCAAAGTCAAGTATGTCTAATTTTAGAGCCCATACTTTTAATCACTACATATTCCTGCTGGCAGATCCAGAAAACTTCAATAATTCAATAGGTTGGAATATTGTGAGTGAAAATAGTGACACATGAGGTTGGTCAGCTAGGCAAAGCCAGATGACGGAGGGACCTGTCTGTCACACTAAGGAGTATGAACTCCATCATGAAAACCAAGAAAAATAACATATTCAGATTTTCAGTTGGAAAAATCTTTTGTTAACAAGGCAGCAGTGACTGAAGAAGACAAGAGTGTTATGGAGAAGGGCAGCTCCTCTAATTGTAGTGGTCCAATAAATCAGCAATAAAGTCTGAAATAATGCAGTGACAGTGGGAATGGTGAGGAGGGAACAAACGAGAGTGATAGATAACAGTCAGCAGGACTTAGTAGAAGTAAGAGAGGTGGAGAAGCCTAGGATGACTTCTGGATTTCTGGCTTGAATAATTTTGTGAGTGGTGCAACCATGTTTTATGATGTCTTATGTAATGCCTAATAGACCACCTGCTACATTCTAGTGACTTAGCAAGGTTTTTTTGATAGTGACATGATATAATGAAAGAGGTACAGACTGAGACTCAAAAGTCTGAGGTTTAAATCTTGACTCTCCCACTAACTTGATTCTACCTCTTAACCATTCTGAGACTTCAATTTAAACCATCTTTAAAAAGTAAGGGACTTTTCACCAAAAAGAAGAAACCAATCATTATGCGTACCTTCACACTCATGGAGTATTCTGACCAAATAAATGAACCTGAATCTGATCAGGCCTCTATATCTACCAGGTTAGAGGAAATGCAAGAATAGAAGAACATGTAAAATAAGACCATTGAGATGCATTCAGGAAAATCCAGAACATGGGCAGCTTTATTAGATGCATTACCTCATTTCTTCAATGAAACAGAAGCAAAAATAAAATGAAGGAAAGGGAAACTCAAATTATAAAGACTTTAGAGACATTTTTAAAGAAATTATGAAAGAATTGGAAAAATGTTGAATGCTGATCAGCATTTTATAGTATTAAGAAATTATTGTTATTATTAAGGAATTATATTAGTATTAAGTAATTAAATAAGTATATAGTTAAGTATATATTAGTATTAAGGAATAGTATCATCACACCTGCAACTGGTGCGATTATATTATTATTATTATTATTTGGCTTTAAAAGAATTCTTGTTTTTCAGAGATAAAATAGTTATCTGAGGGTGGAGAAATGATTAAACAAGATTGGCCATAAATTGATAATTGTCAAATTGTTGATAAATTAACAGTAATTCATGATATTTACCTCCACTTTTGTATATGTTTGAAATGATCTATAAATAGTTGTTTAAGGAAATGATAGAACTATTATAGGTGACCTCTAAGACTGTTTCAATTTATAATATACTGTGATGCCTTATTTTCAATACAGCATTAACCCTAACAAACCTTTTCCAACAGTCCTCTAGCTACTAAATTGATTAGATTTATTCATGTATGCTCATTAAAGCATTTTTTCCCTAAGGAATAGTACTACAGGAAAAGAATCACAGATCCTTACTAACTTTGCTATTTCTATAATCAGGACTGTCCCAACAACAGTTTTTACTGCAGTTCTCATGATCATAACATTCTTCTTCATTTAAATAGGTTATAAACTTATTCCCTTAGATGGTACGTGAGCATAGGTTCATCTCACTGGCCCGCCATGACCAGCTGCTCTGTAAGATGAATACATTCTGGCAAAACCCCACACTCACTGTAATGTACCTGCCACATACAGGATCAGTTGTCAAATCTTATTAATACCACTTTCATGTTTCCTTTGGAATCCAACCTTCTCCCTTCTTTCTTGTCAGTTCTGTCTTTGTTCAAGTTCTCATTACTACTTTCCAGGCTACAGTAGTAATATTGTAATCCCAGGCACCTTGCCTATTTCCCCTTATAATCAATTCTATGGCTATAGGATTTGGAATCAAATATTAAAATCTTAGTGCTGTCTTTTGTTAGCTTTTATTTTTTAAATTTTCAAACTTTTTCAAATTTTATTTTGTCTTGGAAAGAACACTTAACATGAGATCTACTGTCTTAAATTTTTAAGTGTACAATACAATACTGGTCAGTATAGGCGCAATATTATACAGCAGATCTCAAGAACTTAAGCATTTCGCATAAGTGAGAATTTATGCCTATTGATTAGCAACTTCTCATTTTCCTCTTCCACTAGCTCTGGACAACCACCATTTCACTCTTTGATTCCATGAGTTTGACCATGTTAAATATCTCATACAAATAGAATTGTGCCATGTTTGTTCTTCTGTGATTGGCTTATTTCACTTAGCATAATGTCCGCAAGGTTCATCCATGTTGCCTCATATTTCAGACTTTCCCTCTTTTTTAAGGTTGAATAATATTCCATTTACATATATACCACATTTTCCTTATCCATTTATTCACTGATGGACATTTAGGTTGTCTCCACATCTAGCTATTGTGAATAGTGCTGCAATAAACATGGGGTGCTAGTATCTCTTTGAGATTGGATTCAAATTCCTTTGAGTAAGTACCCAGAAGTAGGGTTGCTGTATCATATACAGACAATCCCCAAATTACAATGGTTTATGACTTTTTTGACATTACAAAGTAGAGTGAAAGTGATACACATTCAATAGAAATCATACTTTGAGTACCCACACAGCCCTTCTGTTTTTCACTTTCAGTACAGCATTCAATAAATTACATGAGATACTCAACACTTTATTATAAAATAGTCTGTATGTTAGATGATTTTGCCTAACTATAGGTTAATGTAAGTGTCCTGAGCACATTTAAGGTAAGCTAGGCCAAGCTATGATGTTCAGTATTAAATGCATTTTTGACTTAATGATATTTTCAACTTCCAATGGGTTTATCAGGATGAACCCCATCATAAGTTGAGGAACATCTGTAGTTCTATTTTTAATTTTTTGAGGAAACTTTATACTATTTTCCACAGCAGCTGCAACATTTTGACTTCCCACCAACAATGTACAAGGATTCCAGTTTCTCCACATCCTTGCCAACACTTGTACTTTTTGTTTTTATAATGGCCATCCTAACAGGTATGAGGTGCTATCTCACTGTGGTTTTTATTTGCAATTTCCTGATGGTAAGTGACACTGAGTATCTTTTTATGCATGTTGACCAAATGTATGTCTTATTTGGAGAAATGTCTATTTAAGTCTTCAGCCAATTTTTAGTTGATTTATTAGGTTTTTAAAATTGATTTGTAGGAATTTACAAATATATTTTGGAAATTAACCACTTATTAGATACCTGGTTTGCAAATAGTTTCTCCCATTTCATAGGCTGCCTTTTTGCTAGCTTTTAAAGACTTTGGGCAAAACTCCCTCAATCTAAAAACATCTAGACCCCACTCCCTTTCCAAACTCATTTAGTCTCTCTTGCTTGCTAGAATACATTTCAAGATGCCTTATATAAGACTCATGAATAGCCAAGACTAAAAAAGGAAATAAATACTTTTCAAATATATTTCTCACGTAAAGTCTCTTTGCAGCTCTTATTTGAAAGCTTAAGAAGCTAGAAATTTTTGGATTCTAGCTTAGAATGACATAATTTTTATGTCAAAATTTTATATGACAAAATTTTTCTATCAGAAAAATGTTAAAATATTGGCTATGCCAATATTATATTTATTTCTAAACTCTCTGCTATTTCTTTCATATTCTCTACATCCAGCTTGCTCTCTGAAACCAAAAGGTAATGTCTAGTTTGGGCACCAACCCTCACCTTTACGGTATTCTGCTGAGCTGTCTGGCCATAACTATAATTACTCTTTAATCCTCCATCACTAGACCCTTCGATAGGCAGTCCAAGAACATTTCATGGCCCTTTAACTCTCCTAATTTCCAGTATACATTCTGCCTTCCATCCAGCCTTATCTGCTCAAACTTTGCCTAGTTTTTCCATCACTAAGCATTTAGGTCTAGGACTTTATATAATCAGTTAACTGCTGTTGTTTATTGAGGGCTTGTAAGTCTGAGTGGTGAGGGATATACGAGACAGGTTTCATCCTGGGAACTTAAAATAATCAAAGCTCTACCTCTTGTCTTTTTCCCAGGCAGCCCCTGTTTACGTGAAGGTCAAATAGTGCTCTTCCTAACCCCACCCAATTTCCCAGAAAAACTTTCATGTATTCCATATGCCAGAAATAACAAATACCAAACTTGTACCTACTATAGATGCTTATTTAAGACCATCATGTTCTCTTACTATAATATTGTGTCCTTATGTGGTGGTGGTGGTGGTGATGGATGTGTGTGTCCATGTCATCTGTTTTTTATTGTGATTTGCTGAAGGGCAAGGATTGCGTCTGTTTAAATTGCTTTATGTGGAGTCAGGGAAACCACATCTATGGTTATTTACATGAGACTAGAAGTTCTCATAGAATTCGACATCAGGTGAATTAGTAAGATGTCTCAATTGAGTCCTTGCCCTTTCTAAAAGAGAGGTCGAAGTTTAACACACAACACTATTTGCAGATGATAGATCTGAGGGCAGAGTACTTGTAGACTCTTCTCTGTGATGTGATTCATGTAGCCAAAGGAAAGCTCTTGCATTCATTTCTCTCTTTCCCAATCTTCATTATTCAAGATTTAGGAATCTTGAATAAGCAAATGAAGGTTAAATCTTGCTGGATTTATCTATAGCCTTCCCAGGCAACTTTCTCTCCCAACTGTATTATCGATTTCTCCCTATTGGCTGTTTTTCATTGGCACTTAATTTTCAAGTCTCTTCCATAAAACAAAGAAACAAAGATGCCCTCTTGCTCATACACATTTACACCTAGTTTCTCATAGATCGCTTGCTTTCTTTTCACAGCCAAGCTTCTAGAAACTTGCCAACATTTGATGACTTAATTTTTTCACCATCTACTCACTCCTCAACCTACTGCAATATCACCTTTGCCTCCACAACTCTGGAAACAGGTACCAATAACTTCTTGTTAATCAATGAGTTCTTGCTTGTTGACTAGAATGGACACTTTTCAGTCACTTTCCTACATGGTTTATATGGCAGTTCACACCACCAACTATTTGATCTTCTTTCAAAAGCTCTACCTTTCCACCATACCCATGGTACTGCACAGTCTGATTTTCCTCCTCCCTCCCTTCCTGCTACTTCTCAGGTGCTCCTGTGTGCTGTTCTTTCTCTCTTTGTCTTCTGATGTTCACATTCTCAGGGCTCTGTCCTCGTCCATTTCCTCTTCTCATTCTGCAGTCTCTTTGGATGACTCCTCTCATTCTCGTGGCTTCAGTTACACATCTGCTACTTTAATACAGATTTTCCTCCTTTGCTTCAGGGTCATATATCAAACTTATATAAAAATCTGTATATATAAATATATACAAATCTATATATAAATATTACATATAATATTATATATAGAAATTGTACTATATAAATTATATATAATTTTTATAATTTATATATTATGTATAATTTATAAATAAATAAATATATTAAAATAATGTATAATATATAATATATAAATATATATATATAAATCTCCACTTGGGAGTTCCAAAATTATCTCAAATTCCCAACTACCTTTTTTCCTGTATTCTTTGTCCATTTGGTCAAGCTAGAAGTATGGTTGTTATCCTAATCACCTACCTGTTCCTTAATCCTACCTGCTCAATGTAGGCCTGTCCATTCCTATCAACTCTACACCCCTCAAATCTTAGTACTATCTATATCACTACTGCTATTATCTTATTTGAGGCCACTATTGCTTCATCTGAGTTAATATAAGAACCTCTTTATTGTCTTTCTTTCAAGCTATTTTTCACACTGTGGCCAAAGCAAACTTTCTAAAATACCACTAACATATTTTTAATTTCTGCTTAAAGTCTTCCATGACTGGGATACACTCAGGATACAATATCAGCTTCTCAGAATTTCCTAGAAATCCCTTCATGATCTGGCTCTTACATATGATTCCAGGCCCACCCCTTTTACATCTGTCCCTCACAGTAAGCTCAGTCATTTAAAAACATTTCACTTCCTTCTTCGCACCTCGCATCTTTTTCTCAGGGTCTCTGCACATTCTACCTTTGTCTGTCCAACTCTGGTCGGTCCTTCAGGACTCAGTTCTGAAGTCACATCCTGCAGGAAGCCTGCCCTGATTCCCATCTCAACCATGGCTGGGTCTACCTCTCCATTTGTTTCTATAGGACTCCTTTGGTGGTGCCAAACCTTCTCAGCTGTGGCTTGGTCGCCTCTCTCTCATGCCCTCTAGATTATGAGTTGCTCAGAATAGGAACAATCTTTTATCTGTCATTATATCTCCAGCCAATGTGCCTGAAGTATCTCCACACAGTGCCTGAAGTAGGGTATATATTCAATAAACATTCTTGAAATAATGCCTAACAAAGAATGAATAGAAGACCATCTATTCCAGTGTTTCTTAACCTTTTTTTTTCATTATTGTTCTGCTAAAGAGCAAAATTTAATTTAATTTAAAGTCTCTTTATGGACAGAAATTAAATACCAAGGAGTGGACAACTCCTGTGCGGATGAGTTGGTGGAGCTCAGCAGAGCCCAGAGCACCAGGGGTGCATTACTTTTCTTAAAGACCTCAAAACTCTTGCCAAGAGCTAGTAGAGTAGACAGAGGCACTGAAAGCCTTAACTTTATGGCAGGCTTTGGCCAGTGAACAAAAACTATTCTGAAGGTAGACACATGTGCTTTGAAATCGTTATCATCCTAGTATCATAAGAAAAAAATAGCAAATTTAAGTTATTTTTATTGTGCTCTGATTTGCTATTCATTTGGTTTTTCTGTACAAATTCATTATTATTGTTTCTAGATTTTTGTATGACATGATGATAAACAATGAAATTTGCTTATAGTCTCAAAAAAAGGAATAAGATTTTGTTGGATAGGGTTGAGCTTTGGAGGGCTATAAACCATTGTAATATCTAAGATATTTTTGTATTCTTAAGAAACATTCCCCAATGGGACAATATTATTTTCTTTGAGAATGAAGGTCTATCAGTATTGCTTTTTGCTCTGAGAGATTGAATAAGAAGCTCATAGCTCATCTGTAGGAACAGTATTGATAGACATTATAGAATGTGTTTTCTGAATAGGTTTGTGGCCAATGAAATTAAAGACCTATTTAAAAATGTGTAAAAAATTTCTAAATCTCTCTTTCCTGCCAGATTTATCCTCAAGGTATCTTAGTCAGTTTAGACTGCAATAGCAGAATTCCATAGACTGGGTGATTTAAACCACACACATTTATTTCTCAGAGTTCTGGAAGCTGGGAAATCTGAGATTAAGGAGATGGACGATCTGTGTCTGGTGAGGGCCCTCCTCCTGGTTCGCAAGTGGCTGCCTTCTTCCTGTGTCCTCACATGATGAGAAATGGATCTCTTCTCTCTTCCTACTTTTATGAGGGCATTAATCCCATCATGAGGGCCCCATCCCATGACCTAACCTAATTCTAATTAACTCCCAAAGACTCCACCTCCAAATACCATTGCATTGGAGATTAGGGTTTCAACATGTGGATGTGATGGGGGAGGGGGACACAACATTCAGTCCAGAACAAGGGGCTCACTCTCATTTGATTCAAACTGAACCTCTTAACAAAATAGGATAAATGACTCTAAATCAACTGAAAAGAGAAATGTTATTTTACTCATACACAATATTCATCTAAACAAGCTACAAGCTTTCTACCTAAAATTAACCTTCAGGGAGGAGAGATTTGCCTTCAAGTTCTGTCACATCTTATGGGGTACTTGTTGACTTCCTTTATATTGAACAATTCAATAGTTTAGGCCAAACTCTAGATTCTTGTCTGTTGGTTTATCTCTTTCAACCACTGTACAAGCATAAGCGGTAGTGTCTCTTGTTTTTCACACTCTTTAGTAAATGGTGTACCTAAAATTGCCAAAACGAAAGGCTAATCAAATACATCTGTGATTTCACCAATGATAAATGTGGCATTAAATTTTTTTTTCGGCTTTTCGTCTTCAGCTCTCCTTCTTCTCAGAAACCCCTGGGTTCTTAGATTTTTGCGCATCCAGACGCTGAGCCACCCCGCACCGAGGATGCTACTTGGAAGCCGAAGCCGCACCTCCCATATGGCCCCTCTGACCAGCTGGACACCTCAGATGAGAACTGCACACAGGCCAGCAGCAGCTCTACCGCCAGCAGCAGCACCCTCTCTGCAGTTGGCTCTCCTGCTGCTGCGCCCCGGCTGCAGGTCCGATGCCCAGATGGCAACCCTGGCAGTTGGCGTGGCTGTGGGCTCTGCTGTGGGACACACACTAGAGGCTTCCATGGAGGAAGTAATGCTGAGCCTGCAAGGCCCAACATCACTTATCAGGAGCCTCAGGGAACCCAGCCCGCACAGGGGCAGTCTTACGTACATGAGACTAAAGCCGTTTTTGGGATATGCGCAGAACCTGAGTGACGTAAATCTCTGTAAGAGTTTCGATGAGGTGCTGAAACAGTGCAGACTTGCAAATAAATTGGCCAAAGAAATGGAAAATTGGATGTTATGACCAAGTAAGTTTAGTATAAAAATATAATTGATAGTGGAGATATAAAGAGTAAAACCATCAGTTAAACCCCTTCTGTGTCATTCATAGCTTCCTTGCTCCAGAACTGAAATGGAAGAATGTGTTCTTACTTTGTAGAATTTCATTAAGATGGGGTATACTTTGGGGCTGGGCAAATGTTTGTGTGGCCTCCTTCTACCAGCTATTATGATTTTATTCTTTGTGAGTTAATTAGAATAAAGTGATTTTCTTCCAAAACTTTTTTTCCTGGAAACATCTCGTCATAATAATCAGAGCATGTGCATTCTCAAAGTGTTTAATATGTTCATCAAACTCCTTCACACTATTTTTGTTGTTGTTGTTTTTTGAGATGAATTCTCACTCTGTCACCCAGGCTGGAATGCAATGGCATGATCTCGGCTCACTGCAACCTCCGCCTCCCGGGTTCAAGCAATTCTCCCACCTTAGCCTCCCGAGTAGCTGGGACTACAGGCGCATGCCACCACACCTGGCTAATTTTTTGTATTTTTTTAGTAAAGATGGGGTTTCACCATGTTGGCCAGATTGGTCTCAAACTCTTGTCCTGACCTCAAGTGATTCACCTACCTCGGCCTTCCAAAGTGCTGGGATTACAGGCGTGAGTCACTGTGCCCGGCCTCACTAACTATGAAGTTAAAGAAGCAGTGCTTCAGAGTTAGATGATTTCCAGTCTTACTTCTCATTCATTTATTCACTCAATACATATTTATCGAGTCTACCATGTGTCATTACACACTTTATTCTGGGCTCTGGGAATATAATAGTGACAAAATTCCTTCATACATTTTAGTAGGGAGACAGATGATACACACAATAAATAAGCAATTATATAATGCTTAGAGTGTGATAGAGTAATAAGTGAAAAGTTAAAAAAAAGGTTGATGAAATGATGGAGGAGGGTGTTCAAAATCATCTACATTTGCCTTCAAATGAATCTAAATTGCGGTAAACTCATTTGATTTCTTAAGCTTCTGTTTGAATGCCCTCCCTCCTAATAGGGAATTATTCTCTTTCTAGTGGAATATTTTAGTTATTTTTTAATATGATTAATTTTAAGCATTGAACAAAAAAATTGAAATATGTATATTCTTGAAAATTTCTAGACACAAGTTGGCCAAGAAACTTTTGGAGTAATCTTACTGAGAAAATGGACATTGCTATTTATTCAAGGACATAGAACAAGTAACAAAAGTAAGTGTATTGGCATGCTTAGACATACCAGCCTTCCAGTAAACATTGTGAATTTCTTCCCCATTCTATACCAGCCACAGTTAAGGAACAAACAAACAAACAAACAAACAAAAACCTTTTTCTACAAATGGACAGACTAGGGGATAATTTTGAACTTGCTCTTTATGTAACAATATTCTTTGACTCTCTGTATTTTCATCCAGAAACAAATTTTTACTTACTAGAGAGGTTTCATGGTATTATTTGATTATTCAGTAACTTTTCAAATAACCTGAATGTTGCATGAATGTTCATTTTATGGTGTTAAAATGCCAATTTTTAAAAAGTCAAATCAGCACATTCTTTGGTAAAGAACTGAGAAATCTGTTCTCAGAAATCATCATTTCAGGGATTCCACAATTGACAAATATAGTCTTTTAGTTACTAGGTAGGTTATATTTTTGGTGTTCCCTAGGTTTTCCACTGCCTTGGACCTTCTGCAACGATGACAATAATAATAGTTTGTGATTCCACAAAAAACAAATCACTGCCAGTCTTCGGTTGTGGTGTTGTAATTCTGTACGATATGGCTCAATCTCTTGCATCAACCATAAAGGTTACAACACTCACTGGACCTTTGAGGCCAGCTGGTCACTTAGTGGACATTTATTGGGAATTATAGTGATATTTTCTGCTTGCATGTGTCCAATGTGGATTCTTAGGGATACCTTTGGCCTAGTGCATTCCAAGCAAGTTTCTCCTCCTTGAAATAATAATCTCCTTAAGTATGTCTCATTTTCTTGTAGCTGATTTTTTTTTTTTTTTCTTTTCTTGACTAGGCTTTCTCTGCCCTAAAAATGTCTAACTTTAGGGTTTTTTTTTTCTTTTTTGTGTTGACATTCTCTAGTTACTTAACTGCTTTTTTTCTATTCCCAAATAACTCTCTGCATTGCTGTCATGGTATTGCACATATAAAAAGAACTTACGAAGTAAGAGACTGATGGAATGACTGCTTTTGTGTATGTATCCCTTTTTGCAGAGGATGAGGTCTTCCTACTATACCATAACTTGACTAGCGATATAATTTCTGTCCTCCTCCTAATTCCTATCCACAACTCTAAATATTATCAGTTACTTAGATTCAAAATTTTAAATACCTATGAAATGCATCTGTTCCAGGGATTTTGAAAGTCAAGATAGTTGTCTATGCCTTTGTACTCTCCAGGCATGGCCGTGTTCAGAGGCAAAGGATGTGGTAAACATCTCTCTTTGGTTTTTAAAACTAAAACTTTTAAAACAATTTATAATAAAATCAAATAGAATAAAGTAATGATGAGTTAAAGGATAGGCCAATATCAGAAATAAAATAAATTAGATTAAGCAAGAAATGTAACAACTCTGGAAAACATGAACTTTTCTCACTGTCATCACCACCACCATCAAAAATGTTAAAATGCCTATTTTCACCTGATACCTGGCAGTCTCCCTTCTGGAAGAAAAATAACCTCAATATTTTAAAAAAGTGTGTTTCAATTTTATATATAAATACCTAAAAATCTAGAAGTAGTCATTCCTTGATAGAGATATCAGCTCAAATGTAATAGTCAAAATAGGCCAGATTCAGTCTTCCATGGTATAAGGAAAATCTTAAGTACAATTATGGAATGATAGACTGGAGAGTTCATTAAAATTTCAAGTTTTGTGAAAAACACATGGAACTCATTTTTCTTTAAATCTGATGAGCTGGCATCAGGAGATGATGTCCTCTCTTGGTCGTGTGGTTTTACATCAAGGGTGGGGGTCAAAGGATTTGCTTACAATTTCAGGCTGATTCAAAACCAGAGCCAAGTCCTCCTTGTAATTATGTTTTCCTGTAATAGCTCAAAAGCTTTGCTCCTCATTCAGATTCATACTTTATTAAGGTAAATTGGAAGAGTCTTTGCATCTGTTGGTGCTACTGTATTGAACAGCGAGAAGCTGCCACCCAAGAGAAGCCAGAACTGGTTTTTGTGGTGGAACGAGTGTTGGCCACCGTGAGAAACAGAAGTTTTCCATGAATTTGGGTGTTTTAAAATTGGTAGTAGATACTGTTCAAGTCTAGAGAGGAAAGTCACAAAAGAGTAGGTTATTCGGCAACAACCAAATCTAAAAGACTTCAACAAAGGCAGCAGAGTGGATCAAATGAGGCATTGGCTTACATGGGGGCCACTATCCAGTTCAGGGGACCATGGATAAGTTATAAGCACAGTATCAGTGATAGCTAGGGTAACAGGTGCAAGCAAAGAAGGTGGCAGAAAAAGATGGACCTAATGGAGAAACTAAATGCCTTACTGTGCATAATCATAAGAAAGAAACTAAACACCTTACTCTGCCTAATCACAAGAAAGGCACAAGAAAATTCAGAACTTGACAAAGCTCTTCCATGGCACTAGTGGGAGAAAAACATTGCTTCATTCATTTCCTAAAATAAAATTTATATTTGAAGCAAGAAGGCGTTTGGTTAGCACAATATAGCCATTTGTTCCAAACTTTAAAGAATGATTGCAATTTTCTGAAACACATTCTTGCTAAGCTATAATATTCCATTGCTGCCTCTTCATTACTCCACTTTCCATTTAACTTACACTTGATATTACTATGTAATTTATAGCTAGATTTAATGTTGGCTGATTTGTCAATTGTCATTCACTTTATAATAAATGCAAAAGACATTTTAAACACTTGTGAGGTAATCATTATATGTGAGTTACTGTCATTTGCTCTTTATAAGAACCATATCATAAATAGTAGGTTTTAATAAATACCTTGATCATAATGTAAAGACTTTCCATTGCATTGCTCAAACTTTGTGCTATAGATATACCCAGACAGTGAAAGAGTCAACTCCAAGTTAATAAGGTAGTTGTTCATTACTCACTCACAAGATTATTACTCACCCTAAGCAGAATAACGAACAAAGTTGAAATTGATGTAAATCATATGTGTAAGTTTCAGAGCAATGCAGTTATTCACAGCATGCTTGGGAAAAATGAGAGATGCCGTTTCCTGGAGCACAGTGTGTTGTGGCCTTCTTTGATTATGGCAGAACAATGAATTACATTTTCTGATTAATGTTATACTCTTTACATTGTCTTTTCTTTTCCACTAATTTTGAAGATAGGTCTAATTATTGTGACTGATATTAAAAACTCTGAGTGGAAAAAGGTATGGAATAGAAATTGTTACTCTTAAACCTAAAATGTTTGAAGAGTTATGCTAAATGGTATTTATGCTTTTCAGTGCTTATTCTGAATAGAAGTTAATAAATGTGACTTCTTATTAATGTTAAGAAAGAATGAGTAGAGGTTTGCAGTAAAAATATCTAAATTCTTCAACTTATTTGAAATTACCAAGTTGACACATTAGTCTTAGACAATAGCATTTTAACCTTAGAGCAGTAACAAAAAGGTTTACTTACTTCTTTGACCATTGCAGTAATAAATTCACAGGAAACCTGGGAATGAAGTCAAATATTGGAAAATAAATGTTAAATGGTGTGGTGGTTTTATTGATTATTTTTGAACATTTTTAAAATAGACAGACCACAGCTTCTGCAGTTAAAACTTAATAAGGAAGATTGAAATGAGAAGAGAAATGAGAGGGATTCGCTTTCTTGGAGAATTACATGGTCATCTTTTTCACTCACATTGGACATTGTTCAAAACTTTTATCCCTTCACTAAACGACTATTTTTCTCTTCAATTCACATAACACCAGCAAGCTAGAGACTTACTTCTGTACCTAATGGCTGCAAAGTAGGAGATTTGTAGCCTCTTAATTTCAGCTTTTTCATAAGCTCCAAATTTATATTTCCACAAGCCAGTAGTAATAGAAGCCAGTTCTTCTCTTTGTTAGTCTTTGATGTTACAGGCAACAGATGCTTCAAAGTTTCTTTCACCCATCCATCCATCTATCCATCCATCCATCCATCCATCCGTCATTTCACCACTTACTATGGACCAGGCACAGTGCAAAATGAATGCTGAAGATACAAAGATAATTAAAGCAAGAGCTTTGTTCATAAATTTTTGTGAGGAGGCTCACCAGTAGCACTTTAATATCCATATTCTGAGATGGCTAAACAAACCAACTACAATGCCTTTTATAATATTTCTTTACTTGACATTTTTTCTTTCTCAACAGACAGCAAGCTTATCAAAACTAAATCAAAGAAACACATTCTAGGAAACTTTAAAAAGATTCCAGTGTGGGTGTTAGGTGTGAATTTAGTTGAAATGAGATATATACTTTTTCATTGTTTTAGACATATGAAGACAACTTTCACCAACTCCTACATGAATTTATTTCATTTTCAGAGTACTGGAAATCAATTTTCCTGCCTTTTACTACAAGGTTTCTTCTATTACCCTACAATAGTGTTCACATTCACATTATTTTTAGAATCATACCAAAGTTTAGGCACTACAAATGGAATTACATTTTTCCACATTCACAGCAAGGGAAAGGCTTGTGGTCCCACATGAAACTTCTAGGTACTCCTATATACATGGAGGGCAGTGACCCAGCAGCTTTCAACCACCAGACAATGCTGAGGGGAAAACTATGGGCTATTTTAAATTTAACTCTTATAGATTATCTAACTCTAAAGAGTATGTTTTCTTTTTGTTTTCCCTCAAAATTATGTCATATTTTGGCCTGTGGATCTGTGTTTGTGTCCATGTAAGGCAGGGTTGATGCAGTAATCCAAACATATTCCATGCTGATGGATGCACTTAGCGGGATTTCAAAACTGATAGGGCTTAAGGAGGCACTAGAATATAGATTAACCCTATGCCTTTAACAAACTTGTTTTTTAAACCAAGGTATAAATACATATAATAAAATGCATAGACCTTAATTATATAGTTCAACCAGTTTTAATAAATGTTTATATCCCAATAAACACATAAAGTATTTCCATTACACTGGAAGGTTGCCTCACATCTCTTTCTGGTTTCTGTTTGCCAGAGACAACCACTATTCTGATTTTTATTCCATAGATTAGTTTGCCTTTTCTTGAACTTTATAGAAATAGAATTGTACAGTAAGTTTCATTTTCAGTCTAGCTTCTTTTTCTGAGCATAATACTTTTTGTATCTATTTATTTGCAAGCATGTATCAATAGCTCATTGTTTTTATTGACAAATAGTATTCCATTACATAAAGATACCACAACATGGTTATTCGTACTCCTGTTGATGGACATTTGGTTTCTTTCCATTTTTTTCTCTCATAAAAAAGCTGCAATGAACATAAATGTACACATCTTTTTATGTCCAACATGTTTAATTTTAAATTTAAGCTATATTGAAGAGAGAGCATGACAGACTTTAGTCAAGTGGGTGCCTTTAGTAGAATCAGAGTATAAAGAAGCTGGACGAGGATGAATGCAATGCACTCAGTAGGTTCTCTCGGCAGGGGAAACATCAGGACTCACCAATAGCTCTACACGGTAGCGCTCTCACGTCAGCTCCCAGCACTTCCACCAGACTGCTTTGGGAGCTGTCATGGAAGTAAATAGACATCAGGTAGAGACGTACTGTGGAAAGGCATACTTGAAGCCAGACATACCTGTGTAAAGTCCTGACACAGTTCCCTAAGACAAATTAGTTGAGCTGAGCCTCAACCCTCAGTCTTCTCATCTATAAAATCAATCCCACCTCAATAGGTATAAAAATTAAATGGGATGCACTAGTGAATGTCCATGCTAAATTTAATTTGTACACAATTTCATCAGAGATATGGTAATTTATATATATAAACATACATATACACAAACATATATACACAAAATAAATATACACGCATATATATATGTGTGTGTGAGTGTGTGTGTATATTAGACAAAATACGTTCAGACTACAATTTGAGCACTAGTTCCTACTGTATAGATAGTGGGATGATTTAAATTTTTTTTTTTTTTTTTTTTTTTTTGAGACGGAGTCTCGCTCTGTCGCCCAGGCTGGAGTGCAGTGGCCGGATCTCAGCTCACTGCAAGCTCCGCCTCCCGGGTTTACGCCATTCTCCTGCCTCAGCCTCCCAAGTAGCTGGGATTACAGGCGCCCGCCACCTCGCCCGGCTAGTTTTTTGTATTTTTTAGTAAAGACGGGGTTTCACCGGGTTAGCCAGGATGGTCTCGATCTCCTGACCTTGTGATCCACCCGTCTCGGCCTCCCAAAGTGCTGGGATTACAGGCTTGAGCCACCGCGCCCGGCCGATTTAAATTTTAAAAACCTTTTTGTCTGGTGATTCTGTGGGTGAGCCCACATAAGGAAAATTGATGCACTGAATCAAACATACTCCAATGGATAACCCCCCTAATGTCAGCAGCTTAAAAAATAAACTCCAATCACGTTTTTCTGGCTGGTGGTAGGATTAGGAGCTATTCTCCATATGTGCTATAGGCCAGCCAAGCAAGCTGTCCTATTGTCAGGCAGATGGAGTTCTGACATCTTCAACCTGTGGGCTTCCAAGTCACACTGGCCATAAACATGCAATTAGCAGATGGAGGAAAAGAGATAGGATCATGTTTTGGGAGATTTTATTTTGGGGAGGACCAAAACAGCACACATCATTTCCATTTTTTTTCCGACCAGCTGTAATTGAGTCACTTGGCAACACCTGACTGCAAGGGACGCTGGGAAATATGGTGCCACTGTAACTATAGGAAGAAGAGGGAACAGTTGGTGGTCACTTAGCAACACCTGGCATACAGCAAGCATTCCACAAATGTTAGTTTCCTTCTTTCCTCAATAACTACTCATGGGAGGACTCCCATGGCCTTTTTTCTCAAGAACTATCTTCTTATTCCAAGTAGAGCCCACTAGTCTAGCATCTAAATTGCTCCCTAATCACATAGGAAAACCCCAGGATACATATTGAAAAAGAATCAGTCATATTTTAGACATGGTACAGGAAAGTATAAACATAAGTTGGTATCGCTCACCTTACTTAAAACTGAGATTAAAAGAAGCTACTGAAGCTAATTCTGTGCTTCATGACAACCAAAGCAAAGAAGCAAATATGAGCAAAGAGTTTGTAGTAGAACCCCTGGAAAGATTAAGATACCCTCCCATGTGATATTTAAATTTTTTAGGTATAAGATACGTCAACAGGCCGGGCGCAGTGGCTCAAGCCTGTAATCCCAGCACTTTGGGAGGCCAAGACGGGTGGATCACGAGGTCAGGAGATGGAGACCATCCTGGCTAATCCAGTGAAACCTCGTCTCTACTACAAAATACAAAAAACTAGCCAGGCGAGGTAGCGGGCGCCTGTAGTCTCAGCTACTCGGGAGGCTGAGGCAGGAGAATGGCGTGAACCCAGGAGGCGGAGCTTGCAGTGAGCCGAGATCCGGCCACTGCACTCCAGCCTGGGCGACAGAGCGAGACTCCGTCTCAAAAAAGAAAAAAAAAAAAAAAAAAGATACATCAACAAACATTTTTCCATGATGTTTAATTTGATGCATTTTAAGCAAAATTTGAAATAGCAAGCCCCTTAAAAATTATTTTGGTTAGCAAAGGCATGGAATCAACCCAAATGCCCATCAACAATATACTGGATAAAGAAAATGTGGTACATATACACAACGGAATACTATGCAGCCATAAAAAGGAATAAGATCATGTCTTTTGCAGGGACATGGATGGAACTGGAAGCCGTTATCCTCAGCAAACTAACACAGGAACAGAAAACCACACACTACATGTTCTCACTTATAAGAGAGAGCTGAAAAATGAGAACACATGGACACAAGGAGGGGAACTACACACACTGGGGTCTGTTGAAGGGAGAGCATCAGGATAAATAGCTAATGCATGTGGGGCTTAATACTCAGGTGATGATTTGATAGGTGCAGGAAACCACTATGGCACACGTTTACGTACTTAACAGACTTGCACATCCTACACATGTATCCCGGGACTTAAAATTAAATTCAATTAAGTTTGAAAAAATGATTTTGGTGTCTTCACTCTGTTGGCATTGTTAACCATATGCTTAGCATAGCTCTTGGGTAAATCCAGCATTGATTATAGCTCCTGGGGGAACCAACAACAGTGTTAGCAATGACAAAAGTCAAACATTTTGGATGGGTAGACAAACTTCAATTTAAACTCTTAGAAGAATTTGTCCTGTAGATTTACATAAAGCACAGTAAAAGTAATAATAATTTACATACTTGTTGGTATTTAACCCAAAACGAAGAGATGTTGAATACTTCTTACTGTGGATGTGTAATGACCGGATGAAAAATACTTCAGAAAATTCTCTTCTCTCCTGATGTCATATTCCTAGCTATCTCAATCCAGAAGTCGCATAGAAGTAGTTAAACCTCTGAGTTAGTTATTGTCGGGAGAAACTTTTACATATTCATGATGCCAAAATCTACATAGTTAGATTTGTTTAATGTGCCTAACATCAAGATAGATAGTATTAAACTCAAAGATTCAACTAAAATGGTCATTGGAGTTTTATTTTGCATCTAACGAACACTTTATGTCCCAGTTCTCCTGGAAATTAAGCATTCTCCAAGGAGATTCTTTTACGTTAAAGGTTGACATTTGGTTAACTCTTAGACTCAGACATTGAAGATCAGGGTCATCTCTCACATTCTGTGAATTAAAAAAAAAATTCTGATCATCCAAACAAGTCTAAGTTTCCTTCTCATAAAAGCCTTGACTCTAATTGACGAACCCCATAACCAACACTATGAGTAGGCAGAATGCCCTGGCCAGAGAAGTCAGACCCTTGGTATTTCATAGCAAAGCACTGTCTTCTGCATTGTTGGCCCTGGTATCTAAAGCATCTAGTTTTTCTTCAAATAAAAACCATACATTATTTTTAGGTGGAAGCAGTGAGGCCAGGCATATCTTTCTGCTGTGTAGATCTACTCAAATGCCCAACTGAGATCATTAATATCAAAGGAACACATTTGAAGCCAGGCTTAGTGGCTCACACTTATAATCCCAACACTTTAGGAGGCTGAGGCAGGAGGATGGCTTGAGCTCAGGAGTTCGAGATTAGCCTGGTCAACATGGTGAGACCTCTGTCTCTGTTAAAATTTGTAAAAATTAGCCAAGCACAGTGGCACGTGCCTGTTGTCCCAGCTACTCAGAAGGCTGAGGTGGGAGGATTGCTTGAGCCCATGTGGTTGAGCCTGCAGTGAATTGTGATATCGTGTTACTCCACTCCAGCCTGGGAGACAAAACAAAACCCTGTCACAAAAAAATAAAATTTTAAATTTAAATTTTTAAACAAGTGAAATGACAATTATTCACTCACTTGTAGGCAGCTCCAGATTTATCCATATTTCTAGTCATATAACCAGAAATCCATTGCCTCCACAGGCTTTTTATACAACTGAAACTTGCTGTTATGCCCTCCTCATATTTTAAAATAATATTATTCTCTGACAATTGATACTACTAATTTTAGAGGGAGAAAGAGAAAATATAGTGAAGGGCAAGAAAGAAAGTTAAAATTATTCTTAAACTTACCACCTGGCTAACTGATGTTAAGATTTGGGTGCATGCTCCTCCAATCTTTTAGTTGTAGATGTAGTTAAAATACCCTCTGTACCTTTCTGCTTCCTGTTTTCCTCCCATTACTTACCCTCCCCTAATCATGTAACATTTGGTAGTACCTCTAGGGCTTATCTAGATTATTAAAAATATTTTAAAACCTAATCTTTTATTGCTGCATAATATTCTTCCACATCTATGTATCATAATTTCTTTATTCCTATTGTAGTATGTTTACATTTTTAAAAAATGTATTATCTTTGACTAAATTTCTGACCATTTCCTTAGCAAAGATTCCTAGAAATGGAATTACTACATCAGAAATCACACACATTTTTAGGTTCTAAAATTGATTATCAAATTACTTTTCAGAAAATTTGAACAGATGTAAATCTTTATAATATAGCACATGCCCGTGCCTGTCACTGAACCCACAGTAGCATTAAGTAGTATCAGAGTTTGTTTTCTGATAAAGGACCTCTCAGTTTAAGGCCCTCCACTTCTTTTGAATTATTATATAACAAGTAACTATTCTTCACGCAGGTCCTAACTTCTGTGTAATAAAAAAAAAAAAATCAGACATAAATATTTAGAGAATATATATAAATATGTAGTTTCTCATGAAACTTAATAGCCATTTTTTTGTGGAAATAATTGAATTATATTTATTTTGACATCGCAAAAGTATCAAACAGTACAAATAAGTATATGAACACAGTAATTTTTTCATTTTTTATTTTCAAGATAACATAATTCAAAACATCAGTCAAATGAAATGTAAAAAAACAATACCTTCAAGTATGTATGTAATAAGTCCTTTGTCTGAAACTGAAACTCTGTAGATCCTTTTGGTATTGCTACAAAACCTCTAAGTTTGAAGGAAAAAATTCACAGGAAAAGGAGATTCTAACTCAAGATAGTAGCCTGATTACATTGATCTCTGCTGATGGACCCGATGCATTTGTCTTCTGTATTTCTTTATAACATTTTGAGAGGTGACAATGTGCTAGCAGCCCTCACTCTCGGCGCCTCCTTTGCCTCAGCATCCACTCTGGTGGTGCTAGAGGAGCCCTTCAGCCCACCACTGCACTGTGGGAGCCCCTCTCTGGGCTGGCTGAGGCCAGAGCCGGCTCCCTCTGCTTGCGGGGAGGTGTGGAGGGAGAGAGGCACCAGTGGGAACCAGGGTTGCGCTTGGCGCTCACAGGCCAGCATGAGTTACAGCGGGCACAGGTGCGGGCTCGAGCCCACATGCGGAGCGACCGGCCGTTGCTGCCGGCCCAGGGCAGTGAGGGACTTAGCAACCTGGCCAGCACCTGCGGAGGTTGCACTGGGTCCCCCAGCACTGCTGGCCCGCATGCACCAGGCTGGAATTCTCACCGGGCCTCAGCCGCCTCCCTGCCAGGCAGGGCTCGGGACCTGCAGCCTGCCATGTCTGAGCCTCCCCCTCGGCGGTGGCCTCCTGCAGGGCCAGAGTCTCCCCCTCCAGGATGGCGTCCGGTGCCGCCCGAGCCTCCCTGATGGGCACCGCTCCCTGGCATAAGGTCCCATTGACGGCCCAAGAGCTGAGGAGTGCAGGCACAGCTCCGGACTGGCAGGCAGCTCTGCCTGCAGCCCGAGTGCGGGATCTACTAGGTGAAGCCAGCTGGGCTCCTGAGTCTACTGGGGACTTGGAGAACCTTTATGTCTATCTAAGGGATCCTAAATGCACCAATCAGCACTCTGTGTCTAGCTCCGGGTTTGTAAATACACCAATCAGCACTCTGTCAAAGTGGGCCAATCAGCAGGATGTGGGTGGGGCCAGATAAGGGAATAAAAGCAGGCTGCCTCAGCCGGCAGCAACCTGCTGTGGCACAGTGGAAGCTTTGCTCGTTCCTTATTTATTATAAATCTTGCTGCTGCTCACTCTTTGGGTCCACGTGGCCTTTGTGAGCTGTAACACTGACCTCAAAGTCTGCAGCTTCACTCTTGAAGTCAACCAGACCATGAACGCAGCGGGAAGAATGAACAACTCCAGACGGGCTGCTTTTAAGAGCTGTAACACTCACCGTGAGGGTCTACAACTTCACTCCTGAAGTGGAGACCACGAACCCACCAGAAGGAAGAAACTGCGGACACATCTGAACATCTGAGGGAAAAAACTCTGGACATACCATCTTTAAGAACTGTAACACTCACCACGAGGGTCTGTGGCTTCATTCTTGAAGTCAACGAGACCAAGAACCCACCAATTCTGGACATAATTTCACGAAAATGTAAGCAGTTTTTAAAAAAAGGATGCTGTATAAAGGTGTCATGAGACCCTCTTGTGGTTTGTAAGCATGATGATTGTGTTTTACACTCATTTGTAAAATGTGCCTTCCTCAAACCTTATTACCATGTTGGCACATTACCTGTCTGATGTGAGGGAAAAAGGGACATTGGTGGATCAAAAATTCTAAAGAATTCCTAGAGGACTGAAATCAGATAGGATTTATTTGAATAGAAAACAAAACCAAAAAAAAAGTAAACAAGCATTAGCAGCATTCATTTTGGGAAATCCTGAAGAAGCTGAGTTCAAAATCAAGACGTGAAGAGCAGGTGTGGGCAGTGGGACGATTAGTGGAAATAGATTTAAAACGTGCAGAGGCTGACATGGTGGCTGACGCCTGTAATCCCAGCACTTTGGGAGGCCAAGGTGGGTAGATCACAAGGGCAAGAGATCGAGACCATCTTGGTCTACATGGTGAAACCCCATCTCTACTAAAAATACAAAAACTAGCTGGGTGTGGTGGTGCACACCTGTAGTCTCAGTTACTCAGGAGGCTGAGGCAGGAGAATTGCTTGAACCGGGGAAGTGGAGGTTGCAGTGAGCTGAGATTGAGCCACTGCATTCCAGCCTGGGTGACAGAGTAAGACTCTTGTCTCAAAAAAAAAAAAAAAAAAAAATGTGCAGATGCCCCCACCTGGATGCTCCCACCCCTCCCCAGATGGAGACGTCCATGTAGGATGTAGAGGGGGGAATGCTTTCAGGAGTAATATAATACCTCTAAGTGGGGGAGGGAAGCAGGAGGAAGTGAAGGAGGGAAGTAGGAAGGCAGATGGAGAAGTTGAGCTGTGACTCAGTTGCAACAGAGGCCTCAGCCGATTCCACAGGGAGCTCCGAAGCAGTAATGGCCCTTGAGACTTGCCCTGAATTAAGGCAAGGGGATGAAGTCTTTGTACTAATGGTTGACCAGTCTTGGGATGTGGGCTGCTCCTGGTAGTGAGTGTAATTTTGGGTGCGGCTATTTCCTTTGGCAATTCCTGCAGAGGAACTCAGCTATGAGCTCTCAGAAAGCAACACTCCCGACAACTGAGCAAATAGGTGACTCAGTCCCAAAGGAAGGATCTGGGTGTTCACCTTGTAGAGCCCATTACCCACTTGAACATTCTTCTGTAAAGAGAATGTGAATCTGTCTGGAGATGCGCTGATGTATGCACCGAGAGAAAAGAAGAGCAGAGCAGAATGTTATATTATTTCGGATTTTTAAGTTAAACGCTGAAGACCTCTCAAAAATGGCAGTTTAGCCCAGGAATGAAGTGTGTTATAATTTCTACATCCAGAATAAATCTTCTTTCCTTATGCAATTTGACTGTCTCATTTGCCTCCACTCTGGGAGAATATGACAGCCTTTATAGCATCCTCATTTTTTCCTAAACAATGTCTAATAATTAAACAAATGTACCAGTCATCCCAAGTCATCCCAAGAAGGAGGACCAAGGGAAAGATTAGAGAACGGGACTAGACTTATAAGTGGCCCAGATATTGCGTCATAATAAATGGATTTAAACCAACTATTATTAATATAATCCAGAAAATATAAATAATTTTATATCAGAGGACAAATATATATAGAAAAGAATAAAATGAAAACTCAAGAACCAAAAACACAATAGCTAAAATTAAGATCGCAGTAGACGGGTTTAACAATAGAATGGTTGCAGTTGAAGAGAGTATTCGTGAAAAGGAATGTAGATTCATAGTAAGTAACTAGATTGAAATACCATGAGAAAAAGGGATAGGCTGCAGAAAAGAACATAAGGTATATAGAGAGACTGATAGAAATTTCTTACATGTGTGTAGTTGAAGTCCTGAAAGGAAAGGAAGAGAGAGAATAAAGTAGAAGCAATGGTTGAAGAGAAAATCTCTGATAAAATTCTCAAACTGACAAAAGACATAAAGCCACATATTCAAAAAATGTGCAAATTCCAAGCTGTATTAAATATAAAGAAAATCTCACCAAGATATATCGTAGTAAAACCATGAAAACCAAAGACAAAGATATAATCTTAAAATCAGAGGATTAAAGATACATTAGGAGCAACAGTAAGGCTGACAATGATTTCTCAACAGTGATGATAGAAACAACTACAGGAATAATAAATGACATCTATCTTTAAAGTACTAAAAGGAAATAACTGCTAACTTCAAATTCTGTTGAGAGGAGTATTCTTCAAAAGTGAAGATGAAATAAAGACATTCCAGACACACGAAAAGTGAGAGAATTTGTCACCATCGGGCCTGCACTAAAAAAAAAAAGGAAGTTCTTTAAGAAGAAGGATAAGGTTCTTGGCAAACTAACACAGGAACAGAAAACAAATACTGCATGTTCTCACTTGTAAGTGGGAGCTAAATAATGAGAACACATGGACACATAGAAGGGACAACACACACTCGGGCCTATTCGAGGGTGGAGGATGAGAGGAGGGGGAGGTTCAGGAAAAGTAACTAATGGGTACTAGGCTTAATACCTGGGTGATTAAGTAATCTGCACAACAAACCCCCATGACACAACTTTACCTATGTAACCAACCTGCACTTACACTACTAAACTTACAATAAAAGTTAAAAAAAGAAAAAGGATAAATAGCTGAGATGGAAACGTGAAAATATAGGAAGCAATGAAGAGCAATGGAAAGTATAAAATACAATACGTCTAATATTGACTATACATAGTAATAACAATAATATTAATAATTTCTGGCAGAGTTCAAAATATGTATAGAATAAAGTACACATTATGAAAGATAAACAAGAAATAAATGAATTTAAAGTATTCTAAGGTCTTAATATTGTATGGTAAGGAGCAAAATTTGCACATTTTAATAAGTCAAGGAGTCACACTGTGCGGCCACTTAGAAGATATTAGATATGTGTAACCAGCACACTTACAGATGAGAAAAATGGAATGATAAAAAATACTTGATGGATTCAAGTGACGGCAAGAAAAAAAGTTAGGAAAACAGAACAAGAGGGGCAAATAGAAAACAAGAAAAGGGTAGTTATAAACCTGATATATTAGTAGTTATATTATTTATTAATGGACTAACCACTTTAATTAAAGAACAAACAAGAACAAAGATTTCAGACTGGATAAGAAATTTTCTTTAAAATTTTTTCTCTTTTAATTTTTGTGGGTACATAGTAGGTGTGTATATCTACAGAGTACATGAGATATTTTGATACAGGCATACAATGTGTAATAATCACATGAGGGTAAAAGGGCTATCCATCACCTCAAGCATTTATCATTTCTTTGTGTTACAAACATTTCTATTATACTTTTTTTTTAAATTATACTTTAAGTTCTGGGGTATATGTGCAGACTGCACAGGTTTGTTATAGAGGTATTCACAGGTCATGGTGGTTTGCTGCACCCTCAACCTGTCACCTACATTAGGTATTTCTCCTAATGCTATCCCTCCCCTAGTCCCTCACTACCTGATAGGCCCCAGTGTGTGATGTTCCCCTCCCTGTGTCCATGTGTTCTCGTTGTTCAACTACCACTTATGAGTGAGAACATGCGGTGTTTGGTTCTTGTGATAGTTTGCCGAGAAGGATGGTTTCCAGCTTCATCCATGTCCCTACAAAGGACATGAACTCATTCGTTTTTATGACTGCATAGTATTCCATGGTGTATATGTGCCACAATTTCTTTATCCAGTCTATCATTGATGGGCATTTGCGTTGCTTCCATGTCTTTGCTATTGTGAATAGTGCCGCATTAAACATATGGGTGCATGTGTCTTTATAGTAGAATGATTTATGATCCTTTGGGTATATGCCCAGTAATGGGATTGCTGGGTCAAATGGTATTTCTAGTTCTAGGTCCTTGAGGAATTACTACACTGTATTCCACAATGGTTGAACTAATTTACACTCCCACCAACAGTATAAAAGTATTCCT
This sequence comes from Papio anubis, assembly GCF_008728515.1. Lineage (NCBI taxonomy): Eukaryota > Metazoa > Chordata > Mammalia > Primates > Cercopithecidae > Papio > Papio anubis. The sequence goes on along the minus strand of NC_044978.1, from coordinate 131,778,265 downwards.
ATTTCTCCACATCTTGTCCAGCATCTGTTGTTTCCTGACTTTTTAATGATCGCCCTTCTAACTGGTGTGAGACGGTATCTCATTGTGGATTTGATTTGCATTTCTCTAATGACCAGTGATGATGAGCATTTTTTCGTATGTCTGTTGGCTGCATAAATGTCTTCTTTTGAGAAGTGTCTGTTCATGTCCTTTGCCCACTTTTTGATTGGGTTGTTTGTTTTTTTCTTGTAAGTGTGTTTAAGTTATTTGTAGATTCTGGATATTAGTCCTTTGTCAGATGGATAGATTGCAAACATTTTCTCCCATTCTGTAGGTTGCCTGTTCACTCTGATAGTAGTTTCTTTTGCTGTGCAGAAGCTCTTTAGTTTAATTAGATCCCATTTGTCAATTTTGGCTTTTGTTGCCATTGCTTTTGGTGTTTTAGACATGAAGTCTTTGCCCATGTCTATGTCTTGAATTATTTTAAAATGTACAATAAATTATTATTGACTGTAATCACCCCGTTGTGCTAACAAATACTAAATATTATTCATTCTATCTACCTATACTTTTGTACTCATTAACCATCCCCAATTTACCTCCAAGTCCCCACTACCCTTCCCAGCCTCTTGTAATCATCATTTTACTCTTTATCTTTATGAGCTCAATTGTTTTAATTTTTAGCTTCCACAAAATGAGTGAAAACATGTGAAGTCTGTCTTTCTGTGCCTGGGTTATTTTATCCACTTAATATAATGTCCTCCACCATATTAAGTTCCACCCATGTTGTTGCAAATGACAGTATCTCATTCTTTTTTATGGCTGAATAGTACTCCATTGTGTATATGTACCACATTTTCTTCCCATTTGTTTTTCAGTGGACAATGAGGTTGCTTCCAAATCTTGGCTATTGTGAATAATGCTGCAATAAACATGGGAGTACATATATCTCTTCAATATGCTGATTTTCTTTCTTTGGAGTATATATCTAGCAGTAGGGTTGCTAGATCATATGGTAGTTCTATTTTTAGTATTTTGAGGAAGTTCCATACCGTTCTCCATAGTGGCTGTACTAATTTACATTCTCCCCAACAGAATACAAGTGTCCCCTTTCTGGTCAGCATTTGCTATTGCCTATCTTTTGGATAAAAGCCATTTTAACTGGGGTGAGATGATATCTCATTGTAGTTTTGATGTGCATTTATCTCATGATCAATGTTATTGAGAACAAGAAATTATCTCTGAATCTCCAAATCAATGTCAATGCCTTTGTTGTTTACTTTCTGAAATAAAGAGTGTACTTCTTTCCTTTAGAGGTTATAATATGTTCAAAGTTAGTGTTCTCTATCACGAAAATTGATTGCAAAGGTACATCTGTTAATGAAATTAGATTTTATATATCTCATCTTTGAAAACGTCTTTTTACACTGATAGGTTCTGCAAAATATTGATATTAGTCCATGAACATGTGATTTTAATTGAGCACATTAATCATTTGGAAGGCATTTGTGAAATTCTGTTAGATTCTTTTGTTGATAGTTGTCTTTTATATTATTTCATTGCATTGCAGATTAAACACTTCCAATTGAAAGTTAGATGGAAGCTCCTTAATTGCTTTAGTTAAACGAATTTCCTGTGTGTTAAGTGAATTTGGAAATATACAAATTTCCTTTATACTTGCAGTGAGATCTGAAAAACATTGCCAGAACTGTAGTTTGAGTTTGCAAAATATATCTGCTGCAAATTTGTGTGAGAATGAAGATCTCACTTCTTGTTTTAACTTTTGACAATATGGGAAGTACATAAAGCATTCTAGGTGTAACCAAGAAAAATAACTTGGGCCCTAAGAATTTACATTTTATTTACTTAGGTGGCTAATTCTTACTGATAGCACCTGTTAATTGGAAACTTTTATTAATCACAGTAAGACACAATACTATGCTCAATTTAAATTAAGTTAACTTTTGTATTTAATTTTGTTATCTACAACACAATTTACAGAATGGCTCTAAAAAACATTTTTCTCACACATTATTTGTCACAGCTAATTTTTATAGTTCTATAGCCTTTTGGAGTACATTACCATTTCCTTTGTTCTCCTGGAGCGAAGTGTTCGTTGGCTTCTGGTTTGGAATTTTTATTAAGGAATTTAGAAACCAAAATGGACTAGAGAGCATTAGTCTTGTCATTCAAAATGTTGCGTCACTAATTTTCACTGCATTGTCACCTTTAAATCATGCTGAAAGAGGAAATGGCAAAATTAGAAACCTGTTGATCTATTTGCACATTTTTTCATTAGAATTAATACTCACTTTTGCTTCTCTGAGCCTTACTTTCTGCATGTGTAAAATGGGGATGATGATACCTATTTTAAGGTCTTGAGGAGAAATAAGTTAGTGCATATAGAGTATTTGCTATTGTAGATCCTCAGTATATTTTGCTTCTTGGATATTAAATTACTTAAATGTAACATTAAACATTACTTTCAAATTTTTGCATACGTGTATTTCTTTTATCTTGGGACATCTCAAAGGATTGGTTGTTTATATGTCAGTTCACTTTCTTTTTTAAAGCATGAATTGCAAATACAGTACAATTTTATTACTTTTAGTCCTCGTGTTTTGTATTAGATCTCTAGACTTTGTTCATCTTACACATACGCTTAAGTTTACTGTAATCATATCCTAAGGAAAAATAACTGTACAAAGTGTTCTTTAAATATATATGTGTGTATGTATATATGTATATATCTCTAAATATAACACATTATTCATATAATTAAAGCATTTTCTCCTCTGTTTTATTATTTCTATAAATATGCTGCCTTTTGGCTAATTAAATATTATAGTGAGAAAATTAGGGAGGAAAAATGAAAAACATATCAGCCACCATCCCTTGAGGAGTATCATTCACAGACCATAGAAACAGAACAAAACAGTCTGTGGAACACTGCAGGCTGAAACCAATCATTAGCAAACCAAAGGCTTTCAAATCCAAAGGGTCACTTTTTGGGTGGGGGGGATCACTACAACCTGATGTTTCTAAGCATCGCAAGAGGAACACCCTATGGCGCAATATTTTCTTTGGTGGCAACTTGTTAACTCATGAACCACAAAATTTTGTGCTTAACATGTAGTTGAAATTTTAAGCAGAAACCTGTAAATGAGTAGCTTAGTGTCTTAAAACCATATATTTAGCCAGATGAAGGTGTGGCTCCATGAAAGTTTCTCTTTAGATGCCAACACTTTCAAGAGCAAAGGGTTGGACCACTTTTAGGCATTTCTTGCAAGTGCGTAGAGGCTTCTTTCCTCTTATTTTCTCCCCCAAATACTATTTTCACAGCTTGGTGAAATAGGAGTCACCTTTTATATTTGCCACATTTGAATGTGAAGACTGTGGTGGTTGTTTTAATAACTCAGAAGTATTCACATGTTTCCACCTGAAGCTATTCTAAAGAGAAACCACAGCTCCAGAAATAAGCAAAGCAAACAAAAACAGAATAAACGAATGTCATGCCTTTTAGATGGCAGTTATTAAGGTTACTGGTAAAACAATGTTTGACTCTGCTAATATACTTCCCCCGTCTTTAAAATGTAAATACAATTAGATATTTCTGCTAAATTCTATTTCGGTACTCTCTGAATGTCAACGAGAGGTCAGAAGGGGGACACCTGGAGTGCGGAAAGACCATTCCCGCCTGCCTTGTGTTCAGGCCTCGGGAGTGGCTCACTCTGTTGGTCCATTCTCCTAGTCCTCCTTGAAGAGGACACACCACCAGTATTCAGTATTTCTGTTATTGGGGCTTCCCCATCTCTTATTGCTGACGCTTTCTGAGTGCTCAAAGACTCCAGAGCTTCTTGCTATTATCATCTTTCTAGAGACTATTGAAGAATGAGACATTTACTTGTTTGTTCATTCAGCAAGTATCTAGAGATCATCTACACATGATCATAAAGTTCTGGGATCCAAGGTTATAAAAAGAAATGAAGAATACAATCTAAAACTTGCAATCCAAGGAGAAAATACTCGCACGTTTAAAATATTTACACATTTAAATATTAAAAGTTACATCACAATGCAAACACATTAGTTAGTTGAGAAAATGGTAGCCAATGGAGACTGTATTTTCCAGCAGGGTGAACTTGGGCATGGCCAGTCTGGCAAGTGTGGAAACCAAGTTATCTGGAAGGGTAGGCCATATTTAGTGAGGAATCATTTGTTTTCAGGGAACAAAAATCGTCTCAAGATACCTCAAGAAACGGGAACTCAACTAGAGCAATATAACGAAACTGGAATGTCAGAGGCTGCCTCTCTCTCTCTCTTTCCATGTGATCTCTCTGCTCTTGCCTGTCCTAGTCTCTTCTCTACAAACTACCTTCCTTCATAGGGGTCTTGATTTCTGCTCTTCCTTAACCTCAGTTTAAATGCACCTCTTTTGGCCAAGATCCCACCTTCAATTCCAATGATGGAAATGAGCCAGAGATAAACTCTCATGAGTAGTAATGACATAAATCTGTGCTTTTGTGTTACTTTTTCCAGAAGCACCCAGAAACTCAGATGTAGGGATGGAGAAGCCAGACGGTATAAATGGTTGTAGAATTGGCAGGATGTAGACTGAATGTGGTGAAAGCAAATGAAAGCAAAGGCGTACAAACTATGGAAAGAAAGGGTTTAAACTATTGGAATCAAAACTGTATTAGGGAGTTCAACGGGACAAAAACAGTGGGGAAAAGAGGAAAATCCAGGGACTGGAATGAAGAAATCGATAAAACGTATTTAATTTTCCATTTGTACTAGATTTCCCCTTGTAATTAACTTGCAAGAGGTACTTTTTCTTGCTGAAAGCATTACTGTAGCAAATTGATTTGTAACAAGGAATTTCCCAGGAAAATCATCTGTGTTGGAGATAATGGGTAGAAATTGGGAACAAGGAAGTATCTTGATGGCACCTGTAGTGCTTGTGTAGGAGTAGATGGATTAATTTTATGTTAATTCAGTGGTGGGAAGGAAGACTATCCAGTTGGCTAGTAGGTGAGTAGTGCTGAAGACACTATTCTGGGAGGCAATCATTCATCTTCTCCGGTTATTGGTTTAAGAATGGTCAGCTAGGCCGGGCGCGGTGGCTCAAGCCTGTAATCCCAGCACTTTGGGAGGCCGAGACAGGCGGATCACAAGATCAGGAGATCGAGACCATCCTGGCTAACACGGCGAAACCCCGTCTCTACTAAAAACACAAAAAATTAGCCAGGCGAGGTGGCGGCGCCTGTAGTCCCAGCTACTCGGGAGGCTGAGGCAGGAGAATGGCGGGAACCCGGGAGGCGGAGCTTGCAGTGAGCTGAGATCCGGCCATTGCACTCCAGCCTGGGCGACAGAGCGAGACTCTGTCTCAAAAAAAAAAAAAAAAAAAAAAAAAAAAAAGAATGGTCAGCTAACGACATTGAATTCAGTGGGTAAAAAGAGTTCGTAAATAAAAATGTGGATTCTGATCTGAAATAAGATAGCTAAGGAGTCTATATAAATGGAAGATGACAATTCTGAGCATAAATTTCTACAGGTGCTGTGGGGAGTTTATTCTTTACTGTATTAGGATCATAGTCATTTTGGTAAAGCATCAGTGGTCATGAGTATGAGTTCTTTGTCACACACTGGACACACACACACACCTCTGACCTTTGAACTTATTCCCAAAGGATACTCCATGGGATATTTGACCACCAGGGGTGCCGAAGCACAAATCTTGAACTAGAAGACCTAAGTTCCAGAGAGCTTCCCATGGTGCCAGTCCTGTGCACACAGGCAGAGAGAGGAAGAGACTGGGTTTTGGGTGGAAGAGTCTGTTGATGATGTCTATGCCTCTGAATTTGGTGATGAGATAAAATAGAGACCAAAGCCAGGACCTTAATGCATGGACCCTGTGCTGTTTTTGCTAAGAAGAAAATGGCCAGGAGGAAGGGCCAGCACAGATATCTGACTCCAAATTACATCAGACAAGATTAATTAGTTAATCCAGTAGTCTGTACATTTTTTTACTCTAATAGGCTAAACATTTATTCAGGTGACCAGGTACTATTTGAGACTGAGGCCCAGAGAGGGTATGTTGCTTCTGAAGGTTGATACATCCATGTTGTATGATTCCTAGTTCCTGGTACATAGTGTCTCCCAAGACTTATAGTTGAGATATATAGTCTTATTTTCCCAGATGGTATAGTTTTGAATGATATGGATGAAACTGTGGGAAATATTAACCTAGAATCACAAATGGGTCCATTTTAGTCACTGGCCCACAGTTCATGTCAATGAACATGAGCTATCTTTGGATAGCATCTTCTTTGGGAGATGCAAGACTGTATTTCAAAGGTAAATAAGGATACAGTTAAAGCAGATGACTTCACATCTGTGTCCATATGCTTGGCATAAGCCTCCAAGTGGCTGTGACTCTTGAACTACGTTCAGAAAATTGCACTCTAGTATATATATATGTCTGTAACATTCTTCATGCCTTTTTAAAATTAAGATAAAATTTACTTAACATACATTAACTTTTGAAAAGTGTGCAATTCATTGACCTTTAGTACATTCACAATGTTGTACAATCATCCCCTCTATGTAGTTCTAAAACATTTCATCATCCCAAAAGGAAACTCCAAAATCGTGAAGCACTTTATGCCTTTTTGTATTCATACCATTTCCAGCTTCCTGGAGGTTCTTCCATCTCCTACCCATCTGTAGAAATTCAAACCAGGTTATGTTGAAACTAAAATAGTTAGAAAAAGAAAATGAGACAGGTAAAAGCCTGAGGGTGGGTCCAGTAGCTGGGATCCCAGGTGCACTTACGCCGTGCTCTGCCTTCAGTTGGAAGTTCTCTTGGGAGATCTGCATTAAGCAGTAGGCTCTTGTCTTCTATTTTTTAAACTTTAAATTTCATTTGTATATTTGTATACAAATTTGTATATTTGTGTATATATATGTATACCTTTACATTAATGCATCATGCAGATTTGATTTTTTAATTTCAACTTTTATTTTAGATACAGGGGGTACATGTGCAGGTTTGTTACATGGGTATACAACTTAGTAAGCATAGTATCCAATAGGCAGTTTTTCAACCCATGCTCCCTGCTCTCCCTCCCCTCTTCTGATAGTCTGCAGTGTTTATTGTTCCCATGTTTATGTCCATTGTGCTCAATGGTTAGTTCCCATTATAAATGATAGTATGAGATATTACAACAGATGCTGGCAAGGATGAAGAGAAAAGGCAATGCTTATACACTGTTGGTGGGAATGTAAATTAGTTCAGCCACTGTGGAAAGAAGTTTGGAGATTTCTCAAAGAACTTAAACTAGAACTACCATTTGACCCAGTATCCCATTACTGGGTATATACCCAAAGGAAATGGATACTTATCCCAAAAAGACACATGCACTCGTATGTTCGTTGCTGTGCTATTCACAATAGCAAATACATAGAATCAATCTGGCTTCTCAGGAATGGTGATTTTATAAAGAAGATGTGGTACATACATACCACAGAACACTACAAAACCATAAAAAAGAACTGTCCTTTGCAGCAATGTGGATGAAGCTACAGGCCATACTCATAAGCAGATTGTTATTTCAAATACAGCCTTTCTTTGCATTTTTGGTTTTCATTTTTTTCCTTCTCTTCATACTCATAACCTGCCTCCTCCACTCCACATATATTTTCTCATTCATAACAACTTAGTATGTATCCTTCCACTTCTTCGTTTCTGTATGTTCATAGAATCATATACAGACATTTATTGACTGTAAGATGCATATATTTTTTCTTATTTTTCTTTTACAAAAATTATTGTATACGAATACCTGTATAACCACCCATGTTATATGTTTTACACAATAATATATATGTCATGAATATCACTTCAATTCAACTATTTAGCTCTGATTTATTCTTCTTAATAAATATCATATAGCATGAATGTGGCCTAATTTATACTGTAATTCTCCAATTGATGGTCATTCCTTATGCTTTCATCTATTTATTTATTCTTTTCCCACTATTAATAAGAGTACAATAGACTTTCTTACAACACGTCATTGTATACTACAAGCTTGACTTACACAGCATAGAGTCCCTGAAGGGGTATTAAATCAAAGCATGTGCATTAATTTTTAAATTTCAACAGATATTTCTAAGTTGCTTTTAGAAAAGCAGTGGCAACACACATTTCCACTTTGGAGAGAGACCTATTTATTACACCTTTGCCAGCTTGGTAAGTGTGCAATAATATTCATTGTTACTTTAATCTGTATTTCACTACCTGTAAATTTGATCATCTTTTCACATCTTTTCATATTTGTGAGATACCTAGGTTTCCCATTTGTTAAAATACATATTTCTTGCTGACTTTTTCTATTTTATGTCTTTTACTTCTCCATTTTTAGTATAGCTACCACTTTGTCTTAATATATGTTGTAATTATTTTCTTTAAATCCATTGTTACTTCATTTTTATTAAAAATACGTTAGTTTTTGTTCTGTTTCAGCTCCCAGTATATAAGCACTTCATCATCTATAGACTGATGTTAGGTCTCCTAGGCTTTCTTACAAGATTTGTATTATTCATTTTCCCATTTAATTCTTTAATTCACCTTAATTTTTAAATTTTATATTGGAAAAATAAGTATCCAATTGTATTTTTTTCAAAAGGTATGAAATGGCTGTGTCCACACTCAAATCTCATCTTAAACTGTAATTCCCATAATCCCCATGTGTCATGGCAGGGGAGGAACCAAGTGGAGATAATTAAATCATGGGGGCAGTTTCCCCTATTCTGTTCTCATGATAGTAAGTTTTCAGAAGATCTGATGGTTTTACAGGGGCTTTCACCTTTGCTGGGCACTCATTCTTCTCTCTTGCCTGCTGCCATATAAGTCGTGACTTTGTTCCTCCTTCACCTTATGCCATGATTGTGAGGCCTCCCCAGCTATGTGGAACTATAAGTTCATTAAACCTCTCTTTCTTTATAAATTACCCAGTCTTGAATATTTCTTCATAGCAGTATAAAAATGAACTAGTACAGTAAATAGTACCAGGAGTAGGGCACTGCTATTAAAATACCCCAAAATGTGGAAGCAACTTTGGAATGAGTAACAGGCAGAGGTTTAAAACAGTTTCAAGGGCTCAAAAAAAAAAAAAAAAAAGAAGAAGAAGAAGAAGAAGAAAATGTAGAAAAGTTTAAAACTTCCTAAGGACTTGTTAAATGGCTTTAACCAAAATGCTAATAGTAATATGGACAATAAAATCCAGGCTAAGATGATCTCAAATGAAAATGAAAAACTTATTGGGAACTGGAGCAAAGGAAATTCTTCCTATGCTTTAGCAAAGAGACTGGCAGCAATTTGCCCCATCCTAAAAATCTGTGGAACTTTAAACTTAAAAGAGATAATTTAGGGTATCTGGCAGAAAAAATTTCTAAGCAGCAAAGCATTCAAGCAGTGACTTAGGTGCTCTTAAAAGCATTCAGTTTTATTTATTCACAAAGATATGATTTGGAATTGGAAACTATGTTGAAAAGGAAAGCAAAGAAAAAATTTCAGAAAATTTGCAGCCTAACAATGCAATAGGAAAAAAACACATTTTCTAAGGAGAAATTCAGGCTAGCTGCAGAAATTTGTATAAGTCACAAGAAGCCAAATGTTAACCACAAAAACAATGGGTAAAATGTCTCCAGGGCATGTCAAAGGTCTGCATGGCAGCCCCTCCTATCACAGGTCAAAATGCCTAGGGGGAGAAAATGGTTTTGTGTGCTGAGCCCAGGGCCTGGCTGCTTTGTGCAGTCTTGGGATATGGTGCCCCACATCCCAGCCATAGCTAAAAGGGGCCAACGTAAAGCTCAGGCTATTGCTCTAAAGGATGTGAGTCCCAACCCTTGGTGGCTTACACGTGTTGTTGAGCCTGCAGGTTCACAGAAGTAAAGAATCAAAATTTGAAAACCACTGACTACATTTCAGAGAATGTATGGAAATGCCTGGATGTCCAGGCAGAAGTTTGCTGCAGGGGCAGAGCCTTCATGGAGAACCTCTGCTAGGGCAGTGCAGAAGGGAAATGGAGTTGGAACCGCCACACAGAGTCCCCACTGGGACATGGCCTAGTGGAGCTGTGATAAAAGGGCCACTGTGCTCCAGACCCCAAAATGGTAAATCCATCAACAATTTGCACTGTGCACCTGAAAAAGTCATAAACACTCAAAGCAGCCTATGAAAGCAGCCAGGAGGGTGGCTGTACCCTGCAGAGCCACAGGGGTGGAGCTTCCCAAGGCTGTGAAAGACCACCTCTTGCATCAGTGTAACCTGAATGTAAGACATAAACTCAAAGAAAATGTTTTTAAAACTTTAAAGTTTAATAAGTGCCATATTGGATTTTTGACTTGCATGGGACCTGTAGCCCCTTCGTTAAGCCAATTTCTCCCATTTGGAATGGGTGCATTTACCCAATGCTTGTACCACATTGTATCTAGAAAGTAACTAACTTGTTTTTAATTTTCTAGGGTCATAGGCAAAAGGGACTTGCCTTGTTCCAAATAAGACTTCAAACTTGAACATTTAAGTTAATGCCAGAATAAGTTAAGACTTTGGGGGACTTTTGGAAGGGCATAATTGTGTTTTAAATTGTAAAAACATTTGGGAAGGGTCAGTGGTGATATAATATGCTTTGGCTGTATCCCCACCCAAAACTCATCTTAAATTGTAGTTCCCATAATCCCCCTGGGTCATGGAAGGGACTAGGTGAAGATAATTGAGTCATGGGGGAAGTTTCCACCATCTTGTTCTCATGACAGTAAATTCTCATGAGATCTGATGGTTTTATAAGGGGCTTCACCCTTTGCTGGGCACTCATTCTTCTCTCTTGCCTGCTGCCATGTAAAATGTGCCTTTGCTCCTCCTTTACCTTCCGCCATGATCGTGAGGCCTCCCCAGCCATGTGGAACTGCAAGTCCATTAAACTTCCTTTTCTTTATATTACCCAGTCTCACATGTTTTTTCATAGCGTTATACAAATAAACTAATACAGTATGGTTACTTGTCCCAGAGTCATTTATTAAAATCCTGTGTTTCCTAAAAAATTAAATGACTATCTTTGGCATACATTAAATGTTTTAATGTGCACTGGTGTCTATATATGGCATATTTATTTTATTCTACCAAGCTGATTATTATAGTTTTATACTACATCCTATTATCTGGTAAGAATAATATTTTCCCAAAATGTTCTTTTAGAAACTTTTCTTGAACATCTTCAAGTATTCTTCTTTAGAAATTGAAGATTATTTTAACTACACCTGCCACCACCAACCTACAAAACAACTTGGATTCTAACTGAGATTGCATAAAGTCTATGTATCAATATTGAGATAATTTATTTTTATTAAATGTAATCTTTATGTCCAAGAACATTATTTCTTTCCATTTGTTTATATATTTTAATGTACTTTAATATGTTTTTATAATTTTATTCATATAATCCTGTGTCTATATTGTTATATTTACTTCTATGTTTTCTAAAATAGGTTTTTATCATTATTGGGAATGGAATATTTTTCCATATCAATTTTTGGTTGTTTATTACTAGACAGAAAAAAGGTATTAATTTAGGAATACTTTTATGATTTATTTTGATTTTTCTCTACAGTTTTTAGATTTTATAGGTATAAAGCCAAAACATGGATAAAATGTATTTTTTGTAAAGCCTTTTTTGTTTGGTCTTTCTTCCTTAAAAATGAAGTCACTCACAGCTAAAAATTTTCTTCTGACTCCCATTGTTTTTCAAAATTAGGGTGTTCCTATTTATTGCTCCCTTGATATAATTTCCAGTTTGAGTTCCCCTTTGATTCAAGAATTCTCTAGTAGCCTGCTTCTTTATATTCACATAGTTAAGATTTTGGTGAGAGCCTCATTCATTATTTGCTTCTAATTTTATTGGATTATACTCAAATGTAAGCTATAAAATCCCTCTTTTTTAGCTTTTAAAATTTTCTTTGTGAGTAAGCACACAACTGATTATTTTCCATAGACAATATAGAAAAATGTAAATTTCTATTGGAAGGAAACTGGTTCCTCTATGTTTTTGCTTAATGTTTTTGGCTATTGAAACCATCCTAGTCTAAAAGAAGTATGTTAAAGCCTTTAACTATCATGTTATTTTCACTACATTTTCCTTGTTTTGCTGACAGTTCAATTCAATATGTTTAGTTTCCATATTACATGCTATAACTAGGTTTATGACATATATGACGTAAATTCCACAAACTGTGCCTTTTATCACTAAATAATGTTATCCTTCATATGATTTAATAAACTGGGATTTTGAAGAGCTACTCAATAAATAGCATCACTCTGCCCCATGTAAATAGAACAAGGTGAGAAATAAAAGCTAATGAATGGTATCAATGGCAGGAATGCTGTGATAGTTTGTAGATCCCAGTGTGAAAATGAATATGTGAGTCCCCTTGTTTAATGGCCATTAAGAAATTCAAGATAATGACAGCAGAGCATTATGCCAATTCAAGGGATTTTTAAAGTATGGAACCCTGTGTGATTAGTTAGATTATAAACCCATGCAGCTGGCACGATATGGAAGTCTAAATATTAATTTTGTTACTAATAAATCTGATGTAGTAGAATATATGAGAGCTAAATTGGCCTGCTTATGACTGACCAATACCCCATTTTTGGTAGTCTAAGTGTAGTGTTTAAAAAATCGATAATCTGTTGGACACAGACTCCCACGCCTATAATCCTAGCACTTTGGGAGGCCAAGGCAGGTGGATCACTTGAGCTCAGGAGTTCAAGGCCAGCCTGGGCAACATGGTGAAACCCAGTCTTTACCAAAAATACAAAACTTAGCTGGGCATGGTGGCATGTGCTTGTAGTCTCAGCTACTTGGGAGGCCAAGGTGGGAGGATTGCTTGAGCCTGGGAGTTTGAGTCTGTAGTGAGCTGAGATCACATCACTGCACTCCAGCCTAGACAACAGAGCGAGACCCTGTCTCAAAATAAAACAGTCAATAATTTAAAAATCTCATTGTATATAATATTATGTTAAATGATGGTCTCTCACAGGTAATTTTGTGTGTGGAAGAAAATTCTGAATACTGTCATTGCGCCTCCTTTTCCATATTTTTAGCATATTTCACTTTCTCTTAACTTTTGCAAAAAAGATTTGTGGATGAGTCATGGATGATAAATGTCCCAGGATATTCTCTCCTCTTCCTTCTGCACATGTTAGAAACAACACAAGCATTGGCCATGTGCACTATCTCACACTGCACTGGAACTGGACCTCAACCCTGACCTAAAGAGGCCACCCCAAGTGATGAGAAAGAGCCTGTTCTTTACAACAATTTTATTCTTGGCTTTTCTTCTGAGGAGTTGCAAGTGAAGTACATAATTAGTGTCAACAATGATGACATGTGTTTATTTTTTCATGATGTGGACACCCAAATTCTGGGACCAGCTCTGAGGTCAGTGTTTGAGAGACCACCCAAATGGTTTCATTTTTTTGCTGTCTTTGTTGCCCTATAAGATTAAGAACTAAAAAAGTTAGGATCATGACATGCTGGAAATAAGGCATGTTACAAAAAGGATAAAATACAGTTCTGTTATACACCAATTGTGCATGACGCATTCCAATTCCTCACATTGAACAAATTACCAGTAGTAATATGCTATGAATAGATTCAGATATTGATATATCCTTGAGATTTGCAGAAGCCAATCAGTTATCCTAATATTATTTAGAGCTGTGTGCTCCAATAAGTCAGGGGCAAGAAAGGAAAGTATTAGAAATTCTGTTGAAGTCTTTAGCCAGTGGATGGGAAGACAATCAATGATGGTGGTCCCATAAGATCATAAAAGAGCTGAAAAACTCCTACCACCTAGTGACATCATTGCCATCATACTGCACAACTGATTACCATTTCCATGTTTAGAATGTTTGGATACACAAATACTTACCATTATGTTACAATTGTCCACAGTATTTCAGTAACATGCTGATCAGATTTATAGCCTGGGAGGAATAGGCTATACCACATAGCCTCGGTATGTAGTAGGCTATACCATCTAGGTTTGTAATAAGTATACTCTATGATGTTCACACAATGACCAAATCACCTAACAGTGTATTTATCAGAATGTATCCCTGTCATTAAGATACTGTATATATCTTAATAGCCAATGAAATGCAAACTTAATTCAGTATGTAGTCACTGTATGAGGGTTACAGACTATAATTTTATTTGAAATTTAGGAATACAGTGACTCAAGTTTGAGGGAATAGGTACTGTAACTAACTTTTCCTTTATGTTCAGAGTCATTGATAGGGCAACTACAAAGGACGTCACCATGTTCCATCAGTCTTAAACGCGATCTGATGGCAACCTGACTGATGGTGCTGGTACTCAAAAGACAAACAAAAAACAAATCGGCATGCTGAGAATATTTTCATGGGAAAAAAAATCCAGTATTATTTGGGGTGCATAATTGTTTTCTTAATGAGTATGCACATTTTAAATTTGTGAAAATTTAAATATTAAGTATAGAAATTGTAAAGACAATTACTCATGTTTTGAATTGAGGAAGCAGCATATTTAGCATTTTAAATACTTAGAAAGTATAAGTACTAGCACAGCAAGTCAGCCTTGTAATTCAATGTAAAGAATCAGCTTTGGGTTGTTGATTACTTGTATCTTACGCTTGTTTTCTGTTTCATTGATTTCTATTCTTAACTTTATTATTTCCTTCCTTCTATTTCTTTAGACTCAATTTTATGATCATTTTCCATCTTCTCGAAATGGATGATTAGATCATCAATTTTCAGCCTTTCTCGATTTCTACCATATATATTTAAGGTTATAAATTTTAGTCTAAACATGGCTTTATGTATCATAAGTTTTGATAAATAGCATTTTTATTATTTTTTAGTTTACAATTTTTGATTTTTTTGACATGTATTATTCAGAAGTGTATTGCTTCCTTTTTAAACATATGATCATTTTTCAGTTTTCTTTTTGTTTTTGTTTATAGTTAATTTCTACCATGATCAGAAATGTTCATTTTGATAAATGATTCATGTGCACTTGATATGATTGTCTCTTTTCGAGTTATTGGGTGTAGTACTTTATGTATACCAATCAGGCCAAGTTTGTTATTCATGTTGTTCAAATATTCTAAATCCTTATTTTTTTCTATATGCTCTTGAAGCTACAGAGGGAGTTGTGTTAAAGTCTCCTACTAAGAATATGAATTCATTTATTTCTCTTTTATATTCTGCAATTTTTTTTTTTTTTTTTTTTTTTTTTGAGACAGAGTCTCGGTCTGTCGCCCAGGCTGGAGTGCAGTGGTGCATTCTTAGCTCACTGCAAGCTCCGCCTCCCGGGTTCAGGCCATTCTCCTGTCTCAGCCTCCCAAGTAGCTGGGACTACAGGCGCCCGCCACCACGCCCGGCTAATTTTTTGCATTTTTAGTAGAGAAGGGGTTTCACTGTGTTAGCCAGGATGGTCTCGATCTCCTGACCTTGTGATCCGCCCACCTCGGCCTCCCAAAGTGCTGGAATTACAGGCCTGAGCCACCGCGCCTGGCCTATTCTGTAATTTTAAAATTCATATTATTTCAGGTTAAGTTACTAAGTCGATAAAAGTTTAGAATTGCTGCATTTTCCTAATAGGTTGGTCCTTCTGGTATTACAAAAATATCCCTCTCTATAGCTAGTAATGGTTTTTAACTTAAGGTCTACTTTGTCTGATATTAGTACTGCTATACCAGCTTCCTTTGAGTTAGGTTGGCATTATTTATATTTTCCAAACTTTTACTTTCAACATTTTATTTTATTTTATTTTATGTCTTCCCCTCCTTGATCTTCACTCTTAGTTCATGAGAGTTTTACTTTGCACAGAAAAAATGAAGTACTCAGAAGAAAACTGGCACAGACTTCCAGTACCACACCAGCCCATACACTAGCATGTGTGCCCACACATTGTTCCTTTCCATATGCTGCTATATATATTTATTTAAAGACAGGGTCTCTCTCTGTCCTGCAGGCTAGAGTGTAGTGGCACAATCATGGCTCACTGTAGCCTCAACCTCCTAGGCCCAAGTGATGCTCCCACCTCAGCCTCCTGAGTAGCTAGGGCTACAGGCATGTGCCACTGTGTCGGGCTTCTATATGTCATTGTAGATGAACTTTATGTGACCCTGTATAAGGCACACTATTATCCACCTGCTCTTGCCTACTCCAGGCATCATTCCAGCAATCCTTACCTGTCTTCTAATTCAAGAATTTCCCACTCTGCTAGATGATCCTGATGGCAGCTACCGGCCATCTGATACAGCCACTGCCATCACACCACGACTGCACAGAAGGCACAGGGAGGAGGCAAACAGCACTTCCCTACCTTCCAACCCCCTCCCCCTGTGGGGAAAAGAAAGGAAGATCAGATTGTTACTATGTTTATGTAGAAAAGGAGGACATAAGAAACTCCATTTTGATCTGTATTAAGAAAAATTGTTTTGCTTTGAGATGCTGTTAATCTATAACTTTAGCCCCAATCCTGAGCTCACAGAAACATGTGCTGTATTAAATCAAAGTTTAAGGGATTTAGGGCTATGCAGGATGTGCCTTGTTAACAATATGTTTGCAGGCAGTATGCCTGGCAGAAGTCATTGCCATTTTCCATTCTTTATTAAACACGGGCACAATGCACTGTGGAAAGCTGCAGGGACCTCTGCCCAAGAAAGCCTGGGTATTGTCCAAGGTTTCCCTCCACTGAGACAGCCTAAGATATGCCCTCATGGGAAAGGAAAGACCTTACATCCCCCAGCCCGACACCTGTAAAGCTCTGTGCTGAGGAGGAGTAGTGAAAGAGGGAGGCCTCTTTGCAGTTGAGATAAGAGGAAGGCTTTGGTCTCCTGCTCATCCCTGGGAATGGAACGTCTAGGTGTAAAACCGACCATTCCCATTCATTCCATTCTAAGATAGGAGAAAACCACCCTGTGGCCGGTGGCAAGATATGCTGGCAGCAATACTCCTCTGTTACTCTTTGCTACACTGAGATGTTTGTATAAAGTGAAACCTAAATCTGGCCTACGTGAAGATCTAGACACAGTACTTTTCTTTGAACTTATTCATGATACAGATTCGTTTGCTCACATGTTTCCCTGCTGACCTTCTCCCCACCTGTTGCCCTGCTACACTCCCCTCACCAAGATAGTAAAAGTGATGATCAATAAATACTGAGGGAACTCAAAGACCAGCGCCAGTGCAGGTCCTCGCATGCTGAGTGTCCCGGTCCCCTGGGCTCACTGATGTTTCTCTATACTTTGTCTCTGTGTCTTATTTCTTTTCTCAGTCTCTCATCCCACCTGATGAGAAATACCCACAGGTGTGGAGAAGCAGGCCCCTTTCATCTCCCCAAGCCCACCACCCTGGGAGCCACAGCGATGGAGCTCAACCCCTGAGTGCCAGGGCCAGACCCAGCAAAGCCCTGGAGACCCCACCCCAGGCCACAAGGGGGCACAGCCAGGTACCATGCTCCATTGAGTGGCAGGAGAGCTGCCCAAGTCATAGCTGTGATCTGGGTCTCCTGCTCCACAGAGCAAGCAGGAGCCCCATCCCCCTGGGCACAGCTGCAGCTGCCCAAACCAGTGCTGCAGACCCAAGCATCCCTGCCCTCTTGGGGGGCATGGAAAGGCTCCCCATTGCCCTTGCAGGCTCAGAGGTGCCTGTTCCCATTGCCTGGCCTCTCCCTACTCCCAGTGCCCACTCAGATCTCAGAGCAGGGTTGGGGCCAAGCCCAAGTGCTGTCACAACCTGGCTGGGTGTGTGCACACTCAAAGCAGCATTGACAGGCCAGCCCCCTGCTACTTAGGCTCCCTCCATTCTTTGGGCACCAAACAGTGTGGGAGGGGGAGCTGAGAGGTGTGCTGAGGGTGGCTGAGCACTGGCCTGCAGGAGCCCTCAGCACTAGCAGCCTGGGTGCCATGGATGGCCAAGGGAGGCAGATAAGCTCCCGAGCAGAGGGGGTGGATCCCCAGTGAAGCCCTGCCTTCAGACCAGGGCAGGCCTGAAGCCTGTTGGCTGGGCTGCCAGTCCTGAAGACCAGAGGTGGAACTCATGGGAAGCCCACCCATTGCTTCCCATGGACCAATTAGCATGCACTTTCCTCCTCCAAGGCCCATAAAAGCCCTGGGCTCAGCCAGAGCAGGGCAGAGAATGAAGAAAGAACTGAACAGGATGGTCAACTATAGAGAATAGTTAC
This sequence comes from Papio anubis, assembly GCF_008728515.1. Classification (NCBI taxonomy): domain Eukaryota; kingdom Metazoa; phylum Chordata; class Mammalia; order Primates; family Cercopithecidae; genus Papio; species Papio anubis. The sequence continues at coordinate 131,759,990 of NC_044978.1, read as the reverse complement.
CCTCTCTGCTGATAGTAGGAGAGGAGCTACCCTCCCTGTTGATAGCAGGAGACAACAGGAGGATAGGCTGCAGAGAGGAACTACCCTCTCTGCTGAGAGCTTCAGAGACCCACAGAGGCATTGGGACTACTGGCTGGAGAGAGGAGCAACTCTCTCCAGGGCCTCCTGTCTGCTGAGAGCAGCAGATGTCCAGACAACCAGTAGCAGAGAGGAGCTGCCCTCTCCAGGGCCTCTTCTCTGCTGAAAGCTAACACTCAACTGGATGACCTGCCTACAGAGAGGATCTACCCACTGCAGGTCTCCTCTGAGCTGTGCTGACACTTAATAAACACTTACTAAAGCTCATCTTTGTCTTGTCCACCCTTCGCTTGTCTGTGTACCTCATTCTTCCTGATGCAGGAAAAGAACTTGGGCAAAGTCACCACCAGCCATGAAGATTTCCAGCCAGAAAATTGACACCCCAAAGATCTGCGTAACAATTCCCAGTAGTATATAAACAGGCGGTTTTCCCCCAACTATTTCAAAAAATATATACAATCAGACCCATACTGGTAACATATAAATTGAGTGCTTATTCATGGTGGGGAAATATGGAACAAATTATGGGAAATATTTGCCACTCATGTCACTCATATTGCAGACAAAGAGCTTCTATCTACATTATACACAGTTTCTACAAATTAATAGAAACACAATCACTTTACAACATTGGTAAAGGATAGAAACAACTCAGGAAACTGTAAATTATAATTTCAGTCTAATCATGTAACGTGCTATCCCCTACCATGAGAGAAATTAAAAACACATCCAGATACCATTTTCACCTCTCATATACACATAAGACAAAAAGTTGGTTAAGGAGACTCTATGGAGTACCGGTGAAGAGCCTGCGTCTGAAGCTGGAGTACATGGGCTCTGAGTCCTGTGCATAGAGTGACCTTGAACATGTCTTGACCTCTCTTTCCTTAGTTTCCTAATTTGTGAAATGGGAATCATAATTATACCTAACTCATACTGGGGTTATTTTAAGTATTCAGTGTATAAATTTATGTTACATACTTACAACAGTTCCTGGCACAGAGAAAAAAAGCTGTTACCATTGAAGCAGTATTTTGGGATGGGGAGGCTGTGAGAAAATCGTCAACTTCATTCATTGTTGGTGGAAATAAAAATTGTTACAACTCCCATGAAGGGCATTTTGGCAGAAATTAGCAAAATTACAAATGACGATGTCCTTTCACTAAGCAATTTCACTTTGGTGAATTTATCTTAACATAAACTTGAACATTTGAAATGATGTACATACGAGTTTAGTCACTGCAGCACTGTTTACAAAGGCTCATCAGTAGGTTAGTGGTCAAATAAGTCAGATGCATTCATTCATTGAAATATTAATACTATTCACCTCAGCTGGTCCGAGTGCAGTGCGGTTTACAACTGATTGATCACAACCAGTTACAGATGTCTTTGTTCCTTCTGCACTCCCTCTGCTTCTCTTGACTAGCCTTAAAAAAAAAATTCAAATTAAAAAAAAAATTTTTTTAATGAAATACTATTCACCTAACTCTCTGCATACTGACCACACCACCTTCTTGCCATTCCTTGATAATATCAAATACGCTTCTATTTCGAACTCATTGCTACTGTTCTTTTGCTTTCACTGCATTTCCTTAGATATACTTGTGGCTTGCACGATCATTTCTTTCAGGTGTGTGTTTACTTTATCAGAAAATCTTTTTGTGAACACCCTATAAAAGAGTATGCCTCCATCTCAGTCATTCTTTAACAACCCTCCCTCCCCTGCCACCCTTCACATACATTATTTTTCTTCATGGCATTTACCACCACCTCAAAAATTTGAATTTTTGAATTTTTGAATTTATAATGCATGCAGGCAGGCAGGCATGCGTGTACACACACACATATACACACACCACATTAATTTACATGTTTATTTCTGTCTCATCTCTTCCATAGAGAATGAGCTCCATGAAAGCAGGGGTGCGATTGCTTTTGTCCGCTATTTTATCCCTAATGCCTAGAACAGTGATTGAAAATGTATCAGGAATTCAAACATGGTTAATAGTGTCTCGACAACAAAATATCCATTTATTGGCTCTGCTTGCCTTTGTGGTTTGTCCTCATTCTCTTCTACTGCAGATGAGCTCTCAAGAGTTAGCTGTCAACAACTTCATATTCATTTTCCCATTTTGGGAACCCCAAGTCAAGTAAAGGGGCTGATTTGAATAGAATCACTTTAGAGACAGGGGATGTTTACATGAATGGGAAAGCAACATTTAGTTCCCCTGATGACTGTCTGCTTAACCAGTGGATTTGCTATTTATACATTTTACATGAATGATAGCCTGGAATACACATTTCTACACCTTCTATTGATTAAAATGTTGAAGTACTGAAGCCTCCAAGAAATTGGGGATTCTCTATTTCTCTTTTCAGTTCTATAAGTTTTTACTTCATACATTTTGAAACTCTGTTAGGTACATACACATTTAAAGTTGCTATGTCTTCTTGGCAAATTGTCCTCACTATAATTATATAATGCTTCTCTTTATTACTGTTGATATTCCTTGTCCTGAGGTCTACATTTTCTGACATTAATACAGCCAATCAAGGCTTTTTAAAATTACCTTTGGAATGATCAACTTTTTCCACGCTTTTACCTTTAACTTCTTTGTCTTTATATTAAAAGCAGATTTCCTGTTGATAGTATATAGTTGTGTCTTGCTTTTTTAAAAAAAATCCAGTCTGATGATCTCTGTTATTTTATTTACGTGTTTATACCACTTTACATTTAATGTAATTACCTGTACGGTTGAAAAGTAATCTATTAATTTGCCAGCAGTTTTCTATTTGTTCTATTTGGTTTTTTCTTTTCCCCTGTTTTTCTGCATTCTTTTGGATGGAGTTTATTTTATCATTTCATTTTAATCTAATGTATTTGCTTATTATATTTTAAATAAAAAGTTTAATACTTGTCCTATGATTTATAGTATACATCTTTATTTAATTGCAGCCTAATTCGTAATATTATATAGCACCACATGTTATGTAAGGGCCTTAGAACAGTGTACTCTCAATGTCTTTCTCCCATCGTTTGTGTTATTTTTAATCATACATACTTTTGCATATGCTATAAACATAATACATTGCTACTCATTTTACTTTAGACAGGCTACTATGTTTTAGAGTCTATTATAAATAAGAATATAATAAATATATTTCTCTTCCATTCATGCCATTTTCAGCATTTTTTATTTCTTTATATAGATTCAAAATTCTTTCTGGTATCTTTTTTTTCTGAATAATTTACTGTAACAATATAGTACACATCTGCTGGAAATGAATTCTTTCAGTTTTTGTTTTTAATCTGAAAATGTATTTATTTCTCTTATTTTTGAATTTTTTTTCTTTTTTCTTTTTCTTTTAAAAATTTTTTTAAAAATTTGAGATGTCTCACTTTGTTACCCAGGTTGGTCTTGAACTCTTGGGTTCAAGTGATCCTCCTGCCTTGGCCTCCCAAAGTGTTGAGGTTCCAGGTGTGAGTCATCACACCTGGCCCTGAAAGATTTTAAAATTTGAGTAAAGAATTCTGGGTTAACGGTTTTTTCTTTCAATATGTTAAAATGCCACTCCACTGTGTTTTGGTTTGCATGGTTTATGAAGAAAAGTCTACTACAATCTTATCTTTGTTTCTATGTGCGTAATGTGTCTTTCCTGCCTCTTTCTGCCTTCAAGATTTTCTCTTTATCTTTGGTTTTAACAGTTTGAATATGATGTACCTAAGTGTATTTTCTATTTGTTATTTATCCTACTTGATGTCCTCTGAGCTTGATGTCTTAGAGCTTAAGGTTTGGTATCTTTTATTAATTTTATTGTTTGAAAAAAATACATGGCCATTTTCTCTTTAAATATTTCTTTTGCCTCATTCTCACTTCTTCTGGGATTTGAATTACATGCATACTATACTTTTTGATATTGTTTTACAGCACTTGAACACTCTGTTCTTTTTTATCACTCTTTTTTTGTGTATCTCAGTTTTGGCAAATTTAGTTTACCTATCTTTAAACTTACACCTTCTTTCTTCAGCTGTGTTGAGTCTACTTGTGAGCCTGTCAAAGTTATTCTTCATTTCTGTTACTTTTGTTACTTGGTTTGTTAGCTTAAGTGTCATTCTGTTATTTCCAAATATGACAGATGTAGAAGTCAGAATACGTATTTGACTACAAATCTTTTATTTCTTCTTTTGCCTCTCAATTTTTTAGTTATCTCATTTCTACATTATCAGAACACACAATATTTACATTCCATAATTATTCTTAGTCCCCACTTTTATTTAAGTTTTAATTCATTTAGTTTTAATTTAGACTTAATTTATTAATTCAGTCATTGCTCACTATTAACCATTTGTTTCTGTATTCCAATCATCTTTAGGTGGGCTATAGTTTGTTATGTATGAATTTTTCAAAAAGACTTTAAGGAACTTCTCCTTGAGGAATATGTGTTCTTGCATTTTGGCATTTTTAAAACAGTTGATCTTTTTTCTTTATACACAAGTTACAGTTTAACAATCTATAAAATGTTTGGGTCATATTTTCTTTCTTTGAGAATTTGGTAGTTATTATTACATTATTTTCTGAGATGCAATTTTGTTGCCAAGAAGTCTGAGATTAGCCTGATTTTATTTTCTTTCATAAGTTAGTTGATCTTTTTTCCTAGATATGAAAATATTTATTTTTGAAGTCCAATAAATTTAATAGTCTTCAGGGTTGATCATTTTTAATTAACTCTTTATGACTCATGATGTGTCTTTTCAATACTAGGTCAAGTTTCCTTTGACATCAAAAATGCTTTCTGACATGTTTTTGTTTCTGTTTCACATTTTGCTTTCTTCTTTGTTCTCCCTGATTATGAGTATTTTAAGGCTCTATTGCCTACTTTCTGTGTCTATCATAGTTTCTTTACTCTTTCTAAGGTTTTTATTTTCATTTCAATTTGACTATTTTTCATTTTTATCTTCTATGTCGCTTATTGTGTTTTCTACAACATTTCATCTCTTTTCAGGTCCTTTTAATTTTACCATGATTGTTTTAATTATTCTTTCTTTCACTTTTTCATGTGCTGTGCCAGCTAATTTCATATCCTTATGCCATTTCTTCCATGGGTTTTTGTATGTTTATTTTGTGTCTTGCTTTATAAAAGCAATTAACTCATTGCATTTGTTTAAAATCATGGCAAAATACGTGTTCACAATATCTATCTGTTCCATGGCAATAATTTTCTGATGAGTGCTCTTTATTAATTACTTTTTTTGCTTTTCCTTTCTGATTTTTTAAAAGAATCTCTGTATAGAATACCGGCAAGGATGTTGGGAAGTGGGAACCCTTGTACACTGGTGGTGGGAATGCAAATTAATATAGCTACTATGGAGAACAGCATGGGGGTTACTCAAAAACTAAAAATAAGACTACTATATGATCCAGCAGTCTCACTGCTAGATCTATATCCAAAGAAAGGAAATCAGTGCATCAAAGAGTTATCTGTACTTCCATGTTTACTGCAGCACTGTTCACAAGAGCCAAGGTTTGCAAGCAACTTAAGTGCCCATTAACAGATAAATGGATAAAGAAAATTTGGTACTTACAGACAATAGAATACTATTCCATCATAAAAAAAAAAAAAAAATCCGATCTTGTCATTTACAAAAACACGGATGGAACTGGAAGGCATTTTGTTAAGTGAGATAAGCCAGGCCCACAAAGACAAACTTCATATGTTCTCATTCATGTGTGGAAGCTAAATGTTAAAACAATTGAATTCATGGAGATAGAGAGTAAAATGATGGTTACCAGAGCCTGGATAGAGTAGTGAGGAACAGGGAGAAAAGTGGGGATGGTTACTGAGTACAAAAATATAGTTAGATAGGATGAATAAGATCTAGTGGTTGATAGCAGGTGACTACAGTCAAAAATAATTTATTGTACATTTTAAGATAACTACAAGAGTACAATGGGAACATTTATAATGCAAAGAAATAATAAATGCTTTAGGTATTGGATATTCCATTTACACTGATGTGATGATTACACATTGTATGCCTGTATCAAAATATCTCATGTGCCCCAGAAATATATATATAGCTACTGTGTACCCATAAAACTGCAAAGTACACAATTAAAAAAGATTTTCCATATAGGTTCTGTACTAGTCCCTTTCAATTATTTATTATTAAAGTGTTTTCTTTCTTTGCTGGATTTCTGAACCAGCTCTTTGAAGGAAGTTTATGGGAAAGGTAGAGGTCAGGACCTTGTTCCAGGATATCTGGGATTTTTCTTATGATCTAGGAATTTGTGAGAGAGTTTATACAGCTTTTACTATTTCCCAAACTATTGAGATAGGTGATATTCCCTTACCCCGACACCCAACACACACACACACACACACACACACACACACACACACACACACCTCAAATACTGTTCTCTTTCCTACTGCCATAGAGAAGCACTGCTTCCTGGAAACATGGCTTGTCTATGTGACATTCCATTTGGCCATACTTACTTCTGCTTCTAGAAACAAGTAAAGCTGTAGCTCACCCCTGCCTCCTACATCCTTGCAAACAGGAAACACTGTTTTTGTCCTTCAAGATATTCATATCAATTTTGTAAAGTGTACAATTTTCAGTTTTTTTCTAATATCTATAGCAATTGGGTCCTATCACCAGTTCATTCTCTCACTGTGCTACCGTCTGTCAGTACCCTCCCTTGTGACATTGGGTTTCATTTACCTTGCTGACTGCAGATGCCTTTTTGGCAGACACGAAGGACATGCTGATTTTATGTCAACCTACATAAATTTTAAATGTCTTGGACTATAACTTTCTTGAAACACTCTGTAAAAAATGGCAGTCCAAAAAGATAAAGATAAAAGGGAAGCATAGTTAACAGGCCTATTTGTTGTGTGCCAGCTACTCTGCTAGTACAGGAGATAAAACATTGTGCTAGATAGACACTGTCTCTTATATTCTAGTTATAGAGATCAAAAGAAAAAGAGTAAGAAGACCCAAATAAAATAGTTGAAATTTATAGTAAGTGGACTGAAGAAAAGAATATGCCTGCAGGGCACAGTGGCTCATGCCTGTAATCCCAGCATTTGGGGATGCCGAGGTGGGCAGATCACGAAGTCAAGAGATCGAGGTCATCCTGGCCAACATGGTGAAACACCATCTCTACTAAAAATACAAAAATTAGCTGGGCATGGTGGTATGCGCCTGTAGTCCCAGCTACTTGGGAAGCTGAGGCGGGAAAATTGCCTGAACCTGGGAGGTGGAGGTTGTAGTGAGCTGAGATTGCACCACTGGACTCCAGCCTGGTGACAGAGTGAGACTCCATCTCAAAAAAAAAAAAAAAAAAAAAAAAGAATATGCCAATCACGTGTTAGATCTGACAGCTACTGGTGTACTGGTGTCAGGTTCAGGTTAGATTGGCCTGTTTTTACTTTAAAAATTTAGCCACAAATGGTTTTTAAAACTTCAGGCAGCATCTTTCTTTATTTGGCAAACTTGGAAATGTAGGTTCTATCCATTTGCCAGGGCTGGCTTTGTGGCTAACCAGAGATTTATGAGAAGGTTTGAGTAGCTCAGTTTCTTTTCCATGGAATGCCACAAAGTGAATGTTATCTTTCTCTTCATGAGAACTTATTTCTTAGTTAAAAAATTAAAACACAATGTTTCTTATTGGATAAAAATACATATATTTGACTTACTAAAAAGAAAAGTTAGCAAGTCTTAAAATAAAAAACTAGACATGTCCCTGATCTTAGTGAGCCAATGTTAAATACCTTTCTTTTCTTCTTTGGGCACTGGAAATTTTAGCTAGAGTTTAATTGTGTCTAAGGCATCATGCCCATTCCTGATATAGATTAGAGCAATGAATATAATAATCTGTAGGTTAGGCCAGCAACCTTATGCCAAAAGATGTTTCTATGTTAGGAAAAAATTTAGAAAAATCAGTCAAAGGCATTTGAAGAAAACAATGTAAAAGTGTTAAAGAATGCAAAGATGAAAATTCTAAGTTAATGGAGAATATTAGTGCTTTCTTTTATTCAATTAACAAAGAAGTTTTGTAAATTTATTCTCACCTATGATCTTTTACAAAGGATATGTTACAACCTCTTACTAGTTCTCAGAAAGAATTTATAGAACACTAGAATATCTGTTTCCATCTATTTTCTGTTGAAGTTTGTTTATCTTACAAAAAAGTACAGACAATAACAGAAAATATATTGCACAGCATACTTTTGTTTACCCTCTTTTAGCAAAGTAATTTTTTCTTTTCTTTTCTCTTTTTTTTTTTTTTTTTTTTAAGAGAGATGGGAATCTCACTATATTTCCCAGATTGGTCTGGAACTCCTGGGCTCAAGCAATCCTCCCTCTTCAGCCTCCCATAATGCTGGGATTTACGCATGAGCCACTGCGCCCAGTAAGAAAGCAAATTTATTTTCATTTTACTGGCACAGGGTAACTATTTAAATTTCTTGGACTATAATTTTCTTGAAGCATTCTATGAAAATGGTCAAAGAGTTATCCATACAGAGCACCAAAGAGTGAGTATTACAGTGCGTTATAAAAACTAGTTAGGGGATTCCAAAGAATCAGGCTATGTTCTATTACTTATATTATTCTTTTAAACTTCTGTCCTGCAGACTCCTTTATTTATGAACTGACATTATAAACTAAGACACTTTTAATCTAGTTTCACACCGTGAATAGCCAACCATATCCCGAGGTCCAAAGTGTAGCTTCCTAAACTGAAAATATTGAGTTACTGTAACTATACTCTGATAATCTTGAAACTATTCATTTGTTTTTCTCTCATATGCTTAGAGAAATGTAGAATATATTTAAATGTAAAACATTTATGATTTATTTTTCATTAGGTTAGATAGTATAAATCTGCCTTAGCATCATGAAAATCCAATCTAGTATTTTTCTTTTTCCCGGGAATATTTATTCGTGTTTAAACAACATAACAAGGATGTGGTGATGCTTTTAATGCTGCTATATTACATTCAAACCTCACTCTATGTTAGTGCTGAAAACCAATAAGTAGCTCCTGGTGGCTCTTGGAAGCTGAAAAACCATGTAAGATAAAATATGACTGGAATAGTCTTAACCTGTAGGCCTTGACGGCAAGGAAACAGAACGATTTTAATGTCATGAATCTCAGGGATTTTGCAGTTTTAGTTAGTTTTGCCTCACAGAACTCTAATTAAATTCAGTTAAGAAGGAACGAAAAGGAAAATGGCATATACTATTTCATGTGGATATATAAACACAGAGTCTCTGGCCTCAAGATTCATTATGTAACTATTTTTCATTATAACCTATACTGTTTGATCTGATCATAAAATCATCTCAAAGGGGTAAAAGGGAACTTTTTCTCTTAGCTGTAGCATGAAGACATTTTTAAAACATTGATCCTCTCTTTCCAATTTCCATTTGAGGATCTAGGCTCTCTGAACTTGTCTCCTCAGAGAACGATACAATATGAAGTAGAAGGAAAAACAGAGTCTTCCTCGCTTTGGTTTTTAAAATCTAAAGTCTTAGGGGAAACAAGAATAATCCTGGAACAGAGAAAAAAAAAAAAGCAGATTAGGAGCCTATTCCACAAGAGAGCTGAGCCTTGTTCCACCTGTTTTATGGGGCTGGAGTCCCTAAAAGATGGCATGATCCTCGAGAGGTTTTGGAGAGACTGGATGAGAAACCGTCTTCCAGTTCCTGGTATAGAGCTTGGCCTTATGCCAGATGGGAAGATGGCAGAAATTTGACGTGCCTGGGAGCAGAGGGCATGAGCCACCTCTCTCCCGTAGTAGAGTCCTCATGAGAATGGAAGGGCTGCACATGGAATCCAGGCCCACAGAGCCAAAGGCAGACCTAGACTCCGTGCTTCAGACCTTGACAGAAGCAGCAGAATAATTGCTGTCTCTCAAGTGTGATGAGAAGGAAACAAAGAGTTGCCACACCTGAAGGAGTCACGTGGACAGGATGAGTGGTATCTCCTTACAACCTGAGTGGACTGATGACTCAGGACTAGATAACTGTGCAGACAGATGACTGAAGATCTTGTGCCTCCCCACAGGGCCGTGGCACCACTCAAGCCTTCCATTTAGACACAGGTCTCGAGAAATTCCTAGGTCTCCAACTGACTGTGGTTAAGTTTGGGCCACCTAGTGTATTGGGGACTCAAAATACAAATAGCTGGAAAGGAAGAAAGTATGACACATTAGGCCGGTTCGTCTATCTCTTTCCCAGGGACTAGCTCTGCAATTTGGGGCTATAGTCAGACCACAAAATACTCACTCCCTTACATCTTTCCCTCAGGGCAATGGATGCCCGAATGTCTCATGTTTATATGATTCTTTTCTGCACCATCAGCCCATATGCTCTACTGACCCCTGGACATTTTCACTTGGATATCTCAAAAGTACCTTATAGTCAAAATATTCAAAATCAGTTCTCTTCAGTGTGTGGTCTCATGAGTGAGACCCTTTGTAACTATGATACTAGTGATAAAGTCAGCAACCTGCCCTGGTCTTCAATAGCCCCCTTTCTGTCACCACCCATCTTCAATCTATCACTTTGCTCCATTTCTACAAACTATCAGTTAAGCCCAAGATACCATCACCCCTCCCTCCGATGGAGTCTACCTGCATTCACTCTGTGCTTCTTAGTCGTTCTCTACACTGCAACCTGAATGATTTTCAAAATGAAACTCTGAGCACGTTGTTCCTCGCAACTCACCCCAATACCTCACTCAGATTCCATTATGCCAAATAATTAGCAAGGTGACAAAAGCTCCGTGTGAGCTGTCTGCCATGTCTTTGCTCAGCCTCACCTTGAGCCATGTTCCTCTCACTTGCTGCACCCCAGGCACACTGGCCTCCTTTCCCTTCCATAAACAAGAAAAGCTCCTACTCCTCAGGGTTCCTAACCATTCATTCCCCCAGGAGTGCTGTTCCTCCCATCCTCAGTAGGCAATTCCTACTCGTATCTGACATCTCAACTCATTCTCCCTGACCCTGCATATCAGTTAAGTCCCCCATCAGTGGTCCCCAAGCACTAAGTATCTCTCTTTCACAGCAATGATCACACCTGCAGTGTTTATTTATTTGTAATTATTTTGTTACTCTTTGCTTTCCCCATTAGACTGTCAACCGAATGAGCGGCAAGACAATTCTGGACCCTCATTTCATCCACAGTGACTCAGGCACCCAAATTATTGAATGCCTTTAGAAGTCTTCTCAAGTGAATCTCTGTGAACAGCCATAATAATGGTTGGTACTCTTTGAGAACTCTCTCAAGGTCAGTATTATTTGAAGCATTCATTCTATGTGTTAGCTCTCAGAACATCATGTGAGGTAGGCAGTGTTATTGTCATCTCTGGTTTTGGGGTGGGAAACAGGCATAAGCTTCCCATAGCAGGCAAGGAGCTCTGAGATCATGCTAGTCCCCAACATTCCTCACTGCTTCAGAATATGTGTTCCACCCAGGAGAGGCAGCTGCCAACACCCCGTTTCATAATGAGTTATCAATTTCATCTATATCAAATTGTATTAATTATAAGACCATAGGAAACTTGCACACATTAAATTCTGGTAGAATTTATATGCATTCACCGTCTATTTAATTAACACATATTGAGCACTTACCAAGTGCAGGTTATGTGCTAGAAATTAAAGCACAGGAAGGAGAATGAGATGGTCCTTCATTGAGATAGATGGTGAGGGAGAGATAGACGAAGACAGAAATAAATCAATACAGTTTGATGGATCCGATATGATTTGGCTCTGTGTCCCCACCCAAATCTCATCTCGAATTGTAATCCCCACAAGTCGAGCGAGGGACCTGGTGGGAGGTGATTAGATCATGGGAGTTGTTTTCCCCATGCCGTTCTCGTGTTAGTGAAGGAGTTCTCATGAGATCTGATGTTTTAAAAGTTTCTCCTGCACTCTCTCCCTCCTGCCACCATATAAAAAGATGCTTCTCCTTCACCTTCTGCCATGATTGTAAGTTTCCTGAGGCCTCCTCAGCCATGTGGAACTGTGAGTCAATTTAACCTCTTTTGTTTATATATTACCCAGTCTCAGGTAGTATCTTTATAGCAGTGTGAAAACAGACTAATATAGGAGCCATTATGGAGATGTCTACAAAGTGCTTGGGAGAGGGAAGGAGGGGGAACCAACAATCAGGTTTTCCTAGTAGGTGAGGGTAGTCAAGAAAATCATCTGTTACCTCTTGGTTTCCCTATATGAAAAATGACTAATGGAATCCTGTGAAGAATTTCCAATACCGCTTATGTCCTCTGAATTTTTCATAGCCCCAGTATTCGTTTGCTAGGGCTGCCATAACAAAATGCCATCAAGAGAGTGGCTCAAGAAACAAAAATTCATTGTCTCATGGTTGTAGAGGTGGGAAGTCAGAACTCCCAAGGGCAGGGTTGGTTCATTCTCTGGGCTGTGAGAGGGACCATCACACGCTTCTCTCCTAGCTTCTGGTGGTTGCTGGCAAACTTTGGTGTTCCTTGACTTACAGATTCATCACCCAGACTCTGCCTTTATGTTCACATGGCATCCTTCCTGTGTGAGAGTCTGCTTCTCTCTGTCCAAATTTCTGTTTTTGTAAGGACACTAGTCATACTGCATTAGGGCCTACCCAAATGACTTCATCTTAACTTCACAATAATATCTGCAACAACCTTATTTCCAAATGTCACATTCTGAGGAAGTGGGTGTTAAAATTTCAACATGAATTTTGGAATGGGGAACACGATTTAATGCATAACAGCTCTTTTCATCTCCCAGCAAACTAGGTAACATTTATTTTTAATGTTTATTATTAAATTTATTATATTTATCATTATAAATGATAAATTCTTAAATTTATAATATGTAAATTATTTAATTGATAGCTAATTAATATTAATATTTATTTTAATAAATAGTAATTTAACTATTTTTATTTATTTTTGCTTATTGTTATTGTTTTTGCTTATTTTTTATTCCTTTGGTTTTTGACCCTGACTATAATGTAAGCTCCTTGGGGGAAATAATGTGTTATTATTTGTTCACTGATGTACCCTGCACACCTACAATGGCACTTGGCTAATCAGAGGCAATGAGCAGATTTTTTTTTTTTTTTTGAGGTAGAGTTTCACTCTGTCATCCAGGCTAAGGTACAATAGCCTGTGTGGTCATGGCTCGCTGCAGCCTTAAACTCCTCTGCTCAACTGATCCTCCCACCTCAGCCTCTCCAGTAGCTAGGACTACAGGCATGTGCCACCACACCCAACTAATTTTATTTTATTTTATTTTAGGCTCAGGTATTTATTAATATAATAAATTGTAGTCTCCACACAATTTTATAAGGGGCTGAATGAGAGATGAAGTTCATTTTATCAATTCTTTATTTTTCTTTTTATTATTTATTTATTTACTTATTTTGATTCAGATTCTCACTCTGTTGTCCAAGCTGGAGTGCAGTGTTTATTTTATAGAGATGGGCTCTTGCTATGTTGCCTAGGCCAGTCTCAAACTCCTGGCTTCAAGTGACCCTCCTACCCAGTCCTCCCAAAGTGCTGTAATTTCAGGCATGAGCCATTGTGCCCAGCCAGTAAATATTTTTAAAACGAATGAATGAATCAACAAGAAAGAAACAGGTAGAATGGAAAGGGTTTGTTGTCTGCCTCCTACCCTCATTGTACTTCTGGGTTGCAAAGAAATGCTATGACTAGATATAAACTATGCAAACAGATGATAAACAAAAATAAATAAAATGGTTCAGGGTAAGGTGGATGTCTGTGTTGGGAAAGATGAGAAGACAAAAAGAATGACAATTTATAGCCTTAATTTTCCCTCTTCTCATTCTTAGAAGTTCTCTCCCAACACTCCCATCTGAATTTTTAGAATTAAGAGATGCTTCCCAGTCTCTAATCTCGTGGCTTTGAATCCTGCTAGGTGGCCCATTTACTCCTGATCTTCTCATATGAGCAGCTGACCTCTTTGGATTTTACATTTAAAGTATCCAAGTCCAGAATTTCACTTTCCAGGCTGAAACAAAACCTTCCTATGATATATCTAGTATAGAATTGCAGACAAAGACAACTAGATGGATTTTTTTTTTAAATGCCACCCACAGAAAAGCATTTTTGAGGAAAACTCTTCAAAGAATCAAAACCATCATTCTCCACCCTCTTCGAGTTTGTCTCTGTGCAGTGGTCGCACTGTATCACATAAAGGTTTCTTTACTCGTGTGATAGATCATCTCTTCTGAAACTCATTCTTCAGCAGTATAACTTGAATGGGATTGAATGTCTTTGTACAGAATCGTATTTTGTGTGTTTGTATGGTTGGTGAGTGTCCATCAAAAACCATTTTTAAAATAAGCCACATCTGCATTTTTCCCCTTATACTAGGAAATGACGAGGACTGTACTCTTCTCTGGGGACCACTACTGGGACAAAGTCACACAATGTTTCTCTCCCTGTCACATAGGTGCTGCTTTTGTCGACTGCAGCCCTGATTCTCTTATTTGCTCCCTTGTATTTTTCAGAGATAAATAGGTAATCTCTTTCTTAGATTGTTTTTATCTCTCTGACCCTCATTTCCTCCTCTTTTCAATCCATTCGTAAACCCAAAACCTGCTGCAACATACTTCTATTAAAGTATCAATAAAAGCAGGAGGGAGGCTGCCCCCACGTCAGCAGCTTGTGGGAGCCTCGAGCTCTCAGGCTGCACGGTCCTCAGCCAGGACACAACCTAGCGGGGTTTTGGGAGGCACTGCCTGCTACCTCTCCTGGGGCCAACAGATGACAAAGTCTTCATCCATCATTGCAGGGTCTCAGGTCTGAAGTCCACTGCAGTCAGCCTTCCCTGGTGGTGAGCTGTGGTCAGAACCTACCCACTACTCCTCTGAGTGGCCCCGCTCTTGTGCCTATTTCCCTCTCCTGGTCACCAAGCCTCGCTCAGGTAAGTGACCTGCCCACAAGGGACATTCTGCTTAAGAACCTTTTAAAAAGTCAGGTTTATTATGGCATAACTTAAACAATAAAGTACAGTTGGATGGGTTTTGACAAATGTGTATAGCCCTGAAACCAGTACCACAATTTAGATACAATATTTTTATCGCCTTAGAAAGTCCCATTGGGCCCCTTGGAACTCAATTCCCTTCTCCACCCTCAGCCATATACAGTAGGTAATGAATATTTGATTAGCAAATATTTAGTCACTTATTAGACAAAGTGAGTTCTAATGTGCACTAACAAGAACTCAGTCCAAATGCCACAGGAACAAAGAAACCAGTCATTTAACCTACCAAACACAAAATACACCAGCGAAAAAAAATGGCAAAAAAAGCAAGAGGGAAACAAATGTTTTCATAAAATAATTGCATTTTGCAAAACCATAAACTCCTAAGGCTTCTGAAAATGTCTGGAAGTTCCTGTCAGAATATCTAGAGAAGAACCTGTCTCTTCATTTCACTCTAATCGTAAACATTTTTTTCCCAAATGTTTTACAATAAAACAATAAAAATTTTACAATAAAAATTTAAAAACATTTATTGATTTGTTTGATAATTACTTGTATACTCAGTCTTTAATTTACAAATGGGTTGTGATTTGAAAATTTATTAGTAAATCAAATGCTTCTTAATTTTTTTTCATAACTATGTTGTCAAAAATGAGTACAATTCTAATATTTGTTAGTTGCCTGAATTCTAGATTCCAGAACCTGAGAACCAAGGAGTGCAGAATCAAGGTACATATATGATAAATTTTTAGGAAATAACAGGACTTGACATTGATCAGAATATAAAAGTGACCTCTATGGAAGAATAAAATAACTACTCCTATGATTTAGACTTGGATAACTAGGTGGATGGCAATGCTACCAACTGAGAGATAGAAAACACAGAATGAGGTGTGGAACTGGGGTGAGAGGATAGCAAATTACATCTGAAATTTGTCCCTACATGGGACTTTTAGGTACAGAAGTCTAGTTGGAGTTGGATATAGAATCTGAAGTTTGGGGAAGATGTCATCTGCATAGAGGCAATTGTTGAAACTGCAAGACTAGATGAGATTTCCTAAAAGAGTATATGGTATGAAAAATGCAGTTGACCAAAACTCTGAGGAAACCTAAATATACAATATATGGTTCCATAAAGAGAGAGAAAAAAATCAAAAAGACTTTTTGGAATATCACTATATTATTCTCCAAAAAATTAAAGCATGCAAAGTAAATCTGAGTTAAGTGCCACATACACCTGAATCTCAAAGAGGTTATGGAACAAAAGTGTCAAACTTTAATAAATTTCCACTGGCCACTACAGTCTGCCAATCTACCATGTGCATCATAATCACCTGAGAAGCTTTTTAAAGATAAAAATTCTAAGCCTGCTCTTGCGTATTTTGATTTAGGAGGTATTTCATAAGACTCAAAACTCAGCATTTGTAAAAGATTCCAAATCTGACATTGTGCCAGCTTTGGAAACTTCTTCTTCATAAAACTTTCACTCCTCACTGCCTCAAGTTGCACACAACGTTTTTTCCTTATAGAAGAAAATAAGTCTGGATGTATTTATTGAACGTGGGAATGCATAGCTAATGACAGAAAGTACCTTCCATTTTCCTACTAGCACAAACCTTTGTGACTAAGAGAAACGTATAATTGTCAAGCTAAGAAACACCTGTAAATAAAAGAGATAGTTATTATAAAAATGAGCACCCGTACACAGTGTTTATTTTATTGAAAAGATGATGGTTTAGAGGAAGATCCAAGCTATAATAAAATTAATTATTGTTCTGCAAGCCACCCTAAAGAAGGGTTTCCAATGAAAGGAATTCATTGTCACTATTCAGATATGCACATGACTGCCCATATGTCAACTGCTATGGCTGCTTTTTGACTTGCAACATTTGATAGTTGGATGGTTTCACACAGTTTTAGCCATCCAGTATTCCACAGAATGCTGATTTTCCTCAAGATGTTACTAAGTGGTGCACTAAGTAAATATTTGTCACATAATTTTAAAAATTGTTAATTACTTTATCTCCTTTTGGAGTTTCACAAAGAATATTAACAATATTAAGGACCTTGAAAAGTCATACAATCAAGATCCAGTTAATTTTGTTCATTCTATTTTTTCGTGCCATGGTTTGAATGTGTCCTTCAAAAGTTCATGTGTTGGAAGTTTTCCCTATTGCATTGGGAAGTGGGGCCTAGTAAGAGATGATTGGGTCAAGAGGGCAGAACCCTCATTGATTAACATCATTATTGCAAGAGCAGCTTAGTTATTTCCAGAGTGGGTTGTTATAAAGCAAGTACAGCCCCTGGTGCCTCCTTCTCTGTATTGTGTGCTTACTTCTGCTTCTGCCCTTTGCTATGGAATAATGCAGCACAAGGTTCTCACCAGACACCAACACCATGCTCTTGGACTTCCCAGGTTCCATAACGGTAAGAAATAAATCTCTTTTCTCCATAAAATACTCAGCCTGTGGTATTCTGTTAAAGCAACATAAAACAGACTAAGATATTTCAAAAATTTCTTAGGACCACATTTTGCTTTTTACATGAAACACAGTGTTAGAAATGTTGCTCCATACGGTAACATGAAAAAATTTTAAATTCCAATGAGATCAAGAAAAAGAGTAACTGGTGGTCATTTGTTGAATACGAAATGAACAGAGCCTTAATATAATTCAGAATAATAGCATTTGACTGTAAATCTTGATAGTGCACAGTTTCCAGGCTAAGATAGAGTATCTAAGCATGTTAGTAGTGTAAATAACAATTCAAAGGAAATATTTTAGAAATGTAAGGCAGCCTACTGACTTCAAATCTTTTAGAAATATTCATCTCTCTAAACTTATTAGTCTAATTAAGAATATTACTTCCTATTTATTGCAGTAATTTCCTAGGAACTTTTTCTTACTAATGCTATTCAATATCCAACCTACCTTCCTGGTTGCATCCCCCCAAACCCCACCACCACTCCAGACTCCACAGCACTCTTCAAACACAAAATTAATTTTCAAAATCTTCACACCCTTGCTCACACTGTCACATTGGCCTAGAATTTCTTCATGATTCCTATTGCAAAACTCCACTCAGGTACATGTTTTCTGTGATCTCCTCCACAAACCACTAATGGCTTTGGATGTATTTATTGAACCTGACCCTTATCACATTGTATCAGGTTGGTATAAATTTATCTCCCTTCCAAAGTTGTGAATCCCAAGAGAAAAATAACTAAGTCACATTTACTTGAGTAACATGCAAGAAGTATGTTTTTAATATATTTTTACTGTTATTAAATGTAGAATATTCTGTAATTCATTCTTTTTCCTAATTAAAATTAATATCCTCCATTGGTCTGAATTAAAGAAATTTAGTAGAAGGCATAAAACAAATTCTAACCCCAACAAAATTCTTCCCTTAAAGTTTGGGCCCACTTGGAGATCTAATTTATAATAGTTTGTTGAACGCTGGCAAAAAAATGTATTGAGGAGGCTCACCATGTAAATCCTTTAGACACAGTGGGGTTGATTAGGGATGCAGAAGCTTTGGACCAGCAATAAAACATTTTGTCCTGATGCAAAACCTAAAATTTGACAATATAAGTGTATTAGTCTGTTCTCACACTGCTAATAAAGACATACCCAAAACTGAGTAATTTAGAAGGAAAAGAGGTTTAATTGACTCATAGTTTAGCATGGCTATGGGGGCCTCACAATCATAGCAGACAGTGAATAGGGGCAAAGTAACCTCTCACATTATGGCAGACAAGAGCACATGTTCAGGGGAACTGCCCTTTATAAAACCATCAAATCTCATGAGACTTATTCACTCATGAGAACAGTACATCCACCATGATTCAATTACCTCCCACTGGGTCCCTCCCATGATGCGTGGGGACTATGGGAGCTAAAATTCAAGATGAGACTTGGGTGGGGACACAGTCAAATCATATATTTCTGCCCTGGCCCCTCCCAAGTCTTACATCCTCACATTTCAAAACCAATCATGACTTCCCAACAGTCCCCCAAAGTCTTAATTTATTTCAGCATTAACTCAAAAGTCCACAGTCCAAATCTCATCTGAAACAAGGCAAGTTCCTTCTGCCTAGGAACCTGTAAAATCAAAGGCAAATTAGTTACTTCCTAGATACAATGGAGGTACAGGCATTAGGTAAATACAGTCATTCCAAATGGGAGAAATTGGCCAAAATGAAGGGGCTACAGGCCTCATGCAAGTCTGAAATCCAGCAGGGCAGTCAAATCTTAAAGCTCCAAAATGATCTCCTTTGACTCTATTTCTTACATCCAGGTCATGCTGATGCAAGAGGTGGGTTCCCATGGTCTTGGGCAGCACCACCTCTGTGGCTTTGTAGGGTATAACCTCCCCCTGGCTGCTTTCGTGGGCTGACTTCGAGGGTCTGTGGGTTTTCCAGGCACACGGTGAAAGCTGTTGGTGGACCTACCATTCTGAGGTCTGGAGGATGGTGGCCCTCTTATAGCTTCACTAGGCAATGCCTCAGTGGGAATTCTGTGTGAGGCTTCAACCCCACATTTCCCTTTCACACTGCCCTAGCAGAAGTTCTCCATGAGGACCCTGCCCTTGCATCACACTTCTGCCTGGACATCCAGGCATTTCCATACATCCTCTGAAATCTAGGCAGAGGTTCCCAAACCTCAATTCTTGACTTCTGTGCACCTGAAGGCCCAACACCTCATGTAAGCTGCCAAGACTTGGGGCTTGCACCCTCTGAAACCATGTGCTGAACTGCACCTTGGCCCCTTTTAGCCACAGTTGGAGTGGCTGGGATGCAGGTCACTAGGCTGCACAGAGGAGGGGGGCCCTGGGCCTAGCACATGAAATCATTTTTTCCTCCTAGGCCTCTGGGCCTATGATGGGAGGGGCTGCTGTGAAGGTAACTGACATGCCCTGGAGACATTTTCCCCATCCCATCGTCTTGCCAATTAACATTTGGCTCCTCGTTAGTTATCAAATTTCTGGAGCCAGCTTGAATTTCTTCACAGAAAATGGTTTTTTCTTTTCTATTGCATCATCAGGCTGCAAATTTTTCAAACTTTTATGCTCTGCTTCTCCTTTAATCTTAAGTTCCAATTCCAAACCATATCTTTGTGAATACATAAAACTGAATGCTTTTAACAGTGCCCAAGTCACCTCTTGAGCACTTTGCTGCTTAGAAATTTCTTCTGCCAGATGCCCTAAATCATCTCTCTCAAGTTCAAAGTTCCACAGATCTCTAGGGCAGGGGCAAAATGCCATCAGGCTCTTTGCTAAAGCATAGCAAGAGTCGCTTTTACTCCAGGTCCAAACAAGTTTCTCATCTCCATCTTAGACCACTTCTGCCTGGACTGTATTGTGCATATCACTATCAGCATTTTGGTCAAAGCCATTCAACAAATCTCTAGGAAGTTCTTAACTTTCCCATGTCTTCCCATCTTCTGAGCCCTCCAAGTTTCTAGGGAGTTCCAAACTTTCCCACATTTTCCTGTCTTCTTCCGAGCCCTCTAAAGTGCTCCAACCTTTGCCTGTTACCCAGTTTCAATGTCGATTCCACATTTTGGGGTATCCTTATAGCAGTACCCCATTCTATCAGTACCAATTTACTGTATTAGTCAGTTCTCATGCTGCTAATAAAGACATATCTGAGACTGGGTAATTTATAAAGGAAAGAGGTTTAATTGACCCACAGTTCCACATGGCTAGGGAGGCCTCACAATCATGGCAGAAGGCTAATGAGGAGCAAAGTCACATCTTAGACGGCAGTAGGCAAGAGCGTGTGTGCAGGGGAACTGCCCTTTATAAAACTGTCAGATCTTATGAGACTTATTCACTATCATGAGAACAGCACAAGAAAAACCTGCCCCCATGATTGAATGACCTCCCACCAGGTTTCTCCCATGACATGTGGGGATTATGGGAACTACAATTCAAGATGACATTTGGGTAGGGACGCAGCCAAATCATATCAATAAATAACAACAGCAACAACAGAGTAGAAGTACCAAGCATTATCCTAAGGGCTTTACATGTATTTATTCATATAATCCTCTTAATTACTCCATAAGGTAGTCAATATTATTATCTTTCCCACTTTAAGAAGAGGAAACTGAGGCCCAAGAAGGTTAAGTAACTTGTCTAATATTACACATCATATGAGTAGTAGAACCAGGATTCGTCTTCTAGATTCATCTTGATGGGAAAAATAGAACCACTAAATGCCATAGGTATGGGGTTTCCAGAACTAAGATACTTACGTTTATAGTTCAGTTTTAATAATTTTATGGTCTTGGATAAGATATTTTCTTTTTCTGTTTGTGTTTTAACTGTTAAAAGTACCATATGACAGTTTTTAGAGTCGAGTGAGTTCTTTGCTGAGATCATCTAGTTGTCTCAGGTTCTAGCTGCTACTAAGAGTTCCCTTATCCAGATTTTTAGGGTTGTTCCTGAGAATAAAGTATTTTTCTGTGGGAGAGCCGTTCTACCTCCATAGTCCATGCACTGTCAGTTCCTGGAGGTTGCTTTTAGATTAAGAAATTTCAGTATCTTATGTGCAAGACTTGACTTTTTTTTTTTTTTGCAATACAACTCCCTTAACTGTAGTAAGCTGTTGGTTTATCTTATTTTTGGGACAATACCCATGACAGAAGGGTTTGCCATCCATACTCTGAATCTGTAGTTGAAGCAGGGCCCCACACTGTTGGCTTCTTTGAAACATGAATGAATACTCTGCCCTTTCTGCTAGCTTTGAACTTTATACAATTGGCCTCAGGATTATATAATAGGGTGGGGTGGTAGTGAAGCCAGTCAATATGTTCTGGAATGCCATGCCTATCCCCAGGCTATATTCTGGCCCATGTGCTGGTCATTGAGAAACATTGAGTCTTTTGACAGGCAGTGAATTTGCAGCAGACAATTTTTGAAAGAAAATCAGTGCTTCGTGATTCTTTCAGTTTCCGCCAAATATCTTCGTTACAATTGCCGAAGTTCCCTCATTTTGTTTAACAATGTACTTAGCTTCTTAGCTAGTTTTTTTTAGCTGCAGCAAATTTGGTGGTTGCAATACAGCAAGGCTCTGATCATCTCATACTTTGTAACTTCTAACATCTTGCTTCAGCTAGAAAATGGCTTTTCTTCACAAGATTCCACACTTATTCCTCACGCCTGTAAACCCAGCACTTTGGGAGGCCGAGGGGGGCGGATCACGAGGTCAGGAGATGGAGACCATCCTGGCTAACACGGTGAAACCCCGTCTCTACTAAAAATACAAAAAACTTGAGGTGGCGGGCGCCTGTAGTCCCAGCTACTCGGGAGGCTGAGGCAGGAGAATGGCGTGAATCCGGGAGGCGGAGCTTGCAGCGAGCTGAGATCGCGCCACTGCACTCCAGCCTGGGTGACAGAGTGAGACTCCGTCTCAAAAAAAAAAAAAAAAAAAAAAAAAGAAAAGAAAAAGAAAAAGAAAAAAGATTACACACTTATTCTGATATCCCTTATCTGCTTTCCAAAGGGCCCACCTAAACGGAGCTACTCTCTTTTTATTGTCATTGGACGTCACATTTCCTATAGCATCTAAACACACAAGCATTCTACTAAGTTGTCCCAAAGCCTCCTTGCTCCAGCTTCAGTGAGCATGAGACCTGAATCCCAACAGACAAAGGAGATGGTTTAGCTGCCTGCTTCGGTACAGTACATCTGCAGTTTCCCATCCTAGCAGCAGAATTCCCAAGTCTCATATGAATTTCTCAAGCCTCACATGCTAGAATCTATCTTTTGCAGTATCCCAGTTCTTCCATATTCGTTTCTAATTAGTAATTTTCAATCTCAAGTAACTAACCCAAATCTAGCTAGTGCAAGAAGAAAATGAGAAATTTATTGGAGGGATATTAGGATAGTTGATAAAATCCAATGACAGAAATAGGCTTCAGGAACACATTGAAACGAGAACTGATCTTGTCTGGTTAGCTTCATTTGTCTTGTTCTCTGCATCCCAGCTTTCTGTTTCCCAATTTGCATTTAGAGAAAATAAGATATTTAGTGATAATTTTGTTTTGTAAGTGATAAGCCTAAGCACCTTCATTTACTCTTGCAGTTGCTGGTGAAAAAACAGTTAGACCCTGGTTGGGTCACATGACTGAGTAAACCAATCAGCTATGACCAAGGGTCACAGTATAGAAGTGGGACAGAAATTACGTGACTGCAGAGAGAGATTTAAGGAGTGATTCTTAGAAGACAGGTGCTGAATAGTCAAGGTAATATGTGTCCAGTTGCTGTAGTGGTGTTGTAGCCAGTGTTACCAGAACAGATAGAGGAATCTTATATAGATTCATCTCCATTCGACTGATCCATTCAATGGTGATACGGCTTCTTACAGTTTGTTTAGAATCATGGGAATAGGCAGACATGGTGATTCACAAATACATATTTAATTAGTTTAAAAATGAACAAATTAATAGAAATCTCTATCAATTCAACAGAAGTTAATTTTAAAGCACTTCAAATTAGGTGTACTAAAAAAAAAGAAAGAAAAAAAAAGAAAAAACAACCTCCACTTAATTACCAAAGACAAGAAGTACCTTAAATATTTGCTCTGGCCAGGCCTGTTAGCCCAGCACTTTGGGAGGCTGAGGCTGGAGAATCATTTGAGGCCAAGAGTTCAAGACTACCCTGGGCAACATAGCAAGACCCTGTATCTACAAAAAAAAATTTTTTAATTAGCCTGATGGAACATGCCTGCAGTTCCAGCTATTTGGGAAGCTGAGAAGAGAGGATAGCTTAAGCCCAGAAGTTTCAGGTTACAGTAAGCTATCATCTCTCGGCACTCCAGCCTGAGTGACAGAGCCAGATCCTGTCTCAAAAAATAATTGCTCAGAATTTTATTCTCCTCATGAACTGCAGATCTGAATATGTATTCCAACATCTGGGAAGTACATGGAAGGTATTTCTCGTTATATTCAATGATGAAACAATGTACTGTTGCCTTCATGCTCTATCTGGCTCAATCCCAATATATCTATGCAAAGGAGGATCATGCTAAGTACTGATACAATTATTGTTTCTCTAACAAAAGTAGGGAATCCTGTAATCCCAGCACTTTTGGAGTCCAAGGCAGGCAGATCACTTGAGCTGAGGAGTTCAAGACCAGCCTGGGCAACATGGCAAAACGCTATCTCTAGAAAAAAGTATATAAAAATTAGCCAGACATGGTGGCATACACCTGTGGTCCCAGCTACTTGGGAGGCTGAGGTGGGAGGATTGCTTGAGTCTGGGAGGTTGAGGTTACAGTGAACTGAGATTGTAGTGAGCCACTGCACTCCAGCCTGGGTGACAAAGTGAGACCCTGCCTCAAAAAAAGAAAGAAAGAAAAAGTAAGAGAAGAAGGGAGGAAGAGAGGGAGGGAGGGAGGAAGGGAAGGGAAGGAGGGAGGCAGGAAGGAAGGAAGGAAGGAAGGAAAGAAAGAAAATTAGGGAATTTCTAGATATTGTAAGTTGTGTTAACCTCCTGCTCCTTACATACTAATATCCTTTGTATAAAAGGACAGCTGTTATTATCAAAAGATGTTGACAAAAATTCTCACACCTATAAGTTCAAGCATCTACCCTGGTGTCCCTCATTATCCCTACCTTTCCTTCTTTCAACTTAGTTTAAAAATAGCCACGAAATTTCTCACTTGTTTTAGAAAAACATTTGGGAAGGAGATTCATCCTCAGTATCAATAGTGACATCAGGCAGTTCTCTTGTAGCTATTCAAAATGAAAATACCACTCAACCAGGCTAGAGTTTAGCTGGAGCTCTGGCACCTATTGTTCAATTTGGTTCTACGGTCCTTATGTAGTAGTACAATGCTGCTGTACATGGGCCACCCACCATCAAGGAGAGACTCTTTAAAAGGAAAAAGGGGCGGATAAAGTTTACATAATTGTGCCTTGATTCTTTAATCATTTACTCTAAAAAACTGTTTAATTTGGAACAATTTCAAGCTTGCAGAAAAGTTACACCAATGGTGCAAGAAAGACGGTTTTACCCTGAACCATTCGAGAATAAGTTGCCAGTATGCCCCATGACCCCTGAATCCTTCAGTGTGTAATTCCTACTAAAAAGAACACTGTCCTATATACCCACGTGCAGCAGCAATATTATAAAGGAAATTAACATTGATATATCACTGCAACTAACCTCAAGACTCCATTCAACTTTTCCAGTTGTTCCAATAATGTCCTGTATAGAAAAAGTGTCTAGTCCAGATCACATGCTTCACTGAGTTGTCATTTCTCTGTGGGAACCTTCAATCTGATACAGTTCCTCAGTCTTTCCTCGACTTTCGTAACTGTGACTATATATATATATATATATAGTCTCTCTCTCTCTCTCTCTCTCTCTCTATATATATATATATATATATATATATATATAGTCTCTCTATATATATTTGGTCCCTACTTCAGGCTCCTGGCACAGAGCTTCTAAAACCCTTAGAATTTCTTGGGTTACATAGCGGTGAGAGGAATCTTTTTTGTTGTTCATAAAAGCCTCTTTCAACCATACCCGAGTTTATGCTAATGAGGCAATTCTTGGAGGATCAGGGCTGGTTACCAAAGGAACCAACCTTGTGATTAGAAGGTTGAAAATTTCAGCCTCATCCTCCAGTCTCCTGTGAGGGGAGAAGGGCTGGAGATTGAGTTCAATGACCAATGGTCAATGATTTAATCAATCATGCCAACCTAATGGAACCTTTAAAAAAAAAAAAAAAAGCCTAAACAATGGGATTAAGAGAGCTTGCAGGTTGAGCAAGAACATGTGTATGTGCCAGGAGAGCAGCAGACCTCAGACTCCATGGGGACAGAAGCTCCCGTGCTTGAGACTTTCCTGGACCTTGTCCTATGTATCTGTTCATCCGGCTGCTTATTTGTATCCTTTAAAGTATCTTTTGTAGTAAATCAGTAATTGTTAGTAAACAGTTTCCTAGATTCTGAGAGATGTTCTAGCAAATTATTAATCTAAGGATGGAGTTGTGGCAACCTCCAATTTGTAGCCAAGTCAGACAGAAGTAGTGGGTAACCTGGGAAGCCACTACTTTCTACTGGCATCTGGGGTAGGGAGGACAATTCTGTGGGATTGAGCCTTTAGTCTCTGGGGTCTGTGCTAACTCTGGGTAGGGTCAGAATTGAGTTAAATCGTAGGACACTCAGTCCGGGCACAGTGGCTCACGCCTGTAATCCCAGCACTTTGGGAGGCCGAGGCGGGCAGATCATGAGGTCAGGAGATCGAGACCATCCTGGCTAACACAGTGAAACCCCATGTCTATTAAAAATACAAAAAATTAGCCGGGCATGGTGGCGGGCACCTCTGTAGTCCCAGCTACTCGGCAGGCTGAGGCAGGAGAATGGCTTGAACCCGGGAAGGGGAGCTTGCAGTGAGACAAGATCCCGCCATTGCACTCCAGCCTAGGCGACAGAGCGAGACTCCGTTTCCAAAAAAAAAAAAAAAAAAAAAAAAATTGTAGGACACTCAGAGTGCAGTGAAAATTAGAGAATTAGTTGATGTGGGGGGAAAATCATACTTTTGGTGTCAGGAATGTTGTGAGGATAAGAAAAACATGTTTTCTTTTTTTTGACTTTGACATTTTTAAAGGTGACAGATCCTGTTCCACATGGTGGAATATCCCCGCAGTTCAGTTCATCCGATACTCCTTCAGAAGCAGAGTCAGATCATGCTTCTTTGGCAGCAACATCATAAAAGCGATTCTGTGTTCTCACTGTGTCTGTCAGGTGACACATGGTTTTGATTTGTCTCAGGATTGATTATGTTAGATTTAATCACTTGATTAAGGAGGTTTGCAAGGCTTCTGCACTATACTTTTTTCTTTATAACTAATAAGTATTTCATAATAAAGTAAGTTGAAACCATGCGGCCGGGCGCGGTGGCTCAAGCCTGTAATCCCAGCACTTTGGGAGGCCGAGGCGGGTGGATCACGAGGTCAGGAGATCGAGACCATCCTGGCTAACATGGTGAAACCCGTCTCTACTAAAAATACAAAAAACTAGCCGGGCGTGGTGGCGGGCGCCTGTAGTCCCAGCTACTCGGAGGCTGAGGCGGGAGAATGGCGTGAACCCGGGAGGCGGAGCTTGCAGTGAGCCGAGATTGCGCCACTGCACTCCAGCCTGGGCGACAGAGCGAGACTCCGTCTCAAAAAAAAAAATAAATAAATAAAAAGAAACCATGCGAATATAACATCCCTCAACAAAATTTCAATGTATTCATTTATTCATGCATATCAGCATATCCATTTGCTTTTTTATTTTCTTTGGGTAAATAAATCATTAGCATTGTGCAGCAGATACTGTCTGCATCTAACCAATAACTCTGATTTCTGTACTAGCCCAAAGCAATGCAGCTATCTCCCTGGGGGTTCTTTCGGGCTGTAGGAGAATGCTCTAGCCTTGCTCAGAGCAAGTGGGAAGTCTTGAGGAGTTAACGTCCCCAAGGGCAGTTCTCAACCAATGAAGGTTGAAAGCTCATAGATACCACCGCCCACCCCCGACCCAGCTTCCTTGGTCCTTGAGTTGAACAACTCTGAGGCTGTTCCTTACTGCTTTCCAGAATTCCTCAGAAGGACTGAGCCCCAGTGACCTGCATCAGTATCTTGCTGGATAACCTAATCTTTATTATTGACTTCCTTCCCCTTTCCATAGAAATTTCCCACACTCCTACCTCTGCTTCCTGGGATGTCTTATCAATAAGGTATTTTTACTCAAATCCTTTTCTCAAGTTCTGTTTCTGGGGAGTTCAGCTTAAGACACATGCCAGCCCACACCATGGAAACGTTAAAGATTTCTCTGTGTTTGCAACAAATTCATTATCTGACTATTTGTGTATTATTCGGTCATTCCTTCAAGTCTTTGCTTTTCTTTATCTAAATGAAGGGTTCCTCTCCATGACACCAATTTCCCACCAAAGTGTTAAGTAAAAACAAGTGGACAGAATCAATTATTTCAGAATGTTCCCCAACCCCTTATAGCAGTGGGAAACCAGCCCAAAGTTGTGTGAGCAAAATGTTGAAACAAGGTGCGTGCATGTCATCTGGGTCAATCAGCTCATTAAAGTCAGAAGATTATACAATTGGTTTCTTATTCTTTTGTGTTTCCACAGTATGTTATGGTCAGTCCCTGAGGCTGACCAAAGCATCTGTTTCCCATCCTCCACAGTGTAGTTCTACTGGGAATTACCATTTTTACTTCATAAAAGCAAATGCATACAGTGCATGGCATTTTCAAGAGAAGGTTGAAATAATAATAATGTACTTGGACATGCTATTCTTAACCCCCCGCAAAACCACTCAGTACAAACAACCTCTAGACCAACTCTGTCTGGGAAGAGCATATTTAGAAAGAAGAGAGACACTATAGACAGTACCACATACAAGAAAGAAAATATAACGTCTCAGCCTGATACATTGTGGGATGCTGCAGGATGTTGACTCACTTTGCAACTATAGTCCTTCCTGAGCTTAGGAAAAAAACTAAATAGTCTTTTATGCACGAAGTACAGCTCAAACAAATCTCTCCTGACCCTGCATTGCTGCAGGACTAGATGTCGCCAATGTTAATATCTGTATTGGACACTCTGTGTAATTATTTTTCCAAAAGAGCAGACCAAACAATTTCTCAAGTATACAAAACTCTCTGTACACACAGTACTCTCCTGTACAAGCAACAAGGATAATTTGACAAATGAAAAGAAGCAAGAAATATTGATGAAAATTTAAAAATAAACACATAGTTTCACCCTAATAAAGAATATATTTGCAAATAACACAACCTGCTAAATCTTGCCCTCAAATAAGGTGGATCCAACCATTCCAGCAACCTCTCCTGAGGGAACTTTGAGTTTTTATGAAGAAAGTTTCCATAGTTATAAATAAATGTTCCAAACATCTCTATAATTACTTGTTTCTCCCAAAGTATTATCTGGGCAGAAATTCATTTTACCTTAAGCATATTTTATAACTGACCAGTAATAAGGAATTTAGTCCAGGAAGGTATATTTTTACTCTGGGCAGGATAAACTGTAAACAGACCACCTCTACCTACAATGGTGTGCATTTCCTCCAGAATTCCACCTCTCCATCAGAGACATGAGAGTCCCCTTGGTTGACTTCAGCCCTGGACTAAGTACACACAGGATCACAGATCAAATCAATGACTTCTCAGCAATATCTGCAAGAAAAAAATCTTTCCCACTCAAACAAAAGTGGCTTCTACAAAGAAACTGGTTTGTACGAACTAATAACCAAATCCTTTCTGTCTTTCAGCTCCTTATTGCTGGCCTTGGGAAGATGTGTTTGGTTCCAATGGGGGAATCCTCAGAGGAAATGGAAGCCTGTTTTACTTGTTTGTTTTCACGGCCTTTGAATAGCCTGGATGCCTCTACAGTCATGTGTGCCAGGAGTAGAGTGTGCGTCATTGGTTTCCCCGGACTTTCTGGTCCTGTCCAAACCGCCAGTTCTGTTGATTTGCCTTGGTGAAAACATCCTCTCCAACCGATAGCTTTTTCGTAACATTAAAAGTGAGTATGTAAAATGATTGAATCACACTTTTAAAACCAAAGAAAAAGGCTTTTTAAGACACGATTTTCCAAGTACTTGATACGATTTGAGGAAAAAAATTTCTGCAAACAAATTTTAAAAATCCATACTGGAGAAAAAATGAGGTAATATAATGAATACTAAAGTCATATCTTAAGGAACGTTTTATCTAGAGTTTACCATCTTATAACAAATATTTTTGAAGCTGAAGTTAACACCTGTAATGGTATCTTTAGGTCAGTAGACTGATTCACACACAAAGGGCTGTTTTGCTAAAATATCATGCCATCTAATTAGACTCTACACTTTTTAATTTAAAAAATTCTAGTTTCTTTTTAAGTTAGAATTAAAAATTTTTTTAATTAGAATAAAAAAATTCGTGTTCATGTTCCAATGAACTTGAAAATTGATAAGCAAAATATATAAAAAAGCTATCATATGTAACCGCTTCTTGTCAGTCATTGGTTATTTATTAAATATTTACTTGTGTCCATAGTTGTGCCAAGTTCTAAGGAAATGTGAATGAAATATGAAAACATGATTTTAAACTTTAGTAGACTTTCTGTTAATTAGAGGAGGGGATGCAAAACAACAGTTTTGTTTTGTTCTGTTTTGAGGCAAAGTCTCACTCTGTTGCTCAGGCTGGAGTGCAGCAGCGCCATGATGGCTCACCGACGCCTGGTCAGGTGATCCTCCCACCTCAGCCTCTGGAGTAGCTGAGACCACAGGCATGCACACCACACTCAGCTCATTTTTGTATCTTTTGTAGAGACAGGGTTTTCCTGTGTTGCCTAGGCTGGTCTTGAACTACTCAGCTCAAACAAACCACGTACTTCAGCCTCCCAAAGCGTTGAGATTACAGGCATGAGCCACTGCGCCTGGCAAAAACAACAGTTCTGATTATATCATTTCAAAAATGTCCAGTGGCCCCCTCTTCTACCCAATAATATCATTACATGGTATTTAAGGACTTCCTCCATGTACACTCTCCCACAGTTCTCCTCCATACACTCTAAAGCACAGTTAGACGGCAGTGGCTCATCATTCCTTGATTAGTGCCCTCACCAAACTCCACGCCTGTGTCAGACAGTGCCTGCCAGAGTACTGTCTCTCTCAGTCTCAGAACCTTCTACCTCAGTTATATGAATCCTTATTTCTTCCTCATTCCCTTCTTGGTAGAAGTAAGTCTTCCCTCGTCTGAATTATTTTAGCTGTCTTTACTTCTCATGGTACTTTTTAAAGTCAAAACACTACTATAAATATTTGTGTATATTTCTTATTTGTCCAGCTGAAATCACCTTAAGGCTTTTGTAATAGCATACTTGTGTATATATCTCCATACATGTTTCTTAATTCAGTGTCTGATTTATAATATGTACTCAAACATGTACTAGTTGAATGAATGTGCATTTGAAATAATTAGGGAATAATTAAGAATAATAATTGTGTGGCACTAATTGCAGATAATAAGAGAGTAAAAAGAATTTGAAGGAGAGGGTAAAATCACCTGAAAGTGGGCTATAATAATCTAAGCAAGCTAAATGGAGGATTTAAACTTGGTTTGGATCTTTAGGGCTGATGATGCAAATTGGAGCCAGAGTGGCTAAGAACAAATAGAAGTAGGTGTGTGGCTGCCAGATTAGAAGAGGAGAAGAAAGAAAACAAAAGGTAAGGATACAAGAGGAAAGTCTCGGGAATTACCTAACGATATGGCTAGGCAGATAACATATAGTCCATAAGATCAGACTTGATTAGCTGGAATCCCAGAAAGTAAGCTCTGCTTCCAGGCTGTTTATAGAGAAGTAACATGTTCAAGAGCGAAAGAATGGAGTTTTGCGTTTAAAAAGGGCTGGATCTGATATCAGTTTCACTCTCATTTTTGTTAAGCATGGGATTCACTAATCCTGCATTTTCTCATCAATAAAATGGGAGTTATAACTCCCACCCAATTGGCTTGTTATGGGGATTAACTAAGATACTATGTGGGAAGTTCTTGACACATAGACCTCAGTAAATGATGAACATCGTTAATGTTTGCTATGGGCTCCAATTTGAACACTGGTTAGGTATGTTGTCTCCAGTCCATTAGCAGTCAGATGGTCTCTGGGACTTGTTCTATTCTTGATTATTGCAGAAAAATCCTTTCTCAAATTAAGATGGAGATCCTAATAGAAATGATCATGATGATGATGATGACAATGACAATTATAACAGAACTTATAGTAGCTAGTATTTATTGAGTGCTTATTATGTGATAGGAACCATGTTAATTGTCTCAAAAGAATTACAGCATTTAATCCTAGCAAAAATGTATATTGTAAATGAAACAACTGGGACTGATTTTTCAGTGTTGTAGCAGGGATCCTTTGGAACAAAATGTGTCTAGATCCCAGGAATCCCAGTCACTGGAAATACAGTGGAAGCCAGAACAGGGAGCCCGGGCGCAGGGAAAAGGCCCCTAGATGAAGAGGCTTACCTCACCATGGAATCCAACAGAGTAGTCACGAGGTAGGAATCTCAGATCTGACCAAGGAGGGGCTCTCTACCAGGGACTCTGATCCAGGAAGCAGGCCAAGGTACAGGGGATCCCAGGCAGCAGGCACTGCTTTAGGCAGGTGGTGGTACTGCAATTCTAAGCAGGAGCCTTCTCAGCAACAGGAGATTACAGGAAGCAAGATACAGCCTCCCTGGGGAAAGAGTTTAGCAAGAGCTAGGCATGATAACGACACCATCTCATGAACTAGGGCAAGAATGGCAAAAATCTGTGTCTCTTGTACAATTTGAGCAAGCAAATGGCCCCTGGAAGCCTGTGTTTGAGACCCGATCTAGGCCTAACAAGGAAGAATATTGTGATTGATTGGTGAAGTCTGCCTCTAGCGCTAGGGAAAGAAGCGACAATATACTACTTGTGAATCTGGGGTGTCCTAGAACAACCTGGAAGACTTGAAGAAAAAGGGAGAGAGATTGGTATAAAAGGGGATTATTGTAAAGGGACTATACAAAGCTTTTAGGGGATGCAGGGAAGGAGAAAAGGTAATTTTCAGTCTGTCAATTCTGCTGAAAACTGAACAGAAGGAGCATTCCTGTGACAATTCTGTATACCGCCTTTCCCCAAGCTGTGGCCTTCTTAAATACTGACTATAGTGTCCTGGTGTCCCAGCTGCCCATGTGCTCCCAAAGTAAAGGCTTGGGATCCAATGCCCCATGTTTCCAATTTGCTCTTTTTAAAGACTCATGAGTTTCTCAGAAAAATTCAATATGTGTCTCAGAAGAAATCACATTGAGAAACAAAATATAGAAGTGGGCAAAAAAGATATACGCATATTAAATTTATTATTTTTATAATAATATTAAGTGGTACTATTGTTTTGCAATAAAGAACAATAGTACTTTGCATGGAACCCTCTTTTGAGAAATATATTTATGTTTCAATATGTTTTATATATTTATTTGCTTACATAAGAAATGCCACAAATGCCAGCAAAGAGGAGGAAATGTCTCAAAAACCTTTCAACATATATTATAGCAAATTATTCTTTTTTTAAGTGAGGAAGAGGGAGATGGATATTTGAACATTTTTTCTTGTTGAAACTACATTCCTGTGGTATTACTCAAATTAAATCTTTCAGTCATATTGAAAGTGGAAAGAGAAAAAGACTATATTAAAACCAAACAAAATGAATCTGGATCTTTTCATTATATTTTTCTATGTCTGTAACCTTCCAACCTGTTCTGTTTGTGAAAATATACAAATATAACTCTCCACAAGAAGAAACACTGGTCAGTCTTACCAGTCCTGGTTTTAAAAGTAGACTTTGTTTTGAGGGACCAAGAGTAAGGTGACTATATGTAGAAATGCCTATTTGAAAACCCTTCTTCTAGTCACATAGTAACCTCTCAATTTATGTCTCACATGCTTTTTTGAAAAAAACAAAGTTGTGTCAGAAAATATGGTTAGAATGATTGCATGGATTTCCAAATTGTGTCTTTTGTTTTAACAACTCATTTTTGAACTGTGGGATTACTTAACATAACAGAACTCTCATCATGCATAGAGCAACAAGCATGATATATTATCTACAAAGTGAATTTACAAATAGAAGGTAACAAAGATGTAAAAAAAGTAATATCTCTTGTCTTCATCCTTTGTGCATGTAAATACATGTATATATACAGTTCACTTTTTAATTTACTCATTCATTTAAAAAGCATTTTTAGTGGGCTGCCCAGAGATATGTGTACTGGAACCTATGAATGTGGCCTTCTTTGGAGAAAGGGTCTTTGCGGCAGACATAGTTAAGGGTCTTGAGATAACATCATCCTGGATTACATGTGGGCCCTAAATCCAACAAGTGTCCTTATAAAAGGCAGAAGAGAAGACAGAGAGACAGACAGAGAGAGACAGAGAGAGAGAGAAGAGAAGGCTGTGTGAAGATCCAGGCAGTGATTGGAGGTGTGCAGTCACAAACCAACGAACAGCAGGCGCCATGAAAAGCTGGAAGAGGCAAGCAAGTATCCTCCCCTAGACAGAGAGTGGGAGACCCTTGAGAGCCTTGATTTCCTACTTCTAGCCTCCTGAATTACGAGAGAATCAATTTCTGTTGTTACCAGTTTGTGGTAATTTGTTACAGCAGCCCTAGGAAACTAATGCAGCGTCTTTCAGCACCTTCATGTGCCAAGTATATGGTCAGGCAAGAACGCATCTGTGAATAAGATATCATGTTGCCCTTGAAAGGATCATAATCCAGTGCAGGAAACAGGCATTTCACAATGTGTATTCTAGGTGTCGTTTAGACCAAGTCAGTGGGGGTCTGGAAAAGGAGTCTCATTTACTGGGAGCTTTCATCTGTGCATGAGCGCACTGCAAAGGGCTCAGGTACATAAACACTCCAAGGTGCCTGGAGGTACTAGGGGCAACTTCCCAGCAGAAACAGTAAGTATGAAGGGAAATTTTCATAATGAAATATTGGAAAGCAGGCCATGTGGGAGCCATCAAGCAGAAGAAATGGAAGTATAAAAGGCACAAAAATGTAACAAAGCAAAATAGAAAAGTTTCAGTTTGGCACAAGACGAAGCTACAAATGCATTCATTGAATCCAAATTGCAAAAGGCATACTTTCCCTGCTGACAAGTTATGCTGTAAAGTGAAGGTGGATCTGGCTGTTCAATAGGATGTCAAGGTGATGGAGAGATGGGGTGGGGAGACAATGGAGAGCTATAATCTATGAAAGGGTACAATTTGAGGCCAGGTGCAGTGGCTCATGCCTGTAATCCCAACACTTTGGGAGAATGAGGTGGGTGGATCACCTGAGGTCAGGAGTTCAAGACCAGCCTGGCCAACATGGTGAAATCTCATCTCTACTAAAAGTACAAAAACTAGCAGGTTGTGGTGGTGTGTGCCTGTAGTCCCAGCTACTTGGGAGGCTGAAGTGGGAGAATCTCTTGAATCCAGGAAGTGGAGGTTGCAGTGAGACAAGATCGTGCAATTGCACCCCAGCCTGGGTGACAGAGCAAGACTACATTTCAAAAAAAAAGAAGAAGAAGAAGAAAAAGAAAAAAAAATAAGAAAGAGCATCATCTGAGTTGATTTTAGGAAATCACTCTGCTCTGGTGCTATTTTTCTTTCTTTTTTTTAATTCTTTTTTTTAAAAATTATACTTTATGTTCTAGGGTACATGTGCACAACGTGCAGATTTGTTACATATGTATACATGTGCCATGTTGGTGTGCTGCACCCATTAACTCGTCATTTACATTAGGTATATCTCCTAATGCTATCCCTTCCCCCTCCCCCAACCCCACAATAGGCCCTGGTGTGTGATGTTCCCCACTCTGTGTCCAAGTGATCTCATTGTTCAATTCCCACCTATGAGTGAGAACATGTGGTTTTCTTTTAGTTAATAATGTATGTTTGTACCCACTATTTTCCCTCTTCCCTTCCCTTATTCATGTAGGTAAGAGGTTCACATGTTCCTTGCCTTGAGGAGGGTTTGAGATATGGCTTCCTGGCTTTTGTTTTTAAAATCCTAAATTCACTGAAAGAGGAGATGGCTCTTAGAAAACAAGACAAACAAAGAGAAAAAGAGAGAGAGAAGAAGGAGAGAGAGATTTCCCAGGCTAAAAAGAAATTTTTCTTCTGGATTGACAACTAGATTGAGGCTGATAGTTTGAGAGCAGTACAGATAAATGGACATATGCTGCATGTGACATGCAGGATCCTAGGCTTGGGGCTGTAGCTCATTGAAGATATTGTATGCCAAGAGAGGTGAGGAGCAGCAGAGCATCAAATTGAAGGATCTCTGCAGCTCTACAGGCCGGGGCTATGATCTTAGCAGAAATTAGTGTAGCCTCATGACCAATGACTTGAGGGACTTCCCCAAAACTTGATACTCCCCTAGACACTCAGCACAATCACGTCGGGGAAGAGGCTGCTAAGAATGAGTGAAGTTGAACTCTCCACCAGTTCAGCTAGATAGAAACTTGACATCTAATTTAAATAAAGCAATAGAATATGGTGTTTTACTGAGTCTTTAAGATACATATCCACCTATGAAAGTAGTGTCATGGCAGAGATACTACTTGTATTTAATATCTCTTCTTTCTTTTCTAATAAGAGAACTCCTGAGTGTTAGCTGGGATGACAGTTGTGCAGAATGAAAAGTCCATTTCCCAGCCCTCACTGTAGACTAAGCTCTGGGGTTTGAGTAATGTGCTGCTTATGGCTCGTGTTTTTCAAGGAAGAGGGTGTACTCTTTCCTTCTGCTTTTCTCCCTTCCAACAAATTAGAGTAAGAGCAAGGCACTGAGCCTTCTCAGATGAGCATGATTCGAGGAGTGGTAGATCCACAAGAGAGAAGGACTTCATACCCCTGGCAACTTTACAGAAGGAACTTCCCATTCAAGTAGGAAATTTACATGAAACAGAAATAAGCTTCTGTCTTGTGGACCAACATTTTTCATGTCCTTGTCAAATAAGCTGAACCAACATTCCACTAACACCAGTCTATGAAAGGAACTGGAATGGGAAGAGATTGCTGGTGGGGAACATTTTTGAACATCCAACTTCTGGCCCTGGACATGATGGAAGGAATAGATACTAGACTATTATCCCACTATTAACAGATGTGAGACTGTATAAAATATGTTAATCAAGTTTTTTCAAGCGTTGGTCAGCAGAAAGCTAAGGGCTATGATCCTTGAGAGACACATGAAGCATAGGGGGATGCATTATTGACTATAGTTTACTATCTGAGAGCAATTTCCAAACTGTGACCCCAAAAAGTGGAGCTTAAGCAGAGAGCAACAGTCTTGCTGGCCACATAAAAGGGAGACTGAAGTTTAGGTCTACTGAAGGAGCTGAAATTTGCATCTCAGGTTACCAGAAATAAAGGAGCTTAGCAGAGAAGAATCCCTGGGAATCTGCATCGATATCCTCCGTTAAGTCTTTGACTGAATGCCTATGCATGCATATGGTACAATTCAAAAAGGCCTAGGTAAAAGCAGCTACTTTGGGCTGCTTTCCATGGCTTAAATAGAAATACCAGAGAATACATAGTGCTGACAGACAGGGTAATGCCAACAACCCAAAATTGAGGCCCCACAAAGGTCATGATTTAGGAGTAGGGACTACTCTAGCCCTAGCATAAGTGTACTCTAGACCTACTCTAACAAAGCTGAAAACCAAACCTCTCAGCAGAATCAAGCTGAGCTACCAGTAACTTAATCCTCTGCCAGAATAAGAGCCAACATTCTTCATAGAAGACAAATAAATTCAGAATCTCAACAATATAGCATCCCATGTCAGGCATAAAAATTAAAAATTACTAGCCATATGGAGAATTTTTTTAAAATGTGACCAAACTATGAGGAAGAAATGGCAATAGAAACAGACCTAGAGATGACATTCATGGTGGAATTAGTATAAACAAAGACTTCAGATGAACAGATGTGGAATCTCAGCAAATAAATAGAAATCAAAGAGATGGAAACAAATGAAAATTACAGAATTAAAAATATATAATTTCTGAAAGTTAAAAATTTGCTAACTTTAACAGCAGTTTGAATACTGTAAAAGAAAAGATCTTGAAGACAGGTAAATAGAAAATATCCAAATTAAAGAATAATGAAAAAAGAAAAAAGGCTGACTAAATATATATATACAGAGCTTCAGTGACCTATGGATTGTTATAAAGTCCTCTCACATGTGGAATAGAAGTCCTAGAAAGAGAAGAGAGATTTTGACAAGAAAAAAAAAATGTTAAAAGAAATAACAGTTCAAAAAAGCCCCAAACTGATTGAAAAATAAAAACCCACAGAGAATATTGTTCAGCACCAAATAAGTAATGCCTCTGAAGACATTAATTTATTTTCTCTGCAAGATGTGAACATTTAAAAACTTGGTTTTGAAAATTCCAACTTCTGAATCTAGCCATAATTGAGGAATGAACCACAAAACCACATCTAGACATACCATAGTATAATTGCTTTAAATTAAATTAAAAATAAAATTAAAAATAAAAATTCCAAAACATCTAGAAGAAAAAACATATTACACATAAGAAAGTAACAATAGAATAATCATTAATTTCTCATCAGAAACAGTACAACCCAGAAAGCAATGGAATGACAGTTTTAAAATGCTAAAAAATAAACTATTAAATTAGGAGTCTAAATCCAGCAAAAGTTTCCTTCAAAAGTAAAGCAAATCTAGATATTTTCAGATAACAAAAGCGACGACCTGCACTAGAAGAAATGTTAAATAAGCTTATTCCAGTTAAGGGGAAATTGTACCTGGCAGAAACTCAAATCTACATGAATGAATGAAAGAACACTGCACAATTTTCTCTTTCCTTCATTTCTTTAAAAAGAAATTGACTGCTTGAAGCATAAGTAATAACAATGTGTTGTGGGATTCATAATGTATAGCAGTAAAATATATGACAAATAGACAAAGCATAGGGGAGAGTAAATGGAAGTATATTTATGTATGGTTTTTACATTATATATAAAGTGGTATACTATCAATTTAAGTTATACTATGATAGGCTAATAATGTATACTGTATGCCCTATAGAAACAACTAAATAAATGAAACAATGAAATAATAAGCCAAAAAAGGAGATGAAGTGTAATACTAAGAAGTGCTTAATTAAAATGAAGGAAGGAAAAGATGGAAAAAGAAAAGGGATAAATGGGCCAATTAGAAAACAAATAGTAAAATGGTAGATTTAAACCCAACCATACCAGGAATTATGTTAAGTGTACAGGTACTAAACAATCAATCAAAAGACAAAGAGGCAAGACCCAATTAGATGCTGTTTTCAAGGGATTCTCCTCAAACATAAAGACATACGTAAGTTAAAAGCAAAAGAATGGAAAAAAAATGTACCATGTAAACATTAATCATAAAAAGCTGGAAAAGGCTATATTAATATCAGACATAGTATCCCACTTGAGAACAAGGCATATTACCAGCACTAAAGAGATATTTTACTTTGATAAAGCAGAAATACATTAAGAAGATATAACTATGCTAAAAGTGTATGCACTTCATGATAGAACTTTAAAATAAATGAAGCAACAACTGGCAAAAGTAATAGAAAAATAGGCCTATAATTGCAGTTGGATAGTGTAGCACTCCTCGCTCAGTAATTGAAGTATAAAAGACACACAATAGTAAGCATGGTGATTTGGACCACACTATCAACCAACTTAGTCTAACTGACATTAACAGAGCACTACATCCAACACCTGAGCCATACACTGGGTCATAAAACAAGGTTTAATAAATTTTAAAGAATTGGAGTATTACAGAGTATGTTATCTTTTTTTTTTTTATTTTATTTTAAATGGAGTCTCGCTCTGTTGCCTTAGCTGGAGTGCAGTGGTATGATCTTGGCTCACTGCAACCTCCACCTCCCAGGTTCAAGTGAGTCTCAGGCCTCAGCCTCCTGAGTAGCTGTGATTACAGGTGCCCACCACCATGTCTGGCTAATTTTTGTATTTTTAATAGAGATGGGGTTTCACCATATTGGCCAGGCTGGTCCTGAACTCCTGACCTCAGGTGATCCACCCACCTCAGCCTCCCAAAGTGCTGAGATTACAGGTGTGAGCCACCGCACCTGGCTCTGAAGTGGGATACTGTGTCTGATATAGTATTTCCCATAAATGTTTAGGGATAAATTTAACAAAAGATATGATAACTTCTTGGCTAAAAACTATGAAACATTACTGAGAGACACGAAAGATCTTTTAAAACAGAGATATTAAAAAACACGTTACCTGACTAACATGGAATAAAATTAAAAGTAAATGAAAAGCATATCAGAAAGAAGTTATTACATGTTTAGGACTTAAGCAACCACTTCTAAATACTATAATTTTAAGTAAGAGAATTCAGAAAAGATTAGAAAATAATTTGAGAGATAGCTAAAAACAGTGCTTAACTTAAAACATACAGCTTTAAATGCTTATGTTAGAACATAAGAAAAGATTTAAAATACATGTTTTTACGTTTTCATTTAGGGAAGATAAAAACCAGGTGTAAACTAAACTGAAATTAAGTTGAAAGAATAAAATATTTGTTCGTTTATGAGCAGCAATCAATTTAAAAAAAAAAAAAAAGAAAAGGGACACACAGAACAGAAAATCAATGAAAACAAAAGTTGGCTTTTTGGAAACATTAATGAATTTGATAAGCCTTAAAGTAGACTGAAGAAGAAAGAGAGAAAATAATACAAATAACAAATATTAGGACTCAAAGAATGAACATCTCTGGAATGATTGACAT
This sequence comes from Papio anubis, assembly GCF_008728515.1. Taxonomy (NCBI): domain Eukaryota; kingdom Metazoa; phylum Chordata; class Mammalia; order Primates; family Cercopithecidae; genus Papio; species Papio anubis. The sequence continues at coordinate 131,719,516 of NC_044978.1, read as the reverse complement.
TAAGGCACATAAATGTTTAGGGATACATTTAACAAAAGATATGATAACTTCTTGGCTAAAAACTATGAAACACTTCTGAGAGAAATGAAAGAAGGTCTTTAAAAACAGAGATTTTATAAAACATTCAATCTATGAATCCCATGTGCATAAACTGAAAGATACAGATGTCAAGCAGATGCACAATGCTGGGTCAAATCTCAAATTAATCTATAGGCCCAATGCAATCCCAGTCAACTTCTAGTTGATTCTAAATTATATATGGAAATATGAATAATCTAGAATAGTTTGAACAAACTTGTAATAGAACAAAATTGATTATACTACTTATTTCAAGACTTACTATCATCAAAAGATACTGTCAATATGTGAAAAGATGAGAAAATATTCACAAGACATATCTGATAAAGACTTTTATCCAGAATATATATATAAAAGTTCTACAACTCACTAATACAAATAGCACAATAAAATTAACGGGCAAAGAACTTTAACGGAAAGTTGACAAAAGAAGATATACACTGGTCAATACCCACAGAAAAAGTGTTTAGCACAAAAGTTATTGATAAATTCAAATTAAAACCACAATGAGATACCACTACGGTTGGAATGGCAGTTTTAAAACGCTAAAAAATAAACTATTAAATTAGAAGTCTAAATCCAGCAAAAGTTTTCTTCAAAAATAAAGGCCAATAAAGATATTTTCAGATATCTTTCACTGAATAACAACATCAAGTGTTGGCGACAATGTAGAATGATTATAACTCTCACACATTGTTGGATAGAATGTAAAATGATACTAGTTTGAAAAACTATCAACTTTATAAAGTTGAACATAGGACTTAGCAATTCCACTCCTAGGTGTCTACTCAAAAGAAAGAAAACATATACCCAGTGGTATGTTGATAAATATTTAACCACCACATTAAAATTAATTAATACAAGTGAAAAAAATTTAAAGCCTGATTTGTAGCATTGCCAATTTTTGTGGCATGAATACTCGCACTGTGGCCAATGTTAAGCTACCAACATAACGTCACTAAACACAGAGTTGGGAAGAGATATCCATTATCAGTTCTACTGAGCCAGTGAGAGTTAGCTCCACCATACCCATGTATAGGGCCAAAAGATATTTGTAGTCATCGTTTCATCATAATAACAAAAGACTGGAAGCAACTGAAATATTCTGCAACAGCAAAGTGGACAAACACATAATGGAAGTCATATAACCAATTGACAATGAAAAGGGATGAGCTACTGACACATGAAACATTATGAATGAAAAACAGCACAGACACAAAGGAGTATACAGTATGATTCTACTAATATGAAGTTCTAAAGTAGGCAAAACTCAGTCACCATAATGCTGGCTGCAGCAGGGAGGCACAGCTGGGACCGCACACTCCAAGGAGCCAGTGGGAGCCCCGCTCCTTCTGAGTTGGGGCAGGAGCTATCCTGGTGCCACTACAGCTGCTCAAATCCAACTGCAGATCCAGGCCTCCTGCTCCATGGAGCAGGCAGGAGATGGGGACAAGTGGGAGCCCTGCCCCTTCTGAGTTGGTGGGGCAGAGCTCCACAAGTGCAGAAGTAATGCCACAAATATTGAAGTATTGGAAGATAAAACAAAACGCAAGTCATGAGTTTCCCAATTGACCTATCTTTTTATAGATATTATTTGTTTACAGGGGTGATGTAATCTTTATATTTGCAAAGTGGAAGTATAAAGTGGAAATATGAAAGAAAATTTTATGTTCTCCTCGGCTGCCACCTTGGCTACTTCATATACACATTTTCTCTTTAACCTTTTCCAAATTGTTCTTTCTCTCCATCTCATCAAAGAAGTATATCTGTCAAGGCTAAAAGAAAACATCATGGGTTTATATTTAGATGATACTTTAAGAGGTACTTCCAATAAAATGTTACAATTACTATTGTTACAAGTGGCTTTGTGGAATTACAGAGGGAGACGTTCTTAAACTGCTCTCTAAATATGAATCAAATTCAAAGCACGTTATTTTTTTCCAACTAGTATCTCAACTCCCTTAAACACATGAGCATTTTAAGTGTGATGTGAAACCTTTCAAGTTGTTTTATATTCATTTATGCTTATCAAAACATTATTTTCAAGTAACTATTTATATGCAAATGTTCTCCTGCGCATTTCCCCTTAAAGGAAGTTAAAGTAAAAAGGTCAAATTGTAGTCAGAACATTTAATTTAGGGCCTTATCTTGATCAAATCTCATCTTAAAATATATTTTTCCGGGCCGGGCGCGGTGGCTCAAGCCTGTAATCCCAGCACTTTGGGAGGCCGAGATGGGCGGATCACAAGGTCAGGAGATCGAGACCATCCTGGCTAACACGTTGAAACCCCGTCTCTACTAAAAAATACAAAAAACTAGCCGGGCGAGGTGGCGGGCGCCTGTAGTCCCGGCTACTCGGGAGGCTGAGGCAGGAGAATGGCATAAAAACCCGGGAGGCGGAGCTTGCAGTGAGCTGAGATCCGGCCACCGCACTCCACCCTGGGTGACACAGCGAGACTCCGTCTCAAAAAAAGAAAAAAATATATATATATATATATTTTTTTTTTCCAGAAGCTTCAGAATACATTTACTTTCTCCCACTTCCCTATCCTGTATCATCATTTAAATTGTATTAATCTATCAACATTGCAGAATTTTAACCAAAAAAGTTAATAGCCTTTGATTAAAAAAACAGGTTTATTAATTTGAGAACGTGCTTAAAAGATAATCCACACTATTTTAATATATAAAAAGTAGATAGCATTTATAATGGGAAGTTTTGCCTTGGCAAAATATTTCAGGTATCCATATTCTTCTTTTCCTTTCACCTGGAAATGGAAAACAGATGAGCTGTCTTAACTGATAGTCTCCACATCATCCTTGCTCCCTTAGCATTTGATTTTGACCTATGGGAAATAGCAATATCAGGAGATCAGAGGTTTGGAAGAAGATGGGGATCAGGTATTAATACTCCCACTCCCTCCCTATGTTGCTATGATTTTGACAGTCCCTGTCAGGCAGTGCTTCTTTCAGAGCTCTTTCAGAGCTCAACTTCTTCCCAGGCTTAGTTACATGGTTCCCTCCTTTTGATCCTTCAGGTCTATGAGTGGTAACAACTTCTTATTGTTGCAGAAAGCTGATTGCCTCACCTTCCGTTGTTTTTCCTTCCTTCCACACTTCCTTCCTCTTTTCCTCCCTCCCTCCCTTCCGTACCCCTCCTCTCCTTCCTTCCTTCCTTCCTTCCTTCCTTCTTCCTTCCCTCCCTCCCTTCTTTCCCTTCCTTCCTTCCTTCCTTCCTTTCTTCCTTCCCTCCCTCCCTCCCTCCCTCCCTCTTCCTTCCTTCCTTCCTTCCTTCCTTCCTTCCTTCCTTCCTTCCTTCCTTCCTTCCCGATTCCTTCTCTGTTGCCCAGGCTGGAGTGCAATGGCACAATCTCAGCTCACTGCAACCTCTACCTCCTACAATTCTCCCTGCTTCAGCCTCCTGAGTAGCTGGGATTACAGACACCTGTTACCATATCTGGTAATTTTTGTATTTGTAGTACAGACGGGACTTCACCATGTTGGCCAGGCTGGTCTCAAACTACTGACCTCAGGTGATCTTCCTGCCTTGGCCTCCCAAAGTGCTGGGATTACAGGCATGAGCCACCGCACCTGGCCAATTTGTTTTCTTAACTGTTCCCATACCTCTGTAAAATGTCCTTTCATTAAATTCTCTTCCATTATGTCTTTTTAGGAATGCCATGTTTTCTCTTTGGACCCTGACTGACACAGCGATTGGTTAGACATGACCCCAGGAAACAGACTGTCAAAGTAGATTCTGAACTGATTGTCATGAGTCCTAGATAATCTTCTTAACAAGAGAAAATATGCCATTGGCAAGTTTGGCATGAAAAGGTGTTATGTTAACTCAAATTCTCAGCAGTAATAGCACGAGACAGGGTCCAAGTGGAGAACAGGATTTGGGAGATGAAGTAGCTGGACATTTGTTGCTATTGCTTTGACAGTAATAACATAGCTATAGGGCCTTATATAGCTACTTCTGACTGCCTTGGAGAACTTTTTTTTAAAAAAGAAAAACATAAAGCCTTACCCTCCCAAATCAAAGTTGAGGGGGAGAATCAGAATGCCCTTTTGATGTACCTAAAGAAAATCCTCGTCTCATGTAGCTGTAAGGAAGATATGGTTAAGGTTCATGCCCAAGGCATGATTGTATAGGTTACAGAGTTACAAAACCAGTTAAATAGGCAATCTGGTCAAGTTAAGCTAAGGTAAGGGCCTCATTTAGGAAGCACTGGGACTCTCAAACTTAGTATAGGGAAATTTGGGCACAAATAGCCCATGCTGAGAACAGTAAAGCCTTGCAGACCTCTCTGGATCATTTTTGCCAATTGAAGCAATCATTCGCCTTCTCTAGGGGAACAGAATTCCTCTGCATAAAATAATTTCAAAGCTTTCACATTTAGCATTTTCCTTCAAGAGGGGGTACCAAATTTTGAAGGGATTCACCCTACCACTCCCCCTTGCTTCCAGATGTATAGTAGATCCCAGCACAGTCTAGATAGGGAAGGTCTGCTCTAAGAGGAGATGGTAGGGTCTCAGGAAATTGTAGGGTCTTGCTGTTTTATAATGACAATTCTGGGGACCTTGCATGGAAGTGGATTCCAAGGGTTTTAGAGCAAGGAGAGTGAAATACACTGTTGGATTGGACCAGATTCATCAATATAGGTGCACATTCCTGAGATTTTGGATTTAATGTGTTGCCTCCAGCTCTTGGCAATGGTGCCAACAATTTCCTGTGTTTTTAAATAAAGCCTTGACTCAGTGGTAGCCTATATCCAATATGGCTGAGATGCTAGAACTTCTCTGGCATAGTGTTGAGAAAGAAGTGTAAGTCTTAAAAATGTGAAAATATTGGAGTGAATATATTACGTTGAATATGCTTAGCCACTCTCTAATGCTAACCTGCAGAGGGACTGGTGGACCTTTCTTCTTCAAGACATTCATTGGTGAAGACAGCATTAGCATCCCTAAAAAGAAGGTTCCGGTTTGCCACTAGGGCAATGTATTAGTCCATTTTCATGCTGCTGATAAAGACATATTGGAGACTGGGAAGAAAAATAGGTTTAATGGACTTAGAGTTCCACATAGCTGGGGAGGCCTCACAAACATGGTGAAAGCAAGGAAGAGCAAGTCACATCTTACATGGATGGCAGCAGGCAAAGAGAGAGCTTGTGCAGGGAAACGCCCATTTTTAAAACCACCAGATCTCATGAGACTCATTCACCATCATGAGAACAGCCCAGCAAAGACCTGACCCCATAATTCAATCACCTCCCACTGGCTTCCTCCCATGATACATGGGAATTGTGGGAGTTACAATTTAAGGTGAGATTTGGGTGGCAATACAACCAAACCGTATCATTCTGCCCCTGGCCCCTCCCAACTCTCATGTCCTCACATGTCAAAACCAGTCATGCCTTCCCAGCAGGCCCCCAGTCTCAACTATTTTCGGCGTTGACTCAAAAGCCCACAGTCCAACCTCTCATCCGAGACAAGGCAAGTCGTTCCACCTATAAGCCTGTAAAATCAAAAGCAAGTTAGTTACCTCCTTGATACGATGGGGGTATAGGCATTGGGTAAATGTAGCCATTCCAAATGGGAGAAATTGGCCAAAACAAAGGAGCTATAGGCCCCATGTAAGTCTAAAATCCAGTGGGGCAGTCAAATCTTAGAGCTCCAAAAGGATCTCCTTTGACTCCATGTTTCACATTCAGGCCTCAGTGATGCAAGAGGTGGGTTCCCATGGCCTTGGGCAGCTCTGCCCCTATGGCTCTGCAGAGTACAGCCTCCCTCCCAGCTGCTTTCATGGGCTGGTATTGTCTGTGGCTTTTCCAGATGCAGAGGGCAAGCTGTCAGTGGATCTACCATTCCGGAGCCTGAAGAATGGTGACCCTCTTCTCACAGTTCCACTAAACTGTGCCCCAGTAGGGACTCTGTGTGGGGGCTCTGACCCCACATTTCCCTTCTACACTGCCCTAGCAGAGGTTCTCCATGAGATTCCTGCCCCTGCAGCAAACTTCTGCCTGGATATCCAGGCATTTCCATATATCCTCTGAAATCTAGTCTGAGATTCCCAAACCTCAGTTATTGAGTTCTGTATACCTGCGGGCTCAACACCACATGGAAGCTGCCAAGTCTTGTGGCTTGCACCCTCTGAAGCCACGGTCCTAGTTCTATGTTAGTCCCTTTCAGCCATGGCTGGAGCAGCTGGGATGCAGGGTACTGAGTCCCTAGCCTGTACCCAGCATGAGGACCCTGGGCCCAGTCCATGAAACCACTTTATCCTCCTAGGCCTCTGGTCCTGTGATGGGAGGGACTGCTCTGAAGACCTCTGACATGCCCTTTAGACATTTACCCCATTGTCTTGGTGATGAAAATTCAGCTCCTCATTACTTATGCAAATTTCTGTAGCCAGCTTGACTTTCTCCTCAGAAAATGGGATTTTCTTTTCTATTGCATTGTCAGGTTGCAAATTTTATGAACTTTTATGCTCTGCTTCCCTTATAAAACTGAATGCCTTCAACAGCACCCAAGCCACCTCTTGAGTGCTTTATTGCTTAGAAATTTCTTTTTCTTTTTCTTTTTTTTTTTTGAGACAGAATTTCACTCTTGTTGCCCAGGCTGGAGTGCAGTGGTGCGATCTTAACTCACTGCAACCTTTGCCTCTAAGGTTCAAGCAATTCTTCTGCTTGTGGCCCTGCTTTAATAAGTGCATAGTAATTTATGACTTGGATTTTTTACATACTAACAGTTCCCTTGGATTTTATTTTATTTTCCTACCCTCATTTCCCTTCACCCAGGTTTGCTCATCTATTTACTTTCTTCCCATTTGTGTATTTTTGTAAGCTGCCTCGAATCCTTTTATAGTAACAACACAGAGCTAAACTAAATTAAATGAAAATACAATTATCCCATTAAGTGTCCATGATTCTATTAGGGGAAAAATAATCCACTATGCACTTCAAGGTGAGTACAGGTTTTATCAGTAGCCAGCAGTTGCAAAGTGTATGAGGTAGAAAATTGTTAATTTTGAAAGCCAAGGACTCAGACTCTTCTCAGTTAATGGTTATTTCCACAGTTTTGATATTTTACCTCCCAGAAGAATGACGATCTGATAAAACATGTAAAGTATACTCACATTCTTAACAGCCTGTCTCACAAGTCATGCTGTCCCAGCCAGATTACCAAGATGTCACTGAACTCATCCACTGGGATCCCCAACACTCTGTAAGGGCAATGTGGATTCTAACACTGGACAGCCTTTTGCCGTCTGGTGGAAATTCACCGTTACCCAGCAAGACGCACCATAGCGACTTGTTTTTTTTGTTTTGTTTTTTTGTTTTGTTTTTTTTGAGACAGAGTCTCACTTTGTTGCCCGGGATGGAATACAGTGGTGCAATGTTGGCTCACTGCAACCTCCACCCCCTGAGTTCAAGTGATTCTCCTGCCTCAGCCTCCTGAGTAGCTGGGATTACAGGTGCCTGCCACTACACCCAGCGAATCTTTTGTATTTTTAGTAGAGACTGGGTTTCACCATATTGGCCAGGCTGGTCTCAAACTCCTGACCTCATGATTCGCCTGCCTCGGCCTCCCAAAGTGCTGGGATTACAGGCGTGAGCCACCATGCCTCGCCTGACTTGTTCTTCAGTTATTCAAACTGCTCTGATTTTTTTCAGAATACATAATCATAAAGCAAACGCTTTGAAAAGTTCATTTGGCTACTTCTAGTGTTTATATTCCTTGATAAATGATCCTCTACTGTACTCGTACAACTAGTTAGGTGACACATTATACATATAGTATCTTAGGTGCTTTATGTATTATTACACATTGTTTCATTTAATCATCACAATGGCTTATGAGATAATCTTATTTTCTTCATTACAGATTAAGAAATTGAGGTTCAAAGGGGAAAATAAATTTATCCAAAGTCAGATAATGACTTTGGGTATTAAATCTCAGAGCATGTAACTCCAGAGATTATCTGTTTTCTAAAACAGCATGCTATTTCTCTTGACTCATTCAGGTTCCTTCCCCCCCCCTTTTTTTTTTTTGGCATAATCCTGGATAATGGGAATATTGTGTGTAATATTGTGTGTGTGTGTGTGTGTGTGTGTATGTACATTTGAGTATGTATTTTGTGTAGTAAATCAGGGTCGGGGTCATAGTAGGTAGTAGATAATTCATTCACTCAAAAGGGTTTCACTTAAGAATGTAGTGAAGAGATTACCTGCAGATGTATGGGCAGGCCTAAGGATCCCAACAGAATGGTGAGGCACCCAGAGACTAGCCATAGTGGGACACCATTGCCACTCTTAGGTCTGAAGGTGCCAAGGGAGGGAATTTCGTTACAAGAGCCTGGTGAGATGCTAGCCACCTACTTAGGTAAGTTACCTGTTCTTTATTATCTTGCTTACGTGTGGTCTCATACCAGTCTGTGGTCTATTAGAAACTGGGACACACAGCAGGAGGTAAACACAGGCAAGTAAGTGTTAACACTTGAACTCTGCCTCCTGTCAGATAAGCCACAGCATTAGACTCTCATAGGAAGGTGAGCCCTATCGTGAACTGCACATACAAGGGATCTAGGTTGGGTACTCCTTATGAGAACCTAATGCCTGATGACCTGAGGTGGAAAAGTTCCATCCTAAACCATCAGCAACATCCACCCCCTCACCCCATCCATTGAAAAATTTTCTTTCATAAAACTGGTCCCTGCTGCCAAAAAGGTTGGGGACCACTGTCATACACCATCTCCATGTAATAATAAAATAATCCTATACAAGTCCAACTTTATGATTTGTAAAACCTAACATCCAGTTTTTGACATGAAGATCAGGTTATACAGTTGCTTGGTGTGCCAGGCTTAGGCATTTAATCTCTACTCACCTGATATGGTTTGGCTGTGTCCCCACACAAATCTCATCTTAAATTGTAAACTGCCACAATTCCTACATCTTGTGAAAGGAATCTGGTGGGAGATGATTGAATTATGGGGGCAGGTCTTTCCTGGGCTACTTTCATGATAGTTAATGAGTCTCATGAGATCTGATGGTTTTAAAAATGGGAGTTTCCCTGCACAAGCTCTCTCTTTGCCTGCTGCCATTCATATAAGATGTGAATTGTTCCTTCTTTTCTTCTGCCATGATTGTGAGGCCTTCCCAGCCATCTGGAACTATAAGTCCATTAAACCACTTTTTCTTTCCAGTCTTGAGTATGTCTTTATCAGCAGCATGAAAGTTCAAGACCAGCCTGACTAACATGGTGAAACCCCATCTCTTAAAAATACAAAAGTTAGCTGGGCGTGGTGGCATGCACCTGTAATTCTGGCTACTCAGGAGGCTGAGGCAGGAGAATTAAATGGTGGAGGAGGTTAATGCAGGAGAATCGCTTGAGCCCAGGGAGTGGAAGTTGTAGTGAGCCAAGATGGTGCCACTGCACTCCAGCCTGGGCAACAGAGCTAGACTCTGTCTCAAAAATAAATAAATAAATAAAGATGGATGGGAGTTGCTGAGTGGAAAAGGGGAGGGAATGTGCTTTAAATAGAGAAGATAGCCCAAGGAAAAGCAGAAAGTCAGAAACAGTGCTTCAGGCACAGCCTGTAGAGACACAGAGTAGAGAAATGTATGACAAATATGGGTAACAGCAGGTAATTTAGAAACGAAGATGTACATGGAGAAGTAAGGGAAGGAGGGACTGGAAGTCAGGGGCTTTTAGGCTAACTGAGACATCCAAAGATGTTAAGTAAGGAAACAACACCATCAGACTTGGCTTTTAGAAAGATCTCTCTGGTAATAGATTGGAGGACTGCACGTAAGTAAGTTTCACCCCCGTATGGTTTGAGATTGCTGATAATGATGGTCTGATGTATTTAGAATGTAATATTTAGAATGAAATATATAGAATGTAAAACTGACGTGACTGTGTGGTCAATTAGATTCAATAGTGAGTGATAAAGAAAAAGTGTAATTGAGAATAACCTCCAGATTTCCTTCTTGGGCAACTGTGTGGATAATGATACTATTCATAAAGATAAAAATAAAAGAAAATGAGAAAGAATAAATCTGAATTAATGAGTTCAGATTGGCCTTACTGATGATGAAACATCTGTGGGAGATCCGATGGTGTCTTATGGGACACTGGAGATATAGAAAGGCTGAAGAAAAGATAGTAATTGAAACATAGGTGTGTGGATAAGATTGTGAAGGGGGAATGTATAAAATTCCGGACAGAATCATGACAAACTCATAGATAAGAAAATTAGAACTTATAAAAGAAACCAGTCCTGTAATTCCAGAACATTGGGAGGCCGAGGCAGGCAGATCACCTGAGGTCAGGAGTTTGAAATCAGCCTGGCTAACATGGAAACCCCACCTCTACTAAAAATACAAAAATTAGCCAGGTGTGGCGGTGGGCACCTGTAATCCTAACTACTCAGGGAAGCTGAGGCATGAGAATCGCTTGAACCCCAGAGGCAGAGGTTGCAGTGAGCTGACATCATGCCACTGCACTCCAGCCTGGGCAACAGAGTAAGACTCCATTTCAAAATAAAAAAACAAAAAGAAACCGGTCAGAACTGGTCAGGCAGGAAGAGAACAAGTTACCAGGGAAGCAGGAGAGAGAAAAATATAAAAGAAGAAGAGTTCTGTATCATTAAATGCTAAGTAGTAAAATTGAAAATGAAATGAGCCAATGGGCTTTGGAAATTCAATTTTTGTTAACCATTTTTAATAAAGCATACCTGGGGGTGGTTCCAAGACAGACAAATAGGAACAGCTCCAGCCTCCACCTCCCAGCGTGAGCAACACACAAGATGGGTGATTTCTGCATTTCCAACTGAGGTACCGGGTTCATCTCACTGGGGTGTGTCAGACAGTGGGTGCAGGACAGTGGCTGCAGCCCACCAAGTGAGAGCCGAAGCAGGGCGAGGCATCACCTCAACCAGGTAGTCCAAGGGGAAGGGAATTCCCTTTCGTAGCCAAGGGAAACTGTGACACACAATACCTGAAAAATCGGGTCACTCCCACCCTAATACTGCACTTTACAAGGGGCTTAGCAAACGGCACACCAGGAGATTATATCCTGCGCCTGGCTCGGAGGGTCCCACACCCACGGAGCCTCCCTCATTGCTAGTACAGCAGTCTGAAATCTAACTACAAGGTGGCAGCCAGGCTGGGGGAGGGGCGCCCACCATGGCTGAGGCTTGAGTAGGTAAACAAAGCCACCGGGAAGCTCAAACTGGGTGGAATCCACCACAGCTCAAGGAGGCCTGCCTGTCTCTGTAGGCTCCACCTCTGCAGACAGGGCATAGCCAAACAAAAGGCAGCAGAAACCTCTGCAGATTTAAATGTCCCTGTCCAACAGCTTTGAAGAGAGTAGTTGTTCTCCCAGCATGGAGTTTGAGATCTGAGAACGGACAGACTGCCTGCTCACTTGGGTCCCTCACTCCCGAGTAGCCTAACTGGGAGACACCCCCAACTAGGGGCAGACTGACACCACACATCACACCTCTCTGAGACGAACCTTCCAGAGGAACAATCAGGCAGCAACAATTGCTGTTCAGCAAAATTCACTCTTCTGCAGCCTCCGCTGGTGGTACCCAGGCAAACAGGGACTGGAGTGGACCTTGAGCAAACTCCAACAGACCTGCAGCTGAGGGTCCTCACTGTTAGAAGGAAAACTAACAAACAGGACATCCACACAAAAACCCCATCTGTACATCACCACCATCAAAGACCAAAGGTAGATAAGACCACAAAGATGGGAAAAAGCACTGCAGAAAGGCTGAAAATTCTAAAAATCAGAGCGCCAATCCCCCTCCAAAGGAACGCAGCTCCTCACCAGCAACAGAACAAAGCTGGATGGAAAATGACTTTGATGAGTTGAGAGAAGAAGGCTTCAGATGATCAGACTTCTCCGAGTTAAAGGAGGAAGCTCGAACCCATCGCAAAGAAGCTAAAAACCTTGAAAAAAGATTTGACGAATGGCTAACTAGAATAACCAAAGTAGAGAATGACCTGATCAAGCTGAAAACCATGACATGAGAACTATGTGACCAATGTACAGGCTCGATCAACTGGAAGAAATGGTATCAGGGATTGAAGATCAAATGAATGAAATGAAGTGAGAAGTTTACAGAAAAAGAGTAAAAAGAAATGAACAAAGCCTCCAAGAAATATGGGACTATGTGAAAAGACCAAATCTACATCTCATTGATGTGCCTGAAAGTGACGGGGAGAATGGAACCAAGTTGGAAAACACTCTGCAGGATATTATCGAGGAGAACTTCCCCAATCTAGCAAGGCAGGCTATCATTCAAATTCAGGAAATACAGAGAACGCAACAAAGATACTCTTCAAGAAGAGCAACTCTAAGACACATAATCGTCAGATTCACCAAAGTTGAAATGAGGGAAAAAATGTTAAAGGCAGCCAGACAGAAAGGTCGGGTGACCCACAAAGGGAAATCCATCAGACTAAAAGTGGATCTCTTGGCAGAAACTCTACAAGCCAGAAGAGAGTGGGGGCCAATATTCAACATTCTCAAAGAAAAGAATTTTCAACCCAGAATTTTATATCCAGCCAAACTAAGTTTCATAAGTGAAAGAGAAATAAAATCCTTTACAGACAAGCAAATGCTGAGAGATTTTGTCACCATCAGGCCTACCCTACAAGAGATCCTGAAGGAAGCACTAAACATGGAAAGGAACAACTGGTACCAGCCACGGCAAAAACATGCCAAAATGTAAAGACCATTGATGCTAGAAAGAAACTGCATCAACTATTGAGCAAAATAACCAGTTAACATCATAATGACAGGATCAAATTCACACATAACAATATTAACCTTAAATGTAAATGGGCTAAATTTTCCAATTAAAAGACCCAGACTGGCAAATTGGATAAAGAGTCAAGACCCATCAGTGTGCTGTATTCAGGAGACCCATCTCACGTGCAGAGACACACATAGGCTCAAAATAAAGAGATGGAGGAAGATCTACCAAGCAAATGGAAAACAAAAAAAGGCAGGGATTGCAATCCTAGTCTCTGATCAAACAGATTTTAAACCAACAAAGATCAAAAGAGACAAAGAAGGCCATTACATAATGGTAAAGGAATCAATTCAACATGAAGAGCTAACTATCCTAAATATATATGTGCCCAATACAGGAGTACCCAGATTCATAAAGCAAGTCCTTAGAGACTTACAAAGAGACTTAGACTCCCACACAATAATAATGGGAGACTTTAACACCCCACTGTCAACATTAGACAGATCGATGAGACAGAAAGTTAACAAGGATATCCAGGAATTGAATTCAACTCTGCACCAAGCAGACCTAATAGACATCTATAGAACTCTGCACCCCAAATCAACAGATTATACATTCTTCTCAGCACCACATCGCACTTATTCCCAAATTGACCACATAGTTGGTAGTAAAGCACTCCTCAGCAAATATAAAAGAACAGAAATTATAACAAACTGTCTCTCAGACCACAGTACAATCAAACTAGAACTCAGGATTAAGAAACTCACTCAAAACCACTCAACTGCATGGAAACAGAACAATCTGTTCCTGAATGACTACTGGGTACATAACGAAATGAAGGCAGAAATAAGGATATTCTTTGAAACCAATGATAACAAAGATACAACATACCGGAATCTCTGGGATATATTTAAAGCAGTGTGTAGAGGGAAACTTATAGCACTGAATGCCCACAAGAGAAAGCAAGAAAGACAAAAAATTGACACCCTAACATCACAATTAAAAGAACTAGAGAAGCAAGAGGAAACACATTCAAAAGCTAGCAGAAGGCAAGAAATAACTAAGATCAGAGCAGAACTGAAGGAGATAGAGACACAAAAAAGCCTTCAAAAAAATCAATGAATCCAGCAGCTGATTTTTTGAAAAGATCAACAAAATTGATAGACTGCTAGCAAGACTAATAAAGAAGAAAAGAGAGAATAATCAAATAAACGCAATAAAAAATGATAAAGGGGCTATTACCACCGACCCCACAGAAATACAAACTACCATCAGAGAATACTATAAACACCTCTATGCGAATAAACTAGAAAACCTAGAAGAAATGGATAAATTCCTGGACACACACACTCTCCCAAGACTAAGCCAGGAAGAGTTGAATCCCTGAATAGACCAATAACAGGCTCTGAAATTGAGGCAATAATTAATAGCCTACCAACCAAAAAAAAGTCCAGGACCAGTCGGATTCACAGTTAAATTCTACCAGAGGTACAAGGAGGAGCTGGTGCCATTCCTTCTGAAACTATTCCAATCAATAGAAAAAGAGGGAATTCTCTCTAACTCATTTTATGAGGCCAACATCATCCTGATACCAACGTCTGGCAGAGACACAACAACAACAAAAAGAGAATTTTAGACCAATATCCCTGATGAACATTGATGCAAAAATCCTCAATAAAATACTGGCCAACTGAATCTAGCAACACATCAAAAAGCTTATCCACCATGATCAAGTTGGCTTCATCCCTGGGATGCAAGGCTGGTTCAATATACTCAAATCAATAAACGTAATCCAGCATATAAACAGAACCAAAGACAAAAACCACATGATTATATCAATAGATGCAGAAAAGGCCTTTGACAAAATTCAACAGCCCTTCATGCTAAAAACTCTCAATAAATGTGGCATTGATGGAACATAACTCAAAATAATAAGAGGTATTTATGACAAACCCACAGCCAATATCATACTGAATGGGCAAAAACTGGCAGCATTCCATAGAAAACTGGCACAAGACAGGGATGCCCTCTCTCACCACTCCTATTCAACATAGTGTTGGAAGTTCTGGCCAGGGAAATCAGGCAAGAGAAAGAAATAAAGGGTATTCAATTAGGAAAAGAGGAATTCAAATTGTCCCTGTTGGCAGATGACATGATTGTGTATTTAGAAAACCCCATCATCTCAGCCCAAAATCTCCTTAAGCTGATAAGCAACTTCAGCAAAGTCTCAGGATAAAAAATCAATGTGCAAAAATCACAAGCATTCTTATAAACCAGTAACAGACAAACAGAGAGCCAAATCATGAGTGAACTCCCATTCACAATTGCTTCAAAGAGAATAAAATACCTAGGAATACAATTTACAAGGGATGTGAAGGACCTCTTCAAGGAGAACTACAAACCACTGCTCAATGAAATAAAAGAGGACACAAAAAAATGGAAGAACATTGCATGCTCATGGATAGGAAGAATCAATACTGTGAAAATGGCCATACTGCCCAAGGTAATTTATAGATTCAATGCCATCCCCATTAAGCTACCAATGACTTCCTTCACAGAATTGGCAAAAACTACTTTAAAGTTCATATGGAACCAAAAAAGAGCCCGCATTTCCAAGACAATCCTAAGCCAAATGAACAAAGCTGGAGGCATCATGGTACCTGACTTCAAACTATACTACAAGGCTACAGTAACCAAAACAGCATGGTACAGGTACCAAAACAGAAATATAGACCAATGGAACAGAACAGAGCCCTCAGAAATAATACCACATCTACAACCATCTGATACTTGACAAACCTGACAAAAACAAGAAATGGGGAAAGGATTCCCTATTTAATAAATTGTGCTGGGAAAACTGGCTAACCATAAGTAGAAAGCTGAAACTAGATGCCTTCCTTACACCTTATACAAAAATTAATTCAAGATGGATTAGAGACTTAAATGTTAGACCTAAAGCCATAAAAACCCTAGAAGAAAACCTAGGCAATACCATTCAGGACACAGGCATGGGCAAGTACTTCATGTCTAAAACACCAAAAGCAATGGCAACAAAAGCCAAAATTGACAAACGGGATCTAATTAAACTGGAGAGCTTCTGCACAGCAAAAGAAACTACCATCATAGTGAACAGGCAACCTACAGAATGGGAGAAAATTTTTGCAATCTACTCATCTGACAAAGGACTAATATCCAGAACCTACAAAGAACTCAAACAAATTTACAAGAAAAAACAAACAACCCCATCAAAAAGTGGGCAAAGGATATGAACAGACACTTCTCAAAAGAAGACATTTATGCAGCCAACAGACACATGAAAAAAATGCTCATCACCACTAGCCATCAGAGAAATGCAAATCAAAACCACAATGAGGTAACATCTCACACCAGTTAGAATGGCAATCATTAAAAAGTGAGGAAACAACAGGTGCTGGAGAGGATGTGGAGAAATAGGAACACTTTTACACTGTTGCTGGGACAGTAAACTAGTTCAACCATTGTGGAAGACAGTGTGGCCATTCCTCAAGGATCTAGAACTAGAAATACCATTTGACCCAGCCATCCCATTACTGGGTATATACCCAAAGGATTATAAATCATGGGGCTATAAAGACACATGCACATGTATGTTTATTGTGATACTATTCACAATAGCAAAGACTTGGAACCAACCCAAATGTCCATCAGTGATAGACTGGATTAAGAAAATGTGGCACATATACACCATGAAATACTATGCAGCCATAAAAAGGGAGGAGTTCATGTCCTTTGTAGGGACAAAGATGCATCTGGAAACCATCATTCTCAGCAAACTATCACAAGAACAGAAAACCAAACACTGCATGTTCTCACTCATAGGTGGGAATTGAACAATGAGAACACTTGGACACAGGAAGGGGAACATCACACACCAGGGCCTGTTGTGGGGGGAGGGGGGAGGGATAGCATTAGGAGATATACATAATGTAAATGACGAGTTAATGGGTGCAGCACACCAACATGGCACTACATACGTAACAAACCTGCACATTGTGCACGTGTACCCTAGAACATTAAATATAATAATAATAATAAAAAAGCATACCTACCTACTCCGAGGTACTCTTATAGGAGCTAGGGATATAGCAATGAAGAAAACACAGAAATCCCTTTCATCATGAAGCTTACACTCTAGACAATAACAAATAAACATATTCCATAAGTAAAAAGTAAATTTGATTTAACTTTGAAGATAAAAGTGTTATGGGAAAAAATAAAATGGGGGAAAAAGGAAGGGGTGGTGAAAGGAGGCCATGGAGGAGGATGACTTGAGTCAACATTGTTGGCTAGGTGACCTTCAGGCAAACACATGAAAGACACGAAAGAGTGAGCCATGAGGATATCTGGGGAAGAGATTTCAGGTGGAAGAAGTGGCTCCTGGAAAGGCTACAGACATCCCTGGCATGTTTGAAAAATATGGAGGAGGCCAGTGAGGCTGGAGGAGGGTGAGCAAGGAAAAAGCAATGGAGTTGGGGTCAGAGAGTTCTGCTCATCTAAGACCTTGTGAGCTGTTGTAGGAACTTTGAATTTCACTTATTGTGAAATGGTGAGTCCTCTGGAGGGTTTTGACAAGAAGACTGACATGACCTGACTCCTCCTGTTTTAAAGACTCACTCTGTCTACAGGAAGGAGAATAGACTGTTGGGTGCAGGAGAGGACATATTAGGGTGGGGGTGAAAAGAGGGTGCTAAATAAAATGCTCGTACAACCCTCTAGGCAAGAGGCGCTGGTCAGACCAGGTAGCCAAGGTGGTGAGAACAGAGCAGCTTCTAGATATTTTCTCAAGATAGTGCCAGCAGAGTTTTCTGATGGAGATGATGTATGAAACTATGCATAAGCAAGTCCATAAAGAACAAGTAACTCACATGAGAACAGGGTATGAGATGAAGAGAGGAGCCACTGTTTTTGGCCTGAGAACTTGGAACAATGCAAATGTTATTGGCTGAGGTGGGGAAATAATGGATAGAACAAGTTTGGGTAGGGGAGAAATCAGGAGTTCAGTTTAGGACATAGGAAGTTTGACATTCTGTTAAATATTCTGTTGGAATAGGTAGTTAGTATGCAAATATAGAGTCTGTGCTCAGTTCATGGTATTTAAAGCCATAAGACAGGTTGAGTTCATCAAATGGAAGAGAAGAGGATTAAAGACGGACCCCTGGAGCCCTCTAATATTAAGAGATGGAGAAGACAAATCACTGAAAGAGTGGCCAATGAGGTAGAGGAAAAATCGAGTGCATGTGTTATCCTCAAAATCAAGTGAAGAAAATGCAGCAAGAGGAGTCTACCGATCAACCACACCAAATCCTGCCATTAAATCGAGTAGGCTGTGGAATGAGAATTGATCATTGAATTTAACAATGTCATTGAGGACTTTGAAACAGCATTTCACTGTAACAGTAGAGGCAACCCACTGAGTAAGATGAGTTTAAAAGAGACATTTGAAATACTGAGGAGTTTTGTTGCAAAGAGGAGCAAATAAATGAAGATCAGTCGGTGGAGGAGTGGGGGCAGCAGAAGGAGTTGTATTGTTGTTATTGTCACAGATGAGAGATGGCTACAAACCATATTACAGTGGGTTGAAGAGTGAATGGAAGTTGAAAAAAGGCTGGGCACAGTGGCTCATGCCAGTCATTCCAGCACTTGGAGAGGCCAAAGCGGGCAGATCACTTGAACCCAGTAGTTCGAGACCAACCTGGGCCATATAGCCAAACCCCATCTCAACAGGAAAAAAAAAAAAAAACCCAAAAAGTTACCCTGGCATAGTGACGCATGCCCGTAGTCCCAGCTATTTGGGAAACTGAGGTGGGAGGATCAACTGAGCCCAGGATATCGAGGTTACAGTGAGCTATGATCACGCTACTGCACTTCAGCCTAGGCAACAGAGTGAGACCTTGTCTCGGAAAAAAAAAGAAAAGAAGAAAGAAAAAGAAAAAACAAATGATTCTTTCAGAAAGCTTGGTTGTAAAGGGATGGAGTAAGAGAAGGTACTAACCAAAGGATTATTCAGGGCAGAAGAAACGTTTGCTTCCTGTCTTTTTAAAGAAAAATACTGATGAATTGTGGCCCTGAGAAGGTAGAAGAATTTGGGCCCCAGGGCACAGGTAGATGGTGCTGCCTGAACAGAATGCAGGCAGTCCTTAATTCAGCGTGCAGTAAGGATAAAGACGGAGGGAGTTGGAGATGTTTGTAGATGTGAGCATTGAGTGATCAGGGGGATTGTACTCGCTGGTTTCTATTTTCTTTGCAAAGTAGAAGAAACAGCCATTTCCTGAGAGTTGGGAGAACAGCGGAGATGTAGGAAGAAGTGCAGAGATCCTGGGCTCAGGTGATGAGGGAAACTCATGAGAGGGCATATGATTTGGAATGCTTGTTATTTGCTCTCTCCTGCTGGCTGAACACAAACTACTCTTCTCTAAGCACCCAAACATAGACACACAGCCACACACAAACATAGGTATGCAAATAGGAAAAAATGCAGCTGAGCATCATCTCTCAAATACCTCACTAGGATTGTAACATTCTTTCTTTTATTTACTATATAGCATATGCTAGGTGTGGGGCAGAATTCAAAGATAGCCTCCCGTGATCCTTACTTCCTGATAGTCATGGCTTTGTGTAATCCCCTCCTCTTAAGTGTGAGCTGGATCTAAAAACTTGCTGTCAACGAACAGAACACAGCAAAGGGATGAGATGTCACTTCTGAGATTAGATTATGGAAGACTATGACTTGTCTTGCTCACCCTCTTGCTTGCTTCCTACCAGTGGAAATTGACTTTCTTGTTCTAAGCTGCCCCATGGAGAGGCCACGTGGCAAAGAATTGAGGGTGGCCTCCAGCCAACAGCCAGCAAGGAACTGTGGCCTTCAGCGGGAAGAGCGGAATCTAACTAACAACCTTATGAGTGAGCTTGGAAGCAGATCCTTCCCCAGTTGAGACTTGAGATGACTATAGACCCAGTTGACATCTTGACTGTAGCCTATGAAAGACCCTAAAGCAGGCGACCCAGCTAAGCCAAGGCCAGGTTCCTGACCCATAGGAACTGTGAGATAATAAACATTTTTTTTTGTAAACCACTAAGTTGTGGGATAACTTGTTACACAGCAACAGATGACTAATACACTCACAGATTTTACACTTCTGTTTCTAAAGTACACAGGCCACTTTAAATAACTAAAACTTTCCCTGTCCCTGAGTATTTACCATGACAATAACAAAATAAATATATTGCATAGAATGGGCAAGAATTGGGTAGGAAGTGGAAGAGAAGTTTAAAGGAAAAGTGGGGAAATTGATTAGGATATAAATCAGTAATTTCACCTGTATGGGAGCAGACATAGGATACAAGACAACCCAGAGGAATGAAAAAGTGAAGGAGAAAAAGAAAAGGATTTTGAACAAAGAGAGTGGAGGAATGAAGGAGACAAACCCTCCCCAAACTTGCTTTAAATAAGCACTAAATAAACCCAGTGTTTAAGGAATGGATAAATGAGTAGCCCTTGCCACAATTCAGCCAAGATTCCTCAGTGTAGACACTGATTTTAGACAGTGAAATAGCAAATTGTGATACAGAAGCAAGTCAGTTGCCCAAGATAGCTCAGTGCCTATCTAGTGGGATAGGGCATTGGATTAAGTTCTTTAGGTTCGGTGGCACAGTACAGCATTACCTCACGTCTAGGCCTCAATAATTATGAGGCACATTGTCAGGTCTGTGCAGCCCCAGCCTCATCCCCCAGAAACCAATCTGCTGCTCCCATCTGCATGGTTAGGACACATCCATTTTGAACAACTTGATCGTATTCCACTGGGCACAGATGATCAGTCCAAGTTAAGCTAGTCAAACTTCGCCTTTGTTCTCCCAAATCACAGACCTCTTAATGCAACAGTGACAATATCATCAATCCTCTAAGTGTAAAAAGAGCATGTAGTATATCTATACATTCTGTCTAGTTATAATCCTTTTCTATTTCTTATTGGTTGTCTAGTCTGAGTAATATGGATAACATTTCTTTAATAAAATAAAAATAATACAGAGGTCCTAGTTAAATGGAGCCCAAATTAGATTTGAATCAAGAACTCCTGGATTTAGTCTCCCACACTATCTGTTTTTGTCTTTTAAGAAAAAGGCAGATTATTTGGACTGGGATCCTGATTTCATTATGTTTTCAATATTTAAAAGGATCCTACTAATGTCTCCTCTGAGTGTTAAATATGTTTATGATTCAAGTCCCCAGTTCTGGTGTTCAGTATAAGGAAAATTACATGTCAGAAATAGAATCTGTACTCCCAGAAAGAAAATTGCTACTCTTGGGTGTCTTTTTAAAGGTTCTGAGATTCATGATGGTGCTTCTGCCAAAATAGAGAAGCTAGTTCAGATCTGACTCTCATGAAAGTAAATTTTCAAAACTTAAAGCAATTCATTGAGTTATCAATTTGAGAATATAAGAACTAAATTTAAATCCTTCTTGACCTATATTACGATCTGCCACAAAAATCCTGGTGGACGTTCCAAGCCAGTTCAAAACGCTCTGCATCTTCAAATCATTCTATTGCATTCACGTCATCCCCCATAGTTCCACCTTTTCCCTTTTCTTGTTTTGATTTATAGTACTTGGAGTTCTTTGATGCTTTCTCTCACCTTTTATCTAATCATTCTCCAGGTTGTACAAATTATTTCCCCCAAATGTCTCCTATGTATGTCCTCTTTTTATTATTCCTTCAACATCACTGTGGCACAGAACAGCATTACCTTACATGTAGGCCTCAATATGTATGGGGCACATTGTCAGGTCTTTGCAGCCCAGCCTCATCTTCCAGGAACCGACCTGCTTCTCCCATCTGCATGGTTAGGACACAACCATTTTGAACAACTTGATCATATTCCACTGGTCACAGATGATCAGTCTGAATTAGGCTAATCAAAATCTGTCCCTAAGATTAACAAAAGAATCGGTTTCTGTGATGATGGAAAATGTAGGATTCGGGTTGCTGGTCATCATCTTCTTCCTGTGTGTACCAAAAAAGAGACCGGGCACGGTGGTTCACGCCTATAATCCCAGCACTTTGGGAGGCCGAGGCAGGAGGATCACCTGAGGTTGGGAGTTTGAGACCAGCCTAATCAACATGGAGAAACCACGACTCTACTAAAAATACAAAAAATTAGCCGGGTGTGGTGGCACATGCCTGTAATTCCAGCTACTCAGGAGGCTGAGGCAGGAGAATCGTTTGAACCCGGGAGGTGGAGGTGGCAGTGAGCCGAGACTGTGCCACTCACTCTGCTTGGGCAACAAGAGCGAAACTCCATCTAAAACAAAAAAAGAGAGAGAGAGAGAGAGTGCCCATCTTCAAGAGAGAGAAGGAAACAAATATATAGATAAGAGCAAAGACAGAAATTAGAGGCAGAGGTCTGATAGTGGTCACTTTCCCTGTTGCTATTACTCCTCAGGCCTGCTGCTGCATTCCAATCCTTTATAATGAACTCCTTTTTAAATTTCAGTAATTTAAATAGCTCTAACTAAAACACTGTGGGAATCTCCTCATTGTTCCCCCTGCTTCCTGTCTTTCCCTATTTGTATCCATCCTGTATACCACTGTAGGAGAGGCCAAATTTACCCCTACTCACTTAGAGGTTTTTGGCTGGGCCTGAGACTGAAATTGGCGTAAGACAGACTACTTGCAGAAAAGCATACACATTTATTTAATACAAGTTTTGCATGGCACAAGAGTCCTCATAAAAAATGAAGACCCCAAGATGCAGTTACAGTTGAAGATTTCGATACTGAATTGGACAAAGAGCAGCAAACTGTGAAAATGTGACAAGGCCAAGGGGTTTAGGCTAGGGGAGTTAACTAAGCGGAGATGTGATTAGGAAGATAAGGGTTAATTTAATAAGGTTTGTTTGCACAGATTCCCCTCAGCTTCACCTTTCCCCTGCTGATGAGAATGGAACTTTCCCTCTGGAATAGGAAGGACATCTTTCACATGGGACTTTCGTCGCCTGCTGTTAAGAAACAGAAGGAAAGTCAGAGTGACCTTCTTGCACCTGCTGTTTTCCAAGTACCTTCAACTCCAAATAATCAGTATTCCAGAGCAGCATATTGTGACACCATGTTCTTAACTCCTTCACCACTGACAGACAGATAAATTGGAATCAGTGTGTGAAAGCTCTTAATTTTCAGATTAAGGAATTAAGACTTTTTGTATAATCAAATGGAACTATGTGCAGTTGTAGGGAGGGGGCCACGTGGGGGAAAAGCTAATTTTACTAAGTGAAGCTAACTCAGTTTAATAAATAGTTTTAGAAATTTTTAGTGGTTAACAAAAGACTGCATCCCTCTGATGCAAGAACTGCCCATGTTTCATCTTGTCCGAGGTTGACCATCCCCTTGTGCTCTGAATGTGACTCTTCCGGGTCCTCAGGGACCACACCAGCGAGCAACATCGCCACCTACTGGGAGTTAGAGAAATTACAGAATTGGATTACCTATTCAAATATTCTTGGATTTCAGGGTTTAAAGGTATATTTAAAAATCCTGTTTTTTAAATAAGAAACATAAACAAGTTCCAGTTGTGTTTAATGATAATTGTTATAGTTTATGTCATAAAGGTATTGTTAAATTATAACTCTTACACTTGAACTCTGGGAAGGCTGCAATTTAGGAATTGATGCTGTCTTTGAGTAATTCACATTTTAACTCTCAATTGGTGTCATTAAATCACCAGCATTAAATCAAGAAACTATAGCCTATGTGTTTAGCAATAGATGGGCATTAGGGCACATATAACTCTGTGATTCTCCATTCAAACTGGGTGGAAGAATAAATGTAATTAAATTAAAAGGCATCTTGCTAGAGGGAAAAGTTGTTCAGTGTTACTCTTGGTAATGGATGCTCTTTTCTTTAGTTAATTTACAAGAGGTAATCTAGTGTTTTAAGTAGCAAAATGATATTTGCCTAAAGTTGTTCCTTGCTTCACCATGAATAGCAAAAGAAAAAGAGAAGAAAGACGGACAAGTAATTAAGTAATGTATGACACCTTGAAAACTGTAAAAATCTAAGAACATGTAAATTAAATGAGGAAAATAAAATTGCTGTAATTGCAACTGTGGAAAAATATGCATGCTTATGGAATGGGATCCCAGGAAGTCAAGCTGTGTTTCTCCTTATGGAACTCTTCATGTTAAAGCATTTGCATGTTCTCTACGGTACCTTTGCCATGTATCATAATCCTAACCATATTAATCTAGTTTTGGCCAAGGTCTGAAGCCCCTGTACCACTTCCTTCTATAGAACCTTCCCTGGGCTCTTTAATCCACTGACTTCATATGGATTAGATTTCAATTTGCCATAAACCTTCAGGCTTGCTGTTGAACCTCTCCCTGTCTTCAATACTCTCCTTAATACTGCATTTGAAAAGTTAGGAAGGTACAGTCCACTCTCAATTAGAAAATCATAACATTGCAGCATCAAGCACATACACAATCTCCAGAGGACAGTGAAAACAGTTCTTTACTTTGGTCCTCAGACAATTATTAATCCATGTGGAATCCAGTTCCCATGAACATAAGGATGTCTCTTTCTTCCTCTTTCTTTCTCTGTCTTCCTCTTTCTTCTCTTCTCTCCTTTCATGCCCTCTCATTTTACTCCTTTCTCATCCCTCAGGGTCATCTGGTTCCATCAAATTTACCCCTTGGTGAAGCTAGAGCAGAGAAAAGTGGGGAGAGTAAGTCACATCCCTTAAGTCTCACATAGGAAAGGATAAAGGACAGTGGTCCTTTGAGGTCCATCCTCAGAGTGAAATATCTAAAAGACAGACAAAACTTTCTCTTACTGATATTGTCTTCATTTTAAAACATAGCAAAGCTTCTCCTTTCTGCATCTATGTAAATTCCCTATTTATTACTGTCTTTTGATATTGCCTGGGATTGGAGTGGAAGCATGATTTAAGTGGGGAAACACCGAACCCGGGAAAGAGATGAGGAAGGGTTGAAGTTCTACTTGGGGTGGGGGTGGATGTGAGCCCACTGCATGACCCAGTCAGACTCCCCACTCTCTCTCCGCTAGTCAGGCGAGCTTAGCATGCTTCCTTCCTCCCCATGGGGGATTTCCAGCCAATCTGCTAGACCTACAATTTATAAAGGATAGCTTGTGTTGCATAAAAGGATGGTAGCGGTCTCTTTCATATCAGTTACACAATGAGGCCTCTGAGAGAACTCTACATTTGCATTCGGTTGCTTAAAATAATAGTTATGATCTGTGCCGAAAAGGGAAGGCCAGACTTTCTGTTTCATGTGTCTGACCATGAGACCTCCGGTCTGTAGCTATTTTTCCTGCTGTAATTTCTTCCATCTGTTGTATTGTGGTACAAGGACAGAGGGAAACCATTCACAAGCTTAGGTGAGATTTCTTTTGATGACAAGGTAGATGCTAATGGAAAGCCAATGAGAGTGAAACTCAGAGACATTGCATTATGATTGACTTTGGGTTGTGCAGTTTACCAAAAATTAAACTATTCTTACATTTTTTCAGATGACTGGTTATGCCTTCGCTAGTCACCATATGTGAGCTGATCAAAGCTACAAGTGCCAGTTACTGAAATGCTGGGCCTATTAATGTGTTGGAAGAAGAAGCAGGAGAGCCTACGTGACTGAGCTAAAAATTTAACCCATCTTAAGAAACGGATCAGAGTTTGTTTAACATTCTATCTCCAATATTTGATCTATGCTTGGGACCCAAGAACGGCCAAAAGTTTCCAGAAGTAACTATTATATGATAGCAGGTGTTGTCAATGCTGACTGCACTTTAGAATTTAAAAGTACCACTATGGAGGCCTAACCTCAGAGCAGTTAAATGAGAATCTCTAGGATGGAGCCCAGGCAATAACAGTCTTTAAAAGCTCCTCAGGTGATGTGCATCCAGGGCTGAGAACTAGTACTAGTAGGTAGATTACAATGGTAGGCAAGCTTACATTCTGATCTTATTTTCATGACATTCATTTATAATGGACAGATTTGCAAACTGTAATTGCATAATTAATGTCTCAATTTAAAATTCTGACCAATAATTATAGTTTCTGATGTAGCAGTTTACCAAACAGTATCTAGCAGATTGTTTTTTTAATTTAAATTTTATTTTAGATTCGGGGGAGCATGTGCATGTTTGTTATATGGGTAAATTGTACACTGGTGGGGATCTGGGCTTCTAGTGTACCCATTATCCAAAGGGTAAACATTGTACCAAATAGTTAACTTTTCGACCTCACTCTCTCCCACTCACCCCACTTTTGATGTCCTCGGTGTCTATTACTTCCATCTTTGTGTCCATATGTACCAATTGCTTAGCTTCCACTTATAATTGAGAACATGTGGTACTTGTGTTTCCATTTTCTAGTTAGTTTTCTTAGGATAATGGCTTCCAGCTCCATCCATGTTACTGCAAAGGACATAATTTTATTTTTTTATGGCTGCATAATATTCCATGGTGTATAGATACCACATTTTCTTTATCCAGTCAATTGATGGAAACTTAGGTCGGTTCTATGACTTTGCTATTGTGAATAGCACCGTGGTGAACAGAAGTACAGGTGTCTTTTTTGTATAATGATTTATTTTCCTTTGGGTAGATACCCAGTAATGGGCTTACTAGATCAAATTGTAGTTTTCTTTTTAATTCCTTGGGACATACTTCTGCTGTTTTCCATAGAGATTGAACTAATTTATATTCCCACCTACAGTGTATAAGCATTTCCTTTTCTCTGCATCCATGCCAACATTTGTGGTTTTAAAAATTGTTTTGATAAACCATTCTGACTGATGAAAGATAACTCACTGTAGTTTTAATTTTCATTTCATAATTAGTGATGTTGAGCATTTTTTCATGTGTTTTTTGGCCAATCTATTCTACGATCAGGATGAGCATCTATTTCAAATTATGGATTAATCAGCCCATTGCAAGCTGTAGTCCAGACAATTTCATATGAAGTCACCCTACCCATTATCTTATTATCAATTCTACTGATAAGAATATTCATGTCCTTTGCTCAGTTTTTGAGTTGTTTGCTTTTTTCTTGTTGAGTTGTTTAAGTTCCTTATAGAGTTTAAATATTAATTTTTTTTGTCAGCGGCAAATATTCTGTTCCATGATGTAAGTTGTCTGTTTGTTGTTTATTTCTTTTGCTGTGGAGAAGTTTTTAGTTTATTTAAGTACTATTTGTCTGTTTTTCGTTTTGTTATATTTGCTTTTGGGTTCTTCATCATAAATTCTTTGCCTAGGTCAATGTCTGGAAGAATTTTTTCTAGATTTTCTTCTAGGACATTTATAGTTTCCCAAAACTTACTTCCTTTTTTTTTTTGTTTTCCTGGAGACAGAGTCTTGCTCTGTCGCCAGGCTGGAGTGCAGTAGAGCCATCTCAGCTCACTGCAACCTCTGACTCCCTGATTCAAGTGATTCTCCTGCCTCACCCTACCAAGTAGCTGGGATTAAACGCATGCGCCACCATGCCTAGCTAATTTTTGTATCTGTGGTAGAGACAGGGTTTCACCATATTGGCCAAGATGGTCTCGATCTCCTGCCTCGGCCTCCCAAAGTGCTGGGATTACAGACATGAGCCACCGTGCCTTGCCCAGACCTTACTTTTAAGTTGTTAATATATCTTGAGTTGATTTTTATATATGATGAGAGATAGGGGTCCAGTTTCATTCTTCTGCATATAGCTATCCAATTTCCCTGGTATTATTTATTGACTAGAGTGTCCTTTCCCTATCGTTTATTTTGGTCAACTTTGTCAAATATCAGTTGGTTGTAGGTATGTGGCTCTATTTCCAGATTCTCTACTCTGTTCCACTGATCTATGTGTCTATTTTTTTTTTTTTTTTTTTTTTTTACCAATACCATGCTGTTTTAGTTACTATAGTCTCGTAGTATAATTTGATGTCAGGCAATGTGATTGATATGCTTTGGCTGTGTACCCACCCAAATCTCATCTAGAATTCCTACATGTTGTGGGAGGGACCCAGTGGGGAGGTAATTAAATCATGGGGGCAGGTCTTTCCCATGCTGTTCTCATGATAGTGAATAAGTCTCATGAGATCCGATGGTTTTATAAGGGGGAGGTTCCCTGTGCAAGCTCTCCCTCTTTGCCTTCCACCCTCCATGTAAGACATGAGTTGCTCCTCCTTGACTTCCACCGTGTTCATGAGGCCTCCCCAGCCATATGGACCTGTAAGTACATTAAACCTCTTCCTTTTATAAATTGCCCAGTCTTGAGTATGTCTTTATCAGCCCCATGAAAATGGTATAGTAAATTGGTACCAGTGGAATGGGGCACTGCTGAAAAGATACCTGAAAATGTGGAAGCAACTTGGGAACTGGGTAACAGGCAGAGGTTGGAATAATTTGGAGGGCTTAGAAGAAGACAGAAAAACGTGAGAAAGTTTGGGACTCCCTAGAGACTTGTTGAATGGCTTTGACCAAAATGTTGATAATGATATGGATAATGAAATCCAGGCTGAGGTGATCTCAGAAAAAAATGAGAAACTTGTTGGGATCTGGAGCAAAGGTGACTCTTGTTATGTATTAACAAGGAGACAGGTTGCATTTTGCCCCACCCTAGAGATTTGTGGAACCTTGAACTTGAGAGAGATGATGTAGGGTATCTGACGGAATAAATTTCTAAGCAGCAAAGCATTCAAGAGGTGACTTGGGTGCCAAAGGCATTCAGTTTTAAAAGGGAAACAGAGCATAAGTGTTCAGAAAATTTGCAGCCTGACAATGTGATAGAAAAGAAAATCCCATTTTCTGAGGAGAAATTTAAGCCAGCTGCAGAAAATTACATAAGTACCAACGAGCCCAGTGTTAATCACCAGGGCAAAGGGGAAAATGTGTCTAGGGCATTTCAAAGTTCTTCATGGCAGCTCCTCCCATCACAAGCCCAGAAGTTTAGCAGGAAAAAATGGTTTTGTGGGCCAGGCCCAGGGTCCCTCTGCTGTGTACAATGTAGAGACTTGGTGCCCTGCATCCTAGCTGCTCCAGCATGACTACAGGGGCCAAGGTACAGCTTGGGTTGTTACTTCACGGAAGTCAAGAATTGAGGTTTGGGAACCTCTGTGTAGATTTTAAAGGATGTACATAAATTCCTGGATGCCTAGGCAGAAGTTTGCTGCAGGGGTGGGGCCCCCACGGAGAACCTCTGCTAAGGTAGTGTGGAAGGAAAATGTGGGTTTGGAGCCCCCCCACAGAGTCCCTACTGGGGCACAGTTTACTGGAACTGTGAGAAGGGGGTCACTGTCCTTCAGACCCCAGAATGGTAGATCCACTGACAGCTTGCACCATATGCCTGGAAAAGCTGCAGACACAATGCCAGCCCATGAAAGCAGCTGGGAGGGAGACTGTACCCTGCAAAGCCACAAGGCAGAGCTGTCCAAGGCTATGGGAGCCCACCTCCTGCATCAGCGTGACCAGGATGTGAGACATGGAGTGGAAGGAGATCATTTTGGAGCTCTAAGATTTAACTGCCCCACTGGATGTCAGATTTGCATGAGGCCTGTAGCCTCTTTGTTTTAGCCAAATTCACCCATTTGGAATGGCTGTATTTACCCAATGCCTGTACCCCCAGTTGTATCAAAGAGGTAACTAATTTGCTTTTGATTTTATAGGCTCATAGGCAGAAGGTAATTGCCTTATCTTGGATGACACTTTGGACTGTAGACTATTGAGTTAGTGGTGAAATGAGTTAAGACTTTGGAAGACTGTTGGGAAGGCATGATTGGTTTTGAAATGTGAAAACATGAGATTTGAGAGGGGCCAGGGTTAAAATGATATGGTTTGGCTGTGTCCCCACCCAAATCTCATCTTGAATTCCTAAATGTTGTGGGAGGGACCCAGTGGTAGGTAATTGAATCATGGGGGTAGTTCTTTCCCATGCTGTTTTCATGATAGTGAATAAGTCTCATAAAATCTGATGGTTTTATTAGGGGGAGTTTCCTTGCACAAGCTCTTTCTCTTTGCCTGCTGCCATCCATGTAAAATGTTACTTGCTCCTCCTTGCCTTCCATCATGATTGTGATGCCTCCCAACCATGTGGAAATGTAAGTCTGTTAAACCACTTTCTTTTGTAAATTTCCCAGTCTTGGGTATGTCTTTATCAGCAGCATGAAAATGGACTAATACAGTGACACCTCCAGCTATGTTCTTTTTGCTTAGGATTGCTTTGGCTAGTCAGCCTTGTTTGATTCCATATGAACTTTAGGATTGTTTTTCTAATTCTGTGTAACAAAATGACTTTAGTAATTTGATAAGGATTGTGTTGAATCTATAGATTGCTTTGATTAGTATGGCGATTTTAACAATATTGATTTTTCTTGTCCATAAGCATGGGCTATTTTTCCATTTGTTTGTGTCATTTGTGATTTCTTTTATTAGTGTTTTGTAGTTCTATTTATAGAGATCTTTCACTGCCTTGGTTAAATGTATTCCCAGGTATTTTAATGTTTTGTAGCTATTGTAAATAGGATTGGGTTTTTGATTGGTTCTCATCTTAAATATTATTGGTATAAAAAATGTTACTGGTTTTTTAATGTTGATTTTGTATCCTGAAACTTTACTGAAGTCGCTTAAGTCTCAGAGTCTTTTGGAGGAGTTTTTAGGGTTTTCTAGGTATATGATATATCATCAGTAAACAGAGATAATTTTACTACCTCTTTTCCAATATGCATATTTTTCATATCTTTCTCTTACTTGATTTGATGCTCTGGCTAGTACTTCTAGTACTGTGTTGAAAAGGAGTTGTGAGAGTGGACATCCTTGTCTTATTCCAGTTCTTAGAGGGAATGTTTTCAACTTTTTCCCATTCAGTATGATGTTGGATGTGATTTTGTCATATATGGCTGTATGGCTCCTATTCTTTTGAGGTATGTTTTTCTGATGCTAGTTTGTTGAGGGTTTTTATCATAGAAGGATGTTGGATTTTATCAAATGCCTTTTTTTCAGCAGCTATTGATTTGATCATATGGTTTTTGTTTTTACTTACTTTTATGTGGTAAATCACATTTATTGATTTGCCAATGTTGAACTATCCTTACATTCCTGGAATAAAACCCACTCAATTGTGATGAATTATTTTTTTGATGTGGTGTTGAATTTGGTTTGCTAGTATTTTGTTGAGGATTTTTTCATCTACATTCATCAGGGATATTGGCCCGTAGTTTTCCTTTTCTGTTGTGTCCTTGTCTGATTTGGTATCAGGGTGACGCTGGTTTCATAGAATGAGGGAGAAATTCCTTCTCCTTGACTTTTTGGAACAATTTCAGTAAGACTCATACCAGGTCTTTTTTATACATCTGGTAAAATTTGGTGGTGAGTCCATCTGGTCCTAGGCTTGTTGGAAGATTTTTTATTACTGGTTCAATTTCATTACTCATTATTGGTTTATTCAGGACTTCTAATTCTTACTTATTCAATCTTGGGGTGTTGTATGTTTTCAGGAATTTATCCATTTTCTCTAGGTTTTCCAGTTTGTGCACATAGATGTGTATGTCACAGTAGTCTCTGATGATTATTTGTATTTCCATTTTATTAGTTGTAATGTCACCTTTCTCATTTCTGATTGTGCTTATTTGAATCTCCTTATTTTTTCTTGGTTAATCTAGCTAGTGGTCTGTCAATTTTTTTATCCTTTCAAAGAACTAACTTTTTGTTTTGTTGATCTTTTATATAACTTTTTTTGTCTCAATTTCATTTTGTTATGCTCTGATTTTTGTTATTTATTTTGTTCTGCTAGCTTGAGGTTTGGATTGCTCTTGTTTTTCTAGTTTCTTGAGGTGCAATGTTAGGTTGTTACTTTGAGATCTTTCTACCTTTTAAATGTAATCTAGCAGGTTCTTTTTTTTTTTTTTTTGAGACGGAGTCTCGCTCTGTCACCCAGGCTGGAGTGCAGTGGCCGGATCTCAGCTCACTGCAAGCTCCGCCTCCTGGGTTCACGCCATTCTCCTGCCTCAGCCTCCCGAGTAGCTGGGACTACAGGCGCCCGCCACCGCACCCGGCTAGTTTTTTGTATTTTTAGTAGAGACGGGGTTTCACCGTGTTAGCCAGGATGGTCTCGATCTCCTGACCTCGTGATCCGCCCGTCTCGGCCTCCCAAAGTGCTGGGATTACAGGCTTGAGCCACCGCGCCCGGCCTAGCAGGTTCTTAAAATGGTGTAACTTCAATTTATTCTCATGGAACAGTATATATGCTAGGGCATTCATTACCCAAATTTGCAAAGACTAAATATTTTATTCATTTTAACTGATTTTTTAGTGCATTTTTTGTATACCACATAGATTTTAGTAAGGATAGAGACTAAGCTTCTGTAATAAGGAGATCCTAAAATACAGTGCATCAAATAATGTTGAAGTTTGTTTCTCCCTCATAAAATAACCAAGAAGAAAATATCTTCTGGTACAAAAAGGTTATTCCAATAGTTGCCAATTTCCAGTCAATGGGAAGACAGAAAAGGAAGAAGGCGTAACACATCACTTCTGCTCACATTTCACTGGCCAGGACTTAGCAACATTTGTATTCCTTGATGCAAGGAAGGCTAGGAAATTGGAATTTCCATCCAGGCAATTGTATACCTAACTGAAAACTGAAGGTTTCTATTTCTAATACAAAGAAGAAGAGAATAGACACTGTGGAAATTGTCAGTCTCAACAACATCTTCATAAAACTCAATCTAAATATACTTGGAATATAAATAAATGATATTATTTATAATTTTATTTTGAGGGTATTTTCATTATACCTTTTAACTCTTCAAAAGCTTAAATTTTGTGTTTATTTGATCAGAAAGATATTTTATGATACACTATTTTCCTTTATACATAGTTTTATCTACTAACCCTAGTAAGTGACACATGAAATGTGGATCACAGTATACTTCTAACTCTTTAAGATCAGCATTGACTTGGGTTTTTCAAAAAGATAAGAGTTTAACAGAACAAGGTCTAGACAGATCTTATGATTGTAAATGTCATTACTTTATTCAGTTGAATGGATTCCAGCAGCATACTCATGGACTCCTTTGAAAATCTCATGAAAATCATGGATTCTCTATTTACATAGATCAATAATTTTAGGGGTTTTAGGAAAACCTCTCCCTATGAAGCTCAATTTTAGAATGCCTTAACTATATATACAGGGATATCCTCCCATTTTTCACAGCAACCTGGCAAAGTACACATAAAAATCATGAATCTGTGTCTCCGGGACCCATCAGTGAAATTCCTGGAGCACTGGCCTAAGGTGAGACATCTAGCACAGGACCTGAGGCATAGTGCCTATGCAATAAATGTCAGTTGCCTTGCGTTTCAAGGCTCCTCTATTCTCTGTGAGAATCCCTTGGTGTTTTACACACTCCCCTTGGGATGAGTGTTATGCCTCCCATCTTCCTCAACACAGATCATACCTCCCCACCATGGAAGTTGACTTGGCTATTCCCACATCATTAAATGCTGCTCCTCCTTCTGGCATGGACATGGTTCTTCACTTCATCAATGAAACATTTTTTAATCTTTTTGCTCACTCAGCACCTGAACCTTCTTTTTTTACGTATGATGCATACATCATCCCTTTATACGTTTGCACATGAGACAAAATGTACCTTGTTATAGAGATGCTAAAAATGCAAGATGCTATCTTTCTAAATTAACTTGTAACTATCACATGGGCACTTGGTATAGGCTCTTCTTCGAATGGAGAGTTAAGAACTTGTGATACAACAAACCAGGGCCTATGGAGAAAGGTCTCTGGCAGCAATGACAGCTGGAGATTAGGGGTATTAGTAGTTCCAGTGTTATTGGCAGCATCTAGAGTTATTGCCAGTGGGATCAGCAGTACAAGCCACAGTGTCTAGTGCTATGTGGCAATATCTGAAGCTTCCAGGCTGACTGAGTTCTGCTGTGCACTAAATCATGTTTGTTAAAGACTCCAGTATAACCTTCCATTTTTGGAAATCAGTATTTCTAGAATTTCTCCAAAATCACCACTGCAGTTTTTTGTTTTGTTTTGCAAAAGCTTAAATAGTAATTCTTATCACTCTGATCTATATCTTCATGAGGAAACTTTGGGAGAATAAGAATGAACTCTACTAAACGTGACTCTCTCAAAATAACAGAACTAGGAAAACAAGCCATTAGGAAGTGACTGAGAGGCTCTTGGGCTCTTTAAGTGTTGAGATCAAGCAGAGAATATAGCATTTCCCTTGCCTATTTTATTTTGAGCAGATAAGGTCATATTCATGAATGTTATTCCACTGCTTAAAACTTTCAGTGCCTTATCATTGAACTGAAATGAAATCTAGGCCCTGCCATTTCTTGGATTTTGAACTAGAGTAATTAACTTAGATTTCCTATGCTCCATTTCTCTCCTTTATTTTATACATCTATTTTTAAGGGGGAGAGAGTTTATAATATCCATCTCAAAAACATTTGTGCTATGTGTAATATATCATGTATGAAAAATTAGTGCTGGGAAAGCTCTCAAGAAAAATGAAGACTACTCTCCTTAGTCTGTTACTCAGAGATCTTCCCATTGGATCCCAGCTCACCTTTCCAATCTCTTCTCTTACCATTTTCCCTCTTTCTTTTTTCCCCAAGCATCAGTGACTCCAGATTTTTAAAAATCACATCTTAACTTGCCATAAACAATTCTGTACATTTACTTTGGCGCTCCCTCTACTAGGAATGTGCTTCTCTCCTGTTTTCTCATTCACTTCCTTAGATCAACCTTGTTTATGCCTAATGCCTGGATCATAGCATGTGCGCTTCATTGAAATAATGAATGTTAATGAGCAAATGGTCTGAGTTCGAAACCATCAATTTGTATTTATCTGGGAGCCACAAGGAGGTGCCCACCTCACCAGAGATTTAGGATGAGTAAAATAAGACTGCCATGTAGAAACTAAATTTTAAGAGCTATATAGATATGTGAAATCATGTAAACAAGACAGAATGGCTCCCAGGCCAGCCAGACTCCATAGAAAGCAACTTGACTGTACTACTTTAAGAAAGAATGGCAATATTGGTGGGCATGTAAGCTGGTACAGCCACTATGGAGAAAAATATGGAGGTTCCTCAACAACCTACAAATAGAACTACCATGTGATCCACCAATCTCACTACTGGAAATTCATCCAAAGGAAAGGAAATCATTATATTGAAGAGACATCTGTATCCCCATGTTTATTGTAGAACTATTCACAATAGCCAAGATATGGCATCAACTTAGGTGTCCAACAACAGATGAATGGATAAAACAAATGTGGTATACATATATAATGGAATACTATTCAGCCATAAAAAGAATAGAATCCTGTCATTAACAGCAACAGGAATGGGACTAGAGGACATTATGTTAAGTGAAATAAGCCAGGAACAGAAAGCTAAGCACCACATGTTCTCACTCACATGTGGAAGCTAAAAATAGTTGATCTCATAGAAGTAAAAAGTAGGACAGAGGATACTAGCTGTGGGGAAGGGTAGGAGGAAGGTAGAGAGTTGTTAAGGGGTGCAAAATTACAGCTGGATAGAAGGAGTAAATTCTAGTGTTCCATAGCACTGCAGGATGACTGTATTTAACAATAATATACAGTTTCACTAAAACGCAGGAACAGAAAAACAAATACTGCATGTTCTCACTTATAAGTGGGAGCTAAATGATGAGAACACATGTACACATAGAGGGGAACAACAGACACTGAGGCCTATCAGAGGGTAGAGGGTGGGAGGAGGGAGAGGATCAGGAAAAATAACTAATGGGTACTAGGCTTAAAACCTGAGTAGTGAAATAATCTGTACAACAAACCCCCATTACACAAGTTTACTTATATAACAAACCGGCACATGTACCGCTGAACTTAAAATAAAAGTTACCTTTAAAAAAAGAAATTGATTGTCTGACGAAAAAGAATGTGTATATATATACATATTATACAAAATATATACATAATATATAAAAAAGTGAGAGTGTGTGTGTGTATGTGTGTGTGTGTGTGTGTGTGGGTGTATGTGTGTGTGTGTGTATATATATGTATATATGGTTTCAAATAGCTGGAAGGGGGATATTGAACATTCCCAACACAAAAACATAATAAATGCTTGAGGTGATAGATATCCTATTTATCCTGATCTGATCACTATACATTGTATGTATCAAAATATCAGTATGTACCCCACAAATAGGTGCAGTTATTACTTTTCAGTTTAAAATGTTTTTTAAATAAAGAATGGGCAATTTAATGAAGAGTGGATCAGCCCTCACAAGTTTAGAAAAATAACCGCTGAGGCAAAAGTTAATCTTGGCACTTTAGAGCACTTTTCAGGGAGAGAGAATGTTTCAGTTCCTACTGTGAGGTTTCCAGGGAGCATCGTAGATGCACCGTCTTACTTTAGCCCAGTGCTGTTAAGCATTCACACTGCATAGCTCCCTCTGTTCCCGTTTATGCTCACCATGCAGGCTTTTCATTCTTATTCTTTCCCGTTATAAATTTAAAATTATTTGCTAATTATAATTTGGATTCCCAAGTGGACTCATCTACTACAGACTTCAAGAGGAACTCCATGAGGAAACTTGTACACCTTGAAAGCCAAAGATCAAGTCCAGCCACCTTTTCTTTGAATAATGTGTCTCTACCACTTCCAACTGCAAGATGCACCAATGCCTATAGCAAGCACATTAAATGAGTCAATGGGAACTTAAAGGAAAACCCTCCTACATCTGCCCCAGAGGGGGGTTCTATCATGAACATAGCTGAAATTCTTATCACTGTTCTTTCTTCTAAAAGTCCTGTGAATTATCCGGATAAAGGGGTTATAACAGGGTTCCTCATACCCTGGTTAGGAACCAAGCCACAACAACAAAAGGTGAGAGGCAGGCGAGCAAGTGAAGCTTCATCTGTATTTACAGCTGCTCCCCATTATTCATATTACTGCCTGATTTCTACCTCCTGTCAGATCAGCAGTGGCATTAGCTTCTCATAGGAGCGGGAACCCTATTGTGAATTTTGTATATGCCTGATGATCTGTCACTCTCTCCCATCAACCCCAGATGGAACCATCTAGTTACAGGACAACAAGCTCAGGGCTGATTCTACACTATGGTGAGTCGTATAATTATTTCATTTTATATTCCAATGTAATAATAATAGAAAATAAGTGCACAATAAATGTAATGCACTTGAATAACCCTGAAACCATCCTCCTCACCCCCTATCCCTGGAAAAATTGTCTTCCACGAAACTGGTCCCTGACAGCAAAAAGTTTGGGGACCACTGGGTTACAGAACCTAGGAACACTAGCTAACATAAGTTTCTAAGTCTCTGTTCATTAGGCACTTTGGTTGCCGGGAACAAAGACTCACTCAAGTTGCCTCAAGAAAGGTGGGTGCTCTCATGCAGGGGGCATTTGAGAAGACAAAACATCCCAGGATCCAGGAAGGGCCTGGGGGCAACAGGAGAGTCAAGTCCAACTTACAGGCAGGAAGTTGGTTATTTTGCCCCTCAGCACCAGGAGCTCCATAATTTTCCATTTTGTGTGCCACATTAATGGGGTTTAGCCCACTCTCTATTTCTGCCTCTCTGTGTATTTCCTTCTGTTTTTGTTCTAACCGCTTTCTGACATCTCTTTCCCTAAATATTCAAATTTGCAGAGAAGGAAAATAAGATTAGACTTCAAGCCCCCATCATCCGCGTTCAGGCAGAGCCTTTGCAACACGCCTCCTTGGAGGCTGCCAGTCAGGCTCGCCTCATGTCAGGTGCTCATTCTTTCCAGTCCCTTATGGTGAGGTGGGGCATGTGAGTGGTTAGAACCTGGCCACCTGTGCCTCAGGCAACCAGGAGGTCTGAGCATGGGGCAGTTCTTCTTAGGAGGAGCAATGGGTTGGCAGGAACCTGTAGGTTAATGGAGTCAGATAATGAATCCAAGTGGAGACCCCAAATAGCGATATTGGATGGGCTCCATCAGAATTTCCTGGAATCCTTTTAGAGATGTGGAACTCTGAGTCTCACTCCAGACCTACCAAATTAAAAACTCTAAAATTTCAAGGGGAAGTATTAGAGAATAGCACACACACACACACACACACACACACACACACACACACGATTTTTAAATCTCCCCAAGTAAACACACCTTTGACCTTGTGAGGGAACAGAGAAATTGAAGGATGGGAAGGGTGAGACTGAAAGTTAGAAAATCTTCTTGATTCTTTTTTTTTTTTTTCTTTTAGACAGGGTCTTGCTCTTCTTTACCAGGCTAGGGTACAATGGCACGATCTCGGCTCACTGCAACCTCCACCTCCCGGGTTCAAGCAATTCTTGTGCCTCAGCCTCCTGAGTAGCTGAGACTACAGAGGCGTGCCACCACACCTGGCTCATTTGGTATTTTTAGTAGAGACCATGTTGGCCAGGCTGGTCTCAAACTTCTGACCTCAAGTGATCTGCTCACCTCAGCCTCCCAAAGTGCTGGGATGACAGGCGTGAGCCACTGCGCCTGGCCAGGAAGTCTTCCTGATTCTTTTAATAATTTTGTGGGGAATTCTGAGGTACTCTAGTGGAAGTGTGGGTAAAAACACATTTGTAAAGTAGAAGTGCTGAGATGAAGTCATTTCTTTCAAAGAAATAAAAATATAAGGAATGTGGTTCTCTGTAGCTTCCAGAGCTTACACAAATGAGTCTGAGAGACCAGCAGGAACTAATGTTAAGCCTGAACATCATAAACTTTTAGTGTGGCCTCAAACAAAAATTGAGAGTTTGCTTCATTTTTCTCCCTGTTCTGTAACAGGTATAGTTAGTGAAATATCATAAGCAACACATAGTACTTTTATCAAATGCTACCTGACTTACAAATAAAATTTTCAGCAAATAATTTAAGAAAATCTTGCGTTTTAATAGGAGGAAGGTAATGAACAATTTGGGAATGCTTTAAACAAAGAGTTGCTTAACATAAATAAATCCTGATAATCAACACCACGATTACAAATAAGCACATTTTTTTGGGTATTGTAATCTTTATTACAAAACAAGTATTTTATGTTGAGGTAATATTTCAAATGGTATTTAGCAAAAAATCAATTGAATCTTATATACAGAATGTTTCTCTGTAAAGGACTCAGAGAACAGTTTTTTTCTAGCATTGCACACAAACTGATTTTAGAAAAATAAAGCTAAAAAGTATCTATGTAAAGAGGAATTTCTTTCTCCCACTCTTCCCGACCCAATCCTTCTTATCATCACCAGTGATCAGTAAGGTGATGTTTATGGGAGTTCTACAAAAAAAAAAAAAAAATGATGAATTGGTAAATTAATTGGGAGAAAAATACTTTCTTATCCAAAACAACTCACTGTGCCATAATTTCAAAGTGCTTTTGCAAACTAAGTATTTAATCCTATAGAATTTACTATTATTTATCCCAAGAATAGAATTCCCCAGTCTCCAACGAGGAAACCCTGTGCAACCTTCCAACTCCAATGTCTTCTGCTGTGAAGCCCTCCCTCGTTCTCCAACACATTGGTCACCCTTCTCAGTGCTTCCAGATAGATATCGTGTTCATAACTCTGTTTTGGCACTCACCATACTGGGTTGTAACAATTCTTGTTTCTCTTATACATATCCCTCTTTAACTCTGTAGCTTTGTGGATCCTTCTATAAGTTCCTAGGAGCAAGAAGCAAGTCTTAACCTGCTTTACGTTTTCAACACCTAGCACAGTGCCTGGTACATCATGGACCCCCAGTTGCTTTATTTGTTAGGTTGATGAGTTAGGAACTATCTCAGCTGCAAAGTTATCATGCAGATCCTTTCTTGCTTCTAGCCTCTTTGGATGTGTTCTGGTGTTACTCCACAGTATTTAAACCTCTATGAAATGATGACACCCTAGAAACAAGTGTAATGTCCAGCAATTCCTTTCAGGAAAAAAATGGCATCTGGTTATTCTTTTGATCAACACATCAATAAATTATAGTTATCATGATACACTTTCAAGTCCCTAAGGCTCCTTTATGTGACAGCTGCTTCTTAGGACAGCTGATGCTAATAGCCATCTTGGCAGTCATTATCATCTTGGTCCCCAATGGGTTTGTTGTGATAGGCATCAACTGTTAATTTCCGGCTCTCTATCTCAATGTTTTTCAACTGGCCATCTTCCTCACTGCTTGATTCGCTCTCCGTGGAGTTGCTATCTTCTTTGGATCTGCTGCTGTCTTGAGAGTCACTGTCATCTTCCTCAGACTGGCTTTCCTCGCTCTGACTCTCTGCTGAGGTGCTATGAGACTGCAGGCCCTCCTGGCTGGAGCTGTTCTCATCCTCGGGGGACTCCGGGCTTTCCTCTGAGAAGCTGAGGCTCTCACTGGATTCGCTGTCTGCTTGCTCCTCTCTGGATTCACTTTTTGAGTGGGAGAGTGTGTGCGAGCTGTCCTCCTCGCTGGAGTCACTGTCTTCCTGGTCTTCTACATGACTAGTTGTGGGGTCCGGGTTGTCTCCTCTGGACTCACTCACCACCTCTTCCTGAGACTCACTGCTGTTCTCTTGAGATGGCAGGTTGCCCTCTTGGCTGGACTCACTGCTGGGGCTATCTACGTTTTGGCTGTCTTCCTGGGACATATTCTCCTTGCTGTCTTCTTGAGAGTCACCCTTGCTGTCTCTCCTGGGTTGGCCGAGGCCAGCATCTCTGGAGTTGCTGTTTTCTGTAGAGTCACTCTTGACTTCTTCCATTGTGTTGTTGTCATCAAATTCACCTCTATCATCTTCCTCTGAGATGCGAGACTTCCTAAAAATTTTCCTACTGGGATGCTCCAGCAATTGGCTGTCACCTAAATCTTGAGTGTTTGCTTGCTCATTGTTTTCTCCAGATTCTTTTGATTTCATGCCTGCACTGTTCATCCTGGAGTTTCCCCTTTCACTTCTGATGCTGTCTGGGTCATCACTCTGCATTCCCTCATCGTCAAACTCAGAGCCGTCTCCATGGCTGCTCTCCCCATCGCTGACACCTCCCACCCAGTGCTCTTCACTGTCACTCTCAGGCCTGCTGTCCACCTGGTCCTCATTGTCAAGTTCCCTGCTCTCACTGGTGATATCCTGGGCACTGTCTTGCCCTTGTGGGGCACCCTCTTCACTGGATTGTATGGTGTCATCAGAGTCCTCATCACTTCCCAGTCTGGAGTTTCCTCCTTCTTGTCTGTCTTTGGGCCCTGGACCACTGTCATCATCGCCAAAGGTATCATCTCCACTGTCATCTTCGTCGTCATCTTTATCATCTCCTTCTTTTCCTGTGCTCCTGGAGAAGCCACCAGCTGGCCTATAAATGTATTGATCATCATCAGAGCCCAGGCCCTCCTCTGACTCAGTGCTGTCACTGGGGTCTTCATTTGCCTAGAATTTGGGGTTAACAGATATGGTCATTATTCCAGGAACTGATAGAGAAGGAGTTATCTAGAGCCTGTCTAGTCTTTCTGCTTCCTTCATCCTACGTCCCCTCCTCTAATGGTCAGTTTTACTACTCAATAACGTCTCCACCAGAGCTTAAACAGGAAGGAAGAGAAGTTGAAACTCAAGTGGTTCCATTTTATATAGGCACACTTCACTCAATGCTGCTAACATTTTCTCAAAAAGCTTTCTGGAAATCACATTTATGAAATTCAAATCATACTGTATATATAATTCCTTTAAAAAACAAAAACAAAAACAAAAATTCTTGGGCCGGGCACTGTGGCTCACACCCGTAATCCCAGCAATAGGAGGCCGAGGTGGGTGGATCACGAGGTCAAGAGGTCAAAACCATCCTGGCCAACATGGTGAAACCCCATCTCTATGAAAAATACAAAAATTAGCTGGCCGTGGTGCCACGCACCTGTAGTCCCAGCTACTCAGGAGGCTGAGGCAGGAGAATCACCTGAACCCGGGAGGCAGAGGTTACAGTGAGCTGAGATCGAACCACTGCACTCCAGCCTGGTGGCAGAGCTAGACTCCGTCTCAAACAAACAAACAAACACAACAACAACAACAAAACCTCTTAGGTAATTGTTTCTGAATTAAACAGTTGGTTTATAATGCTCATGCATGAAAGTGTTTGGTGTAAAACAGAGTTTTCAAAAATAGTGAGTGATCTTAAAATGACCCCAATTTTTTTTCATCTGGAGGGAAAAATGTACTAGGACAGGAGGATAAAATATTTAGGTAAAATGAAAATAAAATATTGTAGTAAGGTATATACCTCACCCAAACCATGTTTCTACCTCATTGGTACAACCAGAAAGTTGCCTATAGATGATTCAGCTAGAAGACACCAACTAGTGTGACCACCAAGGCAGCTTAGTGCTGAGTGGGAAGTCAGAGAGGTGAGCCCTGTAAGCAAAACAATTGGATGCACTGTACCAGTAAGGAAGGACAGTGAGTCTTCACACATTATGCTCCCAAAATATCTGCTCTCTTTACCATAGCCTACAACAGAGCATACCTGCTAGTTTTTTGTTTGTTTGTTTGTTTGTTTAACACGTCCCGACTGATCAATGTCTGAGTCTGTAATTGGGAGTAGTTGTGTATATGCTGTTGACTTCTCTTCCTAGCACTGGAGTTTGATGCTGGTATGGTGGAACTGAGCATGGGTTTAACCTGCTATACCTCGTTAACCCAACTCACAAGAAGGAATTGCAGGAATCACCATACTTCATTAACCCTTTCTCAAGCAGGGATGGCTACTGTAACTTGAGAGCTTAGAGACCCTTGAGGCAACAAATCACAAAGTCCCCAGCAGACAGCATTTCCCCAGTTCTATGCTTTTAAATTTCTAGAATGTTCCTTTGATAACCTCAAGTAAATAGGGATAAACAGGCTAATAATTCATCTTCCAACTCTGGCTAAGTGTAGAATGCAACATGAAACAAAGTTTTGGGGAGAAACCTGGCTCCTGAACTCTCTGGAGTCCCACAGGATTGAATTTGGTTAAAACAATAGCATAGCTAAGAAAGTAACAACACTTAGTCTTAGAAAAATGAAAAAGAGTGCCAGCTTTAAGGGATATAAACTGAGTCTGCCTTTCTCACTCCCAGAGCCCGGTCCCACAGATGGGACTATTTTTAAAGAGAAAGTCATTAATGAAGTAATTGTTTTACTTAAAGTTTCCTCAGGGCTCTCCTGTTCTGTCTTCAAGCAGGACCCTTGACACAGAGAAGTTCCCAGGCACTTCTTCACCTGATCTGAACTGCTCCAATTGTAAAAGCAACAGTTTAAGTTGATGAGTAAGTTTGAAATGGTCAATGACCATTTGTGAGTGCGTGTGTGTCTGTGTGTGTGTATTTTTTAACTAGGAGAGACATTTGGGGCTACAATGCCAGCAATCTAGCCTCAGTGATGAAAATAAGATGAATAGCATGTCTGCATGTGAATTCTCCTTACTCATTTTTCTCTTCTTATTTTATGGGACTCTTTAGCCAGCATAACTCATAGTTAGAAAATATTATATTTAGAACTGTTGCCAGGTAATTTAATCTAACATCATTTCCTTCCATTCCTAAGTAGCCTGAAAAGTTAAGAAAGGT
This sequence comes from Papio anubis, assembly GCF_008728515.1. Lineage (NCBI taxonomy): Eukaryota > Metazoa > Chordata > Mammalia > Primates > Cercopithecidae > Papio > Papio anubis. Next base: position 131,676,071 of record NC_044978.1, on the reverse strand, counting down.
CTGTTTAATTACGTGTTCCTCTGAGTTAACTTTACTTCCTTTCGATGACTCACTACTCTCCTGAAAGGAGAAAAATGTTTATTTTTCTTTTTAGTAATTCCTTAGGAAATAAAAAAACATGATACACATCAATTGCTTCCAGTCTGGATTTACTACTTTCAAAATTGTAAAGGGCAATGGAAAGAGTGTTAAAGTTGCTTCATGAGATGTTTATGACAAAAGTAAATGAGATAGTTACCAAGGGAGGTGTTGGTGCCTGAGTCAAATGACCCTGCAAAAAAGGAAAGGAAGGAAAACAAATTACTCCCTCACAGATGGATTTCATTATTGTAATTATTTACAATAATTTTAGGATTATTTTTAGTTTCTTGGTAGAGATCTTACATTTACATGAGTAATTAGTGAAATTTTATGATGAAATAGTTCAAAAAGGAAGGTAAAATGACTAATGGCTTGAAAAGATCTTGGGATATAACAGACCTAGACGATGTTTCTATTTCTGATATTTCATTTACAGAAATAAATACGCTGTCTTTGAACCTGGCCGTTCATACAACCTAGAGGAAATGTAACACATGAAAAGCAGCATTGAAACTCAGAATCCAGATTTAAGTCTCAGTTAACTCACTGGTCTTGGTTTTAGCCCTGAGAACCAATCATCTTGGTGTTAGCATGGAAAGTCATGTGTTGCAGGAAACCCCTAAGTTCCAGGTAAACCGAGATGGTTGGTTACTCTAGGTGAAGGTAGGCAATTCACTTCATGTGTCTGACCCCCAGTTTCTTGTTCATAAATTAAGGAAATTAACACCCACTGTGCTTACCCCACAAGGTAGTTATGAGGGCGAAACCAGCTAATGCCTATGGAAGTATCTAGAAAACTATTTATTCAACATGATATAAACTAAAGAAAAAATCCATTTGAGAACATCCATCATGTAAAATTTAATAGTAAAAAAACTGAATTGAGAAAGCCATTAAACCTTTCTCAAGTCATGTAACAGCCCTGGTTTTAAAAACAAATGCTAAGTCAGAAATTTAACTAGTCATACTTCTGATTTATTTCACTATCTTTAGTCTCATAAGCACTATAAGAATGCCTTAGCAACTTCCGGTACCCCTCCCCACCACTTCTCCCCCCTGCCCTTTGAGGAGGGCAAAGTCCTGTGTGGAACACCCAAGGCACGAAGTAGAGCAGGGAGGAGCTGCTATTGATATGTCTTCAACGTGCGTCTCAGCGGTGCTGGACTGGGGATATCTCCTTAGAGAAAGGAGCTATAATCACTCTGTCTTTGGCCTGCGACAATCACTCTGTCTTTGGCAGGCACAATGGCAGGCTGTGCTCCAGTCAATTATCATTTGGAATTAATGGGTGGAAGGGAGCAAGACATTGTTATTTTTCTCATGCCAAGGCTAGACTTGAGAACAGGGCATGTTTGTGTGTCTCTGGTTAAATGAGAGAGAGGATCTACAGTGTCTGCTTTTAAATTAACCAGCCTATGGATATCTCTGAAGAAAGTTCATAACAAATACTGTGAAGTCTATTCCAGACTCAGGCATGGACAAGACCCCACCTCAGGTCGCTGACATTATCTGGCCACCACCAAAAGCACTGGGCCCAAGCTTTATCATATGTAAAAGCCAGTAGGAAACAAGGTAGTGAACAAAATGCTCTGATTTCACATAAGATTTTAACCGTTAGTGCCAATCTTGAGAATTTTCTGACCTCTTAGATCAGGCTCCCTCCTGAGAGGGAGTAACACACTGGTTAAGAATGTGGATTCTGGAGCTAGAGTGAGTGACATAATCTCAAAGTCTGGCTCTAACACTAATTAACCACGTAACCTAGACAGATTGAGTTACTCTCTGTGGTCAGTTTTCTCATCTGTAAAGTGAGAACAAAACATAATGCCTAATTCACAGAGGTGTGAAAATTAAGAAAGTTAATATACGTAAAACACTCAGAACTGTGCCTGGCAATGATTCTTGAGTTATTGAGAGTTAATAATTCTCAATACAATAACATGCCAGCAACATTAGCTCTCATTCCAGAGACTGTAGTGTCCTCTCATTCTTCTTGCTTTTCTCACCTCCCAGGACTTGACCTCTTGCCCACCAGATAACTCTTGTTAAAACAGATTTCAAGTCATAATATTTCCTGAAAACTCTTGGTTCATTGTCATGCATCCCCTGGTACTATTATACACATCCATTACAAGAAGAAAGCTAACAGAAAATATGCTTCCTTGCCAGAGTATATACTACTAACTTGGAATCGCAGCATTATTTTCATCTATGAACTCTATAGTTTAGCTTATTAATATGCTCATGAAGTCATTAGCAGTTTCAACATTTGCAATAAGTCAATTTGGTTATACTCATAATAAATTAAAATTAAAATATTTCAAAAAGTCATATTTCTACTCACCTTCCATTCTTCAGAACTCTCGGATTCATTATTTTGATACCTGGCTACCTAGAAAATTTAGTACACATGGTAAATCCAAAGAGAAATTTCTGAAGCAACAGTTATTAACACTTTTCATACATAGGAGTAGGGATAGTCAAATTTTAGGCTGCATCAGAATCACCTGGAGGCCTTGTTAAAACACTGATTTCTGTTTCCTATCCCTAAAGAGTCTGGTTTAGCAGCTCTGAGGTAGGGTCCATGAACTTGGATTTCTAACAAGGTCCTAGTTGATGCTGATGCTGCTGGTTCCGGGATGACACTTTAAGAACCACAGCTTATAGGGAAGAAAAATGTGAATGATATCTATATGAATGGCAACTGAACAGAATAAAAAACAACTTAAATGAGATTTCTTAAGAAAACAGCATTCTAAGAAACTACTATTTTTACTGGACTGGAACATATACAGCCATCTTGGTTCATAGCCAGTGAAAATCACGGAGTTTTAAGTATAAAAGGGTTTTTTCACATATCCCTACCCTAATACTTACTGGGAGAGCGCAGGATAATCCCCAAAGGAACGTGAGCAGGATGCTGATCTTCATAGTTGGGTGTGATACGTCTACCTGGAACGAAGGACATAGATGTTTCTCTCCATGTTAAAGAAATAAAGTAGCTTCAACTTTTTAACAGTTTCTTCTTATTAACAATTCATCCAAATGTCCGTGAACTGATGAATGGATAAATAAAATTTACTATATCTATAAAACAGAATATTATTCATCCATAAAGAGGAATGAAGTACTGACACGTGCTACAGAATAGGGGAACCTTGAGAACACTATGCTAAGTGAAAGAAGCCAGATAAAAAGGCCGCATTGGAATGCTTCTATTTACATGAAATGTCCAGAACAGGCAAAGCTACAGAGACAAAAAGCAGATTAGTGGTTGCCCAGAGCTTGTGCAGATGGGAGGTTGAGGGGTGACAGCTAATGGGTACAGGATTTCTTTTGGAGGTGATGAAACTGTTCCATGTATCATAGTGAAGGTTGCACAACTCTGTGAATATACGGAAAACCACTGAGCTATACACTTCAAATTAGTGAAGTATGTGGTGTATAGATTATAACTCAACAAACTGGTTTTTAAAAACCTCACTCCTAAGAAATAAATTGAAAATGTTCCAATGAGGAGATCTACAAACACTAACACATAAAGTATGATAAATTGACGAAAAAGTAAAGAAAGAGGAATACAGAAATTTCTATCCATTCACTTTTACAATAATTACGCAGCTTGGTGTGGCAGAGCACCCTAGCAAATGTATTCTCCCTAAAAACTACACTTATTGACACCAGTGATAGGTGGTGGGCATTTGTTTTCACACACACACAATGGCTTCTAAGTCACGTTTATGACTGCATAACAATGTCTACACAACATAGATTGTTTTCGCTTTTTTTTAATCTACAAGAGATGTGCTAGAGTAGGCTGCATATTACAACTTCAGAAAGTTCTTAATATCTACTGTGACACATTTAATCATACATTATACATGATTATGCTAAATTATTTTTGCTGGCGTTCACAGTACTGAAGGATTTGGGGAAGATTAGAGGTTTGGGATATACTTGTAAATCATGCAGAGAGAAACATGCCAAATCAAACTGCTTTTCTGAAGGGTAACTTCATTTCACACTTCAAGAACTGTTGCTTTGGAAAACACTTTGTTCTGTATTTAAAAATAGATGTACTAGATGCTAAAGTAAAAATTTATTGAAATGGTTTAAGGAACGCAATTTACCCTGCACTAGTAAGCCCTGGTAGCTGCCTTAGCATACTTGTCCAATGAACTTCCATATATTCCACAAATAATCCTGCAAGTTTATTTCACTTTTGTTGATTTGTTTCATTTCTTTAAATGTTAAATGTATACCATGAAAGGAAAATAAAATCTTGGGACCCCAAACTCACTAAGCCAAAGGGAAAAGTCAACCTAGGAACTGGGTCACTCAGATCTGCTTCCCATTTTGTTCTTAAAAAGATAGCTACAGGGATAAAAAGCTACATACCTCCCTCACAGTTTTCTCACAGGGAAATTCCTGTGGGCCCTGAGATCTCTACCCTAAAACAGTCTGGCTGAATTTCACCGTCACCATGTAAATTAACAGCTTACCTTCACAAGTTCAGGACAAAGGACAGAACTAAAAGTCATTCCTCTTCTTACCTGAGACAGATGCATGTCTGACAGCTTCCTCTAGTCTATGTTTACTTTATCTTATGTAAAAATGCAGATTCACTGAGCATGAGACAAATGCATAATTAACTATTCCTCTACCCTTTCACATATAAAATCTAGGTTCAGTGAACACTAAACAAAGACCCAAAGGAATGCAACCACTTGCCTCTTTTATCTACCCATTCTTTTTATCCCCTTCCTCTTTCTTCTATTGTCTGCTCTTTCCCCTTTAAATACTGAAGTCCTCAGACTCTCTTTGTAAAGAAACATTTACCATAGATGTTTCTGGTGGTTTTGTGTTCCTTTTTCCCAAATGTATCCTCAATTTTGACAAGATAAGTCTCCAAAAAATAATTGAGACTCAACTCAGTCATTTTCTTTGATTTGCAATAGTTTACTAGTGTAGCAACTCAGAAAACAATACTCCACAATGAAGGCCTCAGAAGCAAAAACTTCTCTCTGACCTTCCCCTGCCCTCCTATCTCTGGTCCCTCATTCTCCCCTGAGACTAACCATAGAAACTAGAATCCCTCTTCCCAAAGGCAGGTTATAGAAACCAGAACCTCTTTTCCCCAAAGCCAGCAATAAAACCTAAAAATATTCCCCTAAGTCCCCCTGTCTTTCTGTGTAACAACTGGCCATAAAGAAATTCTCTGACCTACCTAGTTTAATTGTAGGTCATAAGACCCCCATTCCAGAGAAGGTACTGTCCCATATCAAGAAGGAAGAAATGCTGCACAGAGACGCCAAGAAGAATCTGGACAGGCCTGGCTGGGCCACCCGACTTGGTCTACTAGTATAAGGTTAAAACCTTTTTGTCCAATCATATTTCTACATGGCTGCCCACGTTTTGTTGGACATAAGCATAAAGATGGACAGTTTCTCCTGTATCTTCAGGTCTTCGTTCTGAAGGCTCCTGTGTCACATAAAAATAAATTTGTGTTCCTTTTCTCCTATTAATCTATCTTTTGTCAGTTGATTTTCAGCGAACCTTCAGAGGGTGAGGGGTAAGTTTTCCCTTGGCCCCTAAACTAATGATAGGAGTTAAAAGCCAAAGATTCTCAACCCTAAATGTATATTACTATCACCTGGGAAGGGTTTTTAAAATGCCAATGCACAAATCCCATCCCAGGGCAATATATCCATTCACTTGGGTGGGCACAGGAATAGGTTTGTTTTTAAAGTTCCACAAGAGATTTTAACACTTGATCTAAGAAATAAAAATTAGCCAGGCATGGTGGCACGTGCCTGTAGTTCCAGCTACTCAGGAGGCTGAGTGGGGAGAATTCTTTCAGCCAGGGAGGTTGAAGCTGCACTGAGCCATGATCCTGCCACTCCACTCCAGTTTGGGTGACAGAGGAAGACCCTGTTTCAAAAGAAAATTATATGTATATGTATATATACACATATATACACACATATATATGTATTGCATATATATACATGTGTGTATGTATATGTGTATACACATATGTGTATGTATATGTATATATGTGCATATACATATGTACCTGTGTATATATACACATATACATATATGTGTGTATACCTGTATACGTATATATGTGTGTATACACATATATGTATGTATACACATATACATATATACATATGTATATATACACATATACATACACACGTATATATATGCAATACATATATATGTGTACATATGTGTATATAAATGTATAACACTCAATAATGCCTGAATATGCTGAATATTATCTGAAACATTGGATTCAAGAAGTCATTTAACCTTATTTTTAATGTATTCAAGAAAATAATAGAAATCCTAAGATAAGGAGCCTGAACAGGCTTCTCATTTCTACCTTCACACAACTCAAACAACCTCTCATGTATATTATAGGCATTATCTCTCCTCAGCATAGTTATTCTTAATTTGTGCTACTTTCTTTATTCTAATTCAGCATAGCGTATATCAGTCCTTATGTTTGATACTATCTTAATTTCTTTTAAAAATCCTTCAATTAGTATCAACAAAGAAAAACATGAAAATACTTAACTATACCAAAATCAAGCTTAATTTAATAGATGTTACTTCTCTTTAGATCCCACAATCAAAACTGTTTTTTAAATTTGTTAGGTTTATTTCTTCAGGAGAGCAAAATTTTCTCAAATATGATATTCTCAAAATAATCCTGTCAATGGTTTTAGCTTCACAGATCAAATGAAAATTAGATAGCTCACCATTTTAATTTTCAAAGTGAAATTTGAATACGGTTATAATTTCATGATTCTCTGAAAACTAGCAAATGTTAGAGCCTTGACAGAAGGTCAATGACTATTGAATTCTCTTGTATTTTCTTTAGTTTCTCTCATCTAAATAATTAGAAAATTGGGGATGCCATTGTGCATTTATTCTAAACCAATGAATGTTGTGTTTTTTCCCAAAGAAGTGCATGCCCCTAGTGCTCAAGTTTCTTAGGGATGGAAGATTCTAAAGCGTAAGAAAGATGCCCTAACTTGCTCAGGATTCTAGAAATACTATTTAGCACCCTGACCTAAAGCAGTAATTTCCCAGATGCAAGTCTAGTAAACTAAAATAAAAGACACCCTAGAGTTCTGAAAGAGCTGATGTTGCCACCCAAAGAATATAGTCCAACCTTAAGCATTAAAGAAAGTCAGATCTTAAACCCCATATTAGGTTTGCATTTGGTATTTTTGATAAAAATAATTGTAATTTTGTGAAGTGCTTTCCAAACAAGAGCTCCAAACTTTTAATAAACATTTTGGCTACTATTCAAAAAAGAGTAGAAGCAGATAGGCAGTAGCCCTATTCTGAATAGTAACTGTGAACCACAGCTACAAGTCTGCAATTAAAAGTCTAGAACTTTGAGTTCTTCTTCAAGGATTGGCTAATGTTATTTCTACGTTCCATGTGCTGTCATTCTACAGTGAGATGACGTAACAAAAGGAAATCAACAACCTGAGTTCCATCCCTTTGGAAGGCAGTGTATTAGAGAATTTCTGACTTTTTGAATTGTTTTCATAGAGTTGAAAAGAGTCAAATGTTTAGAATGTGGAGAGGGAAACTAAAGTCAAGACTTCAGATGTAGCCAAAACTTCTTTGGGCTCTTAAGTAAGGAAATTTGTTCTAGAATTTTCTCAAGGTTAAGATACATTTGTAAAATATATGTCTTCTTTTATGTAAACCAAAATGAAGGAAATAGGCCAGAGGAAGAAAATAAAGGTTTGAAAAGTCATAGGCTCTTTTTTCTTTTGGAAAACAATTCATCATATTAATTTGCTTTGTTTGTTATCTTCAAGAACACAACTGAATGATACATTCATTCATTAGCAGTCAATAAATATTTATGAACATCCAATGTGCTAGACACTTTTCTAGGTGCTGAGTATACAGAAATTTGTAACAATAATAAAATAAGCTGGTTTTACAAAAGTAAAATTACCCTGAATCCAACTAACTAGAACCTGCTAGAATTTGTTTTCTTATTACTCTTTGAAAATAGAGTCAAACTTGGCCAGGATATGAACTCTACCAGGAATCCAGAGAAACAAACAAACCAAAAAAAAATTCCAATTGTTCCTATTGTAAGTGTCTTAAGGTCAATTACAATGAATCCAATATCATATGCTTTTAACCACAGGAAAATAACTGTGAGGTGTCCCCAAAATTAAATATAGATTTGGAAGGCCTCTAAGCATCTGAGGCATGTTTTACATCACCATTTTCAGGCAGATAAGTGGACTAATACCCTTTAGAAAATAGTTTGTTCACATTTTTAAACAAGGTTAAAATAGGTTAGTCAAGCCTCCGTTAAACGGAAAGTATGGTTAAGCACAAGTTACTGCTCTTAAGGAAGATAAGCTGCTGAAACACATGGACTCTGCTAAATGTCATACAGATGAAGTACAGTAAATCCAGTACATAAAAATACATATGGACAGGAACATATACACAAGTTCTCTACACTAAAAAATATTTTTAAATGCAATTATAACTAACATTTATTGAATTCTGACTGTATCCAAGGCATCATGCTAACGTGAATACCCAGTTAAACAATACAAAAAATGTAATGATCACACCCTCAGTTATTTCAGTAGTTTAATCATCTTTTAGTTACTTATGCAGTTCATAAAAAATATTACTAGATGCTCTCTAGATGAATAACATTACATTTTTTAATTTAAAAAAATTATTTTGAAAGTCCTTCCATCCAGTTTAGATTTTTCTTCACAATCTTGTAGGCCATAAACATTCCCATATTCATGAAACCTAAATGTAAAAGTTTTGTATGTTTTGCTAATTAAAACTAAATTTCAAATGACCTTCCATCTGCCTCCTGCTCTATAAACTTTCCCTTTTAGAAGCATCTTGCGGAGATCTAATTAAAGCATTACCAAGAAAAACACCTGGCTCTGTTGACCTAACATGTCATTTTAATATCATTATTTACTGTGGCATAAACAACAGGCACAAAAATATGAACTGTTTTTACCCAAAGCACAGCTCTCCCATCTCTCTCTTCATGGTATAATGCCTCAAACATGTATACATATTTAATATTTTCCAAACAACCAGCAAAAGTCATTTTAAAAAATTAAGTGATATAAATGGCTTACCCTCCTTAGTTCACAAAGACTTTTTTCAAAAAGTCTCAAAAATCAGGTTGACGTTCTCACGGAGGAAATCTATGCCCAATGAAGCCACTCTTGTGTTGATATTCTGGACACTTCTCTGATGGTGCAGGAATTTAAACTCTGCTGCAGCTCTTCATAGCCAATCAACCTCAGCCTGGGGGTGACTGACATCACAAGGTATCACCGGGACCCCGGTACACCCACACTTCCTCCAGCTGGCAGAGGCAGATTTTCCCTAAAAAGCTCTTGTGGTTCCCAAATGACTAGACTAGTTTCCATTAAATTGAAGATCTTCCCAAAGCTTTATTTTGATTTCTAAATATATGTCATTCACATTCAGGCAGGCTTATGAACATTATAAACAATGACAATGTCTTCTACCCACCGACAGATCCCAGCAGACCCAAGGATGGGAAAGGCGGAGGCAGGGGTGGGTAGAAAGTTTCCTGTTAATGTACATTTCCAGGTTGTACATGGAGAAAGCTACTAAAATACTAGAGTTTCTTAAATTGTTGGTTTTGAGAATATGGGCTTTTATTTCTTCCTTTTTCCTCTTTTAACAACCTCTACTACTCACCTCCTTTTCCTCCCATCTCCCCACTCCCATATACACACAAAGATCCCAAACTCCTACTCATCTAATAAAGCATCCACTAAAGTACCCCCCTTAGTAACTATAGTGTTATTTAAAAAATTTAAATCTAACACTTAATCATTTCCCCTGTTTGCCACATTTTAATGACTCTTTGAAATCAGAATTGGATTAAGAGGAATAGTAGTTGGGTAGCATCCAAGGAAACTAATCTTGAAGGAATTCTATGCCACCACTGAAAATGTAATGAAATGGATAAAATGATATTTACCAAAACATTTTCGAGGAAGTGTACTAAAAGTTGTAGGGAGCTGGAAATGGGTTTGGCAATTTCCAAGGCGTGTGTTTAAGTGACAGTAGGATGACCACTGAACAGGTATTTAGAGAATATGAGCTGCTGGACCTTAATTTCCCCAAGAGTAGGGATGTTTACTTGTTTACTGGTCTATAATCACATCAGTGCCTGGATACCTAGAACAGTTCTTAATAAGCACTCAGTACTCTTTGAATGACTGAATGGATTGGCTGGAAAATTAGCCAAACTATTAACTTGATTACAGTATCTGCATAACTCACTGTGACTTTTTAAAAAATGCTTTAATTGTTAAAAAAAAAAAAAAGTTTAGCTGATGCTCTTAACATGGATCTAGAAAATTAGAGTGCCCAATTTATTCAGGCAACTAATGTCAGATATATGGATTGTCAACGTATTTAGTATGAACTATAACATGGTGAGGGGGTGGTGTGCACAACGAGGAAAGAGATGTCTATTTTCATTTAGGGTTGATTAGAAAGCCAAAGTCCGTATGGGGAAGCTATAAATTCCCTGTGTTTTGCTCTGGTTCTGAATTATACTCTCTGATGGTTTCATGGGTCTTGACTGAGATCTATGCTAGAAGAACCTTATAATCTTATGACAGAATTGGATTCTGGGCAGATTTGGGCAGATCGCATTACAAGACATTATTTTAGACCCTCTTCAAATCCCTGCATAAAAACAGAGGAGCAATTAAGTAACAACGTTAAAAACTGTGGATAACATTTACAATAAAACCAGGCATTTTCGTTATCTATTGCTATATTAAAAACCACTTCAATATTTTGCATTTTAAAACAACTACCATTTTGTTATCTCTCACAGCTAGCGCTGTAGTCATCTGAAGACTCAGTTGGGGCAGAACATTTCAGATGCCACTTTCATAGTTGTTGCCTGAGAGCTCAGTTGGAGCTGTAATTCTGAGCACTTCAGTTCTTTACATGGCCTCTCCTTGGCTTGGCCTTCTCACAACCTGAAGGCTGGGGGCCAAGAGTTCCTAGAATATCAATTTTCCATATTCTGTTGGTCAGTCAGTCACAAGAAGATCTCAGATTCATAAGAAGAAATACTCTGTACCTTTTGGTGTCAGATCAGGATGCATATGTATAGGGAGCAGAGGAAATGTTGAGGCCATTTTTGATTAGTTAACACCCTGTGTGACAAGTTATATCCACTAACTCCAAGGTGACTAAGGACAAACGACCAAGTGCCACAAGACCTAGAGAGTCTATGCAGGAGTGAGCAGAGGGAAGCAATAGGAAATCTGATGAACAGAAGAACAGCAGAACCCAAAGCCATCAAGAATTATTGCTGATGGGTGCCAATGGTTCATAACACAGCTGAAGGATCTACAGCAGTCTAGCCCCTAAGGATTCTGAGCCACTACAGCTGCTTTCTAAGACAGACTCACATAGAGGAGAAACTTCTGGGAGTGGAATAAAAATTGCACAGGATATAGACAACAGAGAAAACATAGATAAGTATGGGAGAGGGGAATGGATCCAAGAAATCTTAGAAAACTGCTATTTTTTTTTTTAACATAACATGAAAGCAACAGAAGAGGGAGCCGTGTGAAGTTTGAAAGTTACCCTGAACTTTCTAAAAGTACAGGAAACCCAATTTCATATAAAACAAACAGCAAAAAATCTATGAAGGTTAAATCCCATAGGAGCAGAATAACAACCTGCTAGACAATGAAAGTTTGCTTAGAAGACATAATTAAATAATAAACTAAAACCATAAGTTTCTATTTTTAAAATAGCAAAGAAGTATCAAGAAAATGACACAATAGGTGAAAAAAACATACATGGAAACTATAATAACTCAGAAAATAAATATCAGGACTCAGGAAAATGTTGGAATAAAAGAAAAAAATTATTTTAGAAATGAAGACTAGTCTAGAAGGACCACAAAAGAGAATAAATATAATAGGTAATTATTCAATGGAATTAGAAGGCAAAAAAGAGGAAAGTATTTTAAATTTAAGAAAATAAAGAAAAAGCATTTGGGAGAAAGTCACATATATTAAAGACTGGAAAAGAACATCCAAATTACAGATTATAGGAGTCCTAAAGAAGATAACAAAAATAAGAGAACAGCAGAAGTACTAAAAAACAAATGAATAACAAACACATCATCCAAGGAAGTTTCCCTGAATTTAAAAAAAGAAGATTAAAAACTCTTATTTCAAGAGCATATCAGGTACCTGAGAATATGGGTCCAAAATGACCAACATCAAAACGCATTCTAATAAAATTACTGAACTTTGAAGATAAAGAAAAAGTCCTTTGGGCTTCTAGGCAAAAGCAACAAGTGATTCATAAGGGAAGGAATATTAGATTATCATTAAGACTTTGACAGTAATGCTTCATACCAGGAAAAATAAGGTAATATATTTAAGGCATTCAAAATAAGAAAATGTGAAGCAAGGATTTTGTAAGTCAGCAAAACTGACTTTTAGGTATGAAAGACTAAAGCAAACTGTTATCAACAGGCAAGAATTCAAGGAATATTATTTCCTCAAACCATTGCTGGGGAATCTACTAGATAAAGAGCTTCAGACAGCCAAAATAACTAGAGAGGCATTGTCACAAGAACAGGTGATAAGCATAAAACATATAGTTACTTGCAGAAATGTAATTAAGTGAGGCTAAATGGGAGACAGCACAGTATATAATGATTAAATACTTAGCATTGATATAGTGCAGCTTTTACAAAGGTGGGGCGAATGGAGAGCATATATGCAAAAATAATTTCAGCTGTTCTCAATAATTATACTAGTGATGGCAGTATTATTGTTATTCTGAGAATGTTGTATGTGTAACGTGGAATAAAGCATATTAGCAATTTTGAATTATTCTCTTTCTTTAATCAATGCATCCATGAGAATCAGGATTCTCAGTGTGAAAGAAAGGAGATACAAATTTGATACAGAAGTGTAAGTGCCCTTTGGGAGGCCGAGGCCAGCAGATACCTTGAGCCAGGAGTTCCAGACCAGCTTGGGCAACATGGTGAAACCTCGTCTCTACAAACAGTACAAAAAATTAGCAGGGCATGGTGGCTCTCACCTGTAGTCCCAGCTACTCAGGAGGCTGAGACAGGAGGATTGCTTGAGCCCAGGAAGTCGAGGCTGCAGTGAGCCATGATCATGCCACTGCGCTCCAGCCTGGGTGACAGTGAAACCCTGTCTCATAAAATAAAAAATTAAAATTAAAAATTAAAAAAAAGAGTAATGTCCTTAATCCAGTAATCCTGAATTTAAATGGAAAAGATTAGAATTTACTCAGGAATTATTATAAAGACACATGCACACAAACACACATCCCACATGTGTATCTTAGCTCTGTCGCCATAGAGACTAAAAACACAGTCGTAGCTAGGACCCCTAGAACCCGGAGTGTGATCTAGCATCTGGGGCCCGTTGGGAAATTGGTTGATCCCAGGTCTATGACCCAAAATATGCAAGATGAGTTTGGAACATCTTGTCATCCCAGATTCCAGGACAGCTATCAAAGATTACCAATATTCTGTCAAAGGACTCAGGAGCCAACTCGAATAGGCCTCTACTGGCCAAAGATGGAGCAATGTAGACTTTAAAATAGATAATTTTAGATCTCTGAGTTCATAATAATGTTACAAAAATGAAATAGAATACTAATTGATCACCTTGGGATGATAACAGGAAGCCACTTCATGACCTTGAAAACTTGTAAGTGGAAAGAATGAGGCATTTGTGTAGACCTTTATGAATTAAGCCAAATTAGACGTGAGGGGAAGCTTATCTTTGTAAAAGAATTGTGTGATGATTAATTTTAGGTGTCAACTTGACTGGATTAAAGAATACCTAGAGAACTAGTAAAGCATTGTTTCTGGGCCTGTCTGTGAGGGTGTTTCTAGAGGAGCTTGGCATGTGAGTCTGTGGACTTGGTGAGAAGGATCTGCCCCCAGTATGGACAGGCAATATCCAGTCTGCTGGAGACCCAGATAGAACAAAAAAGGAAACGGAAAATGATTTCCTCTCTCTCTCCTGGAGCTGAGACACTGTTCTTCTCCTGCCCCTGGACATGACAGCTCCAGTTTCTGTGGCCTTTAGGCTCCAGGATTTATACCAGCCTACCCCTCCCGACACCCGGGTTCTCACACCTTGGGCCTCAGACTGAGAGTTACACCATCAGCTTCCCATGTTCTGAGGCTTTCAAACTTGGACTGAGCCACACTATCCTCACCACAAGGTCTCCAGCTTGCAGGCTGCATGTTGTGGGACTTCTCAACCTCCATAATCACATGAGCCAATTTCTCTAATAAGTCCCTTATCAATTAATATGATATATATATATCCTATTTATACACATATACGTACATATCCTATTATATATATTTATATATCCTATTCATATAGGATATATACACAGATGTATATACGCGCACATATATCCTATATAAATAGAACATATAAATATACATATGATAGGATATATAAATACCTATAAATAGGATATCTGTATATATGTATATATATAAATATATGCTATATATAGGATATATCTGTGTGTGTATATATACACACACACAGATATCCTATAATATATATATGGGATATACATGGATATATACAGATATATATGTATATGTGTATACATATCCTATGTGTGTGTGTATATATCCTATGTATATGTCTCTTTGGAGAACTCCAACTCTATATATATAGCTGTGTATACATATCCTATATAGATACAGATATATATATGGAGTCGGGGTTCTCCAGAGAGACATATACAGGGGTATATCTGTATATGTCTATCTTACTAGAATATGTTTCGGTGTTGGTTATGTAATATTATTATGAACTCACAGATTTAAAATTATTTGATAGGTCTCAGTCTGTTGCAATTACTATCTATCTTAAAGATTACATAGCTCCATCTTTGGCCAGTAGAGCCCTATTGGAGCTGGCTCCTGATATATATCTCTGGATATGTCTCTCTGGAGAATCCTAATACATATTCCAATTAATAAATTAAAAGAGCCAGGCACGATGGCTCACGCCTGTAATCCCAACACTTTGGGAGGCCAAGGCGGGTAGATCACGATGTCACGATGTCAGGAGTTTGAGACCAGCCTGGCCAATATAGTGAAACCCCATCTCTACTGAAAATTCAAATAAGTGGCCAGGTGTGGCAGCAGGCGCCTGTAATCCCAGCTACTCGGGATGCTGAGGCAAGAGAATCACTTGATCCTGGGAGGCGGAGGTTGCAGTGAGCTGAGAACACACCATTGCACTCCAGCCCCAGTGACAGTGCGAGACTCCATCTCAATAAATAAATAAATAGAAAATGAAATAAGTCACCATTTTACAACTCGCAATGAATTTATCCAGGCATTGCAAATCAATGTCTACTTCACTCATGAAAAGAAAGACAACCAGACTATGTGGTTCCTGGTGAAAGAACACAATATCACCTACAGTCTGTTAAAGGGATCAAATTCGTTGTGATCAAACTTCTGGATCCAGTCATCAAGTTTCAGGAAATACAAATAGCAGGACTATTTTGAGTTGCATTACATATGTAATCGGTAACATTTAGACTGTGGGAAACTCTACAATTCAAATACTCTAGGTTCTTCAACAGATAAATTATTACGAAAAAAAATAAAAAATTGAAGTACGGTTTAAAAGATTTTGAGACTTAAAATACACAGCAGTCTTTTTTCAATGGGCAAGACTAAATTATAGTGTCAAGATCACACACTTGGGTAATAACACTGTAAAAAAAACAAAGTCCAGGAAATGATTTCTATAAAATTCAGGATGGTTGTTACTTCTTAGAAGGTGTTTCATTGCGATAGAGCAAGAGAGGAACTCTAGCGTGAGTTCTCGACCTCTATCTCTCAACCTGGGTGGTGATTTCAAGCATATCTTTCATATAATAACTCACTGAGCTACAGATTCATCTTGTGGAACTTTCTGTAACTGAAGTTATTTTACAATAAAAATTTTAAAATATATTTAAATCAATGTGTGTGTGCCTTTTTTAGAGGCAGGATCTCACTCTGTTGCCTAGGCTGGAGTGCAGTGGTACAATCGCAGCTCACTGCAGCCTCGACCTCCTGGGCTTAGGTGATTCTCCCACCTCAGCTTCCTCAGTACCTGGGGCTACAGGTGTGCTCCACCACACCGGCTAATTTTTTTATTTTTTGTAGAGATGGGGGTTGGTCTTGAACTCCTGGGCTCAAGTGGTCCTCCTTCCTCAGCCTCCTGAAGTGTTGAGATTAAAAGTGTGAACCTCCACACCTGGCCAGTTTTTTCATTCTTAATGATACCAAAAACAAAACAATGCACACGCACACACACACACACACACACACACACATTTCCCAACAATGAGAATATTAAAGAACCAATTCATTATTTTTGAACTTTACCTAAATAAAAATAATCAAGCATTTATCCTCTCTTTCCTTTATAAACTATACCACTGGGTAACAAATGAGAAGTTTTTCTTTACAGACATAAACGAAGAAGGAACGATAAAATTAGAATATCATTATTTTGCAAACCCAAACCGAACTGCAAACTCAGTAAAATCCAGACTGAGAAAATCTATAGGATAAACAACTTTGTTTCTTCAACAAATAAGTCGCAAGTAAGAGAGCAAGAAAGAAAGTAGAACCTACAGATTAAAATAGAACTGAGAGACAAAGCAATCACTTATAATATGTGGATTTTATTTGTGTTCTAATTCCAAAACAAAGCTGAAAGAGATGACGGTTACAAAACAATTGGAAATGTAAACCCTGACTTGAAATCTGAAGATTTTAGAGAATTCTTTTTGTTTTTAGCATGATAACGGTATTGTTACATTTATTAAAGATTACTTAGCTTTTTTTTCCTACTTTTATTTTCAATTCAGGGATATATATGCAAGTTTGTTACATGGGTACATTGCATAATACTGAGGTTTGGGGGACAAATGATTCTGTCACCCGGGTACTGATCATAGTTCCCAATAGTTAGTTTTTCTATTTTTTCTTTTTTATTATTATAGTTTAAGTTCTGGGATACATGTGCAGAACGTGCAGGTTTGTTACATAGGTATACATGTGCCATGGTGGTGTGCTGCACCCATCAACCCGTCATCTGTATTTTAAGACGGACATGTATTAGGTATTTGTCCTAATGCTCTCCCTCCCCTTGGCCCCCACCCCCCAACAGGCCCCAGTGTATGATGTTCCCCTCCCTGTGTCCATGTGTTCAACTCCCACTTACGGCTGAGAACATGCGGTGTTTGGTTTTCTCTTCCTGTGTTACTTTGCTGAGAATAATGGTTTCCAGCTTCATCAATGTTCCTGCAAAGGACATGAACTCATTCTTTTTTATGGCTGGATAATATTCCATGGTGTATATGTGCCACATTTTGTTTATCCAGTCTATCATTGATGAGCATTCGGGTTGGTTCCAAGTCTTTACTATTGTAAATAGTGCTGCAATAAACATACGCATGCATGTGTCTTTATAGTAGATTGGTTTATACTCCTTTGGGTATATACCCAGTAATGGGATTGCTGGATCAAATGGTATTTCTGGTTCTAGATCCTCGAGGAATCGCCACACTGTATTCCACAATGCTTGAACTAATTTACACTCCCGCTAACAGTGGAAAAGCATTCCTATTTCTCCACATCCTCTCCAGCATCTGTTGTTTTCTGACTTTTTAATGATCGCCATTCTAACTGGCATGAGATGGTATCTCATTTTGGTTTTGTTTTGCATTTCTCTAATGACCAGTGATGAGGAGCTTTATTTCATATGTTTACTGGCCACATAAATGTCTTCTTTTGAGAAGTGTCTGTTCATATCCTTTGCCTACTTTTGATGTGTTTTTTTTTTTCATGTAAATTTGTTTAAGTTCCTTGTAGATTCTGGATATTAGCCTTTTGTCAGATGAACAGATTGCAAAATTTTCTCCCTTTCTGTAAGTTGCATGTTCACTCTGATGATAGTTTCTTTTGCTGTTCAAAAGCGCTTTAGTTTAATTAGATCCCATTAGTCAATTGTGGCTTTTGTTGCCATTGCTTTTGGTGTTTTAGTCACGAAGTCTTTACCCATGCCTATGTCCTGAATGGTATTACCCAGGTTTTCTTCTAGGGTTTTTATGGTTTTAGGTCTTACATTTAAGTCTTTAATTCATCTTGAGTTAATTTTTGTATAAGATGTAAGGAAGGGGTCCAGTTTCTGTTTTCTGTATAAAACTGGCTAGCCAGTTTTCCCAACACCATTTATTTAATAGTGAATCCTTTCCCCATTGCTTGTTTTTGTCAGCTTTGTCAAAGATCAGATGGTTGCAGATGTGTGGTGTTATTTCTGAGGCCTCTGTTCTGTTCCATTGGTCTATATATCTGTTTTGGTTACTGTAGCCTTGTAGTATAGTTTGAAGTCAGGTAGTGTGATGCCTCCAGCTTTGTTCTTTTTGCCTAGGATTGTCTTGGCTACATGGGCTCTTTTTGGGTTCCATATGAAATTTAAAGTAGCTTTTTTCTAATTCTGTGAAGAAAGTCAATAGTAGCTTGATGGCAATAACAATGAATCTATAAATTACTTTGGACAGTATGGCCATTTTCATGATATTGATTCTTCCTATCCATAAGCGTGGAATGTTTTCCATTTGTTAGTGCCCTCTCTTATTTCCTTGAGCAGTGGTTTGTAGTTCTCCTTAAAGAGGTCCTTCACATCCCTTGTAAGTTGTATTCCTAGGTATTTCATTCTCTTTATAGCAATTGTGAATGGGAATTCACTTATGATTTGACTCTCTGTTTGTCTATTATTGGTGTATAGGAATGCTTGTGATTTTTGCACATTGATTTTGTATCCTGAGACTTCACTGAAGTTGCTTATCAGCTTCGGGGGTTTTGAGGCTAGACAATGGGTTTTTCTAAATATAAGACAAATTCACTTCCTCTATTCCTATTTGAATGCCCTTTAATTCTTTCTCTTGCCTGATTGCCCTGGCCAGAATTTCCAATACTATGTTGAATAGGAGTTGTGAGAGAGATCATACTTGTCTTGTGCCAGTTTTCAAAGGGAATGCTTCCATCTTTTGCCCATTCAGCATGATATTGGCTACGGGTTTGTCATAAATAGCTCTTATCAATTTGAGATATGTTCCATCAATACCTAGTTTATTGAGTGTTTTTAGCATGAAGGGGTATTGAATTTTGTCAAGGCCTTTTCTGCATCTAGTGAGATAATCATGTGTTCTTTGTCATTGGATTGGTTTATGTGATAGATTACGTTTACTGATTTCTGTATGTTGAACCAGCCTTGCATCCCAGGGATGAAGCTGACTTTATCAAGGTGGATAAGCTTTTTGATGTGCTGCTGGATTCAGTTTGCCAGTATTTTATTGAGGAATTTCACATTGATGTTCATCAGGCACATTAGCCTGAAATTTTCTTTTTTTATTGTGTCCCCGCCAGGTTTTGGAATCAGGATGATGCTGGCCACAAAATGAATTAGGGAGGAGTCCCTCTTTCTCTGTTATTTGAAATAGTTTCAGAAGGAATGGTACCAGCTCCTCTTTGTACCTCTGGTAGAATTCGGTTGTGAATCCATCTGGTCCTGGGGATTTTTGATTAGTAGGCTATTAGTTACTGCCTCAATTTCAGAACTTGTTATTGGTCTATTCAGGGATTTGACTTCTTCCTGGTTTAGTCTTGGGAGGGTGTATGTGTCCAGGAATTTGTCCATTTCTTCTAGATCTTCTAGTTTATTTTCATAGAAGTGTTTATAGTATTCTCTGATGGTAGTTTGTATTTCTGTGGGATCAGTGGTGATATCCCCTTTATCATTTTTTATTGTGTCTATTTGACTCTTCTTTTTTTTTTTTTTTTAATTAATCTGGCTAGCAGTCTATCTAGTTTGTAATCTTTTCAAAAAAACAGCTTCTGGGTTCACTGATTTTTTGAAGGGTTTTTTTATGTCTCTATCTCCTTCAGTTCTGCTCCGATCTTAGTTATTTCTTGTCTTCTACTAGCTTTTGAATTCGTTTGCTCTTGTTTCTCTAGTTATTTTAATTGTGATGTTAGGGTGTTCATTTTAGATCTTTCCTGCTTTCTCCTATGGGCATTTAGTGCTATAAATTTCCCTGTAACCACTGCTTCAGCTGTGTCCCAGAGAATCTGGCCTGTTGTGTCTTCATTCTCATTGGTTTCAAAGAACTTCTTTATTTTTGCCTTAATTTCGTTATTTACCCAGTAGTCATTCAGGAGCAGGTTGCTCAGTTTCGATGTAGTTGAGCAGTTTTCAGTGAGTTTCTTCTAATCCTGAGTTATAATTTGATTGCACTGTGTTCTGAGAGACTGTCATGATTTCTGTTCTTTTGCATTTGCTGAGGAGTGTTTTACTTCCAATTATGTGGCTAATTTTAGAATAAGTGCTATGTGGTGCTGAGAAGAATGTATATTCTGTTGATTTGGGGTGGAGAGTACTGTAGATGTCTATTAAGTCCTATTGGTCCAGAGCTGAGTTCAAGTCCTGAATATCCTTGTTAATTTTCTCTCTCGTTGATCTTTCTAATATTGACAGTTGGGTGTTAAAGTCTCCCACTATTATTGTGTGGGAGTCTAAGTCTCTGTGTAGGTCTCAAGAACTTGCTTTATGAATCTGGGTGCTCCTGTGTTGGGTGCATATATATTTAGGGTAGTTAGCTCTTCTTGTTGCATTGATCCCTTTACCATTATGTTGTGCCCTTCTTTGTCTTTTTTTTTTATCTTTGTTGGTTTAAAGTCAGTTTTATCAGGACTAGGATTGAAACCCCTGCTTTTTTTTTTCTGTCCATTTTCTTGGTAAATATTCCTCCATTCCTTTATTTTGAGCCTATGTGTGTCTTTGCACATGAGATGGGTCTCCTGATGGGTCTTGAATCTTTATCCAATTTGCCAGGCTGTGTCTTTTAATTGGGACATTTAGCCCATTTACCTTTAAGGTTAATATTGTTATGTGTGAATTTGATCTTGTCATTATGATTCTAGCTGTTCATTTTGCACATTTGTTAATGCAGTTTCTTCATAATGTCATTGGTCTTTATATTTTGGTATGTTTTTGGAGTGGCTGGTACCGGTTTTTCCTTTCCATGTTTAGTGCTTCCTTCAGGAGCTCTTGTTAAGCAGGCCTGGTGGTGACAAAATCTCTCAGCATTTGCTTGTCTGTAAAGGACTTTATTTCTCCTTCACTTATGAAACTTTGTCTGGCTGGATATGAAATTCTGGGTTGAAAATTCTTTTCTTTAAGAATGTTGAATATTGCTCCCACTTTATTCTGGCTTGTAGGGTTTCTGCAGAGAGATTTGCTGTTAGTCTGAAGGGCTTTCCTTTGTAGGTAACCTGAACTTTCTCTCTGACTTCCCTTAACATTTTTTCCTTCATTTCAACCATGGTGAACCTGACAATTATGTGCTTGGGGTTGCTCTTCTCGAGGAGTATGTTTGTGGTGTTCTCTGTATTTCCTGAATTTGAATGTTGTTCTGTCTTGCTGGGTTGGGGAAGTTCTCCTGGATAATATCCTGAAGTGTGTCTTCCAACTTGGTCCCATTCTCCCTGTCACTGTCAGGTATACCAATCAACCATAGGTTTAGTCTTTTCTCATAGTCCTGTATTTCTTGGAGTCTTTGTTCATTCCTTTTCTTTCTTTTTTCTCTGATCTCGTCTTCACGCTTTATTTCATTAAGTTGGTCTTCAGTCTCTGATATCCTTTCCTCCACTTGATCGATTTGGCTATTGATACTTGTGTATGCTTCATAAAGTTCTTGTGCTGTGTTTTTCAGCTCCATCAGGTAATTTATGTCTTCTCTAAACTGGTTATTCTAGTTAGCAATTCCTCTAACCTTTTTTTAAGGTTCTTAGCTTCCTTGCATTGGGTTAGAACATGCTCCTTTAGCTTAGAGGACTTTGTTATTACCCACCTTCTGAAGTCTACTTCTGTCAATTCATCAAACTCATTCTCCATCTAGTTTTGTTCCCTTGTTGGTGAGGAGTTGTGATCCTTTGGAGGAGAAGGGGCATTCTGGTTTTTGGAATTTTCAGCCTTTTTGCACTGGTTTTTCCTCATCTTCGTGGATTTATCTATCTTTAATCTTTGATGCTGTTGATTGGATGGCGTTTTTGCGTGGGCATCCTTTTCATTGATGTTGATGTTATTGCTTTCTGTTTGTTAGTTTTGCTTCTAACAGGCCTCTCTTCTGCAGGTCTTCTGGAATTTGCTGGAGGTCCGCTCCAGGCCCTATTTGCCTGGGTGTCACCAGTGGAGGCTGCAGAACAGCAAAGATTGCTGCCTGCTTCTTCCTCTGGAAGTTTCGTCCCAGAGGGGCACCCACTAGATGCCAGCTGGAGCTCTCCTGAATGATGTGCCTGTTGACCCCTGCTGGGAAGTGTCTCCCAGTCAGGAGGCAGGGGGGTCAGGGACCCACTTGAGGAAGCGGTCTGTCCCTTAGCAGAGCTCAAGTGCTGTGCTGTGAGATCTGCTGCTTTCTTAAGAGTCAGCAGGCAGGAACATTTAAGTCTGCTGAAGCTGCACCCAGAGCCGCCCCTTTCCCCAGCTGCTCTGTCCCAGGGAGATGGGAGTTTCAGTCTGCTGCCTTTCTTTCAGAGATGCCCAGAGAGGTGGAATCTGGAGAGGCAGTCTGGCTACAGTGGCTTTGCTGTAATGTGGTGGGTTCTGCCCAGTATGAAGTTCCTAGCAGCTTTGTTTACACTGTGAGGGGAAAACCACCTACTCAAGCCTCAGTAATGGTGGGTGCCCCTCCCCCAATCAAGCTACAGGGTCCCAGGTTGACCTGAGCTTGCTGGACTCTGTGGGAGTGAGACCCACTGAACAAGACCACTTGGCTCCCTGGCTTCAGCCCCCTTTCCAAGGGAGTGAATGGTTCCGTCTCGCTGGGGTTCCAGGTGTCACTGGGGTTCAAAAAAAAAAAAAAAACTGCTGCAGCTAGCTCAGTGTCTGACCAAATGGCCACCCAGTTTGTGCTTGAAACCCATGGCCCTGGTGGCCTAGGCACTTGAGGGAATCTCTTGGTCTACGGGTTGCAAAAACCATGGGAAAAGCATAGTATCTGAGCTGGACAGCACCTTCCCTCACAGCACAATCTCTCATGGCTTCCCTTTGCTAACGGAGAGAATTCCCAGGCCCCTTACACTTCTTGGGTGAGGTGACACCACACTCTGCTCGGCTCGCCTTCCATGGGCTGCACCCACTGTCTAAGCAGTCCCAATGAGATGAACCAGGGAATCTGGCAAGATGGCTGAATAGCAACTGCTCTGGTCTGCAGCTCCCAGCAAGACCAATGCAGAAGGCAGGTGATTTCTGTGTTTCCAACTGGAGAATCTGTACTTTAAGAGACTTATATGTTATGCTATCTGGAATTTGCTTCAAAATAAATGGGAGTGTATAATTGGGTAGGGAAATAGATAAAACTGATTTGGTTATGGATTGATCACTACTGACACTGAGTATGAATAATAGTAGTTTATTATGCCATTTTCTCTAATTTTGTATATTTTTAAATTTTTCCACAAAAAGAAGTTAAGGATAAAATATTATGTCAGATACTTAACCAGGTCTTCAGTATCAATAGATTGTCAAATGTTATAGAGTCTGACAGCACTAATATATGATCCAGCAATTCCACTGCTAACTATATGCTGAAAAGAAAGGAAATCAGGTTATTGAAGAGATATCTGCACTGTCATGTTTATTGCAACCCTCTTCACAATAGCCAAGATTTAGAAGCAACTTAAGTGTCCATCAACAGAAGGATGAATAAAGAAAATGTGGTACATATACACAATGAAGTACTATTCAGCCATAAAAAAGAATGAGATCCTGTCATTAGCAACAATGTGGATGGAACTGGAGAGTGTCATGTTAAGTGAAATAAGCCAGTCACAGAAAGACAAACTTCACATGTTCTCACTTATTTGTGGGAGCCTAAAGTTAAAACAATTGAACTCACAGAGATAGACAGTAGAAAGACAGTTACCAGAGGCTGGAAGGTGTAGTGAGGAGGTGGGCACAGGGGGAAGTGGGGATTGTTAGTGGGTACAAAAAAATAGTTAGAATGAATGAATAAAACCTAGTATTTGATAGCACAGTAGGGTGACTATAGTCAATAATAATTTAATTGTACATTTTAAGATAACTAAAAGAGTATAATTGGATTGTTTGTAATACAAAAGATAAATTTTGAAGGGATGGATACCCAATTTACCCTAATGTAACTATTACACATTGTATGCCTATGTCAAAAATATCCTTTATACATCATAAATATATATACCTACTATGCACCCCCCAAAATTAAAATTAAAAACTATAAAAAGGCCTGGCTCACACCTGTAATCCCAGCACTTTCAGGTAATGAAGCAGGAGGATCATCTGAGCCTAGGAGTTTGAGACCAGCCTTGGCAACATAGCAAGATCTTGTCTCTACTAAAAATTCAAAAAATTAGCCAGGTATGGTGGTGTGCATCTGTAGTCCCAGCTGCTTGGGAGGCTGAGGCAGGAAGAATGCACATGCCCATCAGGTCACAGCTGCCATGAACTGTGATCTTGCTATTGCACTCCAACCTGGGTGACAGAGCAAGACTGTGTCTCAACGAATTTTTTTTAATTTTAAATACACAATCTGGAGAATCAATTTGTGTATTTCATAATATCAATATGAAACCTGGATGTATTTCCTATAAATAAAAGGTAATTTTATATAACTATAAAATTGTAAGTCTATACAACTTAAGTATATAAAATTCAGATGGATTAATTTATTTTAATTGTATATAAATTATATTCATTAAAATGCAAATTCAGTGCACAATAACGAGCACTACATAAGATGCATTCAATACAAATGTACATGAATATAATTGAGTTAATTATAACTATAATTTATTCCTTATTCATGTCAGATTATAGCTTTGAATTTAAATGGGTCAAATAGGACTCATTGAACCACGCAGTATCCTTCAGTAGGCAATACTCTTGCAAATCAGTGTCTCAGTTTTATTTGAAAACACATGGAACTTAGATAAATCAAGGATTTTTCTAGAGGGAAAAAACTAAAACAATTAACTTTTTCAAATTTTATACTTCTGTATTCTTTCAAATGTCTACTCCACAGTTGAATTCTGTGCTTTCCTTGGGTTAGGAACTGTTCCAGGCACCAGTGATAGACACAGCCTCTCTACTTTAGATTCACATTCTATGAATAGAAAAACATATGCAAAATATTAGTACAATATAACCTCATATCTTACAAAAATTAATACGATATGAGAGATAATGCAATTCCTTAATCCATGCATATACGTTTTATAAGACCTGTGACACCATATTACTTGTATTAATTTAAAACACACAGCACAATAGAGTTTTCTATGATACATATGTATCGAAAGATATACCAAAATATCAGAGTTCAGCTGTCTGTGGGATATGGGGAAAAACAGCAAGGGTGTGGGGATGGAAGCTAAAAGGAAAAAAAATGAAATAGTAGCATGTCAAAAACTAAAGATAATTAATAACTCAATTACCTGCTACTGGAGGCAAAATGGTGGTGGATAAGGTGGAATGTGTGAAGGGAGGAAAAAGGGAAAGCCTGTCTAGAAGTATTACAGATCATTTCTACTCACACTCCATTGATCATCATTGTGACGTGGGCATATCTGAGTGCAAGGAGGAGGGGAAGGAGTCCTGAGCCCAGCAACGTGTCTCCCAGAGACAACACTCCATATTTTACAATAAAGAGCACATGTTTGGCAGAAAGCCAGATTTTCTGCTTAGCTGCCAAAAGCTGCTGAGCTTAAAACCATGTTCAAAGATTTATAGTAAAAGGAATTTGCCAACCAGCAGACCCAGTTCAAATGAAGTGAAGTAATTTGCTATTATTGGTACCTTGCATGGATTTTCTCATTTAATGCCTATGTTAACCCTGTGAAATAGGTATTGTCATATCCAAACCTTAAAACGAGGAAACTGAAATGCCAAGAGGTTATCCAGCTTGCCCAATGTCCCATAGTCAGCAAGTCAAAGAGCCGGGGATTCCAAATATTATACTTTTGACGTCTCTATGTTCTCCAGGCTCCAGGAGACACATGCAAGCTGTGTCTCCTTAATGGTCTCCTTAATACCTTTCTTACTTGGTTTATGATGAAGAGAAAGCAATCCTCTCCTTATCCCACATTACATTATGAATGGAGACTGGGAGTGATACAAGAACATTCCAAATGTATCTGAAGGAATCTCTTTTTCTCTCCTCTTTTCTCTCTCTGCCACCTCCCCCAGCCCGGCCCACATCACCTGCCCCCATTCATAAGGCGAAGGTGAATGATCACTAATACTTGTTTCATGGTCTCCTTCTCACATATTTAGGATATTGGAAAACTATTGTATTGGCCACTTTTGTCATGTTCTCAGCCTTTCGAACCTCATTTAACATTTTGCTTATTTTCTATTTTCACCACTGGACTCTAAGCCTCCTTGGAGGCAGTCTAGTCCAACAGGAAATTGTCAAAAGAATACTGTATCAGGCATTGTGGTTCGGGGCAGGGCATGGAGATATAAGAAGAAGGCGTCATAGCCTGGGCTCTGAAGTTGTTGGCATTCTAGAGCAGCATGTCCAGAAGAGCTTTCTGAGATGACGAGGTGTTCTACATCTGCGTGTTTCAATGTAGTAGCCAGTAGCCATTGGCAGAATTCACACAATGGTATTTCAGAATGCATATTTAGGTGCATATTTATATATTAAGTAAAAGATATGCAAGGAAGTGATTGCCACAGTCAGGCTGAGAGTTGTCTCTGGGGGAGGGTTATGGAGTTGCTTTGGAGAGGCAGCAGTATTATTTGTCATAACGTGCATGGTGGTTACACAAGCATTTGTTTTAAATGTTTGTTAAAGTTGGATTATATTTAATAGTAAAAAGTCTTTAAGATGACTATTCTGTTTTCAAAAAGTTAATACTGGATATGATAGTTAAGATCAGTTCTTCTATAAGCTCATAATGTAATTTCACCATTTTTATGGGCATCACTTTGGTTGGTTTTTCTAATCTTAAGTAAGTAAGTGTTCGTAATTTTTCATATCAGAATGCATTTGATTTTTAAAAATGTTTCTCTTCTCCATGAAGGTAGTTTAATTAATTCTTTGTCTTAGGATTCAGAAGTGGATAAAACTGGTCTTTTAAAAATGTTTTATTTGTAAGAACAGTTGAAAGCTGCAGCTATTTGGAGATTATTTTTGAATTTACAACACCACAGCTTGGTTATTTGAAAAAGGTTGATTTCGCTCTGCCACAAAAATTGATTCTTTTCCAATCTGGAGACCTCAAGATGTTCTGATCTTGGAGAAAATTGCTAGTAGAATAAAAATGGCTAACACTGAGAACACTATATCCCACATTTTTCTTTGCCAACTTTAAATAATGCTTAGAATAGATTACAGCATCAGTTCTCCAACATTTTCTCCTTGAAACTTCCTTCCTACCACCCTTCATGGTCAATAAAAGGATTCCAGAAGAGTCAGTTCTTAATTAGCAAAAGGAAAAAGATTGGCCTAGAAAAGAGTAGCTTAATCTGAAGATAAGTCTTCTGTCAGTGACAGATCAGTCCGATCTCGATAAAGATGTGTGAAAACCTTCCATTGACATCATTTAATAAGACAGTAGAGCAACACCATCAAAGCATCTCAACATGAAGCATCAACGAAATAGTCATTGGTTCTGGATATAGACAAACTTGGTAGGGCATATTTTCTTCCAAATGCTTCCTTACCTTTTACTCATGGCATTTTTTTTTTTAAGAGACAGAGCCTCACTCTGTTACCCAGGCTGGAATGCAGTGGCATGATTATAGCTCACTACAGCCTCCAACTCCTGGGCTCAAGCAATCCTCCAAGCTCAGCCTCTTGAGTAGCTGGGGACTCAACATGTTGCCCAGGCTGGTCTCGAACTCCTGCCCTCGAACTCCTGCCCTCAAGCACTCCTCCCCGCTTGGCCTCCCAAAGTGCTGGAATTACAGGCATGAGTCACTGCACCTTGTCCTTATTCATGACCTCTTTTTTTTAAACCAATTAGGATTTTTCGCTTTGCTGATAAAGTATGTAATTTTGGCAAACCAGATTATACATACATTTCTATAAATTTATATATGTATAAAAATATTCATCAAATGTACCATCATGTCAAAAGATAATAAGAAAGGCGATGCTGAAGTAGATTTCTGACTTCTCCAGTAGTTAATTACATCAATGGTGTTTTGCCACTCTAGGTTATCTGAATTTGATGAGCAGAACCATAATAATCACTGATACCTTTGACAATGGTAATTATTATTATTTTTTTTGCATTTTTAGTAGAGAGGGGATTTCACCATAGTGGTCAGGCTGGTCTCGAACTCCTGACCTCAGGTGATCCACCTGCCTTGGCCTCCCAAAGTCCTGGAATTGCAGGTGTGAGCCAGCATGCCCAGCCCAACAACAGTAATTATTACGAAGACCGGTAAACATTTCACTTAGGCATGCATTAAGCTTCATATCATATTATGACATTTGCAGTCCTTGGTTTGATTGGTATGTTTAAGAATTCACATGAACCAAGTTAGAGGTGTCCTCTTTAAATACAGGTGCAAAAATTGCTAACCTTCTCAAAGCTTTCTTACATTCCCGTTAATTGTAAGACCAAAAATAGTTTCTCCTTTCTTAGTAATAGAATATCTACATGTCTACTAGGTTACATTTCTGAGTATGTAAAATTACATACATAAATATCAATTGAAATCTATGTGCTCATTTTAATATATTTTCTAATTTTATTTTCAACAATCTAATCTATTACTATTTCTTCACTAATGCTTTTCTTGTTTGTTTGTTTGTTTGTTTGTGACAGGGTCTCATTCTGTCACCCAGGCTGGAGTGCAGTGGTGTGATCTCAGCTCACTGCAACTTCGCCTCCCGGGTTCAAGCAATCCTCCCACCTCAGCCTCCCAAGTAGCTGGGACTACAGATGTACGCCACCATGCCTGGCTAATTTTTGTATTTTTCTGTAGAAATGAGGTTTCACCATGTTGACCATAGTGGTCTTGAACTCCTGGACTAAGTGATCTGCCTGCCTCGGCCTCCCAAACTGCTGGGATTACAGGCATGAACCACCACACCTGGCCTGCTAATGCTTTTAACTTTTTTTGTTGTTGTTTGTTTGTTTATTTATTTATTTATTTATTTTTGAGGCAGGGTCTCGCTCTGTTGCCAGGCTGGAGTGCAGTGGCACAATCTTGGCTCACTGCAACCTCTGCCTCCCAGATTCAAGTGATTCTCCTGTCTCAGCCTCCCAGGTAGCTGGGACTACAGGCACACACCACCACACCCGGCTAATTTTTGTATTTTTAGTAGAAATGGTTTCACCATGATGGCCATGATGGTCTCAATCTCTTTTAACTTTTTAAAATTTCGCAATTTCTTCTTCCACTCCTTAACCTCTTTTTCTCTTCTTTCTCTAGGTGCTTGTTAATTATCATCAGGGTCAGAAAGAATCCTTGTAGGCACTTTGAAAAAAGATAACATTCCCTTCCTTGAATAATTTAAAGGAATGAATAGGTTTGTCCAAGATCATATTTATTATTACTTTAGGTCAAACTATTTGAAATTGCTGTTTTTTTAAATTTAATTTTTAAAAAAACAAAACCCATTGAAATGTAGCAACAAGCATTGCCCTACATTATTTTTTTCTTAGCTCCCTATCTCATCTTCTTTTTCATAATATTTCTATGAATCTTATGGTCCAGGCATACTGGTCTAGTCATTGTACCCCCAATACATTCTGCTTCTAATCAATGGTTCACCTCACTCAGAATGTCCGTCCTCCTTGCCACCTACCAATAACCTACACATCTTTTATTTATTTATTTTTATTTTACACACACACACACACACACACATATATATATATAGAGAGAGAGAGTTTTGCTCTTATTGCCCAGGTTGGAGTGCAATGGCGCAATCTCGGCTCACTGCAACCTCTGCCTCCTGGGTTCAAGCGATTCTCCTGCCTCAGCCTCCCAAGTAGCTGGGATTACAGGCACCTGCCACCACGCTCGGCTACTTTCTGTATTTTTAGTAGAGATGGGGTTTCACCATGTTGGCCAGGCTGGTCTCGAACTCCTGACCTCAGGTGATCCATCTGCCTCAGCCTTCCAAAGTGCTGGGATTACAGGCGTGAGCCACTGTGCCTGGCCATAATCTACACATCTTTTAAAGCCCCCCTTCAAATACAACAGTCAAGATAGTCTTCTTCCTGACAACTCACAAGCACTTCTTTCCGCACTCTTCACGTTATGAATTTATTGATCAAGTTAGTTTCCAGGCACTGAGCTGGGGATCCAAGGAAGGATAAGACATATTGTCTGCTCTTCAGGAATGTAAAATCTGATGAGAGACACAGGCACATAGATGTCTCTCACATGTCTGAAAGAGAGTAGATTAGCTCTCTGGCATCTTCTTATAAGGGCACTAATCCCATTCATGAGGGCTCCACTCTCATGACCTACTTACATTCCACAGGCTCCACCTCCTAACACCATCACATTAGGGGTTCGAATTTCAACGAATGAATGGGGAGGAGTGGGACAAATATTCAGCACATGACACTATCCCAAAGCCTAGTGACTTGAAACCTCAATTTATTATTATTGCTATTATCTTTTGAACTTCTATAGGTCAACTACAGATTCAACTGGCTGGTTCCCAACTGAGGTCTCTCCTGCGTTTGCTCTCAGATGTTGGCTAGGACAGGAATCATCTGAAACCTTCTTCAGTCACATTTCTGGTGACTACAGAGATAGCAAGAATAGCTGAGGGCTGGACATCCAAGGTATCTCCCTAACAGGATGGCAGCAGAAAGTTAGCAGGATTTCTTACTTGACATATAAGAACTCTAAGAGACAAATACAGAGGCCTAAGACACAGATGGATCAGCCTTGGACAGATGCAGAAACCATCTGCACCTCAGAAAGAGGAAAGAATGGGTATAAATGAATGTAACTTTTAGGGTAAGAGAGAATGAAATTACTAAAATATCAATCCCCAAATTGTTCTGTAATATAGATTCCCTCGGCGGCCAGTAACTAATGCAGGGCAAAAAAGATTCCATGATCAGATTTATTTGGGAACTTCTCTGTTCAAAAAAGTCAATGAGCTTCTTAACTATAGGGATTTTCAGAGTCTGTTATGAGCTAATACTTACTGGCAATGTCCAGAGCCCCCCTTTTTATTGAACATTCTTCAGAACAGGGTTTTATGGATCACGTTCTAGGAAATGCTATACAAATGTTTCTCCCATCAAGTAGCAAGAAGTTTTCTAGAGTTGTCATTACTTCCTTATGAGTCAGGTTTTTCCAGAAAAACAGACCCAGTAACATGCATATGTAGAGAAAGAGGGAGAGAGAAAAAGATTTATTTTCAGGAATCAGCCCACTCAATTGCGCAGACTGGCAAGTCCAAAATCTGCAGGGTGGACTGGCAGGCTGGAAAACTAGGGAAGAGTTGTAGTTCTAAAGAGTCTGCAGGGGATCTGCTCTGAATTCCCTCATCTTCCCAGGATGTCAGTTTTTTCTCTATTAAGGCCTTTAACTGATTGGATGAGGCCCATCCACATTATGGAAAGTGTTACGGTTTGGCTCTGTGTCCCCATCCAAATCTCATTAGTAGATCCCATAATTCCCACGTGTTGTGGCAGGGAGATGATCGAGTCTTAGGGGTGGGTCTTTCCTGTGCTGTTCTTGTGATAGTGAATGGGTCTCACAAGATCTGATGGTTTTAAAAACGGGAATTTCGGCTGGGCAGGGTGGCTCATGCCTGTAATCCCAGCACTTTGGGAGGCTGAGGCATGTGGATCACGAGGTCAAGAAATCGAGACCATCCTGGCCAACATAGTGAAACCATGTCTCTACTAAAAATACAAAAATTAACTGGGCGTGGTGGCACATGCCTGTAGTCCCAGCTACTCAGGAGGCTGAGGCAAGAGAGCCGACTGAGCCCAGGCGGCGGAGGTTGCAGTGAGCCCAGATCATGCCACTGCACTCCAGCCCAGAAACAGAGCGAGACTCTGTCAAAAAAATAAATAAAAAATAAAAAACAGGAATTTCTCTGCACAAGCCTTCTCTTTTTGCCTGGTGCCATCCACATAAGATGCGACTCACTCCTCCTTGCCTTCCGTCATGATCATGAGGCCTCCCCAACCATGTGGAACTGTGAGTCCAATTAAACCTTTTTCTTTTACAAATTGCCCAGTCTTGGATATGTCTTTATCAGCAGCATGAAAACAGACTAATATAGAGGGTATTCTGATTTACTCAAAGTCTACTGATTTAAATGTTAACTTTAACTTAAAATACCTTAAAAATACCTTTGAAGAAACATGCAGAATAATGTTTGACCAAATATCTGGGTATCATGGCCTAGCTAAGTTGACACATGAAATTAACCATCACAACTTATAATATAATTTTTAGGTCATGGGTTGCTACTTCTACATACGAAAAAGAGAATTCTCATTGGTCATAAAGATTTGCCTTAAATCTTCAATGCCTATAAAATATAGAAAACACCTATTTCATTTACTCAGCAGAAGCTAACTTAGCTTGCAATGAAGGAATGCTCTCAGTCTAGATTGTCTATTGACCATACACTCCAGAAGGGAAAAGAAGATGTCGTTATGGATGAGTTTGTATCCTAGGTAAGCATATTAATCAATATGCAGCATTTAGATCTTAACATTGGCTTTCCTGATTTAATTCAAGCTAATTAAACCTAGCCTCCCTTCCAAAAAAACCCACTTCACTGCAGATGCTAATACACACACTTCGCCTGGTTGACATTGTTTAACTCAGGGATTCTCAAAGTGTGACTTTCCAGGCAATAGTATCAGCATCACCTGGGAATTTGTCAGAGATGCAAATCTTGGCCTTTACCCTTACCGAATCAGAAACTCAGCAGGGAAAGACAGGGGATGGATCTTTGTTTAAAACAAGGCCTTCGTGGGTTTCTGATACATACTCAAGTTTGAGAACCACTGGACTGTGTCACAACTCTTTCCATCTTTTCCACGGGTGGCACTTCTCTCAATCACTCTACTGAGTTTCAGAGAACAAAACAGGTGATTACTAGTTCAACAAGTCCCTTATGTTGAACTAGTAATCTTGTTGATTACTAGTCCCTTCTTACTGGGAACCGGTAAGAAGGGTCATGTAACATAACTGAGGATGATGAGAAGCAGTGAGAGGATGGTAAGGAGTAGAAAGTAGCAACGAGGAACCTCTTACCTGAGATAGCAGCTGACAGAGCCAATCCAATGCTAGCAGTTGTCCCAAAGATTGGCCAAGATAAAAACCGGGGTTGATAGTCCAAAACAGGATTAGCTAATACAAGAAATAGGAGAATATGGGAGTTAAAAAGAGGAGAAACTAAAGGAGTTGATGAAGGAGAGGCATTTAAGAGCACAACATAAACGTATCTAACGGAATTCCTGAGATGAGTACAAATACCCATGTTAGCTTTTTAAATTATCATGCTGAATTGCTTTGGCATTTGAGGGGCATTTTTTTAAAGCCCCACTGAAAATCTACAGGATTATCAGTAGAATTTAGCAAGTACCCTTGGTGGGTAACTCCCCATGGAAGCTTTTCCTTCCACAGAGTTGGTAGGTCTAAGAATACACAAGGTATTTTTTGGATTTCCTATATTTTCAGTGGTGGAAGTCAGTCCATTCACATCTAGTGAATAGAAAAAAAAGTAGTAGCTTTAGGTTAATATTACAATAAATCAAAAAAGGCAGATGCCTGCGTCTTCTCAGAGGTACCTCTAATCCTGCCTAAGAATCAGCCTCATGTGATAGAAAGACATTCTGCTAGTTATCCTTTCTTGAAAGACCAGAAATATTAGGAGATTTGGATTTCAGAAAAATAATCCCCTAATTTTTAAGCTTTTTATTCCTCTTGCCTTCCACCCATAGCCCAATAATCTCATTTTACTGGATGTCAGACAGTCATGTTAGTTTCAAAGGGGAACATCTCTGAGATTTCTGGCACATGAAACATGAGTTTCTCTGATAAATGCTTCGGCTCCTCATTTAGGTAGCCCTTTTATGTAGTAGGGTTTGTATTCTTTCCACTGATGTATTTCAAGATAATTTAGATGCTTAATTTTCAGTTGTCAGTGAAAAAAAAAAAAAAAAAACAAAGCCCTTAGACCAATTAAGTTTAACAGAGTTTAATGGGGCAAAGAAGGATTCATGAATCAGGTAGTCCTCCAAACCAGAATACATACAAAGAGATTCCAGCACTGCTGCATGGTCAGAAGGATTTATGGACAGAAATAGGAAGGCACTGTACAGAAAGCAGAAGAGAGGCACAGAAACAGCCAGCTTGGTTACAGCTCAGTGTTTTCCTTGTTTGAACACGGTTTGAACATTTGGCTGTGAGTAGTTGAAGTATACCTGCTGTGATTGGCTGAGACTCAGCTGCTTGTTACGAGGGCAGGCTATAGTCTGTTTACACATCCAGTTAGGTTACAGTTCACTATGTATGGATAAACCTTTAGGCCAAACTCAAAATATGCAAGGAGGCAGCTTTAGGCTAAATTTAATTCAACAATAGTCATCTGATAGCTAGATGTTTCTCAAACTACCTATGGTTAAAAACCAGCTATATTTTTTAAATTTCAAATCCGCCATGGATCAATACTTTCATAAAATTCAATGAAAATGAATTACTAGAAAAATGATCACATTGGATTTCGTGACAGTGTCAAGTTGCTATAAAAGATAGAAATGCAGGCCGGGCGCAGTGGCTCACGCCTGTAATCCTAGCACTTTGGGAGGCTGATGCCAGTGGATTGCCTGAGCTCAGGAGTTCAAGACCAGCCTGGGCAACACATGAAACCCCGTCTCTACTAAAATACAAAAAATTAGCTGGGCATGGTGGCATGTGCCTGTAGTCCCAGCTACTCAGGAGGCTGAGGCAGGAGAATTGATTGAACCCAGGAGGCAGAGGTTACAGCGAGCCAAGATCGCACCACTGCACTCCAGCCTGGGTGACAGAGCGAGACTCTGTCTCCAGAAAAAAAAAAAAAAAGATAGAAATACTTACTCTCCATTTCTGTGCTTTTGAACTTTTGAACTCTATCAGATTACAGGCCAACACTACTTCACTTGTCACACTGTGATTGGCAGGGATGTAG
Organism: Papio anubis; assembly: GCF_008728515.1. NCBI lineage: Eukaryota > Metazoa > Chordata > Mammalia > Primates > Cercopithecidae > Papio > Papio anubis. The sequence goes on along the minus strand of NC_044978.1, from coordinate 131,640,620 downwards.
ATACTGTAAACGTCTGCAAGTTGATAATATCATTTCAAGAGCTCTAAAAAGCTAGAACTGGCAATGGTGTTGCCAAAGCTCCACCCAATAGACATCTAGATTTGGACATTTCTCCATCAAACATTCCTCTGGAGATAGTTAAATGAAGCCAGGAAGACAATAGGTGACAAACTTATCTATACACAAATGCTAGCATTACTGAGCTGGAGTTTGCCTCTCTGATAAGTCCAGATAAGTTTACTTACCTATCAACTGCCATTTTGTTTCAAGCCTTTCTCTTTCTAAAGTAGAGAACCCTGAATAATACTGTGGATGTGCTTTCTGATTATTTTTGTGGATTTTTTGCTTATTTTGTTTGTCTTGGATCTTGTCAGAGTGGAAAAGAGGACTGTGGTGAGAACTCTGGGTTGGACAAAATGGCTACACTCTTCTTTCACAATCCTGAAATGAAATTCAGTACCATCAACTGGCAGATAATGACAGGTGAAGATTTGAGCTTTACTGAAAGAAAAAACTCAGAACAGGTTTTGAAGATTAGACTCTTCTCACTATTCAAAATAGCAAAGACATGGAGTCAACCTACATGTCCATCCATGGCGGATTGGATGAAGAAAATGTGGTACATATACACCATGGAATACTATGCAGCCATAAAAGAATGAAATCATGTCTTTTGCAGCAACATGGATGCATCTGGAGGCTATTATCCTAAGTGAACTAACTCCGAAACAGGAAACCAAATACCACATGTTCTCACTGGCAAGTGGGAACTGAACATTGGGTACTCATGGACATAAAGATGGCAACAACAGAAACTGGAGGGTACTAGAGGGAGGAGTGGGGAGGGGTTGCAAAACTAACTATTGGGTACAATGATCAGTACCTGGGTGATGGGATCGATTGTACCCCAAACCTCAGCGTCACACAGTATACCCAGGTAACAAATCTGTACGTGTACCCCTGAATCAAAAATAAAAGGTGAAATTATAAAAAATAAAAACCAAAATAAACTCTCTTGGAAATCTTTAAAAAAAAAAAAAAAAAAAAAAAAAAGTGTTCTTTTTAACTGTCCTTCAGACAAGCCGAAAAGGGTGAGGAGAGAATGTCAAAATTAGAAACTGAACTTCAGAAACCCCGAACCAAGGCAACCCCTGGGAAAGAAGACATCTCCAAAGTTAGTGCACAGCGACCTGGATTCCAGAGAGGACGGCTGAGTTCAGTTTAGAGATGAGAACTGCTAACTCCCAGAGCTTGACAACTTATGGTGGGCTTCTAGTAACAGAATAGGATACGCAGAAAAGAGACAGAACATGAACCTCCATTTACATGGAGCAGGTGAGAAATGAGAGTGAAGAAGTTGTGCCATGCTGCAGGGTTTAAACACAGAAAGCTGTATGCAAAACACAAGAATTCACAAGGTGGCAATGTGTTTTCAGGGTACAGGTAATAATTAGCAAAAGAGACACAGAGACGATGGGAGTGATGCAAAGTCCGACAGGTGATACTGGGTGATACTTAAAGAACAGACAAGCATGTGGGAATCCTGCCTGATTCTGAAGAACTAGCACAGGGCATCCCAACCACTGGGCCACAGACCAATACTGGCTCCTGTCAGATCAGCCATAGCATTAGATTCTCAGAGAGCGCAAACCCCATTATGGACTATGCGTTCAAGGGATCTAGGGTGCACTCTCCTTATGAGAATCTAATGATAAATGTAATGGGCTTGAATCATCATCCTGAAACCATCCCCTCCCTTCCTCAAGCCTGTCTGTGGAAAAATTGTCTTCCAAGAAACTGGTCCCTGGTGCCAAAAAGGTTGGGGACCACCGGACTAGTGGGATAGGCAGAGTCTTTGTTTAAACAGAAACATACGTCCTCAAAAAACAAAAATTAGCTCAGAGTGAGAGAGTAAAAAATCTGCCCACCGTTTATCAGACTACATTAATGTACATATATAAAGACAGCCGCAAACTGAACAGGAAATCTTTCTCTTAAGGGTGTTGAAGCTATAAAACGTCATAACAACTCTCTTTGTTGAATGACTCCTGCCTCAATTTACAACCCAGGTGCAGAGAGATTCAGATAAGGGGTTTCTGGATACAACAGTCCATCTTCATCTTAACTTTGTACATTGCAAAGAAACAGGAGCCTGGATCTATTTCATAGTCCAAATCCCTATCCCTGTTTTGTTTTGAACCTTTCAAACACGGCTTCATTTAAATACCATCTACATTCCACTCTTTCCTGCAATCCTATAATAATTCTATCTTTTCCTTTGCTGAGCCGTCTCTGCTGTGGTCCACAGTCACCTTCATTGCATTGCATCCATAAAGTCAACTGTATCAGATAACAGTTCTGCTCCTGGTGCGCTGATTGGGCTGGGGAAATTCTCATCTGTTTACTAGAATAGTATGAAGAAGCTAGACAGAAGCCAAGTTAGAAGATCAGGTCACTCAAAGGGAATTGTTGCTTTGGGACAAGGTCCAAGTCTACTTGTTGGAATCAAGATGTTAGGATAAGACAAGAAGTAAGTGTTCCATTATGCCGTACCTACATGTTGGTCTGTTGCAGTCTGAGTATCTCTTGCCTTCAGTTCTGATTGGTCTTAGAATAAGAAGATGGAGTTAGAATAGCAAAGAAAGATTCAGTGGTTTCAACTGAGGAAAGTGCCAGGAAGGTAGGAACCAGCTGGTTGAGACTGAAATCCAGGAGTATACAAAAAGCCCAGTGATATAAGCCCAGACACAGCAGTCCCTGGCCAGGGGGTTTGTCTGGGTTCTCACAAAGGGAAATGCCTGGGAATTAAAATCTGCAAAGAGCGAAGAGTTTCCTCCCCACAGAGCTTTCTTAACCTCTTTGAAGAGAAAAAGACTAGGCAGGAAAATAAGGAAACAGAGTAAAGGAGAGATGGGTAGAGCAGGTGGCAAAGCCCAAAATAATGAGTTTGGGAATAAGGGAAGTACCTTACAATCAAGCTCTATAAAGTCAGTGCTTCATGCTAGAGTGGGAACTGGGCAAACTCATGGAAAACAGATTGAGTCTCATGTACTGGTGATCTTTAGACTTTGCACTATTTTTCTGAGCTGCAAGACTGCCCCATAGGAATTGACTTGTTTCTTTCTTACTTACTTTCTTTTTTTTTAGCATCTGAACCCCAGATCCCTTTTCAGAGGGTAGAGGATGGGAACACTGTGTTGTTGGTTTGTTTCATTCTCTAGAGGATTTGCTTCCAAGCAGCAGTGAATGGATCACTGTGAGAACACAACGATATTTTCATCTATGACTAAACTATTCTATTCTATTCCTGCTCCTTTTAGGGAGAGGAAAATTGTTCCTGGTTATTTTGGTCTAAAATTTTTCAAAACTTCCATTACAAATCATAAAGCAAGTTTGACTTCTGGGAATTTACACTTCAGTTAATAATTTTAAATGTATTTCTATGGTGAAGTATAACTTTATAAAGGTTATCTTTTTATGTAAACAATGTATTTTTTAAACAACAACAAAACCTGTCACCACATTTGCTGTTTTGTGGTATGAGCCGATGCAGAAAGAATTCTCCTGTCAGATGGGGAGGACAAGACCACCTCTGAGACTAAGTTTTCAGATCTTGTCTTCAGTCATCTGTGGAGTAATCCATGCAGCCAGAAAGAAATCTTGAATTTCTAACAAATCCACCAGCACCACCCTGATAGCCTCTTGTTCAAGAGTGACAATGTTTCCTTGGCTCTTTTACTGAGGTACAGATAAATCTAGAAATGCATTCCACTGCCACTCTTCCCTGTCCCCCTACACATACATCCTTCTTTCTTTCTTTCTTTCTTTCTTTCTTTCTTTCTTTCTTTCTTTCTTTAAAATCTCTGCTTCAAAGTGGGAAAGAAACTTAGAGGTTTCTAAGGGAAAAAGTGAATGTGAAAAAGTAAATATAAAATGATTACTAGCAGTAATTATTTTCTAAACCAGTGGCTTTCAAACTTTTTAAAACTACCACCAACAGTAAGAAAGGCATTTTCCGTCAGGTCCTACTACACGTACACTTAGACATATTTGTGTGTGTACATCTATAGATAGATATGATCCTGGTTCACAAAGCAGTACAAATGCTACACTATGATTTTTCTTTTTTATTCTTTTGTTTTATAAAATATTTATCATTAGTCAATAAATTGATCTGATCTGCTAAATGAGTGGCAACCTGCAGTTTAACAAATACTCTTCTTGTGGGCAATATTAGCAGACAACCTATTCATCTTTATTCCAGAAAATAACTCAAAATAAGCTTTGTTTCCTAACACCAGACTTCTTCTGTCCAAAGGATCTACTTTTGCGATGTTCTTTTGTAGTGTGTCTGCTCCATTCTTGCCCTGAAAGTCCAGAAGTCAATGCAGATGTGATTACATAAGAAAATCAAGATCATATCTTTGTTATTTCTGATATCAACCCTAGATTCTGAACATCCCCTGCCCCTGAATATTTCTTAAGACAAAGTCTTTATAAGAACTGGCTAGAAATGGATTCAGCTTAGGCTATTACTGCAGGCAATGTCTGCAGAGACTTTTATTGGGCTGGAAATGACTTAGAAAGTGATGGAACAATAAAGGCAGATCAAATACCTTATGGCACTTCATAAAATAAAATAAAGCACACCCGTGAAGAAAAATGAAGTTGATCTGTGTGCTGTGAACCAATATTTAAGGTATTTGTTAAATTGAAAAAAATAAGATGAACGCATTGTGTATAGTAGACTTCCACAGGTTTTTTAAAAGGGGAATGTACGTGCATAGAATATTTCTGAAAGGGTCCACAAGATATTAATAATGGGAATTGCTTATAGGCAATAGGAAAGAGATATAGAGGGCTTGGGAGTGTAGAAGTATTTAAGATAATACTTCTGTATACCTCTTCATGGTGTTTGATTTTTTTTTATTTTGTGCATATACATATATTACTTTTTTAATTAAAAAGAGTTAATTTTTAAAAGAAATATTATATATCAGATTTTGTGATAGAGGGGGTATTTGCAAACTCTTTAGGATGAAGGGAATTTTCCTTGTGAGCAATTGTGTAAAAGGATATTGATTTTAATAAATGGATATTTACTTTAATAAATGGATATTTATGATAACACCGAGATTTATCTCCTTCATTTACGTATCTTGTATAGTTTATAGAGTTGCATGTCCATTGCCTGACTTAGTGTTCATAGCAACCTTTTGAAATAGTTGTGACACGTACTAGAAGCAATGCTTTACAAATTAAAGCAAAACAAAGCAAAACAAAAAACCCTAAAATCTAAAGAAATTAAAAACCTAGAACATATCCTAAGGAAAGAAGTTTAGAGTCATGACATGACTGTGATGTAGTACAAACCTGGACATTTTACACTCTTAAGAGTTACCGAGAAGTTTATGAATAGCATTTTTAAAGTCTTCAACAATACTCCTCACAATGTTGATCTCTTAACTAAAGGACACTTGCATAGAGGAGGAAGAAGGCAGAAAAATAAATCTCCTGAAACTCTTTTCATAAAATATGCCTACTATTAGAAAGTAAATTGTCAACTAACAACTGGTTGAAAATTAACATTAAAGAAGTTGCATTCATATTCTCACTCTATAGATTTTCAGCTTTGCATTAGAGCAAAGCTAAAATAATTACCTCAGGGGAAAAAGATGGAGATTTCAAAGCGTCACTACTGAATCTTGAAAAATACCTTTAAGGTTTGTGGGTTAACGTTATAGTATCTCCCAGTTTCCCTGGGACAATCCCAATTTATATCTCCTGTCTCCGTATAATTATTCATAGCACCCCTTTCATTCTCCAAAGTGCCCTAGTTTAGATGATAAACTATATCTCCACCCTATTAAATATCAATCTCTATTCTCCATACACCTTTAAGTTTGTCATTTTCTAGAAATTGGGCTTCATCTTGGGCCTAAGAATTACCTTCATTCATGCCAAAGCTGAGTGAGGCATACTCAGATCGTAGCTGCATTTATGACTCTCAAATAAGAAAGAGAAGTTTTCCAAACCATTACCCACCAGCTTTTGCTTTATTAAAGAGATTAATAGTGGGAAGGGAGACTCAGATTCAGGGTCTGGTTCAGAAGTTTTGGCGTGTTGAGGTTTTCAAGGTGGGAACTAAGAATGACTTGGTGAGACTGATGTAAAGATAAATAATTGATACCACATAACAGAGTTCTTTTTTTTTTTTTTTTTTTGAGATGGACTCTTATTCTGTCGCTAGGCTAGAGTGCAATGGCACGATCTTGGCTTACTGCAACCTCCGCCTCCCGGGTTCAAGCGATTCTTCTGCCTCAGTCTCCCAAGTAGCTGGGACTAGAGACACATGCCACCACTCCCAGCTAATATTTGTATTTTTAGTAGAGACAGGGTTTCACCATGTTAGCCAAGATGGTCTCGATCTCTTGACCTTGTGATCCACCCACTTCGGCCTCCCAAAGTGCTGGGATTACAGGTGTGAGCCACCATGCTTCTAAGTGACGCTCCTCCAGAGTCATTCATGTGTCATTTACTGGTTAACATTTGGAGAGTGGCTCCTGGGAGTAAGACACTGTTCTAAGCACTGCATCAGCTTTGTCAATAGTTTTAGGGACTTTGTACTCAATTTCCAGTGGTTTGTTGAGATGTATTTTTTTCATCAGATTTTAACATCAGATGCTATACATCCAATTACAGATCAGATTTTATACATCAACCCGTCTCTGAGCTCTTTCTGACTAGCACTCTTTAGAATTTCTGTGATTTATAATTACTCTATTTGATCATTAGAAAGATTATTCCCATAGCCCAGGTAGGTTGAATAGTAGCTGCAATTTTTTTTCCATATAAGAAATACATGTATTTCTTCCATAGAACAAGCAACTGAATCCAAAGCCAAGTTGGCTATCACAGTACAGCATCTTTCACTCAGCGGTAAGCAGACCGCCTCTCCAGAATACATAACTATGGAGACTTAAGGCAATGCCACAGGTTGCTTTTAAGATGTGTCTGCCTGCTACATTCTCTGCAGCACATGGCACTTAAATTAAAGTTATCATGTAGTGATTACTTGAGGTTTCTGCGTGAAGTATTAAAGAATATTTTAATTGTTCTTTTATGTTTAGACTTACACTTTTAACAAAATATTTTCAGAACATGAATATTAACAGGCATGTACCAAAGGTCATGCATTCAGAGTCTCTCTCTGCAGGAGTTAGGCCTTGGTTCTGAATCCAACTGTTCAATTTGATTCCCCTAGTTGTTTTTGTGGATGTTTACATATGTCTTCTGTTTATTTCTCCCCTTTCTTTACTTTCTTGGAAATCTTTTTTTCCTATCCCATCACCAAACTTTTCACAAAGGGAATCTTATGGGTTTTCTTTTGTTCTAATCATCACTGGTTGAGTGGTTACTGTCACTGCCTTCACTGTCACTGTCACTGTCACTTCCATTGTTGTTACCATTACCAGACTTGCTCTGGTTGTCACTCTCATCACTGCTGTCAGATGTGCTGTCACTGCTATCACTGCTGTCGCTGCTGTTGCTGCTGTCGCTGCTGTTGCTGCTGTCACTGCTATCACTGCTGTTGCTGCTGTCACTGCTGTCACTGCTATTGCTGCTGTCACTGCTATCACTGCTGTCGCTGCTGTCACTATCACTGCTGCCACTACTATTGCTGCTGTCACTGCTATCACTGCTGTCACTTCGCTGTCACTGCTATCACTGCTGTCACTGCTGTCACTATCACTGCTGTCACTGCTTTCGCTGCTGTCACTGCTGTCACTGCTATCACTGCTGTCACTGCTTTCACTGCTGTCACTGCTATCACTGCTGTCGCTGTTGCTGCTGTCACTGCTATCACTGTTGTCGCTGCTGTCACCACAATACTTAATGCTGGTCACCGTTGTTGCTGCTGTCACCGCTATTACTGCTATCGGTTGTTGTTGTCACCGGCATCACTGCTGTCACTACCATCGTTGCTGTCAATTGTTGTCACTCATTTTACCGCTGTCACTCTGCTGTCACTCTCGCCATCAATTTCGCTTCGGTCACTTCATACTGCTATCGGTGTTGCTGCTGTCACTTCTGCTATCACTGCTGTCACTACTATCGCTGCTGTCACTGTTGTCACTGCTATTGCTGCTATCCCTGCTGTCACTGCTATCACTGCTGTCACTACTATCACTGCTGTCACTGCTATCGCTGCTGTCACTACTATTGCTGCTACACTGCTGTCACTGCTGTTGCTGCTGTCACTACTATTACTGCTGTTACTGCTGTCACTGCTGTCACTACTATCACTGCTGTTGCTGCTGTCACTGCTATCGCTGCTGTCACTACTACTACTGCTGTCACTGCTATTGCTGCTGTCACTACTATTACTGCTCTCACTGCTATCACTGCTGTCACTACTATCGCTGCTGTCACTACTATCACTGCTGTCACTACTATCACTGCTGTCACTGCTATCAGTGCTGTCACTGCTATTGCTGCGTCACTACTGTCGCTACTATCACTGCTGTTGCTGCTGTCACTACTATTGCTGCTGTCACTACTGTCACTGCTATCGCTGCTGTCACTGCTATTGCTGTTGTCGCTATCACTGCTGCCACTACTGTCACTGCTATCACTGCTGTCACTGCTATCGTTGCTGTCACTGCTATCACTGCTGTCACTGCTATTGTTGTTGCTACTATCACTGCTGTCACTACTATCACTGCTGTCACTGCTATTGCTGCTGTCACTGCTGTCACTGCTATCGCTGCTGTCACTGCTATCACTGCTGTCACTGCTATTGCTGTTGTCGCTACTATCACTGCTGTCACTACTATCACTGCTGTCACTGCTATTGCTGCTGTCACTACTATTGCTGCTGTCACTACTGTCACTACTATCACTGCTGTTGCTGCTGTCACTGCTACTGCTGCTCTCACTATCACTGCTGTCACTACTATCACTGCTGTCACTGCTATTGCTGCTGTCACTGCTATCACTGTTGTCACTACTGTCACTGCTGTTGCTGTCACTGCTGTCTGACTTACTGTCACTATCACTGCTGTCTGATTTGCTGCTGTCTGACTTGCTGTCGCTGTTGTCACTACTATCACTACTGTCACTGTTGCTGCTGTCACTACTATCACTACTGTTGCTGCTATCACTGCTGTCACTACTGTCACTGCTATTGCTATCACTACTGTCACTGCTATTGCTGCTATCACTAATTGCCTTCCACCGTCACCAGCATCACCGCTGTCACCGTCACTGGCATCACTGCTGTCACTGTCACTGCTGTCACTACTATCACTACTGTCACTGCTATCACTGCTGTCACTATCACTGCTACTGTTGCTATCACTGCTGTCACTGTCACTGCTATCACTGCTGTCACTGTCACTGCTGTCACTACTTGTCACTGCTATCACTGCTGTCACTACTATCACTGCTACTGTTGCTATCACTGTCACTACTATCACTGCTACTGTTGCTATCACTGCTGTCACTGTCACTGCTGTCACTACTATGATCACTGCTACTGCTGCTATCACTGCTGTCACTGTCACTGCTGCTGTCACTACTATCACTGCTACTGTTGCTATCACTGCTGTCACTGTCACTGCTGTCACTACTGTCACTGCTATTGCTGCTATCACTACTATCACTGTCACTACTATCACTGCTGTTACTGCTATCTGATTTACCTTTGCCATCATCAGATTTGTCATCGTCATCATTGCCATTGTTACCATTGCCATTACTGTCACTATTATTAGTGTCTGATGTGCTATCACTGTCATCATCTTCTTCTCCTTTTGAGTGACTGCCATTGCCATTATCTTTTGATTCATCAGAGTTATAAGAAGCGTCTCCTCGACTACTGCTGTCATTATCACTTTCTGAATTAGCATCATCATTGCCATTAGATTCGTCACTGCTATTGGGATCATCTCCTTGCATGGACTTATCATCAAAATCATAACTGTCATATCCATCACTATTGCTGTCACTACCTGTGTGGCTGTGTCCAACTTTATTTCCTGGTTCTGGTTTTTGGCCAGGTCCTTCTATGTTGTCAACCTCTCCTTGTGTCTTGACATTTCCTTTGCCCAAGATCATTCCATGTTGTCCTTTATCCTCTTTATCTTCATTGACTTTCCCAACTTCTTTGGTAATATTTCTGTTGCCACTGCTAGGACCTTTGATTTCTATTCCCTATGGAAGGACGGAGGAAAGAATGATTAACTAGTGAACACTTGCTGCAAAATTGCATTGATCTGAGGAAGAATAACTGGGAAAAGTTGCCACAGGGATAGGAGTTCCACTTCTAGTACTTCACAGTTATTTGTGACAATGTGCTTTATTCTGTAATTGAAAGCACCCTGGTGTTTAGATTCGTTAAAAATTCATCCACATTCCTACCCAGGAACTTTTGTAAACAATTACATGGGGGATCCATGATTTCACATAAGACTTTTCTAGAATTGTAACTACGTTCTCAGAAATGTATGATTTTTAAAGTTGTTCTATATGGAAGTCTAGTAAGGACTCTAGCTTTTCCTTAAATAGTCAGGTAAATGGATGCAAAAATATATGGATGCTTGTCATGGTTTATTTTTGTGCTAGCATCAATAGTTGGAGGGAAGAATTTAAATTGCCATTGAAATAAATCAGCTTTACAAACTAACCTTATCTTGGCTCTTCCCAACAGCGTGTGGCTCTGATTCTTTGGTGATTCCGTTTTCTACACCTTTGCTTTCTCTGTGGTTGAGCTTCTGGGTGTCCTCCATTCTTTGGCTGCCATTGTCTTCCGGAATACCAGCAGAATTCTCCTCACTCTTGGAGGTGTTGTCTCCGTCAGCGTTATTATGGGGATCTTCTTTGCCTTCAGGGTCATAATCTTCATTACTCTCCGAATTTTGACCTGTGCTACTATCATGATCATCTTCTTTCCCGTGGTCCTGGCCGTCCTGGCCCTCCTGTCCCTTGCTGTTATCATTACTGTCTTTTCCATTCCCTGTTTCTTCATCTTCATCATCACCAGAACCCTTGTCTTCATCCTCATCTGCTCCATTCCCACTAGGACTCCCGTCGGAATTATCCAGGCCTGCATCTTCTCTGGTGCTGGGTGTTACCTCAGCCTCCTTAGTCCCATTTCTGTTGCTGTTGATCTGAGGTGTTATTTCACTTGTATTACCCTCATTTACACAGGAATTCTCAATTATTTCATCCTCATTGTCTGTACTGTTATTGCTTCCAGCTACTTGGGGTCCATCTTCTTGGACAACAGTGGCATCTTCATTGCGACCTGCATCTCCAACATCCCCATTTGGGGTATTCTTATCAGTATTTCCATCAGTGTTGCTTCTGTTTGTGGTTCCGGCATTGTCAATGATGCTTACTTGTCCCTGGATGCCATTTGCTGTGGTGTTTTCTTCTTTCCCGTGTATTCCATCATGATCATATGTTTCTGCTTTTCCTGTGTCCCCATTCCAGCCCTCAATATTCCCCTCTTCGTTTGCTAATGTGGAATATGTAGAAAAACTCTTCCCTCCTACTTCTGCCCACTCAGAGCCATTCCCTTCTCTCTTGTGACCATCTTGGGTATTCTCTTGCCTTCCTTTATCACCTTCATGCACGGGGACACCACTTTCTTTGATGGTTCCACTGGCATTTAACTTATCCTGAAAAAGAAACATTCAATCAATTACAAGTATCAATGATCTTGAAGGAAAGCAAATTGCAATGTTAGGGAAATTAATGGAATGTAGCAACTCAGAAATAGGAAAAAAAAGAAATATATTACATCCTATACCTGTTCTGACACGTTTGATCTTGCTAGGAGATGCAAATTCATGGACTTTTCGACACGCCTCTCCAGTGGTTTGCTTTGAGGAACCTGCCAAGTAGAAAATACTGGCTATTGAAAAGGTTCTTTTTTGGGAATATGTGCATGAGCATGCACACACACACACACACACACACACACACACACACACATTCTTTCCTCAATGAAGAAGAAAGGTTTAACACAAAGGCCAAAGTATGATCTAATCAGATAGAAAAGAGAAGTGGCTTCTTACAGGGCTTGTGTAGAATTTAAACTGGGCACATGGATATTTTTCACTGCGGTATTATCAATTTTATGGATATGTTAGATGAGCCCACTTATCTCAACTGTAGAAGGAAAAAGTCTTGTAGAAAGACAAGAGGATAGACCTCTGGTGTTTTTGCACAACAAGTCTCTTGCACTAGCACAAGACCCGCTCTAAGTGTAATCCTGACCAAAACTCTTAAGAGAGCAGGAGGCATGACCAGAGCCTGCACAGAAGCAAAATCAAGTATTATGCTGTTATACTTCTGTGCTCTGCAACAGCACATTTGAAATACTTGAGAACATTTTCAACTACATAAATACCAAATGTTTGGTATTATGAAAGCATATGAAAATGTTAAACATGATGGCTGGCTACTAAATTACAAATGGTTGAATTTTCTCAATTTTTTATTGGTATTTATCATATATTCCAAATTTTCCAAAGTGAGCACATAAATAATAACTCTGAGTGAAACATTAGTTTCCTATATGTTGAAAAAAATCTACTTTTTCTTATTATTCTTTCTTGGAAACTTCCTAAACAGCACAGACTTTGTTCATATTAGAATAAAATTCACAGAGTATGAAGCAAAGATGGACAAAGTCTCCATGACTTCTGGGCACTAAGTGTAAATTAATCTGAATAAATGTTTTAAATAATAATAATCCTTCAGGCAAGATGTGAATTTCTATAGAGGAAAGAGACAATGAACTGGAGTGGTTTGGTTGAAACCTCACAGACATCGCATAAAGCCCTTAGTGCAAATCTAAATGTTTAGACTCAGTCTGTTAAAAAAAATTAAGGAAAAGTATATATACACACACATATACACACACACGTGCATGCACAGACACACACACACATACACACAACATTTTGTATTAATGTTAGGTTAAAAGAGAGAACAAAGTGTAGAGGTTTTCTGAGAAAGGCATACTTACTGGAATGGCCCATGCTACTGCCCAAATGCAAAAATATGCAATTATCTTCATTTTCTTTAGGAATAATAATAATCAATGGCTGTATAAAAAAGGAACAGCACAAAATTACTTATAAAGTAAAAGTGATAATCATAATCCTACATTATTTCGATGTGTAAGCATTTGCCCTTTTCCTGGGCAAGAAGCATGTATCTAACATGAGAAGACATATGATGTTCCAGAACATACCTGGTGTGGTTATGGGGACATCACCAGGCTTAGCACTAATATAGCTTCCTAGATTTTTTCTGCCTGTGCCAATGGAGGAAAATAGCCATGTAGGTGCAAAGGGCATAGCTGTAACTTTGTTCTTCCGCAATTCTTGGATGTAAAAATATCTTTTTCTCTTCTGAATAGCTTTAATCAAGTATTAGGTAATTCTGCTGAAATTGTGCTTAAAAGATAAAACACGTGTCGTCCTTACTCCAAATCTATAGAATTGAGCTCTACTAGACTTTAAGAGCAAGAAATTACTAACATGAGGGAGCCTACGCTAGCGGAAAGAATTTGGGGTTTGTATTCAGAGACCTGGGTTCAAATGTTACCCCTGCTACTTGCTGTGTAAGCTTGAGAAATTTAAGTAGGTTTATTATCCCCCTACCTGGAATAATAATCAAACCTGTACCTCAGGACTATCCTGAAGTTTGGTAGAATTATCTCTGAGAAGCCCTCTCTAACTCCACTTCAAACGGTATTTAGTATCTCGTTCCTTTTTATACCAAGTCGTTTTGCACATCTCACTGGTAACACATTGCACAGTTTAAAATTGCCTAGTTACTTATGTGTTGCCCTGATTTACTGTAAACTCCTGAGATCCAGGAGAGTGTCTTGGTATTGTATTCCAACGCAAAGCACAGAAAAAGACATTTTCTGAATGTTGTTGATATTTATGACTATAAGCAATATCTAGCATTGCTTCAGGCACTTTGCAATTTTCTGACAAATGATAGCAATTATTGTATGGGACTTCTAAAATCATGATTCTTCATCCCTGTTAGAATTCAAATTCAGAAATGGTCTAAGAATATGTTTCTGATAAGTTGGAATAGACATTTTATAATCTGTGTGAGTAAAAAAATCAATTTATATTGCAAGTTGATGTAATGATGCCATTACTATAGAAAGGAGAGTTTTACTCCTATTTCATGAACTCCCACTGCATGTATAGATTATAATGCTGCATGTCATAAAATGGCTTTGATTGAATTTAATGATGATAGTGAAAATATAATAAAACTTCACTGAATATCAACTGTCATGAGAATTATTGGTGTTTTCTCACAGGAGAGATGACACAGTTCCAGAGCCACTCAGGGGGAAAAAAGTGCTCATTCTTACAGCTGTTCAGCAGAAAGCCAAGAACAGCTAGAGCTCCTTCTGAAATGCCATAGATTCAAGTGAGGCTGAGGTGACACCAGGACAAGTATCATGCAGAGCTCTGGGCACAGAGGTTGAAGGCCAGCTGTTTACTAAGCCACAGTCATCCTGTACTTTGCAGTCCCAAGCCTAACCATTACATAGCTCTGCAGAAGGCCCATCTGCACTGTGATTTGGAAGAGCCACAGCATCCTGGAAAGGTACCTGCAGCCAAGGCCAGAGAGATGTGTGTCCCATTTCTGAGCTACAGTCCAGAAATCTGACCACTACATCTCTCTTTCAGCTCCACTCCAGAACAATTCCATGATGCTCATCACCGTTTCCAAGGCAGGTGAATGACTTCGAAGACTACTATAAAAATGGCCCAGGTGTTCTCAGCATGAAACAGAGACCTCAGAATTTTGCAAACCTCCTTCAGATTATTTCATTTATTGTTACTCGCGAAATGAGATTTAGCTTCATTTCATATAGCAATTAGATTTGGCATCACTAGTGATTGCTAAATTTCATTTCATGTGGGACAATAATAAGTAATAGTAAGTAATAAAATACTGAAAAGCAAAGCCTAATTAAAGCCTTGTTTGAAAGCCCAAGGTGGATTTTTTGATATCTCAGTTATCTCATTTTTATCAAAACTAATCAAAGTGCCCAGATAATTAATTATCAAATTTCCACCTCAGTTGGCCAATTTTTCAGTATGAGGTCTTTCTTTTTCCCAGTCTATCTCTTCCTTAACTCATAATTATCCATTATCTTTTATACATACTATCAATATGACAAGCCAAAAAGGAAGCAAACAATCTAATCATTAAGGGGTATTTGCTTCCTAAAATCAAACTGGCTTTGTCTTTGAAATTCAAAGTTCTTTCTGAATGAATCAGTTGGTTCTGAGTAAAAAGAATATTTCATCTTACCTTAAAAGGCTTCAAAAGGACTTTGAAAATCCAGAATTTCTTATCTTTCTCTTTGAAGACTGAAAGTGGCCCACTGTCCTGGATTTTTGCATGACAATTTTGTACTTGCCGAAATTTAAACTCAGTTTGATAATTTTCTCAACCAATCACTGTTTAGGATCCCTGATATGGGGTTATAAAGTGTCATCGTGTCTATGAAGCACATAATAACTTCCCCACTTCCTTCACTTGCTGATATATATTTGCTCACTGAACTATTCGGTTCCAAAAGGACTAGACTTACTTTCACTTAATTAAACAGCTCCTGTAAGGCTGTTTCACATCTTAAATATAGAGAATCAGTGTAACATATCTGAAAAGAGCCACTTAAACCCTGTCACCCTGACATTTCTTGTCTTGCCAAGGTTGGCAATCTAAGAAAACTCTAGGTTTCTTTAGTAAATATGACTGCCTATTTAAGACCCCTATCATTCTTGAGGTAGGTATTAAAGTTTCTGTGCTATAATTCAAGAAACTGTCCACATGCAACAGCCTTGACGTTGCCTGAGGGATCTTTAACAATCTATAAACAGTAACTCCCCTGAAATCTCTCTGATTTAACTGAAATAAGCAATGACATAAAAGCTTAAAAATCTATCAATTGAGTATTCAAACTACATTTTAAAAACAGATATTCAAAATATGATGTTTAAAGGTGCATAAAGACAAAAGATTTAGCTGTCCATTATGTCTCAATTATCTGTGTTAGCCGCAGAATGCAAAATAGAAAATTAGACTTTACATCTAACAAGTTTTGCGACATGCATGCACCATTCTCTTGAACCCTAGATGTACTACAATGAACGTAATCCCTAAAACATTTATTTAATTCATGCATTCAAAAACTTGACAGTCTTTCTCTATGTAATTGTTTAGCATTTTCAGGAATATGCCAATTTTGGTGTTACAATATTAAAGAATGTGAAACACATAAGACCACTAATGCTATATCACTATGCAACAGTGATATCTCCAGAATATATATACAAAAATATATGGTATTTATATACAGCATAAAGCTTTATATGAAGGGAAAAAGTAAGGTTGAAAGGAAGTGAATGGAATGGAAAGGAAATTTGCCTTGAAGCTGTTTTCATAGCAAATACTTTTTTATTCATATAGCATATTTACTTGGGCAGATTAAAGGGCCTAACAACTTTTGACAAGACTCAAGTAACTTCTGGGAGTGACACCCTTACCCACACACACATTCATCAGTGGAGGTTGGTGAGCTAAACCTGCCTTTCTTTTCCTTAATTTGAATTAACATGAGTTATAGTCAGAGATTTCAATAGCCCTCTATTAATAATTGAAAGAAAAACATAATGGATATATAAGCTTTAAACAGAAGTTTCATCCAACTTGATCTAATTGACATTTACAGATGACTTCATCCAACAACAGAAGAATAAACATTCTTTTCAAGTGTACCTGGACTACTTACCAAGATAGAACGTAGCCTGAGCCTCAAAATGAACCTCAGTAAATTTAAAAGAATTCAAGTCACACAAAGTATGTTTACTGACCACAATGGAAGGCAATTAGAAATCAATAACGAAAGAATTCTGGAAAACCACAAGTATTTTAAGGCTAAGTGGAACACTCATAAATAGTCAATGGGTGAAAGAAGAAACCAAAAGGGAAATTCAGAATATATGGGATGACTGAAAATGAAAGCATAGCACATCAAAATCTGTGGGATGTCACTAAAGGAGTTATTTAGGATGAAATTATAGCACTAAATAACCATATATAAAGAGAAGAAGTTTCAAAACAATGACCTCATTTTCCACCAAAGAAGGAAAACTTCAGTTCAAAGTTTATAGAGAAAAGGAAATAATAAAGATCAGAACTGAAATTAATTAAATAGAAAACAGAAAAACAATAAAGAAGGTCAGTGAAACCAAAAGCTGATTCTATGAGAAGTTCAATAAAATTTAGAAGATTCTTTCCAGACTAATGAGGGAAATAAAGGAGAAGACACAAATTAACAATATCAGGAATGAGAGAAATGACAACTCTACAGATTTTATAGACATTCTATAAATATTCTATAAGGGATAATAAGGAAATACCGGGAACATCTTTATGTTAATAAATTAACAACTTAGACAAAGTGGATAGATTCCTTAAAACCAACAAAGCTCACTCAAGAAAAAATAGGTAACTTGAATTGCCTCATAACTATTAAAGAAATTAAATTCAGTTTAAAACTTTCCCAGAGAGAAAACTTTGGGCCCAACTGGTTTCACTTTAGAGGCATTGGTGGTTCAGCGGTAGAATTCTTGCTGCTCAAGTGGTTTCACTGACAAATTCTATGACATACTTAAGGAAGATATCATTCCAATCCTACACAAAGTCTTCTAGAAAATTGAGAAGAAGAAAATACTTCACAGCTCATTCTATGATGCCAACATTACCCCAATATCAAAACCAAAAATGTTATAAGCATATAATACTACTGACCTATATCCATCATACGTGTTAATACAAAAATTTTAAATATAATGTTAGTGAATCAAACCCAATAATATGTTTTTAAAAGATAATACATAATGAGCAAGTAAAATTTATTCCAGGTGTGCAAGGCTGGCTTAATATTTAAATGTTAATCAATGTGGCTGGGCATGGTGGCTCATGCCTATAATCCCAGCACTTTGGGAAGCTGAAGCAGGCAGATAATGAGGTCAGGAGATCGAGACCATCCAGGCTAACACGGTGAAACCCTGTCTCTACTAAAAACACAAAAAATTAGCCAGGCATGGTGACAGGCACCTGTAGTCCCAGCTACGCGAGTGGCTGAGGCAGGAGAATGGTGTGAACCCAGGAGACGGAGCTTGCAGTGAGCCGAGATCACGCCACTGCGCTCCAGCCTAGGTGACAGAGTGAGACTCTATCAAAAAAAAAAAAAAAATTAATCAATTTAATTCACCATGTTAACAAAGACAGAAAACCACATAATCTTATTGGCAAAGAAAAACATTTCAAAAATCCAACATTCACTTCTGATTTTTAAAATCTCACTAGACAAATAAAACACATTTCAAAAATCCACCATTCATTGTGATGTTAGGGTATCAATTTTAGATTTTTTCTGCTTTCTCTTGTGGGCATTTAGTACTATAAATTTCCCTCTACACACTGCTTTAAATGTGTCCCAGAGATTCTGGTATGTTGTGTCTTTGTTCTCATTGGTTTCAAAGAACATCTTTATTTCTGCCTTCATTTCGTTATGTACCCAGTAGTCATTCAGGAACAGGTTGTTCAGTTTCCATGAAGTTGAGCGGTTTTGAGTGAGTTTCTTAATCCTGAGTTCTAGTTTGATTGCACTGTGGTCTGAGAGACAGTTTGTTTTAATTTCTGTTCTTGTACATTTGCTGAGGAGTGCTTTACTTCCAACTATGTGGTCCATTTTGGAATAAGTGCAATGTGGTGCTGAGAAGAATGTATATTCTGTAGATTTGGGATGGAGAGTTCTGTAGATGTCTATTAGGTCCGCTTGGGGCAGAGCTGAGTTCAATTCCTGGATATCCTTGTTAACTTTCTGTTTTGTTGATCTGTCTAATGTTGACGGTGGGGTGTGAAAGTCTCCCATTATTATTGTGTGGGAGTCTAAGTCTCTTTGTAGGTCTCTAAGGACTTGCTTTATGAATCTGGGTGCTCGTGTATTGGGTGCACATATATTTAGGATAGCTCTTCTTGTTGAATTGATCCCTTTACCATTATGTAATGGCCTTCTTTGTCTCTTTTGATCTTTGTTGGTTTAAAGTCTGTTTTATCAGAGACTAGGATTGCTTTCTTTTGCTTTCCATTTGCTTGGTAGATCTTCCTCTATCCCTTTATTTTGAGCCTATGTGTGTCTCTGCACGTGAGATGGGTCTCCTGAATACAGCACACTGATGGGTCTTGACTCTATCCAATTTGCCAGTCTGTGTCTTTTAATTGGAGCATTTAGCCCATTTACATTTAAGGTTAATTTTGTTATGTGTGAATTTGATCCTGTCATTATGATGTTAGCTGGTTATTTTGCTCATTAGTTGATGCAGTTTCTTCCTAGCATCAATGGTCTTTACAATTTGACATGTTTTTGCAGTGGCTGGTACCGATTGTTCCTTTCCATGTTTAGTGCTTCCTTCAGGAGTTCTTGTAGGGCAGGCCTGGTGGTGACAAAATCTCTCAGCATGTGCTTGTCTGTAAAGGATTTTACTTCTCCTTCACTTATGAAGCTTAGTTTGGCTGGATATGAAATTCTGGGTTGAAAATTCTTTTATTTAAGACTGTTGAATAGTGGCCCCCACTCTCTTCTGGCTTGTGGAGTTTCTGCCGAGAGATCCTCTGTTAGTTTGATGACCTTCCTTTTGTGGGCCACCTGACCTTTCTGTCTGGCTGCCCTTAACATTTTTTCCGTCATTTCAACTTTGGTGAGTCTGACAATTATGTGTCTTGGAGTTGCTCTTCTCGAGAGGTATCTTTGTGGTATTCTCTGTATTTCCTGAATTTGAATGTTGGCCTGCCTTGCTAGGTTGGGGAAGTTCTCCTGGATAATATCCTGCAGAGTGTTTTCCAAATTGGTTCCATTCTCCCTGTCCCTTTCAGGTACACCAATTAGACATAGATTTAGTCTTTTCCCATAGTGCCATATTTCTTGGAGGCTTTGTTCGTTTCTTTTTACTCTCCTTTCTCCAAACTTCTCACTTCATTTCATTCATTTGATCTTCAGTCACTTATACCCTTACTTCCAGTTGATCGAATCGGCTACTGAAGCTTGTGCATTCGTCACATAGTTCTCATGCTGTGGTTTTCAGCTCCATCAGGTCATTTAAGGACTTCTCTACACTGGTTATTTTAGTTAGCCATTCATCTAATCTTTTTTCAAGGTTTCTAGCTTCTATGTGATGGGTTCGAAATTCTTCCTTTAGCTCAGAGAAGTTTGATCGTCTGAGGCCTTCTTCTCTCAACTCGTCAAAGTCATTCTCCGTCCAGCTTTGTTCTGTTGCTGGCGAGGAGCTGCATTCCTTTGGAGGGGGAGAGGAGCTCTGATTTTTAGAATTTTCAGCTTTTCTACTCTGTTTTTTTCAGGACATAGGCATGGGCAAGGACTTCATGTCTAAAATACCAAAAGGAATGGCAACAAAAGCCAAAATTGACAAATGGGATCTAATTAAACTAAAGAGCTTCTGCACAACAAAAGAAACTACCATCAGAATGAACAGGCAACCTACAGAATGGGAGAAAATTTTTGCAATCTGCTCATCTGACTAAGGACTAATATCCAAAATCTACAAACAACTCAAACAAATTTACAAGAAAAAAACAGCTCCATCAAAAAGTGGGCAAAGGATATGAACAGACACTTCTCAGAAGAAGACATTTATGCAGCCTACAGACACATGAAAAAATGCTCATCATCACTGGCCATCAGAGAAATGCAAATCAAAACCACAATGAGATACCATCTCACACCAGTTAGAATGGTGCAACAGGTACTGGAGAGGATGTGGAGAAACAGAAACACTTTTACACTGTTGGTGGGAGTGTAAACTAGTTCAACCATTGTGGAAGACAATGTGGCAATTCCTCAAGGATCTAGAACTAGAAATATCATTTGACCCAGCCATCCCATTACTGGGTATATACCCAAAGGATTATAAACTATGCTGCTATAAAGACACATGCACATGTATGTTTATTGTGGCACTATTCACAATGGCAAAGACTTGGAACCAACCCAAATATCCATCAATGATAGACTGAATTAAGGAAATGTGGCACATATATACCATGGAATACAATGCAGCCATAAAAAAGGATGAGTTCATGTCCTTTGTAGGGACATGGATGAAGCAGGAAACCATAATTCTCAGCAAACTATGGCAAGGACAGAAAACCAAACACCACATGTTCTCACTCACAGGTGGGAATTGAACAATGAGAACACTTGGATGCAGGAAGGGGAACATCACACACTGGGGCCTGTCGTGGGGTTTGGGGATGGGGGAGGGATAGCATTAGGAGATATACCTAATGTAAATGACAAGTTAATGGGAGCAGCACACCAACATGGTACATGTATACATATGTAACAAACTTGCACGTTGTGCACATGTACCCTAGAACTTAAAGTATAATAAAAAAATCCACCATCCATTTCTGATTTTAAAAATCTCATTAGGCAAAGAAGAAACACATCAAAAATACAACATTCACTTCTGATTTTAAACACCTCATTAGGCAGCTGGGCGCAGTGGCTCATGCCTGTAATCCTAGCACTTTGGGAGGCCAAGGTGGGTGAATCACTTGAGATCAAGAGTTCGAGACCAGCCTGGCCAACATGGTGAAACCCCGTCTCTACTAAAAATACAAAAAAAATTAGCTGGTCGCGGTGGCAGGTGCCTGTAATCCCAGCTACTCAGGAGGCTGAGGCATGAGAATTGCTTGAACCCAGGAGGCGGTGATTGCAGTGAGCCGAGATCACATCATTGCACTCCATCTTGGATGACAGAGCGAGACTCTGCCTCAAAAACAAACAAAAAACTCATTAGGCAAATAAAATACATTTAAAAATTCCAACATTCACTTCTGATTTTTAAACTCTCATTAAGCAAAGAAGAAACATTTCAAACACCCAACATTCATTTCTGATTCTAAAAATAAACAAAAGCTCTCAGCTATCTAAGAATAGAAGGGAACTTCCTCAACCTGATAAAAGGCATCTTTTGGTGCAAAAGTGATTGTGTTTTTTGCAATTACTTTTAATGGCAAAACCACACTTGCTTTTGCACCAATCTAATAACAGTACACTTAATACTTAACTACTGAATGCTTTCCCCCAATATCAGAAACAAGGCAAATATATCTACTCTCACCATTTCTATTGTTCTTGAGTTTGTTCTTGAGTTTCTAAGAAAGAAAAGAAATAAAAGGCATTCAGATCAAAAAGAAGAAGTTAAATAATCTTTATTTTGCAAACAATATTATCATCTATGTAGAAAATCCAACTGAATATACAAAAAGGTTACTAGAACTAAGAAGTGAGTTAAGTAAGGTTATAGGATACGATATCAATAATAAAAAAATTTCTATTTGCTAGCAATTAACAATAAAAATTTTAAATTAAAAACAATAAATTTATAATTGCATCAACAGTACGGTATGTGGTGATAAATCTA
Source organism: Papio anubis (assembly GCF_008728515.1). Lineage (NCBI taxonomy): Eukaryota > Metazoa > Chordata > Mammalia > Primates > Cercopithecidae > Papio > Papio anubis. Next base: position 131,618,043 of record NC_044978.1, on the reverse strand, counting down.
AAGACCTGAACACTGAAAGACTGTAAATATTGCTGAGATAAGTTAAAGACTATTTAAATAAAGATACATACCATGATAATGGGTCAAAAGACTCAATGCTAACATATCAAGTCTCCAAAAATTTATCTATAGATTCAATACACTGCCAATTAAAATCCATGTAGAAATTTGGAAAGTTATTCCAAAATTCACATAGAAATGCAAGGGAATTAGATTAGCCAAAGTAATTTTTCAAAAGAAAAAGAGGACTCATTAGGTTAGGTTAGACTCACTCAGGTTTTCCTTTATTTTAAGACCAATTGATTAGTAAACTTAATTACATCTGCCTAATCACTTTCACCACATAATAAGACATAACCATGGAAATGATATTTCATTATATTTACAGGTTCTACTCCCACTCAAAGGGGAGGGGATTATATAAGGGTGATGGTTATTGGCGGTTATCTTAAAATTCTACTCATCACACGTTTTAATCTACAGTGACAGAAAATAGATCAGTGGGTGCCTGAGGTCAGGGGGGAAGGAGTGGGAGGAAGGAGTTATAAAGGACCACCAGGAAACTTGAACGAATACTTTTCATTATCTTGATTGTGGTGACAGTTTCATGGCGTTTACCTACAACAAAACTTATCAAATTGTACACTTTAAATATGCACAGTTTGTTGTGCATCAATTACACCTCAGTAAAACTGGTTTAAAAAAAAAAAAAGAAAAGAAGTAATTAACCCATTTTGGCCAGCCCCATTTCAAATCCTGTAAATCGAGAAATTAAAACTAAGGCTTTATAGTAAGGAATTGCCAAAAGGAAACATAAACCCCAATTTGTTGTGGAAATTGAACAATTACCTAAAATTTAAGGTCAAAAGTCAGAAATCTACCTCAATTTAGTAACTAAATAAGTTCTTTAAAAACCCTTAATTAGAATCAATTACTCTGTTCCCAAGGAAAGAGTTTGAAATTGAACTCTTCACCTAGTTAGCCATTCTATTACCATGATTTCCAACCATTTGCCTTCCTGTTTTCTTCAATTTGGATAAACATCACTGAGCTAAATGGCAAAACTAAGGCAAGAATAGTAATAGCAACATGGCCACAGAGGATCACCGAACTCAAATTACTTTAAATTGGCGCAAGACCTGTTCACAAAACCAGCAGAAGGCATTTGAGTGGGAGTTCTCTGCATATGCAGATTTACAACATCCCTGCTGGGTGTCTTTGATTGGTGGAAGTTTAAAAGGCAAAAATCTTCAATTCAATTTCTCAATATTGTATTAATTGGTGCAATTCAGAAGACAGATACAATATTAACTTGGAAATAAGAGTAACATTTACATTGGGGGATTTTTAGTAAAGCAGACTTCCCTTCATAATACGGATGGGTCTCATCCAGCCAACTGAAGGTCTGAATAAAACAAAAGACTGATCTCCCTCAGGCAAGGAAGAATTCTTCAACAGCCAGTTTTGAACTTAAACCACAACATCAGCTCTTCCCTAGGCCTCCAGTCTATCTGCTCATTCTGCAAGTTGTAGGCGTAAATTACCAGTCTCAATAACCAAGTGCGGGAACTCTAAACAGTCCTCTCTATGTATATACACGCATCCAACTGGTTTTGTTTCTCAAGAGGACCTAGAATAATATATTCACCAACTCCAAGTCCTGTGTTTGTCATAAACATTCTTAGAATTGTTGGAAAGTGATATATTTTAAATTAAACCCCGAAATTTTGATAAGTTATTTTATTCAGTGTTATAAGTAAATTACTAATCTTTGGTAAAAACAGAAGTTTAATGGCTCCCATTCTTACTCTCATTGTAGGCGTTGAGCCTCCTCAATGCATTTGTCACCAGTCTCTGTTTCTGCCAATCCCAAATCCCCCATAAAGATGCCAAAAAAAAAAAAAAAACTTGCTAAAATCAAATATAATTATGGCACTACTTTGATTCAAACTTTTCAGTAGTTGTTTAGTCTGGCTTTGAACTTCTCAAATGATCCAGCTTCAGCCTGGGCCACTCACTCACCTTTGAGAACTCATAGAACCTGAAGCACAATCTGTTCTGGGAATATCACAGAGATACAGGCCTGTGATATGGCCAGCATCTGGTTGCCAGGCATCCTGTATATACAAGAGGTGTCCTGTACTAAATGATTTTGTCCTGAGTCCTTTGCCAGGACTTTGCCAGGATGCCTTAAATGAATGCCCCGTATTCTGTTTTTTTCAATAACTACAAAAAGTTCGCAGTTAGTTTTCTGCCACAGTTATTGGTGCTTGAATCTCAAATGGTAACACTAGCTAAAAAATCATACCTCCACAAATAAAAATCTGGATAATCCTCTAAGATTCCTCTTGCAGGCTTGGCTGAGGACAGACCAAAAGGGGGAAACTGAAAATTAAAATACTTATTTTTCATATTCAAAAGAGGAAGACTGTCCTTTGGCTAATGACCCAACTCATGAACAGATAACCACCATTAATTAGCAGTAACAGATCAGTACACATGCTCTGAAAATCAGCCAATCGGTAACTTCCTTGCACCAGTAACTGTTTCCAAAAGTTAGGAAATCAATGGCCCAAGCTCTGGAAATCAGCTAATCGTGACAAGTCCGTGCCTTTAGACAACAGTCAATCAGTAAATGCCTTACTCCAGTGACCACATTAAAACATCTGAAAGTCCATCAATCCCTGAGCACTCCCACTTCTGAAAGTCCACCAATTCCTGAATGTCAGGCTTCCCTAACCAACAGTTTGAAAAGACTGTGTCTTGCTACAAATCTACCTTGTAGGCAAGGGGAAAGTTCACCTTTTTTACATCAGACACTGAGTTCAATTTATTGCTAGTTTGCAAGTTTGCAACTCTTTCAACATTTCAGCCCCTGTTTATGATTAGCTATGAGTTCTGATTTGTGAGTGACATACTATTGTTACTGTTAGGTTATCAAATTCAGTCCTTTCAAGTCTAGTGGTGGCTGCTCTTTATTTGAATTTATGTATCTTTGAACATGAAAATGCCAAAATGTAAGTGTAAATTTTGTAATAAATTTTCTGAACAGTGGATACTTATTAAAAGAGGGAAAAAATCCTCTGGAAACTATTAATACTTGTGCATTTCCAAATTGTTCATTTAGTATAAAAAATTATGAAAAGTCAGATATAAACCAACAGATGCTAACTAAACATAAAAGATACATGATTTCATCAACTACTACCAAAAAGGTGATAAAATAATAAATTTTTAAGAGAAATTCAGATAAGGAAGATAAACTAATCACAACAGAAGTTTTCATGGCTTTTCTTAGTTCAGGCTGATATAACAAAATACCATAAACTTGGTGGTTTATCAACAACAGAAATTTATTTCTCATAGTTCTAGGGCTGGGACTCTCCAGATCAAGGAACTGGCAAATTCAGTGTCTGGTGACAACCCCCCTTCTCACAGGTGACCCCTTCTTGCTGAGTCTTCACATGGTGGAAGGGGCAATCAAGTGCCTTCATTCAGGGCTCTTTTAAAGGGGAACTAATCCCACTGAAAGCAAAGCATGACCTAATAACCTTCTAAAGAGACCATCTCTTAATTACTATTGCATTAGAGATTAGGTTTCCACATATGAATTTTGCAGGGGGACACAAACATTCAGACCATAGCATATGGTGCTATGCTATGTGTGCTGTGTTATGTGTTAGGTGAGTCCAAGAGACTCATCTATTCATCAGGCTAGTTGTTGCCTAAATATATTGTTTTTTTCATTTTGCTATTGTTTTATAGGCCTTGTTGGATGTATGATTTAAGGAGGTTCTGTTTTGGTATATTTTGAAGTTTTGTTTCAAGATTCAGAACTCCTTATAGCATTTCTTGAAGTGCAGGCTTGGTGGTGGCAATTTCTCTCAGCATTTGTTTGTCTGAAAAAGACTTCATCTCTCCTTCATTTATGAAGCTTAGTTTTGCTGGATACAAAATTATTGACAAAAATTATTATTGGTAAGGAAGCCAAAGATAGGAACCCAATCCCTTCTGGCTTGTAATATTTCTGCTGAGAAATTAACTGTTAATCTGGTAAGTTTTCCTTTATAGCTTACCTGATGATTTAGTCTCACAGCTCTTTAGATTCTTTCCTTCATCTTGACTTTAGATAACCTGATGACTAGGTGATGGAATTTCCCAGGAGTTCTTTGAGCTTCTTGTATTTGGATGTCTAGATCTCTAGCAAGGCCAGGGACGTTTTCTTCAATTATTTTCTCAAATAAGTTTTCCAAACTTTTAGATTTCTCTTCTTCCTCAGGAACACCAGTTATTCTTAGGTTTAACCATTTAACACAATCTCAAATTTTTTGGAGACTTTGTTCATTTTTTAAATTCTTTTTTCTTTGTCTGATTAGGTTAATTCAAAAGCCTTGTCTCTGAGCTCTGAAGTTCTTTTTTTCTACTTGTTCTAGTCTATTGTTGAAACTTTCTACTGCATTTTTTATTTCTCTAAGTGTGTCTTTCATTTCCAGAAGTTGTGATTGTTTTTTCTTTAGGATATATATTTCTCTGGAGAATTTTTTATGCATATCTTGTATTTTTTTATTTCTTTAAGTTGATTTTCACCTTTCTCTGTTATCTCCTTGAGTAGCTTAACAATCAACCTTCTGAGTTCTTTATCTGGCAATCCAGAGATTTCTTCTTGGTTTGAATTCGTTTTTGAGGCGCTAGTGTGATCTTTGAGGATGTTATACAACCCTGTTTTGTCATATTACCATAATTACTTTTCTGGTTTCTTCTCATTTGGGTAGATTAGTTCTTAAATTGTTCTTGAATTTATTTTCAATTGGACTGCAGTTTGGGGGGGTTTTATTGTTGTTTTTCCCCTCTTAAGGATCAGATTTAATGTTTATTTTAGCCTAACATGACTATTGGTGCTTGTAAGGATGAAGTCTCTATATGAGAACCTTAGTTACAGAGAGTCTTTGTGCACTGGTTTTCCCAGCTGCTGTTTGTAGTAGTTATATTTTTGGTGTGTGGGTGAGTTCACTGTCTCCTATGTAGTTGACAGGTCATCAAGACAGAAAGTCAACAAAGAAACAATGGACTTAAACAATACCCTAGAACAAATGAGCTTAACAGATATTTACAGAACATTCTACCCAATAACTGCATAATGCACTTTTTTTTCACCGGCACATAGAACCTTCTCCAAGATAGCCCATATGACAGGCCACAAAACAAGTCTCAATAAATTTAAGAAAATAAAAATCATGTCAAGTATCCTCTTAGACCACAGTGGAATAAAACTGGAAATTAACTCCAAAAATAATCCTCAAAAATATACAAATACATGGAAATTAAATAATCTACTCTTGAATGATCTTTGGGTCAACAATGAAATCAAGATGGAAATTTAAAAATCTTTGAGCTAAACGATAATAATGACACAACTTACCAAAACCTTGGGATATATCTAAAGCGGTGTTAAGAAGAATGTTCATAGCATTAAATGCCTATATCAAAAAGTCTGAAAGAGAACAAATAGACAATCTAAGGTGACACTTCAAAGAACTAGAGAAAGAAAACAAATCAAACCCAAACCAAGCATAATAAAAGAAATAACAAAGATCAGGACAGAATTAAATGAAATTTAAACAACAACAACAAAAATATTTAAAAGATAAATGAAACAAAAATCTAGTTCTTGGAAAAGATAAACAAAATTGATAGACCATTAATGAGATTAACCGAGAAGAGAAAAGATCCAAACAAACTGAATTAGAAATGAAATGGGAGATATTACAACAGATACCACAGAAATAAAAGATCATTTAAGGCTATTATGAACACCTTTATGTGCACAAACCAGAAAATCTAGAGATGTATAAATTCCTGGAAATACACAATCCTCCTAGATTAAATCTGGAAGAAACAGAAACTCTGAACAGACCAATAACAAGTAGCAAGATTTAAAAAGTAATAAAAAATGCCAAGAAAAAAAAGTCCATGACCAGATGAATTCACAGTTGAATTCTGTCAGACATTCAAAGAAGAATTAATACCAAAAATACTGAAACTATTCCAAAAAATGAAGAAAGAAGGAATCCTTCCTAAATCATTCTATGAAGCCAGTATCACCCTAATACCTAAACCAGGAAAGTACATAACAAAAAAAGAGAAAACTACAGGCAAGTATTTCTGATGAACATAGATGCAAAAATCCTTAAAACACTGGCTAATCAAATCAATCAGCAGCATATCAGAAAGATAACATATCATGATCAAGTGAGTTTCATACCAGGGATGCAGGGATGGTTTAACATGCACAAGTCAATAAATGGAATATATAACATAAACAGAATAAAAACAAAAACCATATGATCATCTCAATAGATACAGAAAATGGATTTGACAAAATCCAGCATTGCTTTATGGTAAAAACCCTCAGCAAAATTGCCATAGAAGGAACATACTTCAAGGTAATAAAAGCGACCTATGACAAACCCACAGCCAACATTATACTGAATTGTGAAAAATTGAAAGCCTTCCCCCTGAGAACTGGAACAAGATAAGGAGGCCCATTTTCACCACTTCTATTCAACATAGTACTGAAAGTCCAAGTCAGAGCAATCAGACAAGAGAAAGAAACAAGGAGCATCCAAATCAGTAAAGAGGGAAGTCAAACTGTCACTGTTCACCAATGATATAATCATTTATCTAGAAAACCCTAAAGACTTATCCAAAAAGCTCCTAGATCTAATAAATGAATTCAGTAAAGTCTCAGAATACAAAAACCAACGTACACAAATCAGTAGCACTGGCATACATCAATAACCAAGCTGAGACTCAGATCAAGTACTCAATCCCTTTTATGACAACTGCAAAAATATTAAAATATTTAGGAATATGCCTAACCAAGGAGGTGAAAGATCTCTACAAGGAAAATTGCAAAACACTGCTGAAAGAAATCATTGATGACATAAACAAATGGAAATACATCCCATGCTCATGGATGAGTAGAATGAATTTTGTGAAAATGACCATACTGCCAAAAACAATCTACAGATTCAATGCAATTTCCATCCAAATACTGTCATTGTTCTTCATAGAACTAGGAAAAAAATCCTAAAATTCATATGGAAAGAAAAAAAAAAAAAAGCCCACATAGCCAAAGCGAGACTAAGAAAAAAGAACAAATTTGGAGGCATCACATTGCCTGACTTCAAACTACACTACAAGGCTATAGTCACCAAAACAGCTTGATACTGTCATAAGAATGGGAACATAGAGCAATGGAACAGAATAGAGAACCCAGAAATAAAGCCAAATACAGCCAACTGATTTCCAACAAAGCATACAAAAACATAAAGTGAGGAAAGGACACCCTATTCAACAAATAGTGCTGGGATAATTGGCAAACCACATGTAGAAGAATGAAACTGTATCCTCATCTCTCACCTTATAAAAAAATCAACTCAAGATGGATCAAAGCCTTTAATCTAAAACCTGAAACCATGAAAACTCTAGAAGATAACACTGGAAAAACTCTTCTAGACATTGGCTTAGGCAAAGAGTTCATGACCAAGAATTCAAAAACAAATGCAACAAAATACAAATAAGCAGATTAATTAAACTAAAAAGCCTCTGCACAGCAAAAGAAATAATCAGCAAACAGACAACCCACAGACTGGGATAAAATCTTCACAAACTATGCATCTGACAAAGGACTAATATCCAGAATCTGCAAGGAACTCAAACAAATCAGCAAGAAAAAAAAAAAATAACCCCATCAAAAAGTGGGCAAAGGACATGAATAGACAATTCTCAAAAGAAGAAGATATACAAATGGCCAATAAACATTAAAAAACGCTTAACATCACTAATTATCAGGGAAATGCAAATCAAAACCACAATGAAATACCACCTTACTCCTGCAAGAATGGCCATATTCAAAAAATCAAAATACAATAGATGTTAGCGTGGTGGTGAAAAGGGAATGCTTTTACACTGCTGGTGGGAATGTAAGCTAGTACAACCACTATGGAAACCAGTATGGAGATTCTTTAAAGAACTAAAAGTAGAACCCCACCATTTGACCCAGCAATCCCACTACTGAGTATCTACCCAGAGGAAAAGAAGTCACTATATGAAAAAGACACTTGCACATGCATGTTTATAGCAGCATTGTAAAAATATGGAACCAGCCTAAACGCCCATCAACCAAAGACTGGATAAAGAAAATGTGGTATACATACATCATGGAATACTACTCAGCCATAAAAAGGAATGAAATAATGGCATTTACAGCAATGTGGATGAAATTGGAGACCATTATTCTAAGTGAAGTAACTCAGGAATGGAAAACCAAATATTATATGTTCTCACTTATAAGTGGGGGCTAAGCTATGAAGATGCAAAGGCATAAGAATGCTATAATGAACTTTGGGGACTCAGTGGGAAGAGTGAGAGGGGGTGAGGGATAAAAGGCTCCACACTGGGTGCATTGCACATTGCTTGGAGGATGGGTGCACCAAAATCTTAGAAGTCACCACTAAAAAACTTATCCATGTAACCAAAAACCACCTGTTCCCCCAAAATTATTGAAATACTAAAAAAAAAAATTAATTTTAAAGAAAGTAGAGGAAAAAATAAAACCAGTTCCAGAAGACATTATGTTAAGTTAAATAATCCAGGTACAGAGAGACAAATATTTCATATTTTCACTCATAGAGGTAGAGAGTGGAATAATGATTGCCACAGGCTGTGAAGGATAGTCAAGAGGAGGAATAAAAGGGAGATTGGTTAGTGGGCATACAAATACAATTAGAACGAATAAGATTTAGTATTTAGTAACACAATAGGGTGACTATAAGTAGGAAAAACATATTGTATATTTTTAAATAGCTAAAAGAGTAGAATTGGTGTGTTCTTAATACAAATAAATATAGATGCATGAGGTAACAGATACCTCAATTACTCTGATTTGATTATTACCCATTATATGCCTGTATCAAAACATCATATGTACCCCATAAATATATTCAACTATCATGTGTCCCTAATAATTAAAAAATAAATAAAACCAGTTCCTAGAATGGCTGGTATTGGAGTATCATTCTCTGTCAAGTTTTCTGACTCAACCCTCCCTCCTCCATCTCCAAAATAATTATCAAGTGCCAGGATGAAATATACTGCAATAATTTTTAAAATGTAATAGTTCCATTTTCTGTTACAGAGCTTATTGAAGACCTAATGCCTTACATTTTTACAATATAGCTAAGAATGCAAGTAATTATAAAGCGGAAAACATGTTCCCTTTGCTTGTGCAATATTTATCATATGAAAAGGGATTACTTTTTTATTAATTTTTATTTCCATAGGTTTTGGAGGAGCAGGTGGTATTTGGTTACATGAGTAAGTTCTTTAGTGGTGATTTGTGAGATTTTGGTGCACCCATCTCCCAAGCAGTATACACGAAACAAAAAGGGTTACTTTTAAGATTACTGTAACATCTCTTCCAGATGAGACTTGAAAATTTAAAGCAAAGTTTTGCAAAGCCTCTATTATTTACTAAGTTAAGAATTAATAAGAAAAATTGTACTTCCTTTTGTGGTGATAATATGAATACAAATTTTGACACAAATTTTGATATTCGTATTCATATTACGGATATTTGCATGAAAGTGCAGATAATGTGGCCAGGTGCGGTGGCTCACGCCTGTAATCCCAGCACTCTTGGAGGCCAAAGTGGGCAGATCATGAGGTCAATAGGTCGAGACCATCCTGGCCAACATGGTGAAACCCCATCTCTACTAAAAAAACAAAAACTAGCTGGGCGTGGTGGTGCTGCCTGTGGTCCCAGCCACTGGGGAAGCTGAGGCAGGAGAATCGCTTGAACCCGGGAGGTGGAGGTTGCAGTGAGCTGAGATCGAACCACTGCACTCCAGCCTGGCAACAGAGAAAGACTCCGTGAGAAAAAAAAAAAAAAGGCAGATAGTGTTTATTCAAAATCGTAGCAAAGCATGAATGGAAGGCGTTGACTGTGTTGCTATATTCCAAATAATGCTGTTGAAACTGCACCTAATGTTCTTTCTATAGACATCGAAGTCATTGTCATAAAATTGTTCCCCTACTTCAGCATTTATACTGTTCAGAGGGATTAAAAAAGTTTTGTGATTCTGTTGGCATGCAGCGGTCTTCAATTCTCTTGCATTCAGAAACCCATTGGGTCTCTTGAACAAGGGCAATTGAGAGAATCCCCAGGTTATTTGAAACATTTAAATCATATTTTAATTCTAAAGAAAAGACTCCCCAAATTTTTGTTGACTTCTTAACTAATCCATTGAATGAGGACTGTTTACTTTTTAATCATACTTTTCAATATCTCTTTAACAATATGATTATTCAGATTGAAAGAGCTAACAGTGTTATTGAAGTACTTCAATCCTTAAAGAAAATTGTTGAATGCATTAAAGAAAGAATTGCAGAAAAAAATAGACCTTTAAGTGTCAAGACTGTTCCTAAAAGGAACAACATTATTTATGAGCAGGAAAAGAAATTCCAACTTGAAATGAATAATTATTACAGCACTATTCATGGCTATCTTGTGAAATAATTTCATTCCCTGAAGAGTTTGATATAAAACCATCAATTATTCTACCCTTTTATTGATACATAATATTTGTACACATTTATGGGGTACATGTGATAGTTGCCTGCTTGCATACAATGTGTAATGATCAAATCAGGTTATTTAGGATGTCCATTGCCTTGAACATTTGTTATTTATTTGTGTCAGGAACATTTCAAGTCTTCTGGCTATTTCAAAATATGTAATATACTGCTGCTAACTATAGTCACCATACTGTGCTATCAGTAGGGTGATACGCAGAACATTTTCTATGTAGCTTTATGTTAACTCATTAACTAATCTCTCTTCATCCCCTCCACCCCACCCTTCCCAGTGTCTGGTAACTATCATTCTCTGCTCTATCTCCATGTGATCAACTTTTTCAGTTTCCACATGTGAGTGAGAACATATGACATTTGTCTTTCTGTGTCTGGCTTATTTCACTTAACATAATGACTTCCACTTTCATCCATTTTGCTGCAAATGACAGGAATCCATTCTTTTTTATGGTTAAGTAGTATTCCCTTTCATACATAGAACACATTTTTTATATTCATTCATCCATTGATGGGTATTTAGGTTGATTCCATATCTTGGCTATTGTGAATAGTGCTGCATTAAATGTGAGGGTGCGGGTATCCCTTTGATAAACTGATTTCTTTTTCTTTGGATAAATATACAGTAGTGAGATTCTGGATCACATGGTAGTTCTATTTTTATTGTTTTGAGAAACTTTTGTACTGTTTTCTATAATGGCTGTACTAACTTATATTTCCACTGTATATAAGAGTTCTCTTTTCTCCACATCCTTGCCAGCATTACTTATTTTTTTACCTTTTAATAATAGTAATTCTAACTGGGATAAGATGATATCTTATTGTGCTTGTGATTTGCATTTCTCTGATGATTAGTGATGTTGAGCATGTTTTCATATATCTGTTGGCCATCTGTTCGTCTTCTGAGAAATGTCTATTCAGATGATCCTTTGCCCACATTTTAATGGAATTGTTTGGATTTTTGCTGTTGAGTCTTTTGAGTTCTTTGTATATTCTAGATATTAGTCCCTTGTCCAATGAACAGTTTGCAAGTATTTTCTCCCTTTCAACAGGTTGTCTCTTCACTCTGTTGATTGTTTCCTTTGCTGTTCAGAAGTTTTTTGAGTTTAATACAGTCTTGTCTATTTCTGTTTTTGTTGGTTGTGATTTTGATGTCTTAAAGTTTTTGCCTAGACCAATGATGTCCTGAAGCATTTCTCCTATGTTTTCTTCTAGGAATTTTATAGTTTCAGTTCTTACATTTAAGTATTTAATTCATTTTGGGTTGATTTTTTTATGGAGTGAGAGAAAGTAGTCTAGTTTCATTCATCTGCATATAGATATTCAGTTTTCCCAGCATATTTATTAAAGAGGGTGTCCTTTTCCCAATGTATGTCCTTGGCACCTTTGTCAAAAATCAGTTAGCTGTAAATATGTAGATTTATTTCTAGGTTCCCTATTCTGTTCCGTTGGCCTATGTGTCTTTTTATAATAATACTATGTTGTTTTGGATACTATAGCTATGTAGTATATTTTGAAGTCAGGTAGTGTGATGCTTCCAGCTTTGTTCGTTTTGCTCAAGATTGCTTTGACTATTTTTGGTCTTTTCAGGTTCCATACAAATTTTAGGATTTTTTTTTCTATTTTTTTTCTGTGAAGAATCTTACTGGTTCAGTGTAGTAAAGATAAAATTTAAAGAAAAAAATTTTTTTAAATCAAGAATGTTATTGGTATTTTGATAGGGATTGCATTGGATCTGTAGATTGTCTTGGGTAGCATAGTAATTTCACAATATTAATTCTTCCAATTCATGAATATGGGATGCCTTTCCATCTGTTTGTGTCCTTTGCAATTTCTTTCATCAATGTTTTATAGTTTTCTTTGTAGAGATCTTTCATCTCCTTGGTAAAATTTATTCCTCAATATTTTATTTCTTTGTAGCTAGTGTAAATGGGATCGCCATCTTGATTTCTTTTTTAGCTAATTCATTGTTGCTGTATAGAAATGCTACTGATTTTTGTACGTGGATTTTGTAAACTGCAACTTTAGTGAATTCATTTATCAGTCATTCTGTTTTTAGATAAGTCAACCTCTCAGTATCCAATAGTTTTGAGAGGAAAGACATTAAAAGAAAAGAAAATAATGTGAGAAGTTTTCTCACTGATTTTCAACTGGCATCAGTATGGCACACAATCAGAACACAAATATAAAATCAAGGTTCCTGAAGCAGTTAGAACAATTATTTTTCATAATTTTTCCAAGACTAGGAAGAGTTTATTGTCCCTACATGCAAAACAATACCCTAATTCATAAAGATTTTTAGACAAAGAAAAGGACTTAGGAAAATAAGATAAAAATTGAAACATTAGAGCAGTGTTTTTCCAACTTTTTTTAAATCATAGGACACAGTAAGAAAAATATAGTGCTAAAGTACTGTCTAGTGTTTAAAAGCACAAGAAGGCTGTGATGTGCCTTATAGAAAAAAATAGACATGTTAGATGAGCTTCATTCAGGCATGAGTTATAGTGTTATTTGAGTGAGTTCAATGTTAATGAATCAACTCTATATATATATATACACACACACACACATATATTAAATAAGGTGTCTTTAAAAAGAACAGACAATACTGACCAATTTAGTATAAGACCAATAGGTTCACATGCCCACTGTGACAGCAACAGACCAATTATACTGAGTAACAGACAAGTTACACTGAGACAGCAGCATCAGCAGCAGAGAAAGAGTTCAATGATTACAGGGTGCTGAGTGTGGAGATGGAATGAGATGCTGAAATTCATCTCCCTGAGGAGTTCTGGGCTAGGATTTTTAAAGAGATTGTGGAAGAAAAGAGGAAGGGAAATTGGGGTCATTGACTGGTTGGGGTAAGGGGGATGAAATCATCAGGTTATGTGGAATTACATTCTTTAGTGAGCCAGTTTCTGTGGGGTCCTTCAGACCAGCTGACATCAGTAGTTTCATTGGTATGCAGGACTGGAAGAATAACTCAAATGAAAAATAGATCAGAGAGCAAGATGACCTCATGATTCATGCTGAATGTGCTGCAAGCTTGGCTTCTTTTCATTTCCCCCCTCCCTTCTTCCCTGATTAATTTTGTAAAGTTTATAGGGATGGTTTCAAACTAATGCAAATGTCATAACTAGAGGCTTGTAAGACCCTCACTCTGTATTTCCTCGGTATTAGTTAATTCAGTGTTCAAGGCAACTTTACAGACCGTAATTTCTTAGTAACAAGAATCAACTCTGTGTGTGTGTCTGTGTATGTGTATCAGCAACAATTTTCATGAAATGTAATACCATTACTATGTAACACACTTTAATAATTTATATTATGTCTCTCTTTTTAATGCTGGTTGTAGCAGTTTCAATTCCCTAAATTGGTTTTAGGACCCATTAGTAGGTCATGATGTGCAACGGGAAAACACCGAGATACTCCAACATACAGAGAAAGAAAAAGTTTTTCTCAGGTTAGAAAATAAAATCAGTGGTAAAAGATTATAGAAAAAACAACAAGCCAAGTTTTATGATTGCTTTCTTAAGAAATTTTAAGAACGAGAGCAGTAAGCTCTTAGGGTTTTGTTATTTTTGATCCTTTAGATGCCATGTTACTTTATATTTTCCTTTTGAATATGTACCAGCTGTTGAATGTAAGAATCATTTAATTCATGAACACTGTTTCTCTTTTTGACATTTGAGGGAGTTCATAAACTTCGGGAGATGAAGGAAAAAAGTTTGGTTTGGGATCCAGTTTGACACAAGAAGGCCAGAAAACTTTCACAGATGAAAAAGTGGGTAATTATTCCTTGCATGTGAAACAAGACTGTCTTTTAGCACTTTTCAGCAATTTTTTTTTATTTTTATTTTTTGTTTTACTTTAACTTCTGGGATACATGTGCAGAATGTGCAGGTCTGTTACATAGGTATACATGTGTCATGGTGGTTTGCTGCACCTATCAACCTGTCATCTAGGTTTTAGGCCACACATGCATTAGGTATTTGTTCCAATGCTCTCCCTCCCCTTAACCCTCACCCAACAAGAGGCCCCGGTGTGTGATGTTCCCCTCCCTGTGTCCATGTGTTCTCACTGTTCAACTCCCACTTATGAGTGAGAACATGTGTTGATTGGTTTTCTGTTCCTATGTTAGTATGCTGAGAATGATGGTTCCCAGCTTCATCCATGCCTCTGCAAAGGACATTAACTCATTCTTTTTCATGGTTGCATAGTATTCCATGGTGTGTATGTGCCACATTTTCTTTATCCAGTCTATCATTGATGGACATTTGGGTTGGTTCCAAGTCTTTGCTATTGCAAATAGTGCTGCAATAAACATATGTGGGCATGTGTCCTTAAAGTAGAATGATTTATAATCCTTCGGTTATATACCCAGTAATGGGATTGCTGGGTTAAGTGGTATTTCTAGTTCTAGATCCTTGAGGAATCGCCACACTGTCTTCCACAATGGTTGAACTAATTTACACTCCCCCCAAGAGTGGAAAAGCGTTTCTATTTCCCCACATTCTCACCAGTATCTGCTGTTTCCTGACTTTTTAATGATTGCCATTCTAACTGGCATGAGATGGTATCTCATTGTGGTTTTGATTTGCATTTCTCTAAAGACCAGTGATGATGAGCTTTTTCTCATATGTTTGTTAGTCGCATAAATGTCTTCTTTTGAGTAGTGTCTGTTCATATCCTTCACCCACTTTTTGATGGGTTTTTTTTTTCTTGTAAACTTGTATCAGTTCCTTATAGATTCTGGATATTAGCTCTTTGTCAGACGGATAGATTGCAAAATTTTTCTCCCATTCTGTAGGTTGCATATTCACTCTGACGGTTGTTTCTTTTGCTGTGCAGAACCTCTTTCATTTAATTAGATCCCATTTCTCTATTTTGGCTTTTGTTGCCATTACTTTTGGTGTTTTAGTCATGAAGTCTTTGCCCATGCCTATGTCCTGAATCATACTGCCTAGCTTTTCTTCTAGGGTTTTTATGGTTTTAGGTTTAAAATTTAAATCTTTAATCCATCTTGAATTAATTTTTGTGTAAGATGTAACGAAGGGGTCCAGTTTCTGTTTTCTGTACATGGCTAGCCAGTTTTCCCAGCACAATTTATTAAATAGGGAATCATTTCCCCATTGCTTGTTTTTGTCAGGTTTGTCAAAGATCAGATGGTTGTAGATGTGTGGTGTTATTTCTGAGGCCTCTGTTCTGCTCCATTGGTCTATATATCTCTTTTGGTACCAGTACCATGCTGTTTTGGTTCTTGCAGCCTTGTAGGATAGTTTGAAGTCAGGTAGCATAGCATGATGCCTCCAACTTTGTTTTTTGTTTTTTGTTTTTTTTTTTTTTGCTTAGGATTGTCATGGCTTTATGGCCACTTTTTTGGTTCCATATGGAAATTAAAGTAGTTTTCTCTAGTTCTGTGAATAAAGTAAATGGTAGCTTGATGGGAATAGCATTGAATCTATAAATTACTTTGGGCAATATGGCCATTTTCACAATATTGATTCTTCCTATCCATAAGCACGGAATTTTTTCCATTTGTTAGTGCCCTCTCTTATTTCCTTGAGCAGTGGTTTGTAAATCTGCTTGAAGACGTCCTTCACATCCTTTGTAAGTTGGATTCCTAGGTATTTTGTTTTCTTTGTAGCAATTGTGAATGGAAGTTCACTCATTATTTGACTCTCTGCTTGTCTATTATTGGTGTTTAGGAATGCTTGTTATTTTTGCACATTGATTTTGTATCCCGAGACTTTGCTGAAGTTGCTTATCAGCTTAACGAGTTTTGGGGCTGAGACGATGGGGTTTTCTAAATATGCAATCATATCATCTGCAAACGGAGATAATTTGACTTTCTCTCTTCCTATTTGAATACCCTTTATTTCTTTCTCTTGCCTGATTACCCTGGCCAGAACTTCCAATACAATGTTGACTAGGAGTGGTGAGAGAGGACATCTTTGTCTTGTGCCAGTTTTCAAAGGGAATGCTTTCAACTTTTGCCCATTCAGTGTGATATTGGCTATGTGTTTGTCA
The DNA here is from genome assembly GCF_008728515.1 of Papio anubis. Lineage (NCBI taxonomy): Eukaryota > Metazoa > Chordata > Mammalia > Primates > Cercopithecidae > Papio > Papio anubis. The sequence goes on along the minus strand of NC_044978.1, from coordinate 131,601,360 downwards.
TAAATAGTTCTTATATTTTGAGATACGTTCCATCAATACCTAGTTTATTGAGAGTTTTTAGCATGAAGGGCTGTTGAATTTCGTTGAAGGCCTTTTCTGCATCTACGGAGATAATCATGTGGTATTTTTCATTGGTTCTGTTTATGTGATGGATTACGTTTATTGATTTGTGTATGTTGAACCAGCCTTGCATCCTAGGGATGAAGCCAACTTGATTGTGGTGGATAAACTTTTTGATGTGCTGCTGGATTCGGTTTGCCAGTATTTTATTGAGGATTTTTGCATCGATATTCATCAGGGATTTGGCCTGAAATTTTCTTTTTTTGTTGTGCCTCTGCCAGGTTTTGGTATCAGGATGATGCTGGTCTCATAAAATGTGTTAGGGAGGATTCCCTGTTTTTCTAGTGTTTGGAATAGTTTCAGAAGGAATAATACCAGCTCCTCTTTGTACCTCTGGTAGAATTCTGCTGTGAATCCATCTGGTCCTAGGCTTTTTTTGGCGGGTAGGCTATTAATTACTGCCTCAATTTTAGAACTTGTTATTGCTCTATTCAGGGATTCAACTTCCTGGTTTAGTCTTGGGAGAGTGTATTTGTAAGGACACTCTTAGTTCTGAAGCACTGCTGAACTCTCTTTATCCATAGTTATTATATTATTGCTACTGTCTTTAATACCAATATTCGAAGTCCTTTCTAAAACAATTATATTTTGTTTACTTTTTGAGACGAAGTCTCACTTTGTCACCCAGGCTGGAGTACAGTCGTGCGATCTCGGCTCGCTGCAACCTCTGCTTCCTGGGCTTAAGTGATTCTCTTGTCTCAGCCTCCCAAGTAGCTGGGATTACACACGTGCACCACCACTCCCAGCTAATTTTTGTATTTTTAGTAGAGACAGGGTTTTGCCATGTTGGCCAGGCTGGTCTCAAACTGCTGACCTCAAGTGATCTGCCTCCCTCAGCCTCCCACAGTGCTGGGATTACAGGCGTGAGTGACCATGCCTAACCTCTAAGACATTTTAAATATGGACATTAAGAAGGAGGCAGATGGCTCACGCCTGTAATCCCTGCACTTTGGGAGGCCGAGGCGGGCGGATCACGAGGTCAGGAGATCGAGACTATGCTGGCTAACACGGTGAAACCCCGTCTCTACTAAAATACAAAAAAATTAGCCGGGCACGGTGGCGGGAGCCTGTAGTCCCAGCTGCTCGGGAGGCTGAGGCAGGAGAATGGCCTGAACCCGGGAGGCGGAGCTTGCAGTGAGCCGAGATCGCGCCACTGCACTCCAGCCTGGGCGACGGAGTGAAGACTCCGCCTCAAAAAAAAAAAAAAAAAGAAGGAGGCAGAAGGCAGGCCCCAAATATGGTTAGTCCCCCATACATTTTGGAAATGTGTTGAATAAGCATTTTTATGTGGCGCCTAGATAATTTATACCTGAATCACCTTGGTTCCAACTGTCAAGTCAAAATTTGTTAAAAAGGTAGACTTCAGAGACTCACTTCTGACCTATTAAATCACAACATATTTTGGTGGCCAGGAATATTTATTTTAAATTGCTTCCTAGATTACTTTTGTGTGTGCTAATATTCGAGAAACACTGCTCAGCAAGGACTAAAATATCTTCCACATGAAAGCTGAGTTTGCCCGTGATTACAAAATAAGCTCAGATCTCAGAGCCAATTTTAATCATCGTTTCTAAATAAGAAAAGCCAGCATAGAACATTCTAGGATTTAAATTATCATAATGTTGGCTGACACAGATGATGACAAAGCCAAGAGGATGAAGGACAGAAAAAGAAAAAAGCAAGACATGCTTTACTTGGACATCAAACCATTCAATATTTTATTTTTGATGTGTGTGTGTTGTGGGTGTGTGTGTGTGTATAAATCTCACCTCTACCACTTCCTTTGTCGTCACATTTTCTAATTCAACCCTCCTCTGCCCTTCAAATCACCTCCTAAACAAAAGTCAGCCTCGTCTTTATGATAATGCAAAATTATATAATAACATCTTCATCACAGGGCTGCTGTGAGGATTCAACAAGTTAACGCACGTGAAGTGTTCAGCCCTTTTCCTAACACCCAGAAGGATAAATCAATGCCAACAACTGTCAAAAGCTAACATAACCACGGACAGACCCCTGGTATTTCTAGGCTCTCAATATAATCCCACAGAGAGCTAGGAAATTGAAGGCCCTGATATACCCTCACCCAAGGAAAATTGTGCATGGATGATACAGGTTTAAATACAGACTCTATCACTAGTTAATGTTATGGTGCAGCAAGCTTCAACTTCCTCAAATGTAAAATGGGTATATCATGGTATCCACCAGGAAATGAGTTAGGAATTGCAGGCCACCCAAGCTCACCCTATCCCATGGAGTACTGCCAGGGTAAATAACACACAGCCCAACTCTACCACTACTACCACCCAGCACACCCACTCACACAAGGTTTTGAGACAAATGTAAATCGGTGAATAACTTGTCTACTTTTGCCTCTTATAGACACGGCCTTGGAGTCTCCTCAAAGAACAAACCATCCATCAGTTCAGAAAATGACAGTGTTCAATTTTAAAGGGTCTGTCTGCTCCCTCATAGGGATGTGGTCAGGCAGAGAGAGAAAAAAGGGGGGAAGGGACTAAAATGCCTTAAGCCCACAGAAAGAATCTGCTACAATGTTTTGCATATGCTATTATGAATTTAAATAACCAAAGGCTGACCAAGACAACATCCCCTTCATTTTTGGTATGAAAGATCTGAGCAAAGCTGAAGAAAAGACTATTGGATGACATGAAAAGAAGCGTTCTTCCAAAATATTAGCGGAAGTGGCATAGTAAAGAGAAAATAGCATGCTGTGCTTTTTAAAATACAGGTCACAACCCATTAATGAATTATAAAATCAATTTTGGTTTATTTTTAAATAGAACAGAATAAAGAATAGAACAGACTAGAGCATCACACATCATAAGGATATTTTTAAGGGTTTAAGTTTGCATGTGTATTTGGGTCACAATATAACATTTATTTTTTAGAGTGGATTGTAGTGGGAAAAGTTTGAAAAGCAGTGTAAGAGAGAGCTAACTGCTCTGAAAGCACAGAGAGTTTGAATACAGGCTCTATCACTAGTTAATGTCACGGAGCAGCAAGCTTCAACTTCCTCAAATGTACGAATGAGACTAACACCGGCGGGGCGCAGTGGCTCACGCCTGTAATCCCAGCACTTTGGGAGGCCGAGGCGGGCGGATCACGAGGTCAGGAGATCAAGACCATCCTGGCTAACACGGTGAAACCCCGTCTCTACTAAATATACAAAAAATTAGCCGGGCGTGGTGGCGGGCACCTGTAGTCCCAGCTACTTGGGAGGCTGAGGCAGGAGAAGGGCGTGAACTCGGGAGGCGGAGCTTACAGTGAGCGGAGATGGCACCATCGCACTCCAGTCCGGGCGACAGAGCAAGACTCTGTCTCAACAAGAAAAAAAAAGAGAGAGAGAGAGAAACTAACACCTATGAGAAGTCTTTGGAAGTCAGACGGGCTCATGTATGTAAGTCCCTTTAGCACAGCGTCTGCCACAAAAGAGTCACCTAATAAATGTCAGTTTATTTCTCTGTTTCATGTAAGGTATCAAGCATGTAAATAGATTCAGGCATCACAACAAAAGCCATTTAACTTCCCTCAGTCTTGTTTCCTCATTTTGAAATAAAAAGGTTGAACCAAATGTCCCCGTGGTTTACCGGCTCTGAAACTATCATTTAATTAAAATGGTCATTTTATAAATGCATCAAATAGATTTTCATTGAAATGTATTGCAAATCTCAAGTGACAAATAGATTTCTTTTTTTAATTAAACGTTTTGTTTTCAGATAATTGTAGATTCACATGCAGTTGTAAGAAATAATAGAAAGAGATTCTGTGTACCCTTTACCCAGTTTCCCCCAGTGGTAACATCTCACAAAACCATAATACAGTACAATATCTCAACAGGGATACTGACTTTGCTACAATCCACCAACCTTTTTCAGATCTAGGTTTCTTCATAGGTGCCAACTGTGATTGATCTGTAATGACCAATCAGAGTACAAGCTTTGATGCTGCTTTGAGTCCTGCTTTAGAAGGAACAAATGTTTTCAGCAACTAGCAATGTCTGCCACTGACTCAAGATTGGGATCATGGAGCCTGTTTGCTACAAATGTGTTTACTCTGAAAGCAAAATCCTCTCATTTAAATTACTCACTTAGAACTCATGCTTAGTGAAGGGTAGTTTTTTCTGCTTTTTTATAATCTGTTATAAATGTTTGAACATACCAAAATCCAAAGAAAAAGTACCAAGTTATCTATCAGGAAACTACATGAACAGTTCCAATATGTATTTAGATAGATAACCTAAATCTCAGCAGAGAGAATATGCCTTCATATAATCAACTATAAAATTATTTTAGACACCTTCAAGTAATTGAACTTTTTCATGTAGAATGACTGAATTATTGTTTTATGTTAAAGGATGGGGGGGCAGCTTTAAAGGAGGGCAGCTGTTTGCTACATTTTTCTACCAACTCTTTGTGAAATCATAAGATGTGTCAATTTAATAGAAAACTGAATGAAAAAATTTGGACAGGATAGTCAATTTAAATCAATTATTTTCTTGAAACCCTTCTTAAAGTAGGCCTAACTATAAGGTAGTAGTTATAGGATCTGTTGCTTTCTGGGAATTTAAATTTTATATTGGATTTCCTAATAATTACTTTTGGATGCCTGAGAATTACTGTTGAAGAAGGCTGGTGGGTATAGTAGAAATGATACAAAACTCACCTATTTTTGGGTTTTGGTTTTGCAGTTTGCTATCTTAAATTTAAAAAACTGTCCATATAAAGCACATAATACAGTGCCTGGCACATAGTAAGGATTAGATCAAAGTTAGCTGCTATGGTGATGATGATTCTTAGTTTTGTGTATTTTAGTAAGCCATTTAAACTTTCTGAACCTCATTTGTCTCATTTGCAAAGGGGAGTGACTAATAAGAATGCCTTTTATGCCTTCTTTACAAAGTTATTATGAGAATCAAATATTATATGTGTAATAATATTTCATAACCAGAAAAGAACAATAGGCATGTTTGTTATTACTGATACTGAGTCTTTCCTTTTCCCTACAGATTAGATAATTACACATCAATGTCCTGGAGTCCAGCTCTGATATGATTCACAAGGTAGACACTGCTGAATGCAAGCCCACAGTAGTATTTTTTAGTCTGCTGGCTCCATGTCCCTTCCTTTAACCCCCATCTCCTGCCACTACTGCTTCTGTTACTACCTCCAGAGGATCAGTGAATTGAGCACCTCAATTGGGACCACAGCCCTCTGATCTGGTGATGGGGTGGGAAGGTGAGAGCAGCAGGCTGGCAGAGAGAGGAGATGCATACCAGCACCTGATGCAGGGACAAGGGAACTTCGGGCAACTTGACATGCTTACATGGAGAATGTTTAAAAGACACTGTCTTCTAACAAAAAAGATACCCTGGAAAGTAAATTATTTCTATCTAAAATGTAAACTGTCAAAGTAAAAAACATAAATCAATATCTCAGTGATGCATGCAGTCGAGAAAGGCATTATTTTGCCCAAAGTAAGCTAACTCTTGGATCTTTTTTTCCACAAAACACTCTCTCACTTTTGTCAAAGGATGTGTTTTCTGTGGGAGAAACAGATGAGGCAAGAATCAGTCCCTGCAAGAGAAAGCTGGCTAAATTTGGGAGGCCCGGGTCTTCGCTCAGTTGTAAGAGAAATTTACCATCCTTTCTGGTTTTTCAGGGACATAATTATGTCTGTATTTTGTCTAAATTGATGGCTGCTGTATTGGAGGAGGCAGGAAGCTATAACACAGTCATCTTCCAAGTTTGAAGATATGTGACAATGTCACCAACGATACCCAAGTTGCAAACAGGAAGGGATTAATTCACTCCTCAGAAATGTTGCTGTTGTTTCCGGCAGGTCTATTTTTTCATCATTATCTAAAATCATGTCAGAGGATAAAAATAGTAAAAGGATACAGATGACTGTATCGGCTTAGTCAGCACAATATAAAATTGCATGTCTGAAATGATTCTGATCTGCACTATAAAATCTACACAGGAGAGTTTTAAACAGGCACACACAAAAAGAGCAGAAAAGAACATCCTTTTAAATAACTTAAAAATCTTAAGTGTGAATTACAGATTTTAATGAAAAATCACCTCATGAAACATAAGGAAACAAAATTCTCTGTCCTATAATGAAATAAAAGAAGCTTTAAGGTATGACCAGGTCTCTTGATTAGTCACTGTCAAGGAAAGATTAAAACAGAATTTTGATAGACATCAATCAGTGTAAAAGTGAATGACCCTAAAGGACCCTACTCAATAGATCACGCAACTACTTGAGATACATAGTACAGAAAATTCAAGGTGGCCTTTATTCAGGCACTCTTCTCCTTTGAGCCATTCTTTCTTTCACGCACGAGGCTCACTATTGATGTTATTATCATTCAGATCCTCTCTTATGGGTTTGCCACATTATTAAGTGGAACTCTGGAGTCTCCATCAAGTTCCTGTGCAGACATCTGTCCAAATCCATAGGCTCTCTTCTGAGGACCGAGGCTTTCTGCTATGTCTGCCGATATGAACAAGAAAACTGTCTGGATTTCTAATTTTCTTAAGAATTTTTAAAAATCTTTGCCCCCTGCCAGGCATGGTGGCTCAAGCCTCTAATCTCAGCACTATGGGAGGCCGAGGCGGGCGGATCACTTGAGGTCAGGAGTTTGAGACCAGCCTGGCTAATTCTAGAACTGAAGCCAAAAATAAAAAACACAAGTTGAGTCTAGAATATCTTTTTGTATCAGAAAGAACATAAATACTAAAGAATGATGGGCAGCCGGGTGTGGTGGCTCACGCCTGTAATCTCAGCACTTTGGGAGGCCGAGGCGGGCGGATCACGAGATCAGGAAATTGAGACCATCCTGGCTAACACGGTGAAACCCCGTCTCTACTAAAAATACAAAAAATTAGCTGAGCGTGGTGGCGGGCGCCTGTAGTCCCAGCTACTCAAGAGGCTGAGGCAGGAAAATGGCGTGAACTCGGGAGGCGGAGTTTGCAGTGAGCTGAGATCACACCATTGCACTCTAGCCTGGGCGACAGAGTGAGAGAGACTCTGTCTCAAAAAAAAAAAAAAAAAAAAGCTGTTTCTTGAGTCCAGGCATGGTGGCTCACGCCTGTAATCCCAGCACTGTGGGAGGCTGAGGCCAGCGGATCACAAGGTCAAGAGATCAAGACCATCCTGGCCAACATGGTGAAACTCTGTCCGTCTCTACTAAAAATACAAAAAATTAGCCGGGCATGGTGGCGGGCGCCTGTAGTCCCAGCTGCTCGGGAGGCTGAGGCAGGAGAATGCAGTGAACCCGGGAGGCGGAGCTTGCAGTGAGCCGATACCGCACCACTGCGCTCCAGCCTGGGTAACAGAAGGAGCGAGACTCCGTCTCAAAAAAACAAAAAAAAAAGAATGATGGGCACACACCCAGAAGGTACAAAAGCCAATCTGAAAGGGCTCTCACTGGCCAAGATGAGAACAATTTAGAAGTCAAAATAAATAATGGTATTAATGAAGTATTACCCATGATGAAACAGAAATCCATGAGTCTATACTGATATAAATAAATAAAGGAATAAGTAAATAAATGGAGTAGAAGACAATGTTTTTTCTCACAGAATGTCAACTATTAAATGTGAAAAAAGAGAAGAACCATTTTGCAACCACTATAGAGGAGGCTGATCAAGACGGAAACTGTTAATGGATGCCATAGCTGGTGAGTGGCGATTGGATGCGGTACAGTATCAGAATAACTCCCTCCATACATCTCCCAAATACTGACCAATTATAAAGGGAAAAATGGTGACTTTACGATGGAGAATTCTGGCAGAGAGCAAAGTAAGCAAGTGATCCAAGTTACCAGCACTAGCAGTAGGATAGGTTAGCATCGCCTGCCTCCTGACATGATGCACTGAGAACAGTTCAGCATCATTTCCATGGTATCCCCGCCAACAATGCATGGCTTGAGGCTGATCATGAGAACATATCAGATAGACCAAAGCTGAGGATCATCCTACAGAATCTAAGGCTTCTACTTTTTAAAACTCTCAGGCATATGAAAGGCAAATAAAGAGTGGGAACTATTCCAACCTGGAGGTGTCTTAACAGAGAAGACAACTAAATGCAACAGTTTTTCCTGAATAGAATCCTGAATCAAAAAGGAAAAAGAGACATTGTAGGGCTATTTAGTGAGATTTGAACAGGATCTTTGGATTAGGCAGTTGTGTTGTATCAAGGTTGACACGTTTATTTGACAAGCTGTAGGCTCTTTTATGTGACAGTGTCATTACATTTATGAAATACACACTGGAATATACAGGGGTCATGGGTCATGAACGTCATTTCTGTAACTTACTCTGCAAAAGTTCAGAAAGAGACTGACGACAATGGAGTGTAGATGATGAAGCAAATGCAATAAAATGTTAACATTTGAGGAATCTAGGTGAAATAGATAGAGCAGTTTTCTATTTATTTATTTTTATTATTATTTATTTGTTATTTTAATATTCATTTATTTTTATTATTTATTTGTATAGCATTCTTTTACCTGTTCTGGCAACTGTTATATAAATTCAAATTGTTTCAAAATACCTGTGTATAATTTAAAAATAGAAGTATCTTCATTGTATTGCTAGACTCTTAAAACCTATTTGGTGGAAAACAAAAAACTCAGGTAGTTAGTTACATTGCCACTCAATACTATGTTAGTAAACGTTTTTCTACTGAATTGAGCAATAGTGCATAGAAGCAGACTCCCTGTCACATAAAGTAACAGAAGGTTAGATTTAGTTTTCCGTATTTACCTCTTAACATAAATTTCTAACTTTGAGTCAAATGGTGTGTCTAGTTTTGAAAGACAATGCAAACAATTATAATTATCTATCTATGAAAACACTGTTTTTCTATGAGAATACTATTTTTATGGGAAGCAGTTAGTGTGATGCCATCTTAAAACATAAACTAGAGGCATAGAACACAAAAAAGAGAGTTTTATAACAAGTCATTCTGGAGTTTAGACATAACAATTGAAACCACAGTTGCAATACATGATGTGAAACTGCTCTTTCTTCTGACACGAATAGCTTTCCTTACACACATTGACCTCATTACATGGTCTGTCTTTTTCAATTTCATTTGCTTATAATGTTGCAACGGTTGAACTACACTTCAGGTTTTATTCATTCATTCATCCTTTCATTTAGCAAGAATTTAGCAAATTGCTAATATGTTCTGAAGGTGTTAAAAGTATGCCATCCCAAAATACGCTGCTCTGACATACTGAAGTTAAAGGCACTTAAAAATAAAAAAAAAAAAAAAAGCAGATGCAAGATCACTCTAACCTTCATGCTATTTCTTAAAAATAGGAGATGAAATTCCCACGTAAAAAAGTCCTCCCTATACTAGAAAAGAAAGCAACATTCTTATGGTCAAGGATGGGAAGTTGAAGCCAAAGAACTCTGTACAAAACAAACCCTGTTACACAAATCCTTATCTTCCCAGCCACTTCTCTACCCAACTGACTATCCTAGCCCAAGCCCCTTTGCCTTACCACATTGTTGCAATTTACTACTCTTTGTCCAATTCAGTATGTAAGTGTTTGGATCTGCTTCTTCAAGTTTTTATTTACTTAAGAGGGCTCCAATGCCACAAAAAGTTTGTACTAAATACATTTGTATGTTTTTCTCCTGTTAATCTCTCTTATGTCAATTTAATTCTCAAGCCCAGTCAAGACCCTAAGAAAACAGAAGTGGAGTTCTATCACCCCTACAGTTTGTAGCAACTTAGAAATCTCTTTTATTATTATTATTATTATTATACTTTAAGTTCTGGGGTACATGTGCAGAATGTGCAGGTTTGTTACATAGCTATACACATGCCGTGGTGGTTTGCTGCACCCATCAACTCATCACCTACATTAGGTATTTCTCCTAATGTTATCCTTCCCCGAGCCCCCCATCCCCTGACAGGCCCCAGTGTGTGATGTTCCCCTCCCTGTGTCCATGTGTTCTCCTTGTTCAGCTCCCACTTATGAGTAAGAGCATACAGTGTTTGGTTTTCTGTTGTTGTGATAGTTTGCTGAGAATGATGGTTTCCAGCTTCATCCATGTCCCTGCAAGGGACATGAACTCATCCTTTTTTATGGCTCCATAGTATTCCATGGTGTATATGTGCCACGTTTTCTTTGTCCAGTCTCATTTGGGTTGGTTCCAAGTCTTTGCTATTGTGAATAGTGCTACAATAAACATACATGTGCATGTGTCTTTATAGTAGAATGATTTATAATCCTTTGGGTATATACCCAGTAATGGGATTGCTGGGTCAAATGGTAATTCTAGTTCTAGGTCCTTGAGGAATCACCACACTGTCTTCCACAATGGTTGAACTAATTTACACTCCCACTAGCAGTGTAAAAGCATTCCTATTTCTCCACGTCCTCTCCAGCATCTGTTGTTTCCTGACTTTTTAATGATCACCATTATAACTGGCGTGAGATGGTATCTCACTGTGGTTTTGATTTGCATTTCTCTAATGACCAGTGATGATGAGCATTTTTTCATATATCTGTTGGCTGCATAAATGTCTTCTTTTGAGAAGTGTCTGTTCATATCCTTTGCCCACTTTTTGATGTGGTTGTTTGTTTTTTCTTGTAAATTTGTTTAAGTTCTTTGTAGATTATGAATATTAGCCCTTTGTCAGATGGATAGGTTGCAAAAATTTTCTCCCATTCTGTAGGTTGTCTGCTCACTCTGATGATAGTTTCTTTTTAGAGTTACAAAGAAGCGTATAACACATTACTCTTGCCTATGAGCACTGTAATTTTGTTAATCAGCTCTCCTCAAAATATGTCAGATAGGTGTCCCCAGTGAACCCTCTCAGATATCTGCATTTGGGTAGAGGAGAAAAACCAATGATATCTAATACTTTGGACTGTGAGGTTTGCAAGATACTAGAGACTTCTTGGGATCTGAATGTATGTGGAAAGTGAATTTTAAAGAGAGGGAATTCCTGAAACAGTTTTTATCTAGAGTTAGCAAAAGAGTGCTTTTCTTTTTAGATCTTTTTTATTTAATTTCTTGGTCCAGTGGGTTAGAATATGGGCGAGAGTGGCATTAAAGAACATGTGTCAGCCCCATAGTATAATACATTTGATTTTTAAAGGAAGGAAGATTCAACCACAGTAGTGTCTCACCACCACAACCTACAGTGCCAGACCCCTCTCCAGTGTTCCCGTCCCCTCTTCACGCACCCAGCCAGTGGTGAGACAGAGCAGCCCACTCTTTCACACACACCTGTAATCAGACAGAGGAGCAAAACTGGTAAAATTTGGTACTTCCGGCTGCATTTGGAAGAGGCTAGAGTTCTCTTGGGACCTTGACAGATTTGGAAAATGAGTGAAAAGAGAAGTAAGGCTATCTCCATGAGATACTCCTGGGTAGTAGGCAGAATTTTGGTCCCAGTGACATTTGACCCCTGGCGTTACAACCCATGAATATGTTACTTTACATAGTGAAAGGGACTTTGCAGATGTAATTAAGGTTATGACTCAGTTAAATCTTAAAACAGGAAGATTATTCTGGAGTACTTGGGTGGGCCCAAGGTAACCACCTGAGCCCTTAAAAGCAGAAGACAAAGTCAGAGAGATTCAAAAGTGAGAAGGGTTTAATACACCATTGCTAGCTTGAAGATGGAAAGAGCCACAGCCAAATAATTCAGAACCTCAGTCCCAGGTTCACAGCAAGGAACAGAATCCTGCAATAAGCTGAATGAGCTTGGATTCGAATTCCTCCCCAGATCCTCCAGAAAAGCATGCCTTGATTCTCTCTTGCAAGACTCTGAGCAGAGAATACAGCCATGCCAAAGCAAATACTAAATTTCGGTACTGAGGTTGTCACTTTATGTGGTAAAAAGTAATGAAATACACTAGAGGCCTAAAATAATAATCATATTCTACTCCTACTGCTTAAAACATTATCAGGATCCAGAAAAAGTCCACATGGTAGAGGTAATGCTGTGGTTTGCCAATGCATTCTCCTGCTGGGAACACGTGTCTCAGCTGTTCACACAACTAGGGTGGAACAATAGGGCTGAGTTCTGGTCAAAGAAATGTAGGCAAAAGAGACGAATGCACAGGCTGGGCAAGGTGGCTCACACCTGTAATCCCAGCAATTTGGGAGGCCTAGGCAGGTGGATCATGCGGTCAGGAGTTCAAGACCAGCTTAGCCAACATGGTGAAACCTCGTCTCTACTAAAAATACAAAAAATTAGCCGGGTATGGTGGCGATCGCCTGTAATCCTAGCTACTCAGGAGGCTGAGGCAGATAATTGCTTTAACCTGGGAGCTGAAGGTTGCAGTGAGCCGAGATCATGCCACTGCACTCCAGCCCGGGCAACAGAGCAAGACTCCAAAAAAAAAAGAGAGATGAATACACTTCTAGGTCTGGCCAGAAATTGTCCCACACAATCTTCCATTTTCTCTCTCTTCCTTGTTAGGGGCTGAATGTTTGTTGCTCCAAAATCCCTATGTTGAAATCCTAACCACCAATGTGATGGTATTTGCAGGTGGGACCTTTGGGAGGTGATTAGGTCATGGGAATGGAGGCTTCATGAATGGGATTAATGTCCTTGCAAAAGGGACCCTGGAGATCTCTCTTATCCTCTCCTTCCACCTAGAATACAACTAGAAGTCCACAACCTGGGAAAGGGCCCTCTCCAGAACCCGACAGTGCTGATACCCTGATTTTGGACTTCTAGCTCCAGAACTGTGAGAAATAAATGTCTGTAATTGAAATAATGGCATTCGCAGTGACCTGGATGAAATTGGAGACCATTATTCTAAGGGAAGTAACTCAGGAATAGAAAAACAAACATTGTGTGTCCTCACTCATAAGCGGGAGCTAAGCTATGAGGATGCAAAGGCATAAGAATGATACAATGGACTTCGGGAACTCTGAGGAAAAGGTGGGAGGGGTGAGGGATACAAGACTACACACTGGGTACACTGCTTGGGTGATGGGTGCACCAAAATCTCAGAAACCACCACTAAAGAATTATTCATGTAACCAAACACCACCTGTTCCTCCAAAACCTATGGAAATAGAAAATAAAAATAAAATAAATTAAAAATATTTAAAAAGAAAGAAAGAAACGTCTGTTCTTAGAAGCCACCTAGTCTATGGTACTTTGCTATAGCAGCCCAAAAGGAATAACAGGCTAAATGGAATCTATGATAGTAAAAGCAGAAGGGGGAGAGACCAGCATAAGGTTGCCAGCTTGACACTTTACTCTCCATTGGTGTCACTATTTCAAATAAAGAAGGATATGTTGACACCAGATTAATAGGAAGGGTATTCTCTCCTTCAGAAATGACAGTCCCTCTCAAGAACAGTTGACAACCCCATGTGATACATACGTATCACACTGTCCTTATCTTTTTCATTTTGTTTTTTGTTCCATTATTGAAATCATCGTGGACTAATTTGAAGACACACTTTGGGGAACCACTGTATTAGGGAGAAACTTCAAATAACCACTTACGGTGTGGGGGCAACAGAGCTCCCTGACATTTTGCCAGAGTCAGATTTTCATAAAGATAATGAACCCATCTATGCTGAAGATTGCAATTTTTTGTGTGTGAAAAATCAGACCTGGCAATGATCTTGAGCAGTAGGATGTAAATAACTCCCACACGCTTAGCGTTCCAAAAATGGAACCCTAGGCACAAATGACTAAGATGCAGGGCACCCCATGCCCCAACTTGTATGGCCCCTTCCAGAACTCGGGGAGGGCCCTAGCAATATATTCAGATAGTCATGTTTTTATGAGATCTTCAAAAGTAGGCAATTTTAGCTACAATTGATTCAGTCCTCTGTCCCTTTCCATTCTGACTTCCCCTATGTCCACTGATGCTGGAGTAACCACAGGCACTTTTGGAAAATAGCAAAAGTGAAAGGTGACATGGGGACATTTTCAGTTTGAGTGGAGTGGGATATATTTCTGTGGTTCACAGTCGTTTCCATGTATAGTAAAGTCATTGCTAACTGTCCCAGTGTAGAAAAGGCTTCCAGGAATACTTCTACCCACCACCGTGTCAACTCACCTGGCATCCTGAAGTTGCAAGGACAGAGCCAGTTCAAGAAATGAACATCTCCTATGGCAATTGGCACTGGAAGCTTGTGGGTAGTCAATGAGAAACAAAGTTTGAAATGTATGGAAACGGAAGTTAGTCTGTACAGATGCTTCCCATATCAGCCATGTGAAATGTAGTGGAGGATTCAGTTCTCATCTCTACCCTGTCCAAACTGAAATTCTGTCCTGTCAGGATTATATACCTAATAAGTCAGGATATACAGTTATTTTTAAAAATGGAGTTAAAAAAAGTTTTTTCTCTTTTCATGAAAAATGGTATACTTATAATAAAGCTCAACTGCAATTTGGCAAGAAGTTTAGGAATGTCTTCTTTAAAAAACAGGTACAAATTACAAACTTCTGATTTTGTCTCATATAAAGCATAGCTTCTTTTATAATTTAAATATTTATTAAGTAGCAGAAAAATGTTAAATAAAAATTGCATATAAAACAAAACCAATAAAGATTAAAAATGAAATAAATTTAAATTAATGTTGAGGAAACAAACTATAAATTTTTTTTTAGATTATACCAACAGCAGTAATTCATTAAGATAATGTGACAAATTGCAAACAGAAATAACAAGTAAATGCTTGGATTGTTTGAAAATTTAAATAAAGGGCCAGGCATGGTGGCTCATGCCTGTAATCACAGGAATTTGGGATGCCAAGGCAGGCAGATCACTTGAGTCCGGGAGTTCAAGACCAGCCTGGACAACGTGGCTAAACCCCCTCTCTACAAAACGTACTAAACATTAGCCTGACTTGGTGGTGCACACCTGTAGTTCCAGCTACTCAGGAGGCTGAAGTGGGAGGATCACTGGAGACCAGGAGGTCAAGACTGCAGTGAGGCATGATCACACCACTGCACTCCAGCCTCGTCAATGGAGTAAGACCTTATATGAAAAGAAAGGGAAAAAAAAAGAAAATCTAAATAACAAAGGAAAATGAATTATTGGAAAATGTGTTCCTTTTTTGCTGCTTTGATGTCTATAAAGAGACAGCAATAAATTAATATAATGAGGACACAGCCATCAAATTAGTTAAAATGTCAATAATTCAGAGTATTTAGGATCAATCACTGCACAGGGAAAATTTTAATATGAAAGTATCTGAAAGATGTTTTTCCAAGTTTAACAATGTTATAAGCTGATTTGTGTCCCCCTGCAAAATTCATAAAGTTAAAACCCCTCCTCAGTACTTTAGAATGTGACTGTATTTGGAGAAAATATCTTTAAAGAGCTAATTAAGTTAAAATGATGTCATTAAGATGGGCCCTGATGGAGTATAACAGGTGTCCTTATAAGAAGAGGAGATTACGACACAAACACACAGAGAGGGACAGCCATGTGAAGACAGCAAGAAGACGTCCTTCTGTGAGCCAAGGAGAGAGGCCCCAGAAGAAACCAAACCTGCCTACACCTTGATCATGAACTTCCAGACTCCAGAATTTGTGAAAATAAATTCATGTTGTATAAGTCACCCAGTCCGTGGTATTTTGTAATGGGAGCCCTAACAAACAAATTCAGACAATGTTCCAGAAATTCACTTGTCATTTCCAATCACAAGTTGTGAAGCTGGAAGAAATTTCTCAACTATCATCAATAAAAAATAAGCTTCAATCAACCATACTAAACAAAAGACCAGATAGTCATTCTGTTATTTCTACTATCTCTAAATATAAATCAAATGAGCATGAATCTAAAAAATGTAAAATAGAGAGTATTAACGAGCTGTTTAGGTAACCAATTAATAAAAATGTTAGTTTTGTGAATTTTTTGAATTTGTTGGATTTGTCCGCTTTTTAAAATTTGTAATTTGTGGCCGGGTGCGGTGGCTCAAGCCTGTAATCCCAGCACTTTGGGAGGCCGAGACGGGCGGATCACGATGTCAGGAGATAGAGACCATCCTGGCTAACACGGTGAAATCCTGTCTCTACTAAAAAATACAAAAAACTAGCCAGGCGAGGTGGCGGGCGCCTGTAGTCCCAGCTACTCGGGAGGCTGAGGCGGCAGAATGGCGTAAACCCGGGAGGCGGACCTTGCAGTGAGCTGAGATCCGGCCACTGCACTCCAGCCTGGGCGACAGAGCGAGACTCCGTCTCAAAAAAAAAAAAAAAGTGTAATTTGTAGTGGTTTGTTTTCTCATTCACCAAAAAAGTATTTCTCTTCTTGCCTAATTTTGTATCAACATTTTGTAACTCCAAAATTGTACGAGCTTCAGGCCCCACAAAACCTGGATCCACCCCCCGGATGTCATGTATCTCACTTCGTGGTGACAAATGAACGTGCTGTTCTTGTCACTCCCCAGGGTCCAACTGTATTCCCAAATCTGTCAAGTGAAAAGTTTCAGAAATGTTCCTTATGACTCCCTGGATATTCTTCTCTAACAGGGCGTCTCTGAGACCTGTACTACTAAAATGTTTCACAAGTAATCCTAATATTCAGCCTGGGTTGAAAACCGCCATCCACGAATGCTGTGCTTGGGGCACGTGCTTCTCAGAGAGTGGGCCATCGCTCGCTCTGAGTTGTGAAATCATTTTAACAGGTCCCAATCCGCATTGTTTTAGTAGAATGGAATACGTTACCATGCATCATACGGTTGGTGTGTTTGTCCCGCTTTTGTTTCAATATCTACAATATATATAACTTATACATTGACTTGGGTAGCCCAGTTCTGAATCCTGTGGTCATTAGAAGTTTCACAGCATCAATGTTAAGAATACCTGATGCCCCAAAACTGGTTTAAGTCAAAAAAAAGATGACCTGGTGTTAACTAATTGTAAACAGCCTACTTCCTTATGCCCTAAGGATAACTTTGTTATGGGAGCTGAGGAAAACGACCTCAAAATAGAGAAATCAAGAGCTCACAAACTCTTTTTTTGAAGAGATGCTGATTGGGGAGTGTGTGTGTGTGTGTTTGTGTGTGGTTTTTTAAATCCTGGAAATACTAAAATAGTTATAGAAGGAGAGAAGTAACTTGAGATGTAAAAAAATATATTATTTGACTATGGAATGTGGTGGGGAAAGGAAATAGGAGTGTGGAAAAGTTTTCTTCATGCAGGCAAAGGTTTCTATCTGTGTACTTTAGAAGGAAATAATAACCGCAGACGAAGGAACACCGTATGAAAGCAAACTGCGTGACTGTAGGGCACAAAGTGAGTTCTTTCTACTCAAAATAAAATGCTTAAGTTATGCTGTCTGGCGAAGCCCACTGAGTTTGTAATGTGCTTGTACCTGGATATCTTTGTTTCCTGGAGCTCCTAAAAATAAAATAGCATATTCTATGTGACATTTAGATTTAGTCATCAGCTAACCCTGGACTGTTTTCAGCGAGAACCTGCTGCATTTTAATTTGGACAGCAGTGAATCATCTTTTCTTCTAGCATTCATGAGCTGTTAATCATGAACTTGGGAGACCTTGAAAATTCAAGGTAGCAAATTTTTCAAAGCATTTTAACAAGTGAGATAAGTGAAATGCATGGGGTGGATAATATTGAGACACTGTTCTATTAGTTGCGTTGATATTTACTGAAGATAGTATTGCAAATGAATTAAAGCCATGAGCTCAGGAGACAGCCTGCCTGGATGACAGTCTAGCACTGTACTCATCAGCTTCAGGAAGCTGTACCTTAGTTTCCCTGTTTGTATGTGGGGATATTAATGAATGTAACTCATGGAGATATTGTGAACATTAAATAATGCACACAAAATGCTTAAAATATTTCCCGGCATATACTAAGCATTCAGCACATTAACTTTAAACACACAGATGAGATTTAAAAAAAGAGCTTTATGCTAATTCATCATTCATCTGTTTTGTTCAGTTTCAGTTCCAACATACTGGAAACAAATATTGTCATAAAAAATGAAGCCATTGTTAAAGAGGATCAAGAAAATGATTTTATAACAGACTCTAACAGGATGGTTCTTAAGGTGGGGCACTGAGGAACCTGGCATTTCATTTAACAATTCTACTGTTTTCTAATAAATGTTCTGCTAGGTTGCTTTTAATTTAAACATGTTATTAACCTTTTGAAATGTTTAAATTTAAATTAAAAATTTAAATATTTAATTAAATATGTTGTCAATGATTTTATTTATTACTTTGTTAAGGAAAAATTATAGCCTGAGATTATTTGAGCCACCCTAGGATAACTAAGCCAGGAATCACTATTGTAAATAAGCAATGTTTACCGATGGAGGCGTGTGTTATGTGGGGCAGGGAGGAAGCAGGGAGAGGAGGTATATCAGAATTACTAGGAAAGCTTCTCCAAAGCACAAATGTCCATACTCCTCTCTACTGCTCCTTTAGGTTAAGAACCACTGATAAAAAAGAAAGTAGAAAAACAGAAGTATAATGGCAGAGACCCCAAGTTCTCCAATTTTTAGAATTGACATTGCCTTTAACTTACAAACTAAGTAATACAAGCCAAATTCTGCATATGGTGGGAAATCCAGAGCCTTCTCCAATGTTCCCATGGTTTGCTGTAAAGGGGACTTACGTTCTTCTAGATGCCAAATGCCTGCTCCTGCAGAATTCCAAATCCCCACTCACTATCTATCCCCCTTCCTCTGTCCCCACCCCACTGTGTGGGCAGCCATCCCTGCACTTGCTTTCTCTTCATTCATGCCAAATACCACTGATATAAATCACCTCCACTCCCAGCTCTCCCTAAATCTGTTACATGGCTTCATTGTTCACCATTGCATTTGGTCTGTTTTGTTTGCTGCTAAATGCTGTGCCCCGTGCCATAGGAACCCAATAAATAAGTGTATAATGAAAGAACGATTGAATGAAGAGAGTTTATTGTTTGTTATTTATTTTAACTATGTAGTGGAGTTTTACTGTGGGCTTTGGATACTGGAGATTACTTATACCCGGACTCAGAACAGGAAACAACTTCAAATGGACCCCTAGACAGCTCTCTTTTCCAAGCTCCTGGACCATCCCCTACAGGGGATTGCTCACAAGTCTTTCCCTTTAGGCCACTTGTGTGACTTTCTTGGGGATTCTTTCCTTTCTCTTTCACACCCCACCCTGTCTCTCCTCCTGCCCCAAGTTTAGGGCTCTTCCTGCTTCCATTGCTGGTTCAACCAGAAACATCTCTGCCCAATCAAAAATCCAGTGGTTGTGTTTCCAATGGTGGATACCTAAAACTTAATCATAAAACTTGGTTCATGACATGGTCTCATCCTTGGTTCAGGCATGGCCTTCTTTGTATTTATTTATTTAGCTACCTGTTTCCTGAACAATTTGTTATGCAATAAAAACCTGTGTACACACCACCCTGCATGACAATGGAAACATTCAGAATTTCTAACATCCTACAATGTTATCTTCCCTATCTCATACCCTGCCTCCCTCCGCCAGAAGTAACCACTACCTTGCAACTTGTATTAGTCTTCCTTTTGCTTTTCAGAACTACAGTTTTACCATAACATAAATATTTCTTTAAAAGCATATTGGGTAGTTTTAGTTGTTTGTAACTTCTTTAAATGAGTTTTGTGGGCGGGGCGCGGTGCCTCAAGCCTGTAATCCCAGCACTTTGGGAGGCCGAGACGGGCGGATCACGAGGTCAGGAGATCGAGTCCATCCTGGCTAACACGGTGAAACCCCGTCTCTACTAAAAAATACAAAAAAACTAGCTGGGCGAGGTGGCAGGCGCCTGTAGTCCCAACTGCTCGGGAGGCTGAGGCAAGAGAATGGCGTGAACCCGGGAGGCGGAGCTTGCAGTGAGCTGAGATCCGGCCACTGCACTCCAGCCTGGGCGACAGAGCGAGACTCTGTCTCAAAAAATAAAAAAATGAGTTTTGTGGTATATGTAACCTTTTGAGAGCTTAATTTTTATTCAAATTACATTTCTAGCATCATTTATATTCATTTTCTTTCCAGTAAGATATTTTATTGTATGAAGGTACCACAATTTGTCTCTTCTCCTGTCATGAGCCATGTACGTTTTTTTTTCAAAGTTTTTGCTGTTTCAAACAGAAATGCTTCCATGGACATTCTTGTGTATGTCTCCTAATGTACACCTGCAATAATTTATTTTGAGTATATGCCTAGTGTAGAATTACTCATCATAGATATATGAGTCTCCAACTTTAAGAGATAATGCCAAATTGCTTGCTAAAGTAGTTAAAGCAATGTACACTCCCACCAGCAAACTATAAACTAATCTACTGATCCACAACCTTCCCAATATCTTGTGTTAGACTTTTTTAACTTGCCAATTTACTGTGTTTAAAATAGTATCTCATTGTCATCTTGATTTTTGTTTATCCACTTCACTGATCACTAATGAACTTGAGTATCTCTTCATAGATTAATTGGTCATATGTTTTATCTCTTCTGTTAGTTTCCTATTCATGGCTTTTGTCCACTTTTAAATCACTGGTATGGCCATTCTTTATTAGCTTATAAATGTCCTTTAGGTCCTTTAGATATTATTGCTATCAATTTTTTGCCAGGGTGCCACAAATATTTTGTCTCAGTTTATTTTTCCACTTTCTTAAAAATATCTTTTAATATGCAGACATTTTTGGTTTTAATATATTAAATTTATTGTCAGAGACATCTGCTGTTATAGAATTTTAAGGGGTGGCCTTGAAGGGTGATGATAAGAGAAATTTTCCAAATGATTAGAGCTTCAAGCTGGGTACCTGATCAACCACTTTGTACAAAAAAAGGAAGTGATCCAAGATTAGAATATACATGGACTTATGGACAGTGACCAACACATGGCCAGCTCGTCAGGGACTCTACTAGTTTCACAGAGCTGCAATGGAAATGACCACAAATTGAGCAGCTTCAGTTTACTCCCTCTTGGCTGGGTACAGTGATTCATTCCTATAATCCCAGAACTTTGGGAGGCCAAGACAGGAGGATCACTTGAGGCCAGAAGTTCAAGATTGGCCTGGGCAACATAGCAAGACTCTGTCTCTACAAAAAATAAAAATAATTTACTCCCTTGTGGTTTAGGAGGCCAAAAGTCTGAAATCAAGTTGTCAACTGAGTTGGTTCTTATGGAGGCTCCAAGGAAGAAAACATCCTGGGCCTCTCTCCTAGCTTCTGGTGATTGCTGGCAATTCTTGGTGTTCCTTGACTTGCAGACTCATCATTCCAATCTCTGCCACTATTGTCATATCACCTTCTTCCCTATGGATCTCTCTTGTGTTCTCTTCTTCTTATAAAAACACAAGTCAAGATATGTTCAGGATGATTCCAAGATGTTTCATCTCAAGATTTTTAACCAATTGCATCTGCAAGGACACTATTTTCAATAAGGTCACATTCGGAGGTTTCAGAAGGACATGAATTTTGGGGGGACACTGTTCAACCCACCACAGGGGCTTAAAAAAGGAAAAGATTGGAAAATCTAGAAAAAGGAGATCTTGGAAATAGACATGTGGTTGGACATTAAAGAACAAGCATGAAGAATGAAGAGTTTCATGAGATATGTTAGCAACCACCAACACCCACCAAAGAGCGCCAACATGGAAGGAACACCAAACAGCCAGTCACAGACAAAATGACTCATCCAGCTCACATCAGTCAGCCTCTGTCATCAGCAACCCCACTGCATTATGGCTAAGTGGATGCAGTAGCCATCATGGCAGGGAGAAAGGCTATGCATATGTCCAACCTAGGTTCCCATTCATCAAGATTGATTTAAATGCTACTCCTACCAAACGTACAACCTGCGAGCAAGAGAGACCAGTGCTGAGCACTCCATACAGAATCACACTCAGAGCCTCTTGTTTTCCTCATTCAACAATAATTTATGGAAATTCCTGCAAATTATTTGGATGCCCTCTAATTCATTCTTTTTAATGGCCACATAATACTCCATGACATTCCAAAGCTTTTCCTACAATGGTCTCCTTTCACATCACGACATACTGTCAACTTCCTCTGATGGTAGGAAAATGGAACAAGTTGTCAAGAGTAATTGACTATGAGGGTACCTGAGAAGATCCTGTCTGACTTGTCTTCTGCCAGTAACATACTTCCTCTCCTCCTGCTCTCATTTCACATCACACAGCAAAAGTTAACAGTTCAGAGCTGAATTTCTACAACTGATACATTTAATTCTGGGAATTGAGTTATAACTTTAAAATCTATTTCTGGCTACAAGCTAATAAAGCTACTGTTCTCTCAAATAAATGATAAAAACAGAGAAACTCCTTTAAGGACTTTCCAGGAGACTTCGCAGAAAGCTAATAGTATTTTAAAAGCTGCAAATATATTCTCAGAGTCACTGCAAATAGAGGAAAGTCAACAGCAGGTATCTAAAACTCTGGTGCAAAAGTTCATGTAGCCAGGCGTGGTGGCTCATGCCTCTAATCCCAGCACTTTGGGAGGCTGAGGCAGGCAGATTGCCTGAGGTCAGGAGTTCGAGATAAGCCTGGCCAACATGATGAAACTCCATCTCTACTAAAAATACAAAAATTAGCCAGGCGTGGTGGCAGGCGCCTGTAATTCCAGCTACTCGCACAGCTGAGGCAGGAGAATCACTTGACCCGGGAAGGTGGAGGTTGCAGTGAGCCGAGATCGTGTCATTGTACTCCAGTCTGGCTGACAAGAGCAAAACTCTGTCTCAAAAAAAAAGAAAAAAGAAAAAAAAAAGAAAGAAAAAAAAAAAGTTCATGTAGGTCCTTTTGAGGACCATCACATATCCACACATTTTTCTTAATGAGTTAAAATCGATCTAGAAAGAGGTAATGGAAATGACAAAAGAGAACCTGTCTACCTTCTACTTGTCCTCAGAAAAGCAGCAGCTGCCACAGGATGACCTTATATGGCATTTGTTTCCTGTTGTCCCTTGAGTGAAGTCTGCAGGAACACACTAGGGCAAGTGGTACTTGCCATTTCCTGGAAGACAACCACAGGGCCGACTCTATAATTACCCAGAGGCCCTGCCTAGGTACCACAGTAGTAATCAGGCATCGGTCACCGGAAGGAGAGACGAATTGGGGCTCTGGGTAGATATGCTGGATACAGACAGTGAACCGTCCAAACCCCATTTGTACAGAGCCT
The DNA here is from genome assembly GCF_008728515.1 of Papio anubis. Lineage (NCBI taxonomy): Eukaryota > Metazoa > Chordata > Mammalia > Primates > Cercopithecidae > Papio > Papio anubis. The sequence continues at coordinate 131,578,087 of NC_044978.1, read as the reverse complement.
ATCAAGAAAGCTTTGCTTCCACAGATGCTACACAAAACATTGTGTACATGCTACACAAGGCAATGGACAACCACCACAAACTGCTCTGCAGTCCAAAATATCTGAATGAGGGCAAAATTTTATGAATGAAAAAAATAAATAATACTTGAGTATCTAGAGATGCAGTTTACACTGGCAACAAATCCTGTGTCTTGTCTATCTGGATCTCAGGTCAAAAAATCATGACTCTACCAGCTAACTGCCAGTTTTAAGTGACTCCTAGGAAGAGTCTTCTAACAATTTCATTTCTCTGCAGTGCAGCAAACAGTACATTAGCTAGGGTTAAATCAGCACCTGTGATTTCATAACAAACCAACCAATTCTAATACCATGTCTAAATTATGTGGCTATTTGTAATCACTTCCCTTGGAAGGTATAACCTTTTATTGTAACAAATAATATATCAGATCACCTTCTAAAATATACCTCCTTCCCTTGATTAAAAACAAAATGATTTCACATGATTTCATTTTTATTGTCTCAAGAAATTTCCACAGTCTTTTAAGAAGTGGTTTTCAAACTTTATCCTGGGAACTCTTTCTTCAGAAGAAATATTCCCAGAGGGACAGACAGATAAAAGCAGAACTCTCTTAATTTGCAGTTTGGCATTTTCCCTCCTATTGCATTGTTCCCCAATAAAGAAAGAAAGAAAGAAATCTGTCATGGCTTATGTGTTCATGGAGTCATTATTTTTAACTTATTGAAATAATTATAAACTCAGGAAAAGTTGCAAAAAATAGTACAGAAACGTCCTGAGGGCCCTTGCCCCACTTTCCCCCAAAGGTAACATCTTACTTAAGTATAATGCATTATCAAAACCAGGAATACCATTAACCAGACTATAGACTACTCAAATTCCACTGGTTTTCACATGCAGTCACTGTTTTGTATAGTTCTGTGAAATGTTATCTCATGTATAGATTCCATCACCACAAAGGAGCTCCGTTGTGATACCCCTTTATAGCCGCACCCTCTCTCCATCCCCATCCTTAATCCTTGGCAACCACTGATCTGCCTCCATTACCTGATCTCTAAAATGTTACCATTTCAAGAATGTGATATATGTGGAATCATACATTATGTAACCCATTGAGACTGGCATTTTTCATTTAGCATAATACCCTTAAGATCTATCCAAGCTGACATGCTATATGAATAATTCACCCCTTTGTATTTCAAGATAGAATTCCAATTTATAGATTTACCTCAGTTTCTTTATCCATCCACCTTTTGAAGGACATTTGTGTTGTTTCCACCTAGAGTTATTGCAAATAAAGCCACAGAAAATATTTGTGTACACGTTTTTGTGTGAACATAAGTTTTCATTTCTCTAGGATAAATGCCCAAGACTGCATATGCTAGAATGTATGGCAAGCAATGTTTAATTTTATATGAAACTGCCAAACTGTTTTCCAGAGTAGCTGCCCCAATTTACATTCCTACCAGCAATGTATGAGAGATCTAAGTATCTCTGCATTCTCAAGAGCATTTAATATTATTAATATTTTTTCCCATGCTACGATGTATGTAGAGGAGAAATGATTTATTTTTAAGAGCATTACCTTTCGTTTCTTTGTGTACCCAACTTAAAATTGGGAACTATTTAAATTAAAATAGTGCTTCCTAAACATAAAGTTAGCATAAGGTAAATGTGATAATTTGAACTCAGGAGTGGCTATTTCAAACTGACTCTCAGTGAATGGCTTACACTGAGGTCAGTGATCTGCTCCCAGCTTTAGAGACTAGAAGCTATTTTATTCATTGACCTAGATAGAAGAATATACAGGCATTGAGCCATGCCAGACTCCCAAGAGATGTATCTACAAGCTAGCGTATCAAGTATAGCTATATCAGACAAAGCTTGCCCAGGGGAAAGGTACTCATTCCCTCTGGCTTGGTGGGTCACCCAAGAGTGCAAACCTCAGAGCAAATATTTACAGAAGGAAAGTACAGGACATGGCATGTTCTTACAGGCATATTTATGAAGCTAAGCCGGCTGGATAGAAAGCTTCCTTCATTTCAGGTATTCCCTAATGAATCATGATCACAGTCTACGAGGCGAAATCATTCTTTGGCCATTGACCATGCTACAGAAAAAGATCCACTATTAATTCCCTTTCTATAAAAGGGTTACTTACCTTCTTCTAAAGGTAACATTGCAACATGAGCTTTCTTCTTTCAACTTCCGTTAACATGCTAATTCCCAAGTGTATTAATTTTCATTGATTATATTTTAAAATGCTGACTTCCTATAGATGCTGTGGACCCACTCTCATAGAGCAGAATATTATCTCTAAATTATAGGATAATTCTAAACTGGTAAATAACCAATTGCAACCTTAGATTGAATTTTTTAAAGCTTGTTTTGAAATGTGAAACAATACATGTCCTGAGTAAATCAGACTTCAGAGTCCTCAGCATGTGATTGCACTGACCACGGAGGTAGCTTTTACTCTAAATTTTAGAGTCTATAATACTTTGATGTCTACATCACTCTATCCAGGGACTGAGTATTTTAAAACCCTAAGTACAGGCTATGTAGGTAATCACATTGCTACTTGTTAGAGTTCTAATCATACAAAATAGCATTTAACCAAAAACCCAAAAGAGCTTTGGTAATTGATAACATTGCAAATATAACTGTGCATCACCACTGATCACTAGAGCTGGACCTTTATTATGGGACGAAGAACTATGAGAAAAAGATTTGGAAAATACTTGGAAACTCAAAACTTAATGTGGTCTCTTGAATTTTAATTGGTCTACTTCAAAGGGATGTATTTCCTTTCTGAAAATGTCTGCATTACATTGAAACTATTTGCAACTATCTTTATTATTGTGGTTGAGTAGAGTGCCAATTTTATTGAGTTAATTTGTCTGTGTTTGTTATAGATTAAGCTAAGATGTCTCAAAATTCAGTGGCTAATACAAGATAGAAGTTTATTGCTCTCTCACATGTAACAGTCCGTAGATAGATGATCTGAGACTGGGAGGGCATCTCTGCCATGTCCATTACACACCTTCCATCGCTGGCTCTAAAATGGCTGCTCCAGAACCCTCCATCACATCTACCTCTCAGGCAGTAAGAAGAAAGAAAATAAGTTTGTGTTACTCATTTATTTCAAGGGCATGATGGGAAACTGGCACACACCACTTCTGCTGCTATTCTACTGCCAAGAACTTAGTCATAAGGGCACAGCTACTGCAAGTGAATGTGGGAAATATAGACTCCAGCTGGAAAGCAGCATGCCCATCTATGACTCAGGAGTTTTGATGCTAAAGAAAAAAGGACAAAACAGATACTGGTAGACAACTCACAGTCTGTCCCACAGTGGCCAGTTCTTTCTCATTTATAGCCAGCTCTTCATCATCCCTTCCATTATTTTCAGTATATCACCAAGTCCAAGTTCACAATTGAAATGAAGTAGAAAACAGGAACTTTTGCAATCCAGGATGCTGTCTGGTTTGCAATTAAGGAACTCTATGGCTGCTTCTAGAGGCAAGAGTCTGAAGTACATTCCCTTCTCTTACTCTAGTATGTTGATGGCATTCACCAGTTCCTATTGGTAAGTGATTGCACTTCAGGGATAAACAAAGGAATATGGATAGGAAGATGAGGAAAACTGGTTTTAAATATAACAAGCAGAAGTCTCCTTGAGAGTAAAATTTATGTTTTTAATTTTTTTCAACTTTCTCACATTGCTTAGTAAAGGTAGTAGAAGCAGCAGCCATGGTTGTAGTAATAGCAATAGTAGTAGTAGGAACTGTAGTTGTAGATAAAAGTAAGACAAGTTACCAACCAGGCACGGTGGCTCACGCCTATAATCCCAGGCCTTTGGGAGGCCAAGGCAGGTGGATCACTTGAGCTCAGGAATTCAAGACCAGCCTGGGCAACATGGTGAAACCCCCTCTCTACCAAAAATACAAAAAGTTATCCAGGCATGGTGGTGCGAGCCTGTGGTCCCAGCTGCTCGGGAGGCTGAGGTGGGAGGATCGCTTGAGCTTGAGAGGTGGAGGTTGCAGTGAGCCAAGATTGCACCACACTGGGCTCCAGCATGGGTGAAAGAGTGACACCCCATCTCAAAAACAAAAAAGTAAGACAAGTTACCACCTTATATCTATTAGGATGGCCACTATCCAAAAAGGAAAAGCCAGAAAATGACAAGTGTTGAGAAGAACGTAGAGTAATTGGAACTCTTATACACTGTTGATGGGAATACATGTAAAAAGGTATGGCCACTAGGGAAAACAGCATGGTGGTGCCTCAAAAAATTAGAGATAAAATTGCTATATGATTGCAATTCCATTTCTGAGTAGACACCCAAAATAATTGAAAGTAGGGTCTCAAAGAGATGTTTATATGCCCATGTTCATAGCTGTATTATTCACAATAGCAACCCAAATGTACATCAACAGTTGAATAGATAAGCATGCGGGAGATTTATACAATGGAATATTATTCAGCCTTAAAAATGAAGGAAATGCCAGCATGTGCTACAACATGAATGAAACTTGAAGACATTATGCTAAGCCAGATAAGCCAGTCACAAAAAAAAAACACTGGTTCCACTCATATGACATACTTACAGTAGCGGTCAAATCAGAGAGACAGAAAGGAGAATGATGGTTGCCAGGGACTGGGAGGAAGGTGGGGAATGAGGTGTTATTGTTTAATGTGTATAGAGTTTCAGGGTTTTTTTGGTCTTTTTTTTTTCCTTTGAGATGGAATCTCACTCTGTCACCCAGGCTGGAGTGCAGTGGTGCATTCTTGGTTCTCTGCAACCTCCGCCTCCCCAGTTAAAGCAATTCTCCTGTCTCAGCCCCCCCAATAGCTGGGACTACAGGTGTGTACCACCATGCCTGGTTAATTTTTATATTTTTATTAAAGACAGGGTTTCACCATATTGGTCAGGCTGGTCTCAAACTCCTGACCTTAAGTGATCCACCCACTGCGGCCTCCCAAAGTGCTGGGATTACAGGCCTAAGCCACCACGCCCCGACAGTTTCAGTTTTACAAGTTGGAAAGAGTTCTGGAGATGGATAGCAGTGATGGCTGAACATTATAAATGTATTTAATACCACTGAGCTATACATTTAAAAATGGTTAACATGGTAAATTTTCTGTTATGTATATCACATACCACAGTATTTACCATAGTAAAAAAAAAATGGGAGAAAAAATAGTAATAAATGTTGTCTTTTACTGTACACTTGTTATGTGCCAAGTCTTTCTTATTTTCCTAAATAATTTCACTGGATCCTCATAACAGTCCCGCATGGTAATTAATTTGCCTCTTTTGAAAATGAGGACTCTGGAACCAGGTGCAGTGGCTCATGCCTGGAATCCCAGCACTCTGAGAGACTGAAGTGGGCGGATCACTTAAGATCAGGAGTTTGAGACCAGCCTAGGCAATATGGTGAAACACCATCTCTACAAAATATTTTTTTAAAAAAAGAAAGAAAAAGAAAAGAAAATGCAGAAGCTGAAGCAAAGTGAGGTGAAGTATCTTGCCCTAAATTTCATAACAAGTACAGAATAATACCAGAATTTTAAGATAGGCAGCCTGACCAGGGATGGTGGCTCATGCCTGTAATCCCAGCACTTTAGGAGGCTGAAGCAGGTGGATCACTTGAGGTCAGAAGTTGAGACCAGCCTGGCCAACATGGTGAAACCCCGTCTCTACTAAAAATACACAAAGTAGCCGGGCATGGTGGCGCAAATGTAGTCCCAGTTACTCGGCATGGGGGTTGAAGCAGGACAATCACTTGAACCCAGGAGGCAGAGGTTGCAGTGAGCCAAGATCATGCCACTGCACTCCAGCCTGAGAAACAGGAGTGAGATTCTACTCAAAAAAAAAAAAAAAAAAAACAGAGGCAGCCTAACTGCCTATATTATAGAGCAGGCCTAATAGATGCCCTTTATTAAGGCACTGTGCTAGACACTTCCCATGTGTATAGTGACAATAATCTTATGGTGCTATTTACACATGGGAAACTGGGATTTAAAAGATCAGATAACTTTCCTTAAGTCACACAGCTAGTGAGTAGTGGAAACAAGATTTAAACCCAGACAGTCTGATTCCTATCCCCCAAACGAATACAGAGCTCAGGCTCCGAGCTGCACACATAAAAGATGCTTGCTAGCATCGTCTGCTGTTTGTTGGGGAAAGCATAAACTAATATGACTTTTTCATCTTCTAAAAGCTTTTCCATTCTTCCTTCTAATTCAGTAGAAGCACACTGGAATATCGAGTTAAAACAGTTCCACATGGGTGAGCAGGTATCGAGTTAAAATAGTTCCACAAGGGTGAGCAGGTAGATTTGTTTGGTCTGATAGGTCAGTCATCTTTGTCTTGTGTGTGGTAAAAATGAAGTTGTTTTGTCTCATTATGGCCCTGAGAGGTATTTAAGGTTCTATCCAGAGATATCTTATGTTTGTCATCTTTGTCTGACTGTAAAAATAAAACCAATGTGTGCTGCAGGTACAAGCACAAAGGTTGAGTGCATGAAGGTTGGAAGGATAAAAGATCAAGGGAGTGAGGGGATGTTTCTTAGCTATATTCATTGCGATGCCTTCCCTTCTTCCTCTTGTCTCTGTCACATACACGCTCCCCTAAAATTCACTAGGAACAGCCACCCCTAAGCACCTATATCCAGGCATTTTCCTATACCTCCGACCCTAGAAACAATTATAAGGGCAATACAGATGCTCCTCGATTTATGATGGAGTTACTTCCTGACAAACCCCTTGTAGGCTGAAAATATCCTAAACCAAAAATGCATTTAGAAAACTGAACCCACCTTAAACAGACTCAGAACAGTCATGTTAGCCCACAGTTGAGCGAAATCATCTAACACAAAGCTTATTTTGTAATAAAGTGTTGAATTTCTCATGTAATTTATTGAATTCTGTACTGAAAGTCAACAAAAGAATGGTAAGTGTACTCAAAGCATGGTTTCTGCTGAATGCATATAGCTTCTGCATTATCATAAAGTTGAAAAATTGTGAGTTGAACCATCGTAGTCAAGGATCATCTGTATGTGTTTCCTCATCTTCATTTTATCTTCCTTCTGTCCTACTTTTGTGGGTGTATTCAAGCTATTCTTTTTTTTTTTTTTTTTTTTTGAGACAGAGTCTTGCTCTGTCCCCCAGGCTGGAGTGCAATGGCATGATCTTGGCTCACTGCAACCTCTGCCTCCCAGGTTCACACAATTATCCTGCCTCAGCCTCCCAAGTAGCTGGGATTATAGGCGCCCGCAACCACGCCCAGCTAATTTTTTGTATTTTTAGTAGAGATGGAGTTTTGCCATGTTGGCCAGGCTGGTCTCAAATTCCTGACCTCAGGTGATCCACCTTCCTCGGCCTCCCAAAGTGCTGGGATTACAGGCGTGAGCCTTCACATCTGGCCTTCAAACTATTCTTATGAGAGCTACAAATTCCTCATAAAAGCCTCTGCCCTGACTACACCTCTCTGTCCCTGCTTTTGCTTAACCAACCCACTTGCTTATTCAACAATGATATGTGGCTTCACACAGAGCCAGGCACTGTTTTAGGTTCTTGAGACACAATAGTGAACAAAACAGACAACCATCTCCGCCCTTGAGAAATTTACATTCTAGCAAGGGCAGGCAGGAAATAAACATGATGCATTATAAATGAGTAAATAGTTTGTTAAAAGATCATTATTCTGTGTTTTAAAAAAGGAGAAAAAAGTTGGGCAGAGAAGAAGGATTAAAAGACCAAAGGGAAGAAGGAAAAAGTATGGTTTTCAGTATTAAATAGTGTGGGTAGAGAGATCTCATTGAGGAGAAACTGGAACAAAAACTTGAGATTGGTGAGAGAGTAAGCCAAGTAGGTAAACTAGGGAAGAGCATTCCAGGCAGAGGGAGGAGCAAACACAAAGTCTCCCCAGCAAGAGTGTATCTGAAGGGTGTGAAGAGCTGCAGGGATGCCAGTGTTCTGCAGCAGAGTGAGTGAATGGGGAGACAATAGCAGGAGATGAGGTCAGCACAGTTACTGCACCGTAGCCTCAATAACTTGGAGACCAATGTGAAGACTTGGGGTGTTACTCTGAGTGAAACTGGGTGCAAATAGAAGGTAAATTTCATTTTCTCCTGATTTAACTAATATAGACAGAACATTTCTCCTCTTTTAAGAAAGCATATAAAAAATCTAAGAAATAACACAATGGGAAGGACCATGACATAACCAAGTTAATTTCCTACATCTAAAGTGTTTCCAACTTGCTGAGGGGAACAACTTCTTCTCTAAGATCTCCTTTAAACCCAGTGCTGTGGTCGGGTGCGGTGGCTTCCGCCTGTAATCCCAGCACCTTGGGAGGCCAAGGTGGGCAGATCACCTGAGGTCAGGAGTTCAAGGCCAGCCTGGCCAACATGCCAAAACCCCATCTCTACTAAGAATACAAAATTAGCCAGTCATGGTGGCATGTGCGTGTAATCCCAGCTACTTGGGTGGCTGAGGGATGAAAATTGCTTAAACCCAGGAAGCAGAGACTGCAGTGAGCCAAGATCATGCCACTGCACTCCAGCCTGGGTGACAGCAAGACTCTATCTCAAAAGAAAACAACAAACAACAACAACAACAAAAAACCAGTGCTGTATCCTAATCACTATCCTCCCCTTAAAAACTATAAGAGAACTTTGTAGAAAAGCACATAAACCTGTCTTCAGATATATTCTTTTAGCTTGCATAAACTCTTGTGAAAAGATATTTTGTCAGTTAACAATAGGATTTTCCAGTCCTTCATGCTTGCTAATTGGGTCCTCAAGCTCTAGGACTTCGAGAACCCAAGACTTCCATAAAATTAAAAATGAACAAACACAATTGATTCTAACAAAAATGTGGGGATTTAGATGCCTAAAACATCATTCTAAATCTGGTTTAAAGCCACAAAGTTATCTTTCCAGCCCAGATTAATGTTTAAGTGAAGTGATTATTTTCGTTGGTTCTCATTTTTGCGTCATTATTTAGCCATGACTTTCAACATTCAAGGGTAAATATTTATATTTATATTTATATTAAGATGGAGAACATTTCCTTCGGAAAAATTGCTAAAAACTACTTGGGTGAAGTGTAAGACCCCAAGGGAATGCTTGAGTGACAAAAAATAGTTGATGAAATGCTGAATCAATAATCAAGTGAATTAAGGGGAAAAGAATGAGAGCCTGTAACAGACATACCCTTCAGGTGTATCAGGTGAAGGAAAAAGCCAAGGAGGTCAGGGGATCACCGAGGGGACAAGGAGAAAGAAAGGGAAGGAGGACACTGTGGAACAGGACAGCCAGAAAAAGACCAAAAGGAGCAAACACATCAGCTGTGGATTTTTAAAGTGGATTTCAGCAGCCTGCGTTCTGCACAGGCTCTCTCTACAACCCCATAAAGGGACAGATGATACATAGGTCATACGCACGCTTCAATTATTTAAACTTTTTTAAAGCAGTCATGAAGAAATACAGCCATGAAATGTGGAGACATACAATTCTCTCTTAATAAATAGTAATAATACTTTTCCTTAGGTGTTTTTAGTGCTTGAATGGCTCACCATGCTTTATCTCCTCCCAGTGAAGGAAGAAATGGGTATCTATTATTAACCCCAGGTTGCAAGGAATGACATCACCAAGGCAACAAGAAAGCAAAAGGCTGAGAAAGGAAAAGGGAGCATGTTAACTAGATCACAGGACAGGATTTTCCAACCTCGGCACTACTGACATTCTGGAAAGCATAATTATTTGTTGAGAGGTTGGGGCAGGATGGGGATGGCAAGAACCCATCCTGGGCCCTGCAGACTGTTTAAAAATCACTCTGTCCTCTACCCGCTAAGCTGCCAATAGCACCTTCCCATTCGTGACCATCAAAAATGTCTCCGGGCTTTGCTAAATGCAAAATCACCCCTAATTGAGCCCAGCTCTCAGAGTGTGACCTACTTGTGCCATACGTAACTCTTTCCTCATTCTCATCCTCAAAACCCAGCTGAAAATAATAAGGGGGCTGACATATCTGTACTTTTAAAAACTAGCACTGGAGTGGCAATCAAAAAGTCAGTAGAAATAAAAAAATAAACTTCAGAATTCTAGTTAGATGCTGTCCAACCTTAATGTTTTTGCAGCAACTACATAGATATTTCATATTGACAAGAGACTAATTTATATAAATTGGTTTTTGTTTATGTGATCGAGAAATGTAACCCATATGAAAAATTTTACCAGCTGCTGAAAGGAACTAGAAGGCTGAACCTTTTATTTGCTTGGTCAAAAGGTGAGTTTCTTTCTTCCCGTCTTCTTTTAAGTGAAATAAAGACATAGTTTGAAAACACACCTGCCCATTTGGCTCAATAGTTGAGTCTTGTCTGGCTGTAGTGTAAAAATAGGCATTCCTCTGTCTGAACATGAAAATAGCACTTCCCCAACAAAAGCCAAAACTTTTAGAACGACAAAAGATGTTTACTTTCATAAAAAAGCCTTTTCCTCTAGTGTTTATTTGAGGATTGTGTAGGTGTCCTAGCAGAAGTAAGCAGGTATATAAGGCTCAGAGACAAGCCTGTGACAGCATGCTTCCTGCAGCAGCTGAGACGGGCTTGTGATAGTCACAACTTTCTACATGTTAGGTTGAGAATATACACTGGTATAATGGACATCTTCCCCTTTTCATAAGTTGTAGTTATATTGAAATAATAATAAAGATCAAACTAACGTCTAATCTTTGTGGGACACTTTATATTCACTTATTCATTTGTTTATCCAACAAATCATTATTCAAAATCTAACAAGCAATGTTCTAGATATTTAAATGTATTGGTGAACTAACAAAAAAAATTAAAAATCTCTGCCCTTGCAGAGATGTTAAAAAATAAGATGGGCAGGCTGGACGCAGTGGTTCATGCCTGTAATCCCAGGAGTTTGGGAGGCTGAGGCAGGCAGATCACCTAAGGTCAAGAGTTTGAGACCAGTCTGGCCAACATGGTGAAACTTCGTCTCTACTAAAAATACAAAAAAAATTAGCTGGGCGTGCTGGTGCATGCCTGTAGTCCTAGCTTTTAGGGAGGGCTGAGGCAGAAGAATCGCTTGAACTCAGGAGGCGGAGGTTGCAGTGAGCCAAGATCATGCCACTGCATTTCAACCTAGGTGACAGAGGAGAGAGGCTCCACCTCAAAATTAAAAAAAAAAAAAAGGTGGACTGGGCACAGTGGCTCACGCCTGTAATCCCATCACTTTGGGAGGCCGAGGTGGGCAGTTCACCTGAGGTCAGAATTTCAAGACCAGCCTGGCCGACATGGTGAAACCCCATCTCTACTAAAAATACAAAAATTAGTTTGGTGGCACACTCCTGTAATCCCAGCTACTCTGGAGGCTGAGGCAGGAGAATCACTTGAACCCGGAGGCAGAGGCTGTAGTGAACCGAGATCGTACCTCTGCACTCCAGCCTGGGCAACAGAACAAGCCTTCATCTCAAAAAAAATAGAATAAAATAAAAATAAGATACAGATATGTAGATAGATATAGATAGATATAGATATATAGATATGTGTATACCATTAGAAGGCTAGAAATGAAACAGAAAAAAATGAAACAGGGCAGTGTTGGCAAATTTTCTGAAAAAGGCCACGTAGTAAATTGTTTAGACTTTGTGGGCCACATTGCCTCTCAACTCTGCCATTGCTGGACAAAAGTAGTCATACTCAAGGTGTAAAATAAAACAACAACAACAAATGAGTTTGGTTATGTTCCAATAAAACTTTATTTACAAAAACAGGTGGTTGGAGGTCATAATTTGCCAACCCCTGAAATGTGGTAAAGGGAATCAGGAGTTCAAGAGAGTCACCAATTTTAAATAGGATGATCAAGGTGATAATATATTCAATCAAAAACTAGAAGGAGGTGAACAAGTCAAACTTGTGGTTATACAGAGGAAGAATATTCCAGGTTGAGGGGCAGCCAGTGCAAAAGTCCTGTGGCAGCAATATGTCCAGTGCATTTTGGAACTCAGCACAGAGCTCTGTCTGGCTGAGGCAGAATGATGGGCAACCCTATTTCTAACCGCCTCACTGGTATCACAATTCATTTTCTTCTTTCTTCCTTTCCACCCCATCCCCTTTCTGTTTAATGAAATGTGTTACTACAATGAGTAACGGCTCAGAAATAGGCTTTTTCCTGACCTAGGAAATCTAAGAGGCATTGATATGTTCTATTTTGTCCCCATTAAGGCTTTGGTTCAACTCAATACTGAGAACAGAGATGACAGATGAAGGCAAGAACACCTAACCGCAGTGGTTTCCTCTAGCAACCTTTTACCAACACATTCTAATCCTCAGCAAAACCAGCAGAATGAAGGTTTCTGATCAGAAAAGCAACTATAAAATACTGCCTTATTCACTTGGCCTGTTTATTCCTGGAGTGTTTTTCAGAGGGAGCTGGATGTAACTTTTTATAGGACCAGAAGGCAGGACTGTAATTTCTAAATTGTCAATAAATCCATCTACTAGCAAGTACTTTATAATTCTGGATCCTTATGTGCTGTGAAGGAAAAATACCTTGAGCCTTCAGATGCCAGCAGAGCAAAGCTAGTCCATGTTCTGAAGTCCACAGGCTCACCCAGAGTGGGACAGTACACCTTGTGTCTAAGAGTGAGAACCCATGGGCGTGAGGGAGCCTTGGCAGGGATGGCATGGTGTGAAATCTGTTTTTATTTAATTCAAGATGGAGTCTGCTTATAATGCAATTTTGAATAACTTTTTATTTATTCCATCTTATTCCACAAGATATGTTTCTTATGAAATGATAACATATCAAGGGATATAGGGTAAAACAAAAGCGTGGGTAAGATTAGCATGCATATAGAAACAGAACTATCATTTGACTCAGCAATCCCATTACTTGGTGTATACCCAAAGGAATAGAAATCATTCTACCATAAAAACACATACATGCATATGTTCATTGCAGCACTACTCATAAGAGCAAAGACATGGAATCAACCTAAATGCTCATGACAGACAGAATTTTTTAATTTTTTTTAATTTTTTATTTATTTTTTTTTTTTGAGACGGAGTCCCCCTCTGTCACCCAGGCTGGAGTGCAGTGGTGCAACCTTGGCTCACTGCAAGCTCCACCTCCCAGGTTCACACCATTCTCCTGCCTCAGCCTCCCGAGTAGCTGGGATTCAGGTGCGTGCCACTACACCCAGCAATTTTTTGTATTTTTAGTACAGACAGGGTTTCTCCATGCTAGCCAGGATGGTCTTGATCTCCTGACCTCGTGATCCGCCCATCTCAGCCTCCCAAAGTGCTGGGATTACAGACGTGAGCCACCATGCCCAGCCAGATAGAATTTTTAAAAGTGTGGTACATATACACCATGGAATACTATGGTGTTCAGTATGGAATACGATGCAGACTTAAAAAAGAATGAGATCATGCCTTTTATGGGAACGTGAATGGATCTGGAGGCCATTATCCTTAGCAAACTAATACTGTATGTTCTCACTTATAAGTGGACGCTAAAGCCGGGCGTGGTGGCTCACGCCTGTAATCCCAGCACTTTGGGAGGCCAAGACAGGCGGGTCACGAGGTCAGGAGATCAAGACCATCCTTGCTAACATGATGAAATCCCATCTCTACTAAAAAATACAAAAAATTAGCCGTGCCTGGTGGCGGGTGCCTGTAGTCCCAGCTACTCGGGAGGCTGAGGCAGGAGAATGGCGTGAACCCGGGAGGCAGAGCTTGCAGTGAGCTGTGATCGCGCCACTGTACTCCAGCCTGAGCGACAGAGTGCGACTCCGTCTCAAAAAATAATAATAATAAGTGGTAGGTAAATGATGAGAACTCATGGACACAAAGCGGGGAACAACAGACACTGGGGCCTACTTGAGAGTGGAGGGTGGGAGGAGGTAGAGGATCAGGAAAAATAACTACTGGGTAGTAGGCTTAGCATCTGGGTGACAAAATAATCTGTACACCAAATCCTCATGACACAAGTTTACCTATATAACAAACCTGCACATGGACTCCTGAACCTAAAAAAGAAGTTTAAAAAAAAAAAAAAAGATTAGCAAGCAGAAACGCATATACAGGGCACCAACACTTCACTCCCCACTTAAACCTTGCTCCACACCTTCCCCATCCACATAAAGTGCACTTTGGCTCCCTGGAATTCTTCCAGTTGCCAGAATGCACCGTCTTCTCCCCAGCAGGTGGTTCCTCTGCAGGTCAGGAATGCCAGCACCCAACCTCCTTTCCCTTAGGAAACGTTCACACAGCCTCGGGCCCAAAGGGGACTTCTTCAAATGAAGTCCCGTCTTGCTGTGCTCTTATAGTGAGGGCCCTTCCCTTCATAGCACTTTTCAGTTTGTGCATCTATCTGAGTAATAAATAAATATCTGTCTCTTCCTCTAAACTGGAAGCTTCTTGAGGACAGAAATCCTTCTCCTTTTGCTCCCCATCATATCTCCAGCAGTCAGCTGTCACATACGGGCACATATGGGCACTTCGTACATACTGGTTGAATAAATGAAGCCTCCCAGCAGTCAAAGGAAAAAGAAAAGCCTAATAAGTTAAAATATTTACAAAGTCAATATATCAAGACAAACAGCTTTTCCTGCATTCTGAGTTTTAAGCAAAATTTCTCCCATGGGTCCTCAAAATTTCTTCCATGGGTCCTTAAAAACAGAACATTGTATGAATTTGTAGACAACATTTTTATGTTGATATAATAATGTATTTTATTTTTTTAATTTTTTAATTTTAATTTTTATTTTTTGAGAGAGAGTTTCACTCTTTCACCTAGGTTGGAATGCAGTGGCACGATCTCGGCTCACTGCAACCTCCGTCCTCCAGGTTCAAGTGATTCTTCTGCCTCAGCCTCCCAAGTAGCTGGAATTACAGGCACCTGCCACCACACCCAGCTAATTTTTGTGTTTTTAGTAGAGACAGGGTTTCACCATGTTAGCCAGGCTAGTCTCAAACTCCTGACCTCAGGTGATCCACCCTCCTTGGCCTCCCAAAGTGCTAGGATCACAGGCATGAGCCACCACACCTGGCCTAATAACACATTTTAAAGAGTTGCTTCTTAAAGCTTCCCTCAGTACAAAGATTTTGAGAGGCCAAATCACAATTCAGTGGAAATAATTCTACGGGACCCAAAGCAACATGATCCAGGAACACAGTTCTCTCAGGGTTCTGGTTTCATGCAAAGGTAAAATAATGTGAGAGAAATTGAGCGAGAGGGACTGCATATCCTTCAGGCCCTCCTCCGTAAGTATTTCTTCCAGTCAGGATTATGGTCTGATTGGATAGCTGAGAGGTGAAGGTTACAGTCTCTGTGAACACAGAAAGGGCAGATCCACATTCAGTCTTTGATCATCAGCTGGAAAGAGAATGATAATTCAATTGACCATTGTTCAGGATGGAGCTTTCTTCATTCAGCTGGAGAAAGAATGAGTCCTTGGTCTCATTCATTTAAAGATGACTGTGGTTCATACTCCCCTCTTGTGGCCACTTCCAAGTATACTGGCCTGTACCCAGGAGCCCAGTAAGGCAAAAGAGATATCAAATTCTTTTATGTAAGTTATTTAACCTAAGAATCGCTCATTCTTTTTTCCTTCTAGAAGTCATACCAGTTTTTAAAAATTAGCAGATGTTGAACAGCATGTTAAAACGAGGGTCAAACATATTAAATCTTCATTGGTCAATATTTTAAAATATTTAAAAGGCTCAATATTTGGGCCAAAGAAGGTAGGCAAATGACGCAAATGCATGAGAAGCCTAATGGTTCCTTAGAAGTTACCCTTCCTGAAGTGTGTTTGCCTTCTCTTAATTTGGTTCCCTTCAAATCTAACACATCCATAGATTTGGAACTTTTGGGGCATTTGGGAAGAAATGATCTGGTGAATGAAGCAATCAATAGAGTTGCAAATGCTCATTTTACAAATATTTAAGTACTTGCCACTGTGGGGAATCAAGGTTATATAAGAAATGATCCCCGACAGGGCACAATGGCTCATGTCTGTAATCCCAGCACTTTGGGAGGCTCAGGTGGGAAGATCACTTGAGCTCAGGAGTTTGAGACCAGCCTGACCAACATAGGGAGACCCCCATCCCTGGAAAAAATACTTTTTTTTTTAATTAGCTGGGTCTGGTGGCTTAAGCCTGTAGACCCAGCTACTTGGAAGGCTGAGGTAGGAGGATTGCTTGAGCCTGGGAGGTCAAGGCTGCAGTGAGCCATAAATGGCCATGGCACCCCAGCCTGGGTGACAGACAGAGCAAAACCCTGAGAAAGGAAGGAAGGAAGGGAGGAGGGAGGGAGGGAGGGAGGAGGGAGGAAGGAAGGAAGGAAGGAAGGAAGGAAGGAAGGAAGGAAGGAAGGAAGGAAGGAAGGAGAGAAAGAGAAAGAGAGAGAAAGAAAGAAAGAGAGAGAAAGAAAAAAGAAAGAAAGAAAAGAAACAGGAGTGAAAGAAAAGGAAGGAAGGAAGGAAGGAAGGAAGGAAGGAAGGAAGGAAGGAAGGAAAAGGAAGGAAGGAAGGAAAATAGATAAATAGATAGATCCCTGCTTGAAAATATTACCTAGTAAGGGATAGGGGACCTCTATACAAATAACTGTATAACCCAATGAAAAGTGAAAAACGCCAGAGAAAAAATTAAATGAATATGCTATTCCCCTATGACGCAGGACAGAGCCAGAGATGGGAAGTGGGGGACAAAGGGTGATGAGCCACTCCTTCTGAGCCAACGCATCCTATCGCACTTACTCTGAGCAGAGTGTTCCAAGCACTTTATCAAGAATAATAGGTTATTGAAGTTTAGAGAAAGAATAACCTCTTATCAGACATAGCAAAGAAGGCTTCTTGGAAAGGAGACATCTAAAGTTCAACCTTGAAAGATTGGTAAGATTTAATTATGAAAGTTTCCGGCAGAAGAAGCTACCTTAGTCAAAGGATTGAGGCAGAAAATTACAAAGCAAGGAAAGGAGAAAAAGTTAATGTTCACGTAAGTGAAGGGAAGATATTACATAAAGTGGCAGATGGCTTTAACATGCCTGGCTCACGAGTTTAGAATTGACTTGGTAGGCAGTGGGAAGCTATTGAAAACTTTTAAGCAGGAGAGAGGAACATGATGTGAGTTACACTTTGAGAGGGTGAAAATGTTTAAAATAGTGTTTAAGATAGATTGGGTTGGAAGGAGAAGGAAGTCTCTGGAACTCTGCTCAAAACTTAGTGTTCAGCGTCCCAGCCCAGCTCACAGACCTGTTTTATTTGGCACAAGGATTGTTGGTCAATATTTAGTAATCCCATAAAATGTTAGATCTCTGGTTTCTCTCTAAAACAGTAAAATGATCAGACAATGTTGGGCTGCCATTTCCCGGTGACAATAAAGCTACAAGAATTGAGTAGCGGCTGCCACCTTCAGATGGACTACATATTTTCCATTTCCCAAGTCCCAGGCACCCCCTCTTGTCTTCCTAACGCAAAGGCCAGCTGCCAGTCATCCCTGCCTGTGTTGGGAGGGTGTCATTTTCTTGCTTCTGGCTCCCTTCATTAATTTCTGTGGTCTCCCTGGCCCTTGAAGGTGATTTGCATTTGTGGATGTGAGTTCAGAGGTAGGGAAAATAGTCAGATGTGAAGTGACTGGGGCTTTCATCAGGGATTTGAGCATAGGAATGAAAAAGGGCATGTGCAGGAGATATTTGTCCTGTGCTTTTACAGATCTCAACCCACTTTAGCACACAACATGAGAAGCGCTAACAACATGGACAAAAAGCTTATAATTATAAAGAGTTTTACTGCATTTCCTCAGAAAAGTAACTGTAATGTTTTCAAAAAGTTATTCTTCTGTGTTCTTTTATAAATGTTTGTAGAATAATGAATGCTGTTATAAATATTATATCGAGTTCTTAGAAAATCACTCATGACTGAGTTTCTCCAGCTATAAATTGTAATTGTCAATCAATTACCCCACAGTAAATTGTATTTTTTTCAGACATGAGATGTGTTTCAGTCAATTGGTGAGGATCATTAGTAAAAGGGCCAAATGGGTTCAGGAGTAGCTAGAATTCTATTCTTTTATATATAAAACACAGATGTAGATAATAGTATATAAATAGATATACAGTGTATCTGGAGTATTAAAATTTCATGGTGGGAGGAGACATTTAGGAAAAAATTCAAAAAGCTCCTTGGGAGAGTGATAATGAAAATAAATTTTTGAGAAATACTGAGCTAGCGAAGACAGGCATTGTGCAAATCATTCATTTGTGTCTCATTTCAAGTTGCCAGCCAGTTAATGCCGATGTAGACTCTAAACAATCCGAAGCTGGCTCTCCTAACATTTGCTAGAGACCAAGCCTCAGCTATATCCCTGACATTGTACCATCAGACCACGCAAAATCTAACAAACCCATTGCTCCTTCACAAGGGAAATATCAACAAAAATTAAAATACCGTTGCTCAAAACCGACAAGAAAACACAACCACTGGAACAAATTTCCAGAATAGGTTTGCATCATTGCACAAGCAGTACTTCTTAGTCTAAAACATCTTGCTCTGGGAACTGAACACTACAGCCAAGAAACCATCAGACATTTGGAGAAGGGCGGCATTTGGCTAATAACAGCAAAGTGACCTCACCCATGAGAAGGTCCAAGTATAAACTTCTGTCCTGGTGAATAAGACACAGCCTGCAAGTCAAATGCACAGAAATATAAAGTCCAGCTGCACCTCACTTGGACAAGAGATCTGTACACCAGGCGATTTGATACATTGGGCTCTGTGTCTATCCCAAGGTGAGGTCAGAATGAAAAAGTTGCTACATAGCTCCCGCTGCTATTACCCAGCCAACCCAAATTCCCCCAAATTCAATGAGGGCTCTGTCTGAGAAAAGACAATGGCATAAAACTCAACGGACTTATGTGAGCAGCTGCTGTGTTTGCATAGCTTGACTAAAGGGATATATTTCACCCGTCTGCCTAAAAATCATCATTCTTCACAGAGAGTATTAGCAGTTCATGTGAAAAGGGGAGGCGGTCTATATCCAATTACAGAGGTTCCATGACACAGTCTTCAACAATATTCAGCTTTCTTATTGGCCTTCATCACCATTGTCATTATTATCATACATTGAACCCCAGAACTATGCAAACATCATCTCTTTTCCTCGAAGGTACTCTATTAGACAGGTTTTATTATCATCCTCATTGGACACATGAGGATAATGAGTCACACAGAGAGAGGTTAAGTAACTTGTCCAACATTGCGCAGCTAGGAAGCATCAGAGCTGGAACTTGAATGCAGGTCTTTCCGACTTATCAATTTTCTGCTATACTTCCTCCAGGGAGAGCAAGGATTTTGAACACACTCTCCTTCCTCACAGGACTTGATTGGTGTAATTTAGCTTGAGGAATAGAAATTATTTCTGATAGTATTCAGTGGCATCACTGATTAGCAAAACCCCCCAGGCTTTTTTTATATCTTATGATAGTCCAGCACCTGATAGGGAGGTAGCATGAAGGATTAAAGGGTTAAGAAAACAACAGGCAGTGAACTTCAACTCCAAATGCCCTTCATTTTAGAACGTACCAATTCTGAATCAAAGCACTGGATACACGTAACTCTTTGGGCTGGAACTCACGCACATGTCTAGCACTCTGGCAATAAATCTGACAGTCCATGTTCACAGCAAATACCATCAGGCTAGATTCTTTTGGATTTTTCTCTACAGAGTTTGGAGAGAGTATGGCCCTGCTTCCTTGATTTTAGAGTTTTGGCCACCAAAACTTTGAGAAAATAAAGTTCTATTGTCTTAAGCCAAACAGTTTATGGTAAGTTGTGATGGCAGCCCTTGGAAACCAATACAGATTTTGGTACTGAGAATGGGGTACCGCCATAACAAATTCCTAAAAATGTTGAAGTGGATTTGGAATTGGATAACGGTGGTAGTGGGAAGAATTTGTAGACACTTTTTTTTTTTCCATTTTTTTGAGATTGAGTCTGGCTATGTCACCCACGCTGGAGTTCAGTGGTACAATCTCGGCTCACTGCAACCTCCGCCTCCCAGGTAAGTGATTCTTATGCTTCAGCCTCCCAAGTAGCTGGGATTACAGGCACACGCCACTGAGCCTTTAATAGAGACAGGTTTTCACCATGTTGGCCATGGCTGGTCTCGAACTCCTGAGCTCAAATGATCCACCCACCTCAGCCTCCCATTGTACTGGGATTATAGGCATGATAATTATATATATATAATTATATATATATAATTATATATATATAATTATAATTATAGGAGCCACCACTCCTGGCCTAGACATATGGTTTTAAAGAGCCTAGATTGCCTTGAAAAGATTGTTGGGGCTGGGCGCGGTGGCTCATGCCTGTAATCCCAGCACTTCGGGAGTCTGAGGTGGGTGGATCATTTGAGCTCAGGAGTTCCAGACCAGCCGGGCCAACATGGTGAAAACCCATCTCTATTAAAGGCACAGTGGCTCACGCCTGTAATCCCAGCACTTTGGGAGGCCGCGGCGGGTGGATCACAAGGTCAGGAGACCGAGACCATCCTGGCTAACACGGTGAAACCCCGTCTCTACTAAAAATACAAAAAATTAGCCAGGCATGGTGGCGGGTGCCTTAGTCCCAGCTACTCGGGAGGCTGAGACAGGAGAATGGCGTGAACCCGGGAGGCAGAGCTTGTGGTGAGCCGAGTTCGCGCCACTGCACTCCAGCCTGAGCAACAGAGTGAGACTCCGTCTCAAAAAAAAAAGAGAAGATTGTTGATAGAAATGTGGACGTTAAAGGAGATTCCAGGAAGGGCTCAGAAAGAAGTAAGAAGAACTGTAGGTAAATTATCTATCATCTTAGAGAACATGTATATTGTCACACATAGAATGTTGGTAGAAATATAAAAGGTGCTTCTGGTGAGGACTCAGAGGAAATGATGAACATGTTATTGGACACTGGCAGGAAGGCGATTCTTGTTATAAAATCGCAGGAACTTGACTGAATTATGTTCTACTGTTGAGTGGAAAGCAGAACTCATAAGTGATGAACTTGGATATTGAACTGATGAGATTTCCAAACACAGTGTGTAAAATGTGGCCTGGATTTCTCTTGCTGTTTATAGAAGAAAATGAGAAGAAAGAGATAATTGGAGGAAGAAACTATTATGCAAAATATAACTTGATGACTTTGGAAATTCTCAGCCTATCCAGAATGCAAATGGTAAGAAAGCATGCTCTGGGAAGAACACCAAGAGTTTGGCTAAACAACTTTTTATTATAGAGATTAGATATGTGAGTGTGACCTATGGATTCAATCAACCTTCTCAGCAGGAGGCCAGAAATACAAGCAGATTTATCCAGGAAAAATCTGTGCAGGATCTTCTTATTTGATGGCTTGGACCCCCATGAATTGCATAGGAAACCAACAATGTTTTTAAGAATGTTATATCAGCAGAAAATCTGCCAATCTGGGCTTCAAGAAACAGGCAGGACAAAATGAAGGCTGTAGGACTTTCAAAATTCTATGTGACTGCGAACACATGCTATCCGTCAAGGAAAAGAAAAAATGATTCCTGCTGGGCACAGTGGCTCACATGTGTAATCCCAGCACTTTGGGGGTCCAAGGCAGGCAGATTGCTTGAGCCCAGGAGTTCGAGACCAGCCTGGGCAACATGGTGAAACCCCATCTCTACTAAAAACACAACAATTTGCCAGGTACCATGGGACACACCTGTAGTCTCAGCTACTCCAGAGGCTGAGGTGGGAGGATCACTTGAACCTGGAAAGTGGAGGTTGCAGTAAGCCAAGATCACACCACTGCACTCCAGCCTGGGTGACAGAGTGAGATCCTGCCTCATTAAATAAATAAATAAATAAATAAATAAATAAATAAATAAATAAAAATAAAAACGTGTCCATTGAGGAAAATGACGAGACAAGTCTCAATAATTTTAGGAGATTTATTTACCCAAGTTAAGGATGTACCCGGGAGATAGGTCTACGCCTTTCTCTGAAGATGATTTTGAGGGCTCCAAATTTAAAGGGGAAAGGGTGGGATATTGAGAAGCACACAGTTTTCATGTAAGAGGGGTTAGGGAAAAATAGTCATTTATGCCTTTTCCTGACTCCATGAATCTACATTTTTTTTACATAAGATGACATAAACAAAACAGGCAGAGGAAAAACGTGGAGAATCTGCATTTTACATCAGATAACACAAACAAAATGGGGTCAGGGAACAGTCAGATAAGCATTTGTGTCTGGTGGGCCAGAGCAGACTGCACCTGTAAAGATAAGCTATCAGTTTGCATTGGCATGGTAAAGTCATAGGAGCTCACTAGGAATTTCCTTGTGGGCAAAATATGGGAGAGGCATGTAGCTTTTCATCTTGTAGCCATCTTATTTAGGAACCAAACAAGGAGGCAGGTTTGCATGACCCAGTTCCCAGCTTGAATTTTCCCTTTGGCTAAATGAGTTTGAGGTCCCCAAATTTAATTTCCTTTCACACATGAACAAATGACTCCTGTAATAGGCTGAATTGTGTCTCCTCAAAATTCATATGTTGAAATACCTCAGAATGTGACTATATTTAGAGATAGGGCTTTTAAAGTAACTAAGGTAAAGTCAAGTCATAAGACTGGTCCCTAATCCACAATGACTGGTGTCCTTATGGGAAGGGATTAGGATACAGATACACACAGCAGAAGGACCATGCGAAGGCACAGCAAGGTGGTTATCTGCAAGCCAAGGAGAGAGGCCTGGGGAGAAACCAACCCTCCTGACAGCTTGACCTTGGATTTCCAGCCTCTAGAACTGGGAGGAAAATAAATTTCTGCTGTTTAAGGCACCCAGCCTGTGATACTTTCCTATGGCAGGCCTAGCAAAGTAATACAACTCAGAAGTTAGTTCAGGAACCGGTGGGGTTCCTGCAGGCCCTGAGGGCAGAGCCTCTGTGGGCCAGGGGCAGAGCACTGAGCCACAGAGGATTATTCTCAGGCCTGAAACATGATGGAATTTGGCCTGCTCTGTATTGAACTTGCTTGGAACAAGTGACGCTTGTCCATTTATGTATTCCTTCCATTTTCACTATTTCAGAATGAAACTGTTTATACCATGCCATTGTATTTGGGGAGAGATAACTAGTTTTCTACTTTCATAGATGAGGAATCAGGATAAATCATACCGAGTCTCATACACCTGATTTAGATGATGATATTTGGGACTTTTTGACTTAATGATATTTAAATGAGATTTGGAATTTAGAGTTAATGCTGGAATAGGTTCAGAAATTTGAAATGGGCTAAGAATGAGATGGATGTATTCTGCATATGGAAAAGACATGAATTTTGGGGGACCAGAGAATGGACTATAACAGGCTGAATTGCTCCCCAAAAAGATATATTCAAGTCTCCATCCCTCATCCCTGTGAATGTGAGCTTATTTGAAAATACAGTCTTTGCAGATGTAATCAAGTTAACATGAGGTGACACTGGATTATAGTAAACCCTAAATCCAATGACTGGTATCCTCACAAGAAGAGGGCACACAGAGATTCACAGGAGATGCACAGGGAAAGAAGGCCATGAGAAGAGGGAAGCAGAGACTGGTGCGATGCAGCTATGGGCCAAGAAATACCAGGCGTTTCTGGAAGCCACGCACTGAAAGTCAGGAAGAGGCAAGAAAGTATTCTTCCCTATGGCATTTGGATGCAGCAGGTGCCTGCTGACACCTTGATTTCAGACCTTTAGCCTCTAAAACTTCAAGAAAATACATTTCTGTTGTTTTAAGCCACCCAGTTTGTGGTAATTTGTTATGACAGCCCAGGAAACTAATGCAAACCTCTTACAGCTCTTTAGAACCACATGATTGTATGGCACTAAGATAATCTAACCCCTTATATTTCTATTATCCCAGTTGTCTCAATTATTTGTGTCTTTATAGGGCTGCCTCTTATTTTTGCCCTAATTTTCTCTCCCTTCCCCCCTTTATGTCTTATATCTGCCCTGCCATGCTTTTTTAAAAAACTTTGCTCTGCCCCTTCTATCTTATTTTCTTCCTTTTTCCTAATACTTTCTTTCTCAACAGAGTCTCCTTCCATTCCTGATGAAAATCTATTTTCTGGTTCTCTTGCCAGAACCATCCTCTGGGTGGGAGGAATATATCTCCCCATCCCACTGAAGTCAGATGTGGTCAAATGACTTACTTTGATCAACGAAATGTAGGCAGAAGTGATATGTATTACACCCAGGCAGAAGCTTCACAAACCAAGCATATTTTGCCATATCTCTTTTTCTTCTGCCAGAGGAATTGGTCCATCAGCCTAGACTCCAGTGTAAAGACATGTAACAGAATTGCAGTAGACCTGCAATAAACATGCGGCATGAATGGAAAAATCAAAACAAAAATTTGTTGTTGTAAGGATCTGATATTTAGGGATTATTTGTTACTACTGCATAATATGTTCTTACACTCCCTAACATTCAATGAGAAAACTTTCCAGATCTCCCTTTTATCTAATGAATAAAGATCAAACTGCTTAGCCTGATATCTAAATCCACTAGTTCTGGCCGGGCGCAGTGGCTCATGCCTGTAATCCCAGCACTTTGGGAGTCTGAGGCAGATCACCTGAGATCAGGAGTTTGAGACCAGCCTGGCCAACATGGTGAAACCCCGTCTCTACTAAAAATACAAAAATTAGCCAGGCGTAGTGCCACACTCCCAGCTACTTGGGAGGGTAAGGCAGGAGAATGACTGAAATCTGGGAGGCAGAGGTTGCAGTGAGCCGAGATCAGGCCACTGCAATCCAGCCTGGGTGACAGAGCAAGACTCTGTCTCAAAAGAAATAAAAATAAAAAATAAAGTAAAATAAAATCCACTAGTCCTAATCTATCTTTCTCCTTTTATTTTAACTTAACCTTGCTTCAAGTTTATTACTAAAAAAAAAGCAATTAATTACATTACACATTATATTTAATGTTGTTAAATATAAAATGCACAATGTAATTTTGTGAAATACAATGTGTAATGTATAAATATAATGTGTAATGTGTAAACCTAATGTGTAATGTGTAATATGATAATGGCCACATAATATTTAACAAAATATTGTGCACATTTTGCTACTGTCTTACTTGTTAATTGCTCTCTGTGTATCAAGCATCTGCCTAAGACCAAATAGAGGGTATGACTAAACCCATAGAAGGGCTGGCCTAGGACAGGATAGCTAGAATAAACTCTTACAAGAGCCCATAGTTAGAAAATGACCCAGTGGGTTAATAATCAGCACAGAGCTGAGAGATCTGAAATGGTTCAGTGCCAAGTTATGATAGTACTGTGGGGGTGAGGAAATTCCACAGGCAGAGAGCAGTAACTCAGCTGGAATTGAGACCTTAAAATGGGTCCCAGAAGCAAGACCCACAGAGAACTAAATATCAAGGTCTTAAAACATAATGGAAAAAATATTTTAAATGTAATGGGGTATTATGGACTGAATTATTTTCCCCAAAATTCATAAATTGAAGTCCTAACCCCCAATGTCATTATATGTAGAGATAGAGCCTTTAAAGAGATAAATTAAGGTTAAATGAGGACATAAAAGTGAGGATCTAATCCAACAGCACTGGCGTCCTTATAAAAAGAGGCAGAGACAGCAGAAGCACACATGCCCAGGGGAAGGACCGTGTGAGGACACAGCGAGAAAGTGACCATCCACAAGCCAAGGAGAGAGGCCTCAGGAGAAACCAACTCTGCTGGCACATTGATCTTGGACTTCCAGCCTCCAGAACTGTGAGAAAATTAATTTCTGTTGTTTAAGGCACCCAATTTGTGGTATTTTGTTATGTCAGCCCTAGCAAACTAATACATTGGGTAAGCAAGGAAGAGGGTCCTACAGGCCAGGTCCTGGCCAAGACCAGTACAGACACTCTGTTTTCACTGCAGCTTTTTCACTCACCCATACTTACCTCCTTCCTGGGGATCTCCACTATTCCAAGGGAATCATGCGACCTTCTGACAATGAGTGTATGCCTTGGCTCTTGGACTCGTAATAGGCAGGAACTACATTTCCTTCATATCACCCAGAGGCTTCTGCTATATGTAACAAAGAGGTTCTGTATATGCTTGAGGATTAATGTGTTCTCTGCTCCTTCCCCTGAATTAGGGGTTATTAACTTCATAAAATCCCTGAGAGGATATTGGCGGGGGGTGGGGTGGGGTATGGGTTTCATAGATGGGTTTTAGGAGCTTGCCCACAGCTTTCATCAGATTCTCAAAGGGAATCCTAAAAGGTGAGAAAAAAAAGAAAATCCACTTAGATGTTGACATCTGTCACATCCTCTGACCAACACTGATGTTACGTCTCTTCACGCACAGTAACAGAATGAGCTTTTTGCCAAAGTTTTCCCAACCCATTTGGACGTCTCATTTGTTTTCTAAATCTGATCTATAGCTCCATCTGTTAGGTGAGTATTGTTGCAGGTTTATTGTCCTCAGCGTTCTGAGCTGTAAACTATTTTAGAAAGAACAGCTTCAGAAACAATAAGAGTTTGAATATCTGCCAACAAACATTTCCAAATAAAGCTATACTCAAAAGACACTGCGAATTCAAAGGCCTTTTTTTATTATTCATTTTTCTCTCTTGTTATAAGAAACACACTGGGTCTTTATTAGTCATGTTATAAATTAATAAGACTTCCGATAAAACTTAAAGTCGGCCGGGCGTGGTGGCTCACACCTGTAATCCCAGCACTTTGGGAGGCCAAGGCGGGCGGATCACAAGGTCGGGAGCTGGAGACCATACTGGCTAACACGGTGAAACCCCGTCTCTACTAAAAATACAAAGAATTAGCCGGGCGTGGTGGAGGGCGCCTGTAGTCCCAGCTACTCAGGAGGCTGAGGCAGGAGAATGGCATGAACCCAGAGGCGGAGCTTGCAGTGAGCCAAGATTGCTCCACTGCACTCCAGCCTGGGCGGCAGAATGAGACTCTGTCTCAAAAAAAAAAAAGAAAAAACTGAGAGTCAAAATTCTCAAGCTTTGTCACCCACAGATGAACTCTCTAGGTACCTATTTACGTTTAAGAGATGAATCCAGTTCGCTTTAAGTAATTATATTTTAGGTTAACACAGAGTTACATAAGAAAATTTATTTTCATCATTTTGCAGAAGCATAAAATATCAATTTTAGCAGAAAAAAATTTTTAGTTGGGTAACTCTTTTTTTCCAGAGCCCTCTAAATGAAATATTTTTTCTACATTCTTGTGGAATCGATGCAATCACCTGAAATCAATCTTACAAAACCATCTCAAATAAATGGGGAATGCTAGTTAGACTAACACGTTAATATTTTGAGTCCCCAAGAAAATTTTCCTTAGCAAACTAGGGCCAAATCCTCAGAAATACTTTTCTTACATATTCTTCAATAGTCTCACTGCTCCTGCGCCCCTCGGGAGACTTGGAAAAATGGTCTGTGTCTTCCACAGTTCTCAGAGCAGCTGTGCACAGACACCAGGGAGAAGCATGGTCAAACACTGCCCACCCCTTTATCCTTCCTCGGAGGAGATTGCTCAACCCCTAGACCTTGGCTAAGGAAAAACATCCTATTGTCTGAGGCAAAAAGACATCAAGTCCTTTCATCCTGTCCTGGGAAAGGCAGTTTGGAACAAGTTATCCTGATTCTAGAGACGTGAGATTGTTCCCAGCTGCACCGTGACTTGTTTTTGGCTCCTAGGCAAAGTGCCCAGTTTCCTCTGCTCCCAAATTTCTCCGACTGCAAAACAGAGATAATTCTTGTTACCTTTTTCTTGCAGTGTTCTGAAAATAAATAGGGCACATAATTCTAAAGTGTTTGGAGAGATTTGGCTGAGGGCATATTTGCCTAGAATTGTAGGTGGGATTTTTTTGTTTATTTTGGTTTTATTTTGTTTTTATCAGTGATTTTGCTTTTGGCCAGACTTTGGCATATATTTAGAAAATCTAAATTAAATTAAATTATAATTATTCATCTGATGTGAATGGAATACTTACAGTATGTAAAGCACTGTGCTAGGCACCAGGAGAATGCAGAAAGGGCACATCCCCTTCCTTCAAGGAGCTTACAGCTTGCTCAGAAGCAGATATGGTATATATATATGTCTATATCATATAATACAGGTATTCTAGATAAGTTACACAAGTGTGGCTGTCAGCCATGGTAGCTGATTTGGAATCCCATCCTGTAAGTTACAGTTGGAGACCCTAGAAAAACCACTCAGCCTTACTAAGCTTTAGTTTCCTCCTATGTAAATGATAATAGCTAACATTTATTGAGTGGCTACCACATGACAGGGGTGTTCTATGCAGTTTATGCATATTAACTAACTTAAAACTCAGAACAATTGCCTGAGATAGATGTTATCATAATTTCCATATGTATATCCCTGTCTCATAGATAAAAGCACTGATGCTTTAGAGAGGTTATATAACTTGTCCCGGGTCATAGTTAGGAAGTGGTGAATATAGGATGCAAATCCAAGCTGGCTGGCCTCAAATTCTGCCAATTCAACCACTGTATGACACTACCCCTCAAATGGGAACACAGTAAGACTTGCCATGTGTCGTGAGGATCAACTGATAATAACGCATAAAAAGCTGTTAGTACAGTGCCTGACAGATAATAAATGTGTGACAAATGTAGAAGTAGCAGTAGAAGAGATTAGACACATATACAAATAACCAGAATGCCAGGCCAAAAATAAGTGCGCACCTCCATTCTTTTTCATGGGAAACTTCCTTCTTAGAGACTAACCATGATAACCATGAAGTTACAGTGAGGAGCTGTGTTGAGGGGAGAACGGCAACATTTCTGAATCAGCATACAAGTGATCTATAAGGAGCAATCAATTTTATATATGTACGTTTCCAAAGCTCATTCAAAGAAGGTTAAGATATCTGAAGTATCCGCCTATTAAAATTCAGACTGTCTTTGTTAGAACAATTTCCAATTGAGCAATGCAAAAATGCGTCTGCTACAATTTCTCTTCTTCCCTCCTTTAATCCCTACTCCCCAATTTCCTTTAGGAAGAAACAACAGCATGGAGTTTCTTTTCAAGGACTTAAAATAAAAAACTCCAAAAAAGGGATGCTGCTTATAAAACCTCTCAGAGTTGTTTGAAAAAGAAAAAAAAAATGCATAAAGAGCCAAGTGCTTATATTCTGGCCAAGTTATGAGGCTCTGAGAACAAGAGCTTGAGGGGAAAACTTAACCCCATCCACGCCTCCAGAATTAGCTCTTTCCCTTTTGGTTTGCACGTACTGCCTGTAAAGCCTTTGCAGTGAGAGGCCAGCCTGCTAGGGAAATCCAGGAATCTGCAACAAAAACGATGACAGTCTGAAATACTCTCTGGTGCCAACCTCCAAATTCTCGTCTGTCACTTCAGACCCCCACTAGTTGACAGAGCAGCAGAATTTCAACTCCAGTAGACTTGAATGTGCCTCTGGGCAAAGAAGCAGAGCTAACGAGGAAAGGGATTTAAAGAGTTTTTCTTGGGTATTTGTCAAACTTTTATTCCCTGTCTGTGGGCAGGGGGGATTCAACTTCAGTTTTCTGCAGCGGCTCTCGGTCCAGCCCCTTACTTAAAGGTAAGTTTTAATAAATGTATGGCATTATCTAATTGCATTTGTTAAGCTGATTTGCGTGATCTGATAAAGCTGTCAAATATTTTTGCCTAAATAATGCAAAGCCATTTATTTACCAAAAAAAAAAAAACTTTTGTGTGATTTACAGAAAAGATAGTTAATAGAGAATTTTACAATTTGTATTCATGTTTTCTTGTTTCTTGCGAAATTAAATAACAAGTACTAATAAATGATGGTGATTTTAGTGAAGACCAAGAATAGAAATGTGGAACTGTTGATTGCCTCAGTAGCATTCAGATCTTAGTGAAGCCTGAATCCTGAAATGTGTTTTGTAGAAGTACTTTATTACATACATGAAATAAACTATAAAGAAGGTAGTTTAAAAAAAAACCTTTCAAATCAAATAATTGGTATGTTTTCCATGTTTAAATAATCTAAAGTTATTCAGTCTCCTGCACCTAACAGCAATGTAGAAACGGAACTTTTTGCTTTTCCAAAAGGTAGGAAAATTTCTCCTTTTATACTATATTCTTGTTTGATTATTTTTAAGTTATTGTGATTATTTTCCTCTCTTGATTCCCTTTTACAGCTTTATAACTAATTGCTTTTTGCTTCCTACTATCATTTGTTAAGATGCTCACACATAGACCTAAAGTTTCTCTAATTCTTGATGATGTCTTATTTACAAAAGCAAAAAGGGGAGATAATTAAAGAGCTAGCTAAAGAGATTATGATAACTCATGTTATAATGTACTACTGTTTCTGACTCTCTTTCTAAAATAAAGCAATAACGTAAGTTGTGCTTATTCATCCTTCCCAGGTAATAAAGGTCACTCTGCAAGAGAAAAAGAAAAAGAAAAAAAAAAACCATGCATTTAACTGCAGATCAATACTGTTGAAACAGTACACCAAGAGGTACTGCAGAAAGAGTATCTCTTTTGCACTGCCTTTAATCTGCAAAGAGGTTAAATATGTCACCTTGGCATTGTATCTGAGCTCTCCTCTGGCCCAGGGCCTAAGCACATTGAATAGAAATGTTCACTCAGTCCAAGTCAGCAGAAATCTTTTTCTTTTTTTAATTCCCCCCTTTCTCGTAGACACCAGCTTTTTTCAGTTCACAGCTTACTCAGTTGAACCTGATGGTTATGCCTATTGTTAACTATGATTTTTTTTTATTAAAAACACCATCTTTGGAAAGATTTAAGTTTATATTTCTGTTCATTTAATAAGATCTAGCAAAGCAGAGCAGTTTATTTAATCTAGTTATCATCCAATCAACTAGTGCCACTTTCCACATTTTGGAGAAGAATATGCACATGTTATTTATGAACCTCGCCTTTTTCTTTCAGAGAATTTTCACACAGCCATTGAGCAATTAGAGTACTGGCATTTCCTTCCCAGGTCTTTTGAGAATTAATCCCCAATAGCTTCTCATGGCACAGATTCACACATCAACTAAGTAAAAATAATAGTGATGACAGAAATAAAATGAGTAGTGATATATCTGGACAACTTCAAAAGATTATTTATTTCATTTCCTCTTGACTGTTATTTTTACTCAGTTGACTTAAACACTGCTATTTTACTTAAGTTTAACACCATATCCAGAACAGGTTGGGAACATTTTTCCACCAAGAAGAGCATAAACAACTTGTTAGAAGACTTGAAGTGCATGTAGCCCTCACTTATCCCTCCAGAATGATCTTCAGTGGAGAAGGAGACCCCCATAAATAAATCCAGTAGAATTTCCCGGTAGGTCTGGCTGCCTGAGAGATGTCCAACAAGGCCAGGGTCTGTTTCTCACAGGACTCACAGGGCATCTTCTGCCAAAGGCTGAGTTAGCAATGATAGCACTACCTGCAGCTAGCCTGGCTTTTGTCGTAGTCATCAAAAGATGTTCAGAACTTTGAAAACCAGAGTGCATGGTCTTGACTGATTGTTCCAAAGGTGGGGAGGCAATCTAATAAAGTGAGTAAGACCATGACCTGTGATTTATATCTGACCATATGGACCCGGTTTATATAAGACTATGGTTTATATCCAAGCTTTACCACTAAATAGCTCTGTGACTTTGGGCAAACAATTTAATCTCTTTGTGCCTCAGTCTCTTCATTCACGGAAATGAGATTATAAAATCAGTAGCTACCTCAGAGATTTGTTGTAAGAATTAAGGGAAGAAAAGAGCCATGTCTGGTACATTAAAGCAATCAATCAATCGTAGATAATATGAAAGTACTGGATTAACTATATGTCCTTATTGAAATTTCGTAGAACGAGAACTGACTCTAGATCTTTTCCCAGGGTTTCTTCCTTGTACTTACACATTTTGCTCTATAATAAAATATGAATGCCAGGTCTATGCCTCTGAGCAGAGTGGACACAGCATGGGCTTCAGAGTCCAATGCATCTGGGCTAGAATCCTGACTCTGCCTTTTACAAGTAGAGTAAGCTTCGGCAGTTACTTCCCACTTGCAGGACTCAGTTTACCCATCTGTTTAGCAAAATGGGGATAATACTACATACAAATGAGGTTGTTGTAGGAATCAAATGTGATGTTTATTAAATGCCAAGTATAGCACTTGGCAGAGAAGTAAACACATAGGAAAGTTGACTGGTTGCTTATAAGGAATCTCGTATATCAGTGAGGCCTCTGTTACATACTTGCAATGATATCTCTGGTAGTAACAATGGAGATCAAGTTTGAATTGGCTTTTTTAATCCAAAGAAATGTAAAAGTAAATCTGACTCTACTATTTTCCCCTGGTGGGGGTGCTTAACACGAGGTATTTATTACTATGAGTCTTCACTGCTGCATCAGTTAGTAGCTTTTTAATGGCCGAGTCAAAGGAAACCAAAGGAAGTGTTCTGTGTCAGCTTGCCATTACACAGAGTGAGAAGAAATGCTGCTTTGCTGTCAGTTCCGTTTTATTGGCTTACTTGGACAAGATGGAAGGCCCCCAACATTTCTTCTTTCTTATCTCTTCTAAAGGCAAGAATAGGGCTTTTGACTTGCTCCGGGGGATATTTTTCCTAACTGAAATTCAAACGAAAAAGTCTTTTTCTGTTGTTTTTTTGGTCTTTGTTTTGCGTTTTTGTAAACCTCTCCCCTATGTTCCTAGCATTGAAATGTCAGCTGCTTTTTCTGGCTGTGTGTAGCAGGAGCAGGCTGTCGTCATAGCAATGAAAGGGTGCAGAGAGACTCCTGCTTCATGACCCGCTCTGGGAAATAACTCTTAGTCTGCTTTAAAATCCTTCTTTAGAAATGAAGTCTCCAGTCCTGGCTTGTTTCCTTCCTATTACACAACCAACTTATGTACACTCATTGCAGTAGCTAAATGTTTCCTTTAAAGATTTAGTGAATAGGTATTTTAAAAATGAACAAGATAGCTGCTGAAACAGTGACTCGTTTACTGTGGCGTACAGGGGAAAAACAACTGGGAAGACAAAGGAAGAGAAATAGAAATGGCCTCACATGGTACACGTACTGCAGCACACCCTGAAATAAATTCGTTTTTCAAGTTCCCACTGCTTCCTCCCATCTTCACGATGTGCTGTGGTGTAGTGGTTATGGAGGGGGAATTCTGGGGCAGACTGCCCGGACTTGAATCCTGGCACTCATACTTTCCAGTTGTTTTAATCTAATCCATTCTGTGCCTCTGTCTTCTCATCTGTGAAATAGATATAATAACAGTCATAAAATTGTCATGGGAATTGAATGAGATTGAGCATGTAAGGCATTTATTACAGTATCTAACCCATGGTAAAGGTTGGCTGCTAAGCTCAGGAGCCTCAGTTTCCCCCACTTGTGAAATGTGGATAACAGCTAATTCATAAAATCATTGTATTATTTATTTATTTTTATTTTTATTTTTTTGAAACACAGTCTTGCTCTGTTGCCCAGGCTAGAGTGCAGTGACATGATCTCAGCTCACTACAACCTCCACTTCCCAGGTTCAAGTGATTCTTGTGCCTCAGTCCCCTGAGTAGCTGGGACTACAGGCATGTGCTACCATGCCTGGCTGATTTTTATTGTTTTAGTAGAGATGGCATTTTGTCACGTTGGCCAGGCTGGTCTCAAACTCTAGGCCTCAAGTGATCCACCTGCCTCAGCCTCCCAAGGTGCTGGGATTACAGGTGTGAGCCACCATGCTCAGATGATCATTGTATGATTAACTAAAATAATGAATGCACATTCTCAATAAGTAGTGGTTATTACAATTCTTTTCATCATTTTGTTACTGAAACACCAAGGTTCCAGTCTAAGTCCTGCTGCTCACTTCACAGAAAGCCAATCATTGAGACAACAAGTATTGCCAATGAAGAAGGCTTTAATCAGGTGCTGCAATTGAGGAGATAGGTGCACAGTCTCAAATCCATCTCCCTGACTGACTAAAACTACCGGATTACATAGCAGGGGACAAATGTAACAATGTGTAAGAAAATAAGAACTAGGGAGGGGTATGGAAACAATCAAGGTGAATAAGGGGGTTAGGCATCTGCTGCAGTGGTCTGGTGAGTTTCCATTCTTTGATACTTTTGTAGGAGCCTGAATGTCCTGTCCTGAGTAAGGAACTTCCATAAAACAAATATAAGTTTCACACTTTAAGACCAGGAGGGTCAGTTTCTATGTTTTTCAAAAAGATCTGTCTGTGGGACTATTGGGTAAGTTTCAGTTTGATCTAACTCTGACATGAATGGCCTTTTTGAACTTGGAATCTCCCAGTGAGTTAAATATAATGAATAGAGGCCTCAGAATTATCATTGCATAAATGTGAACCATTCAGTTTCTAAAGGGGGAAAAAAAGAATTGTGACTTTTTACATTTATAAAGACTCATCTCATCTTGATTAACACTAGAGTAAAAAGTATTAAAACATCTTATCTTTCATTAACTTTTTATTAAGTTTCTGTTTCAGTTCCTCCAGTGTTTTCTAGGTCATGCAATTATGAAAATAAGTTAGCATTTTTATCTTACATCTCAAACAACTAATGTATTCAGTGTTCTATCCCATGCAAAATGCCAGAGATACAGCAGGGAGCAAAACTAGAGATGGGCTGAGCTCTTGTGGTGCTTACCATGTAGTTAGGAAAATGGTCATTAATCAAACCATCACAATAATGAAAACCGCATAGGCCCAAACATAAGGTGCCCCTAAATACAATACCATCTTCATCTTTCTAGTTAGAACATCCTCAACCAAGTGTTTGGCCAAACAGAACGTACAAATGGGTAATATATTGTAATGTACACTTGGGGTATTTAATGTATGGTTCACATACATTATTTAATGTGTTATTTTAATTTAAATATTTTAAACTTATTAACATGACTTTTTCCTTTCTCACATTTCATGAAACAATTTTGCTAAAACTCTTCATACGCATCTTTAACACTAGTGTGTGTGTTCACTGGATCCATGCTGTAATTATCTAATACAGAGCACATCATCAATCCTTCTGCAAGTTGCTAAACATCTGCTGATGCTGCAAATTTGATCCCCAGGCATTAGTCCTCATTCGTGGTCATGATCTCCACACTTTCATTATTTACTAGATTGTTTTTTCCAGTGCTCTTTAAAGGGCTTATTTAAAAACCACTTGAAACTATAAGTGTGGCTTTCTAAAATTGTGTGATTCCAACTTGCAATAATGAACTCATACCTCAGGAATAATGACTAAACCTGCTTTAAATATCTTTATGTATTTTTTCATCTATTTTGTCAAGGTGACCTTCCTAAGAACAAAAATAAGCATTGCTTGGCCGGGCGCGATGGGTGGCTCAAGCCTGTAATCCCAGCACTTTGGGAGGCCGAGACGGGCGGGTCACGAGGTCAGGAGATCGAGACCATACTGGCTAACACGGTGAAACCCCGTCTCTACTAAAAATACAAAAAACTAGCCCGGCGAGGTGGCGGGCGCCTGTAGTCCCAGCTACTCGGGAGGCTGAGGCAGGAGAATGGCGTAAACCCGGGAGGCAGAGCTTGCAGTGAGCTGAGATCCGGCCACTGCACTCCAGCCTGGGTGACAGAGCGAGACTCCGTCTCAAAAAAAAAAAAAGGCATTGCTTGAGATTTTTTTTTTTTTTTTTTGAGACAGAGTCTCATTATGTCACCCAGGCTGGAGTGCAGTTGGGTGCAATCTTGGCTCCCTGCAACCTCTGCCTCCTGGGGTGGAGCAATTCTTCTGCCTCAGCCTCCCGAGTGGCTGGGATTACAGGTGTGCACCACCACCCCTGACTAATTTTTTGTACTTTTAGTAGAGACAGGGTTTCACCATGTTGGCTAGGCTGACCTTGAACTCCTGACCTCAGGTGATCACCCACCTCGGCCTCCCAGAGTGCTGGAATTACAGGTGTGAGCCACCGTGCCCAGCCCCTTGAGATGATTTCTAATTGTTTTTTTGAATAGTACTTTGCTGCTCAAAATGAAGAAACTGAGATGGTGGCTGTTAATGTGAGAGACTTTGGAAGCACTTGAATATAAGGCAAATCCCTCCCTTTTACAGCAAGATTTGGGGGAGTGAAAAAAAAAACACATTTTATTTGAACACATACCATAGATAATGATACACTGAAATAAGTGTTATGAGGGCAAAACACCTTTGTTCTAAGAGAGTATATAAGGATCCTGACCTCCACTCAGGGTCAATAATGGCTTTCCTTGATCTGAAGTCTGAATAGAGGTTAACTCTGTGTGTGTGTGTGTGTGTGTGTGTGTGTGTGTTGCAGGGGGGGAAGTGTGTGTGTGTGTGTGTGTGTTGCGGGGGGGGAAGTGTGTGTGTGTGTGTGTGTTGCAGGGGGGGGAAGTGTGTGTGTGTGTGTGTGTGTGTGTTTGGTGGTGGTGGCTGGGAAGAGTGGGTGCTGGCAAGAGAATTCTGACAGCGTGAACAACTTGTGCAAAGACCCTGGAGCAAGAGGGATTGTGGCCTATTTAAGGAACCGAGAGGCAGCCAGCTCCCAAGAGCAAGGGCAGAGCAGTGGGAGGTGTAAATCTCCATAATACTCCCCATAATACTCCCGTCCCTGAACACTAAATGTATGTGCCTTCTGCTTGATTCAGGTTTAATGTATATCTTTAACATCTGGATGGATTTTTGGTTAGTCTCAAAGCCCTAACAGGCATGACCATGTCTATCCCTAGCTCAGACCCATATGGTGGTAGGTTCAATTAGGAAGGATGATGGGCAGTTGAAGGTCAGAGGCCCAGAAAAGTCTTAAGTCATTGACTCTGAGTATATCATATACACTCACAGAGCTGGGACACCTTGATGTCGGATGGTGACTCAGCAGAGAACTCAAAATAGAAGAACGTCTTTTTCATCCTTCAGATGACTTTAGGGCCAAACCATAGAGCCCTCCCCAGAGACTCAGTAATACTTTAAAAGCTCTAAAGCATCAGTGTTAATGCTGGATCAGGTAACAGCATGTATATGTTAGCCAAAATATGACTAAGAGATTTGCTGTCTGATAACAAGTCTTTTAACTATTATGTAAAGACAAGGTGAACAAGAATATTCTGAGTCTGATTATAAAGCACCTATAATAACTGTTTTGTTTACTACATTTCCCAGAAAGGAAATTTTTCCATAGTTGTAATAATTACTAAAAATAGCAGTCTACAGGCTTCCTCTGATATAAACAAATTCAACAGAAGATACCTGGCCTTATTTGGATGCATGGATGTACATACTCCAGGAAATGACAGGCCAAGAGTAATAAGAGAAAGAAAGTAACAAGACAAACTTCTCCTTTTTCTAGTAAACATGGTATGTCTTTCTTAGTTCATTAAACTTTAGACAAAGCGATAAATAGATCAAGTTGCCATCATCTGCCTTGAAACCCAAAAACATTGAAACAAGCTCCCTAGGCCCAGAAGGGAAGGAAGAGGACTTGTAAATTTTGCTGAGGCTGCCAGAGAAGGAGCTAACCACTGGAGGCTTCAGACTGGAGGGTTCAGAAACCAGGGGAACGCCAGGCAACACAAGGAAAATTCAACTAGAAAGACTTGAAGCAATAACTACTAGCACTAAAATTTCCAGGGAGTCACTGATGTGGCCAATATCAATAAAGAGGAATCCTGTTCCTCCTTTCAGAGGTATGGATGACTGCGTTTACAGTCTGGTTCAGTGTTCAGACAGCTTATTAATATTTAAGAGAAAAGGAAAGAGAAGGAAGATAGAAAGAAGAAGTACAGCAAGGCAAGAAGTGCCCAGGGGAGACAGGTATGCTAAGTTGATTTAAGTGGCATGGCAATATAGAGAACTTCAAAAATAAAATTTATCTTTTGAAATTTAAATTTAAGTTAATGTTTTAAAAAACTATAGGAACTGAAAATAAATCAAATACAAATATCTACTTCGACCTAATCTTACTGCAATTTCAGTTTCTAGCAAATATCATAGAAACTGAAGTGGAACAAAAAAAGAATGCAAAATAACAAAGAATGCAAAACCATAGTACCCAGAATAAAAACATATTCTGGTCGTTTGTGTAAGTTGCCTAATAAATCTAGATGGAGAATTATGTTTTCATGTTTTAGTGTATGCCAAACTTTAGACACCCTCCTCTTTTCTAGGAGATACAGATTTCAGGAGCGATATTTAGCTATTACACACTTAGCTTTTCATCAGAGAAGGAGGGTAGCTGACACACACATGGCCCATTCTGCCCATGCCTTTCAGGTCAATCTCTGAGGACTTGGCTGGGCTATGTTTCCAGCTAGCAGAAAGGAAAGTTAGGCACCTTTTCCTTGCTTTTCCAGAGACCGAACTTGTAGAGTGCTGAGAAATCCAATTACAACTTCCTTTCATGGTGAAATCCAATTACAACCTCTCCCATGGTGAAAGCCAAACTTTTTGATACAAAAGGAAACTAAACAAAAGGGCTTCAAGCAGGGGATATGCTTATGCTTTGCCTTCTCTCTTAGGCAATTATGCAGAAAGGTTGCAATGACCTTGGCTTGCCTTGGGTAGGAACAAAAGTCATAATCTACTACCCCCTACTCCCACAAAAAGGAAAAACATTTTCATATCTGATTCCAGGAGTTTGGGGAGTTTTCTCAAGGATCCATTAGTCAGGCAAAGCAAATTTTGAGTCAACACTTGCTCCCTCCCACACACTTTTCTTTTTGGCAAGATGACTTTTCTTATTGAACTTGGAATGCCATGTTAAACAATAAATAAATTAGTGAATTATTTAGGCCAATATCCTCCCATAATCTGTTTCCAACAACCTCTTCTTCTTTTTTTTTTTTTTTTTTTTTTTTTGAGACAGAGTCTGGCTCTGTCGCCCAGGTTAGAGTACAGGGTGCAGTGGTGCATTCTCAGCTCACTGCAACCTCCACATACCCAGCTCAAGCGATTCTCCTGCCTCAGCCTCCTAAGTAGCTGGGACTACAGGCGCCTGTCATCACGCCTGGCTAGTTTTTGTATTTGTAGTAGAGATGAGGTTTCACCATGTTGGCCGGGCTGGTCTTGAACTTCTGGCCTCAAGTGATCCACCCACCTCGGCCGCTCAAAGTGCTGGGATTACAGGTGTGAGCCACCGTGCCTGGCCTGTTTTTGATACCTTTGTGATATCAGATGCTGTGTGTCACCCTTTCAGCCAAACTGTTTGCTTGAGGTTAGTGAGAAACTGCAGTACTGCTTGGAGAGGGGTCATCCTAAATTCCTAAAACCTAGTTGAGCTAAATGGAAACAGTTCTCGAAACAGTAATTTATGAAAATAGATATTTTATAAGTACTTGACACAAGTCTATAATTGCTGAGATATTTAATAATAAAATTACTAACCACATTCTATTCAAATCTCTGTCACTTCTATATAATCACTGTACTCCACTGAATGTGTATAAAATACATATTTGCAGCTTATAGAGAAAAAATTTGCAAATTTTCGAAAGAATCATGCAGTCAACTAATAGGTTTTTAATTGAAGATGAGTGGGGTGGGGAGTGGTAAATGGTTATAAAATTAGGACAAACTTTACCCTAGGTTCAAATAAAAGTGCTATGCCTACCGAGTTAATGAACCCACCATTCAAAGTGGCCCTAAATAGCTCTGAAAGCAAAGCATTTTTACATTATTTGATTCAACTTGAGTTATCTAATTGCCTATATAATATGATAGGGACCCAGGCCGGACACAATGGCTCATGCCTGTAATCCCAGCACTTTAGGAGGCTGAGTTGGGTGGATCATTTCCAGTCAGGAGTTCAAGACCAGCCTGACCAACATGGTGAAAACCTGTCTCAACCAAAAAATATAAAAATTAGTCAGGCGTGGTTGTGTGCACCTGTAGTCCCAGCTACTCAGGAAGTTGAGGCAGGAGAATTGCTTGAACCCGGGAGGCAAAGGTTGCAGTGAGTGGAGATTGGCCACTGCACTCCAACCTGGGCAACAGAGCAAGACTTCGTCTCAAAAAACAAAAAAAAATAGGGACCCAGTGGGAAGGTACCCTGATGTGTACAAAAATCAGAAGAATTCACCTTTATGATGGGTAAATAAAACATGTAAATGGTTTCATGATGTGTTTGGTCAGATGTTCATGTTGTCTTAGCTCATTGAAATAATTTTTAACTCTCGAGCCATTAGTTCAGTGGATTCTCCCAACCTTTTACTGAGGACCAAACAACTTTGAGCTAATTCTCACTAAATCAAGGGAGTATTCTGTTAGAATTCAGAAGAAACAAAACACAGATTCTTAACCCTAATGTCTTCTTTTTCACTCTTTTTCTTCCCTGTTGCCCAACTCCAACTAATGGGTTTTGAGGACTTTATAATGGGAAGCAGGTTAATGTCTTTCTAGAGAAAAAAACTTTTCAATAATTTCCTAATATATGGGGAGAAGAAAATACTGGAAGATGTTGTTATAAAATAGAAAAATACTCGGTTGAAACCTTGGTACTTATAGTAATCTTGTATTCATTAGCTTTTTGGATAGGCATAGGAGGGGAAGAGAAGTATCAGCATCATCTCACTGATAAAAACAGCTGATGTCTTCTTACAATCTGAAAATGAAGCCATTGATTTCAAAAGCAAATGTTTTATTATACTCTGAAAAACACTCTGGATTGGATCATTCAAGGTTACGATAACCTGAGATAACTGCAGCCTCAAACTCTTGGGCTCAAGCAATCCTCCTGCCTCAGCCTCCTCAGTAGCTGGGACTACAGGCATGAGCCATTAAGCCCGGCTTGAGGGGAAGAATCTTTTCCCACGGTGGGAGGAGAAGAATTAACAGCTGTGGACCAGCTGTGAGCAAGCTGTGCCTTTTCCTTGCTTAAAGACATCTTCTTAGCGTTTTCTCTCTGAAGGCATAAATAAGCTTCCAGGTTTTCACGCTATTTTCAAAGAACTTTCCAAACTCTAACCTTAAAATCCATTAGAGTTTATTACATCTGCTTCTTTCAGAAAAGGTAGATAATAAGTAACTTTGCACCACTGAAGTAAGCAAGCAATTGTTTCCCATATTAAATGTGTTGGCCCTCACCAAGGTACATGAGAAGCTTGGACCATGATCTGAATCCTAAAGGGACTTCTGCTGGGACTGAATGCTTGCATTAGTGGTTCACACAAGAACTAAATGCTCATCAAAGTACACCATTATTCCCCAGAAGGTCCCAACACCATGAGAATGAGGCTACTTGGAACTGTTCTTTGGTATTATTTGTTGTTTTTCTTAATCCTGGAAGAGAACCACCACCCCAATGAATAATTCTTGGTCCATTCACAGAGCTGAAAGCACTTGA
Organism: Papio anubis; assembly: GCF_008728515.1. Taxonomy (NCBI): domain Eukaryota; kingdom Metazoa; phylum Chordata; class Mammalia; order Primates; family Cercopithecidae; genus Papio; species Papio anubis. The sequence goes on along the minus strand of NC_044978.1, from coordinate 131,536,692 downwards.
AATTCCTCTCCCAACTAGCAGAATGTAACAACTGACTTACTCTGTTAGCAAAAGAGGGACAATTTCCACTGAATCCAAAGGAGTTTAATATTATACTGGTAGAGTTTAACTAATAAGGGAAATTCAAATAAGAGCAGTCAGAGGAGAAAGCCAAGAACGAGGCATTCAGGGGAAAGAAATGACAGGGGTAGTAGAGAGACAAATAAATTAAGGGGTAGGGAGAAGAGTTAAAGGCAGAAAAAGAAGAGGATTAAACTATCTGAAAATTTCAGGGGCTAGGCTTTAAAAGGTGTATTGTCATACTATTAACAACATGAAGTCAATCATTCAGATATTATTAAGTTACTGCAATATCACAAATGCCAGGACTTCAGATGAGCCATCCTAAGAGCAGATTCAGGGTTTGTGAAGCCAAGAGTTTATATGTATGTTTGGGACCTTCTTTTTAAAAATATAAAAGTCAAAATCAAGTTGAGAACTTTGTATGAAGCCTGCACAAGTGAGGGGCCCTGAAACTGAAGCTTCCTAGTTTTATGGCACGTCTATCCTGGCCATATGCAAATGTCTATACCCCAAATATAACAAAAAGTGGAGGAAAATAAATAAATGTAAATATGAGAAAATCCTGTGTTCTCTTTCTCTGAGAAAGAGAAAATAGTAGCACAGATACCATAGCAGGACTTGAGCAAAGAAAAATAAATATGGCCAATATAATTTCTCCTGCTATAACACAGGGCAGGAGTGGTGGACCCTTTCTGAAGGACTGGCAAGTATCTGAGAAAAAGAACAGAGAACTGTCTCCTTGGATGGATCCATCCCATCTAGAGCTCTGGAATGAGACACAGTGAGATTAGTGAGTGGTACGATAAGATGAGAAATTCTGAAAGGCATGATTAAGAGGTGGTGAAAGGTGGCTGTTGCACAAGCTTGGGTAAGATAAGCCTAGGGGATCCTCTAAATATAATTAAAGTAATCCCTCAATTACACATTATAGAAAAGGAGGAATGGACTAACTTTGCCTGAGCAAGAAAGAAACAGACCTTTAAGAATGTGTCTGAAAAGCCATTCCTCTGGGTGCCTTTTAGCTTCCATGCTCCTCACTGCTGACTGGGCACAGTGGCAAAGAGGGATGTTCAGGAAGCACTCACCGAATGGTAGTTCTGTGAAATGGAGGTGAGGGTCACAGATGGGAGTGCATGGGTGGTACACAGGTGAAGTGCTTAGCATCAAACCTGGCATATAGTAAAATCTCAGGAAATGTATATGCCATTGTATGAGCTACTATTAAATGGTCTAAAATAAAAATGTACTTTTTCGCTAAAATAATACTTTGATGACCATAAGTGATTCTACTACTAATGAGTACACTTGAGTGCTATTCCACACAAAAATATTTAATGGTTATAGCCAATTATATATTGCCACTTACAAACTTAGTAACTCAAAACAACTGTTTGATAAGGTCTCAAGATCTGATAGGTCAGAAATTTGGGCAGGCCTCTCAGAGGCACTCAGCTAGGAGAGGAGCTGATCCGGAGTAGCCCAAGATCTCTCCACTCATATGTCCTGCACATTTGCAAAGACAGATGCAAAGCTGGGATTGGTAGAATGGTTGAAGTGTCTTCTGTGACATGACAGTTTCAGAAAATTGCTCAAGGCTCCCAAAATGAGTTTTCCAGGAGATCCAGGTAAAAGTTCCAAGGTTTCCTATGACCTAGCCTCAGAAGTCCCAGAACCGGGCCGGGCGCGGTGGCTCAAGCCTGTAATCCCAGCACTTTGGGAGGCCGAGACGGGCGGATCACGAGGTCAGGAGATCGAGACCATCCTGGCGAACACGGTGAAACCCCGTCTCTACTAAAAAATACAAAAAACTAGCCGGGCGAGGTAGCGGGCGCCTGTGGTCCCAGCTACTCGGGAGGCTGAGGCAGGAGAATGGCGTAAACCCGGGAGGCGGAGCTTGCAGTGAGCCGAGATCGCGCCACTGCACTCCAGCCTGGGCGACAGAGCGAGACTCCGTCTCAAAAAAAAAAAAAAAAAAAAAGAAGTCCCAGAACCTCATTTCTATCTCAATCAATTGGGCAAGTAAGTCACTAAACCCAATCCAGACTCAAGGGAAGGAGAATTAGACTCCACCTCTCAACAGGAGAAATAGCAAAGAATTTACAGCAATCTCTACCACAATATTTATACCTATTAAATAAGAAATGTAAGAAATTGTCTCAAGGCAACTACCCAAGAGAGTTAGAATAGAGTTGACATTTGTGGGCGTTTGGCTCTTAATGGGAGACCTATTTCTGCCATGACAAATGATTCCTCTGGAGATTTGTTTTAATGGTACATGGGTCAGCCAATAGAAAAACTCTAGGCATTTGAAATTCAAATGCTGGATGTTCTGTATAAAATGCTGTCTAGCTATCATCTTTTAAAATTCCAGCTGAGGTTCTCCTGAAAGTTTTGTAATGATACACCCTGTTCCTAACAGAAGGAAAGGGCTCTCCTTCCAGTTACCCATCATCCCTCATCTTTAACCTCTCTAAATCCATGAAAAGAAATAGTGGAATGAAGGAAAGAAAGAAATAACCTAAGGACTCTAGTAAAGGGATGAATTAAAGTGTCTGAATTATTCATTATTGGGGTTATTAAGCCATTTTCTGCCTTATGAATGTTTCAAAGATATGATAACATCTTTCATTTCAGTTTTACAGTTGGTGAAATTACCAAATAACTGTAGGATCACATTTGAATCTCAAAACAACTCCAGAAGACAGATAAGAAAATGTATTATTATTTTTCCTCTTTTGTAGATGAAGAAACCAGTGACTTGACCAAAGTCTCTTAGCTGGTAAAAGGCAGTTCAACTCTGGAACTTAGATCTTCCAGTTCCATACCAACTGTCCTTTAAACTATGCGGCTGCCTTTGAATAAGCTCATGCATTTGAGCAAAATAATATTTATTTAGTTTCACATCAATACTGCATATTTAAGTCTTTGAGAATAATAACTCCGTGTGTTCCAAAATTTGTCTCATTTTTTGCATTTTTCATCTGGAGTTTTATTTTCTATTTCTGCAAAAATAATCTGTATTTTGTAGTCAGTGCACACCAAACTCGAATGTCTCAAAATAAATGACTTTTTACTCATCCAAGAATAAATGGTATTCATCATACTTAGCAAGGACATCATGGTTTTGATTTTTCAAAGTACTTTGCAAGCGTCAGCTAATTAAGCCTCCCTGAGTCTTCAATATGACAGTTGTTTTCAAAATATCTCTCATTTCCCAGGAAAGTTCTCCATTCTGTATTACTTATACAAATCAGCACATTTGCTCAGTTCTTAAAATAAGAAGCTAAAGGCCATGAAATTGTTTTTGATCAATATGTGGCAAATACAATTAGCTCAGTGAGACAAAAATGCCCAGTGACTAGCCTGAAGGACAACGTGGAACACGACGGAATAACACAAGGCGTTTTATAGGCTAGATACTGGATTGTCCCACAGGGTCCTTCAAAAATAAAACATAGGCATCTTCTTTATAATTGAAACTTGAAGGGGTTTCCTGCTTGGATCATTCTAAATGACATGACCATACTCTTCATTTAAATTTTGTTTTCAATTACAGGATGGGAAAAACTCTTAAAAAAATAGTTCCATCTTTGGACTCAGTAATAATCAGGGACCATGCAGTAAATGTTGGTTCTCAAAAAGCCTGCACAAGTGGCCATCTGAGGTTATATGACAATCCCTAGACTTGTTCTATGCCTTAAAATGTCTTCCATACAGCCACGCCACGATTCTCAGCATTCGATAGCTCCTTTTGGGTTAAGAACGATGTGAACATACCTCTTACCTGAGAATAGAAAGATATTAATTCAGTAATAATTTTTTGTTGTTGTTTTTAGATAGAGTCTCACTCTATTGCCCACGCTGTAGTGTAGTGGCTCAATCTTGGCTCACTTCAACCTCCACTTCCCGGGTTCAAGCAATTCTCCTGCCTCAGCCTCCCGAGTGGCTGGGATTACAGGCGCCTGCCATCACGCCCAGGTAATTTTTGTGTTTTCAGTAGAGACAGGGTTTCACCATGTTGGCCAGGCTGGTCTCAAACTCCTGACCTCAAGTGATCTGCCCGCCTCAGCCTCCCAAAGTGGTGGGATTACAGGCATGAGCCACCATTCCCAGCCCTAATTCAGGAATATTCTTATTTCCTCGGTATGGTTTAGATGCATGCAAGAAACAAAGATTTACAAGTATAGAATATAGGATAGGTGAGTTTGTGTTTAATGAGTGAACTAAAAGTAAATATGTTCTGGAACTAGCTCCTGGAAGCTTGAAATCCCCTAGGGGAGGAAGATACGGAAAAGGGGAGGAGAAACACTAAGGTTCTTTTCCCTTATATCACACTTAATACAAGACATATGTAGTTAATAGGAGACATAAATGACTCTAATGATGTTACCAATGAGAGGCAGCAGGCAGAACAATGGAAATAATAATCATTTGCATGTGTAAGGTACTTCAGAGTTTGCAAAGAGCTTCCTCACCTCAGTGGCTACCTTTGACATTGGAAGGAACTGTTATTCCCATCCTATAGATGAAGTTTGGAGAGAGAAAGTAATTTGTTCAAGGTAGTATTTAGAACTTGGCAAAGCCAGGGCCAGAACTTCTGGCTTCTAGTCTGTAGCCTGTTCACTGGTCTGTTTGGGGAGAATATGGTCACTGAGTCCAAAGCTCAGCATTTCTAATTCTTGCTCACCTCTTAAGCCTTGTACATTCAGCCAAATAATTTAGACTCTTCAAGCTTCTGTTTCTTTACATTTAAAAATTATATCCCTCCTTTCTTTATTGAATCAAATGAGAGAGTATATAAGAAAACACTTCATAAACTGTGAAATGCTAAATAAATATAAGGAAGGTATAACTAAATCCATCTTAATACGTTAATATTCCTTGGAACCCTGCCTCAAGACACCCTTACAGTTAAACTTTCCTCCCTTTTGTGTTAAAGAATAAAGAGTTCCTCCTTCTCTTTGGAGTTAAACCTTTCGCATGTGCTTTAATAGTAGACCAGTAAATGTGTATCCAGGACTTACTAAGATGGTATCGTCTCACTTAATCTTCATACCATTTTATAGACAATGAACTGAAGACCCCAAAAGCTACACAATTTGCTCAATTATGCAAATTAAGTATCAGAGCCATGACATCCTATTTCAGAACTTATGCCTTTAATTGTTATGAAATATTTTCTTGCTAATGGTTTTGGCAACTGATCCGTTTTTCCTTGTTGTGGTTATCAGTTGCTGTAAAACAGTATACCCTCACATTAAATGGCTTACAATCACATCCCTTTATTTGCTCATAATTATCCAATCTGGATTGGGCTCGACTGCATGATTCTTCTGCTGATTTTGTCTGGAGTTAATTCATTTGGCTTCAGTGAGGTAGGAGCACATCTGGGGCTGAATCATCCAGGAGGGTCTGTTATCCTGCAAGGTTCTGGGCACGTGGTCTCTCATCATTCAGTAGTCTGGTTCAAGCTTTTGTACAGCACGGCTGATAGCTTCCACCCAGAGGAAAAACTCCAATGTGCAAAGGTTTACCAAGTTTCTGCTGGCATCATGTTTGCTAATGTCACATTGGTCAAAGCAATGTTAAGGCCCATGTCATAGGGAAATGAAGCCCAGAAGTTGCGGTTTACTGGGGGTCATCATTGTTTACCATATCTCCTCTCTTACCCTTTATCTTCAATTTTTCCTTATTTACCTGTCCAGCATAGAAGGGAAATCTGGGGCCGGGCACGGTGGCTCATGCCTGTAATCCCAGTAATTTTAGGGGGCTGAAGCAGGTGGATCACCTGAGGTCAGGAGTTTGAGACCAGCCTGACCAACATGGTGAAACCTCATCTCTACTAAAAATACAAAAAATTAGCTGGGTTTGGTGGCGCATGCCTGTAATCCCAGCTACTCAGGAGGCTGAGGCATGAGAATCGCTTGAACCCAAGAGGCGGAGGTTGCAGTGAGCCTGGATCACGCCACTGCACTCCAGCCTGGAAAACAGAGTGAGACTCTGTCTCAAAAAAAAAAAAAAAAAAAAAAAGACAGAGGAAAGGAAAGGAGAAAAGGAAAGGAAGGGAAAGGAGGGAAGGGAAGGAGGGAAGGAGGGAAGAAGGGAAGAAGGGAGGGGAAGGGAAGGGAAGAAGGGAAGGGAAGGGAAGGGAAGGGAAGGGAAGAGAAGGGAAGGGAATCAGAATGATCACATTCAAATACGAATATAAATTTCCTGTAACTGCACATTCCCTTTAAGCTACTACCTTACTCTCCTTTGCACAGCCAATCATTTTTAGAGTGGTCTACACTAACTGTCCTCACTTCATCACTGCCTGTTCACTCTCCAATCACTGCAGGCTGGCATCCAGCGACACCACGACACCAGGCAACAAAACGGTTCTCCCTGAGCTCCTCAATAACCTCTGCACTTCCAGAGGCAATGGATAATTTCCTGACTTTGTTTGCTTTGAACTCTCTGTGACATTTAACACTTCCCTGTTCTCATGTGACTCTTGTTTCTCTCACTGTTTGTATCTTTAGCTGTTCCCATCCTCTGATGGTGCCTAATGATCTTCACTCCCCAGGGTTCTGGCTCCAGCTCTCTGCTCAACTGGTTGAATAACTGCTCATGCTACAGCATCCAAACTACATCTGTAACCCCAAACTCCATGCTTACCTCCAGACCTATTTACCCAAGTATCTACTAGATATTTCTACTCAAATTCAACAAGCCCAAAACTAATTCACTATCTTTCTTCTAAAACCAAACCTTCCTCCTATAATCTTTCACCTTGGTAATTAATACCACCATTTACTAAGTTGCTCAAATTAGAAATGTGATAACTCAAGACTTTTCCTTCTCATATTCCTACAATATCTAATTCGTCATTAAGTTTTATCTGTTCTTTTTTTTTTTTTTTAATTATTTCTTAGAACTATCCAGTTGTGTTTTGGTAAATGAAAAACCCATTCTCTGAGAGAGGTAGAGGTGAATGACACTTGATGGTTTTCATGGTGTGATTGATCCTCCCACCACAAATGATTTTGATGCAGGATATTTTCATGACCCCTTCATGGAACTCGCAGCAGGGTTTCCTTGTTTACCCAGCCCGCCCTGCTCAATCCCTTGCAGGAAGGATCGCGCAAGTGAATGAGTGCAGGAACCTGAGCAAGCGAGGGCAGGAACTGGCCACTTTGGCACCAGCAGGAGCAAACTCCATGTGGGCCCCTCACCAGCGTCCAGGTGTGGGCACCTGCCACCCCAAGCCCAGACGGCATGTAACCATACTCTTTTAGCTCCACTGTTGCAGACAGCAGTGTGTTATCAGTTCAGTGAGCCATTTGCCTCATCATGTGGGGCAGCTGCCTTCCACCAGCAAGGGCAAAGGGCCAGTGCGACCACCTTTTTGGGTACCTGCATGTAGTGTGTCCGAGTTCTTGTCCAGTGCCCAAGAGGAATGAGGTCACACAGAGGTCACACAGATGAATTGAAGGATGGTTAATGTGGAGATTTGTTTGTTTTTTTTTTCAGTGATGAAAGCGGCTCTCAGTGGACAGGGGAGCTGGAAAGGGAACAGAAAGGGAAGATCCCTCTCCTCTGAATCAAGTCACCTCTCTCCTATGTCCAGGCGCTTCTTCCCGACATCTAGCTGCTTCTTCCCTCTCCTGGCTGAGTTCTGGGGTCTTTATAGGCACAGGATGGGGACAGGGCAGGCCATAGGTAGTTTTGGAAAAGGCAATATTCTATTGGTAAAAAGACATTTTTCAGAAAGAACCAATCGGGAGAGAATGGAAGTTTTTACTTTGGGCTGCGGGTTTCAGGCTTTTCGGCTTGAAGGTGGGATTTTGCCAGGGACCCGCCCCTGTATGCCTACAGTTTCTCTGCCTCCTGTTGCTATTAATTTTAAACTACTAATGTGATACCACTGAACAGAATCAGGAAGAGACATGCGGAACACATATGGCATTTCCACCAACAGATATAATAGATGTAAAAAACCTCAAAAGAGTAGATAATAGTAAAATAATTATGAAGTGATGAGTTTTTACTATTTACCTTCTTTGTTTTTAATATAATTAATTTAATTATACATGTATGTAATTTAATTTTTAATTGATGGCTTTAACAACCAACTCAAAAAATTCTTGAAATGTAACAAACAGCTCTCACAAACCAGTACAGCCTGGATCTATCCCTCTTTTCTCCACTCCCAAGACCACAGCCAAAATGTAAGGCTCTGATCACCTCACCTTGATGTTACAATTGTCTCTCACAGGTCATGCTACTGGTCTGTCCTCTACACAGCTGTCACACATGCAAATCTGGTTATATCATCACCCCTGTCCACAAATGTGTGCACACACACAGAGACATACACACATGCATGCACACACATACACACTTACAATAATTATTTGGGTCCCTATAGCTTTATGGCTGGAATTTTTAATTTTTTTAATGCACTATGACTTTTACAATATGGCTATCTGCTTGCTTTTGAGCCTTGTCTACCGCATCCCACTTCCCCTATTGACAGTCTAGAGACCCAAATATTAACATCCTGGAGACTCGATGCTTCTGCAACTTCACCCATCTGCTGCCTGCCACCCTGTAGAGTACACTTCTCATCCTTCATACAGCTAACTACTGTTTATTAGTTTTCAAATCTCAGATCAAGAATTACCTTCTCTGGACGTCATCTCTATGCAGTAGTTAAGAACACTGTAGTTAAGAACACAGACCCGAAATCAAACAGAATTGTTAAATATCTGCTCTGCCACTTCTTAGCTGTGTAACCTTAAACAAGTTACTTGATCTTTATGCCTGAGTTTCCTTACTAGTGAAATGATTACAATAATGTGCTTACCTTATAGAATTGTTCAGAAGATTTAAAGAATATGTGTGTGCAAAGCTCTTAGAGTAGTGCCTAGAACTTAAGCACTTAGGACATAGTAAAGTTAGCTATTATTAACTACCTAACTTAAAAATGCTTCCAATCTCTCTTTCCATTGCATTATGTAATCATCACATTACACTATATGATTTTATATAAATATGTTATATATTTATAGATACATTATTAGTATATAGATACATATATAGATACGTGTATATAATACATATGTAGATACATGTATATAAGTATATAGATACATATATAGTATACATATAACCCTCAACTTGTGGGATCTGACACTATCTCCAGGTACACATATACAGTATATACATATATGTATACTACATATGTATATATGTATCGTATCTATGTACTTATATACATGTATCTATATATGTATACATTTATCTATATACATATATACATTATATACATATATGTATCTATACACACATATATATGTTTCATCCATGGTTCCTGTCTCATAACTCCCATAGACCTTGTTATAATGTTATAATGTTGGTGCACTTTAGGCCTCACAAGTGGACCTCAGAATAACAGGATCTCTCTCTCTAATCTTCTATTTTTTTACCTGCTACTTTTTCTCCCCAAGGCAGGACTCTAATCTTCCCCTGCCTTTACCTACCTTGTGAGATTTTAGGTCATAAGACCCCCATTTCAGAAGGGATTCTGCTCCATATTCTGGAGGAAGGAATGTTGCACAGAGAGGCCAAGAAGAGACCCAGCACAGTGACTCATGCCTGTAATCTCAGCACTTTGGGAGGCCAAGGTGGGAGAATCGTTTGAACCCAGGAGTTCAAGACCAGCCTGGGCAACATAGGGAGATCCTGTCTCTACAGGAAAAAAAAAAAAATTAATTACCCAAGTGTGGAGGCAATTGCCTGTAACCCCAACTACTTGGGAGGTTGAGATGGGAGCACGCTTGGGCCCAGGAGGTCGAAATCACACCACTGCACTCCGGCCTCACAGTCAGAGTGAGACCCACCTCAATGGAAAAAAAAAAGAGGCCAAAAAGAATCTGAACAGATGGGCCTTGCTGGGTTTCCCTACTCGCCTTTGAGGACTAAAGCATACCCTTTTTGTCTAAACACATTTCTATGTGTTTGTCAATGGTGCCTATCCTTTTATGAAGTCTCCATAAAAGGCCCAAGGGGACAAGGTTTGAAGAAATTACAAGATAACTGAACCTGTGGAGGTTCCTAGAGGGTGTGTTCTGGGGAGGGCTTGGAATCTCTGTGCCCCTTCCCCCATACCTCGCCCTTTGCATCTCTTCATTTGTATCCTTTGTAATATCCTTTATTATAAACCAGTAAACCCAAGTAGGTGTTTCCCTGAGTTCTGTGACCCACTCTAGCAAATTAATCGAACCCAAAGAGGGAGTCATGGAAGCCCAACTTGAAACCAGTCAGTCCAAAGTTCTGGAGGCCTGATCTTGTGACTGATATCTGGGAAAGGGAAGATGTCTTGTGAGACTGAGCCCTCAACCTGTGGGATCTGATGCTATCTCCAGTTACACAGTGTCAGAATTCATTTGGAAGACACTCAGCTGGTGCCTGCTGCAGAGTTGATTGCTTGCATGTTGATGACGAAAAATCTTCCACATTTGGTCACAGAAGTCTTCTGTGTTGATGGTAGTGTGGTGTGAGACCAGAGGAAAAGCAATTTGAGATTTTCCACATGCTGAAACTCTTAAGACAGAAACCATATGTCCCTGTACTTAGGCAGTGTCTAGTAAGCACTCAATGAATGAATTTAAAGAAATGAATGAGTGATGCATGCCCTCACCAACTGGACATTCTTTCCTTTTGATTCATTCAGCTACATTTAGATTTAGGGAAATGAAGGGAACTTGTGAGATCATGCACACAGATTAAAAGATAAATATTTTCTCAAATTTAATTAGCTGTGCATGTTGCTGCAACAAACAAAGTCAAAAAGAAATGAGCCTTATGACGCGCAACACTTTTGTTAATTCTTGCTTCCCCTTTAAGTTGTACCATTTGTAAGAAAATAGGGTAGCATTCCATGTGCCTAATTCCATTGTTATGTGTGGTGAATGTCAGAAACACTCCTGGCATTAAAAGGAGCCTAAATGTGTGGCCAGAATGGACTTTAATGTTCTACTGGACAATTTTTCTGACCTCACAGCAAAACTTAAATTACATTATTTTCTGAGAATCTAAGTTTTTTATTCAATAATCACAACTTAACTTATCTGGAAGATGAGAGAAAAAAGAATTAAAATTTATTGAGCATCTCCTAGGTATCAGGCAGATTTACAGGTATCATTTCTTCTAACTCTCACAAAACTGAATTAGATGTTTTATTAGTCAAGGTTCTCCAGAGAAATAGAATCAATAGGAGATAGGTAGGTAGGTAGGTAGATAGATATAGATAATGAGGACTTAGTTCACATTAATGGAGCCAGTCCCAAGATCTGCAGTCAGCAAATTGGAAAACCAGGAGAGCCAATTGTATAGTTCCCATTCAAGTCTGAAGACCTGAGAACCAATGATGTGAGTTCTAGTCCAAGTCTGAAGTCCTAAGAATTGGAGGGCTGATGGTGTTAAGTCCCAGACCAATGGCAGAATATCAATGTCCCAACTCAAACAGATAGGCAGAGAGAGAGAAGGAATTCTTCCTTCTCCTGCCTTTTTGTTCTGTTCAGGTCCCCAGTGGATTGAATTATGCCCATTCACATTGGGTACAGCAATCTGTTTTATTCTGTCTACCAATTCAAATGCTAATTTCTTCAGAACACACCCTCAGAGGCACATGCAGGAATAATGTCTAAGTAGATATCTGGGCATCCCATGGTCTAGTCACGTTGACATATAAAATTAACCATGGCAGATGTTATCCCCATTTTTAGATGGGGAATCTGAGGCTTAGAGGGCTAAGTAACTTGCCAAAGATCTTATAGATGGCAAATGTTGCTCCAGACTTCAAATGCATGTCTCTCTAATCTGAAAGCACCATTCTGCTTCCACTAAACCAATGGTTCTCAATCAGGGCGATTTTGCCCCCCATGGAACATTTGGCAATGTCTGGAGACATTTTTGGTTGTCCCTAGCTGGTGGGGGATGGGGGCTCGCTACTGACATCTAATGGGCAGAGACCAGGAATGCTGCTACGCATCCTACAATGCACAGGACAGCCTCCCACAACAAAGAATCATCAAGCCAAAATGTTAATAGTGCCAAGGTAAAGAAACCCTGTACTAAATCATACTATTTTGTATTTCTATAGTTTTCAAAAACAGTAGAATAGTAATAACATACTGATCTAAAACATAAGGCTAGGCACAGTGGCTCATCTCTGTAATCCCAGCACTTTGGGAAGCTGAGGTAGGAGGAATGCTTGAGGTCAGAGGTTTGAGACCAGCCTGGGCAACGTGGCAAGACCCCATCTCTACAAAAAAAATACAAACAATTAGCCGAGCATAGTAGTGTGCACCTATGTCCCCAGCTACTTCAGAGGCAGGAGGATGACCTGAGCCCAGGAGTCGGAGGCTGCAGTGAGCTATGATTGCAATTACACTCCAGCCTGAGCAACAGAGCCAGACCCTGTCTCAAAAATAAAAATAAATAAATAAAATAAAATAAAAAGTGACTATAGTTCCACAAATCTAATAAATATTTATGGAATAAATGAATAAATAAGTAAATGTTGATTTTAAAATGTAGAGGAAAGAAACTGCATTTTTCAATGATTATTTGCAATTAGCATTCACTAACAGGATAGAATGTTTTAAATTATCATCGATAATAGAGTCTATATATTTACTTTAAGCATGAATTACTATATATAAAATATTTTATTTTAATACAATAAAAATCATGGAATATATGTTAGTGGGTTTAGTAGTTTAAAAGGAAAAGATAGCAGCAATTTAGGGTTCATAAAATTAATGGAATTATTTTCAATTTTAGACTCCTAAAATATTAGGGCTAGAGGATCATCTAGGTCTCACTCTTCATGGTTCATCACTTGAGAAAACTGTATCTAAGAAAGGGCAAGTGACTTTCCCAAGGTCTCCTGGCAGTCAGGGACACTGCTAGAGACAGAATCCAGCTCTCCTGACAGTTTAATGCTTTTCTCGTTGTAAGGTGTTTTTCAATGTATTAGAGTTTGGGGCAGCGGGGAGAGGTTGTTCCATGTTTTTACTTAAATACATTTTTCTTTCATTGAAAATTGAATTCCTATACTTTTTGCCTTGTTTAGACCATAAGATATTTTATTTAAAGAAACTTTTGATATCAAGTAATCCAACCAACCTTCTAAGATAAGCCTTTTCCTTCAACACAAGGAAGTGCATTTTGCCAAGTACGTACCATCTTACTACTTAAAATGTTTGGAACTTTTTCTTTAAAAACTCAAACTCAAAGTGAAATCTCAATTCGTCCCAGTGGTTTTTTTTGTTGTTTGTTTTGGGATTTTTTTTTTAGTTTTTGCCCCCCTTCCTTACACCTTTTCTGTAAGAGGTAAAATGGAGAATTTTCAAAATAGCTAGAAAAAAGCTGGAGTAGGAGAGCCAGGAAATCTAGCTTCAATCCCAGCTCCCCTTCTACAGAGCTCGGTGACCTCCAGCATGTCACACTGTAGGCTTTCTAGGCCTGTTCTTCATCTGCCACATCCTGGGGTTGTTGTAAAGATCAAATAAGGTAATATCCCATTTGTAAATTTATTTGGTAAACCCAAAGCACTATGGCAATAGAAATTTCAAGTATATTTTATATGCCATTACCCTTTCTAAATAAAGTAAACATGCATTCCATTGTTAATATTCTAAATTTCTCCTTGTTATATGGAGTCATTTTCAGAGGGATAATTTAGAGGAATTATACTTGAGTCTCCAAGTACATGTCATTTTCATTAAAACTGGGAATTGATTAGTCCAGACTAGTTTATTTAAGGTTATAAATGATTTAAGTTTCTCCCCACATCACTGATTCAACCCTCCCACCCCCTACCCCACCACACACACACACACACACACACAATCCCAAACCACTTTCTATGTGCAGCTTTACTCTCCATTCTTCCAACTCACTGTTGCCTGGTACAGGTGGCCCACCCTGTGTTATTTGAATAGTGAGATAGGTAAAAATGTGTTCTTGTTCCTAATATGATGAGGAAGCCTATGCTATTGCCCCGTTTTCTTCAATAGAAACTTCATTTGCTGCTACTTTGGGAGGCCGAGGCAGGTGGATCACTTGAGGCCAGGAGTTCAAGACCAGCCTGGACAACATGGCGAAACCCCCGTCTCTACTAAAAATACAAAAATTAGCCAGTCATGGTGGCACATGCCAGTAATTCCAGCTACTTGGGAGGCTGAGGCATGAGAATCACTTGAGCCTGGGAGGCGGAGGTTATAGTGAACCGAGATTGCACCATTGCACTCCAGCTTGGGCAACAGAGTGAGACTCTGTCTCAAAAAAAAAGTTGGGGGGGGACCTTCATTTGCTGAGTTAGAACCAAAGACTCATAGGAATTCCTATGTGCCACACCAAAAATGATGATGATAATGATGGAGGAAAATAAGGAGAATATGAAGAAAATATGAAATGGAAGTCATCTGTTGTTAAATGGAGATGAAACATATACATATGTTGCCACTCCCTGCTAAAATTCCAGAATAATGATAGGAAAAGAATAGTAATAATATAGACTCACAGTGACTAAGATAAAAGAAGAGGAGACAAAGAAGAAGATAAGTGTCAACACATCTTTAGAAGATGGAAGACTGACTTAGAACAGGGAAAGCTTAAACCTAAGAGTCTGCAGAGAAGGATGCCATAGACAAAGAAGGAAGCCATTCACACCGAAGAACCCATGCAAGTTTCCAGAATTGGAGGCACCAGGTGATTTGAAAGGCAAGGTGAGGATAGAGGCTGAAATCTGGAGTATTGGTTGAAAGCCTATCAGATTAACTCTTAGATTCAAGATCCTTCCTCCTGCCTGCACAGGCAGAGGACTTCCATGTTTCAACACAAGCAGGAAAAAGCTTATCCTCTGGCTCTGTACTCAGGGTAAGCACAATGTCAGGTGGCAGGTGGAGCCATACAGAAACCTAGGGCTAAGTGAAAAATCAGTGTGTGCACTGAGAACTCCAGTCTCTTCACTCATCTCACAGAATGCTAGCAACCAGGTTTATATTTGCTTCCCAAGGTAAGAGGTAGGAATTTCTCCTCTAGAGAAAAGAAAATCTCCCTAAAATATCTGAGAATGACTTTTGGGGTGCCCCATTGAGACTGTCAGATTCCTGCTCCTTGGAACCCTCCAATGCTCCATGGAACTGTTCTTTGGGAGCCCTCCAAGCCCTGTCCATAAAGTTCTAATTGGCTTTCTAGTGACTCACTGCTAAGTATTAATGGACAGCCAAATACGTCAAATATTAGAGAAAAGCTTTCAACATGAAAAACAAAGATCAAAACAAACTAACTGGAAAAAAAAAAAAGGAACAAGAAGGAAACAGAAAATGCAGGATGCAGAGGAAATTTTCAAAATATTTGATTAATATCCTCAAGGAGACAAGAACATATGTCACACTAATAAAGAACAGGACAATATTAAAAAGAGAAGCCAACAGGAAATAAAAAATTAACAGTATATAAGCATATTCTCACTCATGTGAAAGCGAAAAAAGTTGATGTCATAGAAGTAAGAAGTAGAACAGAGGATACTTGAGGCTGGGAAGGGTGAGGGGAAGAAAGGAATACGGAGATATTTGCTAAAGGACATAAAACTATAGCTAATAGGAGGAATAAGTTCTAGTGCTCTATACCACTGTAGGATATTATATATTTCAAATAGCTAGAAAGAGGACACTGTTCCCAATACAAAGAAATAATAACTGTTTGAGGTGATGGATATGCTAATTATCCTTATCTGATCACTATACATTATATGTAGTGAAACGTCACTATGTACCTCATGAATATGTAAAATTATTATTTGTCAATTTAAAAATAAAATTTAAAAAGAAAATGAAGTATATGAATATAATTTTTTAATCAATAAGAGAGGCCAGGCACAGTGGCTCATCCCCGTAATCCTAGCAATTTGAGGGGCTGAGGTGGGCAGATCACTTTGAGCTCAGGAGTTTGAGACCAGCCTGGGCAACATGGTGAAACCCTATCTCTAGGGAAAAAAAAAAAAAAAATCAATGGGAGAGATGGAAGGTAAAATTGAGAAAGTTTCCCAGAATGATGGACACACTATTGAAGAGAAGAGCAAAAATGATTTGAAATCGGAGAATCAATCCCAGAATTCTGATATTTAACTAATATAAATTCCAGAAAGAAAAGACAAAAAATAGAAGGGCAAAAATCATTAAAGAACTAACACATGAAATGCTCCCCAGAACAGAAATACATAAATTTCCAAATTCAAAGGGCCTAATGAGTTTCTAAAGTAAATGTAAAAGTATCCAAACTAAGGCAGAGATGGTAATATTTCAGAAGACTGGGGCCAAATGTGAAAATGTAAAAGCATCCATAAAGAAGAAAAAAAATACTGTGTTTGTAAAAACGTTGGGGGAAAATCTCACATCAGAGTTCTTACTAGCAACACTGGAAATTATAAGAAAATAGACCAATGCTTTAAAAAAAATTCTGAGAAAAAAATTCCAATCTAGAATTCTATATCTAGTCAAACTATGTACCAAGTAAAGGGTAAAATACAGATATTTTTCTAATATGCAGTACCTTAAAAATTCTGTCTCCTGTGTATATTTCTCAAGAAACTTATGGAATATGTGCTTCATCAAAATGAGGGAGAAAACTAAGAAAGAAAAATACATGGGACCTAGGCAGCAAGAAATCAAACAGAAGAAAAAAGACAAAGGGGATTACCAAGGTGTGGTGACCCCAAGTATGAACCCCAGGAGAAAAGCCGCACAGCAGCCTGGAATACACCAGTCCAAAGGAAGCAAGAAATCTGAGACTCTGGGAGTGCGACTTCCAAGGGGGGAAATGAACACGAGGGATTTCCTTAAGGGGTTGTTAATGTTGCTATGTTGTTGTTATTGTTGTTATCATATTAAGAGGAAATTTTTAATTTTGTTGGAAAATTCAGGAAGAATAAGTGACGGGTGCACAAAAAAGTATGTAAAAAGCTTTAAAAGGAAGGCAATTTCTAAATCAAAACAAAACCAAAATATTGTTCAAGAAAAGAAACGTCAGTGTGGTTCAACACATGAAACTACTACTTGGTTCAGCTGTGAAGAACATTTACACTGTCATGAATGTTAAATAAAAATTTAAACAAGAATTGTGATAAAATTATTTTAGGAAGAGAAGTGTGTGTGTGTGTGTGTGTGTTGTGCGCGCGTGCGTGCATGTGTGTGAAGTGATAGTTGTTGCAATATTAAATCCCTAGAGTAATATTTAATATATTTTAAAATATCCGTTTAAGCATATTGTGTAGAAATATTGGGATAAGTAGCAGAAGAAACTGCTTAGTTTCTTTATAAACCTCAAAGTCTTATTTTAAACTGTGAATGTGTTTATGATTGCAAAAAATAATTTAAAGGAGTCATCTAGTATGTCTGGGAGATCCATAAAACCTCTATTAAATACTAAAAACTGTAGCCCTAATCCAGTTAGAGATCAGACCACCAGACTTAGGGATACCCTGCAAAAAAATGTAGGCTGCCCACTACTTTCAAGAACCACAATAATATAACTGGTGTGTGGGAAAAGCCTTAGACCCAGAGTTCATCTGGAGATGACTTACTTAACCTCTCTGAGCCTCACTTGTCTCATTTCTAAACTTAAAGAGTTCGTTTGGAACTAACTAAACTCAAATGAAAGGCAAATAACAAAAGTGAGAGATCTAGCACAAACGCCAGCATCCCTTACAGAGAGTGGTCTCAACGCAGATGCAGCCAACTGTTGTCATCAAGGCCTGTTGTTGCTAAGAGGTTAGATGGTTCAAGAGAAACTGGAAATTTAGATTTTGACATGAAACCTCTGGAATTTAAAATACAGGTTTAGGCTGGGCGCGGTGGCTCAAGCCTGTAATCCCAGCACTTTGGGAGGCCGAGACGGGCGGATCGCGAGGTCAGGAGATCGAGACCATTCTGGCTAACACGGTGAAACCCTGTCTCTACTAAAAAAAATACAAAAAACTAGCCGGGCGAGGTGGCGGGCGCCTGTAGTCCCAGCTACTCGGGAGGCTGAGGCAGGAGAATGGCGTAAACCCCGGAGGCGGAGCTTGCAGTGAGCTGAGATCCGGCCACTGCACTCCAGCCTGGGCGACAGAGCCAGACTCCGTCTAAAAATAATAATAATAATAAAATAAAATAAAATACTGGTTTAAAATGCACAGTGCCTACCAAACCAGACCTATCTGAAGGCCACCCCCAACTCACAGATTGCCAGTAGAGACCTCTGTATTAGATGAACATAAATGCCCTCTAGGTCTATGACTCTGTGGCAGTGCAGTGTTGTATGACTAAAAATCTTCACTGAATGAATGTGTTTCTTTACCACTAAACAGGCGGCGTGTTTTTACTCAAACTTGACATACCACGTTACTTCATTTCGTGATTTTTTTTTCATTATAAATACTCACAAATCTTAAGACCTGAGATCTGCACAGTGTCTTTACTCAAAGAAGTACAGTCACAAACAGAGATATGTTCTGCCAAACATGGCCTGACCAAAAAATCAGGGAGTAATTTTCACAGGTACACAACTGAGTAAGAACTGCTATCAATCTGTCTTTTCAGACATATTAATCCACAAAGATAGAAATCACTTTTATATGCCAAGGACAATATCAAGCTCAGTATTTGCTAAGATTAGCTTTCAGTTTTTCATGAGGAAACTTTTCCCTACCACTGATAATTATCTTCTTGGTTCACAGATCTGGAAAGCATGAAGACTGGGCTTTTTTTCCTGTGTATCTTGGGAACTGCAGCTGCAATCCCGGTAAATTTCCTTTCTTCTGTTATTACATCTCTTTCTCCTAATATTTAATTTAGAAATCCTCCATTTAAAAGAAAATGTTATTATATAATGGTTTGAAATTATCTTTTTTATTTTAATTATATTCCTTATTGCCCAAGTAATAAACAAGTAATTGGAAAACCCAAGGTACTTAAAAAAATTTTTTTTGAACTATCAGGTTCTACAAGACACAATAAATACGCAGCAGAAAGCGTGGGCTATCTGTTTATTAGCCATAGAATATGCCCAAATACCCAAGACAGGAAGAAATAAATTCTCCCAGGGAAGTTCATCACATTGTTATTATAAACCTAAGACTTTAGACCGGGCGCAGTGGCTCACGCCTGTAATCCCAGCACTTTAGAAGACCAAGGTGAGCGGATCACCTGAGGTTAGGAGTTCAAGACCAGCCTGGCCAACATGGCAAAACCCTGTCTCTACTAAAAAAAATACAAAAATTAGCCGGGTGTGGTGGTGGGCACCTGTAATCCCAGCTACTCGGGAGGCTGAGGCAAGGAGAATCAATTGAACCCAGGAGGCGGAGGTTGCAGTGAGCTAAGATCACTCCACTGCACTCCAGCCTGGGCAACAGAGCGAGACGCCGTCAAAAAAAAAAAAAAAATTAAGGTGCATATCCACAGTCTCCAGCAGCATTTTCTTCAAGATCAAATAGATGCTGGCTGAGAAAAATTTTGAGAGTCTATAATGAAAACAGGAACCAATGGGTTAGGCAGGAAACGATACAGTAATCATAAAGAAGCTCCTAACTCATCCTTGGGAGGCTGTCCAAGCAAGTATGCTGAAAGTAGGCAGGACTAGAATATTCTCTTCTTCGTGGTCAGATATACTGGCCCCACTTGCACAGCAATAAAGCAGCCGAACACACATCAGATCATTTGAAACCGCATCAGTGGACTCAAAACAAACTGAAAGTTAAAAAACAAATGAAACCATGGCATGGATGACCACCGGAGACGTTCCGCAAATGATCCATGGAATCCTTCATTAAACCAAAGGATTGTGCCATTTTTTTTTTCTTTTTCACCAAATGGAGGAATCAGCCTCTTTTAAAAATACAAAGCAATTTCTCAATTGTCCCTTTCCTCCCTTCCTCTCTAGGTCTAAAATTCTGTCCTGGCTTTTTGGATAAGTTGTTAGCTAGCTCCTGGTTGACAAATGTGTCAGCAAAAACAAACTCCATGGCATCCAGACCAAGCTGTTCTTGGAAGACAGAGTTTATGACCGCTATCAGGAATCATGCTTAAGCAGTGTGGAGCTACTCCAGCTGAAATTATACATTACACCCTGAAATTACAAAATCGGGACAAATTAATGTTCAACACTGAAAGGAGTTCCCACAAAACCATTATTTTCTCCTGAAAATGTGCTTTGTCCTTGCAGCTGTTGCTATTATGTAAATATACATAAAAAAGTGTCTTTGGGCCACGCACTGTGCCTCCTACCTGTAATCCCAGCACTTTGGGAGGTCAAGGCCAGAGGATCACTTGAGCCCAGGAGTTCAAGACCAACCTGGGTAACATAGTGAGGCCTTGTCTCTACAAAAAAAAAAAAAAAAATTGGCCAGGTGCCATGGCATGTGCCTGTAGTCCCAGCTACTTGGGAGGCACAGGAGGGAGGATCCCTCGAGCCAGGGGAGTCGAGGCTGCAGTGAGCCAAGATCGCACAACAGCACTCCAGCCTGGGTGACAGAGCAAGACTCTGTCTCAAAAAACAAAAAAAGTTTGAACCAAATGTTTGAATGACACACTTGTATTTAGACACATTCCAGATGTTTCCTTTCTGGGACAATTTGATATCATGTAAACCTAGCCAAACACTAGAAAGCTAAGTATCTTCTCATAGAACTGACCTATTAAAAATTTGTATCATTTTCCCTGCCTGCCTGAATTCTCCAGATGTAAATGGATTGGGGTAGTTAGGAGATTCCAAATAGATTTCCAGAGGGCACGTTAAATAAATAGAAGTATGCTCATAATGATAAAACGTAATTTCAATTGCAGAATATTTCTGAAAGTAAAAGAGTTGCCATTTTTTTGTGTGCATTTCTTCCTGCTTGGGCAGTAGGTGGATGGAGGGGCAGAGAGAGTGACCAGTTCTCCACTAATAAGCCTAAAATCTCCCCCATCCATTGCCTTCTATGATGCTCCCTGTTGGCAGCTTAACCAAAGTGGCCACCATTCTTTTTCCTTTA
Source organism: Papio anubis (assembly GCF_008728515.1). NCBI lineage: Eukaryota > Metazoa > Chordata > Mammalia > Primates > Cercopithecidae > Papio > Papio anubis. The sequence continues at coordinate 131,515,562 of NC_044978.1, read as the reverse complement.
CCCCCTTCTTTACGGCCTCTTTATAAACTTTTTCAAATTAATTACCCATCTTAGGTGAAAAGGAGATACGAAGCAAAAGAGCAAACCAAACCTAAAGGAATCCTGTACTTTGGCCAGAAGCCGTGGCTCTTCTCTGTAATCCCAGCACTTTGGGAGGCCGAGGTGGGCAGATCACTTGAGGCCAGGAGTTCAAGACCAGTCTGGCCAACATGGTGAAACCCTGTCTCTACTAAAAAAATAAATAAATAAACACAAAAATTAGCATGGCATGGTAGCAGGCACCTGCAATCCCAGCTACTCAGGAGGCTGAGGCATGAGAATCGCTTAAACCCAGCAGGTGGAGGTTACAGTGAGCCAAGATCACGCCACTGTACTTCAGCCTGGGCAACAGAGCAAGACTCTGTCTCAAAAAAAAAATTAAAAATTAAAAAATAAATCCTGTATTCTATGGCTTTCTTTATATTACACAGTCAGCACTATAGGACCTGCTAATGGAATAAAAAGTTAATCCAAATAGAATCCCGGTTTCATACTTACACCTGGGTATGCCATCTGAGTGTCCAGAGTATCTCTCTAATAAAGATCCACAGTGAATATCTGCCTCAGATACTGGGCAGTTTATATTACTACCACGGTGTGAGGTTAGCGCTAGCAATAGTAGTTTTCAGTTGGGCAACTCCTTAAAATTTATAAAATATTTTTTATACATAACCTTATTTTGATATTTCTGCTCACTTGATATTTCTTGCCACCTTGAGAGATGGCAGGGTAGAAATTAATGACCTTGACCGGGCGTGGTGGTTCATGCCTGTAATCTCAGCACTTTGGGAGGCCCAGACAGGAAGACTGCCTGAGTTCAGAAGTTCGAGGCCAGCCTGGGCAACATAGTGAAACTCATCTCTACAAAAAATACAAAAATCACCCAGGCATGGTGGTGCCTGTAGTCCCAGCTACTGGGGAGGCTGAAGTGGAAGGGTGGCTTCAGCCTGGGAGGCAGAGGTTGCAGTGAGCCGAGACTGCACCACTGAACTCCACCCTGGGCAAGAGGCTGGAGTTAATTAATTAATAAGTTAATGTGATTAATTTTATTAATATTTTTAAATTAATAAAAAATATTAACGACCTCTCATACCACAGATAGAAAGTAAATAGCAGAGGCAAGACTTGAATGGAGGACTCTTACCTCCAAGTTCAGTTGTTCAACTGCCCCATCATGCATCACTGCCCCGCTCTTTATCTAAGTCTCCAATCTTGCTAGAAATAGGACCCTCCCTCCAATAGAAATTAATAGTCCAGACATGCCCTTTTCTACTAGGCTTAGTGCCCTGTCTCACACAGTCTTTGAATTAATTCCAAATTTTTTTCTTTTTTTTTGAGATGGAGTTTCCCTCTTGTTGCCCAGGCTGGAGTGCAATGGAATGATCTCAGTTCACTGCAACCTCCGCCTCCAGGGTTCAAGCGATTCTCCTGCCTCAGCCTCCCGAGTAGCTGCGATTACAGGCACCCACCACCATGCCCAGCTAATTTTTTGTATTTTTAACAGAGACGGGATTTCACCATGTTGTCCAGGCTGGTCATGAACTCCTGTCGTTGACCTCAAGTGATTCGCCCACCTCAGCCTCCCACAGACCTGGGATTACAGGCATGAACTACCGCAACCAGCCCTTAAATTGTTTTTTATTAAGATTTCCTGATCAATGTTAAGGCCAATGGTGTTAAGAAATCAAACAAATATTGATTAAAAGTTTATAAATTTTTCGGCTAATTATTAGTGAGTACTTAAATTAGGAAAATGTACAATACTATATCCTATGGTTAATTTTATTTGACTTCAACTTTCCGCTAAACAACACTTTCCAAAATTGTAAAGTATAAATGCTTTGCAAAAGTTTAAAAAACACAGAAAATAATTTCAAAACTCAAAGTTACCATTATTGAAATGCATTTTGCTTTATTTTCACCTAGTCTCTGCATAAATAACTTTTTTCTTTTTTTTTTTCTTTTTTTTTTTTGTGAGACGGAGTCTCTCTCTGTCGCCCAGGCTGGAGTGCAGTGTCCGGATCTCAGCTCACTGCAAGCTCTGCCTCCCGGGTTTACGCGTTCTCCTGCCTCAGCCTCCCGAGTAGCTGGGACTACAAGCGCCCGCCACCTCGCCTGGCTAGTTTTTTGTATTTTTTTTAGTAGAGACGGGGTTTCACCGTGTTAGCCAGGATGGTCTCGATCTCCTGACCTCGTGATCCGCCCGTCTCGGCCTCCCAAAGTGCTGGGATTACAGGCATGCGCCACCACCCTGGCTAATTTTGTATTTTTGTTGTTGTTGTTGTTTTTTTTGAGATGGAGTCTTGCTCTGTCGCCCAGGCTGGAGTGCAGTGGCCGGATCTCAGCTCACTGCAAGCTCCGCCTCCCGGATTCAGGCCATTCTCCTGCCTCAGCCTCCCGAGTAGCTGGGACTACAGGCGCCAGCCACCTCGCCCGGCTACTTTTTTTGTATTTTTTTTAGTAGAGACGGGGTTTCACCGTGTTAGCCAGGATGGTCTTGATCTCCCGACCTCGTGATCCGCCCGTCTTGGCCTCCCAAAGTGCTGGGATTACAGGCTTGAGCCACCGCGCCCGGCCAACCGGCCTGCTTTTTCTTAAACACAATTGAGATTCTGCTTCCACTTAACATTCTGTTCTAGGCATTTGCTTATATCCTCAAAAACTCTAGAGAATATTTTTAAATTGTTGGTATGAATGAAGTATATTGCTACTAATAATGATGACAACAAGAGTAACTAGCAAATTTTTAAATTAGCATCCAGACTTGAATAACGAAAACCAGTTTTTAATTTTTTCAGACAAATGCAAGATTATTATCTGATCATGCCAAACCAACTGCTGAAACGGTAGCACCCGACAACACTGCAATCCCCAATTTAAGGGCTGAAGATGCAGAAAATGAAAAAGAAACAGCAGTATCCCCAGAAGACCATTCCCACCGTAAGGTAAAAGTAACATCATTTATATTAATATAATTTTTTAATTCTCTAAAGGTCTTAGTTTCAAAGCATGGTAAAAGAGATTATGTCATTTATGTCTCAGATTAATTTTTTTAAAACATGATGATCACCTCAACTGCCTCCAATCACTAGAAGAATCATGAGGATTAATGAGTTTTACTACTTGGGCTGAGCTGCTATATACTTGTTTCATTTTATAAAACTAAATTCAGTTTAAACCTGTGGCTGCAGAGTGTGAGGAACATTATAAACATGTTTACATAATAGTGTGTGAAGAAAAAAAATGAATATTAAACATTACCTTAGGCATAAATATGGTTATATTATCATTTGTTTGAAGAATGAACTTTTTTTTCTTTTAAGGCTGAAAAATCATCAGTACTAAAGTCAAAAGAGGAAAGCCATGAACAGTCAGCAGAACAGGGCAAGAGTTCTAGCCAAGAGCTGGGACTGAAGGACCAAGAGGACAGAGATGGTGACTTCAGTGTGAATTTGGAGTATGCACCAACTGAAGGTATATTGGACATAAAAGAAGATATGAGTGAGCCTCAGGAGAAAAAACCCTCAGAGAACACTGACTTTTTGGCTCCTAGTGTTAGTTCCTTCATAGATTCTAACCAACAAGAAAGTATCACAAAGAGAGAGGAAAACCAAGAACAACCTAGAAATTATTCACATCATCAGTTGAACAGGAGCAGTAAACATAGCCAAGACCTAAGGGATCAAGGAAACCAAGAGCAGGACCCAAATATTTCTAATGGAGAAGAGGAAGAAGAAAAAGAGCCAGGTGAAGTTGGTACCCACAATGATAACCAAGAAGGAAAGACAGAATTGCCCAGGGAGGATGCTAACAGCAAGCAGGAGGAAGACAATACCCAATCTGATGATATTTTGGAAGAGTCTGATCAACCAACTCAAGTAAGCAAGATGCAGGAGGATGAATTTGAGCAGGATAACCAAGAACAAGATGATAACTCCAATGCAGAAATGGAAGAGGAAAATGCATCGAACATCAATAAGCACATTCAAGAAACTGAATGGCTGAGTCAAGAGGGTAAAACTGGCCTGGAAGCTATCAGCAACCACAAAGAGATAGATGAAAAGACTGTTTCTGAGGCTTTGCTCATGGAACCTACTGACGATGGTACCACCATGCCCAGAAATCATGGAGCTGATGATGATGGCGGTGATGATGGCGATGATGGCCCCAGACACAGTGCAGGTGATGACTACTTCATCCCAAGCCAGGCCTTTCTGGAGGCCGAGAGAGCTCAATCCATTGCCTATCACCTCAAAATTGAGGAGCAAAGGGAAAAAGCACATGAAAATGAAAATATAGATACCAGTGAGCCTGGAGAGCACCAAGAGGTAAGATTATTTTAAATGGTCCTTGTTCAATAAAGCCAGCATTATCAATAAACAGTCATGACCTTTCTCTGTGCTCTCACAGTGTCCTATATGGACGTCTACTAGTACATTACTAAAATATATTACAATTATTTCTTTTTAGGTCCATTTCTATCATTAGGCTGAGAATGCCTGTTTTATTTGGGTTCCCATAGAAGCAGATCTTGGATTTGAGTGTTGTTTATTTAAGAAGCACAGGGAACAAAGATAGAGTAACACAAGAAGGAAAGGAAGCTAATAAAAGGAACATCATTCAAGCCATGTAAAGACACTTTCTCAGAATTATTCCATTTGGTGACTGAAGGAGCTAGGGCACTTCTTTTGGCTGAGGATTGCTAGGGGGGTATTAATTTCCCAGCATGTCCAGTCTGTCCCTTGAGTGAGTCAGGTCAATTTCCATGATTTTTCAGGCACAGAAATGCAGATATTGGCCATTGAAAGTCCCTGGAACTAGCTGAAATGATAAATTATGACAGATCTGAAGGATGGGAGACACTGAGAGCTGCTGCTCTAATGCCTTGAAAGCAGATGCCATATTGTTTTCGAGTTGAATCACCAGTGTCCAACAAAATGCCTCTGACATAACAAAAGAGCCAACAATGTTTGTTGAATTAGTTATAAAGATTAAGGCCCTACTTTATTAAGCAAACACATACCAAAATGATAATCTGGAAACTACAGCAGGATCGAGGAAGAGAGGAAGCATATTTGGAGCTTTCGTTCAAAATCCTGGCAGCCACCCACCAGCAGGACTTGGCACAGATTTTGGTGCACAAAGTCAATGGTAACCTCAATTACTGAGAACTCTGCTGCCACTCTAACGTAGAAGTTTTCTTACACCTTAAAAGCCTGGTAAGAAAGCTTTACCAACAAATTCAGAGAGATTTCCAATGTAACTCTGGCTTAACTAAAAAATCACAAGATAATACTACATTTCTAGTGTTTTCTCAAATCCAAAGAGGAGACTCCAAGTCTTATTGAGTAATACCCAGAGATACCGCACTACGTCTTGCTGATAAAGATAGAAATGGGTCCTGTACTCCAAGGGTTCCTGTCTACCTCTACAGTTGTGACTGATTTCCTTTCTTTTTTCTTTTTTTCTTTTTTCTTTTATTTTTTTTGAGACGGAGTCTCACTCCTTCACCCAGGCTGGAGTGCAGTGGTGCAATCTCGGCTCACTGCAACTTCTGCTTCCCAGGTTCAAGCAATTATCCTGTCTCAGCCTCCCAAGTAGGTGGAACTATAGGCGCCTGCCACCACGCCCAGCTAATTTTTGTATTTTTAGTAGAGATGGAGTTTCACCTTGTTGGTCAGGCTAGTCACAAACTCCTGACCTCAGGTGATCCACCCACCTCAGCTTCCCAAAGTGCTGGGATTATAGGCTCCATTTCTTTCCTTTTTTACTGTTTTGTTTTGTTTTTAGAGACGAAGTCTTGCTCTGTCTCCTAGGCTGGAGTGCAGTGATGCAATCACAGCTTCCTGCAGCCTCAATCTCCTGGGCTCTAGTAGTCCTCCCACCTTAGCCTCTTGAATAACTGGGACCACAGGCACGCACCATCACACCCAGCTAGTTTTTTTTTTCTTTTTTTTTTTTTTGGTAGAGATGGAGTTTCCCTATGTTGCCAGGCTGGTCTTAAACTCCTGGGCTTGAAGTGATCCTTCCACTCTGGCCTCCCAAAGTGCTGGGATTACACACATGAGCCACCGCACCCAGCCTGGTTTCCCTTTCTGAGATTTGAAATGATTTGAGCATGAAAAATACTCTGTGAAAGTATGCACAGTGGGAATATAAATTAAGTAATGGCTCTCTTCTTAATAGATTTTAACTTTTGCTCTTGTTATTCTAAAGGCCAAGAAAGCAGAGAACTCATCAAATGATGAGGAAACGTCAAGTGAAGGCAACATGAGGGTGCATGGTGTGGGTGAGTATGCACCAAGCAAGCTGTTTGTGACTATATCAAGGAAGAAATGGAATCTGCCACTTTGGGCTTGTCCCTCCATCCTTTGTGACTACTGCACAGAATTTTTTCTCTCCCCAACCCTCTCCAAGGAAATGCTCCCATAAATTGTTGACATTTTCTTGTACATACTTCATATACAACTATGGGTAAATGTGTTTACAAACTGGAAGCCCTGTTTAGATATTAGTGAAAAGGCTAGAGTTCTTCTTCCTTAAATCCTTTTGCTTCTGAAAAGAATTAATTCTACCTTATTTATTCTCAAATCTGTCACTTGCTTGTGAATTTATATCCCATACATGATAAAGGATCTAATTCCTCCCCCTATCACAAACATTTTGAATTTCAGCCTTATTTCACTTCTGACCAGTTTGCACAACATTGCACTAAGAACTTCATACTATGACCATCTCAGGCATAGAAGAGCTGTCTGTTCTTTGCACATCTCCAATCCAAACTGCTGCAAAAGGAAATCTAGATTATCATGTAAAGTAGTCTGTAAAATTATCATGTAAAATAGAAGGTTCCATCTGGAAATTAACACATCAATTAAAGAGGATTCCAATGTCTTCTCACTTCCAAATTTGCAAATTTCAAGGACTTCAAAATTTCCCCCTCGTTAGTGAAAATGAAACTAGTTGAGTAAATTTGTATTTACATACTCAATTTAACTTTGTCCCTGTTTCCTGTCTAATCTTTTCTACTAGATTCTTGCATGAGCTTCCAGTGTAAAAGAGGCCACATCTGTAAGGTAGACCAACAGGGAAAACCTCACTGTGTCTGCCAGGATCCAGTGACTTGTCCTCCAACAAAACTCCTTGACCAAGTAAGTATTCTGCAAAATAGTCTTTAAGTGGCTCCAAAAGGTTAGTGAATGAAATAAAAATATTTGCAATTGAAATATTTGCTTAAAAAGGGTACATAGGTTATCATCTAATATTTGGAACATCTGCAGTTTTCATTCTACTGAGCTTACCTAGAGCTAAATTGTCATCACCGTTAGTACAGTTTAGTCAATTTTTTTGATGCCAAATGGAACAATTATGATTTTAAAAGTCTCACCTACCTGACCACATCTTTGACACAGCACTGTTAACAGCATATGAGCTTTAAGGAGCAGAGTGTCTCCTGAGCATTTGGCTCTATCAGCTTTTACTCCTGCTTATCTTCCATAGGTTTGTGGCACTGACAATCAGACCTATGCCAGTTCCTGTCATCTATTCGCTACTAAATGCAGACTGGAGGGGACCAAAAAGGGGCATCAACTCCAGCTGGATTATTTTGGAGCCTGCAAATGTAAGATTATGACCCTCCTGTCAACCACAATCTCTGAGAGGGTTTGGGGTGAATCTGGACATGCCTGAATTATCTATATGCAAACAGGGAAAAGCTAATGTAGTTCTGGACACAAAAATCATCAACTGGGGAAACTTAAAAAATAAGAACTCTCTGGCCTTAACCATAGGAGATTCTGATTTAACTGAACTAGGTTGGAACCCTGACATTTTTTTTTATCATTATTATTTGTTTTTAAAGTAACCTAGACAATTCTAATGTGCAGCCAGGGCTCAGAACCACTATGATAATGTTATCCGCTTAATCATAGAGTTGAATCACTGGAATTTTGCTACATTATTTGCCCTCTTCCCAATTTAAGTTAAGCCTTTGCCAAGAAGTTTTCCGACAACACATTCTTCCAAAAGTTTTTTAAGGCTGTCTTCCTTCCCCAGGATGCTCTCAATTGTGTTTGGCTCCCCTTACCACTAAGTGATTCTCCACATTAGCAATGCTCACTAATATTTCTGGGTCTCCTCCCCTTCCAGACACAGGAGAGGATGAAATATGTCAGCCTCCTGGACGTTAGGTATGACCACATATCTTGCTTTGTCCAATGAAATGTGAAAAAAAAAAAATCATCTGTGTGAGTTCTGTGCAGAAGCATTGAAGAGCTGGGGTATGGCTCTGCATCCTCTGCTCCTTTGCCACCACAAACTCTCTTTGAGATAGTGGCCTCAAAAAATGGCAGCGTCATTGGTGGCTGGCAAGATGGCCAAATAGGGACTGCTCTGGTCTGCAGCTTCCAGTGAGATCAACACAGGAGGGCGATTTCTGCATTTCCAACTGAGGTACCCAGCTCATTGGGACTGGTTAGACAGTGGGTGCAGCTCACGGAGGAGGAGCCAAAGCAGGGTGGGGTGTTGCCTCACCCAGGAAGTGCAAGGGGTCGGGGAACTCCCTCCCCTAGCCAAGGGAAGATGTGAGGGACTGTGCTGTGAAGGACGGTGCATTCTGGACCAGATACTAGGCTTTTCCCACAGTCTTCGCAATCCACAGACCAGGAGATTCCCTAGGGTGCCAACACCACCAGGATGCTGGGTTTCAAACACAACACTGGGCCACCGTTTGGGCAGACACCGAGCTAGCTGCAGGAGTTTATTTTTTTTTTCATACCCCAGTGGCACCTGGAATGCCAGCAAGACAGAACTGTTCACGTCCCTGGAAATGTGACTGAAGCCAGGGCGGCAAATGGTCTAGCTCAGTGGATCCTACCCCCATGGAGCCCAGCAAGCTAAGATTCACTGGCTTGAAATTCTCGCTCCTAGCACAGCATTCTGAAATAGACCTGGGATGCTTGAGTTTGGTTGAGGGAGGGGCATCTGCCATTACTGAGGCTTGAGTTGGCGGTTTTCCCCTCACAGTGTAAACAAAGCCGCTAGGAAGTTCGGACTGGGTGGAGCCCACCACAGCACCGTAAAGCCACTGTAGCTAGACCGCCTCTCTAGATTCTTCCTCTCTGGGAAGGGCATCTCTGAAAGTAAGGCAGCAGCTCCAGTCAGGGGCTTATGGATAAAGTTCCCATCTCCTTGGGACAGAGCGCCTGGGGGAAGGGGTGGCTGTGGGCGCAGCTTCAGCACACTTAAACATTCCTGCTTGCCCACTCTGAAGAGAGCAGCAGATCTCCCAGCACAGCACTTGAGCTTTGCTAAGGGACAGACTGCCTCCTCAGGTGGGTCCCTGACCACCATGCCTCCTGACTGGGAGAAACCTCCAAGCAGGGGTCAACAGACATCTCATACAGGAGCACTCCAGCTGGCATCTGGCAGGTACCCCTCTGGGACGAAACTTCCAGAGGAAGGAACAGGCAGCAATGTTTGCTGTTCTGCAGCCTCTGCTGGTGATATCCAGGCAAACAAGGTCTAGAATGGACCTTGAGTGAACTCCAGTAGACCTGCAGCAGAGGGGCCTGTTAGAAGGAAAACTAATGAACAGAAAAGAATAGCATCAACCTCAACAAAAAAGATATCTACACAAATACCCCATCTGAAAGTCACTAACATCAAAGACCAAAGGCAGAAAATCCACGAAGATGAGGAAAAACCAGCACAAAAACCCTGCAAATTCCAAAAATGGGAATGCCTCTTCTCCTCCAAAGGATCACAACTCCTTGCCAGCATGGGAACAAAAGTGGATGGAGAATTAGTTTGAGGAATTGACAGAAGTAGACATCAGAACGTGGGTAATAACAAACTCTTCTGAGCTAAAGGAGCATGTTATAACCCAATGCAAGGAAGCTAAGAACCTTGAAAAAAGTTTAGAGGAATTGCTAACTAGAATAACTAATTTAGAGAATAACATAAATGACCTGATGGAGCTGGAAAATACAGCACGAGAACTTTGTGAAGCATACACAAGTATCAATAGCCAAATCAATTAAGCAGAAGAAAGGATGTCAGAAATTGAAGATCAACTTAATGAAATAAAGCATGAAGACAAGATTAGAGAAAAAAGAATGAAAAGGAACGAACAAAGCCTCCAAGAAATATGGGAGTATGGGAAAAGACCAAATCTCCGTTTGATTGGTGTACCTGAAAGTAATGAGAAGAATGGAACCAAGTTGGAAAACCCTCTTCAGGATATTATCCAGGAGAACTTCCCCAACCTAGCAAGACAGACCAACATTGAAATTCAGGAAATACAGAGAACACCACAAAGATAATCCTCAAGAAGAGCAACTCGGCCGGGCGCGGTGGCTCAAGCCTGTAATCCCAGCACTTTGGGAGGCCGAGACGGGCGGATCACGAGGTCAGGAGATCGAGACCATCCTGGCTAACAGGGTGAAACCCCGTCTCTATTAAGAAATACAAAAAACTAGCCGGGCGAGGTGGCGGGCGCCTGTAGTCCCAGCTACTCGGGAGGCTGAGGCCGGAGAATGGCGTGAACCCGGGAGGCGGAGCTTGCAGTGAGCTGAGATCCGGCCACTGCACTCCAGCCTGGGCGACAGAGCGAGACTCCGTCTCAAAAAAAAAAAGAAGAGCAACTCCAAGACACATAATCGTCAGATTCACCAAGGTTGAAATGAAGGAAAAAATGTTAAGGGCAGCTAGACAGAAAGGTCAGAATACCCACAAAGGGAAGCCCATCAGACTAACAGTGGAACTCTCTGCAGAAACCCTACAAGCAAGAAGAGAGTGGGGGCCAATATTCAACATGCTTAAAGAATTTTAAACCTAGAATTTCATAACCAGTCAAACTAAGCTTCATAAGTGAAGGAGAAATAAAATCCTTTACAGATAAGCAAATGCTGAGAGATTTTTTCACCACCAGGCCTGCTTTACAACAGCTCCTGAAGGAACCACTGAATATGAAGAGGGAAAGCCAGTACCAGCCACTGCAAAAACATACCAAATTGTAAAGACCATTGACACTATGAAGAAATTGCATCAACTAACGGGCAAAATAACCAGCTAGCATCATAATGACAGGATTAAATTCACACATAACAATATTAATTTTAAATGTAAACAGGCTAAATGCCCAAATTAAAAGACACAGACTGGCAAATTGGATAAAGAGTCAAAAGTGCTGTATTAAGGAGACCCAGCTCATGTGCAAAGACACACATTGGCTCAAAGTAAAAGGATGGAGGACTATTTACCAAGAATTGGAAAGCAAAAAAAAAAAAAAAAGCAGGAGTTGTAATCCTAGCTTCTGATAGAATAGGCTTTAAACTAACAAAGACCAAAAAAGACAAAGAAGGGCATTACATAATGGTAAAGGGATCAATTCATCAAGAAGAGCTAACTATCCTAAATATATATGCACCCAATATAGGAGCACCCAGATACACAAAGCAAGTTCTTAGAGACCTTAGACTCCCACACAATAATAGTGGGAGACTTTAATACTCCACTGTAAAATATTAGACAGATCAACAAGACAGAAATTAACAAGTATATTCAGGACTTGAACTTAGCTCTGGACTAAGCAGACCTAATAGACATCTACAGAACTCTCCACCCCAAATCAACAGAATATACATTCTTCTCAGCACCACATTGTACTTATTCTAAAATTAACCAAATAATTGAAAGTAAAAACTCCTCAGCAAATGCAAAAGAGTAGAAATCATAACAGTCTCTCAGACCACACTGCAATCAAATTAGAACTCAGGATTAAGAAACTCACTCAAAACCGCACAACTACATGTTAACTGAACAACCTGCTCCTGAATGACTACTGGGTAAATAACCAAATTAAGGCAGAAATAAGGAAGTTCCTTGAAACCAATGAGAATGAAGACACAATGTGCCAGAATCTCTGGGACACAGCTAAAGCAGCGTTTAGAGGGAAATTTATACCACTAAATGCCCATAGGAGAAAGCAGGAAAGATCTAAAATTGACACCCTAGCATCACAATTAAAACAACTAGAGAAGCAAGAGCAAACAAATTCAAAAGCTAGCAGAAGACAAGAAATAACAATGATCAGAGCATAACTGAAGGAGATAGAGACACGAAAAACCCTTCAAAAAAATCAATGAATCTAGGAGCTGGTTTTTTGAAAAGATTAACAAAATGGATAGACTGCTAGCCAGACTAATACAGAAGAAAAGAGAGAAGAATCAAATAGATACAATAAAAAATGATACAGGGGATATCACCACTGATCCCACAGAAATACAAACTACCATCAGAAAATACTATAAACACCTCCACACAAATAAACTAGAAAATCTAGAAGAAATAGATAAATTACTGGACACATATACCCTCCCAAGACTAAACCAGGAAGAAGTTGAATCCCTGAATAGACCAATAACAAGTTCTGAAATTGAGGCAGTAATTAATAGTCTACCAATCAAAAAAAGCCAAGGGTCAGAAAGATTCACAGCTGAATTCTACCAGAGGTACAAAGAGGAGCTGGTACCATTCCTTCTGAAACTATTCCAAACAATAGAAAAACAGGGAATCCTCCCTATTTCATTTTATGAGTCCAGCATCATCCTGATACCAAAACCTGACAGTGACACAATGAAAAAAGAAAATTTCAGGCCAATATCCCTGATGAACATCGATGCGAAAATCCTCAATAAAATATTGATAAACCAAATCCAGGAGCACATAAAAAAGCTTATCTACCACAATCAAGTCACCTTCATCCCTGGGATGCAAGGATGGTTCAACATATGCAAATCAATAAATGTAACCCATCACATAAACAGAACTAATGACAAAAACCACACAATTATCTCAATAGATGCAGAAAAGGTCTTCAACAAAATTCAACACCCCTTCATGCTAAAAACTCTCAATAAACTAGGTATTGATGGAACATATCTCAAAATAATAACAGCTATTTATGACAAACCCATAGCCAATATCATACTGAATGGGCAGAAGCTGGAAGCATTCCCTTTAAAAACCAGCACAAGACAAGGATGCCCTCTCTCACCACTCCTATTCAACATAGTATTGGAAGTTTTGGCCAGGGCAGTGAGGCAAGAGAAAGAAATCAAGGGTATTCAAATAGGAAGAGAGGAAGTTGAATTATCTCTGTTTGCAGATGACATAATTGTATATTTAGAAAACCCCATCATCTCAGGCCAAAATCTCCTCAAGCTGATAAGCAACTTCAGCAAAGTCTCAGGATACAAAATCAATGTGCAAAAATCACAAGCATTCCTATATACCAGTAATAGACAAGCAGAGAGCCAAGTCATAAGTGAACGCCCATTCACAATTGCTACAAAGAGAATAAAATACCTAGGAATACAACTTACAACGGATGTGAAAGACCTCTTCAAGGAGAACTACAAAGCACTGCTGAAGGAAATAAGAGAGGACACAAACAAATGGAAAAATATCCATGAGCATGGATAGGAAGAATCAATATCATGAAAATGGTTCTACTGACCAAAGTAATTTATAGATTCAATCCTATCCCCATCAAGCTATCACTGACTTTCTTCACAGAATTAGAAAAAACTACTTTAAAGTTCATATGGAACCAAAAAAGAGCCCATATATCCAAGACAATCCTAAGCAAAAAGAACAAAGCTGGAGGCATCACACTACCTAACTTAAAACTATACTACAAGGCTACAGTAACCAAAACAGCATGGTAATGGTATCAAAACAGATATATAGACCAATGGAACAGAACAGAGGCCGCAGAAATAATGCCACACATCTACAAACATCTAATATTTGACAAACCTGACAAAAACAAGCAATGGGGAAAGGATTCCCTATTTAATAAATGGTGTTGGGAAAACTGGCTAGCCATATGCAGAAAACTGAAACTGGCCCCCTTCCATACACTTCATACAAAAATTAACTCAAGATGGATTAAAGACTTAAACATAAGACCTAAAACCATAAAAACCCTAGAAGAAAACTTAGGCAATACCATTCAGGACATAGGCTTGGGCAAAGACTTCATGACTAAAATACCAAAAGCAATGACAACAAAAGCCAAAATTGACTAATGGGATCTAACTAAACTAAAGAGCTTCTGCACAGCAAAAGAAACTATCATCAGAGTAAACAGGCAACCTACAGAATGGGAGAAAATTTTTGCAATCTTCCATCTAACTAAGGGCTTATATCCAGAATCTACAAGGAACTAATATAAATTTACAAGAAAAAAACAACCACATCAAAAAGTGGGTGAAGGATATGAACAGACACTTCTCAAAAGAAGACATTTATGTGGCCAACAAACATATGAAAAAAAGTTCATCATCAGTGGTCATTAGAGAAATGCAAATCAAAACCACAATGAGATACCATCTCACACCAGTTAGAATGGCAACCATTAAAAAGTCAGGAAACAACAGATACTGGAGAGGATGTGGAGAAATAGGAACACTTTTATACTGTTGGTGGGAGTAAATTAGTTCAACCATTGTAGAAGACAGTGTAGCAATTCCTCAAGGATCTAGAACTAGAAATACCATTTGATACAGCAATCCCATTACTGGGTATATACCCAAAGGATTATAAATCATTCTACTATAAAGACGCATTCACACATATGTTTATTATAGCACTGTTCACAATAGCAAAGACTTGAAACCAACCCAAATGCCCATCAATGATAGACTGGATAAAGAAAATGTGACACATATACACCATGGAATACTATGCAGCCATAAAAAAGGATGAGTTCATGTCCTTTGCAGGGACATACATGAAGCCGGAAACCATCATTCTCAGCAAACTAGCACAGGAACAGAAAACCAAACACCACATGTTCTCACTCATAAGTAGGAGCTGAACCATGAGAACACATGGACACAGGGAGGGGAACATCATACACCAGGGCCTGTCAGGGGCTGGGGGACTAGGGGAGGGATAGCATTAGGAGAAATACCTAATGTAGATGATGGGTTGACAGGTACAGCAAACCACCATGGCACGTGTATACTTATGTAACAAACCTGCACGTTCTGCACATGTATCTCATAACTTAAAGTGTAATTAAAAAAAAAAAAAAAATGGCAGTCATCCTGAGCTCTGGGGAGACTGCAATGAGCAGAGAGCCCTCCTGCTAACTTGTGTTGGACTTGTAGCAGTATTGCAAAATTGACTTTTGTTTCTTTAAGTCACTGAGATTTAGCATTATTTCTTACCATAGTATCAGCTAATATCTACCTTTTCCTCTATTCAATAGCGCTTGTGCCCTCCACCTACAAATTTCAACTCTGATTCTACAGCAGTGGTTCTGGGGCCTAGCTGCACATCCAAATAGATTTTGGAGTTTTAAAAACATCCTGATGCCCAAACTTCACACCAGACCAGTCACATCAGAATTTACTTGATTGGAAGCTGGCATTTGGTATGTTTTATAAAACCCCAGGCAATTCTGTTGTGCTGCTGCCAGGGCTAAGGACCACTGTCATAATAATGGGGCCCTGAGAAAGCTCTGTCAGTTGCCAGAAGTTAAGCTTCCTATTATAAGGATTTGCCACAGTACACGAATAAGCCCAAAGATTACAGTACATTTTCTGCTTGTAACAGCTATTCCTACTTGTACGGACTTTGAAGTGACTCAGTTTCCTCTACGGATGAGAGACTGGCTCAAGAATATCCTCATGCAGCTTTATGAAGCCAACTCTGAACACGCTGGCTATCTAAATGAGAAGCAGAGAAATAAAGTAAGTTATCCACAGATTAGCTTCTTCAATGTCTGTCTACAGGGCATGAGGAAGAAAGACATGGTGGGGGGCTACCTACCTCTGCATACTGGCAAAAGCCCACTATGCTTTTCCATGCCTGGTTAGCCCATGTGGCTTAACAGAATAATAGATATCACCATTCATGCCGCAAGGTTTCGGACACCACCAAACCGCCCCATTCTCCCCCATGGTCAGTGGCCTGAATTAGGGCTCTTCAATTCATACCTAGAGCAAGCTCTGGTTGAGCACAGTTAAGATAAATTTAGCATTGATATAGTCAGTGAAACATCTTATTTAAATCTAAGCATTTGTTTTGCTCTCATAGGCCAGACATAGATGTATGATATAAAGTAATCCATTACTCAAAATATCAGTAATATATTAAGATTAAAAAGCATTGATTCCAGAAGCTTCCAGAGAAAATTCATTCACGAGATAGTTACCGAGTGCATCCTGGGTGCCAGAAATTAACCTAAATACTGGAGATACAGCAATGAAAAGAAAATCTCTGCCTTCATGAGTTTACATTCTGGGTGAAGAGACAGACTCTAAATAAATAAGTGTGTGTGTGTGTGTGTGTGTATGTATGTGATGTATGTATATGCATATATTTATATATGTATAATTTGTATATATACATGTATACGCATATGTGTATATATGCATATATGCGTATACATGTATATATGCTTATATGTGTGTATATGCATATATGTGTATATATGCATATGCACATATATGCAATTGTATGTAGTAAAATGAGCAATTATGCAAATATAACCAAATCAGCAAATATATGTATAAGTATGTCAGTTGGGATTAAACATGGTGCGAAAATAAATAAAACAGGAAGAAGGGTGTGCATTAACTGTGTCAGATGCTGTTTATAGGTTGTGAGTTGAGGACTGAGAATTGGCCAGAGATTTAGCATGTCAAGGTCATAGTTGACCTTGATAGGAGCTGTTCCTGGGGTGGGAGCATGTTTCAGGAAGGAAGCTCCAGTGGAGAGAGTTCAACAGAGACTAGGAGGAAGGATGTGGATGCAGCAAGTATAGACAATCCTTTCAAGGAGTTTTGCTATAAAGAGATAAAGAGAAATGGGGTGGCAGCTGGAGGGGAAAGTGAGTTCAAGAGTCCCCCCTAGCAGTGGGAGATGGTAGAGGATGTTTGTATGCTTCTGGAAATAACCCAGTCAAGAAGGAAATATTAGTGGGGAGCAGAGAATGCACACAACTGCCGGGGGCATTCTTCAATACGTGTCCCAGCCAGATGAGAGGGGCTGGACTTAGATTAGGAGCACAGGAAGGTCACAGGTAGGAAAGCTGTGGTTCTGGGAGCAGGTGGAGGTTCTGTTTGCTTCCAATTACTCAGTGAAATAAGAGGCAACATCAGAAGCTGAGAGTTTCACATGCGCTGCTCAAGAATAATTTCTAGCCTCCGTCTTGAATACATTGTCACAGAGAGCCTTGAGGATATTAGCTATGAAACAGGGAAATTTCAATGGGGCTGGCCAAGCAGTAACACACCAGGCCGAAAGCGAGACTAAGTGGGCACTGGATGGATGACCTAGAAGACTAAGAATGGACTCTGCCATCAGAAGGAGCAGCACTTTTCATTAACTAATCAAAAATTTTCCCTCAGTCAATTCAGCCCTTTTCATTAAAACCTCATAGTTTAAAAAAAAAAAAAAAAAAAAAAAAAGGTAGTGAACATTAATTACTTGTTACAAGAAAGAGGCAAAATATACTTAAAATATTTAAAAGTTTAAAAAAGATTTAAATTTCTTCTAAAAACCAG
This sequence comes from Papio anubis, assembly GCF_008728515.1. NCBI lineage: Eukaryota > Metazoa > Chordata > Mammalia > Primates > Cercopithecidae > Papio > Papio anubis. Next base: position 131,497,941 of record NC_044978.1, on the reverse strand, counting down.
AGGTTTCTTCCATCAGGTGCTATTCTGTGTAGGCATGAGAAAGGCCTATAGTATTGATTGGAAGGAATTTCATTTGGTTGCACATGATGTCCTGAGCTTGTTTTCCTCTATCATGTTACTGTCACTCTTCAAGTAAAGTTTAGCAAGTGACGAGTCCATTACATTTGTCTGATTCTCTGACAGTCTTCTGCCTTCTTAACCCCAGGTCAAGAAAATTTACCTGGATGAAAAGAGGCTCTTGGCTGGGGACCATCCCATTGACCTTCTCTTAAGGGACTTTAAGAAAAACTACCACATGTATGTGTATCCTGTGCACTGGCAGTTTAGTGAACTTGATCAACACCCTATGGATAGGTAAGAACTCTTTACCTTTCCATTTCTAGATTTATCTCTCTGATGAAATATCTACATATCTATGCAGAAGGAAAATCTAGATTTAGGACATTTCCCAGTTCCATTTTAGAATACTGAAATGCCTGGTTAGGAGTCTAAACACAAAGCTGCTGTGTGTGATGTACCTTAGAACTTAAAGTATAATCATAAAAAAAAAGTCTGGAACTTGATAGAGCTTATGTTGATAAAGTTTATGTTTTATAATTTTATCTTTTAATTCCATTTGTCAGTGAAATTTTTGAAGTCCCCTTATCACAATTATCAAAGCTATGTAATATTCATTAAAAAAAAAAAAAAAAGCTGCCGCGAAGATAGCAGAATATGGCTACACCATAGCTCCTAAGTTTACATGTTAAGGTCCAGCTTCCCACAGAGACTCCTCCGACTTTCTCATTCTTGATCCTAAATTCCCAAGACTGGCCCAATGTGGGTCAAGTGACTACATCTAAAACAATCAGGTACGGTCAGTAGATGAGAACCAGGTTGTACCAACATGATTGCTGGGTACACCCCTGTAGATTTAGGGTAGGAAAAGGACAGTTCCTGTGAAGACAGAAACCTCGTGAATCGACATCCCAAAAGCTGTCAAACTTACCCACAAATCGTTTATTTCATTGGCAGTTTTTATCGGTATTCTGTTTATTTCACATATACAGCAACCTTATGGGAGAAGAATGTCCTTGGTGAGCCTGAGAGTTAAATCTTCATGCACAAGCTACTCAGTTAATAGGATGCCATGTATTTCATTGCAGAGTCCTGACACATTCCGAACTTGCTCCTCTGCGAGCATCTCTGGTGCCCATGGAACACTGCATAACCCGTTTCTTTGAGGAGTGTGACCCCAACAAGGATAAACATATCACCCTGAAGGAGTGGGGCCACTGCTTTGGAATTAAAGAAGGTAAATTCATCACCAGCCAAAGAAGAGGGATGTCTTCTTCCCCAGACAAGCCCTAAGCCCCCGCATGCTTCAAAGAGAGGTCCTGCCACATGTTCAAATTGGAAGCTAGAAACAAAAAGGTAGCAGTTTCCCAGATAGGACTTCCTTGGTGCATATGCTGTCATTACAAAGTCACTTCTTACTACCTTTATAGCACTGTTTTCAAAGGGTAGCAAGGGTGAACATGCATTGAGGTCTCAACAGTCAGCTAAGCGTAAAAAGACATGTGAATCCAGAGTTGGGTCAAATCTCAGCAGGCTTTGTGTCCTTCCTTATTTAATATCCTACCTTAACCTGGGCCTTGGGCCCAACTTTTCAAAATTACATGTAAAGAATAAATAAACAAGCCCATTTCTGACAATGGGAGATGTCAGAACATCTCAGAATCTATTACCAACACACTGAAGACTGGATTTTACATCACAAGTAGTGCCAGGATAATCCTTTAACCCAAAACTCACCCATGGCTTCATCCTCAATGAATGGGAACTGAGCATTCTTTCTTTACTCCTGCAGTGGAGGAAATTAAATTTAGACACTTATTTTGCTGGGTTATGTCTTAATATGTTTCCTTTTCTTTCCTTAAGTTAGACTTGACTTTTATGAGCAGGTATGTTTTCAATAATTAAGATATGAAAGGCTGGGCACGGTGGCTCATGCCTGTAATCCCAGCACTTTGGGAGGCCGAGGTGGGTGGATCACCTGAGGTCAGGAGTTAGAGACTAGCATGGCCAACATGGTGAAACTCTGCTTCTACCAAAAATACAAAAAGTAGGTGGGCTTGGTGGCACGTGCCTGTAATCCCAGCTACTCGGGAGGCTGAGGCAGGAGAATTGCTTGAACCCGGGAGGCAGAGGTTGCAGTGAGCCAAGATCGCACCACTGCACTCCAGCCTGGGTGACAGACAGAGTGAGACTCGGTCTCAAAAAAAAAGAAAGATATTCAAACAATGAGCATTCAAATCTACTTGCAATTCTCACCACACACACACAAAAACGATAGTATGTGAGGTAACGCATTCGTTAATCAGATCAATTTAGCCATTCCACAATGTATATATATTTTAAAAGGTCATGTTTTACATGATAAATACATACCATGTTTATTTGTCAGTTAAAATAAATAAATAAGAAAAATACCATTCACAGAACATAAATTAACAGTGAACATCAAATCTCTGAAACAGAGATTTCATTCATGTTTACAATATACCATCGGGATAAACATGCAGCTAGGCCGATAAAGAAAGTCAGTTCATCAAACGTTGGAAGTTCCCAAAAAGAAATAACTTGCGCAAACTTCATTTTTAAAATATTCCCCATATATATGTAGAATGCCTTGAAATTAGAGAGGAAGAGGTGAAAGTATGAAGATTTATAGGTAAGCAGAGAGGGTCAGTCCTTCTCCTTGCAATATCATTCTGTGAAATAAACATTCTGTGAAAGGATGTATATTTTTGTAAGTACCTAGTTCTGTGTATTAGTTGTCTATGCTGCATAGTGAATCACCCCACAACTTAACAGGTTAAATTCTTTCTCACGGTTTCCAAGGGTCAGAAATCTCACAGTAACCAACCTGGATGGCTCTGGATTAGGATCTCTCATTAGGTTGTGGTCAAGGGGTCATGCAGTGCGGCAGTTATCTGATGGCTTGACTGTGGCTAAGGGTCTACTTCTAAGCTCACTCCCATGGCTCTTTGCAGGAGCCTTCAGTATCCCATCATGTAGGCCTCTCGTCCACAGGGCTGCCCACAGCATGGTGTCTGGTTTCCTCCAGAGTGAGTGACCAGGCAGAAAGAGAAAGCCGAGACTGAGGCCCCAAAGTCTTTTGTAACCTAATCTCAGAAGTTATATATCATGACTTCTGCCTCATTTTATTGGTCACACTGACCAATCCTGTTACAGCAGGAGGAGGAGAAGGAGACCACACGGGGTTGGGTGTCAATTGTCTTTCTAACATCTATGATACACGCAGAGTACTTATAAAAATTCAAATATATCCCTCTGTCCTGCCCTGCCCTGCCCCACTATTATCTAGAGGGGAAAACTCGGCTGGAATAGGATGTATTTATGGATGCCTGTTTATATGACATGTGATTTTAAACGACTGATAAAAAGGCAAATTTAAACAGGCCATTTTACTTAAGAAAACCAGTTGCATCTCATTCTTCCTTTTGCAAAGCTTCTGGCAGCTCTTCAGTGTGTAAGCTCACCCAGGCTCCGCTGGGCGGTTGTCTGGGAGGAGCAGGAAGGACTTAAAGTCCAGTCATTTACAAAGCTGTTAATGATCTTGTTTGTGCACTGTGGTTTGGCTATCATTGCCTTATTTTGAAGAAGGGAAAAAATTATCACATAATAAACCAATAAAGCAGATATTAAATATTCAGTCAGAACACGTAAACAAGTTATTGCTTTGGAATGTAGCTAAAGAAAAAAAAAATTTATTTGTAAGTATACCCTTCTTTCCTTCAAGGCTGAGAAATCCACAGAAGGAGAAGATAGAGTTTAGCCAATGTTTTCCTGAATTTTAACTGCCTGTGATAGATGTACCCATATATATATTCCTCACATAGCTGTTATTAACTAGCTATGTGAATTAGGGCGTGTTGCTTATCCTCAGTGAGTCTCATTTTCCTTATCTGTAAAAATGGGGTTCAAATAACAGGTGCAGGAGTCCTCATTTATTTTGCGCCCATGCATACCATGCATTGACACATATCCATGCTAATCGTCAGAAAACCTTCCAAGTGAGACTAACAGGGTAAACAACTCAGATGAACGCAAGTTCCCCAAAGCCATTTAAAGACATTATCCTAAGAGTACTGGGGGATCACCAAAGTGTTTCCAACAAGTCAGTGATTTCCCTGGGTTTGTATTTAAGACGGATTCCCCTGGTTACATTGTGGCAGAGCCAAAGAACTGTTGAGAGAATATTGTGGTAAACCCAGGCAAGAGCTGATGAGAACTTGAAGTAGAGGAGTGATCAAAAGCCGGGGGGGGGGGGGGGGGGGGGGGGGGGGGCGGGGGGAGGAGACAGAGAAGTAAACATATTCAAGATATATTTTTAAATGTAAGCATACTGAAATGTCTATCATGTGGAAATAAGACAATATTTGATAGGAAATATGTGGTAGCAGAGAGCAGAGAGGTGAGAGACTGAAAAGTACAATGCCTAGGTCCCTGGCTTAGAGCAGGCAGGGTAAATAGAGGTAAATAGAGGCACCTTCTACTGAGAAAACACAAGAACAGAAGTGGATTTGGAGTAAATGACAAATTCCATTTTAGATACTTTGAATCCTAAAGTATTAGGTTGTCTCCTAAGTGTTAGTTTCATGCAAAAGTAATTATAGTTTGGCCATTATCTCTACCACTCCATCAAAACTACCATTATCCCTACCATGCCCAACACTGATGGGCACCTACATTGATTTTGTCTTTGCTATTGTGAATAGTGCTGCAATGAGCATGTGAGTTCATGTGTCTTTTTGGTAAAATGATTTTTTTATAAATATACCCAGTAATTGGATTGCTGGGTTGAATAGCAGTTCTGTTTTAAGTTCTTTGAGAAATCTCCAAACGGCTTTCCACAGTGGCTCAACTAATTTACATTACCAGCATCTAAGCATTCCTTTTTCTCTGCGGCTTCACCAGCATGTTGTTTTTAGACTTTTAAATTATAGCCATTCTGACTGCTGTGAACTGGCATCTCATTGTGAGATGGTTTTGATTAAAATTTTCCTGATTATTAGTAACGTGGAACTTTATATATATTTGTTGGCTGCTTATACATCAAGACAGGGTTTTGGAACTGAAATGCATGTTTGAGGATTATAAGCATACAAAGAATAATTGACACCGGGGAAGGGAATTAATTCTCCCAAGGAAAACACATTGACTTACGTGAAAAGGGGTCTAGGATTGAACACCATGCTGAGAAAAACATCTAGATGATGGATGGGGAGGAAGAAAGAATTCAGTAAGGACATTGAAGTTTCTCCTGAAATGAAGGAAGAAAACCAGGATAGTGCCATGCAAAGGAGGTGTTTCAAAGAGGAGGAAGAGATTGGCAGTGCCAAATGCGACTGAGATGTCAAAGAAGATGAAAGAAATAAAGATATCCTGGGTGGCCTTGGTTAGAGTAGTTTTGGTGGAATGGTAGAGATGGAAGTCACATTCTATAGATTCAGAAGAAAAGGGAAATGAGAAAGGGTAAGGAGTGAATGTTTGAGTGCAGCAAAGACCTAGAAAAGATACAGAGTAAGGGGAGCATTTTTTAGAATAAAAGAGATTTGAGCACTCCTTTCATTTATTCATTTATTTGCTCAAGAAACCTTTACAGATGGTCTACATAAATGCAGGCACTGTTCTAGAGGTTAAATATAAAACATATTTAAATGCTAATGGAAGGGTCTAGTAAAAAAAAGGAAAGGTGGAAGAAGGATGTAAGAAAAAAAAGAGGAAAGTAAAAGGAGAATCTTGTGAAAGTCAGAAGAGATCTTGAGCATAGGAAGAGGAATTAGCCTTAACATCAAGAAAAAGGACAATCTCTTATCTGAGCAACAGAAAGAAGACAAAGGCTATGGGTACAAATATAAGTAAATGTGTAAGTAATGAAGCTATTATCTCCATTTTACATATGAAGCCAGTACTCAAAAAAAAAAAAATATCAAAGTCCATAATCTTTCCCATTCTCTGGGCTAGATAAAGATTATTAGCAGGAAAATTACCTAGTGCCCACACAGAGTAGTATAATAGTTTGTTAGGGTGGCCCATGTTGGTAAGGAGTGATCTTATATCTCCTAGAGGATGCTGTCTTCTTCCACAAGTATGGCAACAATTTCTTTGACAAGCTACTCAATTAAAAGCTGGATTTACCTAGCACTACACTTCTATTTATTTCCATTATATTTCAGCTCACCTTCTAGATTAGTATACTTGGCACTTCTTGGCTGGACCTCCCCTTAACCTGCTCTTCCCCTATCAGTGGTTCTCAACCCTGCAGCCAAATTACCTGCAGTTTTCTAAATGTCTACATGCCATTAGTCCACCCCTAGGGATTCAGATTCTAGAGTCCAGAGGTGAGGCCTAAAAATATATTTTTAAAAGTTCATGAGTGATGTTGATGCCCTACCAGAGTTGAGGATCACCATTATACTGCCTTATTAGATGGTTTCTCTAATCCTCCAACTCTAATATTGTTTGTGCTACTAATCTGGCTACTTTCTAAAAGTGTTGTTTTGCTTCTCGTTTTTTACAGAAGACATAGATGAAAATCTCTTGTTTTGAATGAAGATTTTAAAGAACTCAACTTTCCAGCATCCTCCTCTGTTCTAACCACTTCAGAAATATATGCAGCTGTAATACTTGTAGATTTATATTTAGCAAAATGTTTGCATGTGTGACAAGACAATGAGAGTAATTGCTTGATAACAACCTATGTGCCAGGTATTTAACATTAACTTTGGAAACAAAAATGTAAAATTAAGTAAAGTCAACATATGCAAAATACTGTACATTGTGAACAGAAGTTTAATTCATAGTAATTTCACTCTCTGCATTGACTTATGAGATAATTAATGATAAAACTATTAACGATAAAAATAATGCATTTGTATTGTTCATAATATCATATGCACTTCAAGAAAATGGAATGCTACTCTTTTGTGGTTTACGTGTATTATTTTCAATATCTTAATACCCTAATAAACAGTCCATAAAAATCCAAATGCTTAGTCAAGTGTATTTCCAGTTATAATTTAGACAATCAAATGTGAAAGATCAACCCAAGACTCACACTTCATGTCAAATTATAATTGTGCTTCCTAAACCCTACTACTTTAAGTGTGTGTGTGCGTGTGTGTGCGTGCGTGTGTGTGTGTGTGTGTGGTTGAGGAAAAAGTGTGAGACACCTCTTACAGGAAACAAATACTCAGTGGTAAAAGCTGCTCATTAATGTCCTTCATCATTATATAAGTTTAAACAGAATAAAAATAAATTCAAGTGCTTTTTTACCAAATTTGATTTAAAATGTAGAACAAGCTGGGTGCAGAGGCTCACAACTGTAATCTCAACACTTTGGGAGGCCAAGGTGGGTGGATTCCTTGAGCTCAGGAGTTCAAGACCAGCCTAGGCAACATGGAGAGACCCTGTCTCTATGAAAACTTAAAAAAATAGCCAGGCGTGGTGGCATGCACCTGTTGTCCCAGCTACTTGGCGGACTGAGGTAGGAGAATTGCTTGAGACCAGTAGGTCAAGGCTGCAGTGAGCTGATATTGTGCCACTGCACTCCAGCCTTGGTGACAGGACAAGGCCCTGTCTCAAAAAATAAATAAATGAAAAAAAAATGTGAAGATTATGCACTGCTTGATCCAACTAATTCTAACTTTTTGTGCAGTTGAGTATGTGTGCTGGGGAAGACGGCAGCCCTGCAAAAATTTCTACATATTCATTGTCTCAAAATAAAGAAAATGTAAGGGTAAAACAGGAAGAGGGCCATAAAGCGTCTTGATGTCCCATGTAGAGAGAGATTAAATATTATTAATGTAAACTGATAGCAAAAAAACCTGTTATAAGCAAAAATTTGTGTTTTTATTTGGGCTCTTCTTTGGTAGCTATTACAGTAAAAGCTAGATCACAAAAATATGACATCATAATATACTTCAACTTCTGAAGTAAGGCAATAAAAGAACATGCCACCCACTTTATTTGACTATTTGAAAGAAAATGGTTTTTCACATATTTTTCTAGCTGAAATGAAAGATATCAATACAATTATCTTTTAGCATTTTTTCAAATAATCAAAAAGTTGTTGTTGTTATTACAAACCTTATCTGTGATAGTCACTGAGAGAACATGCCCCTAGGAATTTTATCTGAAAGATACTTACAGAATAGTTTATTTTTTGTCAGAATAATCTTCTTTGAGTATTTCAAAATTTTATTCATTATCTCTTTTCATAGCTCAATAAATTACTTATTCTTTTGTGAGACAGAGTCTTACTCTGTCACCCAAGGCTGGAGTGCAGTGGTACAATCTCAGCTCACTGCAACCTCCGCCTCCCAGGTTCAAGCAATTCTCCTGCCTCAACCTCCTGAGTAGCTGGTATTACAGGCGCGTGCCACCACACCCGGCTTATTTTTGTATTTTTAGTAGAGATGGGGTTTCACCATGTTGGTCAGGCTGGTCTCGAACTCCTGACCTCGTGATCCACCCACCTCAGCCTCGCAAAGTGCTGGGATTACAGGCGTGAGCCACCGCACCTGGCCAATTACCTTATTCTTAACTAGAACTGTATCACACTATGTCCTTTCTAAATAATTAAGTTCAATTTGATTAATCAAAATCTAATTAAGTATTATTTGTAATTTTTTCCAACTACAGAAATAATTTTAGAAACTATTCCAAATTTCAGAACGTTTTTATATGAAGCTAAAAAGGTCTTAGCTGGTTACAAACTAGGTTGTTGGGAACAGTGAAGTTGTATTCAGAGGTATTAATTAGGCCTAAATTATCTTTTACCCTCAGACAACTTTCAAAAATATTTTAGAATAGTGAAAAGCGACTTTAACACCACGGTAAGGACACCACCTCAATATCTACTAAAAAAATTTATTTGAAAATAATATTCATTTTGAAATGAAAAATATTGAATACTAGAAATTTTCAAACCTTAAATTTCTGTATCATTTAAGGCTCTCACATGTACAGCTAGCTCATTTATTATAGAGGCACATTAATATTCTTGGTGGTCACAATTTTTAATTGTGGGTTGTCTGTGATAAAGACATACTCTAATCCTAACCTAGGAGATGAAGTTATTTTCTCAGTAATCAGTCTGTAAGTCTACCTCCGTGTAATTGAGATATTTTGGAAGTTGGAGCTCCTGGTGTGAACACAATTATTCAGTTTAGCTTTGAATTTTGTGACTCATATTGCCCGTAACCATAAAGGCATTAGTAACATGGCTTAAATACTAGATGGGCATAGAGATTCTAGATGATCACACTGCTCCTTGAATTTGCTGCTCCAAGAGCCACTGAAGCAAAGGTAATTGAAGAGATATATAGTATACTTTGGACTGATTCTATTGCACTAGATAAAAGAATGTAACATATTCTTGTATTGGATAATTTAATGATTTCTAATAGGTCCACTTCTAAAAAGAAGAAAGAAATTAAAGCGTTTGAATCCAGAATGAATAAAAATACAAAGAAAAAACATGAAAAAGGAAAAGAAGGGAAATAAGTTGCCTAAATTCAGGCAAAGTAGCACTAAGATAAATCAGAGTTGAGTTTTAAATCTGTGTAACAGCTTAAGTGTGATTTATAGATGCAGATATAGATATAACTTGCCTCAATGCTGGAGATAAGTCTTGGTAAGAATATGATGAAGTTGTTTGTCTTTCAAAATCCAGTTCCAGAGTAGTGATTTGGTTTGAAACTCACAAGGTAAGTTAATTTGAATTAAACGCGATTTTTAAAACGTAAAAATGCCTCCTTTCAGAACCAACGGACCAATAAAAGGTCAGTTGATTTGCTTTATTGAATCTGCATTTACTCATATTGTGCTGATTTTCTACCAACCCATTACATCTTACAAAATTTTTCCCATACAATTTCCTTCCCGAGAACTATAACTGGCAATAACAGCAACCAGACTATATGAAGGCCTGGTAAGTCTCACAGAGGTACAAGCTTCAGGTGGATTTATTTGTGTATTACATGAAAACTTTCCTCTCATTTTAGCCAGTAGTGATCAATTCCTAATAATAAGCATGATGCAACACTGGTGTTTAAAGATTTGTGAGTAGAACTGAGCACAGTGGCTCATACCTGTAATCCCAGCACTTTGGAAGGCTGTGGTGGGAAGGTTGCTTGAGGCCAGAAGTTCAAGACCAGCCTTGCAACAGGGGGGCAACATAGCGAGACTCCATCTCTAAGGAAATTTTTTAAAAACTAGCCAGGTGTGGTGGCACACACCTGTAGTCCTAGCTCCTTGGGAGACTGAGGCAGAAGGATCACTTGAGCCCAGCAGTTCCAGGGTACAGGAGGCTATGATTGCGCCACTGCACTCCAGCATGGGTGACAGTGCAAGACCCTGTCTCAAAAAAAAAAAAAAAAAAGAAAGATTTGTGTGTAAAGATCACAAACTCAACTTCAGGGACCAAACATGTACAGTGTATAGGCTGAACTGTAACTTTATAAGAAAGTAGAACGTAATGGGCTATTTTGGGAGCTAAACAGTGCATGTCTTGTCTAAGGAATTCAAAGCTTTGAAAAACACTCTTGTAGGTTTACAAAACCGATGTTTGGAGGCAGGATTTATCTTGACCACTATTTCAACACCTCTAACTAATCTACCTATTTACAATAGGAATAGGACTTAAATAGAAAAAAACTCAAAATGATCTTCTGCCCCTTCAATTCCAGGCTTGACCTTTAGAATGAAATTTCTCATCTTGGCTGGCCTTTTGAGCACTGCCACTGCTCTGCCCGTCCCCGTGAGTACACCCTCCTCAGTTGCTGACTCAATCTCAGATTCAGAGTCATCGCATTTCTGGGCTACAAAGCGGGTCTTATCTTTTCATTTCACAAAAGAGGAAAGTGGAATCCAGGAAAGTCATAGAACTAGGAGTTCACCACTGTTTGTCAGCCCAAGACTCTGCGCGGGACAAATCTCAGCTCCATATGCCATGTGCTAGCTGTGTGACCTTGAACTAACCCACGGTTTCCTTGTCTATGAAATGAGTCCTAGGAACACCTCAGAGTTGCATGGAGATAATTTTTTTAATGCATCTAACGCAGAGAAGGGTCCTATCTGAAAGACAGGATGTTCTGAATAAACTCAGTGATATAGAACAAATACTCTGCAGCGACCCAAGTCTAAATTAAGCAGTTTGAATTGAGTTTCATTTGTAATGCCCTTGCCCCAAACCGTCTCATGTTTTCTTAAAAGGCTGTTACGTGGAAACGCTCTGACACCAGAGGACTATCTACTTCATTGTAGATTTGATTTTAAAGAAGGAAATATTTAAGATAACTTACATCGATTGCTGAATTATGAACGTAGTAACAACTTATGCCTGAATAATATTTGAGGGATCATACAGACACACCTTTAAAAGTCCAATTTCTGAAAACTAGGTTTGGATAAAAAGCTACATTCACCTATAGTGCCCTTGATAACAAACCTAATTTGTTTCTTTAGACCACAATCCTTTTTGCCAAAGCTGACAAGTGTCGTCGTCTAAAATTCAAACAATTTGTATTGCCTGTTTCTTTATGCTGATGGGAATGTTGCAGCACACATATTTCATTAATTCTAACACGTACTCTTTGATATTTTAGCAGCTCTGAAATTCAGCTGTGTCTTACAAACATAATGTGATAAAGTGTCACGGCAGCTTAACAGCAGTGCTTTTCTTTTTTGGTAATTTATGAAATAATGGTGCTTTTGACAATGATAGCCTCTAAGAATATATGAAATACTGTAATCCCAGAACATCATTAACTTCACCTATATAGACATTTTGTCATCAAAATGACTATATACAGATGAGATCCACTGAGTCTAATCTGTGTTTACTAGTCTGAATATGAGGGTACCCAGTAGGCAAGAAACTCCCCTGCACACTTTGTAACAAAGGAGCTTTTGAAGAAGTGAGGGAGCTTTCAAAATTTGTGTTTGGGATGCAGAACTTAAATGTTCATTTCCACACTCCCTTCACTTTGAATTTATAACTACTGAGAACTAAATCAAGAACACTATTCATTCAAAGATTTACAAAAGGAGATATTCAGGTAATATGGAATTAATCTTAAGAAATGTAAATAAAAGTATTCTTTGGATATAAATTTAAAAGCAAAAAGCACTTGGTCTTCCAAATTATTGCACAAAATTAAACATTTTCCTATTAGATATCCAACTGCTTTTTATTTCAGAAGTGAGGTTACATTACTGATGGGTATAACGCTCCATAGTAGCTTATTACCTATTCTCCTTTAGAACAAAACCTCTCTTTAGTGAATGTATTGCCATATCCTGCTTTACCTTGTTGCTGTTATTGTTTTGCAAGCTTGAACAATATGCTGAAAGTTCCAGTGAACAGGTAAACTTCTAGTTGTATTTTTAAATAATGCATTCATCATTTTAAAAGTTTGCCATTGTCTGAAATGACTGACATTCTGTTTCTTTTTACAGAGATTTATCTTCTACCCACCACAAGTACCACCATTTTTCCCTCAGGTCCCATTTCCCCTACCTCCACAACCGCCCCTGGTAAGCATGGGTTTGGGGAATCTGAAATAGCTGAAAGGATTTATTAGTTGGATGGTGGTTATGAAACTTTCCAAATTTTGAAAATGAGACTTTAGGCAGTCCCCAGGAATCAGCTATTCAAACTTCTCTCCCATATAGCTTATAATGGAATGTGACAAGGGGCTAGCAGATTTCCCTCCAAATCTTCAGTGCCCTCTCCCAGTGTTTCTCTGCACTTACTATTAAAAAGGTGTTTGTGCTGAGTTACTTTGACTGTTAGGAGCTTATTCTTTATGAAGAGAATACTTCTTCTCTAATATCCATTCTTTTGCTTTTTCTAATTCACCTTGTTGCTTTCTTTCTCTAAAAAGATTTTTTTTCCCAGCTGTCTATAACTTTTTCCTTTTTGCTTTTCTATTTGGACCCTCTCCAATCTCTCCTAATATCTGGATTCTTAAAACTTTTCAATAAATTTTGGAACAATGCTAAATACACAAGAGAGTTGCCTGTATTCTATGTAACACTTTTGTAAGTAGACTTCATTATAGAGTCAACGGTGAGTGCTTGAGATACAAACAGTGTAAGTTCAGATCTGATGAGGAAGAGAGATTCATAAAGGGAAACTACAATGCAATTTGATAAGTATTTTGAGACACAAATACAAAGCTACGGATCAAAGACTTCAGAGAAGACAGTATCTGAACCAGGTCTTAAAGGAAGACAAATGGATGAAACATTTCAGGCAGAGGAACAGCAAGTGCATGGGTGCAGACTTGAAAAGCACAAGGCAATTTGGGGGTAGAAAAATAGTCTAAAATAATGATGCTGCAACACAGATTGGGGCCTTGTTAAATTTGGGTAAGTATTTAAGTAATTATTTTTTTTCTTTAAAAATCACATACATTTTAAAACTTCACATACCCCTTATTTACAGACAAGGGCCTCACTATGTTACCCAGGCTGGTCTCAAACTCCTGGGCTCAAGTGAACCTCCCACCTCCCACAGGCTCCCCAGTAGCTGGGATTACAGGTGTATACCACCATGCCCAGCTCACAAATAACTGCATCTTGCTTAATATCGTCTGATCCCCTAAATATTTTTAAATACACAAACATGATTTTGCATAACTTTTTATATCTAAATACAATAAACACCTTCCCTTTGCTTGCATTTAATTTCAAACTGTGTTTCTCTCAAGTTTTAGAAATTTGTCACTAAACTTAGTCCTCAACAGAACATTTATTCTCCTTTAATGTTTTTACTTGTTCTGGTTGAATCCTAGCTGTTAAATTCTAAATATTATACTTGCACTTATAATTAATTGCTATTTTGGTTCTAGTCAGGACTAGGTGCATTGTTTCCCTGTTGTTTGCTAAAATTTGTTAAGTTTTTTGTTTTTGTTTTTGTTTTTGTTTTTTGACACAGTCTCGCTCTGTTGCCCAGGCTGGAGTACAGTGGTGCAATCTCAGCTCACTACAACCTCCGCCTCCCGAGTTCAAGCAATTCTCCTGCCTCAGCAGCCTCCCATGTAGCCACCATGCCTGGCTAATTTCTGTGTTTTTAGTACAGATGGGTTTCACCATGTTGGTCAGGCTGGGCAAACTCACTCCTGACCCCAAGTGATCTGCCCAGCTCGGCCTCCGAAAGTGCTAGGATTACAGGCATGAGTGACCGCGCCCGGCAAGATTTATTTTAAACTGATGCAAAATCTTGGAGTCTTGGTTTATAATTAGAACTTAGGAATCGTTGTTAACATTTAAATTTAAATTTATTTAAATCTATGCGACAATTAAAAGAATCACTATTCTGTGAAATGGAAACTCTTCCTACCACCAGATGGCAGACTAGTATCTTAAAAGCAAGCAAAGAAAGTAACCTTACCGTAGGGAAAGTGGTAGATTTGTAAAAACTATCAACACGTACATAAGACAGATTCCTGGGCTTTAAGTTAGACAAATAAAGAAAAACACCCATACCTTTTGAAAGCAAAAATTATATTGAACCCACTAGTTTCTAATCTCCACCAAATAGAAGGTGAGCTCTCTAAGTGTCATTTACTGCTATCCCTAAATCCCAGATATAGAATAATTGCTCAGTAAATATTGTAGGGATGGATGGATAGATGGATGGAAGGACGAGTGAATGTACGAATCACTGAAAAAAAGCAAGAGAAAGTGTTCACAGTTTCGTTCACAATTTACTTTTTTTCTTTTTGTAGACTTCTATTCCTTTTCCTTACAATCCAAATCAGGTAGTTATACTTAAGGCTTCCTTAGGAAATACTTTAAGACAAAACAAAAACTTGAAAATTCTTTAGATTTAATTGCGGAGAAATTTGATACCAATAACTACGGGCTAACATTCTCTTTGGGGGACCATTAGTTATTGATATTACAAATTTCACATATCCTTGAAAACTGAACTACCTAAGGGACCTGAAACTTTCCTTATTTGTGTGGCATAAACCCAGGGACCAACCAGTAGAAAAAGCATTTAATTTGAAGTTAAATGATCTGGAGATGTAAGCCCCATGTCTGCCCTTTAATACTTTGGAATTTTCTTTAACTCCTTTGACCCTTATCCTCTTCTAGAATATAAAACAGTGACAACAGATGATTTACAAAGTCCATTTCACCACTAAAATTTTATGCTCACATTTGTCATTAGTGGTGGTAAAATGCATTCTTATTGAAATGTAATCTATCCTAGAAGCATTTGAAATAGATTTAAGGTTAGTCATGGTAAAAAGGAATTGCTTAAATTTTACTTTTGAAAAGATTTTACTGAATTCATGATAAACACATAGGATGAGGCTGATTCAGTAACATACAAAAAAAGTTATGTATATTTCAGCATGTTAACTCCAAGTAATAATATTCCTATTATGATTTTCTGTTTCTGAGACTGAGCCTCACTCTGTCACCCAAGCTGGAGTGCAGTGGTGCAATTGCAGCTTACTACAACCTTCACCTCCCAGGTACAAGCGATTCTCCAGCCTCAGCCTCCTGAGTAGCTGGGACTACAGGGACGCATTACCACGCTGGGCTAATTTTTTCTGTAGAGATGGGGTTTCATCACGTTGCCCAGGCTGGTCTTGAACTCCTGGACTCAAGTGATCCGCCTGCCTTGGCTTCCCAAAGTGCTGTATTACAGGAGTGAGCCACCATGCCCAGCACACTTATTACAATTATAGGAAGTAACATTATTAAAGTTTTCTTTCAGAAAGAGGTGATCCCAAAATACAATCTTTTTCAAACCCAGTAAGCATAGGTTTAATAATCTTTCCAAGAAGTCCCAGCTATGTTTGGAGCCCACAACAGAAAATATGGACTATATGTTTCCAGAGATAGGTTTGGGGGGGTACTTAAAATATTAGTGAATTTTAATCTTAGTAATTGAACTTCAGAAATGATGAGAATTCTAAAAAGTATGCTTTCATTTACCAAGCTAATATAAAATATATAAGATACAAAAGTAGATGAAATGCTGAATTACAGTTCCTTATTTAACTGTTTCCTTTATTCTAGGTCCTCACACCTAATGATCTTATCGCGGTAAATATATTCTGCCCTGTTATTCTATAAAGTCCATATAAATACTACATTCAGCCCCCCTCAATGGTCCTAATTAAGGTAGGGAGCAGGGAAGGCACCCTAACAGAACAAATACTACCTGAAGGCATTGTTCGTGCCTAAGATCTGTCACAGCTGGGACAGTGTTTAGCTTAAATATTACTGCATACATTCTGAGACAGACAGCTCAACAAGTAAAGAGATTAATCTTTTAGACGGAGCAGTCAATTTCTTGAGCAAGCTGCCAGAATCGTAAAACAGGACCATGTGGACGCTACAAAGCAATTTTCCAGTAAAACTGCTTGTGTAAGCAAGTTCTCAAAACAAAGTATTCATAGTTGTCCTAAAATTTTAGTTCAAGTATCATTCACACAGGGAATCTGAATCATTTATGAAAGATGGGACTTGTATGGAAGTGTACACAGAGGGTTTCTTAACCATTCAAATAAATTTTCTAACTTTCAAATATGGTGAATATCATTACAAAGTTGTAGAAAGAAGAAAATATTTCTGTGAATTAAAGGTATTTAAATCCAGATATTGGGTCATTTTAAAATCTTGTATCACATAAATAATATACTAAGCAATAAAATGGAATTTTTCAATAAAATAGATTTTCATATACAAAGTATATTAACTTGCATATGTAATAAGTTAAATGTAGGTTTAAAAATAAACCTATCGACAGCACTGTTCATTGATTTTTCTTCCTTCACAGTTACTCATTGCTATTTTGAACCAACTAGGGGTAAGGCTCTATTTTTATGCTATAATAAACTACACATTTACTTAATAAAGACATTTTACTAAATTTTTATTTTTTTACTTTTAGAACTTCTTTGGGGTAAGATTTTATTTCCATGACTAAATTGATAAAAGTAAGTTACATTCAATGCCAGGAAAGGTAAGAAAAACTCTTTGTAACTATAAAAATATACGCGAGTCAACCCCAACTAATCTACCAAACTAGAACTCATGAGTTATAAACTCGTTTCCTCCAAAATCTTTACATCAAAATTTTTGCCAGTCTAAAAAGGTATTTTTTAATAATGTCCATGATATTTCACAAAATTTAAGTTTATAGGCATATATGCAATATGAAATTTCAACAACAAAGTTTGCTTCAGGCTTTTTTTTTTCTTTTTTTGAGGAGTCGTCTTGCTCTGTCACCCAGGCTGGAGTGCAGCAGTGCGATCTCGGCTCACTGCAACCTCCACCTCCCAGGCTCAAGCGATTCTCCTGCCTCAGCCTTCCTAGTAGCTGGGATTACAAGCATGTGCCACCACACCCATCTAATTTTTACATTTTTAGTAGAGACGGGGTTTCATCATGTTGGCCAGGCTGGTCTCGAACTCCTGACCTCAAGAGATCCGCCTGCCTTGGCCTCCCAAAGTCCTGGGATTACAGGCATGAGCCACTGTGCCCAGCCTTTCAGGCTTATTTTTGTCTTATAGGCAATTCATAGTAAATAATGAGAAAAGCCTACTGTAAAACTGCCACACCTAGAAGTGGACTGATCTCAAGGCAAGGTAACACATCTTAACAAAAAGCATTAACTTGCTTGATACAAAGGTTACAAACTTTGACTTCTACTTTGACTTTCACTGAAGTTTGCTTTCAAGTAAAATACATACCAAAAAAAAAGAAAAAGAAAAGAAAAATGTGGAGACCAAAAAGGCATAATCCCTTTTGTTGTTTTAATATTTTTAAGAAACAGGATCTTGCTATGTTGTCCTGGCTGGACTGCAGTGGCTATTCCAGACCCAATCATAGTGTACTACAGCCTTGGAGAAAGAAACTGGATTTCCACCCAACTGCTTCTCTCCTAACAAGTTTCACTGCCCTGAAGTGCTTATTTAGTACCTTTTACCATTTCAAACACTTTTTATCAGGCTATCTGAGGCCAAGTGGGAGAGATTAAGCTCTACGCTATCAACAGTTAAGGATTCAACTTATCAGCATTTAACGGTTCCACATTATTTTCCACCTCCAACATACACGATTATACCAATATTAACACATCAGCAATACAATAACCATAAAATGGGAGGCATGGGTGAAGAAGGAATTGTGGTGAAAATATCTTCATATAATAAATTATAACTATAATCTGTATTATCTATTTTGACAGAAATAATTCTCCCACTACTATGCCAGAAGTTACATATGGTTAGTAAAATCTCCAAATTCTTTCAAGCATTTATATCCTTTTAAATATTTTTATCATAAGAGTTTATTTGCCTCTGATTGTGTCCACAACGGTAAATTAATATGATGAAAATAGGTGTAAACAAGACCAATTAATTACAAATGCTTTCTTCAAAGGATGTATTTTAAAGTCAGTTTATTAAAACTCTGGAAATATTTTAGAAAAAAACCACCACCAGAAGTCCTAAGCATAAGAAAACATACTGTTAAATAAGAGTAGCCTCTCCAAGTGCTCAGAATTTTCAAGTTCTCCCTTTAGCCACCAAATATTTAGTTTTTAAAGTAGTTATGATCTTAAGGAAGCTTTGCATATCCTTCTATTTGAGTTTGAAATGCTTTCAAAAGCTCAAGAACACCTGCTGACAAAACAAATACTGACTGTGGCCCTTTATCCTTAGGTTATTATCAAATAAACTATCTTGGGGCCAAATTTACACAAACAACTTCAACAATGCTAGCCAAATCAGGTGTGGCCCTCACATTTCAAGTCACAAATCACAACTGCAATACTATGAATAACATGAGTACTGTTTCTGTTACACATAATCTTCCAAGCTGCATACTTAAACAATAAATCATAAAAGACTCTTAACCTTAGTAGGGAATACAATAGACAGAATAGGTTTGCAAACCAGTCAGACTGTGATTCAAATCCCAACTCTACTAGCAAATAAAACCATGGGCAACCTTTCTAAATATCAATGTATTCATTTGTGAAATGGGAATACTACTACCTAACAGGGTGTGGTGAGAATTAAGTAATATAATACAGATACTCAGTAAATGGCATATTTATTTTACTAAATGTCTCTAAAATAAAAAGCATTCATTTTACATAAGGCATAAGGAAAATAAATATGAGGGGAATATTACCTAGTGATACAGCAGAAAGATCTTCCTCTAGGAGTATCGGAAACTAACATTTTAATTTTTTTCCCTATTATAGATGGTGCTGGATATTTACAGTTATCAGAAGATTATCTACTTCTATCTTATCTATAGTTGATGGTAGTTTTATAATTTTGCATACTTTGTACCTGTTCCAGTGAAAACTCCAAAAAACCATAAAGAATTTATCTAGACCACGGGCTTTAGTCATACTTTAAATAAACCTTTAATATAACCAAATGTCTTTATTAATGGCAGTTCAAATGTATCAAAACTATCAAACAGGCTGGGCATGGTGGCTCACACCTGTAATCCCAACACTTTGGGAGGCTGAGGTGGGAGGAGCTCTTGAGCCCAGGAGTCCAAGACCAGCCTGGGCAACATAGGGAAATCCCAGTCTCTACAAAAAAAAAATTTTAATTAGCCGGGTGTGGTGGTGCATACATGTGGTCCCAACTAATTGGGAGGCTGAGGTGGGAGGATTGCTTGGGCCCAGGAGGTTGAGGCTGCAGTGAGCCATAATAGCACCATTGCACTCCAGTGGTGATATCATAGGCAACAGAGTGAGACCCTGTCACAAAATACCATGAAACACAAGTAAATGCCAACATTTTCAGAAAATTGCTCAAACTGTTAAAAGAGCTTTTGTAAGTAGCTTCAATTTTGGAGAACTCTATTGAGTGATAGGAAGCAGCAGTTTCTTCCTGCCAAATGGTGAAAGTAGAAGCCGACTCTTCCATGCAGGAAGACCATCTAACCTCTTGAGCAGGTCATCCTCATCAAGTATTAATCCCTTATTACTCACCATAGGGACCAGGATTTTACAGATATTTAGAAGTTAATACATACATACGCCCTATTTACAACTATTCCAGAAGGGCTCGAGGTATCCTGAAATCAAACATTCTAATGCTTCTCAGGAAAACGTACAGTCATAACTGAGGGGAAAAAAGCCTCATGTCAGTTCAATTCAGGTTTACCACCGAAAGTTCTGACATCAAATAAACAAAACAAAAAACAGAAAAACACTTTGTTTTACCTTAACCCTCTCTAGCTACAGAGTAGGCCTAATATCTTTTTCAAACATCTGAAGGAAAGAAAACAATCATGTCTCTCTCCCCTAAAGCTTTTCTTGAGATGCTCCAGTTGTAGCCCAACCCTACATAGGTTGACAGGAGCTCCTATCACAGGGCTTTCCAAAGGAGATCCTGAGCCAGAATGAGATAAACATGTCCACTAAGACAAGGCAGTACTACTTTTCTTTCCTCTTCCTTGCTTCCAAAAACTCCCAAAGCACCAACCCCCTCCTTTCCTCTGGGATTTATAACATTAACCATGCTTTTCTCAAAAACCTATTTCAATCTTCAACATGTCTTTCCTAATAAACAACACTAACTCACAGAGACCTCTACCTCTGTTCCTGTTTTTATGGAACCAAAATAATTACTTATTACATATTGATCACATATTAAGATATTTTGGATATAATGGATTAAATTATTACAAACCATTTTACTTGTTTCTTCTTATTTTTAATGCGACTATCAAGAAGTTTAAAATTCATAGATGGCTAACATTTTCCTTTGTGTTTGTTTTGTTGTTAAATACTGGGGTACATGTGCAGGCTAGTTACATAGGTAAACTTGTGTCATGAGGGCTTGTTGTACAAATTATTTCATCACCCAGGTATTAAGCCTGGTACCCATTAGTTATTTTTACTGATCCTCTCCCTCCTCCCACCCTCCAGTAGGCCTCAGAATGTTGTTCCCTTGTCCATGTGTTCTCACCATTTAGCTCACTTACAAGAGAACATGCAGCGTTTGGTTTTCTGTTCCTGCATCAGTTTGCTAAGGATAATGGCCTCCAGCTCCAACCATGTCTTTTCAGAGGACATGATCTTATTCTTTTTTATGGCTGCATAGTATTCCAAGGTGTATATATACCAAATTGTCTTTATCCAGTCTATCACTGATGAGCATTTAGGTTGATTTCATGTCTTTGCTATTGTGAATAGTGCAGCAGTGAACATATGCGTGAATATGTCTTTGCAACAGAACAATTTATATTCTTTCGGGTATATACCCAGTAATGGGACTGCTGGGTCAAATATCTTTAAATCTTGGAGGACTCTCTACATTGTCTTCCACAATGGTTGGACCAATTTACACTCCCACTAACAGTGTATAAGCATTCCTTTTTCTCTCAACCTCACCAGCATCAGTAATTTTTTGTCCTGTCTGATTTCAATTCTTTTCTGGACATCCATTTTTAACTGATCTATAACATACAGTAGTTTCACTAGAGTGAAATGAACATGTTGATTTAAATACTAACTTCCTGGACTTTTTTTAATTCAGAATTTTTGAAAATGAGAATATCAGCTCTTGTTCACTGATCTTGACCTCTATTAACTAGTGGCTAAAATTTCCTCTTAAAACTAATGATTCTAAAGTCAAGAAAACATAGTTTCCATTTTCAAAATTAGCTTCAGCAAGATCATGTGAAGCAAACAATTTAAAGAAAAAGCAGATGAAACACTAAACTGCACATCCAATGGTGGTACTCCGCCTAAAGGAGTTCGATGCGGCAGGAACATCCTTCAGGCCTCAGAAGATGGGGAGCGGGAGGAAAGGCATTGACAGACAAGAACTAGATGGAAAACAGAAGTTATAGCTGACCAAGAATTTATCTTTATTCTGATTATGATTCTTCAAAGAGCATTAGTTGTTTACATTTCATTTAAGTCATGCTTAAATACATACCAAATATGACTACTTATATTTCTTTTGACCAAAAAGCTGAAAATGTTGTGTTCTAGTTCATCTTACTCATTTTATTCTGATGTGAAACACTCTAAATCCAAATCGTTTTGAAAGTAAATAGGCCAAGTGGCCTATCCTACCCTTTTTATAGTACAAATTCTGTGATACTGCCTTCTTTTCAGTATACGCTCCTCTGTGGGCCTTTGGCTTACACGCAGACCATCAGCTACAACCCATGGCAGTCAGCTTCAGAGTCCTCACTCCAGTGTGCATCTCGTTTCTCAGCCACAAGTTTGATGAACTGAAAATGACTGGCATAAAGCTTCAGTTTATCACTGATGTCCACCCATTTCACTTTTCCAGCATCATCTCCAGCTTCTAGCGTAAGATTATCCATTATCTCACCTGGTTGCCAAAGAAAAACCATCACCAAGAAGAATTCATTTCTGTTTTAGCATATCTATATCGTCAAGTATTCTTACTTAAAATAATCTCAAATCATCATTGTACTAGCTGGCCAAGTGAATTAAAAACTAGACTATTCCAGCCCTGGTCAGCAGAATGAATAAAAGGAAAAAAAACGAGACTACTCCAAAATGCCCAAATTTTAACCAAGTCTCTAAATTTTAGACAAACACACAATACAAAGACTTCTCTCTAAAAAGATTATCCTTAAAAAAGAGACTATATTATACGAATATGAAACCTTACATCAAAATCAATCCAAGATGGATTAGAGATTTAAACGTAAAAAAACCCCACAAATTATTGGTGACTCCTTTTATAGTCTTAAGTGGAGTTTTCTAAGCATAACACCAAACCAAAAACCATAAAGTATGTTTAAGTACTTAAGATATTTTAATAAATACAAGTATTTATAAATAGATTTATTAAAATATTTTAAACTAGGCCGGACACAGTGGCTCACACCTGTAATACAGTATTTTGGGAGGCTGAGGCAGGTGGATCACCTAAGGTCAGGAGTTCAAGACCAGCCTGGCCAACATGGTGAAATCCCATCTCTACTAAAAATACAAACATTAGCCAGGTGTGGTGGTACATGCCTGTAGTCCCAGCTTACTTGGGAGGCTGAGGCAGAAGAATTGTTTGAATCCATAAGGCAGAGGTTGCAGTGAGTCAAGATCACACCACTGCACTCCAGCCTGGTGACAGGGTAAGACACCATCTCGAAAAAAAAAAATATTAAATTTAAATTATCATAAAAATAAAAAATAAGTGTTCCCAATCACAGTTGGGAATATAAATGGCATATTTCTGTAGGCAATTTGGCAATGTTTATCAAGAGCTTTTAAAAAATAAGTTTTCTTTGACAAGCATTCATTCTGTAAATATCAGAGTACATCTTGTGTACCAGATTCTGTACTAGGCACTGAAGATACAATAAGCAATCCAGTAACTCCACTTTGAAGAATTTATTCTAATGAAATAGAGACAAGCCTATTATTCAAGGCAACATTACTTAAATATTTTATTTTATTTTATTTTTATTTATTTATTTTTAGACGGAGTCTTGCTCTTGTTGACCAGGCTGAAGTGCAGTGGTGCAATCACGGCTTACTGCAACCTCTACCTCCTGAGTTCAAGCGATTCTCCTGCCTCAGCCTCCCAAGTACCTGGGATTACAGGCACTCGCCACCATGCCTGGCTAATTTTTTTGTATTCTTTGTAGAGAGCACACTGCCACACCAAAAACTGGAGAGACAGGCAAATACAGAGACTCACAACTGACGAGGGAGAGAAGCCTACCACTGGAGTCAGCGCCTGGTAGGAACACTTAAAGGGTAACGAACTGCTGAAAGCTGACCTTTGGACTAGCTTGAAAGACAAAATCTCCTAGGGGCTCAGCCATACCAGTATGAAGGGTGGCCTCCATGTTAGTGAGTTTTACCTCCAAGAAAGCCACTGGGTGAAGACTGGAGAAAAATCCTCTCTCCCTTCCAACATGGAGAGGGGAAAGGTAACCATTTTGAAATATAGCCAGATCACTCTGCCCTCAAGGAAAACTATTTTACCAAGCCCTAAGCAATCTGAGGGAAAGGAAATATCCAACTCCACAATTTACCACCATATCTATCAATAGGGCTGTTTAATAAAAGGTGAAGAGAGCTGAAAGAAGGGCATGCTTCAGACCTTATTTAAGAAGTCTCCAGGGAAACCCAAAACTATAGGAAATTTTAGCCTCTGACACATACAACTACAGCAAACAACAAACACAGCCTAACTCCTAGCCAGATAAACATAAAACCTCACACTAAAGAACCATTTGCCTTAGTTCCCTTTACAAGATATATCGTGGTCAGTTTTAAAAAAGCACTACAGCCGGGCGCAGTGGCTCATGCCTGTAATTCCAGCACTTTGGGAGGCCAAGGTGGGTGGATCACCTGAAGTAAGGAGTTTGAGACCAGCCTGGCCAACATGGTGAAACCCCATCTCCACTAAAAATGCAAAAATTACCTGGGCATGGTGGTGCATGCCTGTAGTACCAGCTATTTGGGAGTCTGAGGCAGGAGAATCGCCTGAACCCGAGAGGCAGAGGTTGCAGTGAGTTGAGATCATGCCACTGCACTCCAGCGTGGGCAACAGAGCAAGACTCCATCTCGGAGTTAAAAAAAAAAAAAAAAAAAAAAAAAGGCACTAAAAGCAAGCATGCTAAAAGGCAAAAAACATAGCCTAAAGAAACAAAGCAAATATTAAAACCAAACTCAAATATGGCACAGATTTTGGAATTATCAAAACACAATTTTTTAAGTTTAAAGAGAGAAAAAGGGTAAAAATAGCGAACAACCTATGAACTCTATAATCAACCTCTGAAGGATCAGTTACTGTTTTTAATTCCAAAAATAAGTAGTTAACAAATTTATCAGTACTAAAGTTGTACAGACCTGCTTCTAATTTACATCTGCATATTTCTTCTAATATACCTAAGTGGAAATACAGAAGCAATGGAAAATGGCCCCAGGAGTTTCCTCCAAGTTCAACAAGCAAAAGCACAGGACATAGAAATGACAGATCTTCTAGTTCTAGCCCATTTTGTAAGTGAAAAAACTGAGTCCAAGAGGACAAGTGATTTGTACAAGGTTACACAGCTCAGAAAGAACCATGAGTGGAACATTCATTTCATTTCTCTAGCATGATGCACCCACTTTTACACTACAAATAAAAACAAATTAAATTTAGCAATAAAATATGTTTCAAGGGAGCCATTCAATGTGTACATTAAGATCAAATTAATTTTTAAGACAGCAGATTTTTCCTTTCTCCTTCTGTAATAACAGGTTTGACCCTCCTCATAAAATTTTAAATTCCATGGACCAGAAAGAACATTCATGTAAATTTTCTCAGCACTTGGAATTTTTTGTTATTGCTTTGTGTTTTAATAATCCAAGATTATTATAAAAATATTTCAAATAGTAAGATATAAATCCCATTTCCTTCATCACTGCCATACTTCCTACCCAAATCCCAGTTGCTTTCGTTTTTGTTTTGCAAAAAAAATGAATCCTACTCAATAAATAATCTGACATCTTTAAAGCATACCATTTCAGCCCATAATTTCAACCTTAATTTCAAATGTTACCAATGGATTAAAGAAAATTTAATCGCTGGTGAAAACAGTTTTGAAGATTTCTCCTACGTATTCCTTTAATACCAACAATTTTGCTTTCATATAACTACAATCCTACAATCAACAGTTAATTGGTTTAAGATGCTAAAATAGTCCAGATTTAATCATGCCTTAGTGGGCTACTGGCTTAAACTGATCCTTTAATCCCAGTCAGTTTAATAAATATAAAGTTACCTGTTTCGTCATGGTAGTTCACAGCTTCTGTCTCCATCCATGCATTATCGGTGTTTCGAGGATCATCAACATATCCCTTATATATCTATTTTCAAAAGAAGACAGATTTTTTAAAAGTCCAAGATGTAATGAGTACAGCAGAGCACGTTACCTTCACTAGCATCAGAAATGTAAATATCCTGTTGCACAACAACATGAACATATTGAATGCTACTGAGCTGTACATTCAACAGTTTAGATGGCAAATTTTATGTTATGTGTTTCTATCAAAATTTTGTTTAAGAAATGTAAGTATCAGCCAGGCGTGGTGGCTCATGTCTATAATCTCAGCACTTTGGGAGGCTGAGGCACGTGGATCACCTGAGGTCAGGAGTTTGAGACCAGCCTGACCAACAAGGTGAAACCCTGTCTCTACTAAAAATACAAAAAAATTAGCCAGGCATGGTGGTAGACGCCTGTAGTCCCAACTACTCGGAAGGCTGAAACAGGAGAACTGCTTGAACCCAGGAGGTGGAGGTAGCAGTGAGCCAAAATCGGGCCATTGCACTCCAGCCTGGGCAACAGAGCGAGACTTTGTCTCAAAAAAAAGAAAGAAAAAAAGAAAGAAATGTATCTATCATAAAATTTTTAATGCAGTACTTTATGTGCTTGTTTCAAACTTCCCACAGAACAATATTCTCTTTTGAGGCAGCTTTAAAAAACATGAAACCCTCAGGACAGGCACAGGGCTCATGCCTGTAATCCCAGCATTTTGGGAGGTGGAGGCAGGCAGATCACAAGGTCAAGAGATCAAGACCATACTGGCCAACATGGTGAAACCTCATCTTTACTAAAAACACAAAAATTAGCTGGGCATGGTGGCACACACCTGTAGTCCCAGCTACTCGGGAGGCTGAGGCAGGAGAATCACGTGAACCTGGGAGGCAGAGGTTGCAGTGAGCTGAGATCACATCACTGCACTCCAGCCTAGCGACAGAGCAAGACACTGTCTCAAAATAAATAAATACATCATGAAACTGTCAACACTTCAAACTCTAATTTCAGAAAGTAAGAATAGTCAGATTTGGGCAATATGATTTTTTAAGAGAGTCCATGATTTAAGTATTTTTCTGTGATTATGGTTTCTGAAATATAAAGGTAAACTCTTCTAGTTAAACAAAGGAGATCCATAAGTAAAACTAAAGATTACTACTTAAAGCTATTAATATATGAAAATATTTGGATCTAGTCATCTAGCACAAATGTAACCCAAAAAAATCTGGACAACATAAATAACTAAATCCCAATTCTGAAAAACAAGCAATCCAAATTAAAAAATGACATAAAAAAGGCCAGGCACGGTAGCTCACGCCTGTAATCCCAGCATTTTGGGAGGCCGAGGCAGGCAGATCACCTGAGGTCAGGAGTTCAAGACCTGCCTGGCCAACATGGTGAAACCCTGTCTCGGCCGGGCGCGGTGGCTCAAGCCTGTAATCCCAGCACTTTGGGAGGCCAAGGCGGGTGGATCACGAGGTCAGGAGATCGAGACTATCCTGGCTAACATGGTGAAACCCCGTCTCTACTAAAAATACAAAAAACTAGCCGGGCGTGGTGGTGGGCGCCTGTAGTCTCAGCTACTTGGGAGGCTGAGGCGGGAGAATGGCGTGAACCCGGGAGGCGGAGCTTGCAGTGAGCCGAGATCACGCCACTACACTCCAGCCTGGGAGCACAGCGAGACTCCGTCTCAAAAAAAAAAAAAAAAAAAAAAGAAACCCTGTCTCTACTAAAAATATAAAAATTAGCCAGGCATGGTGGCATGTGCCTGTAATCCCAGCTACTTGGGAGGCTGAGGCAGGAGAATCATTTCAACCCAGGAGGCGGAGGTTGCAGTGAGCCAAGATCGCACTATTGCACTACAGCCTGGGGACAAGAGTGAGACTTCATCTCAAAAAAAAAAAAAAGAAAAAAAGAAACAACAACAACAAAAAAGAAAAAAAAAAATTTATTATTTTCTTATTATTAGTGTGCATATACCTTGTAAGGTATTTTTTTAAAAACACAGAAGGCCAGGCTCACTCCTATAATCCCAGCACTTTGGGAGGTTGAGGTGGGGGGATCACTTGAGCCCAGGAGTTCAAGACCAGCCTGGGCAACATGGTAAAACCCCATCTCTGCAAAACAAAAAAAAAATTAGCCCAGTGCGGTGGTGTGTGCCTGTGGTCCCAGCTACCCAGAAGACGGACGTGGGAGGATCACATGAGCTCAAGAGGTTGAGACTGCAGTGAGCCGTAACACCACTGCACTCCAGCCTGAACAACAGAGCAAGACCCTGTCTCAAATAAAAATCAAAAGAATAGAGGGTATATGGACAAAACAAACATGAAACTTAAATGATTATCAACCAGAAAAATCTCTGTATGACACAATTTAAAATGTAAATGTTCTTTCAGCGAGAGCTGAATTCATGCACATACAAAAAGCTTTCTGTTGGATGGGTACTCAATGTGAAAGAAAATAGTTTACAGGCCAGGCATGTTGGCTCACGTCTGTAATCCCAGCACTTTGGGAGGCCAAAGAGGGCAGATAACTTGAAGTCAGGAGTTCAAGGGCAACCTGGCCAACATGGTGAAATACTACATGGTGTCTCTACTACAAATACAAAAATTAGCTGGGCATGGGGGTGGGTGCCTGTAATCCCAACTATTTCAGAAGCTGAGGCAGGAGAATTGCTTGAACCTGGGAGGTGGAGGTTGCAGTAAGCCAGGATCATGCCACTGCACTCCAGACTGGGTGACAGAGCAAGACTCCATCTCAAAAGAAAAAAGAAAAACTAAGAAGAAAAAGGTTGTTATAATAAATGATATAAATGAACTAAATATAGATCATCTTAGCCTATATAAAGATGGGCTATAAAACTTTAAATAGAAACCTATTTACAGTGAAGATCTGTAATTCGTTTTTGTGAATATATTTTAAATATACAAGTATTCCACTTTATTTAGAGAAGGACATACAGATTTCCAGGTCAACTTTTAAGTCACTTTTAACAATCCACAGAACTAAATCCCTCCCAGAAACACTATTTCTTACCAGTAGGTGGTCTTGGCTGAAGAGTCTGTGCAACTTTTCCTCTATTTCTCTCTTTTCAGCACTGGTTTTCTGTAAGGAGTTGAGAGCTTCCTCACCAAATTCTCTTTTCAGTGTGGCACTAATCTTTTCTCCTGGATCCACCATCCCCTAAGAGTCACATTTAAAAATTTGAAAAAAGGGATCAGCTTTGATTTGTTCAACAAATATTTATTGAGTGGTAGAGTGAACATTATTCAATCTGCCTATAATAGTGATCCCCATTTCTCTGTGATACGCTGTTCTCTAAACCATCTGTTGCTAGCAGAAGAAGCCAGTAAGGATACCTCATGTATTTGGCCACAGTTGATTGGTCCAAGGTTAGCCTATGGCAAACTGAGCCAATCAAACCAATTTCCTGGTACTTGCCAAACTCAAACTAAGGAAAAAGGACTGGAGGCAAGATATAATACAGCACATTGATTCTTCCCCCATTGTTCATTCCATTTCAGCCACACTGATCTCCTCAATGTTCCCAGGACCTGCCTAACATGCTGCCCACTGAGCGCCTTTGCACCTGCTATTATCTCTATCCAAGATGCTGTTCTCTAGTTATCTGCATGGTTCACTAATTCATTTCCCTTCAGATAGTTACCTAACATGCACCTCCTCGGGGAGGTCTTCTCTAATTGCCCTGTCTAAAACTGCAAACTCTCAAACACTTCCTAGTCCTCTAACTTGCTTTTGTTTTTTTCTTAATACTTATTGTTAGATGGGATATATTTAACTTATATATCTTATATTATCTGTCTCTCCAACTGGAATGTGAGCATCAAAAGATAGAGATATTTGTTTATGCTGTTCTGTTGTATCCTCAATGTCTAAAATATTAGCTGACAAAAGGAAGATACTAAAAATACAGTGATTAGATGAGTAACTGTCAAAATGATATCAATGACAGCAGTTTCCTGATAAGAATTTCAAATAACAATAAAAATGTAAGATTCTGTGATGAAATCATTATTACATTATTGCTTTCAACCTAAGTGAAGTTTGACGATTTGGCTCACAGAAGTTAGCCTAAAGTTCGCTGAGCGCAGTAGGTAGCTCATGCCTATAATCCCAGCACTTTGGGAGGCCAGGGCGGGTGAATCACGAGGTCAGGAGTTCAAGACCAGCCTGGCCAAGATGGTGAAACCCCATCTCTACTAAAATACAAAAATTAGCCAGGTGTGGTGGTGGTCACCTATAATCCCAGCTACGAGGGAGGCTGAGGCAGGGAATTGCTTGAACCCAGGAAGCGGATGTTGCAGTGAGCTGAGATCATGCCATTGCACTCCAGCCGAGCAATGGACTGAATGGACTCCGTCTCAAAAAGAAGAAAAAAACAGAAATTAACCTAAACTTTTATCAGAGTCAGTTGAGATCCTTATTTCCATTCCATTTTTATTCTACAAAGAAAAAAACATTCTTGCAGATAACTGTATGTTTATAAAGAGTCATCCTCATATCAAACTATCTCCATTTCACAATATGGTATAAAATATAAAACCCTCTACCACACACATAAACATTTTAAACGGCCACTTCAGGCTGGGCGTGGTGACTCACACCTGTAATCCCAGCACTTTGGGAGGCCCTGAGGCAGGCAGATTGCTTGAGGCCAGGAGTTCAAGACCAGCCAGGCCAACATAGTGAAACTCGTCTCTACTAAAATTACAAAACTTAGCCAGGCATGGTGGCGCATGCTTGTAATCCCAGCTATAGTGGGAGGCTGAGGCACAAGAACTGCATGAACAGAGGAGGCACAGGTTGCAATGAGCCAAGATCGCACCAATGCACTCCAGCCTGGATGACAGAGTGAGAGACTCTGTCTCAAAATAAATAAATAAAAAATAAATGGCCCCTTCAAATATACCACTGCCATAAATTCAAACTACAAGTCAACAAAAGTATACTCATCTCGATGACATTATAGAAATTATTTAAACTACAAGGAACAGTAAATAACAAAAGTTAATTTTTTAAATGTTGTCAAAAGTTATCAGAATTCAACCAAAAAGTGCTTAAAAATACTACTTTGGGCTTGGAGTAGAGGTTAAATTCTGAAATGGGATCCAACATAATGAATGCCTATTTATATGTGATCTCTAATAATCGTGTGAAGTAGATCTCTTTATTTTAAAGATGAGGGCCTGAACTCCCAATCACCCAGCTGCAAGTGGAATGGCCAGAACACAGACCTACATCCAATATCAAAGCCCAAGTTATTTCCCAAGGGTGTCAGAATTAGACGCAGATTCTAACAGTCTTGGATTATCCTAAACTTGCTGCTGACAATGACACTTCATGCAGGGATGAAAAACAAAAGAACTACTAATTCAAGTGGGAAGGAATAGAGGAAAATTGAATAGAAAAGATCCACAAACAATAACCATGTAGTAAGTAGAGCAACTAAAAAGAACTTAAACACTAATTTAATTTGAATGCTTACCCCTGGGATTGCCCATTCTCCACAGTCTTTCCTTTTTATTGCAACAAACTGTAAGATGTGTTTCCCAGAAACAGGATGCATGATTTTATTTCCACTGCTATCCTTTTTCCATCTGTGAATAGTAATGTAAAATCATAACTATTTACAACAAAAACTAAGGTTCTATCTCAAATCTGAGAAAAAGTTACAAGGACACTTTTCTTTAAAACAGAGTATATATAAATTTATCTCAAATCAGCTAGTTTTATTTAAAACCATTGATTTTTATAGGAAATATTCTATATTCATCACTGTTACAAACCAGGACAAATGTCTACATTACATAAAAGATACTACATTATCTGTAACGAAAATTCAGGATACAAACAATTTTTACTACTTAAAGTACTAACAAAACAAGTAGCAGCAGAATAGAATTTAAAGAAAAGGTTATCAAAGTTTTTTAAAAAATAAGTTTACATATCCTTCTTTAAAAATTACTGGTAGTTGCCAGGTGCAGTGGCTCACACTTGTAATCCCAACACTTCAGGAGAATTGCTTGAGCTCAGGAGTTCGAGACCAGCCTGGGCAACAAGGGAAGACCTCATCTCTACAAAAAAATTAAAAAATCAGCTGGTGCAGTGGCATGCACTTATAGTCCTAGCTAGTTGGGAGACTGAGGCAGAAGGGTCACTTGTACCCAGAGTTTGAGGTTGCACTGAGCTAAGATCGTGCCACTACATTCCAGCTTGGGTGACAGACAGAGAAAATTACTGGTAGTGAAAAAGGCATGGTAAGATTTGTTTTTGGCAGGGTGTGGTAAGTCACGCCTGAAATCCCAGCACTTTGGGAGGCCAAGGCGGGCAGATCACCTGAGGTCAACAGTTCAAGACCAGTCTGGCCAACATGGTGAAATCCTGTTTCTATAAAAATACAAAAATTAGCGCATGATAGTGAGTGCCTGTAGTCCCAGCTACTCAGGGGGCTGAGGCAGGAGAATGACTTGAACCCAGGAGGCAGAGGTTGCAGTGAGCAAAGATCGTGCCATTCCACTCCAGCCTGGGTGACAGAGTGAGACTCCACCTCAAACAAAAAAAAAAAACAACTTTGCTTTTAACAGTTCACCCTGTGCTAAGAGAAAAGCAGATTATATGACCCAGTTTAGTTGTTGTCAAAAGCAGTACTTCTCAATTTTTTTTTTTTTATTTAAAGAGACAGGGTCTTGCTCTGTCACCAAGGCTGGAGTACAGTGGTGCAATCATAGTTCACTGTAATCTTAAACTCCTGGGCTCAAGTAATCATTCTGTCTCAGCCTCCTGCATAGCTAGGACTACAGGCATGGGCCACCACACCCAGCTAATTTTTTTTTGTTTTTCAGTAGAGATGGGGTCTCCTGCTAGGTTACCCAGCCGGTCTTGAACTCCTGGCCTCAAGCCATCCTCCCACCTCAGCCTCCCAAAGTGCTGTGATTACAGGTGTAAGCCACCACACCTGGCCCTGCTTCTCAATCTTTATGCCCTCTAATTTGATAAACAAACAAAAAAAACTCTATCCTTTTATTTTACATTTTAAATTGAATTGATTATAGGTTTTGTAAAAAGTATCAAGGCAATGTTAGTTTCAGAATACACTTTTTCTAACCACACTCTCTTTGCCAGAGATGTTGATACTAATAAATCTTCCCTTCCCCTTCCTCACCTCCATATCAACCTCCAGCCCAATTTTAGGAATTGTCCTAATGATCTCTTAGTCAAAAAAAAATCTTCCAATGCTAAACCAAAAAAGAAGGTCTATGATCTAATCATTACTCTGGATGAAACTCAATAAAATATTAGTGTGGATATGAGCTTCCAAATTTCCTTATATAGTAGCTGACTACCATATCTAATTTCCTTATATAGTAGCTGACTACCATATCTAATTTCCTTATATAGTAGCTGACTACCATATCTACCATATTTAATTCTTCCCATGAAAGAGCTCACAGTCTAGCAGTGGCTCTAAATTAGAAGGGTGATAGTTTGATGAGTATATTAAATAGAAATGAAATAATAATTAGTACAAGAGGGCATATCTGTTTTTAAAATGCCAGAAAGGGGAATACATGAGTGAGAAACAAAGTCATAAAATAAAATAATGTGTTCAAGAAACTGAATGTCCATACGGGGTCTAGCACCACGGGCATCAGTGAGTGAAAAGATAGGCCAGAAAAGTGGGCAACGGGCTTATATGACGGTTCATCTAATTCATCTACTTAGAGAGCCAGAGAATGTTTTTAAGCAGGGTAAAGCCATAACCAATCTGAAGTTTAGAAAGCTCACTCACTTTGACAAAAGCATGTATGTTGGTCTGCAGGAAAGCAAGACTGGACTCAAGAAGATCAGCTGGGAGGCCACTACTATGACCCAGGTAAAAGATGATGACAGGACAGAAGGCAGAGACAGTGAGAAAGAAGAGAGCATGGATTTTATTTTTATTTTCTAAAAGCCATTTAGATAGCATTTCTTATACATATAAAACACTGTTCCAAGTGCTTTCATGTATTTATCTATTTAAGCCTCAAAACAACCCTATAAAACAGTCGTTTTATTATCTTTATTTTACAGATACGGAAAATGAGGGACAGAAAAGTAAGGTAACTTCCCTAAGACTGCAGTGTTAACAAGGGTGTAAACAGAACTTTGAACCTGGGCAATCTGGTTCCAGAATCCGTGTTCTTAATTACCATACTATCTACTTAAACTGAACAAGCAGAATGTTTACACTAATTAGGTAAGAGGAAAGACGACCGGGCACATTGGTGCACGCCTGTAATCCCAGCACTTTGGGAGGCTGAGGCAGGCAGATCACGAGGTCAAAAGATCAACACCATCCTGGCCAACATGATGAAACCTTCTCTACTAAATACAAAAATTAGCTGGGCGGTGTGGCGTGCACCTGTAGTCCCAGCTACTTTGGAGCCTGAAGCAGGAGAATCACTTGGAGGTTGCAGTGAGCCAAGATAGCACCACTATACTCCAGCCTGGGCGACAGGGCTAGAATCTGTCTCCAAAAAAAAAAAAAAAGGAAAGATAAGAAGGTGAATGATGGCTCTGTTCACTCATAAACATTTACTGGCACCTACTACACATCACATGCAAGGAGATGGGAAAACAAAGACTCAATACAGCCACTGCTCTTCAGCCAACCAGTTGTGACTATGGAACAAGGATGAGAAACAGAATAGAGAGAGATGCTGGCCAGGTGTGGTGGCTGCTGCCTGTAATCCTAGCACTCTGGGAAGCCAAGGTGGGAGGATTGCTTGAGCTCAGGAGTTCAAGACCAGCCAGGGTAACATAGCAAGACCACATCTCAAAAAAAAAAAAAAAAAAAAAAAAAGATGCTGCTGGGGAGAAGGCAGGACCAGAGAGATGAGCAGCTTGCATATGTTCTCAGATTTTATTCTGAAGGGACAAATGTATGGATTTTAAGCACAGTAGCTTCTTGCTATGTTAGTATTAAATACATTATCACCAATTTTAAAACAAAATTTCTTGATCTAACAGAACACATCATTTTAATTGATGAACCTAATGAACACTTACTGAATATCAATGATATTTCTATGCCCTATTGCTATTCCCTCCCCAGTTGTGGTAGTATGCACCTTCCTGTCGTTAACCAAAAGGGAACAGAAAATGATAGTCATCAATTATTTGACCTGAATTTATTTAAAATAATATATTAACACTTCCCAACTCATTTTGACTCTAGAGGATCTGAAGAAACTTTTGAAAATTGTACCTGGACAATCTCTAGGAGAGATGCCTGGGAATCTGAAAATTTAACACCTGCCCTGGAGCTTCTGAACTAAAAAGTTTATGAAATCCTGAACAATGCTGTTTTGAATCATGAAGTGCATACTTGAAAGAAAGGGGGATAGAATCTTTGCTCTGAAAGTGCCTGGGTGATTCTCCAGTAGAAGGAATATACCCTAAAATAATGATAAAAAGTACAGTATAGTAAAGACTCACTAGTGGTGTAACAGAAAAAGCACAGTATTTAAAGCCACTTACCCCTGATTCAGATGTCAGATCTGTAACATTTAGGCAAGTCACTTAACCCCAGTGAGTCTCTATTTTCAAACTCTCAAAACAGATATATCAATACCTACTTGGAGGGGCTTCTGTGAAAAACAAATAGAAAAACTAATGATAGCACTGATAGGATGCCTGGAATAGACTAGTCTAAAAGTAGAATACTTTTAACAATTCATCTAAGGCCTAATCCTTCTTTCAACATCTTTCATTCTTCTCTCTTCCATTTCTGCTGCCTCTCATCTATTTAGAGGAACTCATCAATTTATTAATTAATGCATTATGTATTATTAATTAATCATTACTGAGATAACAAAGAACATCAACCTAAGAGTACAGCTGAAAGCCAGACACTGCCACTTGTGGGCTCTCTTATAGCCTTGGACCATCTCTAAGCCTTCAGTTCTCTTATCTGTATGACAGAGTTAAGCTCAAAAAGTCTACCATTTCAAAACAACTTGACACACAATCACCATGTATACTCCCAGACACTATTTGGTCCAGCATAGATAAAGATAAGCTAACTAGATTCTAACTTGCAAGACTCAGACTCCCTTTTCTGCTTCTTGTCCGCTTACTAGCATTACATTCCTGTTTCAAACGTTTCATACCTTCCTGTTTTTAGCCAGCTTCACCAAAGTCAGAAACTAACACTGCCATTGATATTTTTTTATTAACTCTTTCCATCTCATTTAAACCACAGAGGTTCTAACAGTACATGGATGGAGAGGTAAGTTGATCAGTAGTTAAGTAAGTAGGTAGGTGAATGGGTGGGTAGGTGGATGGATGATGGACGGAAGATAAAATTGGGGATTGGGTAAAGATTCTTTTTGGCAGGAGAATCGAGAGGGCAAGTAAGAACGTAAGACCGGGTGAGTACGGGTGCCTCTTCCAATAACTTGAAAATAAAAAAAATATATAGAGTTAAACTCTCAGATCAAAGAAAAACAGAGTCTCCGTGAAGAAAGGCCCCCAAAATATCAAAACTAGGAAAGTAACAATATTGAAGATATTTGCACTATTTAAAGAAAGAACATGACAATTCCATGTGAGGAGACAGATGGTCAGCAAAGAAATTCTATAAGTAAAAAAATAAAAATTAAAAGGATGACAAATATGATAGTATTTCAGATATGTTAGAAAGATGATTCCTGTGGAGATAGCTAAGCCCATCTAAACATTAGATTCACTGACCTTCTTAATTCTGATTCATGCTCATCAAGAGACCTGAATATGATTTGATTTACCAGATAGGTCTGCCTCGGGAAGAGAATGCCTCTCCCCTGTTCTGAAACCTTCAGTGGCTCCAGTCCATACTACCAATTTTGGCATTTAAAATTCTTCACAATTAAAACTGCACAAAAAGTAACTTTTAGTTTCATTTTTCACCTACTACTCTCCTACAAGAATATTCTGTTTCAACCAAGCCGGTCTCTACTCAGATATTACTACAAACCCTTTTCTTAGGCTTCCTGCTATCTCCCTATCCAAGGTTCAAGTTCAGCTCAAATCTACCTGCTTTATAATGCCTTTCTTGAGTGCTCTAGTTTACCACAGCCATGCCCCAACATCCAATCTTCTAAAGCATCCTGAATCACCCATACTATTTGATCACATTTAACATGTTTTCTTACTTCATATTTTCCATCTTGCAAATAAAGCCATAGCTCTTCAGTCACAGAGAACCAACTTAGGATTCTTAGATTTTTTTTATATCTACTAAAGTGCCTACTCAACGCTGAGAACAAATAGATGTTCAATAAATAGATGCATAATAGAATTAACCTTCTTTATATAATGCCTAACCTACTCATATAATGACAGCTTTATACTTATATCACATCACTGTTGTATATAAAATCCCTTAAAAATATCAATTATATATACATCTGCATGCATATTTATGTAATATACGTATGCTGGCGTGTGTGTGTGTGTGTGTGTGTGTGTGTGTACAGTCATGTGCCATATAATGATGTTTTGGTCAATAACAGACCACATATGCAATGGTGGTCCCATAAGATTATGATGGAGCTGAAACATTCCTATCACCTAATGATGTCATAAGCCATTGTTAATATCCTCATCCAATGCATTACTCACATGCTTGTGGTGATGCTGATGTAAACAAACCTACTGCACTGCCAGTCATAAGAGTACAATCACATACAGTACATAATACTTGATAATAAGTGACTATGTTACTGGCTTATGTATTTACTATACTGTACTTTTTATCATTATTTTAGAGTATATTCCTTCTACTTATAAAAAAAGTTAACTGTAAAACAGCCTCAGGCAGGTCCTTCAGGAGATATTCAAGAGGAAGGCATTATTATCATTGGAGATGACAGCTCCATGCATATTACTGCCCCTGACAACTTTCCAGTGGGACAAGATATGGAGGTGGAAAACAGTGATATTGATGATCCTGACCTTATATAGTCCTAGGCTAATGTGTGTATTTGTATCTTAGTTTTTAACAAAAAGTTTAAAAACAAACAAACAAAAAAACTTTTTTAATTAAAAAAAGCTCACAGAATAAGGATATAACAAAAAAACTATTTTTGTACAGTTGCACAATGTGTTTTAAGCTGTTATAAAAAAGCCAAAAAGGTTTTAAAAATGTTTAAGTTTATAAAGTAAGGAAGTTACAGTAAGTTAAGGTCAATTTATTATTCACAAAAGGAAAATGTTTTTTATAAATTTGGTGTAGCCTAAGTATGCAGTGTTTATAAACTCTACAGTAGTGGACGGCAATGTCTTAGGCTTTCATGTTCACTCACCACTCACTCTGACTCACCCAGATCAACTTCCAGCCCTAAGAGCTCCATTCAGGGTAAGTCCCTGAAACACGTGCATGGTTTTTTATCTTTTATATTGTATTTTTACCTACTTTCCCTATGTTTAGATCTATATACACTTACAATTGTGTTACAGTTGCCTACAGTATTCAGTACAGTAACATGCTGTACAGGCTTGTCACCTAAGAGTAATAGGCTATAGCATATAGCATAGGTGTATACTACTTACTTGATTATACCTACACAACCTAGGCTTATGTAAATATACTCTATGAAGTTCGCACAACAGCAAAATCACCTAACAATGCATTTCTTAGAACGTGTCCTCATTGTTAAGCAACGCATGACTATATATACACATATATATACAAACACATACATATGCATATACACACAGGTATACATATATACACACAGCTACAGTCTGCATTTTTTCTATCACTTAGCTCTTTGCTACTGATATTTTTTTTATTGGCTCTTACCTGGTTATAATGGGATCTGCAGCATGATTTGGGCCCCATCGCCCCAAAAGCCCCCGGCCAACCAGTCCAGTCCGTCCTGCAGGATTTCTAGAAAAACAAAAGCATAAAATCAATTGAATGTTTTCATCTTTTTAACCTGATTTGATATAACCCAAAAGAAGGGAATACAAGCAGTAAGACGGAACTAATAAGTCCTTACAAATCCAATGGTACTACCACATATCTGGTGCTGAGGTTATGTATGCCATTACATTGCTATTTAATTTTTCTTTTGTGCATGTGATATGCTTTGAACTTGAACCAGGAAGAGGTTCTCATACCCAAAGTGGTTCTACAATGT
Source organism: Papio anubis (assembly GCF_008728515.1). Taxonomy (NCBI): domain Eukaryota; kingdom Metazoa; phylum Chordata; class Mammalia; order Primates; family Cercopithecidae; genus Papio; species Papio anubis. Next base: position 131,458,882 of record NC_044978.1, on the reverse strand, counting down.
GATGATTTGTTTCAGTTTTCACCTATACTCCTAAATTCAAACTAGAACCTTCCTGCATTCTTTTGGAACACCCACATCTCTCTTCACTTTCTCATTATTCTCATTTCCTACTCTACTCTCCTACAACCCCTCCCATTAAAGTTGTTCCTGTTACATTAAGTCCATTTTTCCTCAATGGTTTCTGGATTTTTATTATCATCAATAATATATATTTGTAGTATACAATAAGGTATTAGTATTACTATTTCACAGATTTCAAGTATACTAAAATACAATTTTATAAAAATGCCAACTATTTAACCTGATGCCACAATCCAGTGTTAAAAATTTGTCAGATAAACCCATCAATATTCATGCCTGTGTCATTTTATTTCAGTAAATATCCTTTAAATGTTTAACTTTCACTATGTACTACTAAAAAAATGTTCTAACATGTAATTCTACCTAAGGGTACATATCTTTTGGCCTCCCACTATATGAAAGTAAATAAACAACTTGCCAAAATATCCCTTTCTGCCATTTTTTTTATTCTTTCTTCCCAGTGACTGTTATTAAAATTGAATGAATTTTTATATTGTTTTTGTATAGACTCAGAAATATTTCAGCAAGACTTGAAAATAGCAACAGAAAGAAAAGACAAGAAAGCTGACAATAATTCTTTCCAAATTAACAGGAGGAAGGGCAGAGTGGCCAGCAACCATATATATATATATATACACACACATTTTTTTTTTTTTTTTTTTTTTGAGACGGAGTCTCACTCTGTCGCCCAGGCTGGAGTGCAGTGGCATGATCTCAGCTCACTGAAACCTCCATCTCCTGGGTTCAAACAATTCTCCTGCCTCAGTCTCCTGAGTAGCTGGGATTACAGGCATGCGCCACCATGCCTGGCTAATTTTTGCATTTTTAGTAGAGACATGGTTTCACCATGTTGATCAGGCTGGTCTTGAACTCCTGACCTCATGATACACCCGCCTCAGCCTCCCAAAGTGCTGGGATTACAGGCATGAGCCACCGTGCCCGGCCTGCAACCATATTTTATTCCATGTAACCACACATCCCTGAACACAAGTGATCAAGGCCACCATTAATAGACAGGTTAGTTTGGATAGATGACCAAGACTGTAACTTGTAAACAGGAAACTGGAAAGGACACACAGATTATATTAAAACCTGAAAAGCACAGATGGTTACTTGCAAAGAGAGAGTAGTAAGCCAACAATATAGACAAAAGCATAAATGAGGCAGAGAGAGAGTCCTGATGGATTTCGAACTCCATGTTTTCCTAAAGTCAGCTGCATTTTTGCTTTGAGCTCCTTGAGACATTCCTATAACCTTAAAATAAATTTTACTTTTGCTCAGGCAAGCTAAAGTTAGTTTCTATTAGTCAAAGAGACTTGACTAAACGAACAATCTATCTTGCATTTCCATCTATGTATCTTACCTATCTTTTCATATATTTTATCTTTTTGTAATTTTATCTATAAAAGAACCTAAGGAATCAGTCAAATGCAAGGAGAATTTGACTTAAAAAGACTCAATAACATAGAAAGATGTGTAAGTTATCACCAAAGAAAGAACTCAGCAAAACTGAAGGACCAGGTTGAGATGAGAGGAGTACTACCATTTCCTTGTCTTACAGGAACCAAGAATACAAAGTGTTAACATTTTTATAAGGTGATAACCATGATTTCAAATCTGTGATCCTTCTTTGGTTTTATTTAGTACATGCTAATTTTTACATTTCTTTCTAATATTTTAATATGATTTGGCTCTGTGACTCCACTCAAATCTCACCTCAAATTTTAATTCTCGTAAGTTGAGGGCAGAACCTGATGGGAGGTCACTGGATCATAGGGGGCAGTTTCTCCATGCTGTTCTCATGATAGTGAGTGAGTTCTCATGAGATCTGATGGTTTTTTTTGGTTTTGTTTTGTTTTTTTTGAGATGGAGTCTCGCTCTGTTGCCCAGGCTGAAGTGCAGCGGCACGACCTTGGCTCATTCCAACCTCTGCTTCCTGGGTTCAAGCAATTCTCTTGCCTCAGCCTCCCAAATAGCTGGAATTACAGGCGCCCGCCACCATGCCCAGCTAATTTCTGCATTTTTAGTAGAGACAGGATTTTGCCATATTGGCCAGGCTGGTCTCGAACTCCTGATCTCACATGATTCATCCACCTTGGCCTCCCAAAGTGCTGGGATTACAGGTGTGAGCCACCGTGCCTGGCCAATCTGATGGTTTTATAAGGGGCTTTTCCCCCTTTACTTGTTCACTCTCTGTCACCTGCTGCCATGGAAGATGTACCTTTGCTTCTCTCTTGCCTTCTGCCATGACAGTAAGTTTCTTGAGGCCTCCCCAGCCATGCAGAACTGTAAGTCAATTAAACTTCTTTCCCTTATTAATTACCCAGTCTTGGGTATGTCTTTTTTTTTTTTTTTTTGAGACGGAGTCTCGCTCTGTCGCCTAGGCTGGAGGGCAGTGGCACAATCTCAGCTCACTGCAACCTCCACCTCCCAGGTTCAAGCAATTCTCCTCCCTCAGCCTCCTGAGTAGCTGGAATTACAGGTGCCCACCACCACGTCCGGCTAAATTTTGTATCTTTAGTAGAGATGGGGTTTCTCCATGTTGGTCAGGCTGGTCTTGAACTCCTGACCTCAGGTGATCTGCCCACCTCGGCCTCCCAAAGTGCTGGGATTACAGGCGTGAGCCACCGCACCCAGCCAGGTATGTCTTTATAGCAGTGTGAGAACAGGCTAACACATTTTTATAATATCTTCTTAAGGAAAATGGATAATTTTTTAGTTGTACAGAAAAATCATTTTTTAAAAAATATAGAAAGACCCTTGATGTTAAATTTTTGGGTTATCTTTATTTTTACTCTTACAGGTTTGGATAAATTCTTACTTTAAGATACTATACCATTTAATAAATATCTGCTGAACAATTTTCCTTTCTATTAATGTATTCAATTAATTATTTCTATTTTCAAGATAAAATTACAAAAAGATGCATTCAAACGCTGCCTCTGCCACTTGCTCGCTGTATACAAATTGCTTACACTCTTTCCTTCAATTAAAAATTCAACTAAAAATATCCACCAACAGGGTTATTGTGCAGATTTAATTAGATCACATATATAAATAAATTTGTACAACATCTGGGTCATACAAGGATTTGATAAATATGAACTGTCTTTTCTACTTTTTGGTGACTCATTATTGCAAGATGCTCTACTCCCAGTACCTACCTTGGTCTTCCATTTTCAATCTCATACAGGCCATTCTTGCTCTTTCTCTCAACATGCCCATCCTTTTCGTTAAACTTGGGAGAAAAATTACTTTCACTGTAATGAGAATACCAATGTAAAATAAGAAATAATCATTCAAAACTACCAACAGCTTAATAATGCAAGTCAATCTGTTATCCATAGGAAGTATTTCTGAAACAGTAAATTTTTAAGGGTTAGTTTTTTTTCCACAAATCCGTCTTATTCCTTCAAAACAATTTTTAAGGGAAAAAAAAAGTTTTAACCAAAACACCATACATTACAAAGATATATATTATTATTAAACTTATTAACCCCTCTGGGAAGGACTACCAGCAGAAGAGCTAGAGCTCCTACCACATGCTACAGAAAGGTGTATTAGCAAGAAGGAATTGTTGGTGGGCACATTATGAAAACTATTGGTTCCCATGTAATTCCAAAAATAAGATTCCTTCTGACGATGTTTCTACTATTTCAAAATAATTTAAATTTCTTCAAATGCACACTGATTAATATTTTTATCAAAGAAAACCCACGAAGCAGTGAATTTGCCCCACAAGCTGCATAATAAATATGATGTAAATTAAAAACAGACATACTATGCTGGAAATGTTCTAGATTTTGATCTGGGCAGTGGTTACAGAGCTTTGTAAATGTAAAACTTTACTGAGCTGCACACCTTCACATGTAAGAAATGTGCACTTTACAGCCGGGCACGGTGGCTCACGCCTGTAAGCCCAGCACTTTGGGAGGCCGAGGTGGGCAGATCACGAGGTCAGGAGATCGAGACCATCCTGGCTAACATGGTGAAACCCCATCTCTAATAAAAAAATACAAAAAAAATAAAGAAATGTGCACTTTAATATATTTATATCATGCCACAACAAAAAAATTTTTATGTTTTATTTATTTCTTCTTTTTTTTTTTGAAATGGAGTCTTTTTTCTGTCGCCCAGGCTGGAGTGCAATAGCACTATCTTGGTTCACTGCAACCTCCACCACCCAGGTTCAAGCGAATCTCCTGCCTCAGCCTGCCGAGTAGCTGGGACTACAGGAACATGCCACCATACCCGGCTAGTTTTTTATATTTTTAAATATAAATATATTTTATAAACAGAATATGTATTATATATATATAAATAAAATATACATTTTATATTTTTAAAATATAAAAAATTAACCGGGTGTGGTGGCACGTTCCTGTGTTCCCAGCTACTCGGCAGGCTGAGGGTTTCATCATGTTGGCCAAGCTGGTCTCAAACTCCTGACCTCAAGGGATCCGCCCACCTCAGCCTCCCAAAGTGCTGGGATCACAGGCGCGAGCCACTGTGCCCGGCCCAACAAAAAATTTTGTAAACAGACATAACTAAACTACTCTCCTCACCACTATAAAATCCCTGCCATAATTGCACTGACAGTGAATAAAGAGTTATGTAGCACTGGATAGTTCATGGGCAGTTCTGACACAGATTTCACTTTTTTCTTGCTTTAAAGCCAGTGAGTGAGCAAAGAAATATCCGTGGGTTGGGGAATAATTTCCAACTTCAACGATCCATACGTTTTCTTAAGACTTCTAACCAATCTGCCATCTAACATGCAAATAAAAAGAATTAAATGATAAAAACCATGAAATTATATAAAACCAGAGTTGCAATGCCTTTGGGATTCTAGAGAGTCACCCCTTTAAAAAAATCACCAGGCATGCTGGCTCACGCCTGTGACACCAGCACTTTGGCAAGCCAAGGCAGAAGGATCACTTGAGCTCAGGAGTTCGAGACCAGATTGGACAATAATACTGTGAGAACTCATCTCTGCTAAAAATTTAAAAGTTAGCCAGGCATGGTGGCACACACCTGTAGTCCCAGCTGCTCTGGAGGCTGAAGTGGGAGGATCACTTGAGCCCAGGAGATCAAGGCTGCAGTGAGCTATGATCACACCACTGCACTCCACCCTGGGTTAGAAAAAGAACATAAAGGGGTGGGAAAAATGGGGAGATATTGGTCAAAGGGTATAAAGTTTCAGTTATGCAAAATGAGTAAGTTCTAGAGATCTAATTTACAGTGTGGTGACTACAGTTAATAATACTGTTCTTGTCCAGCCTGGACAAAACAGTGAGACCCCATCTCTACTTAAAAAAAAAGTAAAATAAAATTAGCCAAGTATGGTGGAATATGCCCATAGTCCTAGCTACTCAGGTGGCTAAGACAGGAGAATCACCTGAGCCCTGGAGTTGAAGGTTAGAGCAAGCTATGATCACATCACTGTACTCCAGCCTGGGTGAAGTACAGTCTCAAAAATAGAGAGAGCACCAGTCTCAAAAATAGTAATAATACAGTATTGTATACTTGAAACTTGCTGAGAGTAGATCTCAACTGTTCTCACTACACACAAAAAAAAGGTAGCCATGTAAGATTATTTTAAATGGCTTGATTGTGGTAATCACTTCAAAATGTATATGCATGTCAAAATATCACATTGTACACTTTATATATAGTTATTTGCCAATCATACATCAATAAAGCTGGAAAAAATAAAAGAAACAAACACAAAATGTTAATCAATGCGGCACTTCTATGAATTTAGTGAGAGCCCTTTCTCTCTCATTCTTCCCCTCTCTCTCCCCTTTATCCATCCCTCTTCTATTTTTTCACACTGGTTTATCATCATCCTGTTCTTAGTAACCTGGAAAATTTGCTGAAAAATACTTTCACAAGTCTAGTTATATTGGAAAACAACCACAAAAGATATTCTATTGATAACCCAAACAGAACACATGAAAACAAGTACCATCAGCTGTTATTTCAAAACAAATATAATAGTACCAGCTGTTATTTCATAACACATAGCTGATGCTATTTGTTATTTCAAATCAAAACAGATTTAACTATTTGGAATTATCCTCCTAAAACCCCCAAAAGAATAAAAAAAATGAACTGTTTATCTTTGGCAAGAATTCAAGCAAATGTGGAAACTAAGTTATAACACAGCTAAGCATAGATTGAAATTATTTTCAGGTGTCAAAAAGATACTTTGCAAATAAAACCATTAACTTCTCTAAAAGTCTTACTCCCAGCTAATGCTGTCTTATTTGCTCACCTGATCTGAGGATCTGCCCACCTGGGTCCAGCCAAGACAGAGACTGCAGTGTATTCCACAGGGTTATAGTCCTGCCACTCAACAAGCCAGCCCACTTTCTCATTAGGAACCTGGCTTCGTTCAACTTTTGAACCTGGGTAAGGAGACGTCCGAGCCTTATTGTGGGAATTCTCTTTGGAACCATTAGAACCAGACATGACGTTGGTATTAAGATGAAACCAACAAGATGAAAACGAGTTTCTAGGGGAGAAAAAGAAAAAACATTTTACATAAATACCAAAAATATATTAATTAAAGAACCTAGGCCGGGTGTGGTGGCTTATGCCTGTAATCCCAGTACTTTGGGAGGCCGAGGTGGATCACCTGAGGTTAGGAGTTCAAGACCAGCCTGACCAACATGGTGAAATGCCATCTCTTCTAAAAAGACAAAATTAGCCAGGCATGGTGGCATATGCCTGTAATCCCAGCTACTTGGGAGGTTGAGGCAAGAGAATCGCTTGAACCCAGAAGGCAGAGATTGCAGTGAGCCAACATCGCACCATTGCACTCCAACCTGGGCAACAAGAGCAAAAACTCCATCTCAAAAAAAAAAAAACAAAAGAAAAAGAACCTAATTCAAAGACCCAAAAACATACTTCCCAATTTCAAAAACCTTTAAGTATCAGAAAATTCAAATATGATGCATATTAGTCTAAAAGTCCAACATCTATGAGAGATTATTTTCAAATATACATTTTTTTAACATATAGCTAAATTTTATTAGTTGGAACCCACTCACTGAATTTATTTTAGGCAAAAAAAAAAAAAAAAGACACAAGCTTACTTGTGTGTTATCTGTTGTAGAAGGGGAAGTTTGTTATGAAAACTCAAACCATAAAAACAAATGTAGGCCTGGCGTGGTGGCTCATATCTGTAATCCCAGCACTTTGGGAGGCCGAGGTGGGCAGACCACTTGAGGTCAGGAGTTCGAGACCAGCCCGCTCAACATGGTGAAACCCTGTCTCTACTAAAAAATACAAAAATTAGCCAAGTGTGGTGGTGCACACCTGTAATCCCAGCTACTGGGGAGGCTGGGGCAGGAGAATCGCTTGAATCCAGGAGGTAGAGGTTGCAGTGAGCCGAGATTGTGCCACTGCACTCCAGCCTGGGCAACAGAGCGAGACTCCATCTCAAAAAACAAAAAGTATAAAAGAAAATCGTTTAAAGTCTATGTGAAGGAATGCATTTTTTAAAAATCATCTATAATATACACGTAAAACGTATGGCAAAAATGGTTCAAAGGAAAAATGGGAAAATAGAAATTAAATACTGAAAAATTCTTACACTGAAAACGAACTAATGTAATATAATCTGAAGGTAGACTGTGGTAAATACACAAATTGTAACCTGTAGAGCAAAATTTAAATAAAATATACAGGCATGAAATAATTGGAGAGCATATGCAAAAGAAAAACCAACCAACCTTCACCCTAACCACACAGCATATACAAAAAAATTTTTCATATCTCATCTTGCCTAAAAAGTTAAATGGCTTCTCATTATCCTTAAAATAAAATACGAATTCTTGATGACCTTAAATTAGGACATCTAAAGTAGGAAAGGAGATTCTGAGGACATGGTAAAACTATGATAGCTCCTTTCCCCTGCTCTCACAATACCAGTCAGTTTGACCTTCTTAAGACAAATGATTGACGGGGCAAACATCCACTTGACCAAGGTTGTGGAATAAGTCAACTGCATGTGCCTCCTGATCTCATACAGTGAGAAGTACACAACAATCATTTGAGGTATTTCTGCCAAAAATATATGACATGAATCTGGACATTAGGAAACACAGGACAGACCCGGGTTAAGAGACATGTTACAGAATAAAGGTGTGTACTCTCTAAATTGGTAAGGTCATGAAAGATAGAGAAAAGTACAGGAACTCTTCTAGATAGATCAAGACTAAAAAGACATGACAATTAGAAGCAATCAATGATCCTGGATGGGCTGATAACCATAAAAGAAAAAGTAAACATTGCAGGATAGGTAGTAAAGTTTGAATGGGGTTGTATAATTTTAAAAGGCGAATTTTTTAAAAGTATCTATTTACTCCCAACAAAGAAAAACCCAGGACCAGATGTCTTTACTGATAAATTCTACCAAACATTTAAAGAAGAATCAACACCAATATTCCCTCAACTCTTCCAAAAACCTGAAGAGAACTAAACACTTCCAAACTCACTCTATGAGGCCAGCATTATCCTGATACTAAAGCTTGACAAAGACACTATAAAAAAAAAACTACAAACGAGAATCTTTGATTAATACTGATGTGAAAATCCTCAACAAAATAATAACAAACAGAATTCAACAGCACATGAAAAGGATTATACACCATGACCAAGGGAGACATTCCCGGAATGCAATGATGGTTCCACATAATGAAAATCAATCAACATAATGTACCACATTAACAAAACTTTTTTAAAAAACACAATCCTCTTGATTGATGCAGAAAATTTATCTAACAAAATTCAACACCCTTTCATGATTTAAAAATATTCAACAAACTAGCAATAGAAGGAAATTACCTCAACATAATAAAGGCCATATATGAAAAGCCCACAGCTAATGGTGTAAAGGTGAAATACTGAAAGTTTTTCCTCTAAGATCAGGAACAAGACAAGGATGTTCACTTTATTTAATATAATACTGGAAGTTCTAGCCAGAGCAATTAGGAAAGAAAAAGAAGTTCCGGCCAGAACAATTAGGAAATGAAAGAAAGGAAAAGGCATCCAAATTGGAAAGGAAGAAGTAAAACTGGTTGAGCATTCCTAATCCAAAAATCCAAAATCAGAAATTTTTTGATTGCTGATATGATGCCACAGATAGAAATTCCACACCTCGCTTCATGTTGATGGGTCACACCAAAATTGTTTCAGGCACAAGTTTAAAATATTGTATAAAATTATCTCCAGGCTACCTGTTTAAAGTATATATGAAACATATATGAATTTCACGTTTAGACTTGAGTCCCATCTCCAAGACATCTCATCATGTGTATGTAAATATTCCAAAACCTGAAATCCAAAACGCTCTGGTCCCAAGCATTTTAGATAAGGGATACTCAACCTGTATTTACACATCGCATGATATTTTATGTAGAAAACCCAAGATAATTTACGAAAAAACTGTTAGAACTAATAAATGAATTCAGCAAAGTTGCAAGGTATGAAATCAACACACAAAAATGGTTACATTAAAAAACACTAACAGGCTGGGTACGCTGGCTCATGCCCGTAATCCCAGCACTTTGGAAGGCAGAGGTGAGTTTGAGACCAGTCCAGCCAACATGGTGAAACCCTGTCTCTACTAAAAATACAAAAATTAGCTGGGTGTGTGGTGCATGCCTGTAATCCCAGCTACTCAAGAAGCTGAGGCAGGAGAATCGCTTGAACGCTGGAGGCAGATGTTGCAGTAAGTTGAGATCGAGACTCTATCTCAAAAACAAACAAACAAAACACTAATAATTAACAATCCAAAAGGAATATTAAGAAAACAATTCTACTTACAATAGCATCAAAAAGAATAAAATACTTAGGAATAAACTTAAGGAAGCAAAACTTTTATACACTGAACACTACAAAATATTGCTAAAAGAAGTTAAAGACACCAACAAATAAAAAGACATCCTGTGTTCATTGACTGGAAGAAAATATTGTTAAGATGTCAATACTACTCAGTTATCTACAGATCCAATGCAATCTCTGCCAAAATCCCAATGATGTTTTTCCAGAAACAGAAAACTCTACCTTAAAATTTATATGGAATCTCAAGGAACCCCAAATAGCCAAGACAATCTTGAAAGGGAAAAACAAAGTTCAAGGTCTCACACTGACTACACAGCTATAGCAATCACAACACTGAGATACTGGCATACAGAATCCTCGTAATAATTTCTGACAAAGGTACCAAGATCATTTCAACAGGCAAAGGGCGGTCTTTTCAACAAACGGTGCTAGGAAAATTGGATATTCATATGCAAAAGTAGTATGAAGTTTGACTCTTACCTTACACCGTATAAAAATATTAACTAAAAATGGGTCAAAGACCTACACATACGACCTAAAATGATCAAAATCTTAGAGGAACACATGCTGACAAAATTTCATGACACTGGATTTGGCAATCAATGAGTTTCTGGATATGACACCAGAAGTACAAGCAACAAGAGAAAAAATAGATAAGTTGGACTACATATTACATCAAAATGAAAAACTTCTGGGTATCAAAAGACACAATCAAGAGTGAAAAAGCAACCCATGGAACAGGAGAAGATACTTGTGAATCACATGTCTGATAAGGGGTTGGTTATATCCAGAATACAGAAAGAACTCCTACACACAACAACAATAAAACAACCCAATTAAAAAATGGGCAAAGGACTCCAATAGACATTTCTCCAAAAAGGATATACAAATGGCCAATAAGCACATGGAAAGATGCTCAATATCACTAATTATTAGACAAAAGCAAGTCAAAACCTCAATGAGATACTGCCTCAGACCCATTAGAATTACCACTATCAAAAAAAAAATACAGAAAATAAGTATTGGCAAGGATGTGGAGAAATTTACTTGCTAATAAAAACAATGACATCAAACAATTTGTATTTCCATAAGGTATTGCTGAAAAAAGATTCAGTAAAGTGCTACAATACGATACTATTTTTATAAAGCAAGGACATAAAAAATAAGTAAGTACATACATTTTGGTGCATGTATATAATGTATTAGTTTTCTATTGAAGCCATAACAAATCACCACAAATTCAACGACTTAATACAAATTCATTCTCTTACAGTTTTGTAGGTTAGAAGTCCAACAAAGGTCTCACTGGGCTAAAGGCAATTTACCAGCAGGGCTGCATTCCTTTCTGGAGTTAAAAATTCATTCGCCTCCCTTTCCCAGCTTCTAGAGGGAATCCCTATTCCATCTGCATTCTGTGGCTCATGGCCCCCTTCCATCATCTTCAAAGCCAGCAACATAGAATCTCTCTCTGACCATTCATTAGTAGTCATATCTCTGATCACGGCCAGGTCATTTTTTAAGGACTCTCAATTACATCAGGTGCGCCTTCCAGGATGCTCTCCCCATCTCAAAGTCCTTAACCTTCATCACATCTGTACTCTCTTTTGCTATGTAAGGCAACATATACACAGGTTCCAGGTATTAGGATGCATGCATACTTGGGGGGCCATTATTCTGCTTACCACAAATGTCTATACTATTTATTATATAAGCATATATAGAAGAATCCACATAATCAGGTTCTTAACATAAGCTAGGAAATAAGGGGCTGATGTGAATAGACGCAGAAGCAAATAGGAAGAGGGAAAAGGAAGGAAGAAGAAGAAAAAGGAAAGGGAGGGGTAAAGGGGAGTAGAAGAGAGAAGAAAAAGAGGATGGGGGGAAAGAAGAGAGAGTGGCAAAGATGTGGAGGAAAAGGGGAGAGAGAAAAGGAGAAAAGGAAAGGGAGTTGCAAGAAAGGATAAGCAAAAAAGAGAAAAACAGATTTTAAAAAAAAAGGATAAGAAATAAAACGGAAGAAAAAGGAGAAAAGGAAACAAGGAAAAAAAGAGAAGGAAAAAAGACTCCCAAACATACCAAATAAAGTGAGGTATGCCTGATCAAATTTTTGCAATTAGGGAAAATTACATAATTATATATATATACAAAAAGAAACTTATCAGTGGGGCATGCTGGTTCACGTCTGTAATCCCGACACTTTGGGAGGCCAAGGCAGGAGGACTGCTTGAAGCTGGAAGTTCAAGACCACCCTAGGTGAGATAGTGAGACCCTTATCTCTACAAAAAATTTTAAAAGTTAGCCAGGCATGCTGGTACGTGCCTGTAGTTGCTGCTACTCAGGAAGCTGAGGTGGGAGGATCTCCTGAGTCCAGGAGGTTAAGGCTGCAGTGAACCATGATCACACCACTGCACTCCAGCCTGGGAAACATAATGAGATCCTGACTCATTAAAAAAATAAGAAACCCTTTTTTTTTTTTTTAATTAAAATTCTTAACCTGACTTACAAGAACTGCCTACTAGACTTCCTCCTGGTCCCTCTTCAGTGTATACAGTGTATATATGTACCTACCATTAGGTATCATACACAAGTTTCACTGCCCTAAAGGCAGTGAATTTTATGTGTACAATTCCGTAACAGTTGATGCGTGTCATTATACATTTGTCCAAACCATAAAGTACGAGACCAAGAGTAAACCCTGATATAAACTACAGGACTTTGGGTGACAAAGCATCAATGTAGGTTCGATTGTAACAAACGTATGGCTCCGTGGCTCTGTGGGGATGCTGACGATGAGGGAGGCTAAAGTCCTCTGTGCTACCCCAATTCATCCAACTCCTGATCTTTCTACTGTCTCCACAGTTATGCCTTCAAGAATGCCATACAGTTGGAATCATACAGCCTTCCTTCAGTTAATAATATGCATTTAAGATTCCTCCATGTCTTTTCATGGCTCGATAGCTCATTTCTTCTTAGCACTAAATAGTATCCCATTGGCTGGATGTACCACAGTTTATTTACCCATTCACCTATTGAAGAACATCTTGGCTGCTTCTAAGTTTTGGCAGTTATGAATAAAACTGCTATAAACATTTGTGTGCAGGTTTTTGTGTGGACATAAATTTTCAGTCCATTGGGTAAATACCAGAGTGTGACTGACTGCATTATGAGTGTTGAGTTCTGTAAGAAACTGTCAAACTGTCAGTTGGATTTTTAACCGGTTTCATTCTTTCCTATTTTTGTGCGTCTACAGTTTTACGTACTATTCAAGCTATTCTCTTTCATCACATTTAAAGACTCTGAAACAATTACTATTTCATTTTACACTCACTTTACATCTGTAAAGTGTTGTAAAACACCCCAAAATCGGGAAACCCTAACCAATAAAGAAGTGAATATCCCCAGACGGGCTGAAAACTAGTGTAAGGTGAGCAAATATCTGATTTGTGACTAACTTTATTAAAAGCAGTAGGTTCATTGACTTCCATGCTGTGACGACTGTCTTGCTTCAGCTGCCACAGTTTAGGTAATGTACATAATGAATATTCTGAAAATAAAGAGTCCCTCCCTCACCTTAAACCCATACTCAATAAAAAATGAATACATATATGAAACACATTTATCAAAATTAGCAGACTTCAGGTGTTTTAAAAAGCAAAATTTTAACATATGGAACCCTAATCTCTAACTGAACTCTATTACAGAATGAGTTATGTTTCACGGTTTGGGAGTAGGGCAAGAAAAAAGTTAGGGCCATTAATTAAATACCCAACAGTAAACACTAATCCTGTTCCACTCCATCCCACCCAAGTACCAAAAATGTTTAAATAACTTAAGGCTCTTTGTTCCCTGATTTAGCAATAAAATGTTTATGGAATTCCACCACCCTACCTACTTGACAAGACAGACTTACACACTGGATTATTTACTTTTCTAAAACAAATTTAATTGTGCAAGAGCAAAAATTCAGACTATACATCTTATCACATCAAGAAGTGTTAACACTGCTTAGTGTTAACATCTAAATATGCTATTTAAATGTGACACACTGTAAGGTAACAGAAAAAAGAATACTTGTAATATACACACACACAGCCTAGACCTTTGTATTGTATTACTGAACAAGTGCAAGAAATATATTTGGCCTAGCAAATGGAAACTAAGTAATTGACAAAGTTCATTTACATGGCAAAAACCAGTTCTTAAGACTGGTAAACTTTAAAAAATGCAATACTGACATGGTGCTTTGAAATAAAGAAAATCTGCAACAATCATATTGTCATAACCACAGATAAATACAGACAGTGATTGCTATGTGCAAGACGCTGTTCTAAGCACTGTAAATTAACTCACTTGATCCTCACAACTGAGTTCAGTTACTTTTTTTTTTCTTAACCTTTTTTTTTTTTTGAGACAGGGCCTCACTCTGTTACCCAGGCTGGCGTGCATTGGTACAATCATGGCTCACTGCAGTCTCGACCTCCCAGGCTCAAGCAATCCTCCTGCCTCAGTCTCCAGAGTAGCTGGGACTACAGGCATGTGCTATCACACCTGGCTTTTTTTTTTTTCTTTTGGTTTTGTTTTGTCTTTTTGTTGAGGGAGCGGTTTGGTAAATCAGGTAGGCTCAGAGACTCCCAATTTTGTTTATTTCTTGTAGAGATGGGGTCTCACTGTATGTTGCCCAGGCTGGTCTTGAACTCCTAGGCCCAAGCAATGTTCCTGCCTCGGACTTCCAAAGTGCTGAGATTACAGGTGTGAGCCTCCACACCAGGCCATATTATCTTTTTTCCTTTTTTTTTTTTTTTCTCCAAAGAAATAAGAACATTAAGGCCAGGTGCAGTGGCTCACACCTGTAATCCCAGCACTTTGGGAGGCTGAGGCAGGAGGATCGCAAGGTCAGGAATTCGAGAACAGCCTGGCCAACATAGTGAAACCCAGTCTCTACTAAAAATACAAAAAAATTAGCCAGGCATGGTAGCAGTCACCTGTAATCCTAGCTACTCAGGAGGCTGAGGCAGGAGAATCACTTGAACCTGGGAGGCGAAAGTTGCAGAGAGCCAAGATTGTGCCACTGCACATCAGCCAGGGCGACAGTGCGAGACTCCATCTCAAAAAAAAAAAAAAAAAAAAAAAAAAGGAAATAAGAACATTAAGAACCAGAGAGGTAAATAAGTTTACCAAGGTCACACAATTGAGTAGAAATCAGGATCCAAACATAGGCAAGCTGTCTTAGAATTCCAGGCTCTTAACACTATGCTTTACTATCTCTATTTCATTTTTAGTTCATTCATGTGTTTTATGTATTCACAGGAATAAAACAATGTTCTACACACGTGACCCCAACAGATCCTTCCGGAAGATTTATATGTTGTGCTATTTAAAAGCATTCACCACATCTTTGTAATATAATACCTTTTTTCTAGAAAACCTACACTTGATGACTGGGAGCAGTGTCTCACACCTATAATCCCAGCTCTTTAGGAGGCCAAAGCAGGAGGATCACTGGAGCCCAATAGTTTGACACCAGCCTGGGCAACATAGGGAGACCCACCTCTACAAAAAAAAATAAATAAATTTTTAATTAGCCAGGCATGGTAGCACACACCAGTAGTACCAGATACTTAGGATGCTGAGTTGGGATAATCATTTGAGCCCAGGAGGTTGAGACTGTAGTGAGTCATGATCACACTACTGCACTCCAGCCTAGGTGACAGAGCAAGAAAAAAAGGAAATGAACATTTGAAACCTTCTAGTAATCACAAAAACTAAGTGCAAAACTGTCATTTTCTGGGTTTTTCCAAATTATCAAAGATTGGTAAAATTCCTTTTTTTTTTTTTTTTTTTTTTAAAGACAGGATCTCGGCCAGGCATGGGGGCTCCCACCTGTAATCCCCGGCACTTTGGGAGGCAGAGGCGGAGAGATTACCTGAGGTCAGGAGTTCGAAACCAGCCTAGCCAACATAGTGAAACCCCATCTCTACTAAAAATATAAAACTTAGCCAGGCATGGTGACAGGCGCCTGTAAACCCAGCTACTCAGGAGGCTGGGGCAGGAGAATCGCTTGAACCTGGGAGGTGGAGGTTGCAGTGAGTGGAGATCGTGCCACTGCACTCCAGCCTGGGTGACAAGAGTGAGACTCCATCTCAAAAACAAAAAAAAAAGGAAAAGAACATTAGGGACAGGGTCTTGCTCTGTCACTCCGGCTGGAATGCAGAGATGCAATCACAGTTTACCACAGCCTCAAACTCAACTCCTGAGCTCAAGCAATCCTACTGATCACTTAGTAGTCTCTGAGCCTACTCTGCTCCTATGATAGTGAGGACTACACATGCATGCCAGTTAATTTTTTTTTTTAGAGACAAGGGTCTTGCTAAGTTGCCTAGACTGGTCTCAAACTCCTGGCCTCACACGATCCTCCTGCCTCAGCCTCCCAAAGCACTGGGATTACAGGTGTTAACCATGGTGGCTGGCTGTAAAACTTTTCTTCTTGGCCGGGCGCGGTGGCTCACGCCTGTAATCCCAGCACTTTGGGAGGCCGAGGCGGGCAGATCACGAGGTCAGGACATCGAGACCATCCTGGCTAACACAGTGAAACCCCGTCTCTACTAAAGAATACAAAAAATTAGCCGGGCGTAGTGGTGAGCGCCTATAGTCCCAGCTGCTCGGGAGGCTGAGGCAGGAGAATGGCATGAACCCAGGAGGTGGAGGTTGCAGTGAGCTGAGATTGTGCCACTGCACCCCAGCCTGGGCGACAGACCAAGACTCCGTCTCAAAAAAAAAAACAAACAAACAAAAAAAAACTTTTCTTTGTTTTTCTTAAGACATTGTATCACTCTGTCACCCAGAATGGAATGCAGTGGCATGATCTCAGCTCACTGCAACCTCCTACCTCCCCGGCTCAAGCTATTCTGCCATATTAGTTACCAGGTACGTGGCACATTTGTTAACTGTTGGCTTTTTCTTTAAAGCCAGTACAGTCTCTGGTTCTGGATATACCTGCCTCATCTAGGGTTCCCAGAGTTATAAAAACGAAGAATAATTGCCAAGCAAGTTTACACTGTTCTGCTGGCATCTAACAAAAAAAGCATTAGAGATTTCCAGAGAGCACATACGTGTATTCCTTCCTTCCTTAAATCCCACTGGAAGAAAATAAAGATAAAGGGAAATAAAATCCATACCAGGAGAAGGAATAAATGCCACCAGTGAATGACAGATGTTAACCAACTTCAGGAAGATGAAAAGTAGCTGGAATACTGACCTTCAAACCAGAGTAGGACAAAGTAAATTTAAAAATATGCACCAAGGACAGGCGTAGTGGCTCACGACTGTAATCCCAGCAATTTGGGAGGCTGAGACGGGCAGATCACGGGGTCAGAAGTTCAAGACCAGATCAGCCTAACCAAGGTAGTGAAATCCCGTCTCTACTAAAAAATACAAAACAATTAGCTGGGCATGGTGGCGCGCGCCTTTACTCCCAGCTACTGAAGAGGTTGAGGCAGAAGAATCCCTTGAACCCAGGAGGCAGAGGTTACAGTGAGCCGAGATCGCGACACTGCGCTCCAGCCTGGGCGACAGAGTGAAACTCCGTCCAAAAAAAAAAAAAAAAAAAAAAAACACACCAAAGGATTAGGGGGAGATGCTATTCCTACAAGCTGAGCCGAGTTAGAGGTTTCAAGCTTGAAGTCAGTGGGCCCAAAGGTCATAAATTGGCAGCGGGACAAAAACCATGGAAATCACTCAGTCCTCCTCCCTCCCCACTCTCCAAGCAAAAACTCCAAAATAGTTATGTTTGTCTCCAAGATAAAGTCAAAAGTTTTTTAGAAATGAAGGGGTAGGACCCCTACTGTGAATACTGCTGTTAAGAGTACACAGCAGAAACTTAGGCTTAATAATTTTACAGTTCACACTGAGGAAACAAAGTTAAACAGCTATATTCAGCGGAGAAGCTGCTCCTCCACTACTGTAAAGCCTGAAGCAAAAGGCAGGTTCCCAGCCTATCCGTCTGGTACCTGCTCACATGCCCTCAACTGAAACCTTCCTATCTAGGCGACCTGGTACAAAAAGCCACAAGTCAATTAGCGACCCGTGTACTGAAAACAAGACCTATCACTCACATTAACCAAAATATAGACAGATGCCCATCAGACGTTGGAGAAAAAGCAACAGAAGGAAACAGGCCCAAAAAGACACAGAACTATTGACCAACAGTAAACAGATCCAGGAAACAGAGTTTTTTTTCTAATTATCATCTTTGTAGATTCAAGAGACTTTTAATATCTATAAGTAAGAAAAGGCTGCTGCACCTAGGACCCTGTGTTTACTAACTCAAAGAATAAAAACTGGAGAAGGAAAGAACAGAAGGAGGTAGTCTAAGACACCATAAATCCCTAAATTTATCCACAATAGAAAAATTAAAAAAAAAAAAAAGGAGGTAGATAGCAAATATATTATCTACCCTGGAAAGGGGGTGGGGGAATAGTGATTTCACTTTTCATTTTACATCATTTTCAAGCTGTTTTAACTATGTACATATATTAATTCTAATAACAATGTTTTAAGTATTAACCATAAAAAAAATGGCACGGGACACCACCACCCCAAACAAGTGCTATTTAAACTCTCTCGTGATACTAACAAAGATTTACGGAGGATGGCAAATTTCAAAATAAGAGATCAAAAAGGGTCTCTGCCACTCGTTTTCCTCAAAAGCTAGATAAAACATTTTAGAGCCTTTTTGAAAACTTGCATATGACTAGAAAAACCCGGCAGACAAAGCAAAGCCTACAGAATACGCCGGAAATAAAGGTGGTTCCCACCCCAACTCAGGGTCTAGGGCAAATGAGCCGGCAGTAGGAGGGTGCAATACCTGAACGCAGGGATGCCGCGGCAGCCAGGGGACTTGACAGTCACAGAGGCCAAGGCCACAGAGAGAGACACTGCAGCTAAAGCCCTTCCCAGGAGGCGTCCGGCCATCAGCGCCCCGAGGGCGGCTTCGCGATGCCAGGTTGCTCTTAGTTGGTGCCTCCGCCTCCCCACAACCCACAGCTCCGAGTCCCGGCCCCCCGTATCTAGTGGGCACTAGGACCCGGCTGCCGTTGGGTTCCCGAACGGGAGTAGCTGTGCCTACCTATAAATCACAAATCAAGAGCCCTCCCACGCTAGACTCCAAGTCTTTACCCAGTGCATCGAGAAAAATCCAGACCAGCACCTGACGCACAGCGCCAGCTGCCGGAGGAACCGCAACCAATGACGTCGTAACTTTCTGGCTGCGTAATGGCGCTTTACGGCCGCGCCGCAAAGCAAAGGTCGTGCGTCGTCGGCTTCGTAGCGCCTTCGGTCTCCGACTTCCCAGAGTTCTCAGTCTGCGCAGGCGTCCTTGGAGCCGAAGGGAACTACCAAGAAAGTACCAGAGGAAAGGAAACGTCTAACAGACGAGGAACTGGAAGGGGAATAAGTGGGAAAGAAGCAAAGGGGTTTGAGAGAGACTTGTTGCCCTGGGTTTTGTTTGTTTGTTTGCTTTTTGAGACAAGAGGCTGGCTCTGTCGCCCCGGCTGGAGTGCAGGGGCGCGATGTCCCCTCGTTTCCGCCCCAACCACCTGGGCTTAAGCGAGTCTCCTGTCTCAGCCCCCGACGTCGCTGGGACTACAGGCACACACCGCCATACCTGGCTAATTTTTGTATGTTTTGTAGAGACAGATTTTTGCCGTGTTGCCCAGGCTGGTCTCCAACTCTCAAGCTCAAACAATCCAAGTGCCCTGGCCTCCTCACAGGCGTGAGTCAACGCGCCTGGCCCTGCCCTGGTTTTTTAAGGCAGTAAGTTGTTGCGGAACCACGCTAAATATCTTAGCCATATTTTGAATAGTACTTGGTTATGGGAATGAAACCGTCTTTGCAAAATTATAACTGATTTGGGAGGCCGAGGCCGGATCACTTGCGGTCAGGAGTTCAAGACCAGCCTGGCCAACGTGGTGAAACCGCCTCTCTACTAAAAATACAAAACTTAGCTGGGCATGGTGGCGCACGCCTGTAGTCCCAGCTACTCAGGAGGCTGAACAGCAGGAGAATCGCTTGTACCCGGGAGGCGGAGGTTGCAGTGAGCCCACGTCACACCACTGCACACCAGCCTGGGCGACCAGAGAAATTATATCTTAAAAAAAAAAAACACTCTGCTCCCTGAATGCTCAGGGAGACTGATTTGAGTAATAATAAAACTCCGGTCTCCCACACAGCCGGCTCTGCCTGAATTACTTTTTCTTTATTGCAATTCCCCTGTCTTGATGAATCAGCTCTGTCTAGGCAGCGGGAATGGTGAACCCCTTGGGCGTTTACAGCAAGAGGAGATAGTGCAGAGACTCAGCCCTCCTATCTTGAAGCATTTCTCGGTTTTTTGTTTTTGTTTTTTTTTTTTTTTGAGATGGAGTCAGGCTGAAGTGCAGTGGCCGGATCTCAGCTCACTGCAAGCTCCGCCTCCCGGGTTTACGCCATTCTCCTGCCTCAGCCTCCCGAGTAGCTGGGACTACAGGCACCCGCCACCTCGCCCGGCTAGTTTTTTGTATTTTTTTTTTTTAGTAGAGACGGGGTTTCACCGTGTTAGCCAGGATGGTCTCGATCTCCTGACCTCGTGATCCGCCCGTCTCGGCCTCCCAAAGTGCTGGGATTACAGGCTTGAGCCACGGCGCCCGGCCCTGTTTTTGCTTTCTTAACCAAGTTGTCTGCTCTAATTGCTGGATTTCATTCACAAGGCTTTGCCAGGACCAGGTGTGGGCCTTGGAAACTCGTGGAGGAGAAAAGCTATGAAAATAGGCACACAACCTGGAGGAGGAACAGAGGCCAATACCCTTAATACTGGAGAAGAAACTCGAGAGGCAAAAATTAGACAAACGGACAAACTGAAAGTTGGAAACCCAGATTGTCCAAAGCAGCTTGTAATCAGGCTTACTTCATTCATATTAGCTTATTGATGTGGCAAATACTTGACTTTTGCTTACATGAGCCGCTGTTTCTGTGCGGTTCCAATACACCGAGGTTACAAAACTGACCATCTTAAGAGCCAGATTAATCAAATTTTGACAACCATTGTTCTGAAAACTGCAGAACTCTTGACAGGTATTGACTATTCAAACCTTTACACTGTCAACCTAGTTGTGTCTCAGATGCTGAGGCACGAAATAGAATTTAAAGCATTTGCTTTAGCCAAAGTGAGGACAGCTGCCCAGAAGACCCAGACCCAAGTAACCTTGAGTGTGAGCTCCTGTCCGCCTTCGTTACAATCAGGTTTTTAAAGGCAAAAAGGGGACAGGGCAAAAAGGGGACTGATACAAAGTTGTAAAGAATTACTGGTTTGTAGAAATAGCATTGATTAGTGAATGGCTATATATTAAGCTATAGGGTGTGAGTTACAGTGTGCAGTGTGCCATTGTTAGGTTAATTGGTAGCTACTTGTGGCTAAAGCAAGCAGTTTAAAGAGATGAATACATAACAAAGTGGGGAGTAGGATGTAATTGCTGTCTCCTTTTAATGTCTCTCTGGGCCTGATAATTTTAAAGGATTCACCTTCCTCATATAAAAGTTCTTTTCTCAGCACTGAGAGACTTGATTATACTCTAGCATAGCTTCCAGTAGCTTAAGGCCTTGTCCCTAGGCTGGTCCCAGACCCCATTAAAATGCTTCCCTGAAATCAAAACTCAATGCCTGGAGAATTTACTGTTTGTTCCAGCCAAAACTTGGTGATAGGCAGATAGGTCACTGAACCCCTTCTTAGAGCAGTTACCTTAGAAATCTTGTTTCTCTACCCTTCGTGATGTAAGTCTACCACCCAAAACAGTTTCCTCAAAGACTTGGGAGCCATCTCTTTGAAATGCAAATATTCAGGGAGATAATTCACCCTAGCTCCTGGTCCCTATAGGAGGCAGGTACCTTGCTTTAGCTAGCACCACTGCCTCCTATCATAAAGATGGAAGTTTGTTTGTCCTCTGGATACAAGCCAGTTAACAAACCCAAATGGCATAGTCACATCAATCAACAAACCACCGCCCCCTCCGCTGCCCACCACCCCCCAAAACTTAAGATCCTTTTGTGCCTTTCTCTGTTGCATATCTCAGCCTTTTGTTTCAGGGAAGTGTGGGGTTTGTTCATATTACATTCTCTTCCCTGTTGGACTGGCATTACTGAATAAAGTCTGTCCTTACTGCTTTAACTAGTATCCAGCTTTGTTTATTTTGACTGCTATCTCAGGTTGAGAAGTAGTATTATTGAAATGTGCATTTTAAAGATAAATATCTGTACTTGGCTTCCTCTGGTCAGATGAACTTTGCTCTCAAAGTTGTTAATCACTGCTTAAGTTGGAAATGTATTAGACCGGCTCTGTTCATCAAGTTCAGCGTTTCCAAAGTCTGCTGACAAATTAGTCAAGAGAGAGGACAGGAGAAAAGCAGTGAGTTACAAAGTCAACAAGCAAAGAAAGGGAGCAACAGAAAGTAGTTCTCACAGGAAGCTCCTCAGACCCTAGTCTTCTAACTCCACATTCCTTAAGGGGAGGCTATTATGAACTTAGTTTGATGAACCACACAACTGTGCAAACAAAACAATTCCATGGCACTGAAACCAAATCACAGTTAGCTGGGACAGCCGGATCTCCTGGGTTCCTCCCTTTGGGGATGCATACTCCCATGTCTTCTAGGGTGTAGTGAGTGCATGTTCCGCAACCTGCTCTTGGGTAAAAAAAAAAAAAAAAAGAAATCTCATTATCAAATTACCCACGTCCTAAATTAGTTAAACAGATGTCATCAGAATTTAAGTAAGGAGAAGTAAGGACTTTTTTAAAATTTATGAAGCATATACCAACTTCAAGGACATCTTACAATAGTTGGTGAGACAGGCCAATGACACTGAGAAATGAGAATTTTTAAATAGGAAAGTGACATATGTGATCATTGGAATTGATGGGTATGCTAAAAGAGTAATTCAGAATCTCAACTATTTCCCTGATATAGTTTGGATATTTGTCCCCCACAATCTCATGTTGAAATGTATTCCCCAGTGTTGGGGGTGGGGTCTGGTGGGAGGTGTTGTGTCATGAGGGTGGATCCCTCATGGCTTGGTGCTGTCCTTGTGATAGTGAGTTCATGCGAGATCTGGTTATTTAAAGATGTATGACACCTTCCCCACCTCTTTGGGGCTCCCACTCTCACCAAAATGTCAGCTCCCCTTTGCCTTCCACCATGATTGTAAGCTTTGTCAGGCCTCACCAGGAGCCAAGCAGATGCCCAGCACCATGCTTCCCGTACAGCCTGCAGAACTGTGAGCCAAGCAAACCTCTTTTCTATCAGGGGAACCCACCCCCAATATTTCAACATAGGTTCTTTCTATTTTCCATAACTGTCGGCCAGCTGAGAAATAAAGAGAAAGAGTACAAAGAGAGGAATTTTACAGCTGGGTCACTGGGGGTGACATCACATATCTGTAGGACCATGATGCCCACCTGAGCCGCAAAACCAGCAAGTTTTTATTAAGGATTTCAGAAGGGGAGGGGGTATACGAACAGGGAGTAGGTCACAAAGATCACATGCTTCAAAGGGCAAAAGACAGAACAAAGATCACATGCTTCTGAGGAAACAGGACAAGGGCAAAATCAGAACTCTTGGGTAAGGGTCTATGTTCAGCAGTGCAAGTATTGTCTTCATAAACATCCAAGAAAACAGGATTCAAGAGCAGAGAACCGGTCTGACCAAAACTTTACCAGGATTAAGTTTCCCAATTCTAGTAAACCTGAGGGTACTGCAGGAGACCAGGTTGTATCTCAGGCCTTATCTCAACCACATAGGACAGACATTCCCAGAGCAGCGGTTTATAGACTGCCCCTGAGGAATGCATTCCTTTCCCAGGGTCTTAATTTTCCTTGCTAGGAAAAGAATTTAGCAATATCTCTCCTACTTGCATGTCCATTTATAGGCTCTCTGCAAGAAGAAAACTATGGCTCTTTTTGCCCAACCCCACAGGCAGTCAGACCTTATGGTTGTCTTCCCTTGTTCCCTAAAAATTGCTGTTATTCTGTTCTTTTTCAAGGTGCACTGATTTCATATTGTTCAAACACACGTTTTACAATCAATTTGTACAGTTAACACAATGATCACAGTGGTCCTGAGGTGACATACATCCTCAGCTTATGATGATAACAGGATTAACAGATTAAAGACAGGCGTAAGAATTATAAAAGTATTATTTGGGAACAGATAAATGTCCATATTAAAATGAAATCTTCACAATTTATGTTCCTTTGCTGCAGCTCCAGCCGGTCCCTCTGTTCAGGGTCCCTGACTTCCTGCAACACTTTTCTTTATAAATTACGCAGTCTCAAGTACTTCTTTCTTTTCTTCTTCTTTTTTTTTTTTTTTTTTTGAGATGGAGTCTCGCTCTGTTGCCAGGCTGGAGTGCAGTGGTGCGATCTCGGCTCACTGCAACCTCCACCTCCGGGGTTCAAGTGATTCTCCTGCCTCAGCCTCCTAAGTAGCTGGGACTACTCGGCCCATGCCACCAAGCTCAGCTAATTTTTTGTATTTTTAGTAGAGACAGAGTTTCACCATGTTGGCCAGGATGATCTCAATCTCTTGACCTTGTGATCTGCCCACCTTGGCCTCCCAAAGTGCTGGGATTACATGCGTGAGCCACCATGCCTGGCCTCAAGTATTTCTTTATAGCAATGCAAGAATGGTCTAACATATTCTCTCTTTTTTTTTTTTTTCTTCCACTCATTTAGTCATTGTAAACAAACATTCTCTGAAAAGGAATTTGGAGGAAAGAGACTTTATTCCAGTGGACAGTTTGCAAACCAGGGAAACATGGCCTTTGGTGTAAAACAAAAGTGTGCTCCAGAGAACAGAGAGAGGGTTTGGATTTTGTAACCAAAATTGCCACCCAGATTACTAATTAGGTCTGTTTATACAAATGAGGGATTCAAACTAGCTTAGTTCTGATTGATTGACACAGCTGAGCTCCTATTGGTTGGTTTGGGTGAGTTTTGTAAATCCCAAAGTTCAATAGAGGTGTGAGTTTTCAGTGAACTCAGAGTATGTGTGTGACCTTTAGTAAGCAAATGGCCACTTGGCTCCATTTAAAATTTGTTAGCCACATGGGATCCATCTTAAAGGATTGCCCCTTTCGGGTTCGCATTTATTCACATTATACCATAATGACAAATAATACTATTTACCAAGCACACCACCCCAGGTGCCAGGAATACAGTTGTGAACAAGATGGACAAGGTCCTACTCTCATGAAGCTTACTTTATAGGAGAGGGAAATAAATGTTAATAAGTAAACCAATAAACTAGGAATTCCAGATTAGGAAAAGTGCTGTGAAGGAAATAGATAACTTGCTGAGGGCCAGAATAGTTGAGGGAGAAGTGACTACTTTAGATTGCAGGGGGAGGATGTCTTTTCTGATGAGGTCACATTTGTGCAGAGACCTAAGGACATGAAGCTGCCAGTCATTGAAAAAGCTGGGAAAAGAGCATTCAAGGCAGGTAAGACTGTACGTTGAAAAAACAGATCTGAGGTAGGAAAGAAATAAGAATAATCAAGGAGGCCGGGCACAGTGGCTCACTCCTGTAATCCCATCACTTTGGGAGGCCAAGGCAAGTGGATCATCTGAGGTCAGGAGTTCAAGACCAGCCTGACCAACATGGTGAAATCATGTCTCTACTAAAAATACAAAAATTAGCCAAGCATGGTGATAGCCGCCTGTAATCCCAGCTACTCAGGAGGCTGAGGCAGAAGAATTGCTTGAACCCAGGAGGCAGAGGTAACAGTAAGCCGAGATCATGCCATTGCACTCCAGCCTGGGCACCAGAGCAACACTTTATCTCAAAAAAAATGAAATAAATTAAAATAGCCAAGGAATAGAAAGGCCAATAAACTAAAGCATAGTAAACTAGGGGCATAATAATCTGTATTTAGGCCAGTATGGTGGACACTGCTGGCTGCTTCCCAATACTCATTAATTCTTTCTTCCACATTATGTGTAGAAATATGCCTAGTTTTAACTTCTACCTCCCTAATTCTCCCTGCAGCTAAAGGGGCCATGTGGCTCTTTCTGGTCAATGAAATGAAAGTGGAAGTCTACTCTGTGGGTCTTCCGGAAAGGGTATTGTTTTCCTGGTAAAAAGGAATTAGCTCATTTCATAAGCACCATTTACCCTTTGCCATTTCGCCTCCTTCCTTTATTCCAGCTTGAAAGGAGGACATAATTCCTAGAGAAGGAGGAGCTATCCTGAGACCAATGCTGACAAAAGCCACACAGTATGGAAGGGATGGCAGAGTAGGGTGCAAGAAGGAGCCTGTCTTTTATGACTTCCTCAAGTAGATGCACTGGCCCTGGACAGCTGGCTTCTGGACTAATCAAGAAAATAAACCCCATCATTATGATTGTGTTAATTTTATTTAAAAATCCTGACTCAAGACTTAAACATCTAAGGCCTTACACACCATTCTGAGGAATTGGGATCTTATCCCAAGTGCAATGAGAAGCCATTAAAACTCCACCAAATTTTATTGTTCACAACACAGAGAAGTAGATGTTATAAACATTGAAACTGGATAAACAGCAGCATTCAAGTGGGCATTGTGTGGGATCAGGGTACTGGATTCTTCATACTTGCTTATTTTATTTTATTTTTTTTTAGATACAGAGTCTCGCTCTGTTGCCAAGGCTGGAATGCAGTGGTGTGATCTTGGCTCACTGCAACCTCTGCCTCCCAGGTCCAGGCGATTCTCCTGCCTCAGCCTCCTGAGTAGCTGGGATTACAGATGCATACCACCACGCCTGGCTAATTTTTGTATTTTTAGTAGAGACAAGGTTTCACTATGTTGGTCAGGCTGGTCTCAAACTCATGACCTCAAGTGATCCACCTGCCTCAAACTCCCAAAAAGCTCGAATTACAGGCGTGACCACCACACCCAACTAATACTTGGTTCTACTACAGTCATCTCCCTCTTATTTCCCACAATTCACTGGGTCAGAAGTAGCTTCCTTCCCTCTCTTTCCTTATGGAAAAAAACATTTTTTCATATCTCCTGTTTTTTCAGTTAAAGAAACCCTTCACACTCACCAGTTCTGCTTCTTGATAAGTTAATGCACGCAGAAGGATTTTTTAAAACCCCTTCTCACTTGACAAAGCCTGGCTTTCAAGATTAATCCTGTGCTGGAGACTCAAAAATCCCATTTGACAGTTGCTTCTTTGTTCCAATTCATATGTGTTCTTCCCCCTAAAGCATGGAAACCATTATTTCAATGGATGGAGTGCCTCAGGGAAATAAGACACTCAAATATAAAAACATCTAAAAATATTTCAAAAATATTATGCTAGTGGTGGTTTTTTTCTTTATTTTGTCTATGTAGTTTGGGCACATTCACTTCTCTATGCCTGTTTCCTTACCTATAAAATGAGGAGATATGGTAATCAACATCATAGAGCTATGAGAATTAAAGAAGATAAATTTTATAAAATGTCTTAAAAAATTGTAATTATTATTTTTTTCAAGCATTTACAATGTGATACCTACAATTGGCTATATACTTTACACATATCACCACGTTTAGAGCTGACAATTACCCCCAGGAGGGCTGGTCTGATTGCCTCTACTTTAGAGATGAGGATTCAGACTTGGAGAAGTTAAATAATTTGCTCAACTTCACACAGCCTATCTAATAATTTCTAGAGTCAGATGTATTAGTTTTCTGTGGCTGCTATAACAAATTACCACAAATTAGTAGTTGAAAATAACAGAAATTTATTCTCTCACAGTTCTGGAGACTGGAAGTCCAAAATCAGTTTTGTTGTACCAAAATGAAAGTGTCTACTGGACCATGCTCTTGCTGGAGGCTCCAGTGGAGAATCTACTCTTTGCCTCTTAGAGCTTCTGGTGGCTGCTAACATTCCATGGCTTGTGGCCACATCAGTCCAATCTCTGCTTTTGTGGTCACATTGCCTTCCCCTTTCCTGTTTGAATCAAATTTCCCTCTCCCTGTCTTATTATTATTATTATTACTATTATTATTATTATTTGAGACAGAGTCTTTCTCTGTTGTACAAGCTGGAGTGCAGTGGCGCGATCTCAGCTCACTGCAACCTCCACCTCCCAGGTTCAAGCAATTCCCCTGCCTCAGCCTCCCAAGTAACTGGGATTACGGGCATGCACCACCACATCCAGCTAATTTTCGTATTTTTAATAGAGATGGGGTTTCACCATGTTGGCCAGACTGGTCTTGAACTCCTGACCTCAGCTGATCCACCTGCCTTGACGTCCCAAAGTGCTGGTATTACAGGTATGAGTCACTGCACCCAGCCTCTCCCACTCTTTTGTAAGGACACTTGGGATTTCATTTAGTGCCCACCAGGATAATCTCACCATCTCAAAATTCTTTTTTTTTTTTTTGAGACGGAGTCTCACTCTGTCGCCCGGGCTGGAGTGCAGTGGCCGGATCTCAGCTCATTGCAAGCTCCGCCTCCCAGGTTTACGCCATTCTCCTGCCTCAGCCTCCCGAGTAGCTGGGACTACAGGCGCCTGCCACCTCGCCCAGCTAGTTTTTTGTATTTTTTAGTAGAGATGGGGTTTCACCGTGTTAGCCAGGATGGTCTCAATCTCCTGACCTCGTGATCCGCCAGTCTTGGCCTCCCAAAGTGCTGGGATTACAGGCTTGAGCCACCGCGCCTGGCCTCAAAATTCTTATCTACATCTGCAAAGACCCTTTTTTCATGTTAGGTAACATTTATGGGTTCCAAGGATTAAGATCTGATATCTTTCATTATTCAGTTTGCTACATAAGGAATCAAATGTAGGTCTACATGACTATAAGCTTAAATTTCAACCATGCATTTGTCCACTTCATATTTATTAAATTCCTGATACATAGAAGCACTGTGGCAGATACTGTGGCTACGATGTGAAGCAAAACCAATCACCATTGGTTGATTTGGGCTGCCCTTATGAGCCAACAAGTTCACTGGGGAGATAGATATTGGTAAAAATAATCATGCAAATGAATGTCAAATTGCAACTATGATACATGTTATGATAGGAGGTACATGGTGCTGTATGAATTTGGTCAAGTCTGGGAAAGGTCCACATACTAAGAATTACTTGAGATGAGATCTGAAGGAAGAATGGGGTCACTAGACATAAAACGAAGAACAAGCAAAAATCCTTATGTAGTCCTGCTAGCACAAGGTCTGACACATATAAGTGCTCATAAAATCAGTTTCCCTCTTCCCACTCTCCTCTCTTCCTTAAAGAATCTACTGGTGCAATTATAGTCTTATTGTAACAGACATAGAACTACTCCCATGGGGCTGTAGAACCACACAGGTTTCCCTAAGTGTCTTCCTAACTCATGCTCTGTGCTATAGTCCATGTAACATCTGTCTTCACAGGTCATAGTTCATCAGTGTAAATTTTGATAAATCTTTAATATACCTTGCTCCATCAAGACAGGAACCAAAAATTAAATACTTAGTTTGTAAAAAAAAAAAAAAAAAGCAAGCATTTTGTCAATGTACCGTGTTCCAAAATGGGATTGAGACATTATCAAGACATTTGAAAAATCCCAACAAACCATCCATTAACCGAACTTTTTTTTTTTTTTTGAGACAGAGTCTTGCTCTGCTGCCCAGGCTAGAGTGCAGTGGCACAATCTTGGCTCACTGCAACCTCCCCACCTCCCGGGTACAAGCAATTTCCCTGCCTCAGCCTCCCTAATAGCTAGGAGTATAGGCTTTCACTACCATGCCTGGCTAATTTTTTTGTATGTTTTGTAGGCACGGGTTTCTCCATGTTGGTCAGACTGGTCTCGAACTCTAGACCTCAGATGATCCACCCGCCTCAGCCTCCCAAAATGCTGGAATTACAGGCGTGAGCCACCGCACCCAGCCAACGTTTATTTTTTTTTTAAAAGATCTTGTCAATTCTATCTCACATTGTTTATTAGGCAACAGAAAGTTGTTCAAAGACAGTCGTTGCAAATGTTACCGTGTGTTACATGAAAGAAATTTCAGAAAATGTGCTTTTGCAGTTGAAAGTAAGTATTTTTCAAAGCTTTCATGGACTTTGTTTGTTTGTTTGTTTGTTTGTTTTAAGTCAGTCAAATTTAGCTGGGGGGAGGGTAGGGTTGTACACCAACTTTAGTGACACTAATGTTAGTAAGTTCTGATAACTCACTACTGCTGGACCAGCCTAGCTGACATTTGCCATGTAAAGGAAATAAAATTATCTGATTTAACAGCTAGTTGAAAAACAAAATATGGAATAGTTTTCCTTTTTTGTTTTAGATCTTATTCAATGTTATTTCTTAACCTTCTCAAATATTTCTTTTTTTTTTTTTTTTTTGAGACTGAGTCTCACTCTGTCACCCAGGCTGGATCGCAGTGGTGCAATTTCGGCTCACTGCAACCTCTAGCTCTCGAGTTCAAGTGATTTTCCTGCCTCAGGCTCCCAAGCAGCTGGGATTATGGGCGTGCGCCACCACATCCGGCTAATTTTTGAATTTTTAGTAGAGTCAGGGTTTCGCCGTGTTGGCCAGGTTTGTTTCGAACTCCTGATCTCAAGTGATCTGCCTGCCTTGACCTCCCAAAGTACTGGGATTACAAGCGTAAGCCACCACACCCGGCCTAAATGTTCTATTTCTTAACCTGATGATGGGTATGTAAATGTCCATTTTATTGTTCTGTAAATCATACATTGTTGTGTTTATGATTTATTTCACAATTTAAAAAAGATCACTCCACCTATTCCCCTTGCTCAAATTCCATGCTCATTAAAGAGCATTCTGGTGATGCTCTGACTCCTATTGTAACTGTGCCTCCAGTAAGGGAATGGATATTGGACCATATGGCATGTTTAATTCTTTTTGTTAGAGTAATAAACTGGTGTGAAAGTTTTATTTTAGAAAAAAATACTAATGAAACAATGAATGCTTAGTTCATTTAACGGCTGCGTTCTTATAAATGAAATTAAATTAGTCTCTCAATATGTTCTCTTAGAGCCAATATATCTTCTGCAAGTAACCAAATTCATACTCAGAATCAGGACTTTCTGGATGCTTCTATTTCATCCCATATTGCAGCTTCAATTTTTGAAACATCATATTCCCTCATCATATCAAATTCAAGTCACAGCTGTCTCTACTTCTAAGTTGCTTTCATTTGTTCTTCGGTGAAACAAAGATCAAATATTATTCCTTAAATATTAAAATTTGGACAGTCCCAGTATTTGGACGAGAGCTGAGGCTTCATTTTCACTTTCAGCTTATTAACAGGAACTTCTTGGCTAGGCTGTTGTGCTACTGGCTTCATATTCACATCAACAGTGCTATATTCAGGAAGGGCATCTCGTAAATACAGCAAGTTATCATCCAGCCATTTCTCTAATTTGACCACTTGAATCTCCTGGATTCGAAGATTATAAAGTTCAAAGCAAATCTTAACACCTTGTCCTTTGATAATATTCCTAAGGATAAAAGTAGCCCCAAGTGCTTTTCCTGATCTCTAGATGCAAATCCCCAGAAACTGGCTGAGTTTTTTCACTGGCATATGAGTTAGCTATAGTAACACAAAGAATACTTCCAAAATAGAACTCTGGAATGTGGAGTACTTTTCTCCTTTCTAACATAACTTTTCTTCCTTTTTGAAATTTCAGAGAATTTGTTCTTTTCCTTGGAGGAATGAATTAGGGACTCAAGAACTGCAAGCAACAGAGGCCAACCCCCAGACTGGAGACTCTGGCCTGGGCTTCTTGCAACCCCATGCCCCGCCACAATGCAGGCCACCATGCTAGATTGCTCACGTTGAGACTACCAGTCTCCATGTTTTAAATTAGTCATTTTTCTTCCTTTTGGTGAGTTCTGTAAGGTTCAATAAGTAACCTCTGATCAATATTTATTGCTGGAGAAAGAACTGAAAACTGTGAGTTTGCATCAAACAAACACTACTGTGTATAGTAGCAGTGCTGCAAGAAGTAGGACAAGAGCTATCTGGACATTCATCCACAGAGAGTTTGATTGATTTGGTGGCTGGGAGATGAGGGCATTCTTTGTGATTGCTTCTGTTTAGGCCAATGGAGACAAAGTGGTCAGCTGATGGTGAGGGAAGGAAAAGGAGTATAGACAGTTTGAGGAGAGAGGACAATGTGTGATATAGCCTCTTTTAGACAGTGGGAAAGGAAACATCATAGGAAATTTCCTCCCAGGGAATATTTAATGATCCTTTGAGATTTGTATATGTGAATTCAATCAGCATGGTTGAGGCTGTTTTTTGTTTTGTTTCCGGAACGCTCAGCTTCGTGGTGCAAACACAAAGTAGAAGAGAGCAGGGCTTAACTAGGGGTTAGAGCATTGCTAGGAGAGTCCAATAGTGGGATCAAGCATCAGGAGAATGATTCTAATGAAGGGGCATGAGTTCTAAGCTGAATAAGGGGAGAAGGGAGGAACTGAGTCAGGTAATCTGTAGTGGAAAGTGGAAGTCAGTTGATTGGAAGACACTAGTCAAGCAGTTGCTCTAGTGCACTCAAGTGAGTGGGCTGGAAGGCTAGTAAGGGAGGGGTGGGGTGTGAGAGAGGGGGAGGTTCCAAGCTGAGATTGGGATGCTGTGCAGAACCAAGGATATCAAGGTCATTAATATAGCTACAAGAATGAGAGATAAAGACAACTGAGTAAAAGCCAATTCAAACAAGCAATTTTTGGCCTTATCTAGTCTCTTCTCTGCACATTGGTCTCCAATATGTAACTATTTTACCATTGCATGGTAACAGGAGACTTGGCAGTTCTCAGAGGACTTATCTTCCTGTTTATGAAAGAGCGATGAACTCAGAGGTTATCACTGGTAGGTAGATGGTTAACACACAGTAAATAGACCTATAATTTAGATGGGAGTGATCATAGGACAAAGCATTCTGGGAGTGTTATAAAACTCCAGGGAAATCAAGAAGCTAAATGTGACTTGGAAGGCTGCAAACAATAAAGGTGGCAAAAAAGGAGTAGTGTTGAGTGGTTTTGACTCATGATGAAGGAAACTCAATAGTAGGAAAGAGGAACTGGATTAAGCAAATTCAACCTAATTCTTCGGGGTTATAAAACAAGGACAAATAAACCTGCATACCCTTTTATTTACTCCTTTACCTCCACAACAGGGAATATTTTCACTTGAAGTAAATCAAGCTATAGTGAATACCCACAGTAGCCTTGAAGAGGAAAGCAAAGATAACAAAACAAAGGAGGATAGTATATGAAAGCTTCAGAACCTCTTTCTCCCCGTAGGTTTAACATGAGGCACCAAATAACAGAAAACTGCAAATAAATTAGGGGGAAGCAGCACTGAGTTCAGGTGCAGAGTTTAATTTCAATCTCTTTCAAATCCCAGATTAAAAATTGTATAGTTTGGACATTGTATATAGCAAAATTCTTAGATAAGATATTCAGGTTTAAATTCTAGTCTCACTTATGAGGCAGAAAAAAAATGTATCTGTATATACCTAGTCCAATGCTAGTTTGACAATTTTATGATCTGATTCATAAATTTACTTTTCTTAGAGTATAAGCTTAGATAATTTTCTAATGAGGTGTTTCCTTATTGGTCACTGAATTTATAGATCATAGTTTTCTGAAACTTCCCACTACCTGTTGGGAAAAAGCTGGTGTTGGGGAAAAAACTGAGGCAGGGCTTGCATGTCTGACATAATGTCCTCTGGAATGTGTCTAGACTTGCTGGCTTCTTGCTTCTAACCCTCCTAGGCTCCTAAATTGATTGTATTCCCATTATCTCAAGTAGCAGATGTTCCATATAAATCCTAAACAATCACAGCTGTAGATCATGCACCTGCCCTTTTGACCCCCACATTCTCACGACCTGTTTCTTTGTTGGATTCCCAATAAATAGCTTGGGCTCCCAGAGCTCAGGGCCTT
Source organism: Papio anubis (assembly GCF_008728515.1). NCBI lineage: Eukaryota > Metazoa > Chordata > Mammalia > Primates > Cercopithecidae > Papio > Papio anubis. Next base: position 131,425,005 of record NC_044978.1, on the reverse strand, counting down.
TGCAGCCTCCATAATCATGATAGCCTCCGGTGCCACTTTTCTTCTCAAACTTTTTCTCAATCCTTTGACTCTGCCGGACTTTGTTGCCCCCACAATCTGGTGTTGGGACTGATCATCCCAACATTGCTGGCAGCCCAAAATGGGGCAATAAAGACACTGGTGAAGAAACACTAGAACTTGTGAAAGCAGAGGATGCATCATCAAAGGACACCCAAGGACGTCTAAAAGAAGCTTGGCAGAAAAGCTGAGCACTTGGAAGAACCAGGGTAACAATGGGACAAAGTGAAAGTAGACATTCTGCTTATTTAAATTTCTTAAGGCATTTATTACGAAGAGGAGGAGTGAAACTTAGTAGTCAGAATTTGTTGTCAACCTTTAATGCAGTAAAGCAGTTTTGCCCATAGTTCCTTGAACAAGGGACTATGGAGTTGAATGAATGGGAGATAATTGGCAGAGATTTTTTTTAAAGTGTATAAAGATGGAGCAAAAATTCCAGTCTTGGTTTGGTCAATATGGGTGCTAATAAAAGCAGCTCTTGAACCATTTCAAACAGATGATGAGGCAGATTCAGATGGGGAAAGAGGAGGATGAGTGTGAAAACCTATCTTCAGATTCTGAATGTGAGGAACAAACAGGAAACAGGAAATTAAAGAAAAGAAAGGGAAACTGAAAAAAGTGTGTTTTACTAGCCTGTCGGCTCTACCTGCTGAATTAAGTGAAAGGCCACCTCCTCTCTCTCCCCTTAAAGGGTGAGAAGATGAATTAGCTACAAAACTTACTGCTCCTGTAGTTGTAACATTAAAATCTGGAGCAATTGGTGGTGCTATACAAAATTCTATTCAAAAGGCTAGAGCCGAGGGAGACCTTGAAGCATGGCAATTTCCCTTAACTATAATCCAGCAGGAAGGACAGAATATGGCTAATCGGACCACCTTTCCTTTTAAGCTGTTAAAGGAATTCAAGCAAGCCGTTAGTCAATATGGGCCAAACTCTCCTTTTGTGCAAACTTTATTAAAAAACGTTTCTCTCGATAATAGATTAATACCGTATGATTGGGATACTTTAACAAAATCTGTTCTCACTTCATCTCAGTACTTGCAGTTTAAAACCTGGTGGGCTGATGAGGCTCAAACTCAGTCAAGGGAAAATACACAAGCACAACCACCTGTGCCTGTTTCCTTTGAACAGTTAATGAGAGTCGGAGCTGATTGGGGTTGATTAAATCAAGCAGTAATGGAGGATGTTGCCATTGTTCAGCTGTGCTCTATGTACTTACAGGCACAGGAAAGGATAAATGTTATAGGGGAAAAATATCCTTCTTTCAGTTCTATCCAACAAGGACCTAAAGAATCATATATTGATTTTATTGGTTGGCTCCAAGAGGCTGTGTATAAAGCCATAACTGATAAAACAGCTCAAGATGTTGTAATCAGCTTCTTACATATCATAATACTAATACAGAGTGTCAAACTGCTATTAGACCCCTGAGAAGGAAGGCTCATTTAGCTGAACATATTAAGGCTTGTGATGGCATTGGGGGTAACTTACATAAGACTACTTTTTTAGCTCAGGCTGTGGCTGGATTAAGAGTCAGAAAGAATATGCCCTGTTTCTTAGGCTCTTGCTTTAATTGTGGGCAACTGGGACACAGACAAAAGGAATGTAGGAAAGGAAATCAAAAGGCAAGAGCTACCAACAAACAGAAAAGTCCTGGTGTATACCCCCATTGTGAAAAAGGCCATCACTAGGCAAGTCAGTGTCATTCTAAAATTAGCAAAGATGGACAACCTCTCTCGGAAAACAGAAAGAGGGGCCCAACTCGAGCCCCTCAACAAACCGAGACATACCCAGTACTATCACTGCCCTTACAAACGTACAATTGTCCCCCGCCACAGGAGGCAGTGCTGTTATAGACCTCTGCAGCACAATTCCCATCTCCTTACTTCCTGGGGAGCCACCAAAACAGGTCCCCACAGGAGTTAGGGGACCCTTACCCACAGGAACAGTTGGTCTATTACTTGGAAAGTCTAGTCTAAATTTGAAAGGTGTCACTTGCATATGGGAATAATTGATTCTGATTATATCAGAGAAATTCAACTAGTTCCTCAACGCTATGGTCTGCTTCCCCAGGAGAAAGAATTGCTCAGTTGTTGCTGTTACCTTACATAAAATTAGGAAGCAGCACAATGAAGAGAACAGGAGGCTTTGGTAGAACTAATACAACAGGAAACGCTGTATATTGGGTTAATCAAGTGTCTGACAAAAGACCTATTTGCACAGTAACTATTCAGGGAAAAGATTTTGAAGGACTAGTAGACACTGGAGCTGATGTCTCTATTATTGCTATAAATCAATTGTCCTGGCACTGGCCTAAGCAAAAGGCATCCTTTGGTATTGTTGGAGTAGGAGCTGTCTCGGAAGTTTTTCAAAGTTCCTTGATTTTACCATGTCAAGGGTCAGATGGTCAGGAAGGGACAATTCAGCCTATCATTACACCTATTCCTCTCAATTTATGAGGTAGAGACTTACTGCAATAATGGGAGGCTGAAATATCTATTCCTATGGATCAATATAGTAGTAACACTAGTAACAAATGATGATAAATATGGTATATTGCCCAGGAAAAGGTATAGGGAAAGATAAAAATGGCCAATCAGAACCTTTAGAATTAAAAGAACAAACAGATCGGACAAGATTGGGGTGTCATTTTTAGAAGCGGCCATTGTTGAGCCTCCAGCTCCCATTCCTCTTGTCTGGCTAACTGCCAAACCAGTTTGGGTGGAGCAGTGGCCGCTGAAACAGGAAAAACTGAAGGCCTTAAAAGAGCTGGTGCAGGAACAATTGCAAAAGGATATAGAACCCACTTTCTCCCCTTGGAATTCTCCTGTATTTGTCATTAAGAAAAAATCAGGGAAATGGAGAATGTTAACAGATTTAAGGGATGTTCATGCCCATTCAACCTATGGGTACACTACAACCAGGGTTACCCTCCCCAACAATGATCCCAAAATACTGGCCTCTCATAGTGATAGATCTAAAGGATTGCTTTTTTTTCCTTTTAATACCATTCCTTTAGCTGCCCAAGATTATGAAAAATTTGCTTTTACTATTCCCACCATAAATAATAAAGAACCAGCAGACAGATACCATTGGAAAGTACTACCACAAGGCATGCTAAATAGCCCGACTATTTGCCAAACTTATGTCAGGAAAGCTATTAAGCCAGTTAGAGAACAGTTTAAAAAATGTTATATCATCCATTACATGGATAATATTTTGTGTACAGCTGAAACTAGGGAAGAATTGATGTTGCACTACAAACAGTTAGAAAAGGCTGTAAAGGTGGCAGGGTTGATTATAGCCCCCAGTAAAATCCAAACTTCTACACCTTTTCAATATCTAGGAATGAAGGTAGACTAAAATCCTATTAAGTCTCAAAAGATTCAAATTCAGAGAGATAATTTAGAAACCCTAAATGATTTCCAAAAATTACTAGGTGACATTAATTGGATTCGTCCAACTTTAGGCATTCCTACCTATGCTATGTCTCACCTCTTTTCTACCTTACAAGGTGATTCTAACCTTAACAAGAAATGTTCCTTGTCCAAAGAGGCATTGGAGGAACTTCAATTAATTGAGGAAAAAAATCAGCAAGCACACATAGAACAGATTAATCCAACGCATAATCCAATGCAACCATTACAGTTTTTAGTTTTTCCTACTAAGCATTTGCCTACAGGAGTTATAGTTCAACAGGATGATCTGGTTGAGTGGTTTTTCTGCCTCACAATACAACCAAAACGTTCACACTGTACCTGGATCAAATTGCTGTGCTAGTAGGACAAGCAAGGCTGCACACAACAAAGCTAATGGGATATGATCCAAATCAGATTATAGTTCTGTTAACTAAACAACAAATTCAACAAGCCTATGTTAATTCCCAAGAATGGCAAGTTAATTTGGTAGGTTTTGTTGGCATTCTTGATAATCATTATCCTAAATCTAAGATATTTCATTTTCTAAAATTAACATCCTGGATATTGCCTTCTAATACTCAAAAAGCCCCTATTAAAGGTGCCCTTATTGTTTTTACTGATGGATCTAGTAATGGAAAAGCCTCATTTGTGGGACCTCAACAACTTTTGCAAACTCACTTTACTTCTGCTCAAAGGGCTGAACTTATGGCTGTGATAACTGTTAAAAAACTTTTAAACAGCCAGTAAACATTGTTTCTGATTCAGCCTATATGGTGCAAACCACACAAAATATTGAATGTGCCTTAATTCAAAATGTGACTGATAAACAACTTAATTCTTTATTTCATTCTTTACAGCAAGCACTACAACAAAGGCATTCACCTTTCTATATCACTCATATGAGAGTACATACTAACCTCCTTGGCCCTTTAACTAAACTCAATCAAAGGGTGGATGCTTTGGGGTCCACAGCTTTTGCTGATGCACAAACATTTCATTCTTTAACCCATCTTAATGCTTCAGGCCTTAGGAAAAGATATGGTGCATCATGGAAAGAAGCTAAAGAAATTTGCAACACTGTTCTGCCTGCCAAGTCCTGCATTTGCCACATCAAGGAAGAGAAGTTAACCCTAGGAGTTATCTCCAAATTCCATCTGGCAGACGGATGTGACACATATTCCTGCTTTTGGAAAATTGTCCTTTGTTCATGTTTCAGTAGATTCCTATTCACATTTTATCTGGGCCACATGTCAAACAGGGGAGGCTACAGCTCGTTAAAAGACATCTTTTACCTTGCTTTTCTGTTATGGAAATCCCAGAAAAAATAAAAGCTGATAACGGCCCAGGATACTGTAGTAAAGCCATGGCTACATTCTTTCAACAATGGAATATTGCCAATACTATGGGTATTCCGTATAACTCACAAGGACAGGCAATAGTGGAAAGAGCTAATCGTACTTTAAAAACTCAAATACAAAAGCGAAAGGCAGGAGACCAGGAATATAAAACATCACATATGCAATTGCATCTAGCTTTATTAACATTAAATTTTACAAAAAGATCAACCCATAACTGCAGCGGAACAACTTCTGACAGGACAAAAGGAAAATAAAAATGCTGGACAAGATATATGATAGAGGGATACACATACAAAGAACTGGGAAAAAGGAAAGATAATTACACGGGGAAGAGGATTTGCTTGTGTCTCTCCAGGTGACAATCAGGTGCCTGTGTGGGTGCCCGCTAAACATCTGAAGATCTATCATGAGCCACAGCATCTAGTGGACCCACCTGTACAGTGCGAATTGAAGGTCTGAAAAGCCTCGATTTGCTTTCCTTGTGCCTTCTGTTAGAAGGGGCCTGTTTCTCATTATCAGTGGCCTCCCAGCTACAGCCACAAAAGTTTTTGCTTCTGTTTCAGTAGATTTAATAATGTAGGGATGAGGGTATGCTTCTTTTTTGCAGGAGATGAATGAACCGTGTGGATGCCCTCAAGATGTGTATGACCATGGAATGGGAGACTGGAGGGACCCATGGATCCCAACCATGGACTAGGTTCCCCCAGTAGGAGCCATGAGCCAGTTGAATCTGAATGTGAAGATGGAATGAAGACTGACCAGAGTCACGATGCTTAATGAACCGGTGCTTTCTGACTCAGCTCCTCCCTACCCTGAATACAAGAGACTCTAATAGTTAGGCAGGAATATCATTGCCCCTATTCAGCATGAAGAAGTTACAGAAGATGGACCTTCATCTTTCTGCAACCCCTAGGATTAAGGGTCCTCTTATAAAAGGGAAAGGGGAGATATGTGGGATGCATTCAAACCACAGAGACTCCAGTTTGAATGAGAGCTAAGAAAAATGAAGCTGGATCACCAACCGGCAATTAAGGGCTGCACAGCCTGCAATTGCCTTGCTCAATTAAAAGAGGCCACCTTTTATGCTAGCAATAATGATAACTAGTAATAATGATAGTAATAATGATACCTTCTCTTTTACAAAAAAGAGAAGCGGGGCATGTTGGGGAAAAAAACTGAGGCAGGGCTTGCATGTCTGACATGATGTCCTCTGGAATGTGTCTAGACTTGCTGGCTCCTTGTTGGTAGCCCTCCTAGGCTTCTAGATCGATTGTATTCCCATTGTCTCAAGTAGCAGAAGATGTTCCATATCAATGTTAAACCATCATGGCTGTAGATCATGTGCCTGCCCTTTTGACTCCCACATTCTCATGACCTGTTTCTTTGTTGGATTCCCAATAAATAGCCTGGGCTCCCAGAGGTCGGGGCCTTCACAACCTCCACAATCATGATGGCCCCCTCGTCCCACTTTCCTTTTCAAACTGTCTTTTTCTCAACCCTTTGACTCTGCCAGACTTCATCACCCCATGACCAGGTGTTGGGTCTGATCACCCCAACACTACTGTGGCTGAATACTTCAAAATTATTAACTTTTGTAGCTATTTGATCGTCTTTTCTTTGATTCAATTGATAGAGTGTTATCACCTTTAAAATACAGGGTACAACTTAGGCTTAATATTCCTGGTCAATAAAAATATACCACGTTTTAAAGAATCTAGGCCAGGCGCAGTGGCTCACGCCTGTAATCCCAGCACTTTGGGAGGCCAAGGCAGGCAGTTCACGAGGTCAGGAGATTGAGACCATCCTGGCTAAACACGGTGAAACCCCATCTCTACTGAAAATACAAAAGAAAATTAGCCGGGCTTTGTGGCGGGCCCCTGTAGTCCCAACTACTCAGGAGGCTGAGGCAGGAGAATGGTGTGAACCTGGGAGGCAGAGCTTGCAGTGAGCCGAGAGTGCGCCACTGCATTCCAGGCTGGGAAACAGAGTGAGACTCTGTCTCAAAAACAAACACGTAAAAAAGTATCTAGAGGCCAGGCATGGTGGCTCACACCTGTAATCCCAGCAGTTTGGAAGGCCAAGGCAGGTGGATCACCTGAGGTCGGGAGTGGGAGACTAGCCTGGCCAAAATTGCAAAACCCCATCTCTACTAAAAATACAAAACTTAGCCAGGCATGGTGGTGTGCACCTGTGGTCCCAGCTACTTGGGAGGCTGAGGCAGGAGAATCGCTTGAACCCAGGAGGCGGAGGTTGCAGTGAGCTGAGATCATGCCACTGCACTTCAGCCTGAGCGATAGAGCAAGACTCCCTTAAAAATAAAAAAATCTAGGGAATAAAAGTTCAATTACCCTCCAAAATACTACTCAAATGGTATTCACTGCCCCATTATTGAGAAATATATTTAAATATCTTTCCTTAATAATTTACAAAAGAATTGTATGAAAAAGCTGAAGACTAAAAGAAAAGCATGATTCTGTAGTACCCTCCACAGTAGGTGTGATTACAACATAAGGGGATGAATTTTGAACAAACTTGTCAGAAAGTATATGCTTCTTTCAGTTTCCCAGGGGGGAGGTGCACTGTATCAGTAATGTTGCTCATATCACAAATGAGGACACTTCTGAGACCCCGTAAGGCTTGGATAAGTGATTCTCAAATGGGTGTTAAAATGAACCACAGGTAAAACGGAGCCCTCCCTAAGGAGAGAGAACCAGGACCTCCAGCCCAATGTATAATTTGAAACAAAAGCATATTAAAGATTAATATTCTTAATTATTATTAATATTAATGTCACAGGATCATTGAGTGTCACTTTTTCCAGCCACAAACCTCTATGGTCAGTGGTGCCTTTGCCCAAGTTTTGCTCAGGCCCACTGGGCTTGGTAGGCTACACTCAGCTCATGCTACCAGCTTGGACCTCATGCCTTCCAAGGGCCAGCTAGGCACGGAGTGGTGAAGGGTGTGTGACTGAGTGAGTGTGGGGTCCAGCTACTGTGCACAGCCAGACACGCTGGCTACAGTGGGGCGGGCAGCTCCAGGTGCCAGCACAGGCACTAGCTTCCTGTGAAATTGTGACCAAACCAGGAGTACTGTAAGCAGCTTCCACAGCTGGCATTGGGGAATGCGGTAGCACCCAGAAGCTTCGAGATGCCGGGAACCACAGAGACCCAAAGAAGGAGTCACAGCCCTGGCTCAGGGAGCTCCTAGGTCTGGGATCTCTGAAGGGTCACAGCTCTTCTCTCTGTCTCTCTTCCCTCCTTCTCATCGCCTGCAACACAGTGAGCAAGGGATGTGTTTCAGCCCTGCAATTTGGCAGGTCCTGAGTTCTTGTCCCACGTCCAGGAAGAAGGAGGCATGTAGTCAAGCAGAGGGTGAGCAAGGTGAAGAGGTGCTTTATTGAGTGACAGAGCAGCTCAGAGGAGACCCACAGTGGGTAGCTCCTCTCCACAGGCAACAGGCAGGTTCATCCCAACATCTGTTCAGCTCTTAGCAGAGAAGAAACCCACAGTGGGTAGCTCCTCTCAGCAGGCAGGTTGTCCCAACGTCTGCCCAAATCTGGCTGAGTCCAGGGTTTCTATGGGCTTCAGAGGGGAGGAGGTATGTGCTAATTGGTCCATGGATGGCCATGGGTGGGTCCATATAAAGCACCATAAGTTCTCACTCTGGTCCACAGAACTGGCAACATGGCCCCCAGGCCTCAGACCATCTGTGGCCTGAAGGTAGGGTTTCACCAGCGACCCGCCCCTTTCCACCCAGGAGCCTATCTGCCTCCTGCCAACATTAACCTGCTCTCCACAGTGCCCACAGTGCCCAGGTCGTTCATGCCGAGGGGTACCTACAGGTTAGCATCAAGCTGTACCTTCAGCACCTGCTCCACCTGCCTCCCATGCTCATCAGCACCCAAAGTCTGGAGGGGACCAAGGTGGCAGGGGGCTGGCCTGTCAGCACTGCCCCAAGCATGCACACATCTTGGCAGGCTGTGATAGCACCGGGGCTGGGCCTGAACTTTGCTCCAAAATCAGAACAGGTGCCGGTAGTGGGGAGAGACCAGGCAGCAAGAGCACGCACTTCTGAGTCTGCTGAAGCATGGGGGCTTCCTGGGCCCCTGAGAGTGCAGAGATGCCCAGGTCCCCAGCTGCAGCTGGGCAGCTGCAGTTATGGGGGCTCCTGCCTGCTCCTGGCCCCCAAGAGAACAGGGATGCACAGGTCCAGAGCCGTGGCTGGGCAGCCACAGCTGCACTCGGAAGCACAAGACTCCAGCCCTGCCAACTCAGAAAGGGGATGGGGCTTCTGCCTGTTTCAGCTCCTGCCAGCTCCATGAAGCACACAGCCCCACTCACGCCTCCCTCGCTGTAGCCAGTGTGATGGCAGTGGCCACTCCAGACAGGCCCCCACTGCCATTAATATCCAAATACATATTTAAACTAATTAGAATTAATTTTGTTTATTCATTTTTAATAATATTAAAGGAAAGCATGAAATTTTTTTAAAAAGTTTAATCAAAATGGCCATGTGTTAAATCTGCTAAATAGTCAATCCCAACCTGTAATGTTAAAACTCAGTTTTTCTCCAATGGTGTATGCTAATAAACATAATTTAGTAGTATATTATAAATATTATTTAGGCTAATTTCAATGAAATAATTTAGTATTATAAATCAGATTGCTAGCCAGGCATGGTGGCTCATGTCTGTAATCCCAGCACTTTGGGGGGCTGAAGTGGGCAGATCACTTGAGGTCAGGAATTTGAGACCAGCCTGGCCAACATGGTGAAACTCCATAAATACAAAAATTAGGTGGGCATGTTAGCTCCCACCTGTAATCCCTGTTACTCCAGAGGCTGAGGCAAGAGAATCACTCAAACCTGGAAGGAGGAGGTTGCAGTGAGCCGCGATCACACCACTGTACTCCAGTCTGGGCAACAGAGTGAGACTACATCTCAAAAATAATAATAAAATAAGAAGTAAAATAAATTAGATTGCTTACACAAAGGTATGTAACACTTTTTTTTTTTTTTTTTTTTTTTTTAGAGTTTCACTCTTTTCACCCAGGCTGGAGTGCTGTGTCGCAGTCTCAGCTCACTGCAAACTCCACCTCCTGGGTTCAAGTGATTCTCCTGCCTCAGCCTCCCAAGTAGCTGGGATTGCAGGCACCCGCCACCCTCCCAGCTAATTTTGTGTTTTTAGTAGAGATGGAGTTTCACCAGGTTGGCCAGGCTGGTCTCAAACTCCTGACCTCAGGTGATTTGCCCGCCTTGGCCTCCTAAAGTGCTGGGATTACAGGCATGAGCCACTGTGCCTAGCCAACACGTTTTTAAACACGTTGAGATGGATAATACTAAAATTGCGGTTGTTGATTGGAGTGATATACAACAAATGTGTAGTTATTTATTGGATAATCTCATCATTAGAGCTCTGAGCATATTACTACTTGTAATAAATAGAAGAAAGTTCTTCATCACAGGTTTTAATTTTTTCTTAAAGTGGTATTATAGTTATTAATTTTCTAGGAAGTTATCATTGAAACATATGACATGTAATTTGGAAAAGTTATATCCAAACCCATATTTCAAGAACTTTCTCATCATATCTTCGATTCAAAAATAAAGATCCTATGAAAAGACCTCTTCTCTGTGTGGCTCTTCCTGAATACTTGGGCAGCTTCCACAGCTATGGACACCAAAGCAAAAAGTGGGCAACAGCCGGGTCATTTTACATGTTGGATTGATGTGACTTAGAGTGCGGAGAGACTTGGGTGGGAGCAGAGGAGTCCTAAAGAAAACTGCCCATTATCCTAAATATTTACTGGATATTTATCTATTGATCATCTTTGTGGTTTTCTATTTGTTGGTTGGTTGGCTGGTTTTATGTTTGTTTTTTGAGGTTTTTTTTCTGTTTTCTCCAGATTCTAAGGTCTACTGACAAAATGAGTGTTCGGCTGAAAGAGGCCAACTAATATCCATTTAAGCTGGGTCTTCTCTAGTCTTTACAAATCCAGGGACATCTTAGAGGCCAAAAAAAAGGGAGAGGGGAGGGACATTTCAAGAGTATAACCTCAGAGTCAGAGAGACCTAGATTCCCATATTATGAACCATAGAACATTTGACAAATTACAGGCATACCTTGTTTTACAGCACTTGATTTTATTGCATTTCACAGATATTGTGCTTTTTACAAATTGAAGCTTTATGGTAACCCTTCATTGAGCAAGTCCATCTACACAATTTTCCTAAAGCTCGCTTCATGTCTCTGTGTCATATTTTGGTAATTCTCACAATATTTCAAACCTTTTCATTATTATTATATCTGTTAAGATGATCTGTGATCAGTGATCTTTGATGTTACTATTGTAATTGTTTTAGGACACCAAAAACCGCATATCTGAATAAAACAGCAAACTGAATCAATAAGCATCAAGTGTCTGACTGCTCCACCAACAGGTTGTCTCCCTATAACCCTCTCACCCGCTCCCCATAATCAGGCCTCCTGTTTCCTGACACCCAGCAATATTCAAGTTAGGCCAATTAATAACCCTACAGTGGTCTCTGAGTGTTCAAGTGAAAAGAAGACTCAAATGTGTTTCATGTTAAATCAAAAGCTAGAAATGATTAAACTTAAGGCATGTTGAAAGCCAAGACAGGCTGAAAGCTAGGCCTCTTGCATCTACAGTTAGCCAAGTTGTGAATGCAAAGGAAACTTTACTGAAAGAAATTAAAAGTTCTATGCCAATGAACACACAAATGATAAGAAAGTGAAACAGCCTTATTGTTGATATGAAGAAAGTTTTAGTCTGGATAAATCTAACCAGCCACAAAATTCCCTTCAACCAAAGCCTAATCCAGTTCAAGACCCAACTCTCTTTAATTCTATGAAGGCTGAGAGAGGTGAGGAAGCTGCAGAAGAAAAGTTTGAAGCTAGTGGAAACTGGTTCCTGAGGTTTAAGGAAAGAAGTCATCTCCATCAGATAAACAAGTGCAAGGTAAACCGGTTTCTTGAGATGGAATCTACTTCTAGTGAAGATGCCAGGAAGATATTTAAATGAAAACAAGGATTTAGAATATTCCATAAACTTAGTTTATAAAACAGCAGTAGGGTTTGAGAGCATTGACTCCAATTTTGAAAGTACTACTTTGAATTTATAGATTCATTATTGAAAAAAAAAAGGGTCATTGCACACAAGCTAATGGCTAAATTTCTCCAGCTCTAAAATTCAGATTTCCGAGTCAAACTGTGAAGTCTTCTATCTCAGGATGACAAGAAAACTATGGGAAATACCACTGTTAGCAGGTGTGGCAATCATTTCTGTATAATTTTCCTCAGTATTCTTTAGAGTGAAAGTGAGCATTCTGCACTGGCCTGTGTAATTGCTAAGTGTCACGGTGGTCTTTCATTCCTAATCTGCTGGGATACTACAGAGTCAGCCTTACAAATACAGGCCTCTTACTGATGACTGATTAACATATAGTAATGGCTGTCATTCACTAAGTATGTTTGTATGCAAGACGTGCTTTTATATATCTCATTTACTCTTGTGCCTTTTACTCTTAGGAATGACTCTGTGCTTTATATATATCTCATTTACTCTTCAGAGCAACCAAGCTGCTGTTACATCCATTTTACAGATGAGGTAACTGAGACCTCAGGAGAGGTTAAGTAATTAACCAAATACCACATAGCTCATTAAAAACTTGGTAGGAATTCAAACGCCTTTTTTTTTTTTTTTTAACTATTATACTTTAAGTTCTAGGGTACATGTGCACAACACGCAGGTTTATTAAATAGTATATATGTGCCATGTTGGTGTGCTACACCCATTAACTCATCATTTACATTAGGTATATCTCCTAATGCTATCCCTCCCTTCTACCCCCTCCCCACAATAGCACCTGGGTGTGTGATGTTCCCCTTCCTGTGTCCAAGTGACCTCATTGTTCAATTCCCACCTGTGAGTGAGAACATGTCAAACGCCTTCTTTTAGCAGCTGCAATCTATTGCCTGCTAATTAAGGTATTTATCTAATTGTATGAAAGGGAAGTGTTATTAATGTTGTGATTCAAAATCAGGAGTTTTGATCTTTTTGAATTTATCTAATGGTTCAGAACTGATAAGCTTTTCTTTGTTGCCCTACGGAAAAAGAAGAAGGCTAATTGCTCTGGCTGGGACTCCCATTTAAAAAAAAAAAAAAAAGGCTGGTGATGACAGCCTAGGTTTAAATTCAACTCTACATTTATACTATGACCTCAAGTGGTTTGCTTAATTTCTCTTAATTCTTTATTTCTTCATTCATATAATATAGATTTCTATTGAACCTACTGCTTAATGTTATTGAGAAGATAAAATGAAATGTGTTATGTGAAGCACTTAGCATATGCCTGGACATAGCAAGTGTTCAAGACATTGATGAAAGATCCCTATTCTTCTGGTTCAAGTTAGCGTTTTTGAACACTAAAAAAGAAAGAAAGAAAGAAAGACCCCTTTATCCTCATCTTTTTTTTTTTTTAAATACTGTTTCAACTTCTGGGAAGGCAGCATGAAATTAAGATGTCCCACACAGGTTGGGTGCGGTGGCTCACACCTGTAATCCCAGCACTTTGGGAGGCCAAGGCCGGTGGATCAGTTGAGCCCATGAGTTCAAGACCAGCCTCTATCAGGGTAGGGAGACCCTGCCTCTACCAAAAATACAAAAATTCGCTAGTCTCATAATCCAGTCTCAAAATAAATAGATAAAAATTTTTTAAAAAACAGATGTCCCAAGTACAAAATATTTTAAACCCTGCCAATGAAAAATATTTTTTAAAACCACAAATACATAAAATCACATAACTGTCAGATTAGAAGCTAATCTGTGTTCTGTGAACAATTTTAATTGTAAACATCTAGTGTGCTGTTCACAAAATCATTCACGTTACAACCATCATTCACAAGACTATTCACATCACTCACATTCTATTAGTGTTAATTAAAATTTACATAGAGTTGAATAGTTGATAAAGCAATGTGGTTTCTATTAACTCGTTTGAACTTCACAAGAATCCTGTAGGGTAAGTATTAGTTATCTCAATTTTACAAATTAAGAAACATGTTCAGAGAGATGAAGTCACACACACATAAGGGATTCAGGTATGACTGCTTCCAAATGCTGTGTTCTTTCCCTTAACCAATGAAACCTTTATCAACTGTAGGTTAAAACTACCAAGTTTTTTTTAAATTAATAGAACGGAATGAGAAATAGTATAGCCAGGCTGCGTGCGATGGCTCACGCCTGTAATCCCAGCACTTTCGGAGACCCAGGCAGGTGGAACACAAGATCAAGAGATTGAGACCATCCTGGCCAATATGGTGAAACCCCGTGTATTGTATTAACAATACAAAAATTAGCTGGGTGTGGTGGCACATTCCTGTAGTCCCAGCTACTCGGGAGGCTGAGGCAGGAGAATCACTCGAACCTGGGAGGTGGCGGTTGCAGTGAGCCAATATTTCGCCACTGCACTCCAGCCTGCAGACAGAGTGAGACTCCTTCTCAAAAAAAAAAAAGAAAAGAAAAAGAAATAGCATAGCCAGAGCCTCAATATATGAAAGTCAACATAGTTGAAACACTTCTTATACTAGATCACCATGTAAGATGTGTAATTTATTCCTGTAGGTGTTGAACAAAAAAAATTGATAAACACTGACCATATGTGTAGCCCCAGTTACACTTTTACTCGCTGTATAGACTTTAAAGTTGATCTAACAGATTTATTCATTTATAGTACAGGGGTATAAATATATCCTTATTCTACTTTTCTTCTCTATTTCCTAGGAGGCGTTTCAAAATCAAATGAAATAATATATGTGGAAAAACACTTGGTAAACTTTCTATACAAGTGTTTCGTAAATTTGGATTTGGAGGCTATCCAAAAAACGTTGTAGATGATATTCTGAATTCAAAGAATTCCACAATAGAGCTCACATTTGTGAGGCTGCCACTATCCCTTCATCCCCTATAACAACATATGGCTGCTTAAGTAAGAGGGACCATCGAGTATGAACTATTTGTGAACTTCGATTTTTTTTGTGATCTTTCTGGCTCTTCAATATAAAAGTTGACCATTGGCACACAACGAAGTCTCTTCCCAAGCACTGGCGTGTCTTGCGCAAAACCCACATTCAATGTCTGTGAAAAATGAATTGGAAAAAATTGCATACAATACCATTATTAAGCTCTTACTGCACACAAGCCCTAGTTAGGTCTTTTCTTCCCTTAATCAATCTCTAGAGTTTTTTCAAGTCACCAGTTAACATATACTGAACACCCATTTATATAGGCTACAAAACGAAATGTTACATAGGTAATCTCTAGGCTAAATGATTTGCTATTTATTTATTCACTTGAATAAAGATAAAATTCCTAAAGTACAATATATATTTTTTCTTTTCAAACTCTGATAGGTCAAGTGAAAAATGATTATTCAAATATACTCTTCTTTCTTGTGGAAACAATCCCTTTAATACGGTAATAATTTTTCCAGGCGCTTGATTATAGCTGTCCTTGAACAGACAAAATTTCCCGTCTTCAGAAATCGTGCTTAGTTCAAACTAAAATGTGATGTAGCGTAATTTTTCAGCTGGAAGCAGAACGCTTGGTCTTTTCAAGATCCTTTAAGATAGGAATCTACATTTGCATCCTCTATCTAGTTTTTGTTTTTTTAAGACAAAGTCTGGCCTTTTCACCCAGGTTGGAGTGCAGCGGCACGATCTTATCTTCGCGCACTGTAGCCTCGACCTCCTGGGCTCAAGCTATTCTCGTGCCTCAGTCTCGAGTAGCTGGAACTATATGCACGCGCCACTACTCCTGGCTAATTACCAAAAAAATAAAAAAATAGGAGACTAGGGGTCTCCCTATGTTGTTCGGGCTGATCTCGAACTCCTGGGGTCAAGCGATTCTCCCTCCAGGGCTTCGCAAAGTGCCAGGATTACAGACGAAAGCCGCCACGCCCAGCGGCACCCCTATCTAGTGATAAGCAACCTTCAACTTTGAAAGAAGCATCTGGCTTGCGGATACTGTCGGTTATCCTTGGAATTTATCCAGTTTAGGAAAACAAGTGAGCAGCTAACCCTCCACTGCCGGCTCACGACACCGGGAGAAAGTGGGTAAAAGATAGTCGCGGCCACACATCGCTTGGGGGCTGCGCGAAGCAGAACTAGGAAGCTTTGCTCGGGTCTGGACTTCGTCCCTCCCAGATCTCTGAGCGAGCAAGCACTGCAGCCCGAGCCAATGGCGAAAGACCAATAAAGCCCAGCCCAGCGGAAGGAACGGTTTCGGAGTTGTTTTTCTTTGATAGGGGAGCTCTTCCTTGCTCTCGCCCCTACTCTTTCTGGTGTTAGATCGAGCAACCCTCTAAAAGCAGTTTAGAGTGGTTGGAAAAGACACACCAAACGCTCAAGCAACAAAAAGGATGAAATTCCTTCTGGACCTCCTCCTGCTTCTCCCCTTACTCATCGTCTGCTGCCTAGAGTCCTTCGTGAAGCTTTTTATTCCTAAGAGGAGAAAATCAGTCGCCGGCGAAATCGTGCTAATTACAGGAGCTGGGCATGGAATTGGGAGACTGACTGCCTATGAATTTGCTAAACTTAAAAGCAAGCTGGTTCTCTGGGATATAAATAAGGTAACAGTGCTTACTATGTTTTACTTTCTGGTTCCTTTAATCTGTGGACATGTCTGCATTTTGCTGGCAACCACCCTTTACCGCATCTCTGTAAAGCAGGGAGGAAAAAAAAAATTAGTATTGCCATTTTGCAGATAGGAGGGCATGAATTAATATGTTGTATGATCACATGATAAACAAACCTAGAGGTTATAAGAGTCCCAGTTACTGCCCCGTTGTAAATTGATCCCCATTTTTGCCCTAAGGATAACTCATAATTTTCTCCTGAACCTGATTTCATTGATCCCTCTATTTTAAACATAGGGAAAAAGTAATCGTTTTAGCTATATATTAAAAGAGTAAGAAGCTTGTACCTATTAAGAGAAAGTCCTAACCTACTTGCTGTTAATGAGATAAGTGGTTTAAAAGATTATACTCAACAGAAAACAATGCTACATTGCCATAGTTATTGCCAAGAGTAATTTTCTGGGAGGCTGAGGTGGGAGGTTGCTTGAGCCTGGGAGGTGGAGGCTGCAGTGTAAACACCCCACTGCACTCCAGCCTGGGTGACAGAGTGAGACCCTGTCTCAAGTTTTTTTAAAAAGCATTTTTTATTGGCTCACGCCTCTAATCCCAGCACTTTGGGAAGCCCGAGGAGGACGCATCACGAGGTCAGGAGATCGAGACCATCCTGGCTAACACAGTGAAACCCAGTCTCTATTAAAAATACAAAAAATTAGCCTGGCGTGGTGACAGGCGCCTGTAGTCCCAGCTACTCGGGAGGCTGAGGCGGGAGAATGGCGTGATCCTGGGAAGCAGAGCTTGCACTGAGCCGAGATTGGGCCACTGCACTCCAGCCTGGGGGACAGAGCGAGACTCCGTCTCAAAAAAAAAAAAAAAAAAAAAGCATTTTTTCACGTTTGACCTGTGATACTGAAGGAGTGGCGGGAAAGCATCTTTTAGTAAAAACAATAAATAGAAAAAAAACTTTCAGTGTAATTTTTTATCCAGGACAAGTTTATGTGTAGCTTAGGGAAGAGGACCTAGACTCTAACCTTTTATTTGACCTTTGGTAGATGAACCAAAGGGGTTTCTATAAGATACCTGGTGGCCTGAAACATTATCCATTACACACTAGTTGACATGCAATGCTGTAAATAATAATTCAAAGGATGTGAAGTTAAATGAGAGTTAACCCAGTGAGTGGCTGATTAAGACAGCAATCAACAAATACTGTCCACTGCTTAGACATTAGGGACAGAGTGACAAACAGAAAATAAGGTTCCATGACCTCAGTCTAGTAGGGAAAATGGACATTAAGTAACTACAAGTGCAGGCTGGATGCGGTGGCTCACACTTTTAATACCAGCACTTTTGGAGGCCGAGGCGGGCAGATCACCTGAGGTCATGAGTTCGAGACCAGCCTGGCTGACATGGTGAAACCCCATTTCTACTAAAAATACAAAAAGTTAGTTGAGCATGGTGGCATGCGCTTGTAATCCCAGCTACTCAGGAGGCTGAGGCAGGAGAATTGCTTGAATTTGAGAGGCGGAGGTTGCAGTGAGCCAAGATTGCGCCATTGTGCTCCAGCTTGGGCAACAAGAGCGAAACTGCGTCTCAAAAATAAATAAATAAATAAAATAAAATAAATAAATAAAAAATAAGTAATTACAAGTGCAATGAAAAATACAACCTAGGCCCAGCCTGGACCAGCATGGTCAAGATCTGGCATGGTGATATAGTCAGACACATCTGAGTTCTTATTTTTTAATTGGGTAACTTACTCAACTTTTCCACAGCTTTAGTTCCTTTTCTCCAAAATGGATAAAATAACAATACCTACCTCAAAAGGCTGGGAGTGTGATAAGAGATAATGCACACAAAGCATTTAGCACAGTAGCTGGTATAAGGTAAACACTGGAGTGTTAGTTCTTACTATTCCTTGACAAAGTAGTGGTTTAAGCTAAAATTTAAATATATGTAAGAGTTAGTTAGGTTAATGACTTCCAATGTCCAGTGCTAGTTTGTACAAAATTTTCTCTGATCTTCAGTGACATGTATTTATCCAACAAATGTTTATTGAGCATCTATTATCTGTTAGGCACTGTTCTAATGCAGAACTGAGGATATAGCACTGAGGAAGACATGAGCCTTATGAGCTAGGGGCAGTATGCCACACTGTATAATAAAATGTTTAATTGTTAGATGGTGTTAAGCATAAAGAAAAAAATAAAAGGTGAAAGCAGATTAAAGACTGTATATGGTGGGGAGGGTAGGAGGGGAGTGTTGACTTTACAGAGGTGGCCAGAAAGGCCCCACTGAAATGGAGATAATTGAGTCAACATCAGAAGAAGCTGAGAGCACAGTGAGTCCTGCAGGGAAGCATCAGCAAATACAAAGCCTGGCATAGACTGAGGGAAGGGAGAGAAGCACAAGAAAGGTCTAGATCTACTCTGTGCAACACATGGTAAGTAGTAACCCCTAACCTCTTGTGGCTCTTGAGCCTTTGAAAATGTGGCCAGTCTGAATTGAGATGGACTGTGGGTGGAAATACACACTGGATTTTGCAGACTTAGTATGAAGAAAAGAATGTAGAATTTTGTGTTAAGAATTTTTATATCGATTACATGTTGAAATGATAATTACTTAGATATATTGGATTAAATAAAATATACCACTAGATTTTTTTTTTTTTTGATGTGACTACTGGAAAGATTGAAATTATGTACGTGGCTTGCATTATATTTCTATGAGACAGTACTGGTCTAGAGATTTAGGGGGCTGGAGTTGCAGATGATAAAATTTCCTGTACTTTGGCTTTTTACTCTGGGGAGTCAATGAAGGGTTTTGAGGGTAATTCCTATTGAAGAGGATCCTCCGGCTGCTGGGCTTAGAAGAGATGTAAGAGGAGAAAAGATGGAAGGAGCAAGTAAAGTAAGAGACTACTGTGATAATCCAGGCATGAGATGACATTATGGGGACTGTTGGACCAGGTTGGGAGCAGCAGAAATTGGGAGTAATGGTCAGAAAAATTGAGGACAATGTAGTGAGTTTTTATGAAGTTAAATTAGTTTAATTTAAATAATCTATCTTTTATTTTGAGATTATATCCTTCCTACTTTTTTGTGGGTAAAATATGTATTTGTTAATGAAATTACAATGATAACATATGAGGGTCATTTTGTTAGTTTTGAGGGTCCTTATTTGGCCAAAAGTTTGGCAATCTTAGTTCAGTATACACACCTTACTCTATTTTTCTTGCCGTTTTATAGATTTGAAATTATAGAAATCTAAGAACCACTAAACCTGATTGGGGAAGGACAGGGTGGGAGTTTGGAGCAGTCCAGGTAGCAGAAACTGGAGATGTGAAGCTCTTGGGCTGGTGAATACCTGGAGAATGAGGAAGAAAGTGGAGTGGTGTTTGATTGTTATGAGATCTAGCTGGAAGGGCAGGGAGGGGTCAAACGGAGGGCCCTTTCACCTAGAGTACAAAGACAATCCCTTAGATTAGTCCATGTAATGAGGATAGCAATGTCCACATGTACCAAATGTTAATTTAGGGAAGAATTAATGGTGGTGTCAGCTTTGTTGTTCCACTGAGACTGATACTGGGAATTATTCATTCTGCTTTATGATAATCTATCACTTCTTGACTATTCTCATTCCCATGCCTGGTTAGAATAGTTTGTAGCCAGGCATGGTGGCATGCTCCGGTAGCCCCAGCTACTCAGGAGGCTGAAGCAGCAGGATTGCTTGAGGCCAGGAGTTCTGGACTGTGGTGCGCTCTGCATGTCCGCATAAGTTCACAATCAGTATGGTAACCTCCTGGCAGTGGGCATGAAGGAGATCAAGTTGTCCAAGGAGGGGTGAACCCGCCCAGGTTGGAAAAGGAACAGATCAGAGCTCCGGTGCTGTTCAGTAGTGGGATGAGGCCTGTGAATAGCCACTGCACTCAACCTGGGCAACAGAGAGACCCTTTCTCCTAAAATACTAGTTTGGAAAGAAAAATTTACAGTAAGTGGTATGCATATAGTGTATGCTCAAAGACTATTTATTGAATGAAAAACTGAATTAATGAATAACTGAAAAATTAATGGGAGGAATTTAAAAATTTTTAGTAATCAAGAAAATGGGTGTAAAGGTCTTAGTTGTAGAATAGACAAACATATTTGAAAAACCAAGGGAAATCTTGAAGAGTTATGAGCAATTGTACTGTGCTGCAAAACATTTTAAAGGAAGAATTCATTTTTTCCTGAAGATCTGCTTATTTTTTATTTCTTACTAACTATCTACAGGGCATTTTCCAGAATTTTTTCTGGAGGAATTCAGAACTTAAATTTGTTGCACTGGCAAAGCACGGTGGCTCACACTTGTAATCCCAGCACTTTGGGAGGCCGAGATGGGTGGATCACTTGAGGCCAGGAGTTCAAGACCAGCCTGGGCAACATGGTAAAACCCCATTTCTCCTAAGAATATAAAAATTAGACAAGTATGGTGGCGCATGCCTGTAATCCCAGCTACTAGGGAGGCTGAGGCAGGAGAATCACTTGAACCGGGGAGGCAGAGGCTGCAGTGAGCTGAGATCGCATGACTGCACTCCAGGCTGGGTAACAGAGTGAGACTCCATCTCAGGAAAAAAAAAAAAAAAAAAAGTTGCACAATTCAGAAGGTGTGGAAAGCAGACCAACCTAAATGAGGAAGACCAAGTAAACAGGGCAAAAGTGAGACAGCAGATGTGAAAGAAGGGTATCTTTGCCTCCACATAGTAGAGTGGTGGTTAGTCACTTGGTGGTTACAGAAAGCCAATCAGTAATAAGCAAATCTCCGAAAACAGAATAAATGGGAAATAAATTTTTATTTTAAAATTTGTTCATGTAGGGAAATATATTTGTTCAAAAAAGAGAAGACCCAATCAATACAATATACTTTTTTTTTTTTTTTTGAGATGGAGTCTTGCACTATTGCCCAGGCTGGAGGACAGTGGTAAAATCTCGGCTTGTTGCAACCTCTGCCTCCCCGGTGCAAGCGATTCTCCTGCCTCAGCCTCCCAAGTAGCTAGGATTACAGGTGCCCACCACCACACCCAGCTAATTTTTTATATTTTTAGTAGAGGCAGGATTTCACTGTATTGGCCAGGCTGTTCCCAAACTCCCGACCTTGTGATTTGCCCGCCTCAGCCTCCCAAAGTGCTGGGATTACAGGTGTAAGCCACTGTGCCTGGCCAGTACAATATACTTTTAAAAAACTTTTTAAAATGTGGTAAAATATATGACATAACACACCATTTTAACCATTTATGAGTGTACAGTTTAGTGGCCTTAAGTACATTTACCTCATTATGCAGTGATCTCTTCTATTTCTCTCCAGAAATTTTTTGTCTCTTCCCAAGCTGAAACTCTACCCATTAAAATGATATATCTCCCCAGCCCTCTCTCTCCCCAGGGCCTGGCAACAATCATTCTATTTTCTGTCTCTATGAATATGATACTCTGGGTACTTCATGTAAGTACACTCATATGGTATTTGTGTCTGGCTTATTTCATTTGCCATAATGTTCTCAAGGTTGACATGTAGCATGTGTCAGAAATTCATTCCATTTTAAGACTGAATAATATTCTATCATATGTGTATACAACATTAATAAAATGTACTTGTAAAAAGAAATGCCAAAAGCTGCTGGTAAAGTATAGGAGAGCAAAATAAAGTTTACCTGAGATGTTGATGTCCCTTGAGGAATAAGCGTTCCTCATGAGAGTATACTACAGTTTGTGAGGGAGATTTCAGTAAAAGAAAAATATCGGGGGAACCCACTCCCAATATTTCTTTTTTTTTTTTTTTTTTTTGAGACGGAGTCTCGCGCTGTGTCACCCAGGCTGGAGTGCAGTGGCGCGATCTCGGCTCACTGCAAGCTCCGCCTCCCAGGTTCAGGCCATTCTCCTGCCTCAGCCTCCGAGTAGCTGGGACTACAGGCGCCCGCCACCACGCCCGGCTAGTTTTTTGTATTTTTAGTAGAGACGGGGTTTCACCATGTTAGCCAGGATGGTCTCGATCTCCTGACCTCGTGATCCGCCCGCCTCGGCCTCCCAAAGTGCTGGGATTACAGGCTTGAGCCACCGCGCCCGGCCCACTCCCAATATTTCAATGTAGGTTCTTTCTATTTTCCATAAGTGTCGGCCAGCTGAGAAATAAAGAGAGACAGTATAAAGAGAGGAATTTTACAGCTGGGCCACCAGGAGTGACATCACATATCAAAATTAGCTAATTTTTGATCAATGCCCTGTTGAGAATTCCACATTTCGGTGAAATTGGCTTACCAATCATTAACAAAATGAGCTGTTTGAATAGGTTGATGTAATGCCACTCCGGCAGTGGTGGCCAGTGCAGTGACTGTAATTAGGCCCATGATCACAGCGATTAAAGTGAAAACAAATCTCTTAGATCTTTTGAGAATTCGTTGTAACACTTCATTAATTAAATGTACTGAAGGGGAAGAATCCCAAGGTCTGGGTAGAGTTACCAGTATCCAGATTCCTTCTCAAGCTCAAAGCAACATTACACTTTTCCTGGAGTCAAAACGGGAGTTAACGAAAGTGTATAAATGACAATTAATGCATTGGACAGTTTGATTATTTGTCCAATTTTGATATTTCCCACTAACAGCATGTAAGAAGGCTTAACACAACTCTGTACAGGAATAGTCAGGCTGGAGGTAAACAGAGCAGAAGGTTTGAATCTACGTTGATACTGAGGGAGAGGAGCGGTGGTGGCAACACCTGATGTTCTCTGCCGTAAAGAAGCAATCCCAGGTGCCCAGGGATGCCAAAGAGGCAGAGGGTCATACCTGGGTCGAGAAGAATTATCATAATGCCAATCAGAGTCCCATAAAAGATGATGGGCATCATAAAGAGGAAGAGGGTACAAAGGGGATTTATCATGGGGTTCAGAATCATGGATGTGAGAGGCGGTAGTGGGGACAATAGACAGAAAAGTTTCCCCTTCCCATACTCGCAGTCTGGATGTGGCAATAGCCAATTTCCAAAGTTCTGGGTGTTCTGGGCTCAGTATGGGGAATATCATATGAGGCTTCAGGGAGGCGGGGGCGAGTAATGCCCTTTTCTTCCCATTTTAAGGGAAAGAATGAGCTGAACCTCCTATGCAAAGTAGGATGATGATCCTCATCCTCCCAATAAGAAATAAAAAAGTAGCCTCCAGGCATTCCCTTCCACCAGAGGAGCAATTGTTTTTCAAATAGCCCTTTGGTGCCCAGTCTATTACTAAACCATATGAGTCATGTTTTAATACTACTGCATGTGAGTTAATGCGATCTTCCCAAATTAAAGTTTTAGATGGACCCTCAAAATTTTTAGAACATGGTTTTCCTACAGGTTTATATTGAAAGTAATCGGGTATCTCCTATTACTCCCCTTTTCGTTTGTCTTAAAGGAGAAAGTGAGAGGCTGGAGCCCAAATGTCCCCATTCCCTTGTGGCTAATCTCTCCAGAAGATAAGCAGCCCAGACTTGAGTTTCCAGATGGATACAACCAAGTGCATGTCCGAGGCACAGAGGAGGGTATTTATAACCCATAGTAACATTGAATGCAGTGCCTTCTTCTCCTGGCTGAGCAGGGCAATGGTCATCTGTAGCTCCAGACATCCACACACTATCATTAGTATAGACTTCTGCAGGAGCATCCACCCAGGTGAGAGATCGAATAAGTGCAGGAAAAGGCACATAAGCTCAATAAGGATAATTTTGTGTAGCAGGTAAATCAATTTGAGGGGAAACTGGTGAGACAGAATGTATAATGAGGAGAATTATTAAATAAAACTTATTGTAAGCAAGATCCAGTGGTGAAGGAGGAAGAGAAGAACCAGGGGATGTTGTTTTCAGGCTAATAGAAATGGTGAGATTTTTAGGTTCGTAAGGAGAAAAAGGAAGGTAATTAGAAGTGAAATTAGTTAGAGGGGTCTCTGTTGCCATTAGGGAGGATTGAACCAGACCCATTTTGATTTGGCGTGCCAGTTTTTGAGGAGTCGGCACAGATCTCACCAGGTATGAGGGTGGTCTCTGACATGGACATCTTTTCCCTGTGGTTTTCATTGTCAGTATTCACATGAAGTTTAAGTCTTCTAGTGGGCACCCAGATAGGGGATTGATGATCTCCTGGCAAAACACAAGCATACCCTCTTCCCCATGTTATAATTGTTCTGGGTTACCAGGTAGTGGTCTGGGAATTAAAGGCAAAGAATTAGGTAGTAAATTTAGAGGAATGGAACTACAGAGATCGACCGCCCCACCCCCTACTGTGGAGGTGGATAAGCATTGTACTGAGACAAAAGAAGAGTCTGGGACCCATCTGGGTTGACTGTAGGGAAATTTGTTTGTGCTGGGGGCTGTGTTGGGACTCCTTAAAGCGGAAATATAACATTGGTCTGAGTCTGAGGTGTCCCATTTGATATTGGGGCCTGGGACTGGCCCTGCTTCCCGTTTCCCTGGTTCTGTGGCAAGGGGTTTCCATCTATATCAGACTTAGAGCGGCAAGTACTTGGGCTATGTTTACCTTCACGACAACGAGGGCAAACAGTAGCAGGAGCATTTGGCCGTGTTTGTTGAGCCGGCTTGGCCACTTTTAAGTTTTTAACAGTGCAATTTTTTTGAGTGTTACCAAGTTCACCACAATTAAAGCAGGCTCCAAGAAAATAATCAGTCGAGCCAGTTTGATTGCCATCCTTCATGGCCCGTGCCCACAGAATAGCTTTGTGAGTCTCTAATCCAAAGCCTTCACAAGCTTTAATATATGCAGGCAACACCTCATAATCAGGTAAATTTTGTCGTTGGACGGAACACATGGCCATTTTACTCATGGTTCGCATTCTCAAAAGCTAACATACGAAGGAGAATACCTTGAGTGTGTTCATCAGAGAGAGAATTTTGAACAGCATCTTGTAATTTAGCCAAAAAATCAGATTATAATTCACTGTGACCCTGTTTAACAGTAGTAAAAGAAACAGGAACTTGGCCTGGGGCACATAATTTATCCAAAGCTCTCACTCATACATACCTTTTTTTACTTGTTCCCTGGTGAGAGCATCAAAGCCTAATTGGGTAGTAGTGTTAGAGTGATGATCAGAGCCTGTGAGCTGAGCCTGAGTAATTAGAATGCCATCAGCCCGATTTAGCTGAACCTCCAGACGGGCCTCCTCTGACCACCAGGTACAGAATTGTAAATGCTGAGATGAAATTAGAAGAGCTTTTGCCAAAAGGTCCCAGTCTAAAGGAAGCAAAATGACCTCAGTACAAAGAGTCTGTAAATCCATTTTAACATATGGAGAAGTAGGATCATGCTGAGCACAAGCATCCTTGAATTCTTTTAAAAAGGTAAAATTAAGCAGCACATATCAATGCACTTATACCCCTTGAGCATTAGGAGGTTCCAGCGTGACTGGATAATCCCACACCTCTAATCGGCTTGTTTCTTTGTTTTGGCATAAGGAACGTTGCATGGAAGTTTCAACAACAGGCACATGAGACAGAGTTAGCATAGAAGTGACAGGAAAAGTATGTGTAGATAAGGGAAACTGAGGTTGAGGAGGTCAGACCAGTATGAGAGCATGAGAAAGGGGCATTAGGGGAGCAGAAGAGGCAGAAGTATACTGGTGATTATTGTCCCAATCCTGTGCAGCCAGAGTGGCAGGGCATCCGTGCGTGAAGAAGGGTACAGAGAAGAAAGTTGAGTGGGTGGCAAAGTGACCGGTTGAGGGACTGAAATGACAGGAGGGTGAGGGGCTGAGGTAGATGGGGGAGGGCCTGCAGAATTACAGGTAAATTGTAGTTTGGTCCCAGAGCCATTAGATGGCTCTGGAGGCAAAGACTGCAAAGATTTGGAGAGGGAAGAGTTAGCATAGATACCGTCCCGGGCTGTCCGAGTTGGGTCCGCGGTAGCTACAAGTACCGGCTCTTCATGAAAAGAAATAAGATCACAGGGGGTGACATTAAGCCAGAGTCACCAGAGTTAGATATTGAATTCTCAACATTGTCAGGTGGGGGAGGAGTAGACGAAGGGAGAGGCTGAGCAGATAACGAAGGCCAAATGGGACAGGAAAGCTGAAGAAGAGGTAGTGGGTCGCCAGATTCAGAAAATTGTGGTAACTGCAGGGGGTCACGGGATTGGTATGTCATTAGGACAGCACGTACCAAGGCCCAATCACCCCAGTGATGGGAACATTATTTCCTGTCGGGACCAGTTTCCAGAATTTTGTACCAACACAATCCTATAGTTCCAGGAAACCAAGGACAGTGTTCCTTCACTGCCCTGAATAGGGTGACCATATTTTCCATGGGCACTCGCACTCCCCCCGTTTTAACAGGAGTTTAATATAGCAGAGATAAGCATAATGTTTAGACAGCACGTGACCCAAAGTTACCCCAGACAATACACAGACAATTCACCAATCGTCAGGGAGCTGAACAAGCATTTCTGTGAACTGGACCGATGAATGTTTCTCCACACCTACCAAAGGGAATTGGGTTCCCACATGCTTAGGAAAAAGAAAACCATGTTGGCATGCCAGATATCGGGGGAACCCGCCCCCAATATTTCAACGTAGTTTCTTTCTATTTTCTATAAGTGTTGGCTGGCTCAGAAATAAAGAGAGACTGTATAAAGAGAGGAATTTTACAGCTGGGCCACCAGGGGTGACCACATATTGGTAGGACCGTGATGCCCACCTGAGCTGCAAAACCAGCAAGTTTTTATTAAGAGTTTCAGGCCGGGCGCAGTGGCTCACGCCTGTAATCCCAGCACTTTGGGAGGCTGAGGTGGGCAGATCACGAGGTCAGGAGATCGAGACACGGTGAAACCCAGTCTCTACTAAAAATACAAAAAATTAGCCAGGCATGGTGAAGGGCGCCTGTAGTCCCAGCTACTCGGGAGGCTGAGGCAGGAGAATGACGTGAACCTGGGAGGCGGAGCTTGCAGTGAGCCAAGAT
This sequence comes from Papio anubis, assembly GCF_008728515.1. Classification (NCBI taxonomy): domain Eukaryota; kingdom Metazoa; phylum Chordata; class Mammalia; order Primates; family Cercopithecidae; genus Papio; species Papio anubis. Next base: position 131,397,556 of record NC_044978.1, on the reverse strand, counting down.
CACGCCACTGCGTTCCAGCCTGGGCCACAGAGCCAGACTCCGTCTCAAAAAAAAAAAAAAAAAAAAAAAAACGGTTTCAAAAGGGGAGGGGCTGTAAGAACAGGGAGTAGGTACTAAGATCACATGCTTCAAAGAGCAAATGGCAGAACTACTGATAAGGATCTATGTTCAGCAGTGCACGTATTGTCTTGATAAACATCTTAAACAACAGAAAACACGGTTTGAGAGCAGAGAATCCATCTGGCCACAAATTTACCAAGGTGTGGTTTTTCCCCATCCTAATAAGCCTGAGGGTACTGCAGGAGACCAGGGCATATCTCAGTCCTTATCTCAACCGCCTAGGACAGACATTCCCACAGCAGCCATTTATAGACCTCCCCTAAGGAACACATTCCTTTCCCAGGGTATTAATGTTAATATTGCTTGCTAGCAAAAGAATTTAGTGATGTCTCTCCTACTTGCACGTTGTTTATAGGCTCTCTGCAAGAAGAAAAATATAGCTCTTTTTGCCTGACCCTGCAGGCAGTCAGACCTTATGATTGTCTTCCCTTGTTCCCTAAAAATCGCTGTTATTCTGCTCTTTTTCAGGGTGCACTGATTTCATATTGTTCAAACATACATGTTTTATAATTAATTTGTACAGTTAACACAATTGTTACAGTGGTCCTGAGGTGATGTACATCCTCAACTTACGAAGATAACAAAATTAAGAGATTACAGGCATAAGAAATTACAGAAGTATTATTTGGGAACTGATAAATGTTCATATTAAAATGAAATCTTCACAATTTATGTTCCTCTGCCGCAGCTCCAGCTGGTCCCTCCGTTTGGGGTCCCTGACTTCCCGCAACAGAAAAAGAACTTGTTTCACTTTATTATGATAACAGGCTCACTATACAAGCTACTAATTCTCCCCACAGCTGTCCAGACTTGGCCTTTCTGCAACATGCTGTTTACAAATGTGTACACTGATTCACCATCCTCTCTGTGGATAAATGTATGAGTCCTCCTAGGATCTGCCCGTTTGTGCATTAGCTGACAATTATTAGGTTGATGCAAAAGTAATTGCTGTTTTTGCCATTATTTTAATGGCAAATTAATACTTGGCCTGCAGAGTACACAAACTAGATCTTAATCCAAAATATCTTTTGAGACATTCTCTTAAAAAAAAAAAAAAGGCAAAAATTGGCCAAAGGCAAACAAACAAAGATAACAACAACAACAACAAAACCCAATGGTATGATCCTAAACTTAAGTTGACTCAAAATCAGTGCCCCAAATTGGACTCATCACCCCCTTTCCTCAAATTTGCTGTCATCTCTGTCTGACATGTGGCAGCGTGATCTTGCCAGCTACCAAAACTAGAAAGCACAGATGTCGGATGTGTCTCCTCCCCATTCTTCCTCATCTACTCACCAAGTCTTACTGATTTTACCTCCTAAACATTTTTTCTACTAGTGCCACAATTCAAGTTTGTGTCATCTATTACCTGAATCACTGTAACTGCCTCTCAGTTTTTTTCTTCCTCCAGTGTTGACCCCTAAAATCCAGCCTCCATAGATCAGCCAGAACAATCAATATGACACATAAACCTGACTCTATAATTTAATCAGTGGTTCCCCATTCACTTTTTGATAAATCTTAATATGTATGACATGTGGGATCTTAATCTGAACTTCTGCTGGCCTTGAACTTTATGATCCATCCAACAACAATGATCCTTCTAGTGGTTTCCACATGACCAGTCTCCTCTCTGTCATTGCCCACACCCTGCCTGATGTGTCCTTTCACCCTGAGGAAAGTAAGTGAAAGGGCATGGCAAACCACTGCTAGAATTGTATTGTGTGCCCCTCTGTGTTCCCATAACTCCCTGTATCGAACTCTGCTGTGATACTCATCACAATGTATTAGGTTGAAGCTGCCAATATTGAATCCTTTATTATCAAAACAATAACAGTATTATGTGGTCCCACTTAACTATGATACTTACGTTTCTTTCTACTACCCCAAGGGGAACTCCTCGGGGTCAGGACTCTACCTCATTCATTTTTGTGTCAAGGTTTTTCTAAGCTCAGTGAATATGACTTTCACATTAAAATGCTAAAAGAACGAATGGTTTAATGAACTGTAGTTAACTCATTATTTATTTTGCAGCCAGTAAACCGACATCCATGAATAGTTTTTAATGACATGGAGAAAAGCTTAATCTTATATTTTTTTAAAAACCTGATATGGAACACACAGAGATACCGACATTCACAAAGTATTTAACGTTCATAAATGTAAAAACTAGTATTTTAAGATTTTTATCTTCTTTTACGAAGCTTGCTTTAAATTCAGTTCCAAATGAAAGAAGCTAGTCAAAATACTAAAAGCAAAATGTGCCTGTATACCTGCCAAAAATGTGTTGTTACAATCTTCCCAATTCAAATGGAAAGAATCTCACTACTTTTTAAAAATTATTTTTAATTATTTTCAGCTGTCGATACAATATATTCATATCAATTATTACCTTGCCCTCTTTGTTGCTTTTTCTAGCATGGACTGGAGGAAACAGCTGCCAAATGCAAGGGACTGGGTGCCAAGGTTTATACCTTTGTGGTAGACTGCAGCAACCGAGAAGATATTTACAGCTCTGCAAAGAAGGTGAAATGTTGTGTTTAGTTAGAATCATATCATGTTAGAGCTAGGAGGTGTTTTGGAAATGATCCAGTCTGTACATGGTATAGCTGAAGTAACTGAGAAATGTTATTTGACCAAGGTTATAGAACTAGCTCATAGCAAACCCAAAACTAGAACTGAGAGCTGAAGTTCTCAAATATTAGTATGTTCTGGAATTTTCCAGGGAGTTGTTAAAAAAATATACACTCTTGGGCTCCACTTCCAGAGGTTTTCTTTCAGTAGTTTGAGGGCAGGGCCTCAAATGCACCCTATCCACCCTGCATCCCATGCACCTTCACCTCACCCATGATTCTCATATAGGTAACTATCCTTGGATGACACTTGCAGAATCGCTGACAGGATCTTTTGAAGCCCATTCATAGAATTGAGTTAGAAAGTTACAATAAAGCTATTCTTTATTAGGTTTTTAGTGTAGATAGATCTATTTCTTTTCTTTTCTCTTCTTTTTTTTTTTGAGATGGGGGTCTCACTTTGTCACCCAGGTTGGAGGGCAGTGGCATGATCTCGTTTCATTGCAACCTCCACCTCCCAGAATCAAGCAATCCTCCCACCTCAGCCTCCCAAGTAGCGGGGACCACGGGTGTGTGCCACCACGCCCAGCTAATATTTTGTATTTTTGGTAGAAAACGGAGGTTCACCATGTTGCCTAGGCTAATCTCGAACTCCTGAGCTCAGAGGATCCACCCACCACAGCCTCCCAAAGTGCTGGGATTATAGGCGTGAGCCACGCTCCCAGCAGATCTATTTCCATAAAGCATTATTTGCCTCTTCTAGATACAATTGAGAGGTGCTATATATAATGGGGTTTCACTCTGAATGCATTCTCACTTGTACTTGTTAACTAAATACCTTAATGGGAGCAAGGTCATCAGAATTACCTGGGCTGATTCCTTAAAATACACATTCCTGGACCTTACCCCTGGATATTCTAATTCAGTGCAGTACAAAGAGTCTGATTCAGCCAGATGTGAGAACCTCTTTGTTTATGGAATTTTAGATTTGAGTTCTTTTTTTTTTGAAATGGAGTCTCGCTCTGTCGCCCAGGCTGGAGTGCGGTGGCGTGATCCCAGCTCACTTGAAGCTCTGCCTCGCGGGTTCACAAGAAATTCTCCTGCCTCAGTCTCCCGAGTAGCTGTGATTACAGGCACATGCCATCATGCCCAGCTAATTTTTGTGTTTTTGTAAAGATGGGGTTTCACTATGTTGGCCAGGCTGGTCTGGTCTCGAACTCCTGACCTCAAGTGATCCACCCTCTGGCCTCCCAAAGTGCTGGGATTACAGGCATGAGCCACCACACCTGGCCTGAGTTCTTTTTCTTTTTTTTTTTTTTTTAGACAGAGTCTAGCTCTAGCTCTGTTGCCCAGGCTGGAGTGCAATGGCTCAATCTCAGCTCACTGCAAGCTCCATCTCCCGGATTCACCCCATTCTCCTGCCTCAGCCTCCCGAGTAGCTGGGATTACAGGCGCCCATCACCATTCCTGGCTAATTTTTTTGTATTTTTAGTAGAGATGGGATTTCACCGTGTTAACCAGGATGTTCTTGATCTCCTGACCTTGTGACCCACCCTCCTTGGCCTCCAAAAGTGCTGGGATTATAGGTGTGAGCCACTGTACCTGGCCCATTTTCAGGTATTTTGAAGTAGCTATTTTGATGTGGCCATTTTAGTATCAGAACTTTTTTTCTTTTGGAGACAGTCTTGCTCTCTTGCCCAGGCTGGAGTGTAGTGGTATAATCTTGGCTCACTGCAACCTCCTCCTCCTGGGTTCAAGCAATTCTCCTGCCTCAGCCTCTTGAGTAGCTGAGATTACAGGCGCCTGCCACAACGCATGGCTAATTTTTGTATTTTTAGTAGAGAGGGGGTTTTACTGCCAGGCTGGTCTGGAACTTCTGACCTCAGGTGATCCACCCACCTTGGCCTCCCAAAGTGCTGGGATTACAGGCATGAGCCACTGCGCCCGGCCTATCAGAACATTTTTATGCCACCAAAAGAATTAAATTCTCAGCTTGCTTTCATTATTAAGAAATATACAAATCCCAGCGCTTTGGGAGGCCAAGGAGGGCAGGTCACCTGAAGTCAGGAGTCCAAGACCAACCTGGCCAACATGATGAAACCCTGTCTCTATAAAAATACAAAAATTAGCTGGGCATGATGGCGGGTGCCTGTAATCCCAGCTACTTTGGAGGTTGAGGTGGGAGAATCACTTGAACCTGGGGGACGGAGGTTGTAGTGAGCTGAGATCGCACCACTGCACTCCAGCCTGGATGACAGAGCAAGATCTCAAAAAAAAAAAATATATATATATATACACACACACACACACACACACATATACACACACACACACATATATATACACACAAAACATGTTCTCTCTTATTTGGGATAGCTAAAAATTAAAATAATTGAACCCTTGGAGATAGAGAGTAGAAGGATGGTTACCAGAGGCTGGGAAGGGTAGAGATGGTGTAGGGAAGAAGTAGGGATGGTTAATAGGTACCAAAAAATAGAACAAATAGGCTACTCTGGTTGCACTGCCTGTGAGTTAGCCCTGCTCTACAAGGAGCAGCCATAAAGAATCTTTTGTTAGTAAAAAAAATTAATAATAATAATTTAATTGTACATTTTAAAATAACTAAGAGAGTATAATTGTATTGTTTGTAATGCAAAGGATGAATGCTTGAGGGGATGGATACCTGATTTACCCTGATGTGATAATTATATACTGCATGCCTGTATCAAAATATCTCATGTAACCCTGAATATATACACTACTACATACCCACAAAAATTTAAGAATAAAATTAATACAAAACAAAAAAGAAATACAAAACAGACATTCATATCCTGGGGAGATAATAGGCAATGATGAAGAAAGGGTCAAGAGTGTCTGGGAAAATCCTTTGATAATATAAAATAGTATATAGGTATAAATGGTGTTGATCAGGGCTCAAAAAACTTAGCTTGACACTTCACTAATGTAAATATAATCTGATGAAATTCAATTCTGACTGAATATAGATGTGAGGCACCGTGCCCAGCCTACAAATAGTCTTTACAAATAGTCTTTACAATCCAGTGGATGCCTTCTATTGCTCTTAGCAGCTAGCCTTGTTCTTTTGTTTATATTTTCTCAACTGAAATCATTTCACCAATGATAACTGCAACAACCTTTGAAATCTGGCCATAAGGGTTTACATAAGCCCTTCCACATAACCATTTTAATTTCTCAAATGCTCTTTCTTCTGGATCAATACCAAAATAGAATTTTCAAGAGAAAACACACATACCACGCATATATACTAGAAAAACACACGTATGTATTTTTATATTATTTACCTCATTTATATTTCTATATTTTGTTGTTTTGTTTTGTTTTTTGGGTTTTTTTTTTTTTTTTGAGACGAAATCTCGCTCTGTCACCCAGGCTGGAGTGCAGTGGCACAATCTCGGCTCACTGCGACCTCCACCTCCTGGGTTCAAGTGATTCTCCTGCCTTAGCCTCTTAAGTAGCTGGGATTACAGGTGTGCACCACCATGCCCGGCTAATTTTTGTATTTTTAGTAGAGATAGGGTTTCACCATGTGTTTCAGGCTGGTCTCCAATTCCTGACCTCAAATGCCTGCCTCGGCCTCCCAAATGCTGGGATTAGAAGCGTAAGCCACCTCAGTTGGCCAGTGTTTCTATATTAAGTGCCCTCATAGACACCTGAGCAGGTCAAGAAGAGAACCTCAAATCATGTTACTTGTAGACAAGTATAAATGATTTTAAAATAATGATGATAGTAATAGCAGTTTACTGTGTGTATTAGATACAGTGTTAACTCCTTTACATGCATTATTTCATTTGTTGCCACAATGACTCACAAGGAACTTGTATTAGTATCTCTATTTTGCAGAGGAAGAATTGAAGTTTTAAGAGGTTAGGTAACTTGGTCAAGGTCCAACAGATAGTGAGTGGCAGAGCCAAAACTCAAGGTCCAAGAAAACCACTCTTCACCCTTAAGCCTACTGCCACCTAATGGAGAGCGATTGAACAATAGAGCAGAAAATAAACAGAAATAAATAGAAAATGTGGCCAGCCTAATAGTGTAATCAGTTTTCTACAATTCTTCATAGTAGTCCCTGATTTTGCCACATTCATTTAACTTTTATTTTTTGAAACAGAGTTTTGCTCTTGTTGCCCAGGCCAGAGTGCAATGGCGCGATCTCAGCTCACCACGACTTCTGCCTCTCGGGTTCAAGTGATTCTCCTGCCTCAGCCTCCCGAGTAGCTGGGATTATAGGTGCCTGCCACCATGCCTAGCTAATTTTGTACTTTTAGTAGAGACAGGATTTCTCCATGTTGGTCATGCTGGTCTCGAACTCCCGACCTCAGGTGATCCACCCGCCTCAGCCTCCCAAAGTGCTGGGATTACAGGCGTGAGCCACTACTCTCGGCCTAATTTAACTTTTTTTGCTTACCTTTTGAAGTAATGTTTTTTAAAAAAATGCTACTTAGCCAAATGCCTCTTGAGCTATAGTCAATAGAACAAAGTCAAGAGACTAAATTGCAAAGGAAAATTTCCACCTGATACACTTGAAGGTATATCTATTTTGGACATAAGTGCATAAAATAAAAAGAATTTTTTCCCCTGTTGACACATGGATTACAAAATCACTTTTATCCAGATCTAGCAGAAAAATACATACTCCTTTAATAGTCATTGCATACAAGACCAGGAATGGTGACTCATGCCTGTTATCCCAGCACTTTGGGAGGCTGAGGCGGGCAGATCACTTGAGATCAGGAGTTCGAGACTAGCCTAGCCAACACGGTGAAATCCAATCTCTACTAAAAATACGAAAATTAGCCAGGTGTGGCGTGGTGGCATGCACCTTCAGTTCCTGCTATTCCGGAGACTGAGGCAGGAGAACTGCTTGAACCCGGGAGGTGGAGGTTGCAGTGAGCCAAGATTTTGGCCACTATACTGCACCCTGGGCAACAGAGCAGGAATCTGTCTTTAAAAAAAAAAAAGCCATTGTGTATAAACTTACCCTCATACCTCTTAATTAATTTACTTTTCTTATTTTATTTTTTAAAGGTGAAGGCAGAAATTGGAGATGTTAGTATTTTAGTAAATAATGCTGGTGTGGTCTATACATCAGATTTATTTGCTACACAAGATGCTCAGATTGAAAAGACTTTTGAAGTTAATGTACTTGCACATTTCTGGGTGAGTATGGTTTCTTTTACAAAAATATTCCTTTTGAAAATCCCAAAGATTAAAGTGGGGCTTTCAGCAGACATAAGGAAGTATTAAATCAATGCTAAAGTTTTCTCCAGGCACCAGGAATAACATTATACAAAGAGATCATTTTTCATGCTATCACCAAATTCTATCATTCTTCCTCACTTACAATATTAATAATAATAATAAATTAATAAGAAATGTCAGGTATTGTATAGGTTTTAATTCTAAGCTAGGTTCTCACATTTCTGTGTGATCCTATTTAGAGATAAAGAAAGGAGTTGAGGACCATCTGAGTCATCATCTGTGATTTTATAAAGGTGAATCCAGTTTGCTCTTAGATTGTCCTTTTTCTTTTTTAGACAGGGTCTCACTCTGTTACCAAGGCTGGAGTACAGTGATGCGATCTCATCTCACTGCAGCCCGAACTTCCCAGGCTCAAGTGATCCTCCCACCTCAGCACCCCCAAGTAGCTAGGACTACAGGCATTAACACGCCCAGCTAATTTTTGTATTTTTAGTAGAGATGGGGTTTTACAATGTTGCCCAGGCTGGTGTTGAACTCCTGGACTCAAGTGATCCACCTGCCTCGGCCTCCCAAAGTGCTTGGATTACAGCATGAGCCACTCCCCCTAGCTTTCAGATTTGCATTAGGCTCAGGCCTTATGTTATTTCCTGGCCCTAAAATTGCAAACCTTATTGTGAACCTCACCATTGAAGGTCTTAAGTTATATATATGTACATATGCTGTGTGTGTTTCTGAAGTCTTCAAATATTGCCTAAATAGCCAGTTCTTAAAAACGCCCCTCAAAGATTTCTTGGATGAGAGTTTGGGATGACAGATCTCAAAAGAATATTGGGGTTGATAAAAATGCAGTATTATTGTATGTTAATATTCCCAAGTTTTTGACATATATCTTTATGTTTTTGTGTTTGTTCAAATATAGGTTACTGTCTCTTTTTTTGTTGTTGTTGTTTTGAGACAGGGTCTCTCTGTGTTGCCCAGCCTGGAGTGCAGTGACATGATTTTGGCTCACTGCTGCCTCAGCTTCCTGGGCTCAAATGATCTTCCCACCTTAGCCTCCCTAGTAGCTGGGACTACAGGCCTACACCACCATGCCCGGCAAGTTTTTGTGTTGTGCAGGCTGATCTTGAGCTCCTGGGCTCAAGCAATCCTTCTGCCTCAGCCTCCCAAAGTGCTGGGATTACAGGTGTGAGCCACTGCACTTGGCTGGGTATTATCTTGTTTGTTTCTTCATCCCAAGCATCAATAACAAGAGGTAGAGGGCTGGGGAACATAAAAATTTAGAAATTTTTTTTTTTTTTTTTAGACAGAGTCTCACTCTGTCGCCCAGGCCGGAGTGCAGTGGCGTGATCTCGGCTCATTGCAACCTCCGCCTCCCAGGTTCAAGTGATTCTCCTGCATCAGCCTCCCCAGTAGCTGGGATTACAGGCACCTGCCACTATGCCCAGCTAATTTTTGCATTTTTAGTAGAGATGGAGTTTCACCATGTTGGCCAGGCTGGTCTTGAACTCCTGACCTCAAGTGATCTGCCCGACTTGGCTTCCCAAAGTGCTGGAATTATAGGCATGAGCCACCACACCTGGCTGAATTTAGCAATTTAATGAGATGGATTCTGAAAGCTTTCAGTAGCCATTGTTTTGCTCAGGTTTTCTAACCTGAGCAAAACATATCCAGTCCCCTTATTGTTGCTGCATTTGTCATTTAGTTTATGTTTTTTTCATTTATGCCAGGATTCATGTTAAAAAATATACTTCTGTTTCAAAGTATTCCCAAGGGGTCTGTGAGTCTGAAATACAGTATTTTTTTTCTCTTTTAATAAAAACTATTTGTAGACTACAAAGGCATTTCTTCCTGCAATGATGAAGAATAACCATGGCCATGTTGTCACTGTGGCTTCGGCAGCTGGACATATTTCGGTCCCCTTCTTACTGGCTTACTGGTATGTGAACATGTGTTTCCTTCATTGGTTCTTATGCTTACCTTGTGTGTGAGATTTCTTACCCTGTCTAATGAGAACTCTTTGTATAATCATAGTAGACTTGAAATTGTCCAGTCTATTATTGGGAGTTGTCAAAAAACAAGCAGAAAGAGTTGCACAAAGTCTCTTGTCTAACAACATTATCAACCATTAATCCCCTTCTAGAAGACCCTGCTGGAGGTGGCAGCCAGAAATTTATTCAGTTATGAGCCAACTACTTTTAAAACATTTCTCATCTCTTTTAACAGCAAGAAATTACAAAACAAGAACAATAATTAGTATTATTAACAATTGTAACAAAATTTAATAATTTTTAATATTAATAAAAATGGATAAATTTTTGCAGAAATGAAATCAGAGCGAGAGAAAGAGAATATTAGGCATAGTTGGGTGATTTTTTTTTTTTTTTTTTTGAGACGGAGTCTCACTCTGTCTCCCAGGCTGGAGTGCAGTGGTGCAATCTCGGCTCACTGCAAGCTCCGCCTCCCCGGTTCACGCCATTCTCCTGCCTCAGCCTCCCGAGTAGCTGGGACTACAGATGCCCGCCAACATGCTCGGCTACTTTTTTTGTATTTTTATAGAGACCGCGTTTCACCGTGTTAGCCAGGATGGTCTGGATCTCCTGACCTCGTGATCCGCCCACCTTGGCCTCCCAAAGTGCTGGGATTACAGGCGTGAGCCACCGCGCCTGGCCCAGTGATTTGTTTCTATACAACTTGCATTTGCAAGGATATATAACAAACTGTTTTACTCTAATCACATCTAAAAAGTGGTTATTCTTAGGTAATGACAAGACAAGTAATTAAGTGATCTTTATTTTGTTCTTTTTGCTCATCTATATTTTCTTTCTTCCTTCCTTTCTTTCCTTCTTTCTCTTTCTTTTTTTTTTCTGAACATATATTTTCAAATATTAGTTTTTTAATAGTGGGATTTTAAACATTGAAAGAATCCAAAGAAGGGAATTGGTTTTTAAAAAAATTTTCATGATTATCCATTTAAAAAACATGCTCTTGTAATAACTGAAAACTTGAAACAGCAGTTCACAGTGACCCTATACTTCACTGGGGAGATCAGTGAGGCCACTGTATCTAGGATGATTCTACTGGTTACACACACCTTACTAATTCTTGGCTGTATTTTATGTTTTATTGAACACTTATTGTATGTTTAAGCAAATAATAACTTTTAAAATGTTGAATGTGTAAATATATATGCATATATAATGTAATGCTCAAATTTGTTTTCTCCTTTGGAATGAAATATCTAAATTCTAAAAACATGGATATAGTTGTATATGTAGCTATAGATATGTATACAAATATGTAGACACAGGCATAGGTGGGTAATTTGTTTTTATTCAACTTGCATTTGCAAGGATATATAACAAACTGTTTAATCACACCTAAAAAGTGGTTATTCTTAGGTAATGGCAAAACAAGTAATTAAGTGATTTTTATTCTTTTCCTTTTGCTTATCTATATTTCTTTCCTTTCTTCCTTTCTTTCCTTCTTTCTCTTTCTTTTCTTTCTGAACATGTATTTTCATATATTAGTTTTCTAATAGTTTTTAAAATAAATATAGACTTGGGATCGGGCATGGTGACTCATGCCCATAATCCCAGCATTTTGGGGGGCCAAGAAGGGTAGATCACCTGGGGTCAGGAGTTTGAGAGCAGCCTGGCCAACATGGTGAAACCCCCATCTACCCCCATCTCTACCAAAAAATACAAAAATTAGCTGGGTGTTTTGACATACACCTGTAGTCCCAGCTACTTGGGAGGCTGAGGCAGGAGAACTGCTTGAACCTGGGAGGCAGAGATTGCAGTGAGCTGAGATCGTGCCATTGCACTCCAGCCTGGGCGATAGAGTGAGACTCGGTCTCAAAAATAAATAAACAAATAATAAATATAGATTTGGACTGAATTTTCAGAAAGAAAAAAAAAAGATGAACTAACTGGTGAAGCAGTCACAGAACAGACCTATGGTGTCAAGATTGTATATTGTCTCTTTTAGAGCCAGTTTAAGTCTGGTGATTACCACCAGCTATCAAGGGCTAATAAAATACGACATTTATTTCAATTCCTTGATGAAAGATAGTTACAGGTGCTGTCACCCTCCCTCAATCCCAGCCCCTGCAACTACTACACAACACCCTCCCAGCTCACCCCCAGCCGCTTATCTTAGTTACCAGGCACTGAGATAGGCAAAGAGGATCAGAGAACCCTGCAGGGCAGTGAGCTCTGTCATGCTTCTTCTTCTGTTTGCATAATAAACACTATAACTCTTTGGGTTCAGCCTTCATTCTGTTTAACTGTGCGTTTCACATTGAAAACCAAGCGAAAAATGTGCTTTTTGTGAGAAAGAAATTTATCTTCGTGATTAGTGGTGATGTTTTCGGCAGAAATAAAGGTTTTCATAAGGTACTGTCAAAGCAGGGATGCCACACACAGTTGTGCAGATTGTGCACTACACAGTTCTACCATGCCGTATTCATATTGGGGTCCTTCAGACTTGAAGGATTTTTCCAACGGATGGAAGTAAAATTGCTTGAGGAGCGAAGTGGCTTTTTTTTTTTTTTTAAACAGTTTCGCACTGTTGCCAGGCTTGAGTGCAGTGGCGCGATCTTGGCTCACTGTAACCTCCGCCTCCCAGGTTCAAGCAATTGTCCTGCCTCAGCCTCCTGAGTAGCTGGGACTACAGGCGCCCGCCACCACGCCTGGCTAATTTTTCTTTCTTTTTTTTTTTTTTTTGTGTTTTTAGTAGAGACAGGGTTTCACTATGTTAGCCAGGATGGTCTGGATGTCCTGACCTCGTTATCCACCCACCTTGGCCTCCCAAAGTGCTGGGATTACAGGCGTGAGCCACCTTGCCCAGCCGAGAAGTGGCTTTTAAGAAACCACACAAGGGTGCCATTTGGGCTAACATGCAGGGTGGCAACCACAAAAGCGGTTTGTACACTTCCAGCTTTGTGACAGAGCTGTGCTTTGGTAGCCCTTAGAGAATTCCTCTTCAGAATCCTCAGCTATCACTGACCTGAATTATTGCAATCTCTGATCCTTACTGACCACAGTTATCTTCAACTCTGTCAGCTCTGGTTTTTGCTCAGCATCTAATCAATGATAGGACTTTTACAGAGATGTGCTAAAGATTACTGCCAGCAGAAAGCAATGTTTATCAGATACTGTTACTAACAATTGGGCAATTAAACTGAGACACTGCTTTTTAAAACATTTAAACATTTTTGATTGACACATGACGTACATTTATAAGAATGAAGAAATCAGCCAGGCGCGGTGTCTCACGCCTATAATCCCAGCACTTTGGGAGGCCGAGGCGGGCGGATCACGAGGTCAGGAGATCCAGACCATCCTGGCTAACATGATGAAACCCCATCTCTACTAAAAACACAAAAAATTAGCCAGGCATGGTGGCAGGCACCTGTAGTCCCAGCTACTTGGGAGGCTGAGGCAGGAGAATAGCGTGAACCCCAGAGGCAGAGCTGGCAGTGAGCCGAGATCGCGCCATTGCACTCCAGCCTGGGCGACAGAGTGAGACTCTGTCTCAAAAAAAAAAAAAAAAAAAAAGAGTGAAGAAATCATAAGTCTGCAGCTCAATGAGTTACTACAAAGTGGATACATCCATTTAACTACCATGCAGGTCAAAAAATTAGAACATTACAGGACCCCAGAACGCCCTCTTGAAACCCTTCCCAACCACCAATCTCTCCTTCCTTCCCAAAGGTAACCACCATGTTAACTTATAACACCTTAGATTAATTTTGCCTATTTTTGATCTTTATATCCATGGAATCACAATATATTTGTGAGATTTAGCCATGTTGTGGTTAGTAGCTATAGTGTGATCATTTTCATGGCTGCATAGTGTTGTATCATGTGACCAATTTATTTGTCCATTCTATTATTTATGAACATTTGGGTTGTTTCCAGTAAAAATATTATTTCTGAATGGCATTATGAATGTTGACTCAATCACTCACCAGCTGTGTGACCTTAGACAAGTTACTCTACTCTGTGCTTCATTTGCCTCATCTGTAAAATAGGTTAATAATAATATCTAGGCCAGGTGCAGTGGCTCACGCCTGTAATCCCAGCACTTTGGGAGACTGAGGCGAGCGGATCACGCGGTCAAGCGATTGAGACCATCCTGGCCAACATAGTGAAACCTCGTCTCTACTAAAAAATACAAAAAAGATTAGCCGGGCATGGTGGTGCATGCCTGTAGTCCCAGCTACTCGGGAGGCTGAGGCAGGGGAATCGCTAGAACCCAGGAGGCAGAGGTTACAGTAGGCTGAGATTGCACCACTGCACTCCAGCCTGGCGACAGAGCGAGACTTTGTCTCACAAAAATAAATAAATAAATAAATAATATCTAACTTATTAGAATGATGTAAGGTTTAAATCATACACTGTATTGGACTTAGCATAAAATCTGAAATCTTGCAAGTGTTCAATAACAGGAGGTTGCCTGTTGGTATTATGTTTCAATTCCACTTCCTGATATTCCCACCTCTAATTTTAGCTTCCAGAATGCTTTGCCCCAATGGAATTCATCATATATGCTCTGACGCCTAATTGTTGGGATGAAATGAGAGGAAAAATAAGATTATTGATTATTTTCCCCGTAATTCAGCCCTCACATATCATTGTCCTGAGTTACTACAGCCACAGAAAATAATCTATTCTAGCTGCAGTCGCCTATCTTAGGAAAAAATATTTTAATTTCTTTTTAGAGTTATAGTTCAGTAGTTTTAATGATTATTATGAAGAATGCAAGATAAAAGAACTGCATGTATGGTGGGGGAGGGTGAATCTTTTGATTCTATTCTAAGATTTTTTTTTGCTGCTTGCTAAGTAATTTGTTCACAAGTATTTTGATTTTTAAAAGAAAACAGTTAGCTGGCTAATATATTCTGTCAACCCAAATAGCCAGTTTATAAACATGAAAAGTTACCAGTATGGAAATGCTCAGCAAAACTGAGTCCTGAACCTTAGCTTGTAATAAAATGTTATTTAAAAGAATAATTTGGGCCCAGGCATGGTGGCTCACACCTGTAATCCCCCAGGCTTTGGGAGGCCAAAGCAGGAGGATCGCTTGAGCTCAAGAGTTCAAGACTAGCTTGGGTAACATAGCGAGATCTCATCTCTACAAAAAATATTTTAAATTAGCTAAGTGTGGTGGTGCGTGCTTGTAGTCCCAGCTACGCAGGAGGCTGAGGTGGGAGGATAGCTTGAGCCCAAGAATTGAAGGCAGCGGTGAGCCATGATTTCTCCACTGCACTCCAGCCTGGGCAACAAAGTAAGACCTCAACACAAAAAGAAAAAGAAAAAAGAAGAATTTGGAATAAGAAACACTAACTCAGACTATTTTTTTCAGCCCTCCAAGACATCTGAATAATTTAGACTATTTCTAATATGAAGGAATTTGATGTAATATTACAAAGTGCAGGGGGCAAAAATCTACTCACTTTTAGCTTTCATATATACATACACGTCTTTCTATATATAGGTTCACCCTAAAGTTTAACAATATGTTATTCCTTTTACACACTCAAGAGCATTAACTCTGAGTTTCAATATATTCTTGCATTTTTGGTCACTTGAGTAAAATCAGAAAATACAGTTTAGTAAAAGAAAAAACTAAATTTATGGATAGTCTCACCATGCAGAAATGTTACTGGAAAGGAGTTCCGATCCAGACCCCGAGAGAGGGTTCTTGGATCTCACGCAAGAAAGAATTCAGGGTGAGTCCACAGTGCAAAGTGAAAGCAAGTTATTAAGAAAGTAAAGGAATAAAAGAATGGCTACTCCATAGACAGAGCAGCCCTGAGGGCCGCTGGTTGCCCATTTTTATGGTTATTTCTTGTTGATATGCTAAACAAGGGGTTCATTATTCATGCCTCCCCTTTTTAGACCATCTAGGGTAACTGCCTGATGTTGCCATGGCATTTGTAAACTGTCATGCCCTGGTGGGAGTGTGGCAGTGAGGACGACCAGAGGTCACTCTCGTGGCCATTTTGGTTTTAGTGGGTTTTGGCCGGCTCCTTTACTGTAACCTGTTTTATCAGCAAGGTCTTTATGAACTGTATTTTGTACTGACCTCCTATCTCATCCTGTGACTTAGAATGCGTTAAATGTCTGGGAATGCAGTCCAGTAGGTTTCAGCCTCATTTTACCCAGCTCCTATTCAAGATGGAGTTGTTCTGGTTCACATGCCTCTGACATTTCCCCCTTCCCTTTTATAAGAGAACCCTTAATCCTAAGGGTTGCAGAGGGATGAAAATCCATCTTTTGTAACTTCCTCAGGCTGAATGGGGCCATGATATTCCTGCCTAATTATTAGGGCCTCTTGTGTTCAGGGTAGAGGAGCTTAGTCAGAAAGCATCAGTATGGCAAGGGCCATTCATGACTTGAGTTTTGACAAGAGGTGATATCTGGGAGATTAATAAGTATTTAGTTTAAGAAAACATTTAGTAAGCCTGTCCTGTGTTCCTATACAAAGGATATAATAGCAATATATTTCATAAGAGTAAAGCAAAATAAGTAGTTATTCCAAGTAAACTAAATTAGAGGGCTTTCCATGGACTGGGCAACTGTTTAGACGAAGCTGATATGGAGTTGCTAGCTGATTGCAATGTGCCTAGAATTTTACATTACCCATCCCTCTTGTTTCTTCTGAGCAGCAGTTAGAGATTCCTGGTTGGTTTACAGGAATAAACAGGGTTAGCCTAAATTGCAGAAACAAACTTAAAAACAACTGAGACTAGAATTTAATAACAAGTGTACTATAGTTCTTAAAATATAATATTCTCTCTCCAGTTTCCCATTTTTATTTAAGACAAATTATGATAAGACTGATTTGCTTTATTATACTTGGTCTGATTATTTGTATAAAGTGCAGCGAGAATAATTATTTTTCACATAGGCTTTTTAATTGGCTTTGATAGAACTCTGTTTTGTAAGGAATCTCAGGTAAGACTTTTTAAAGCTGAGCCCTGCCATGGGTTTGTACCCTTAAATACCTATGAGTTGGGTAAAACACTTTTCTTTTGGGGTCCCAAGATAACTTGGGCCTCCTGGACCTGTGAGAAAGTGACATTCTTTACTTACTATAGGTCAGAAACCCTGTACAGGGACTGTGTAGGCAAGGTATGAGGCCAGTTTCCCATAGGGCTTTTATTGGCTCTACAGGTCAAGTTTGATTCCTTAAAGGAAAGCATACCATTTCAGTCAAAGCCTTGGTGAAATAACCAATTTCTCCAATAGTGTCCTGTTACAAAAGAAAACAGATTTTTATTGCACTTATGCAAATAACTATACCATAAGTTAAGAATACTTACAATTAGTTTCCAAATTCTGGAGAAATCAGGTAGAGAGAAACAAATCTGTTTCAAATTCTGTTCATAGGAGTATATTTTACTTAATTGCTACAAGCTGTAAATAGCTTAAAAGAATTTTCCTTGACTTTGAAAAATAAAACAAAGGATCAGCAATATTTTAAGCAAAGTTAAAAAAATTACTTCAGTTTTATATTGGTTCAGTTAATTCAGTTAACTCCTGTTCTACTTGTTATTCATTAATATTCCAGCTTTTTATGAGAGTTTTGAAAGTTGTTTTCTTTATTTTAATGTTACAATTTCTAAAGTTATTAGAAACCTGCATTTAAGAATACCTGCTAGAGTTCTATAGTTGATTATAAACCACCTTTTAAAGAGGATTAAAACAAGACAACAATTGTCTGTGGATGATGAAAAGCTTTAGGACAGCCGCTATTAAAGCCACAATTGATAAGGAAATTTGGTTACTTTTGTGGCACACAAAATTTTCCATAACAATTATAATTATTAGTAACATACACTAAGTCATATTAGAATTAAAGGAGTTTCTTATAACTTTGGAACATATACCAATAACATATTTATGCAAATATAGTCCAAAGAAAGCAAAACACTGTTTCACATTTGGTAATGCTTCTTGGATGATTTTTATACCAAATAAGCAAAATTTCACCTTTGCATTAATGTATTATTAATGTTAAACCCAATTTTTAATAAAACCTTAGAGACATATTAACCCAATTTTAATGTTTAATCATAAGGTAAGATTTTTATAAACCTTTATAACCCTTTACATTTTTTTGTGAAAGAGCAGATAAGTCCTTTAAGAAAAACCTGTTATGCTTTCCTTCCAATGTTTAATTTATGGAAAAACTGAATAATACCCCTTTAACTTTAGCCAATATGTTCATACACAGAATCTCTTACAATTAATTTTTACAAACTTTCCACGAAGGCCAGGCGCAGTGTCTCACGCCTATATATCCCGGTACTTTGGGAGGCCAAGGTGGGTGGATCACCTGAGGTCAGGAGTTTGAGACCAGCCTGATCAACATGGAGAAACCCTGTCTCTACTAAAAATACAAAATTAGCCAGGCATGGTGGCACATGCCTATAATCCCAGCTACTTGGGAAGCTGAGACAGAAGAATTGCTTGAACCCAGGAAGCGGAGGTTGCGGTGAGTCAAGATGAAGCCATTGCACTCCAGCCTGGGCAACAAGAGCAAAACTCCATCTAAAAATAAAAAACCTTCCACAGCTTCTTTAAAAAAAATTTTTTTTTTTTCACTTAACACAATCCTTTAACACTTTAGGCAGAAAATAATCCACATTCCCATGCCTTCTTATAATTTTTTTTTTCTTTACCAAAAACACATTTCACCTTTTTTATACACTTTGCATGTAAAACTGTTTCTTCAGTCGTCTTAATTACACCAGGCAGGACACACCAGGCAGAAGTGCAGATAAGGGCTGACTCTCCAGCATAGCCAGGGGGCATGGCTAATTCCACATATCCTGGATGCCTTATCTAGAATCTGATGGCTTTAAGGTACGTAAATAGAACAATTTTCAAAAGTTAAAGAAACAGTTTGGCCTTAAAGCATTTAGCACATCTGATATCTGACCTTAATTTAGACCAAATGTCTACATTTTAAAGACATTTTGTTTTTCCAATAAACGTTAAAACTGTCTTTATTTTCAAAAGATTACTAAAGTCACATGAACAAAAAGGCATTAAAGTTTCTATTTTTCTGACAAAATATTTGATTTATGCACGTATTTTTCTAAGTCAATTAATTAGAGCTTTTTAATATATAAACATACACTATAAATAGAAGATTCAGCACTTATGTGGTTTTTCGTTTGCCAGTTTTTTGTTTTTTTTTTGAGACAGAGTTTTGCTCTTGTCACCCAGGCTGGAGTGCTGTGGCATGATCTTGGCTCACTGCAATCTCTGCCTCCCAGGTTCAAGTGATTCTCCTGTCTCAGCCTCCTGAGTAGCTGGGATTACAGGCGCCCACCACCCCACTCAGCTAATTTTTGTATTTTTAGTAGAGATGGGGTTTCCCCATGTTGGCCAGGCTGTTCTTGAACTCCTGACCTCAAGTGATCCGCCCACCTCGGCCTCCCAAAGTGCTGGGATTACAGGCATGAGCCACCTCGCCCCACCATTTGCCAGTTTGTTAATTGGATGACTGGCTTCAGGGTGGTGCCCTTGGAGGAACAGGCCGGGAGAGCATGCGTTTCTAGGGCTAAATAAGTAGCAAATAAGCAGCTGAAGGCAAAGACAGATCTCCACAATTAAAGGTGCCATTTTATACTGGATCCTGGATCCCCAAAAGGAGGGAAATACTATGGAAGAAGACAGTGCAGTGCTTTTACTGACTGTGCATTTCATTACAAGGCAACCTAAAGCCAATCAGCCCATTCTGTAATCAGCCCATCCTCATGAGATCTCATCTCCCAGTGAGGGGGGAGGATGTTGCCTTATCTTCCAGGTGGCCAAGAGCATGCTTCTCTGATCCAAGTGTGCAGAGTCAAGTATCCCTCCATAACTATTAGCCACCCCTTAAAGTATATTTCCTACCTAGTTATTACACACCAAAACTCTCTCATAATGCAGAGTAATTGCTGATACCCCCAAACTCAAAACCGTCAGATAACACCATGCAAAACGGAACAGAGCCTCTGATTTTGAGAGGAATCTATCTGCTTTTAATTCTTGGGGTTTCATAAGGAAAACGGAGAGGTTTTTTTTTTCCCCAAAATGGGGTCTGTGGTACCTCCTTTGTTTTTCCCAAGGAGTCCCAAGCTACCAGAAGTTATCTGCGGGCCTTTCATGTGAGCATTAAGAGTAACAAGACAAAAAAAAAAAAAAAAAAAAACAGAAAAATAATTCAGTTGACTGAGAAGAAAAAACCTTTTTCCAGCAAAACAAGTTTCAAGAAGAGAAAAACATAAAGCCCTTTTAAATATATCTATAGGTTGTTCCACTTTTAAGTAAGCTGACTTTTAACCATAGTGCTCTTTAAAGAAGAAATCATTTCAGAGCTCTTATTACCCGACTTTAGCCATGCCAAGCGGCCAGTATTTCCAGCTTCTGAACTTTACCAAAGGTAAACTCCTAGGTGCTTAGAGAAAGGAAAATTGAAGAGACAGTCCATGGAGGAGAAGAGAATAGACAGGGTCACGCATATATTAAATCAGTAACAACTTACTTCCTAGGTGGGGAATTGAACCTAGACTACCACTGTAAAAGTGCAAAACCTTAGCTACTGAGCCACAGGACTGGACAGTATCAATTTGTTTTCTCAGAAGGAATCTAGATTAGTTAATTTGGAGCTTGCAAAGGCTTTTAACTATTTAATATGATTTTCAGAGCTGGCTATGACATGAACTTTAAAATTCTTGTTCCCTGGAAGTACCAAGAGAAGGTACTGCCATGCAGTTAAAAGATCAAACTCCCACGGACATAAAACTTTGGCCTCCCAAGGTGCTGGGATTACAGGCATGAGCCACTGCACCCGGCCTATCCCCCTAAATCTTAGAAGGGACTCTAACCCTCCTAAGTCAGGCCTCTAACTCGAGTTCAGTCAAGTGTCCTTACCTTTCATTAAGAAGGACCTGTAACTCACTGTATCTTAGGAGAGACTGTAACTCCCCTAAGTTGGGCCTCTGACCCAATCCCATTCTTTACCCGGGTGTCAGCCCATGGGTGTGCCGGATTGTTTTCCTTTGGGCAGGGGTACTTCAGTATCATGCAGTCTATGGTCCGCCAGAAATATGTTACAAGACCCCAACTCTTACCCAAAGGTAGCCGTAGGGTCAGGGTTTCTGCACTATATATAGCCCCTTCGCGGTTGCCAGAAAGACGTTACCAGAAAGGGGTCCCAATCCAGACCCCAAGAGAGGGTTCTTGGATCTCGTGCACGAAGGAATTCAGGGTGAGTCTGCAGTGCAAGGTGAAAGAATGTTTGTTTGTTTGTTTGTTTGTTTGTTTATGAGACAGAGTCTCGCTTTGTCGCCCAGGCTGGAGTGCAGTGGCCAATCTTGGCTCACTGCAAGCTCCACCTCCCAGGTTCACGCCATTCTCCTGCCTCAGCCTCCCGAGTAGCTGGGGCTACAGGTGCCCATCGCCACGTCTGGCTAATTTTTTGTGTTTTTAGTAGAGACGGGGTTTCACTGTGTTAGCCAGGATGGTCTCGATCTCCTGACCTTGTGATCCGCCCGCCTCAGCCTCCCAAAGTGCTGGGATTACAGGCGTGAGCCACCGCGCTGGGCTGAAAGCAAGTTTGTTAAGAAAGTAAAAGAATAAAAGAATGGCTACTCAGTTAGACAGAGCAGCCCCGAGGGCTGCTGGCTGCCCATTTTTATGGTTATTTTTTGATAATATGCTAAACAAGGTGTGGATTATTCATGCCTCCCCTTTTTACACCGTATGGGGTAACTTCCTGATGTTGCCAGGGCATTTGTGAACTGTTATGGCGCTGGCGGGAACGTAGCAGTGAGGACGACCAGAGGTCACTTTTGTGGCCATTTTGATTTTGGTGGGTTTTGGTAGGTTTGGTTTTTGTGGCTCCTTTATTGCAACCTGTTTTATTAGCAAGGTCTCAAAGTCTTTATGACCTTTATTTTGTACTGACCTCCTATCTCATCTTGTGCCTTAGAATGCCTTAACCATCTGGGAACGCAGCCCAGTAGGTTTCAGCCTTATTTTACCCAGCTCCTATTTAAGATGGAGTTGCTCTGGTTTACACGCCTCTGACAAAATAATCATGATATGCATGTTATAGTTTTTAAGGATATTTTAAATGCAAACATATAGTTATGCATTGAAAAAATCTATATGTAATTTTGGCTTTTAATTTAAAATAATATTTATGTGTTAATAAATATATATTGTGTGCAATATCATTTTCTATTTCTGCATGGGATACCACTGCACATACATGCCACTAGTTCTGCAATTTATTCATTATCATTGACACTTTGTCAGGACTCTTTAAGTTGCAAGGAACTGCCCCAAAGAGAAATTTTTTGGCTCTGTAATTAAAGCCTCAACAGGCTGTCTTCCTCTGATGCCCAGATATCTACCAAAAGTTCCAGGGTTAAATCCTTTAAATTCCAAGTCCAGCAGGAGGAGGAAACAAACATCACTTCAACAATGGCTTCAAACGTTCTTGTTCTAGAGGTCAGTGACTAGACTAACCCGGAGCCAATCACTGTATGCATTTGGTGACAGTGGTATTACCAGAGCAAGGGGATACAAATGCTGATGGGAAGAAACAACAGCTGTCCACTACAGACGTTTCACATTATTCCCAACTATTTGCTTTAATGAACTGTACCCCATGGACTATCCTTGAACATAAATCTTTGGAGACATGATTGATAATTTCCTTGAGATAAACACTGGATCTAAGAGCATGGCATACTTTTAATGAATTTGATACCTTTTGCCAAATTGCCTTCCAGAAAAGGCTACCAGTTAACCTGTGCTTTGAAAAATAGGAAGCTGTGGAAAGAAAGTTTTTATCACTTTTTTAAAAGTTTGACATATATTGAATGAAGACTTGAAAAGATTGCTAGATTCAATTCTATGAGGTGAAAAATCTGTACATTGAAAAAAAGCTCAGATAAAAATTTCTTCATATCCTTATAGTTACTGCTAGGCAAGAATTCTGTCTTGTTTTACTTTACTTTTATATGAATTATTCCTAATGTAAATCATTTTTATATGCCTATATCCACTGGTATTTTTATATTAAGATTTTTCCGTGAATGCCCTTTAGCCATTTATCTATTAGAGTACTGTCTTATTCCGTTATAAAAGTTGCCACATATTAACCTTATCTTTGTCTTACATGTTACAAATGCTTTACCAGTTTGTCACTTGCCTTTTAATTTGCTTGGAGTTCATAAAGTTTAGAGCATATCATATATAAATCTGGTTTATTACCCACCCGTAAAACCTGATTCTACCACTTTGTAGTGTATCTTCAGGCAAGTTTGATAACCCCTGTTTACCTCAGTTTCATCTTTGGTAAATGAGGATCATAATATATTTTATAGGAGTGTTATGAAGATTCAATGAAATAATTATTTAGAATAGGCCAGGTACTGTGACTCACACTTATAATCCCAGCGCCTCGAGAGACTGAGGCAAGAGTATGACTTGAACCCAGGAGTTTGAGACCAACCTATGCAACATAGTGAGACCCGCATCTCTACAATAAAGTAAAATAATTATTCAAGTGTTGTGGCACATACCTGTAGTCCCAGCTACTTGGGAGGCTGAGGTGATACATTGCTTGAGCAGAGAAGTTCCTAGGTTGAAGTGAGCTATGATTGCATCACTGCACTCCAGCCTAGGTGACAGAGAAAGACTCCCCAAAAAACTCCAAAATGCATCAGAATAACTGAAGGCAATGTCTAGCACATAGTAATCTATTTTAGATATGATTTTTATTTATATTGTTTTCCAGTATACAGAACCTTTTAATCTCATATAATTTAATCTAGCAATCTTTCTTTTAAGCGTTCTGTATTAGTCCACTCTCACCCTGCTATAAATAACTGCCGAAGACTGGGCAATTTATAAAGGAAAGAGGTTCATACATGGCTGGGGAGGCCTCAGGAAACTTACAATTATGGAGGAAGGGGAAGCAGGCATGTCTTACATGGCAGCAGGAGACAGAGAGAGAGAGAGAGATTGAGAGATTGAGATTAAGAGCAAGAGATGATCTGCCAAACACTTATAAAACCATCAGATCTTGTGAGAACTCCTTCACTATCATGAGAACAGCATGGGGAAAACTGCCCCCATGATCCAATCACCTCCCACGAATGCCCTCCCTCAACATGTGGCTAATACAATTCGGACTGCAATTGTTGATGAGATTTGGGTGGGGACACAGCCAAACCATATCACCTTCAATATGTGCCTAAGCTTTTTATAAAAAGGTAAGAGACATTTTCACAGCTTTCTGTCTCCCAAAGCGTAGATTAACTGGCCAGAATTCATAGCTACTTTGTGTAATTGCTAATTCATACAGATTTAACAGAATAAAAGATTATCTGATAATTAATGCCACTGAATTGCACACTTAAAAATGGTTAAAATGACAAATTTTACATGATATATATTATACCACAATTTTTAAAAAGTTAATAATATATCAAAAACCATTTAATTGTACATTAAGTGAATGCTTTGTATGATATATGAATTTATATCTCAATAAAGCCCTTTTTTAAAAAAAAACCCTGAGAAAGTAATGTCTATTTAGAGTAAGTAATTTCACTAGTATTTCCAAATGAAAGCGCTGTTACAGTAAGAAACGCTTTGCATTGTGATTCATTCATTTGACAAATATTCATTGAGCACCTAAGAGCCAAGCACTGTGCTAGGCCCTGGAGATTCACTGGTGACCAAAATAGTCATGGAGGTTATAGGAGAGGTGTGGGGGACAGATGTTTTAAAAAACTTAATCTCGCCCAGGCGCGGTGACTCACGCCTGTAATCCTAGCACTTTGGGAGGCCGAGGCGGGCGGATCACAAGATCAGGAGATCGAGACCATCCTGGCTAACATGGTAAAACCCCATCTCTACTCAAAATACAAAAAAATTAGCCGGGCATGTTGGCGGGCACCCGTAGTCCCTGCTACTTGGGAGGCTGAGGCAGGAGAATGGCGTGTACCCGGGAGGCGGAGCTTGCAGTGAGCCAAGATCATGCTACTGCACTCCAGCCTGGGCAATAGAGTGAGACTCTGTCTCAAAAAAAAAAAAAAATTAATTTCAATTCAGTGTTCAGTTACAAATCTGCGATAGATACTATCATAGAAAACTGAGAATTACTATATAATGAGAAAATAATTTAGACAGGGGGTTAGCAAAGGCCTCTTTGAGGAAGTGAAGCTGTGACTTAAAAGAATAGGATTTATCTAGGAAAAGTTTTCAGCAGATTCTGTGAACATCTTAAAGTAAATAAGGAAGAGCTTATAGTGACCCTGAATTTTGTGGAACAACAACAAAAACAAATATTCTGCTAATTTTCTTTAAAAGGCCTTTTAAGGAAATGTTCTTATTCCATAAGTGATGCTAAGATGCAGTAAATCTTCTGTGTCAGTGCTTCTTAGACCTTAATGTGCCTACAGATTTACCTGAGAATCTTGTGAGATGTAGGCTCTGATGCAGTCTGTCTGGACTGGGGCCTGAGAGTCAGGGAATGCCCACATTGCTCTGCGGAGGACCATGCTGAACTGAGGAAAAAAGGCAGACATTTCAGAATTCTGGAATTATTTTGTAAACTCTCTCTTTATTTTCAGTTCAAGCAAGTTTTCTGCTGTTGGATTTCATAAAGCTTTGACAGATGAGCTGGCTGCCTTGCAAATAACTGGAGTCAAAACCACATGCCTCTGTCCTAATTTTGTAAACACTGGCTTCATCAAAAATCCAAGTACAAGGTAAGTTGAGAAATTGAGACAAAAGGATTGGTGGTTGCCATGAATACCAGCCATTCTGTGGGTTTTCCTAGATGTTTTAATCCCTAAAACACCTGATATTTAATTATCTTAGTTCATTTTGATTTCGGCTTCTGTAGATTGTGGGAAAACAGGTGGAAAGCCAAAAAGAGAGAAAGCAAGGGAGAGTGACTAAAAAAGTAAATATGAATGACATAGGTAAACTTGCGAACTCTTCCTTTTTTCTTCTCCTGAGTAATGATTCACAGGCATAAATATACAAACATGTCACCAGGTGTGCTTGGGAACTATGTAGGGGCCTCACCCTCAGAGATGTTGACTTACTGGGTTTGGTTGGGGTAGGGTAGTGGCAGGGAAGGGGGCCTGGAACTCTACGTTTAAAAAAGGTGATTATCATAGGTGATTCTGATAGAGATAACCCAGGACCACATGTGAAAAACACTTCCCTTTGGTAATCTAGCGATTAGCCTCCAAAAGGAGTACCAGATCACATTCTTTCCTTGGTTAAAAAATAAAATTATAAAGGATTAATTTGAAGATAATTTTTAATGTTTTATCTTTTTAGAAATAGCTTTAATGTCTTTGTAAACATAATGCATACTTATTTGTTTAAATGCCAATGTTACTGAAAAATACAAATCAAAAAGGTTCTTTTTTAATCTCCTTAAAACCCTCTATCGGGTGGAAACCACTCTTAAAATTTTGATGAACATCCTTCTAGACTTCTCTGAATTTTATATAACTGGCGTATGTTACACATAGGGTCCTGGAAGCAGCAAGTACACTGCATACTTCCCTCAGCATTATGTTATAGACATCTAATAAAGTACAGAGCATTATAAAATTGTATTGATTATTGGGAGCAATAGCATCTCCTTGTGATGATTTTAGGGTTGTTTTTAGTGTTCTGGATTTTTACAGCAAATCAGCAATAAGCATGCTTGGGCACACATATTTTCACTTTTGGATAATTATCTCCTTCAGGTAGATTCATAAAGGGGGATTACTGGGCCAAAGTGTATACAACTTGTAAATATTCCTACATATTGCCAAACTCCCCTCCAGAAATGCTGCACTGATTTGCACTCCTACCCACGGTGCAGGGAGAGCACCTTACTCTCTACTTCTTCACCAGTCTGCTTTCTGTGACTCTCTTAATCCCTGCCAATCCAATACACGACGAATCATCTTTCTTTTTACCCTGATGACTCGCTACATTCATGTTTGCGTATGATTTTTGGACATTTGACTTCTTTTATGAATTGCCTGTTTCCATGGCATCAGCTCACTTTTTGCTATTGAGCTCTAGAGTTGTTTTTGTTTTTGTTTGTTTTTTGGGTTTTTTGAGATAGGGTTTCACTCTGTCGCCCAGGTTGGAGTATAATGGCGCAATCTCGGCTCGCTGCCACCTCAACCTCCCAGGTTCAAGCGAGTCTCATGCCTCAGCTTCCCGAGTATCTGGGATTACAGGCACGCACCACCACGCCCGGCTGATTTCTGTATTTTTAATAGAGACGGGGTTTCGCCATGTTGGCCAGGCTATTCTCAAACTCCAGGCCACAAGTGATCCGCCTGCCTTGGCCTCCCAAAGTGCTGGGATTACAGGCGTGAGCCACCACACCCAGCTGAGCTCTAGAGATTTTTAATTGATACATAAGAAAGAATTCTTCATACATTTGAGGAGCCCCTTTATATATCACATAACGTTTTTTCCCCCAGTTTTTTTGTTTGTTTGTTTGCTTGCTTTTAAACCTATTTTCATTTAGTTTTACATTAAAATTTTCTTAGGGACTTTCTTCTCGTGGCCTTTAGGTTCTGTGAGGTGTTTAGAAAGGTCTTTCTCATTCCGAGCTTATGAAAATATTTACCCATATTTTTTCTAGCATATATTTTATGGTTACATTTTTCATACTTAAATCATTGCCCCACCCAGATTTGTTTTGATTTAAGAAGTAAGGTCACAGTATGGTTTGTTTTTTCCAAATAGTTAATGAGTTGTCTGTACTATTTATTAAATATTACATCATTTCCTCACTGATATTAAATTCATATTATAAGTTCATATGCTTACTTGGATAGACTTTTGGATTCCCAATTTTATTGTAATGACGAGATTCAATTTTGCTTAGTTGTGTTTTGTTTTTGAGACAGGGTCTCACTTAGGCTGAAGTGCAGTGGTGTGATCGTGGCTCACTGTAACCCTGAACTGGGCTCGAGCAGCCCTCCACCTCAGCCTCCTGAGTAGGACTACAGTGTGTGCTACCATGCCTAGCTAATTTTTTTTTTTTTTTTTTTGAGAGCCAGGGTTTTGCTATTTGCCCAGGCTGGTCTCAAATTGACCTTGAGCAATTCTCCCACCTCCACCTCACCTCCCAAAGTGCCAGGATTATAAGCATGAGTCCCTGCATCCAGCCAAGATTCAATTTTTAAGTTTTATTCTGCCCCCTCAAACTTCCCCATCTTTCCCCCAATTCAGCTGCCTTTGTTGAAACTGTATTTAAAATTAATGAAAAATATTCAGTGTGGTCACTTGAAGGGTTAATGGGTTCTAATTTTTTTCCTTTTTTTTTTATTTTTTTATTTTATTTTTTTTTTTTTGAGACAGGGATTCACTCTGTCACCCAGGCTGGATGCAGTGGCACAATCACAACTCTCTGCAGCCTTGACCTCCTGAGCTCAGGCAATTCTCTCACCTCAGCCTCCCCAGTACCTGGGACCACACAGGCATGTGTCCCCACACCTGGCTAATTTTTACATTTCTTGTAGAGACAGGGTCTCCCTGTGTTGCACAGGCTGGGCACAAGGGCTCCTTGAACTCAATTGAAACTCCTGGACTCAAGTCATCCTCCCAACTTCAGCCTCTCAAAGTGCTGGGATTACAGGCGTGAGTCACCATGCCCAGCCTAACAGGTTCTATTTTATTTTATTTTATTTTTATTTTATTATTTTATATTATTTTATTTTATTTTTTATTTAGTAGAGACAGGGTTTCACCATATTGGTCAGGCTGGTCTCGAACTCCTGACAGGTGATCCACGGCCCCCAGGTTCTATTTTAAATACATTTAATTTAAGTCATCCCACAGGGAAGCAGAACAGAAAGCCAACGTTAGACAGAAATTTGGGAGCTGTCCAAAGATCTCAAGCCCCCAAGAATCTATCAAATAGTCTTTAAAATCTATTTTTAATACACAATTTTGTTAGAAAGCAAAAGTAAGAGTATTTATTTTAGAGGTCAGTGTTTAAATTTATCAATATTAAACCAGAAAACCCTAACTGGAGTCTGAAGAGACAAGAGAAGGGACAGATAAGTTTTTCAGGTTGGGAAATGGATCTGAGGAATGAGAGTGGTGAGGATAAGCTTCAGTAAAACTGAAAGCAGATGTTGAAGATAAAACTTGCCAGTTTCCTCAATTTCTTTTTCAGTATGTGGATACTAAAATAACATATTTGAGTCAAGTTTTTAAGTCATACTATCTTTCAGTAGTTAAAAACAGACATCCTATTTTCAAAAGTTATAATTGAATTTTTTAACCTTGCGCCCTTGACAAGACCACACAGAGCTGACCTTAATGTGGGCTCCAGTGCCCTCTCCTGACAAAACTTACTAGTGCCATTAAAAAAGAATTAGGAAGCCCACTCTGGGGGAAAAGTGTGAACAGAGGCTAAGATTATTCTAGGCTGAATATAAACCTGACCAAGGAAGGGCCTAGAATATTGGTCTTGACATATGAACCTCTTTGAGGCTAAGCTGGTACTAAAGTAGACTCCAAAGATGAAGTTAGTTTTAATATAGAAACTTAGTACTTCTAATTAGAAGAGAGAACGTATTCCTCATTAAATACCTGTTTACATGTCAGACACCAAATAAAATGTCATTTTCTTAAACCTCACAACAATACTTTGGGGGAGATGTTATTAGTCCTTCTTCACTAGATGAGAGATGTCTGAGGTTTAGAGAAATTAAGTAACTTGCCCAGTTACTGAGATTCAGATTAAGCTACATAGGCCTTTCTGAATAAAGAAAATTGAACCAGTCTCTAAATGGCTGAATTATAAATATTTTGTTTCATATTAATATTGGAACTTAAATTCTGTTTGAGAGCATATCTAAGATGTAGTTTATTGGTTCTTATATTTACACAGCTAACACACTGCAAAGAAACTGTTTACTAGAAAGGTGTAACACAGCATAATATGGGTTTATTGGAATTAAATGTAAATCAGGTGTTCCGATTATTTTTTTTTAAGCTCAGTTATTTTTATTAAATAAACTTGGATTTCAATAGTTTTTAAAAATTTTTTAAATATATATATATATATATATTTTTTTTTTTTTTTTTTTTTTTTTTTTCTTTTAGAGACAAGGTCTTGCTTTGTTCCCCAGGCTGATCTTGCCTCAGCGTCCCAAGTAACTGGGCTATAGGCGTGAGCTGCCACACCCAGCTTAGCACACTTTTAATCTTTGCCAGTATGATAGGAAAAAAACAGTACCTCCATGTTATATTAATATGATCTTTTTATCATTAAATGGGCCAACAATAATATTTTCATTCATTTAATTATTTATTTATGTTTGAGACAGGGTCTCGCTCTGTCGCCCAGGCTAGAGTGCAGTGGCATGATCCCAGCTAACTGCAGCCTCCACCTCCCAGATTCAAGTGATTCTCCTGCCTCAGCCTCCCAAGTAGCTGGGATTACAGGTGCATGCCACCATGCCCAGCTAATTTTTGTATTTTTAGTAGAGACGGGGCTTTTGCCCTGTTGGCCAGGCTGGTCTCAAACTCCTGGCCTCAAGCGATCCGCCTGCCTCAGCCTCCCAAAATGTTGCGATTACAGTCGTGAGCCAGCGCACCCAGTCCATCCTTTTATATTTAATAAGTCCTACTATCTTTGCTACTCCATTTTGATTATATAAATCAGACTGCATTACACAAATGTTTATAAAACAGGTTGAAGAAATGCCCTTCTGTTCCTAGTTTGTTGAGTGTTTTTACCACAAAGGAATGTTGTATCATGTCAAATGTGTGTTTGATGCCTACTGAGATGATCGTTTAGGTTTTTTCCCTTCATTTTATTAAAATGGTATATTTCATTGTTTTGTGTATGGTGAGCCACTTTGTATTCCTGGGATAATGGCGTGTAGTTCTTTTAATATAATGCTAGATTTAATTTGCTAATCTTTTGTTGAGGATTTTTGCATCTATATTCCTAAGAGATACTGGTCAGTAGTTTTCATGTGATCTCTTACTCTATTTGTTGTATCGGGTTAATTCTGGACTCAGAGAATGAGTAAGAATTTCCTCCTCTTCTATTTTTTTGGAAGAATTTGAGAAGGATTGGTGTTAATTCTTTTTTAAATATTGGGTAGAATTCATTATGAAGCCATCTAGTCCTGGGCTTCTCTTTCCTGGAAGTGTTTTGATTTCTGATTCAGTCTCTTATTAAAGATTTCAGATTTTCTGTTTCTCCTTGAGTCAGTTTTGGTAGTTTGTGTGTTCCTGAGAGTTTGTATATTTCATGTATGTTTCTAATTTGTTGGCCTGCAATTGTCCTCATATTCCGTTATAATCTTACTTATTTCTGTAAGGTCAACAGGAATGTCCCTGCCTTCATTCCTGGTTTTAGTAGTTTGAGTCTTCTCTATTTTTGCCTTGGTCAGTGTAGCTAAAGGTTTGCTAATTTTGTTTATCTTTTTAAAGAACCTATTTTCAGTTTCATTGATTCTGTAGTTTTTCTGTTCTCTATTTCATTCATTTGTGCTTCAATCTTTTTTTCCTGCTTGCTTTGTGTTTGTTTTGTTTTTATTTTTAGTTTCTATAATTTCTTAATGTGCAATTTCACTTTTTTGATTTGAGATCTTTTTATTTTTTTAATGCAGACATTTGCAGCTATAAATTTCCCTCTGAGCACTGCTTTCACTGCACCTCATAAGTCTTTATTTTTTTATTTTTATTTTTTGAGATAGGGCCTCACTGTGTCACCCAGGCTGGAGGGCCAGTGGTGCAGTCATAACTCATTGTGGCCTCTACCTTCCTGGGCTCAAGCGATCCTCCTGCCTCAGCCTCCTGAGTAGCTGGAACTACAAGTGCGTGCCACCACACTCAGCTAATTTTTTAAAATTGTTTGTAGAGACAGGGTCTCACTCAGTTGTCCAGGCTGGTCTCAAACTCCTGGGCTCAAGCAATCTTCCTGCCTCGGCCTCCAAAGTGCTGGGATTATGGACTTGAGCCACTATGCTCACCTCATCCCATAAATCTTGATTTGTTGTGTTCACCTCTAAGTATTTTCTAATTTCTTGTGGTTTCTCATTTGTCTCATTGTTTATTTAGGGGTACTGTTTAATTTCTATATATTTGCGAGTTTTCCAGTTTTCCTTCTGTTATTTTCTGATTTTACTCCGTTGTAGTCAGAGAACATAGTTTGTATAATTTTAATCTTTTAAAATGTATTGAGATTTGCTTTGTGGTCTGATGTATGGTCTATCTGGGAGAAAATTTTCCATGTGTTCTCGAGAATAATGTGTATTCTGCTGTTGTTGGGATGGTGTGTTTTACACGTATCTGTTAGGTATAGCTGATTTATAGTGTTCTTAAGTCTTCTGTTTCTTGGGGTCTTCTGTCTAGTTCTTCAATATGTTGTTGAAAGTGGAAATTAAAGTCCCTAACTATTATTGTTGAAACTGTCTTACGTCCCCCTCTCTTTAATTCTGACGGGTTTGCTTCATGTATAATATTTTGGGGATCTCTTGTTAGCTACACAAGCAATTTTTAGTTAAATGTGTTTTTCCTGAAATAAGTTATCTCTTTCCAACTAATGATAGAAACAATGCCGCATAACCTGAATTTATTAGATTAGGTGTAATTGAGTGTTCTGATCATTTTGGGGGCACCCAAGATTTATTTCTGTTGAACATAGTTTTAAAATATCTAATTTCCCATCTGTAATGTACATAACACAATTTATTTTTTCTCTAAAAATTTAGGAGTTTGTATGTGTGTGTCACAGAAAGATACTAGTTTTTATTGACTAGTACCATAAAAAGATGTTATATAAGAAAATGCCTCCTGTAACATTTGTGTAGTGTAACCGTGTAAAGTGCTTGTATATATACATTTCCATTTAACCATCATATTCCCAGTGGAGTGCTGGTGCTGGCTTGTATAGTAGTACTCATTCAATGATGTCATGTAGATAGTTTAAAATTAGTTGTTGTGGGAATATTTACACTGTGGAAATCAACAAATGCTACCAAACTGGGATTTTTGTCCCCTAGAGAGCCAGTGGTTAAACATTTGCCACTGAACCACTGCACTATCCTTATTTTTCAGATTAGGAAATAACAAAAACAAACCTGAGATTTAAAGAGTTGAGGCCGGGTGTGGTGGCTCACGCCTATAATCCCAGCACTTTGGGAGGCCGAGACAGGAGGATTACCTGAGGTCAGGGGTTTGAGACCAGCCTGGCCAACATGGTGAAACCCCATCTCTACTAAAAATACAAAAATTAGCTGGTCGTGGTGGCACACACCTGTAATCCCAACTACTTGGGAGGCTGAGGCAGGAGAATTGCTTGAGCCTGGGAGGCGGAGATTGCAGTGAGCTGAGATCGTACCATTGCACTCCAGCCTGGCTGATAGAGCGAGACTCTGTCTCAAAAAAAAGGAGTTGAAATGTTTTCCCCAAAATTACTCATTACTTAAGTGGTTAAAGTAGGTCGTCAAATACAATCCTTCAGACTGAAAAAACTCTTTCCCCCTCAGTATTTCTGTACCCCAACATGCACCCTCCTTTCCCACCCCAGCAGATTGGCCTGCAGTGTTTTTGGATAGTTTCTACAAAATCCATTAAGAATATTTGTTTAATAGGATTTGTAACTCTCATTAACTTTAGCATGTCAGGAGAAAAAATGTTTCCACATACTGACATTTGATAAGATATTATTTTGCTAAGAAATTGAGTTTTTTCTGAAAGCCTTTGCTTTTGGCTTTTAAAATTATGATACTGAACAGTCATTATATTTCAATGAGAAGTTATCTGACAGGGGCTAAAAACCTTAGGTAAAGAAATCAGGTACACTAGAAAAGTTTGGTGAATGCAGCACCGCTTGATAGGTAGGTTAGCAAAGCCACAGTGTGGATGAGAGAGTGCTCTATTTACACAGATGTTTATAAGCTTTCATGGAGCTTGAGAATATTGAAGTCTGGTAGCAATGTGCTACAAAGTGAATTTCCCTCTAAATGCTTTTCAAGGCATAGCATCTTTCAGTTTCTGGATTCATCCTCCTTGATACCCCTACCTGTTTACGCTGCAAGCTTCCATTGCCTTTGATTTTTTGCTTCTGTTAGGCCAAAAGCCATTGATTTCATTATTACATCTCCTCTCCTGTCAAATCTCCAAGATTTTCACGTGTAATACTATTGCTTCAAGGTCCCATGGTGAACACAGTATTCTAGTAAATGAATGAATTGTGCTGAGAATTAAAGCTTATATATTTTTAAGCTCTACTCTCCTTCATGGATCCAATAATCATGCTCACTTTTAAATACAATATTATACTTCTCAGTTGTCCCAATTTTACTTCAAAACATGTATTTTTTTTCTGAATGAATTATTCTTTATTTTTTTCTAAAGAATTTCATCCAGTTTTTTTATGTTGTTTTTTTTTGAGATGAGATCTCACCATCTTGCCCAGGCTGGTTTCCAACTCCTGGGCTGAAATGATCCTCCTGCCTCAGCCTCTCAGAGTGCTAGGATTACAGGCATGAGTCACTCTGCCTGGCACCTCCGCACATCCAGTACTTTTTGTCTCACTTCTTTTTTTTTTTTTTTTTGAGACGAAATTTCACTTTGTCGCCCAGGCTGGGGTGCAGTGGCACGATCTTGGCTTACTGCAATCTCTGCCTCCCGGGTTCAAGTGATTCTCCTGCCTCAGCCTCCCGAGTAGCTGGAATTACAGGTGCCTGCCACCATACCTGGCTAATTTTGTATTTTTAGTAGAGATGGGGTTTCATAATGTTGTCCAGGCTGGTCTCAAACTCCTGACCTCAAGTGATCTGCTTGCCTTGACCTCCCAAAGTGCTGGGATTACAGGCATTGAGCACCACGCCTGGTGTCTCACTTCTTTTAACTAGACACACACGTTAAAAATATGCCTCCCCAAAATGTTAGCCACCCAGATAGTTTAGTGGCATGGCAAATTTCATGAGTACATTTAATTATGTATCATTTTTTTCTAAGTCATTAATAAAATGTTAAAAATATCTCAGTACCAACTCTTGTGCAGCTCCTCTCTAAGTGCACTTCTGTAACTGATTTTATTTAAAGCCACTTATCTATTTATTTATTTAGAGACAGGATCTAGCTCTGTCTCTAAATAAATAAGGCTGGAGTGCAGTGGAACAATCATGGCCCACTGTGGCCTCGACCTCCCAGGCTCAAGGGATCCTCTAGCCTCAGCCTCCTGAGTAGCTAGCACTACAGGAGTGCACCACCACTCTTGGCTAATTTTCTTTTGTATTTCTTTGTAGAGACACAATTTTGCCATGATGGTTAGGCTGGTCTCGAAATCCTGGGCTCAAGCACTCCACCCGCCTCAGCCTCCCAAAGTGCTGGGATTACAGGCCTGAACCATCACCCCCAGCCTAAAAGCCACTTTTTGGGGGCCACTTGCTAGTCTGTGGTATATATACTTGAGTGATTACATGGCAAAGACATAACACGGAACTAAGTAACAAAGCCAAAACCTAAGTGCAGTGGCTCACACCTATAATCCCAGCACTTTGGGAGGCCAAGGCTGGCAGATCACTTGAGCCCAAGAGCTCGAGACCAGCCTAGGCAATATGGTGAAACCCCATCTCTACTAAAAATACAAAAAATAGCCTGGAGTGGTGGCATACACCTGTAGTCCCAGCTACCTGAGGGGCCAAGGCAGGAGACTCGCTTGAACCCGGTAGGTGGAGGTTACAGTGAGCTGAGATCTCACCACTGCACTCCAGCCTGGGTGACAGAGTGAGACCTTGCCTCAAAAAATAAAAACAAAAAATAGCAACAAAAAACAAAGACCTAATAAATATAAGCATATCATGTGGAGATGAAGGGCCTAAAGGTGGGCATATACCTGTCATATTCTAATTCCTCTGATGCTTTAGGAATTGTTCACTAAAGAGACCGAGTATATAATAAAACTTGTATAATAGTATCTGATTTTTTTCCCAAGACTGCTTCAAGTTTAAAAGTAAACTTCTCAGACCTAATCTAGCTCAATTGTTTTTGAATCTTGGTTACTTCTCTAATTCTTATTTGTGGACTTGAAGGGGTGGCCTGCCCCTCCACACCTGTGGGCGTTTCTCGTTAGGTGGAAGGAGAGACTTGAGAAAAGAAATGAGGCACAGAGACAAAGTGTAGAGAAAGAAAAAGTGGGCCCAGGGGACTGGCACTCAGCATACAGAGGACCCGCGCCAGCACCAGTCTCTGAGTTCCCTCAGTATTTATTGCTCATTATCTTTACCATCTTAGAAAAGGGAAGTGGCAGGATAATAGGATCATAGTAGGGAAAAGGTCAGCAGAAAGACATATGAATAAAGATCTCTGTGACATGAATAAGTTTAAGGAAAAGTGCTGTGCCTTGATGTGCGTATGCAGACATCTCCGTAAACCTTTTTAGTGCATAAAGAGCAGCATTGCCACTAGCACGTCCCACCTTCAGCCCTAAGGCGGTTTTCTCCTTTCTCAGTAAACAGAACATACAATCGGGGTTTACACTGAGAAGTTCCATTGCCCAGGGACGGGCAGGAGACAGATGCTTTTCTCTGTTTCAACTGCCAAGAGGCGTTCTTTCATCTTATACTAGTCCTCCTCAGCACAGACCCTTCACGGGTGTCGGCTGGGGGACGATCAGGTCTTTCCCTTCCCACGAGGCCATATTTCAGACTATCACATGGGGAGAAACCTTGGACAATACCTAGCTTTCCTAGGCAGAGGTCCCTGCGACCTTTGGCAGTGTGCGTGTCCCTGGGTACTTGCGATTAAGAGAATGGTGATGACTTTTAACCAGCATACTGCCTTCAGGCACTTGTTTAACAAAGCACACCCTGCATAGCCCCAAATCCGTTAAACCTTGAGTCACCACAGCACATGGCTCTTGCAAGGACAGGGTTGGGGGCAGGGTTACAGATTAACAGCATCTCAAATACAGAACAAAATGGAGTCTCTTATGTCTACTTCTTTCTATATATACACAGTAACAGTCTGATCTTACTTTTCCCCACATTTCCCCCTTTTCTTTCAACAAAACCGCCATCATCATCATGGCTCGTTCTCGATGGTCGCTGTCTCTTTGGAACTGTTGTGTATACCGGCAGACTAACAGCAGACAGAACAGGCACATAAGGATTCATATGAAATCTACAATAGTAGTACTTCAGATGGTGTTAACCCAAGTGACAGGGTTAAGATTTGCGAGGCCATCAGCAACTCCTGCAATTGCCTCAGTTTCTGGTACCAACACAGAGATCACATACTTCACAAGGTAATAAAATATCACAAAGCACGTGGAGCCAGGGTGAGATCACAGGACCACAGGATGGGGCAAAATTAAAATTAAAATTGCTAATGAAATTTCAGGCACGCATTGTCATTGATAACATCTTATCAGGAAGCAGGGTTTGAGAGCAGACAACCTGTCTGACCAAAATTTATTAGGCGGGAATTTCCTCTTCCTAATAACCCTGGGAGTGCTACAGGAGACGGGGGCTTATTTCATCCCTTCAGCTTCGACTGTAAAAGGCGGCACGCTTCCAAGGGGGTCGTTTATAGGCCTACCCTCAGAGCGCACTCTTTTTCTCAGGGATGTTCCTTGCTGAGAAAAAGAATTCAGCAATATTTCTCCTATTTGTTAAAGAAAAGAGAAGAAATATGCCTCTGTTCCAGCCAGTTCAAGGTTACCTCCCTTGTTCCCTGAACATCGCTGTTATCCTGTTCTGTTTTCAAGACACCCAGATTTCATACTGTTCAAACACACATGCTCTACAAACAATTTGTGCAGTTAACGCAATCATCACAGGGGCCTGAGGTGACATATATCCTCCTCAGCTTACAAAGAAGATGATGGGATGAAGAGATTAAAGTAAAGACAGACATAGGAAATTATAAAAGTATTAATTTGGGGAACTAATAAATGTCCGTGAAATCTTCACATTTTATGTTCTTCTGCTGTGGCTTCAGCGGGTCCCTCCGTTCAGGGTCCCTAACTTCCTGCAACATCCTCTTGCCCTTTCCTTTTATATAAATGTTTCATGGCGATGAAGGCTTGTTCATTCTCTCGATTTTGACGGAGGATTCTTTGACTGGTTTGGAACACTAAAAACAAGCCGATTAAACAGAGACACATAATTCCAAAATTTACTGCAGTAAATAGTAGAGCCCTCAATAGACTTAATCCAAGTCATGGTGTTTAATCCATAAAGATTTTTTGCCACTTGATCTAGTGCCTCAGCTCCAGGCACAATGGATAAGTGAGCTTGAGAGGCTTCAAAAATTTGTTCTTTTAATTTAGAAATGTCTAAAGTGAGATTATGTTCTCTTCCCTGTAGATCACATCTAACCATGTCCCAGTGATGTTCAGACTCATTATAAACTTGGGGTGTAATGCAAAAATCTGACGTATTCCAGTCACACTGTAACTGGAAACGATGATCTAAGCTCATGAGCCTATCTGCCATCCAAATGACAGTTTGTCTAAGATCATTAATTTGATTTGCCAATTTTTGATCAATGCCAGATTTTGAATTCCACAACCTTGTAGAATTCTTTTGCCAATTGTCAACAAAGCTTACTGTCTGAACAGAAGAGTGCAATGCAACTCCTGCCACAGAGGCTGTAGCTGTGACTGCAATTAATCCCATAATCACTGCAATTAAAGTAAAAATGAATCTTTTGGGTCTATATAAAATGCCTTTTAATACTTCAGTCAAAATATGGATGGATAGCGAGGCCTCCCATGGTCTGTCCATGGACACAGGGATCCACATGCCTTCCCTTGCTCTCACTAGCAGAATACGGTGCTGCCAATTAAAGTTGAATCAATACAAGTAAACAATCTGCAATTTTTACAAGTTATAGTTTGGGAGTCTGGTTTAATAACTGTATTTCCTATGACTAACATATAAGGGGGCTTTACACAACTTTGTAAAGGAACTGTTAGACTGGAATTTAGGTTGATAGAATAAAATGGCTTACGATCTCTTGTTTCTATAGTTTGATTTCCAGACCAAATTCTAAGGCGGTATGAAGCCACAGTAAGCCTCCATAATTTTGGATGTTCAGGACCAAAAACAGCACTTATTATTTTTGGTCTTGGAGTAGAGATTCCTTTTTCTCCCCATTCCCAAGGGTAAAGACTGTAATTTTTTGTGCTTATGTTCGTCTAAACTTTCTGTTAAGTCACTATCAACAGTTGACTCACTTGTGCACTGGGACAGCATTGAGTTTGTCCTGTGACATTGTGGTAGAATTGACCTCAAGGGGCCCAATCTATAACAGCTCCAAATTGATTGTTTTGTAATATCGCTGCACTATTGGCCACACATTTTTCCCAAACTAAATCTTTTGATTCTTTGGGAATTTCCTTGGGGCGAGGTCTCCCTTTTGGCCTAAATTTTAATGCTCTTTGATAGGAAAAGTCTTGTAAATAGTTTACCTGTGGTTTGAGTGACATTCCACTTACCATGTGATAAGTGAATCACTGGTGGGACTGACAGTAGGTACTTCTACCAGCCAATTTTGGATTGCAGGCATTAAACATCGTGGTGCTCTCCCTAGGCAAATAGGAGGATAACGATACCCAATGGAAATATTTATCATCATTCGTTCTTCCTCCGGTTTGGCAGGGCAACGATCATCTGTGGGACCAGGTACCCATACACTATTATTAACATATACTTCAATAGGATTATCCATCCATGTGACTGCCTGAATTAAGGGCAGGAAAGGCACCTAGGCCTAGTAGGTATAATTAGCTGCAGCTACTCCTGCAGGCATGGGGAGACTTACCACCGTTGATACAATCATTAAAGCTGCAAGCAGCATATTTTCTGGGGTTTGTGTCACCTTTGTGCTCACTAGGCTTTTTCCAGCTAACTGTGTCAGCTTCTTTAATTGTGCCCAGGTTGGCAGCTCCGCCTTCTTGGTACATGGCGACTTCATCTGTTCTTCTGATACTACCACTTTGTTCGTCTTGCGCGTCAATGGTGCTCGATTGTGGTATTTCCATCTCCGTGGAGGTGCTTTTCTTTGCATCTCCGATGGGTTCATTGTAGAACTTCAAATGTTTAGTGGGTGTCCAAACAGGAAGCTGATTTTCTCCTGGTGAAACACAAGCAAAACCTCTTCCCCAAGTTATCACCTTCCCCATTTCACGTCTTATTTTTGTTGTCTTTCCACCAAATCAGTTTTCCTTCATGTGGGCTGTTCTTTTTACCAGTAAGATGTTGTTCTACAGAAGTAGTAGTCTGATTTCTATAAATGTTTAAAAAATTTAAAGTATAGAGTGCTAGATTAAGTTGCATCTGAGGAGTGGTACACTCCTTACTGTCTCCCCCTTCTTTTTGTTTAATTAACTGAGTTTTGAGTGTTCTATTAGTTCTTTCAACATGACCTGTCCTTGGGAATTAGAAGGAATTCCTGTTGTGTGTGTAATTTTCCACTGATTTAATAATTTTTGTAAAGCTTTACTACAATATCCTGGTCCATTGTCAGTTTTAATTTTTTCTGGAACTCCCATTACAGCAAAACAAGATAATGAATGTTTTTTAACATGGGAAGTACTTTCTCCTGTCTGGCAGGTTGCCCATATGAAATGTGAATAAGTATCAACTGTTTCATGAACGTATGATAATTTTCCAAATGAAGGTACATGTGTAACACCCATTTGCCATAATGCGTTAGGACACAGACCTCTGGGATTAACTCCTGCCTCTTGAGTGGGCAGGTGTAGGACTTAACATTGGGTGCAGTGTTGTACAATATCTTTTGCCTGTTTCCAAGTGACATCAAATTTGTTTTTTAACCCTGCTGCATTTACATGAGTTAAAACATGAAGTTCTTATGCTTTTATGAATGCAGATGATACTAGTAAGTCAGCTTGTTCATTTCCTTTAGTTAAAGGTCCTGGTAAATTAGTGTGTGCTCGAATACCAGTAATATAAAATGGGAAATTCCTTTTTCTTACAGTTTGTTGTAATAAATAGAACAGCTGGTTTAACTGATCATCCATGCTGTATTTAATTAGAGCTGTCTCAACATCCCTTGTAGCCTGTACTACATATGCAGAATCTGATATAATATTAACAGGTTGATTACAATCTTGTAACACTGTAATGACTGCAACCAACTCTGCCCAATATCGATTGATATTGAGTTTTGATTACTCGCTCTTTTGGCCCTGTGTAAGCCACTTTTCCATTGCTGGAACCATCAGTAAATACTGTCAGAGCATTTTCTAAAGGTTCATGTCTGATAATTTTAGGTAAAATCCAAGTAGTCAATTTTAAAAACTGGAAGATTTTTGGTTTTGGGTAATGATTATCAATAATTCCCACAAAATCAACAAGACCAATCTGCCATGCACCAGAACTGATAAAGGCTTGTCTAACTTGTTCCTTGGTTAAAGGAGCAACTATTTTGTCTGGGTCATTTCCACACAATTTTATTATTCGTAATCTTGCCTGACCAATTAATGTAGCTATTTGATCCAAGTACAACGTAAAAGTCTTAATTGTACTCTGAGGAAGGAACGACCACTCCACAAGATCAGTATTTTGAACAATGATGCCTGTTGGAGAATGTGCAGTAGCAAAAATCAAAAGTTGGAGTGGGGCTAAGGGATCTATTCTACTTATTTGCACTAACTGAATTTTTTCTTCCACTAATTTAATTTCTTTTGTTGCCTCTGGGGTTAATATTCTTTTACTGTTTAAGTCTGGGTCTCCTCTTAGGATAGAGAACAAATTTGACATGGCATAAGTAGGAATGCCTAGAGTTGGCCGAATCCAATTAATATCGCCTAGCAATTTCTGAAAGTCATTTAGTGTTTTTAATGTGTCTTATTTCTATTTTTTGTGGCTTAAATTTTCTAATTTCTATCTGCATCCCTAAATAATGAAAAGGAGTAGAGGTCTGAATCTTATCAGATGCTATTGTTAGTCCTGCGTTGGCAACCTCTGCTTGCAGAAATGTGTAACAGCCAATTAATTTGTCTCTTGTTTCTGCAGCACATAAAATATCATCAATATAGTGAATGATATAACAATCTGAAAATTTGTCTTTAACTGGTTGAAGAACTTGACCTACAAAAGTTTGACAAATAGTTGGACTATTAAGCATTCCCCGAGGTAACACTTTCCACTGAAACCTGGTGGCTGATTCTTTATTATTTACGGCTGGTATAGTAAAAGCAAATTTTTCACAATCCTGCTCTGCCAGAGGAATAGTAAAAAAGCAGTCCTTCAGATCAATTAGAATTAAAGGCCAGTCTTTTGGAATCATGGCTGGGGAGGGCAATCCGGGTTGAAGAGGCCCCATGGGTTGAATTACAGCATTTATGGCTCTTAAGTCGGTTAACATACGCCATCTGCCTGATTTTTTCTGAATTACAAATACAGGAGAATTCCAGGGCGAAAATGATGGCTCAGTGCGTCCCTTTTCTGACTGTTCCTTTGCTAATAAATGTAAAGCCTCCAGTTTTTGTTTTGGTAGCGGCCACTGATTTACCCATACTTGTTTTTCTGTTTTCCCGGTTAATGGAATGGGTTTAGGAGGCTCTACAGTGGCCACCCCTAAAAAGGATACCCTATTCCTTTTCTTTCTTGATTTTCCTCAGTCCCAATTGGGACTTTAATGCCATTTTCATTTTTTCCCAATCCTTTTCCTGGTATATATCCCATCTTAGTCATGATTTTTTGACTCGTGGGGCTGTATAATGGAGCTGGCATAATGATTTCTGCACCTCATTGTTGTAATAAATCTCGACCCCATAGATTAACAGGAATAGAAGTAATCACTGGCTGAACAGTACTTTCTTGATTACCTGGCCCTAAACGATGTAAAATCATAGTACTTTGATACACTTCTGAAGCTGTGCCTACGCCAACAAGTCTTGTAACAGCCTTTTGTTTAGGCCAATTTTTTCGCCACTGATTTAAAGCAATGACAGAGATATCTGCTCCAGTGTCTACCAACCCTTCAAACTGTTTTCCTTGAGTAATGGCCTTACTCAAGGCCAAGACAGGTCTGCTCTCAGAGACTTGCCTTTCCTGCCGGATCAGTGCTTCCAAACCCTCCTGTTCTTTTTACTTCACTGTTTCCAACTCTAACATAAGGCAGGAGTAATAGTTGAGCAATCCTGTCTCCTGGACTGGCATTCCAAGGAATTGAGGAACTAATAACCAATTGAATTTCGCCTTTATAGTCTGAATCAGACACACCAGTATGAATTTGAACTCCCTTTAGATTTAAACTTGATCTTCCTAAGATTAGTCCTACAGTCCCCTCAGGCAATGGGCCGTATACCCCTGTGGGGATTTTCTGTGGGGGCTCCCCTGGAAGCAGAGAGACTGCTTGTATGGTGCATAAATTTACTGCTGCACTGCCGCTTATGGCGGGGGATAATTGCTGTATTGTGATAACTGGCTTATTCCCTGAGGTACTGGTGACAGTGGGGATTGTTGTTCCTGAAAACCCTGAGGAACAAAGGGCTGAATTGGGAATGCCCCAGTTTGTTGCGGGGCCTGAGGCTGGCCCCTCCTCTCGTTTCTGACAGTGGTTGCCCATTTTTATCAAATTTAGAATGACATTGATGACCCCAATGTTTTCCCTTTTTACATCTTGGACATAGGCCAGGTGGCTCTTTATCTGTTGTTGTAGTAGCTTGAGTAGTTACATTTTGTTTATCTGAGACTAGGCAATTCTTTTTTAAATGACCGATTTGACCACAGTTATAACATTTTCCCCCAAATGTTCTAACTTGTCCTCCTAAAGCAACTCCTGTGATTGCTTGAGCCATAGCATAGCTTTATGCATAGCTCCTGCAATTCCATCATAGGCTTTAAGGTACTCTGAGAGTATATCTGATCCTGCCGGGACGCTTCCTTTTAATGGCTTAATGGCTGATTGGCGTTTTCATATGTCATTAACTCCACTATGACCTTATGGGCATTCTCATCAGTAATTGACTTTTGAGCAGCATCTTGAAGCCTTGCTACAAAATCAGGATAGGGCTCTTTAGAGCCTTGTCTTACTGTATTGAACAAGGGTCAGGCGGTTCCTGGGTCTTGGATTTTCTCCCAGGCCCTAAGGCAGATAGCCCTAATTTGCTCAATGGCTTCATTTGGCATTATTGTTGACTAGCAGTGCTCCAATTTTGACCTATTCCCAATAGTTGATCTACGTCTATGTTAATTGGAGGATTGACAGTCCTATGTCTTCGGACCTGTTCTTGTGCCCCATCAGTCCACCAAGTCTTAAATTGTAAAAATTGAGAGGGTGAGAGTGATGATTTTGCCAGAATCTCCCAATCATAAGGAATGAGTCTATGTCCATGAGCAATGGAATCTAATAATGTTCTCACGTAAGGAGAGTTGGGTCCATACTGTTTTACTCCCTCTTTCATTTCTTTTAGCATTTTTATAGAAAAGGACTCATATCTGGCTTCAGCTACGAGAGGCTCTCCCTCTTGGGCCCCTTCTCCAGGTGGTCTTGATTCTAATATTACTGGGAATTGCCACGCTTCAATATCTCCTTGTTTTCTTGCCTCATCAATAATTTTATGTAATGCACTACACTGTCCACTAGGCGGTGCTGTAGGATTAAGTCTCATGGTGGGCGGCTGAGGCTATAGCGCCCTGCCCTGTGGCGCTGGAAGCATTCCTGGCTGTCCGTACGCATTTTCTGGGGGCAGCCGATACTGAAGTTCGGCTGGCGGCCAGTATTGATAGGCTACTGGCGGCTGGGTCTTACTTTCTATCGGCTGAT
This sequence comes from Papio anubis, assembly GCF_008728515.1. Lineage (NCBI taxonomy): Eukaryota > Metazoa > Chordata > Mammalia > Primates > Cercopithecidae > Papio > Papio anubis. The sequence goes on along the minus strand of NC_044978.1, from coordinate 131,352,780 downwards.
ATTGTGGACATTGTATTTGGATTGGCATTGTCATGACAGAGACTATCTTTTTCTATTTGATCTTTTGGTGTTTGTACTTGTTTAACCTGCATTTGAGGTTGTAAAGTTACAGGCATCTAAGCTGCTGTAAGAGGAGTTGGCCATTGTGGGTTAGACTCTGATGGCTCTGCTAGTTCTGGACCTTTTTCTTCTAACTTTAACATTTCAGGATATATCACCTCCTGTAATTGATTGTCGTCAACATTTTGCATTGACTGAGCCATTACCGGCTCTGCTACACATTTACAATGTGAACTTTCTGTTCCTTTCCGGGATTCTATCCCTGCCTCTTTTTGACAATCTACTGCACAGCTTTCAGGGACATAAGAAACTGAAACGCTATCTTCTTCTGTTTGAAACGGTTCTAAAGCTACTTTAATAATGACCCAATCATTCCATACTGTAAGTGGGATGATTTTAGCTTCCCTGCTTGCTTGCTTTAATTCTTTGCCAATTTTTTCCCAGTCTTTTAGATCTCAAGTTTCCCTGTTCTGGAAACCATGGGCAAAATTGTTCTATTGTTTGAAATAGTGTAATTAGATTTTTGGTAGAGACTTTAACTCCCCCTCTTTTTAAGAGAATTTTAATAAAGCTGTGATAAGAGGCATATTTACTTTTAGTTTGCCCCATTGTTACCCTAGGTTCTTCCGAGCGCACAAGCTTACCGCAAGGCTGACTGTAGACGTACTCAGGAGTCTCTCGTCGACTTTTCCTCAATGACCACTCTTGAGCGTACCTTCACCCTAGAGAAAAGCACCCACGTTGGGCACCAGATGAAGGGGTGGCCTGCCCCTCCACACCTGTGGGCGTTTCTCATTAGGTGGAACGAGAGACTTGAGAAAAGAAATGAGGCACAGAGGCAAAGTATAGAGAAAGAAAAAGCGGGCCGAGGGGACCGTCGCTCAGCATACAGAGGACCTGCGCCGGCAACAGTCTCTGAGTTCCCTCAGTATTTATTGATCATTATCTTTAACATCTTAGAAAAGGGAAGTGGCGGCCGGGCGCAGTGACTCAAGCCTGTAATCCCAGCACTTTGGGAGGCCGAGACGGGCGGATCACGAGGTCAGGAGATCGAGACCATCCTGGCTAACATGGTGAAACCCCATCTCTACTAAAAAAAATACAAAAAACTAGCCGGGCGAGGTGGCGGGCGCCTGTAGTCCCAGCTACTTGGGAGGCTGAGGCAGGAGAATGGCTGAACCCAGGAGGCGGAGCTTGCAGTGAGCTGAGATCCGGCCACTGCACTTCAGCCTGGGCAACAGAGCGAGACTCCGTCTCAAAAAAAAAAAAAAAAAGGAAGTGGCAGGACAATAGGATCATAGTAGGGAGAAGGCCAGCAGAAAGACATATGAATGAAGATCTCTGTGACATGAATAAGTTTAAGGAAAAGTGCTGTGCCTTGATGTGCATATGCAGACATCTCCATAAACCTTTTTAGTGCATAAAGAGCAGCATTGCCACTAGCACGTCCCACCTTCAGCCCTAAGGTGGTTTTCTCCTTTCTCAGTAAATAGAACATACAATCGAGTTTTACACTGAGATGTTCCATTGCCCAGGGACGGGCAAGAGACAGATGCTTTTCTCTATCTCAACTGCCAAGAGGCCTTCTTTCCTCTTATACTAGTCCTCGGCACAGACCCTTCATGGGTGTCAGGCTGGGAGACGATCAGGTCTTTCCCTTCCCACGAGGCCATATTTCAGACTATCACATGGGGAAAAACCTTGAACAATACCTAACTTTCCTAGGCAGAGGTCCCTGGGAGCTTCCCCCGTGTATGTGTCCCTGGGTACTTGAGATTAAGAGAATGGTGATGACTTTAACCAGCAAGCTGCCTTCAGTCACTTGTTTAACAAAGCACACCCTGCACAGCCCCAAATCCATTAAACCTTGAGTCACCGCAGCACATGTCTCTTGCAAGGTCAGGGTTGGGGGTAGGGTTACAGATTAACAGCATCTCAAATACAGAACAAAATGGAGTCTTTTGTGTCTACTTCTTTCTATATAGACCCAGTAGCAGTCTGATCTCTCTTTCTTTTCCCCACATAGAATAGGAATTATAATATTACCTTCGTAAGGTTATTGTCAGACTTCAATGGAATGACCTATGTAGAAAGTTTAGCAGTTTGTGGTAGACGATAAGCACTAAGTGAATGATTGTTATTATCAATGGTAAAGTAGCTGCTATTTCTGAGCACCTATACTAGGCTAGACACTACAAATCAGTTATGTTATGGTGTCTGTGCCATACTAAAGCTGTTTGTTAGCACCAAACTAAAGCTGAAGCCTTGGTGAAGTATTTTGTTTCTGAAGACTGCCTCTGATTTCAGTTTAGGACCCGCTCTGGAACCTGAGGAAGTGGTAAACAGGCTGATGAATGGGATTCTGACTGAGCAGAAAATGATTTTTATTCCATCTTCTATAGCTTTTTTAACAATATTGGAAAGGTAAGTGACAGTTAAGTTTTTCAGCCTTAGAAATGAAAGGTAAAATAAAAATTATCTATTACATTTTTTGCTGACATTTAAAATCAGGCAGTTGATAAAGTACAGTTAAATGGAATTGACTTAATAAAAATAACAGGCTGAATAAAGATGTCATCAGTTTTTTTAAACCACTTGTGTTAATCATTGAGGCAAGACTGATACAGCTCCTGGGTGAATGAACTGAGTAATTTCCACACATTTTTACTTTTTGTAAAGAAAGAAATTTGTATATTTCTGTAAGTCTTGTCTTATAAATGAATGACTCTGAAGAAGGATAGTTTTTCAGCATCTTTACATAATGGAATCATAGAACAATGATATTAAAGGAGACCAGATTTAGGTTTTATATATTAATTTAAAGATACAACAGATAATCATTGAGCTTTTGTTTTGTGCAAAATCATACTGACGTATATGAATTGCTTTTTTTTTTTATATATATAATATTAGAAATCCTTGAGCCTTGCTTCTTCCAATGTAGTTCTTGGACTAGCAGCATCAGTATTACCTGGAAATGTGTTAGAAATACAGACTCTCCTCATCTCTTGAATCAGAATTTGCATTTCAATAAGTTCTCCTAGATGATTTGTATGCATATTAAAATTTGAGCAGCACTTCTTTGGAGCAGTAACTCTCAACTCTGGTGCACGCTGGAATTCACCTGGGAGGTTTAAGAAATGCCGGTGCCTGAGACCAACTCCCCCAAATTCTGATTGACTTGGTTCAGAGTGTGGTCTGGGCTTTGAGAGATAAAACAACTTTCTAGGTGATTCAGTTATTCAGCCAAGATTGGAAACCACTGGTTTCACTGGTTTCATCATAACACACTGCTTCATTCCTCATCTGGGAAAACTGTGTGGCAGTGAGGCTGGCCACATAAGGAGGGGAAAGGAGAGCGGTGCCTTAGGACAGCTGGGAGAAAAAGCCTCTTGCTGCCTGTCCTAGACTGGGCTTCTCCAAGTCAGTGGGATATCATAAGTACTTGGGAAGTGATCACTGAGTGCATACTTATGTAACGTGACAAGTATAGTGCCAGAAACATCATAGGTTTTAACGTGTTTACTCACCAAAGAGATCCTTGAGCTTTACTACCTAAACCTCCAAGGCATGTTCATCATAGTTTTTAGCAGAAGGGGCGAGAAAGCTTAACATATGTCACGCTTTTCATCTCTTGAGTTTTTTGCTCTTCGCATCGGTAATTCTCAAAATATAATCTCTGGACCACTGTCTGTGGCAGCTGTCTATTAAAATACAGATTTCTGGTCCAACTCAAACATCCATGTTAAAATCTTAACACAGCGCTTTAGAATATAACCCTGTGAAAGAAGGCATTTTGCCTATTTTTCATCACTGTATGCTCTGCATTTTGAAGAGTGCCTGACACCAAAATGTTTGTTGATTGAATAAATTAATTCTAGTTTCTAGACCTTTAAACATAAAGACTCAAAGTTTGTGCTCTGGAGTTGAATGAAGCTCTGGAGTTGAATGTGTTTGTGTGACTTGCTTGCAACATGAACATGGATGAGTTATTTTTAACTTATCTGAAGTTCAGTTTCTTTATCTGTAACATAGAGAAAACAATTGGACTGTATAGGGCTGAGATGAATAAATAAAATAATGCTCTTAAAGTACTCAGGGCTGGGTGCGGTGGCTTACGTCTATAATCCCAGCACTTTGAGAGGCTGAGGCAGGAGGAACGCTTGAGGTCAGGAGTTCAAGACAAGCCTGGGAAACATAATAAGACCTTGTCTCTACTAGAAATCAAAAACATTAGCCAGGCATGTTGGAACACACTTGTAGTACCAGCTACTTGGGAGGCTGAAGTGGGAGAATTGCCTGAGCCCAGGAAGTCGAGGCTGCAGTGAACCATGATCATGCCACTGCACTCCCTCTTGAGCAACAGAACAAGCCAAGACCCTATCTCAAAAAAATAAAATAAAAAGTACTCAGAACACTGTAAGTACTCAATAAATGTTATATGCCACTGTTATTATAACTACTATTATTATTATCATTGCCCTAATTCTTGTTACGAGGTCACATTGGTGTCATATTTCCAAACCCTTTTTTCATGCCATCTAGGCAGATTTCTGTATATTATTATGTTGATTTATATATTCTGTTTTATTTTCTCCCAGACCCACTGGAATGTGACAAGTCCCTAAATGTTCTAAGTGTAGTGTCTGGAGAAAAAGATGAGACCTGCTAGTGTCTATCACCGTTTAAGACATTTTATTTTTTTTGGAGGGGGTGGGGGATGGAGTCTCACTCTGTTGCCCAGGCTGTAGTGCAGTAGCTCGATCTCAGCTCACTGCAGCCTCTTCCTCTCAGGTTCAAGCAATTATCCTGCCTTAGTCTCCTGAGTAGCTGGGACTACAGGTACCTGCCACCATGCCTGGCTAATTTTTGTATTTTTAGTAGAGACGGGGTTTCACCATGTTAGCCAGGATGATCTCGATCTCCTGACCTGGTGATCCACCCGCCTCGGCCTCCCAAAGTGCTAGGATTACAGGCGTGACCCACCGCACCCGGCCAAGACGTTTTATTTAATATAGTAACACACTGATTCCACAAAAGAACACTGAGGGATAAGTGTTAATTTTTCCATTTACACGTGAGGAATTTAAACTAAAAGGTTAAATAATTGGTTCAGCATTATGCTCAAAACCAAATGCATTGTCTGCATTTTTATTTAGCAGTTCTACTTCCCCAGTCTCTTAGTGGAACATTTTAATAATATTCTGCATTATAAAGTATAAAATTAGTTCCTATTCTCATTTCCTTTTTAATGTTGGGTTTCTTTTTGTAAAGTCTTTAGTATCTCAACTATTCAGTTCGTATACCTCCTCTCTTAGATCTTTTGTTTCAAAAACTGACTACTTCAGGTTATTCTATTCTAAAGAAGGCTAAGCCTTCTTTTCCATTTGAAAACGAAATAGATTTAATGAGAAAGAATATATAGTGGTGACTCAGATTTAAGGTGCTTAATCTTATTTAAGATGAACACGATGATACATGATAACTTTAAAGTATTTCTAAAGAGGGTATTCTACAAATGCACTTAATATTAATTTTCTAATTATTTTCATATATTTTTCTTTTAGGATCCTTCCGGAGCGCTTCCTGGCAGTTTTAAAAAGAAAAATCAATATTAAGTTTGATGCAGTTATTGGATATAAAATGAAAGCGCAATAAGTGCCTAGTTTTCTGAAAACTGATTTACCAAGTTTAGGTTGATTCATCTAATAGTGTCAGAATTTTAATGTTTGAACTTTTGTTTTTTCTAATTATCCCCATTTCTCCAATATCACCTTTGAGGCTTTGGCAGTCTTCATTTACTACCACTTGTTCTTCAGCTAAAAGCTGATTACATATGATATAAACCGAGAAATACCTTTAGAGGTGACTTTAAGGAAAATGAAGAAAAAGAACCAAAATGACTTTATTAAAATAATTTCTAAGACTATTTGTGGCTCACCTGAAGGCTTTGCAAAATTTCTACCATAACTGTTTATTTAATATATATTTTTATTTTTGATTGCACTTAAATTTTGTGGGATTTGTGTTTCTTTTTCTGTTCTACATAAAATCAGAAACTTCAAGCTCTCTAAATATAATGAAGGACTATATCTAGTGGCATTTCACAATGAATATCATGAGCTCTCAATGGGTAAGTTTCATCCTACCCATTACCACTCTGTTTCCTGAGAGATAGCTCACATTCCAATGCCAGACATTTCTGCACAGGGAAGCTAGAGGTGGATACACATGTTGCAGGTATAAAAGCATCATTGGGATTTAAGGAGAATTGAGAGAATGTATCCACAAATGGCAGCAATAATAAATGGATCACACTTAAACTTTTTGTGTTTTCGTATTTTTGTTCCTAAACAGAACATAACTTAACCTTCAAATTAAAGGAAAACAAATTGTGTAATCTTTTTTTAAAAACTGGAAATTTCTTGGATGTGAGGCTCACTGAGATGGGACTATAAGATCAGATCTATAAATTTTAAAAATTTAGTAGGTTAGGTTTCTTCTACTAAAGAAAAATATTTTCAAGACTATATCAAACACGTCTGGGTACAGTGGCTCACGCCTGCGTCCCGACACTTTGAGAGGTCGAGGTGGGTGGATCACGAGGTCAGGAGTTTGAGACCAGCCTGGCCAACATGGTGAAACCCCATCTCTACTAAAAATACAAAAATTAGCTGGGTGTAGGCCAGGCGCGGTGGCTCACACCTATAGTCCCAGCACTTTGAGAGGCCAAGGTGGGCAGATCACGGGGTCAGGAAATTGAGACCATCCTGGCCAACATGGTGAAACCCTGTTTCTACTGAAAATCCACAAACATTAGCTGGGTGTGGTGGTGGGCGCTTGTAGTCCCAGCTACTCAGGAGGCTGAGGCAGGAGAATCGCTTGAACCCAGGAGGTGGACGTTGCAGTGAGCTGAAATGGTGCCATTGCACTCCAGCCTGGAGACAGAGGGAGACTCAGTCTCAAAAAAATAAAAAATAATAAAAAATTAAATAAATAAATAATTAAATTAGCTGGGCGTGGTGGCAGGTGCTTGTAATCCCAGCTACTCAGGAGGTTGCGCCAGGAGAATAATTTGAATCCCGGAGGCGGAGGTTGCAGTGAGCCAAGATTGTGCCACTGCACTCCAGTCTGAGCAACAGAGCAAGACTCCATCTCAAAAAAAAAAAAAAAATGGCTACGTCAAACACATAACACATGAAGAACTTTAATCCTTTTATCAGAAAGTTCATATTTAGAAAAAACATAAGGCAGAATCCTTTAACATCCTGTTAAGTGTACCAAATGAGCTACATTAGGTTCAGAAAATTTTTGGAGAGAGATTTTGATCCAGATTTTAAGCAGAAACTAATATTTATTCAACATATGTCAGTTACTGTCCTAAACACTTAACTTACATCAATTAGCCCATTCAACAAGTTAAGTAATATCAGCAGTGTCATCAGAAATTATAAGGGTCATATGGTAATATGTTTAAGGAAGCTTATGTTATGGATTCTGTAACAAAAAAGATAATTTCTCAGAAAGCATCATTTCTATGTAAATTTCTCCCTCTTTCCCATCAATTACCTTCTAACTCAGAGAATCAAAATATCATTGCTGTTGGACTACAGTTTGCATTTAGTTTGTGTAAATACATATGGGTCAAAAATTCTTGTTTCCCAAACATTATATTTGAATAATATAACTTTGATTCCTCTCCATACATCAGCTATACTCTACTAGCACTCTAGGGTTGAATATCCACAGAATTTCTAGATTAAAACACCTATCCTGGTAACAGAAATGACACTAGAAAGTGGAGAGCCTGTTACACTCAGCTTCTAACTCACTTTGAAATAGATTTAATTGTTTATTCTTCTGTTTAAATTATACTTGTTCCAGACTGCTAGCCACCCGCCAGTGAAGTAGACTAGGAAAAAGCCTTTAGCAAACTTTAGTAAGATAATCGAGGCCCAAATATACTGACAGCTTTTCCTGATAAACATTTTGGCTCCTAAAACACTTGTCATAAATAAACATTTGGAGGTACTTTAGCGTTAACCATTATGAGAAATAAGCAATACTTCTTTCAACGTTATGAGGGCAAATGGTAGTGTGCCCCATTTATTGAGTGTTAACCATGGGTCAGGCACAGTTTGCCACTTAGTCCCTCAGCAGTCCTGTGCAGAAGGCATTGTTAGAAGGCACTGAACTAGCTATGAAGACAGCAGTAGTAGCAGAAATCCAGAAGAACCTTGGAGTCTATAGCCCTTACTCTAGAGGAAAGACGAATGACTATAGTATCATGGGGATTTTGAATTTTGTTCTCTATATTAAAAAAAAAAAAAAGTAGAAGCAGCAGCTTGCTCTAACTCACCAACATTAGGCAATTAGCCCTGTGTCTCAAAATCTGAAAACTTGTCAATGTTATTTGAATGAAGTTTATCCTAACTCTGATTTCACTTCTCAGCAGTTTGGTGGGAAAACTCATCTTGGTCATCAATCGAGCTAATTCTGAGAGACATACTAAAATCAAAGAGCTTTAGTTTGTCTTCAGGTAAATGGGGAATGATTTCTCATTGTCAACGAGTATGATATTCCATGGTCCTGAACCAGGGGATTCATTGATAGCTGGAACTACAGGTGCACAACACCATGCCTGGCTAATTTTTTGTTATTGAGGTGAGGTCTCACCATCTTGCCCAGACTAGTCTTTTATTTATTTATTTTTATTTTTATTTATTTTTTGAGATGGAGTCTTACTCTGTCACCAGGCTGGAGTGCAGTGGTGCAATCTCAGCTCACTGCAACCTCCACCTCTCAGGCTGACGAGATTCTCCTGTCTCAGCCTCCTGAGTGGCAGGGACTACAGGTGTGAGCCACCACGCCCGGCTAATTTTATATTTTTAGTAGAGACAGGGTTTCACCATGTTGGCCAAGATGGTCCCTATCCCTTGACCTCATGATCTGCCTGCTCCGCCTTCCAAAGTGCCGGGATTACAGGCGTGAGCCACCGCGCCCCGCCCAGGCGGGTCTTGAACTCCTAGGTTCAGGTGATCCTCTTGCCTCATCCTCCCAAAGTGCTGAAATTGCAGGTGTGAGCCACCATGCCTAGCCTAATCTTTTTCTTTATTTTTGTTGGACTAAGTAACCATCCCCAAGACACATAATCATCCGATTCTCAAAGGTCAAAATGAAAGAAAAGACTTTCAAGGCAGCTAGAGAGAAGGGGCAGGTCACCTACAAAGGGAAACTCATCAGGCTAACAGTGGACCTTTCAGCAGAAAACCTACAAGCCAGAAGATATTGGGGGCCTATATTCAGCACTCTTAAAGAAAAGAAATTCCAATGAATAATTTTATACCCAGCCAAACCAAGCTTCATAAGTGAAGGAGAATTAAGAACTTTTTCAGACAAGCAAATGCTAAGGGAATTTATTACCACCAGGCCTACCTTATAAGAGGTCCTGAAGAGAGTGCTAAATGTGGAAAAGATAGACCATTACCATCCACTACAAAATCACACTTAGGTACACAGACCATTGACACTACTAAGCAACTGCACAAGCAAGTCCACAAAATAACCAGTTAACAACAAAATGAGAGGATTAAATCCACACATATCAATATTAAACTTGAATGTAAATGGGCTAAATGCCCCAGTTAAAAGGCATGGAGTGGGAATTTGGATAAAGAAGCAAAACTCAATGACACAGTGTCTTCAAGAGACCTTTCCCACCTGCAATGACACCCATAGACTCAAAGGGATGGAGATAAATCTACCAAGCAAATGGAAAACAAAACAAAAAAAATATCAGGGGTTGCTCTTCTAATTTCAGACAAAACACTTTAAACAAACGAAGACCAAAAAAGACAAAGAAGGGCATTACGTAATGGGAATAAGAAGACCTAACTATCCTAAATATGCTCTCAACACAGGAGCACATGCAGATTCATCAAACAAGTTATTAGAGACCTATGAAGAGACTTAGATAACCACAAAATAATAGTGGGAGACATTAACGCCCAACTGACAATATTAGACACATCATTAAGGCAGAAAACTAACAAAAGATTTTTCAGGACCTGAGCTCAACACTAACCATATGGGCCTAAGAGATACCTAGAGAACTCTCCACCCACGAACAACAGAATATACATTCTTCTCATTTGCCCATGGCACATACTCTAAAATCAGCCACATAATTGGACATAAAACAATCCTCAGCAAATTAAAAAAAAAAAAAATCTGAAATCTTACCAAGCATATTCTTGAACCACAGCACAATTAGTATAGAAATCAATACTAAGAAAATTGTTCAAATCCATATCATTACATGAAAATTGAACAAACTGCTCCTGAATGACTTTTTGGTAAACAATCAAATTAAAGCAGAAATCAAGAAATACTTTGAAACTACTGAGAACAAAGATACAAAATACCAGAATCTCTGGGACACAGCTAAAGCAATGTTAAGAGGGAAGCTTATGGTGCAAAATGCCCAATCAAAAAGTTAGAAAGATCTCAAATTAACAACCGAACATCACATGTAGAGGAACTAGAGGAATGAGGGCAAACCAATCCCAAAGCTAGCAGAATGAAAGAAAGAACCAAATTCAGAGCTGAAATGAAGGAAATTGAGATGCAAAAAAACCATACAAAAGATCAGCGAATCCAAGAATTGGTTCTTTGAAAGAATAAATGAGATAGATAGACCACATAGCCAGACTAATGAAAAAAGAGAAGATCCAAATAAACACAATCAGCAATGACAAAGGGTAACCACTAACCCCACAGAAATACAAAAATCCCTCAGAGACTACTGTAAATACTCCTATGCACACAAGTTGGAAAACCTAGAAGAAATGGATAAATTCCTGAAGATACAACCTCCCAAGATTGAACCAGGAAGAAATTGAATCCCTGACCAGACCAATAAGGAGTTCCAAATTTTAATCAGTAATAAAAACCCAACAAGAAGAAAAAGCACAGGACCAGACAGAATCACAGCCAAATTCTGCCAGATGTATTAAGAGCTGGTACCATTCCTACTGAAACTATTCCAAAAAATTGAGGAGGAGGGACTCCTCCCTAACTCACTCAATGAGGCCAGCATCATCCTGATACCAAAACCTGGCAGAGACACCACAAAAATGAAAACTTCAGGCCAATATCCTTGATGAATATAGATGTAAAAATTCTCAACAAAATACCAGCAAAATGAACTCAGCAGCACATCAAAAACCTAATCCACCACAATCAAGTAGGCTTTATCCCTGGGATACAAGGTTGGTTCAACATACGCAAATCAATAAATATGATTCATCACGTAAACAGAAGTAAAAACAAAAACCACATGATAATCTCAATAAATGCAGAATAGATTTTCAATAAAATTCAACATCTCTTCATGTTAAAAACTCTCAATACACTAGGCATTGAAGGAACATACTTCAAAATAATAGAGCCATCTATGAAAAACCCACAACCAATACAATACTGAATGGGCAAAAGCTGGAAGCATTCCCCTCGAAAACTGGTACAAAATAAGGATGCCTTCTCTCACAACTATTCTACACAGTACTGGAAATCCTAGCCAGAGCAACCAGGCAAGAGAAAGAAATGAAAGGTGTCCATATAGGAAAAGAGGAAGTCAAACTCTGCCTGTTTGCAGGTGAGATACAATTATATATCTAGGAAAATCCCATAATCTCTGCCCAAAAGCTCCTTGATCTGTGATATGGTTAGGCTTTGCGTACCCACCCAATGTCATCTTGAATTGTAATCCCCATGTGTCAAGGGAAAGACCAGGTGGAAGTAATTGAATGATGGAGTCAGTTTCTCCCATGCTGTTATGATAGTGAGTTCTCACGAGATCTAATGGTTTTATCAGGGGTACTTCCCCCTTCACTGCGCACTTCTCCTTCCTGATGCCTTGTGAAAAAGGTGCCTTTCTCCCACTTTGCCTTCTACCATGATTGTGAGTTTCCCCAGGCCTCTCCAGGCATGATGAACTGTGAGTCAACTAAACCTTATTTTCTTTATAAATTGCTCAGTCTTGGGTGGTTCTTTATAGCAGTATGAAAACAACACTGCCCAAAGCAATTTATACACTTAATGCTACTCCTATCAAACTACCAATGACATTCTTCACAAAATTATATTTAAAAAACTATTTTAAAATTCATATGGAGGGCAGGCATGGTAACTCACACCTGTTATCCAGCACTTTGGGAGGCCAAGGCAGGCGAATCACAAGGTCAGGAGTTCAAGACAAGCTTGGTCAACATGGTGAAACCCTGCCAGGTGTGGTGGCGAGCACCTGTAATCCCAGCTACTCGAGAAACTGAGGCAGGAGAATCGCTTGATCCCAGGTGGCAGAGTACAGTGAGCCAAGATCAAGTCACTGCACTTCAGCCTGAGCAACAGAGGGAGACTCCATCTCAAAAAAACAAAACAAAACAAAACAAAACAAAACAAAAAAACAAAACCATGGATGGAGCTGGAGGCCATTAGCCTAAGCAAACTAACACAGGAACAGAAAACCAAATACCATATGTTCTCACTTATACATAGGAGCTAAACATCAAGTACATATAGACACAAGGAAGGGAACAACAGACACAGGGGCCTACTTGAGGAAGGAGGGTGGTAGGAGGGTGAGGATCGAAAAACTATCATTGGGTATTATGCTTATTACCTGGGTGACAAAATAATCTGTACACTAAACCCCCATGTCATGCAATTTACCTATATAGCAAACCTGCACGTGTACTCTTGAACCTAAAAATAAAAGTTAAAAAAGATATATGAGATCATGTCATGCTTCAGGCTCAAAATCCTCCATTAATTTCTCATCTGAAACTTAAAGCTAACATCCTTACCGTGACTTTACAAGGCCATATGTAATCCAGCCTTTTGTCCCTACAATTACCCACTACCTTACTACCTGTATAAATTAGGCTTCTCCAGAGAAGCAGTAGGAGATTGTGTATGCACACATTTATATATATGCACAGCACACACACACACACACACACGGACAGAGAGTACGTCAAGAAATTCTGAAGTACAGATGTACTTCAAGAAATTGAGGAGTTGGCTTAAATGATTGTGGGAGGCTAGCAGGTCTGAGATCTGTAGGGTAGCCTAGAAAGCTGTAAACTCTTAGATGGGAACTGATGGTGCAATGTTGAGGCAGAACCTCTTTTTACTCAGGGAAACCTCAGTTTTGCTTTCACAACCTTCCAACTAATTGGTTAAGTTGGGATTATAATTCTTTATAATCCGCATTATAAAGAATAATTTCCTTTAGTTAAATACTATTGAATATAGCTGTTAACCTCATCTATAATACCTTCACAACAACACCTAGATTAGTGTTTGATTGGATAACTGGGGACTATAGCGTAGTCAGGTTGACCCATAAAACTAACTGTCGCACTAGCCTCACCCTCATTCAATTCTCTCCAGCTACATAGGTCCCCTTGGTGCTCCTCAACCCCCCAGGCATGTTTCTATTTCAAGGCCTTAGTATATTACTGTTCACTCTCTCTAGATGCTCTTCCTCCAGATATCTACATAGCTAGCTCTTTCTTTCTTTTAAGTCTTTTTGCTTAGTTCTTTCTTTTGAGGTCTTCTTACTCTATAGGTAAAACTGCAACCCTACCCCACACAACCACACCCTACAAGATTCCATTTCTCCCTCTATTCTCTATTTTTTTCCTTAGCACGTATCACTGTGGAGCATTCTATATATTTTGTTTATTTATCTTCTTTATTGTCTACATTGACCCTAGAGTGTTCGTTTCCCAAGGGAACAGTTTTGTTTTCATCTATTTTGTTCACTGGTATTACCCAAACACCTGGAATAGTCTCTGAAACAAACCAAGTGTTTTCTATATATTTAATAAATAAATGCCTATGTATCGTATTATTCTGTTTCCTTAATGTCTCGTTTGCCACCACCCTCATTCAGGCCACTGTGACTTCTGGGCTAGAGGATGGCGATGATGATGATGATGATTTTGAGACAGGGTCTCACTCCTAGGCCCAGGCCTAGAGTGCAGTGGCACAATCTCGGCTGACTGCCACCTCCACTTTCTAAGCTCAAGTGATCCTCCCGCCTCAGCCTCCTAAGTAGCTGGGACTATAGGCATGTGCCAGCATGCCCCGCTACTTTTTGTAATTTTTGTAGAGATGGGGGTCTCACTATGTTGCCCAGGCTGGTCTTGAGCTCCTGAGCTCAAACGATCCACCCACCTCGGCCTTTCAAATTGCTGAGATTATAGGTGTCAGCCACTGCACCCAGCCTGGTCTAGATTAATGAAAAGCTTCCTAACTGGTCTCCCTCCATCTATTCTTGTCCTCCCTTCAATGCATTCTCCAAACTGCAGCATTCCTGGGGTGTGCATCTGATGGTATCAGTTCCCTGCTCAATACCTTTCACTAGCCCTTACTGATCCTATGCTCTGAGTGACTGAGCCTTCGCTAAGTTCTCTAACTTCTCTCTACCCGATACCCTGCTTCCAAGACAGAACTTCTTTTTTATTTTTGTTGTTTTTTGTTTTTCTTTTTTTGAGACAGGGTCACTCTGTCAGATTAGAGTGCAGTGGCACAATCTCAGCTCACTGCAATCTCCGACTCCCAGATTCAAGTGATTTTTGTGCCTCAGCTTCCTTAGTGGCTGGGACTACAGGCGCACGTCACCATGCCTGGCTAATTTTTATATTTTAGTAGAGACGGGGTTCCACCACGTTGCCTAGGCTGGTCTTGAACTCCTGGCCTTAAGTGATCCAGCTACCTCAGCCTCCCAAAGTGCTGGGATTACAGGCCTGAGCCACCGTGCCCAGCCAGAACTTCTTATTCCTTGACCTCACCACAATCCCTCACCTCCTAGTGTTGGTATACATGGTTTTCTATATATGGAACACTCTTATCTCCTTCATCACCCGGCTTACTCCCCTCATCCTCAGGGCCCCATTTATAGCTCACCTCCCACTTCCATCCTCAGGGCTGGGTAATTTGACCTTCCTGTGAACTCCTGTTGCTCCTTATATGCAGCTGTCATAACACTTTGCATCAGGTAGAGAGTACAAGAGGTAAAAGGACGAGAGACTTCTGTCTTCTTAAGGAAATGGGAAGCCAGAAAACCGAGGTAATCACTGTAGACTAATTTGGCTGTAAAATATGGAAGACAGGATGCTCTTGTTGAATATTTTTATAATGGGAGAGATCTGAAAATATCTGAAAACAAAAGAGACAACTTTTTGGCAGGAAGAATTTGGAATAAACAGAGGAAGAAGGATGAGGAGAGCAAGAAAAGAAAGATTGAGAACCAGACTATAGAGATTGGGACTCTCTCTTTGGTACTACAAGGAGGATTGGTATGGAGTGATGAAGCAAGAGGTTTTATAAACCAAAACATGCCAACGCTCTGCATGAAATATGAGTTTGGGGTTTCCGTATTTGGATAGGGGTTTTGGACCCTCAAGGAGAGGTTTATATGTCTTTTAAGAATACCTAATACTGCGTTATCAGTTTGGCAGTACATATGAATAGAACCCTTGACAATGAACTAATGAACCCCACCAAGAAGGAAAATAAAAGAGTATGTATTTGAAGAAATTATATCCCCAAACCTCTACTTATCAGATTACCACAGTTAGCCTAAACAAACAGTAGATTAATGTGCATAATTTCCATAACTTCCTCACTTTATGATCTTCAGAGAAATGATGGCTTAGTGTTGACCCTTTGTACAAAGATAATTATTCTTACCTGAATAAAGATAATTACATTTCTAAAACTGGTAGGCAGATGGCTCTCAAAAGGGACATTAATGAAAGAAAAAAAAAAAGCAGACAAAAATTTAGAAAATGTCTTATTTTAATAAGATTCTAAATGCTATGGATGATTTTAACTTAGTTGAGAAAATTTTACTGAAAGCATCTCATCCTAAAATGTGAGTGAAAGACAAATTAATGATAAATTTAAGATGTCTTCATTCTTATCAGTGGGAAACTGACCTAAAATGCTATCAAAGCAAATTAAACATTTTTATTTGTTATGAAAATCTGTTGAAATGAAGCCAATGATGTCATAAAGACATACAAACAAAAAGTCTCTAAAACTTAGGGAAAAAAATCAAGGGGGGGCCAGGCGCAGTGGCTCATGCCTGTAATCCCAACACTTTGGGAGGCCCAGGTGGGTGAATCACTTGAGGTCAGGATTTCGAGACCAGCCTGGCCAACATGGCGAAACCCCATCTCTACAAAAAATACAAAAATTAGCTGAGCATGGCGGCAGGCGCCTGTAATCCCAGCTACTCAGGAGGCTGAGGCAGGAGACTCACTTGAACCCGGGAGGCGGAGGTTGCAATGAGCTGAGATTGCGCCACTGCACTCCAGTCTGATGACAGAGCAAGAATCTGTCTCAAAAACAAACAAAACAAAACAACAACAACAACAACAACAAAATCAAGGGACAAAGTGTATGTTTCTAGCATTGTTGGGACAAATATGAACCCTGTAATTGAGGAACATGAACATTCTGTCCCATAGAAAACAAGCAAAAAAAAAAAAAAAAGCTCACTATGTCTCACATGAAATAAAATTTCTCAGCAATCAAACTATTTGAGAACAATGTTAAGAAATGTTGTTCACTGTCTCAAAGATTCTTAATTCTTGCATAATACAAATCTCCCAGTGGGTAAAATAATCTAGATTCCACTGTAAATTTTAAAACTGCCTTTCAAAACTGCATCAGCACTGTATTGATTTAGATAGCATTAGTCCCCCTGGTCTGGCCCCCTCTGAGCAAGCTGGATATTCAAATTATAGGCATTCAATCTGAAAACAGATGCCTGCACTGCAACCCAGCGTGAAGTCTGATCTAAAGCACCTATGTTAATATTTAATAGCTCTATATACATGTCACAGCAAACCTGCATGCAGAAAGATATAACCAAGTACTATTTTTTTTTTGCCATAAATGTATCCAAGGTTCAAACTTAAAGAACCAATCACATTGTCTCCAATATAATATAAGTATAGGCCAGGTCTCAACCTTAGTTGAGGCTACTCACATTTGGGCTAAATAATTCTTGGTTTCAATGCACAGGGCTTTCCTATGAATTGTAAAGTGTTCAGCAGCTTCCCTGGCCTCTACGCATTAGATAGATGACAGTGGAATGCCTGAATTGTGGCAAAAAACAGTGTCTCCAGACATGCCAAAATGTACCCTGTGGAACAAAAGTAACCCCTAATTGAGAACCACCGATCTAAGTTAAAAGTTGAGGCTCCAGAATCAGGCTTCCTGGGTTTAAATGCTCACTCCACCTCTTAACAGTTGTTACTTTATGCTTACAAATAAGTTACCTAACTTGCCTGTACATCAGTTTCCCCATCTGTACAATGCAGATTTTAATAGCACCTACCTCAGATGTATCTTGTGAAGATTAAACAAGTTGATATGTAAAGCCCTTAAATCAGTCCATGGTATATAGTGATTAACACATTCGAATTCTTACTATAATTATTATTTGATTTATATAACCGTTCACTACTTGCAAAACTGTTTCATAAACATATTATCTTATTTGATCCTTAGAGCCACTTTGTGTGTTGGCGTATGAGAAAAGGTTGAGGTTGTTATGTGTTCTGAAGGTCTATGTTGGGTAATGTATGCTTTCTTAAAAAAATATCTATTTTCCAGTTAAGGAAAATGTAGCGTGGAGAAAATAAACAGGATTGCTGGAAATCACACACATGTAACACACAATTTACATTTTAACTATTTTTTAATGTACAGATCAGTAGCATCAAGCACATTCACACTGTTGTACAACCACCACCACCAACCACCTGTGGAGCTTTCCTCATCGCAACTGAAACTCCATACACATTAAACAATAACTCCATACACATTAAACAATAACTCCCCATTCCTTTTCTCCTCATCCCCTAGTAATCACCTTACTGCTTTCTGTCTCTCTCTGTGCATTTGACTACTCTAAGTACC
This sequence comes from Papio anubis, assembly GCF_008728515.1. Classification (NCBI taxonomy): domain Eukaryota; kingdom Metazoa; phylum Chordata; class Mammalia; order Primates; family Cercopithecidae; genus Papio; species Papio anubis. Next base: position 131,334,717 of record NC_044978.1, on the reverse strand, counting down.
TCATATAAATGGAGTCATACAATATTTATACTTTTGCATCTGGCTTATTTCACTTAGCATAATGTCTTTAACGTTCATCTATCTAGTAATATGTGTCAGAATTTCCTTCCTTTCTAAGGCTGAGTAATATTCCATTGTATAGATATATTATATTTTATCTGTTTATCTGTTGATGAATACTGAGGTTGTTCCCACTTCTTGGCTATTGGAAGTTGCTATAGGTTGCATGTGTTCCTTCAAAATTCATATTATGAAATCCTACCCCCCAGTGTGATGGTTTTAGGAAGTGAGACCTTTGGGAGGTGATTAGGTTATGAGAGTTCTGCCATGGAAATAATTGCCCTGAGATGAGAGAACATGGAAGGCTTCCTTCCTCCTTCTGCCACTTGAGGTGACAGTGAAATGACAGCCATCTATAAACCAGGAAGCCAGCTCTTACCAGACAAAGAATATGCCAGTGCCTTGATCTTGGACTTCTTGTGAGAAATAAGTTTTTGTAATTTATAAACCAGCTAGTCAATGGTAATTTGTTACAGCAACAGACAAAGACAGAAGCCACCCCACTTTAAAGTTGAGATTTCCGACTCCTGGTCTAACGCTCTTTCCAGTATTACCACAGAAGGAACTGATGGTTCTATATCCTAAAGTCTCCCCCAAACTCAAGAGATTTTCAGGGAAATGGTCATCGTATGTAAAATAATTAGCCAGTTGAAATATTGATGCTGAGCCCTTGTGAATAAATGAATCAAATAGCTAAGCTGGGTTCATTCAGACTTTATTTAAGTTTCTTTAAGCTTATCTCTACATTCTCCTTTTCCCTATTTGAAAAGGAAACAATTTCCAGAAAGATAACAACAGATCATTAGCTGCTGCAGTATCTCCAGAATTATTTTTCTTTTGTTTTGTTTTCTTTTTTTTTTTAGACCAGACCTTGTTCTGTTGCCTAGACTGGAGTGCAGTAGTGCAAGTGGTGCAATCACAGCTCACTGCACCACAAACTCCTGGACTCAAGCAATCCTCCTGCCTCTGGGACTACAGACACATGCCACCACATCCAGTTCATTTTTTTCTAAAGTGTTTTTGTTTTTTTTTGTTTTGAGACAGGGTCTTACTATGCTGCCCAGACTGGTCTCGAACTCCCGGGCTCAAGCAATCCGTCTCAGCCTCCCAAAGTGCTGGGATTACAGATGTGAGCCACTGCACCTGGCCCCTAGAATTGTTTTTAGAGGTGAAACTTCAAGGTGAAATATAGTACATAACTGCTTTTCAGATAAACAAGTCCAGAGAGCACATTCTCTTGGGTTCTCTTGATGTGAGCTAAGCTACTGCTAGCACTTGGCATCACTTCAAAAACCTGAGGTGTTTCCAACACCTTAGGACACGTGAACAAGGCCTGCTTCCAAAGCTGGCTTCTATCTGGTAGTCCCATTAACACCGGGGCACACCTCTTCCCTGGAGCTCTGTGTACAGAGTACCTCCTCCCTAGGACTATACAAGGACTGAACCAGAAGGAAGAAGACAGGGCAGAGCCATGAACATCATCCTGGAAATCCTTCTGCTTCTGATCACCATCATCTACTCCTACTTGGAGTCGTTGGTGAAGTTTTTCATTCCTCAGAAGAGAAAATCTGTGGCTGGGGAGATTGTTTTCATTACTGGAGCTGGGCATGGAATAGGCAGGCGGACTGCCTATGAATTTGCAAAACGACAGAGCATACTGGTTCTGTGGGATATTAATAAGGTAATGTATACATCTTCCAACCTTTTAAAGTCACAGAGTAAGATAAGCATTTTAAGAATTCTTTGACTTACCATCTACTTATCTTTGTAATTTTGTTTGTCAAAGTTTGATAAATTCCCTGGTGCCTTAGTCTGTATATGCATCAGGTTAGTTAGATGAAGGGAATGTAATTGAGAACTAAGCAGTGATTTTTATGACATGGTGTGCAGGTTGATAGCAAAGACTCAGGAGCCAGGCTCCTTCCCAGCTGCTAAATGAGGCAAGTCACGTATTATCTCTCAGCCTGTTTTCTTGGTTCTGAAGTGGGGATAATAACTTAGGAGATGGGCAAGAACGAGATCTGAAAATTACAGCTAATAGGCTGAATCTGGCCAGTGGGCAGCCTGTTGAACTAAGAATGAGTTTTACATTTTGAAAGGTCACCAAACAAAAGTCAAACAAAGAAGAACATGCAACAGAAACCTTTAGTGCCTCCCCTCATACACATGCAACACAATCCTAAAATATTGACTATCTGACCATTTACAGAAAATGTTTGCCAGTCCCTAGTCAAAAGGATTAAATAAGTAATATTTTCAGTACTTAGCACACGGTAAACGATACCTGGCACATGATAAACAATAACTGTGTTAAATAAAATATGTGTGCAGTGAGTCAGGCTTTCCCTCAGACATCAGCAGTTTTCCTGTGTTCTTATTTGTAAACAGCTACATGAACAACCCCAGATAAAACTGAAGTAACTGAAATCTTGTATGTTTTACTCTAAACTTGTAAATTCTGGTAAGGCCATGAAAATATACACAGAAAAGTGTTTACAGGATGTTAGGATTGGAAAAATTGTGAAGTACTTCTTGAGAATCACGTTTTCCGCAAATTACAGTGAGGTTTTAATTACCATTATATTATTTCTTTCTCGTGTTCTTTGCTGTCATGTTTAGTTGAAACCTAAAATGTCTCTTAAATTTAGAGAATTAATTCTTTTTTGTTTTTTTCTGAATAGTGAAGAATGCTATTCAAAAAAGCTAGTACATTTTTATTTAACAGATATGAGCATTTATATAATAGATGAGTTGATGTATATAAAAATGATTTGCCATCTGTTTGGTCTTTGAAGAAATTCGAATGAACTTTCTGGAAGATACCAAGAATTTGCAAATAGAGAAAATTGTTGCCTGCTGTTGTTAGGCATTTGTCCAAAAACATAAATAAGTATAAGTCTGTGAAAAGGGCTTGATGAAATCTAACCTTCAAATCTCTTTCCAGATGTGTATTTTTGGGGAAAGGACCATATTTATTGTTTTTTTTTTTATTTTAAAATTTCCAGAGACAAGAGAAAAGTAAATTAGAAGGAAGTCGTATTAAAAATGACTTAAGGGCGGGTGCGGTGGGTTACACCTGTAATCCCAGCACTTTGGGAGGCCGAGGTGGGCAGATTGCTGGAGCCCAGGAGTTCGAGACCAGCCTGGGCAACACAGCAAAACCTCTACCTCTACAAAAAATACAAAAATTAGCTGGGTTTGGTGGTGCGCACCCATAGTCCCAGCTACTCAGGAGGCTGAGGTGGGAGGATCATTTCAGTTCAGGAAGCTGAGGTTGCAATGAGCTATAATGACATCATTGTACTCCAACCTGGGCGATAGAGCCAGGTACTATCTGGAAAAAAAAAAAAAAAAAGACTTAAGAAGAACGTGTAACCCAACCTCAAAAATTCTCTTTGAATCATTAAATTTTATGGTTAAATATTTAAGCTACTGAATGATTCACTTTAAGGCTGTAATGTAACTCAGATCTCCTTTAGGCGAGGAAGATGCTATCTGAGTTTTCACCATAACTGGCTCCTTTTGCTCTATGAGATGAGAGACACAGTAGCAATTTGGCCCTTATGCAATCTATACTGTTGCTTTGGGAATACAGTTCAAAAAACACACTGGAATTTAAGCTAAAGCAAGTGTTTTGCTAACAAAAAAACAAGGCATTACATTTTGCAATTTTGCAATTATCTAGCTCAGTTACAAAACTGAATAATTAATTATTCAATCAAAACATCTGATGAATGCTCTGATTACTAATGCTCTCTACTGACCTAGAAACAGATGAGAGAGTATGGTGTGGTTTGTGCAATCTGGCAGTGAGCAAGCTACCATCTAAGTCAGTGAAAGACTCTCCTATCCTTTTTTTAATCTTCTGCAATCCCACAAAAGGCTAATTGAGGGGACACTGACTTTGCGACTGGGTCCTAACATCCATGTTTGGGGAGTTCAGGCTGCTGCTCCAGGGTTTAGCTTACAGTCATGAAATACAAAGGACCCAGAGACCACTCGTTAGAGGATTGCCCTAAATAGTAGCAACACCACTGTCATCCAAATACGCAAGGAATAGGGCTTTTCAGGTATCCTTGCCTGTTCGTCACAGAGAAGAGTTTACCGATTGTGAGATGGAAAAGTATAATTTTTAAAACCTTATAATCTTTTCTATAAAAGTCACCTGATGTCAAAACTTGAAAAGAATTCTAATTTTCCAGAAATGTGAGTCAAGGAACATTAGGACAATTTTATCTTAAGAAAGAGGCCTTTGAATTTAGGCTGAAAGTAAATTGCTCTGTCTCCATGTCCTATGGTTATGGGCAAGGTTGGTACATAAATGAGAAATCGATCCAGTGGCCTTGCTCATCTCACTCCCAAACACCTGAAGAATGTAATATTATATCTCCTAGAGTAGCAGCATGGTCTCCCTATGAAAGTCCTTCTGTAAGAGCCTTCTTTCCCCTTCCCTCCTAGGAGGATGAGCCAGAATCATTGAGAAAAGTATGATGGGCAAAGGCATATAGTTTACCGTTACCACTAGTTTAGAATTGCTACTTAGCACTTTATTGCTTATTACATAGTTGATGCTTAACAAATGTATGATAAATTAATGGCTGAGTTTTTCTTTCTTCTCCAAATTCATCTTCCATGGCACCACGAAGAGCAACATTTTTCAAGAATGTTCTTTAAGGTTTGAAAGCAGCCTGCTTTAGAGAAACTGCCTACTGTACAGCCTCCAATCAAGAGGAAAAACTGGAAAAAGCATGAAGGGATTTTGTTTTGTTTTGTTTGCTTTGGTTTTAATATGAGCATTCCCTGGCAGAAAAGCCGGGGGTAATCTCGTTGCAACTAGGCAATCACTCTCAAGAAATTTTCTAAAAAATAAGGAGGCCAATTTTTATTTTATTTTATTTTATTTTGAGACGAAGTCCCACTCTGTCCCCCAGATTGGAGTGCAATGGAATGATTTCAGCTCACTGTAACCTCCGCCTCCCGGGTTCAAGTGATTCTCCTGTCTAAACTTCCCTAGTAGCTGGGATTACAGGCCCCCGCCACCATGCACAGTTAATTTTTTGTATTTTTAGTAGACATGGGGTTTCACCATGCTGGCCAGGCTGGTCTCAAACTCCTGACCTCAAGTGATCCACCCTCCTCAGCCTCCCAAAGCACTGGGATTACAGGCATGAGCCACTGCACCCGACCCAGGAGGCCAATTTTTAAAAGATTAACTACCTTCATGTCCAAAATGAATGTTAATCGTTCATTTTGGGCATGAATGTTAATTTTTTTTTTTTTTTTTTTTTTTTTTGGAGACAGAGTCTCACTTTGTTGCCTAGGCTGGAGTGCAGTTTGCCTAGGCTGGAGTCCAGTAGCACTGTCTCCGCTCACTGCAACTTCTTCCTCCCAGGCTCAAGCAATTCTCCTGCCTCAGCCTCCCAAGTAGCTGGGATTACAGGCCCACACCATCAGGCCTGGCTAATTTTGCATCAGGCCTGGCTAATTTTCAATAGAGACGGGGTTTCACCATGTTGGCCAGGCTGGTCTTGAACTCCTAACCTCGTGATCCGCCCTCCTCGGCCAATCAAAGTGCTGGGATTACAGGCGTGAGCCACCGCGCCAGGCCGAATGTTAATTCTTTTAAAAATTTTTCTTCTCCAATGTCTTCTCCACTTTTTTTTCGGAATTTGTTTCTTCCAATTACAGCGTGGTGTGGAGGAAACTGCAGCTGAGTGCCGAAAACTAGGCGTCACTGCGCATGCATATGTGGTAGACTGCAGCAACAGAGAAGAAATCTATCGCTCTCTAAATCAGGTGAGACTTCAGGTTCACAAATTTCTTCAGATGATTTTGTTTCCTACGACGCTGACATGGAAAATGAGGAAGTTCTTTATGACTGCCTGATTTAAATGAATTTTAGCTGCTAACTGAAGTAGTTATGTGACCAAGGAAGGATATATACTTTTTTTCTTGTATGTAATCCACTCAGCTCTGCCCATTATTATTCATATTATTAATCAATTTCATTCTGATCAGAAGTGTGAGCAGTGACACAGAGTGACTGACAAAAGATTTATCATAAGGGAATATGGATCACTTCCTAGTTTTTAGTCCTATTAACTTTGCAGTAATTCTGCCTTCTCTTTACTTATTTCCCTTGTGAGATTTTATTTTGCTGTTAATGTAGTCTTCTATAGAAAATGTAATATTAATAATTATTATCACAATTATTTTAAAAGAGTAAATATCAAATAATCACAATGAACTAAGCACTCCAACAAACTTTACATTTTTTAATCAAATCCCTACAATAACCCTGTAAACTTCATTTTACAAATGAGCAAATTATGACTCACAGAGGTTAAGCCAGACCAAGGTCATGTAGTTAGTAGGTTATGAAACCAGGATTACCCAACCAGCACTTTAGACCAGGTGTGGTGGTTCACACATGTAATTCCAGCACTTTGTGAGGCCAACGTGGAAGGATCACATGAGACCAAGAGCTCAAGACCAGCCTGGGCAATGTAGTGAAACTCTATCTCTTAAAAAAAGAAAAAAAAAATTAAAGAAAACCACTTTTTAAAAAAATGAGCACTTTAAAAATATTTGATCAGAACTTATATAGTAATTTATCAACATAAATGTTAATTTCACTTTACTGATAAACTTGCAAAACATGATGTGCTGGGTATTGAAATTTAGATGTTAAAAGAACAGTTTATCCCACCTTTATGACAGTGCTCCGCTGGCCTCCACTATTTGAGCTCAACAGTCCATCTTGCCTGAACTCTGAGAGACCTCATACAGTAGAAGAAAGACTCTAATCTCTGGATTATATTGGTCCCAAAACTTTGAGTTTGTATAACACACCCAATGAATGTATTCTTTCAATTTCAAAAGGTGAAGAAAGAAGTGGGTGATGTGACAATCGTGGTGAATAATGCTGGGACAGTATATCCAGCCGATCTTCGCAGCACCAAGGATGAAGAGATTACCAAGACATTTGAGGTCAACATCCTAGGACATTTTTGGGTGAGCGTGAGTCAGAAACATTTCTGATTTGTGCACCTTCTCTTAAGATACATGACACTTATAACGGACAGGATACTTCTGGACAGGAAGTATACTTCTGGACAGGAAACTGGCCAGATCTTTGCCTTAATCAAGAATCATCAAATTTGTTTGAGTAGAAGAGCCACAGAGTCTCTGACACAAGGACACAGAATTCAAGTGGACACAACACGCCAGAATGTAAGCTACTTGGTCTGTCTTGTCCACCAGTATCTGACACAAAGCTTGGCAAGTACCAAGAATTCAACAAACGTTTGTGGAGGTTTGTTAAGGGTTGTCAGTGTACATCTTTTCAATGCTCTCACTTGTGACCTCATTTTTTCCCCTCCACACCATGATTTTGTAATGTGTCCTCATTTTGTGGAATTTTAGAATGGGAAGGACATCAGAAGTAATTACGTGATGTATATAGGGTCGAGGACACTTTTGGATGAGACGCTGAGGCAAGTTCTAGATCCATGGGATGCTGGAACTGAGAAATGCAGCTACACAGACCTCATATAATTGGTTAGTTTTGTGGGAGATGGAAATATCAACTTCAGCTGCCTTTGTATAGAAATGTTTATGATTAATCTTCCAGTGCCTCAATATTAGTGTAGAATCTAGGGCAAATCTGGATTCTGGAAGAAAGAAGAAAAAAAAAGAGATGTGTCCCCCTTACCTTTATAGCTCCTCACATATGTGAATTGGCTCCCATGCCCACCAAACTACATGGAGACCTCATGTATTAGTTACCTATAGCTGCATAACAAATTATACAAAACTTAGTGGTTTAAAGCAACAATATATGTTCACCATCCTCTCACAGTTTCTGTGGGTTGGGAATTTGGGGGTAGCTTGGGTTGGGAGTTCTAGTTCTATGAATTTGCATAGGATTTACTACATTCTTATAAAATTTTATCCATGTTTCTCACAAAAGAGGTTTTTGGAAAAAAAGAAAGACTTGTTTCCTGTAACATCAACATATAATATACAATATTACAAATAAGGAGATAGTGAATTCAATCATGATGCATAAGTGTGGTGTAGAACACTCAGCTTACACTACTCAACTGCCTTAATACAGTTACACAAGATTTCACTCTTTCAATTAGAATGATAAAGCCCCAAACCAAAAAATTACATGACACTAAATTATCATAAGGAATTATTTTACTTCTGAAAACTCTGAATTTTTCCCTTAATATTGTTTAGATGACATATCCAAAAAAGGATCTATTTGATTCCTTCTGAAGGGAAGGATGGGGAATACTGAGATTAGTGTTGGCATGGGGTATACCATACCAATAAATTTGTATCTTTATTTCTATCATTTGTATAGAATTAATCATGGAATGCTTGGAAGTATTTTATTTCAGTTTATAAGTTCTCTCAAATGCCTTTCTATCTTAACAAAAATAAAACTACCTGATTTGGAAACCTAACACCTATGTCATTGTTTTTCTTCTTTCTACAATGATCCTTAAGATCACAAAAGCACTTCTTCCATCGATGATAGAGAGAAATCATGGCCACATCGTCACGGTGGCTTCAGTGTGTGGCCACGAAGTGATTCCTTACCTCATCCCATATTGGTAAGTATCACATGCCAGCCATGTTATATATTTTTACACTTTGAAGGGAGCATTACACTTCACATTGTTACCGGTGGAGGGTGTCCTGGTTCTTGGCATCTTGAACAAAGAATTGGACAAAACACACCAAGATGCCAGGAAAGAACGAAGCAACAAAAGCAGAGATCTACTGAAAATGAAAGTATGCTTCACAGGGTGGGAGTGGGCCCAAGCACAGGGGCTCAAGAGCCCATTACAGAATTTTCTGGGGTTTAAATACCCTCTAGAGGTTTCCACTGGTTACTTGGTGTACACCCTATGTAAATGAAGAGGATGAATTAAATTTACAAAGTCATTTACTCAGTGTACACCCCATGTAAATGGAGAGGATATTTCCTGTCATAGCTGAAGTGTTTCCATTTGATTTAGTTCTAGGAAGTCAGCATGAATCGGCCTTATGTTCCCTGCCTCCAGACCCTATTCTCCTGCCTCAAGATGGCAATGCTCGGAGCAGAGTGATTTGGGTTAACAGGATATAAATTTACAGTGGTTTAGAATGAATTTTTTAAATGACTTTTTCTAAAGCAATGAAACCGGGTTGTAATTATATTTAAAATACTTTTAGATTTCTGCAAATTCTTCTGTAGAACAATGAGAGAAAACAGTAATGCCAAGCATGTTTCCATTGTTTCCTCCACAGACTAAGAAGCAAAACCTACAGAAGCTAAAAAGAACACATGTCTATGTCATGGCCTTGGTGCCCAAAATAAGACAATCAGAGTGGTCCCTGGATCAAAACATTTTACAGTGTGCTTGTGCCATGAACGTGTGTGTGTGTGTGTGTGAGAGAGAGAGAGAAAGATAGAGAGAAAGACAGAGAGAGAGAGAGAAACAACTCTACCTGACTAAAAGTTGCAGATACCACACTCCACGCACCACCAAAGACTTAAAGGGAAGGAGGTGGGAGGCCCTAAGGATATACTACTGTATTTGCCAAATATCCTTTCCTGTAAACTCTTCTCCAGATCCTCATAATAAAATCAAGAGGCCAAAGTGGCAACCATTATCAAGAGAAAAATCATCAACTCAGTTATTGAGAGAGAAAGGAGAAATGAGCACCGTCCTACAGAAGTCTGTCAACACAGACATCAATTTTGTAGAATTACTAAATATGTTTTTCCTGATTCATATTTTTCAAAATAAAAGCAATAAAAACTGATTAGAAAACAGTTTGAAGATTCAATAGAAAAACCTTACATGTAGGATGGAAAACTGAACATTAAGCCAATCAATAGAGTTATTTTTGTTCTTTTGCTATCATTGTTTAAGAAATGAGATACGTTCACGATTCTGCTTAATCGTATAAGAAAATGAAAATGAATTGCCATTTATACTCTCAGAAAAATCACAAGTGGCTGATTTTTGGCTTCTACTTGTTCTTTTTTTTTTTTTTTTTTTTTTTTTTTTTGAGACGGAGTCTGGCTCTGTCGCCCAGGCTGGAGTGTAGTGGCGCGATCTCGGCTCACTGCAAGCTCCGCCTCCCAGGTTCATGCCATTCTCCTGCCTCAGCCTCCCGAGTAGCTGAGATTATAGGAGCCCGCCACCACGCCTGGCTAGTTTATTTTTGTATTTTTAGCAGAGACGGGGTTTCACCATGTTAGCCAGGATCTACTTGTTCTTAAGTCAAATGATACCGCCTTCTCACAGAAAACTGAGGATTGGTTTCACTCTCCCTTAGCTAACAATGCTTAATAATTCTCTTACAGTTCCAGCAAATTTGCTGCTGTTGGCTTTCACAGAGGTCTGACATCAGAACTTCAAGCTTTGGGAAAAACTGGTATCAAAACCTCATGTCTCTGCCCAGTTTTTGTGAATACTGGGTTCACCAAAAATCCAAGCACAAGGTAAGGTCAAAATCAAGTTAGAATGAGACTGTGGTATGATAAATTGATATGAAAACTAATGAGAAATGTTTAGGCAGGCCAACTAATAGAAACAAAATGAAACAGGAAAATTATTTTTTCTTATTAATATTATTATCTTGAATTAAAGGAATAAAGGGGAAAAACATTAGGGACTAGCAGGAATGATCAGCTACCAATGAACTGGGATATTTTATTTGTGTCTGGGAAAAAGCTTAACACACACTCAGGTGCCAAGAGTAAGTGGGAAGTGGGAATGGGGCAAGGGGGGCTGAAGATGTGTGCTTAAGGGAACAGCAGAGTCTCCTCTCCTGGACACCACACCCACAAAATCAATGATACCTAACATTCCCCCCTTCCATTAGTGGTTCATCCTCTTCAAACAGAGCATGGAAAGGTATGGGTACTTATGCCTCTTTTATGTCTTCCACAGCACTGGCCACAATGTTAACATAAGGCACCCAAACATTTTCCAAACTTGTCTCATCCTAAGAATTATTGCTTGTGCTTACTTAAAAAATAAAGTTCATAGGCTCGTCCTTAGGAATTTCTAAGGAAATTCTGATCCAGTAGACTAGGATTAATTCCAAGAATTAGGAGTTTTGTTTTGTTTTGTCTTACAAGCATACCAGATGAGAATAGAGGCAGGTTTGGAAAACTTTGATATATTCAATATTATCAGAGGGCAAGCTTGTAGTCCTAGAGACCAGGGAAGCTAAGGCGAGAGGAAGGTAGGAGTTCGAGGCTGTACTGCACTATGATTGCACCTGTGAATAGCCATTGCACTCCAACCTGGGCAACACAGTGAGACCTCTGTCTCTAAATACACACACACACACACACACGCACACACGCACACAATCTCTATATACATTTGATCACTGTTACCACCCTGTCTTTAAAATGCAAATGTTCCAAGGACCAGCAAATAAATTGAGTCTCTAGCTTCTTAGTCAAGGTGAATTTCTGCAAGAACTCTTGTCTCTGGTGAGAGAGGATTTGAGACCATAAGAGAGGAAAAAGTAGTCCTGAAAGGAGAAGAAAAAAGCAGGAAGGTGTGGATAAGGCCTGAAAATTAAGCCATCTGCTTAACAAATTTTTCTAATTCTGGTATATATTCTGCTGCAGATTAACAAAATATACTAAGCTTAATGATTCAAAACCAATTTTTTACTGGAAGGGAATTAGTCCTAAACATATTCATTCAAATGAACTAAACAATTCTCTGTTGAGTGCCGCCTCATTTGAGGATACTGACTCTTACAGCCTGAGTTAGCTGTGTGGTCTCTGAAGCTGGAGTGTCTCCCTGCCACTGGAGTCCTTCATGGTGTTAGACCATAGGTACTGTTGATTAAAGAAAAATAAATAAGTTTTTGTTTTTGTTTTTTTTTTTTGAGACAGAGTCTCACTCTGTCACCCAGGCAGGAGTGCAGTGGCTCAATCTCGGCTCACCGCAACCTCTGCCTTCCGGGTTCAAGCGATTCTCCTTCCTCAGCCTCCTGAGTATTTGGGATTACAGGCACCCACCACCACACCTGGCTAATTTTTATATTTTTAGTAGAGACGGAGTTTCGCCATGTTGGCCAGGCTGGTCTCGAACTCCTGACCTCAGGTGATCTGCCTGCCTCAGCCTCCTAAAATGCTGGGATTACAGGCGTGAACCACCACAACCGGCCAAAAAAATAAGTTTTTAAAGAATTAAAGGTGTTGATTTTATTTAGAAGCCTTACTGAAGACTACAGAAGGAGGCCTGTAGCCTGAGAGCAGCCCTTTAGAGAGGTTCAGTTGGACTGCTCTGGTACTGGGGGCCATGTGCTCCATCCTGTATTGTCTTCAAAGCATCTTTCCAGAGAGCTGCACATTGTCACAGAGTCATGGACTTTG